>NC_132842.1:63238137-64458137 GCF_048164855.1 Canis lupus baileyi | reverse complement strand
CTCACGGGTCTTAAATTCTAACATACAGGAACCGAAGAACTCCCCCATTACTGGTAGACCCTAATTATGTTGATATAGAAAATCTAGCTCCAGCAGATAATTAGATTTGACAGAAATGCGTATAAACATGAGTTACGAGAGGCATGCTTCTATTTCTTTCTGATTAAACACATATCCTGGCTGAAACTCTTACTAGTCAGGTAAGCTTGGTCAACTTCTTAACCTCTCTGGGCCTTCTCTGTCAAAGAGAATGATAATAAGTGTGTTTACCTTATAGGGTGGCTGTGAGGTGTAAATGAAATGACACCTGTAAAAGACTCAGCATAGTACAGGGATAGAGAAAGTGCTCAATAAATACTAGATATTACTAGTAACAGTGACAATAAAGTTCCTCAAGCCTTGGTTTCCTATCTATCCAGATAATCACAAACTAGAAAATTAGTGAATGTCTTTCTTTTTTTTTTAAATGGATTCTTCTACTTAAAACATTTTCTGATCTACTGACACCTTTAGTTCTTCCCTCCTTTGCTGTAAAGACCCAAATCTTTACCTGCAAAAATTGTAAACGAATGTATTGTGTTCTTAAATCTTCAAAGTGGTTTCATATACTTTATCTCTGATGAAACATCCTGAAATGAGGTCAACGCAGAATTATTTCAGAAATATTTATTAAACATGTCCTGTGCACCAGGTGTTATGTTAAGTACTGGCAAGCAAAACCGCTGATGTGCTTGCCCTCTGCCACCTCGGAGTCTCATGCAAAATTATTAGCCTTATTTGAAATAAATGCATGTGGAAGTGATGTCAATTGCACAGTGAGCATCAGAACCTGGGGCTTCTACATCTCAGTTTTGTTCCCTTAAGAATGTGGGCTAGTGGCCTGTAAGCCACTAGCAAAGGTAGTAAACACAATTTGATAGGCAGAAAGGATCTGTCCAAGTAGACTGTCCATGGAGAGATAACCAACGAGGAAACCACCAGCTTGACCTTTGTTACTCATGAGCTTGATTTGCATAATCCAGGCTTGTTTTCACTTATGCTCCTCCCATCAGACTCTGGGTTTGGAAATCCAGGATTCTAAGTGCCTAAACATGTTCTTGGATAGAATCATCAGATCTAGTCACCTCAACGGCCATGAATTTACAAAGAAAGGGATTTTTCATAAGATCTGGCCACAAAAAACAAAACAAAACAATAAAAACCCTAACTGAGGTTGGAACTCAGCTTCAAGAAGCAGACATTAATGTTCCCTGGACTTCCATGATTGCCAATTAACATGTCATTTGCTGACTAAGAGGCAAACCCTCATGGTGCTGACATCAGGGAAGATGGGGCAAATCTCCCTTGCCATGCCAATTAACTGTTGCCTTCTTGGTGTTGTTTGGTAACTGCCTGCCTGGGGCATGTTCGTAAGTACATCTCACAACAATCTGTTATATATAATGACTTGGCAAATGTTCTTCTTATTCCCCGACTGAGGAAGAAAAATGGTTTTCATTTCTAGTCCAATAATCTAGGACTTCCGTGGCAAGAAAAGTGAATCAAACTTTTTGATCCACCTGGTCAAACCAAACAGGACATTAGGATGATGTTACTAAGCAGCCAGGCCTGAGTCCTATATCAAATCACTGCTTTTTCCTTGCTAGAATGATGTTGTTGACAAGAATTCAGACAACTGAAGACAAAGCTTGATGAAAAATCTGGGTTTTCTCCTTGGCTTGCCCCAGATAAATCAAATGCAAAGTTTGTGAGATGCACCATGGGTGTCCCTTTGTGAGGACAGTTTCTCCTTCTGAAGTGAAAGATTAAGTGCAAGAGGCAATCCAGATTATTGGATGGCTGCAAGAATCAATGAATGAAAAATATTCTTCCCCATTGAATGGGGTAATTTATTCTCATTGATGGCACAAGAGGTCAGAGGATGGTTCTTGTTTCATTAGCTCTCTCCCTGGGAGACAGCTCTGCCTGGGGCCACCAGAGAGAGTGTCTACACCAGCACTTGGTCAACATTCCTCCCCTGTTGTGCTACTGAAAGTAAAACTTGAAGAAAGACAGTAAGTAGCTATACATTTCCTACTACTCCAATGATGTCCTTATTGTGTGGGGACAAATGCTATCTTCATGCTGCCCGGTTTGATCTGAAAATTACAGTGATTTGTGAATCTGCTAAATAAAAGTCATTTAGCAGAGTCCCAACACCCTGTCCTTCCCAATATATTTTGGGGGGCATTTTCTACATAGTATCCTAGAATTTAACACATGACACTAAATAAACATTTCTTAAAATTGTCTCTATGTTTAAAAACACAACGTTTGGTAGTGTTTGGCACATAATAGGTATTTGATAAACAATAGCTGTATTTATTACTAATAAATAAATTGTAGCATGTTACTAAACATGATAACTTATTTTTTTCCCTTAAACCTTGTTTTATAATTGAGTGGGAGAAACAGAAAAACTATATATATAATTTAACATACTGTGATACAAGTAAGGATAAATGTAATACAAAGTATTACAGTCATGCAGAGAAGAAAGGAACTTCTTTAGGATAGTTGAGGAAGGCCTCATAGAGGAGGTAATGACTGAGCAGTTTGAAAGATGAACAGAAGTTAGTCAGGTAGGTGAGGATGGGTACACAGGGAAGGGCATTTCACTCCAAGGGAACATCGTTTGGAAAGAAATAAAGGCACAGACCCTCAGAGTCTGTGTGCCAATCTATGAGAAGTGAGTTGGGGAGAACATGGTTTATCTTGGTAAATGTTTCATATGCCCTAGAAAACAATGTGAATTCTGCTTTTATTGGATAGAATTTTCTCTAAATGTTAATTAGATCAAGTTGGCTGATAGTACTGATAGAGTCTTTTATATCCTTACTGATTTTCTATTTGTTATATCAATTATTATTATTATTATTATTTTTAATTTATGATAGTCACAAAGAGAGAGAGAGAGGCACTCTCTCATAGGCAGAGGGAGACACATAGGCAGACACATAGACACATAGGCAGAGGGAGAAGCAGGCTCCATGCACCGGGAGCCCGATGTGGGATTCGATCCCAGGTCTCCAGGATCATGCCCTGGGCCAAAGGCAGGCGCTAAACCGCTGCGCCACCCAGGGATCCCCTGTTATATCAATTATTAAGAAGGATTATTATTATAAATCTCCAAATGTTTTTGTGGATTTCTCTATTTCTTTATGCAGTTTTGTCAGTTTTTGCTTCATTTATTTTGAAGCTCTACTACAAAGTGTGTAAAATCTTTGGATTGTTAAATCCTTTTGATGAAATTACTCCTTTATTGTTACAAAATTATTTTCTTTGTATTTGGTAACATTCTTTGCTCTGAAATATACTTTGTCTGTTATTAATATAACTAATCTAATTTTCTTTTGATCAGTGTCAGCATGACATATTTTTTCCATCCTTTTGCTTTTAATCTATCTATATCTTTATATTTAAGGCACATTTACTGTAGGCAGCATAAAGTTAGGTTCTTGCTTGTTTATCCAACCTGACAATCTCTGCCTTTCAATTGAGGTATTTAGATGACTTATATTTAATATGATTGTTGATATTGTTAGATAAATTATACAATCTTGCCATTTGCTTCCCATTTGGGCCATTTATTCATTGTTGCCTTTTTCTTCCTTTTTGAGTACTTTTGGATTGAGCACTTTTTGTTCTCTCTCTCTCTTTCTTTCTCTCTTTTTTACCTCCTTTGTTGGTTTATTAGCTACAACTATTTGTTAGTTATAACTATTTCAGTGGTTGCTTTAGAATTTATGATACACATTTTTAACTTATAACTTTATCTCAAATAGTATTATACCAACTCATATAGCATAAAGGAAACTTTGAATGATTTCTCCTTTCTCAGTTATTGTTCTGCTGCTGCCATACATTTGATATGCTATAAATCTTATACTACATTCTTATTAGTTTTCACTTAAATAGTTATGTTTTAAAGATATTTAAAAAACAATTTATCTCTAATGTAGTCACCATTTTGGAACTCTTCATTCTTTTGTGTGGATCGTATTCCCATTTGGTATCATCTTTCTGCCTGAAGGACTTTCTTTAACACTTCTTATAGTGTGAATCTTCTCTCAACTTGTGTATGTCTGAGAAGTCTTTATCATTTTAAGTTAAACCTTATATTCTAGAATGGTTTCAGCTACATAGAAAAATTGTCATGATAGGTGAGTAGAGAGAGAAGAGGGGGGTTGTTCACTTAGAAAATGACATATGAATTGCATTAGCAATAGTCCAGAAAACACATTTCAGAGCAAGTGCATGGGGTTGACAGTGGGGATGGAGGAAAATGTAAGTCATAGCAACTGGTGAGTTGGTGGCCAAGTTGGTGGTGGTGATGATGGGTTGATCAGTCTGTGTCCTGTCAAAAAACAAACAAGCAAACAAAAAACAGGAATCAGTCTAGATTTTTAAGCTGAAAGGGATTTAACTCAAGGTATTGGCAACAGCATTTTTGGCAGAACTATAATAACAAAATGGGAAATGAATGTTACCCAGACACCGATAATCTGGTATTAATTCTCAGATGGAGCCCATGAGCCAAAATGTATTGCTCTTGTTACAGGAAGCACAAGCTCATGGTGCTAACCAGTGACCTATGCAGTTGACACTAATACTGAAGCAAAGTACTGCCGGACATGTGGATGTTGATGTAGTGCAAGGGTTACCTCTACTATTGTTTGCATTGGTGTCATCAGAAGTAGACAAGCTTCTAGCTACTCTCTGCCTCCTAATTTGTCAAGAATACAACCTCCTAGCAAAATCTGGAACCCAATGAGCAAAGGAGTCTGGGAATAGAGTTTGCAGGCTTCTGCCCTAGAAGGCCAGAGAAAACAGTTTGCAAAACATATTTGGCAAAGGGAGTAAGAAAGAGGGAAGAGTCAGGGTGAAACCCATAGCTTCTGACCACAATAGAGAAGGGGATGCCAACAAAAGAGCTCCCGTGTCATGGCTTCTTGTTCAATAGGAAGGCCCAAATCATCCATTGGCTTAAAGAGATAAAACTTGGTACCATTGAGATGGGTCAATGAGAAATGTACCATTGCAGATGGGTCAGGTTGCCTGATGTGCTTTCCTGTTGTAAGAGTTGCCATAATGTGGTTAAGTAATTGGGTGAGATTATAAACTCCATGAGGGTAGAATGTGTTTGCTATGGTATCCTGTATATCCTCCACATCTTAAATGGAATCTAACACAAGGTAAGTACTCAAGAATTTGTTGAATAAAATGAGCTTTGTCTGAGGCATGAGGCAGGGGGAAGGCCAGCACCTCCTCCCTCCCCCCTCCCGAGGCCGTATAATTGTCCAGCCTTCACCTCATTGAGGCCAATTACCTTGATATCCTTGATATAAAGGCATGAATGAGTGTTACGTGAATCTTGTTAGGGAAAGTGGACAAATATATAAAACAAGTAAGATTTACCACAACAATTGTTATAGAAGAAATTGCAAAATTGTTGAGTTGTCAGGTGGATCTCGGGATGTGGAATGCAGTAAGTGAGAGGAAGTCAGTGAAGCCTTGTGGAGAGCAAGATTGTCAGTTTGGAGCTGGCCTGGAGAGGAAGGAAGATGCAGAAATGCAGGACTCCAGTAGGGGAGAGACTGTGTGACTAGGGCACTAGGCCCCTTCACATGTCAGGTGGTCTGTATCTTTGTCCCTGCCACCTGGAGGAGGGTGAGTCCCTGACTTCTGTGGGGAAATACAGAGACTTCTCCTATGGTGAGAGAGCAGAGGCCCTGGGGTGGACATCCAGCTTCAGCCATGGAGCTGATTATGGAAATATAAGAATAAGGATCATTTAAAAACTGATCATAAATGTTTATTTTTAAAGCATTAAAATGCAAAAGTCCCATGCTCGACTGTAGAAAAAAGCTTAATTAAAAGCAGAACCTTTCTAAAGGGCAATCGGACCTAGGATCCACATAAAAACCCCCACACTGGGCACGGGAGACACCAGCAACCCAAAGGCCAATAATAAATGCACCCTGTAAAACCAGAAATAAAATGAGCTTTGTCTGAGGCATGAGGCAAGGGGAGGGCCAGCACCCCCCCTCCCTGGAGGCTGTATAATTGTCCAGCCTTCACCTCATTGAGGCCAATTACCTTGGGAGGGATTAGAAACTGACCTGAAGGTGACCACTTGTGCATTAAAGTGAAAATCCAAAGTGGAAAGGGCTTGCCTGAGAGTCGAGGGCTAGAGGTGTGATAAGACCGGGGGGGTACAGGCATGAAGTATTCTGACTCTCACTGCCCTCCCCTTCCCAGGAAAAGCATGCTGGCTTTTCTGACCCACCAGGTGATGAGGCCAGCAAGCCCCAGCCCCACTGACAGAACCGCTTGGCCACAGTCAGGAGCTGGACTTAAGGAGAATGTCAGGCAGCCCTCTGAGCCCTGCAGCGGGGCGGCACAGAGGAGGATGCATGGTGAGTCAGGGGAAAGGGAAATGAGTCCAAACCCTCACTACCCAGTGTGTGGCCCCAGAACAGCTGCTTCAGTATGACCTGAGAGTGGCTTGGAAACATTCAGGCCCCTCCCAGGACCTGCCGAGGCAGAGTCTGCATTTGGACAAGATCTGGGGGTGACCCCACACAGTGCTTTCAGAATCTGTGAAATGGAAACACTCACCCCAGCCTGCCCAGCTCTGCAGCGGGAATGGTGAGGAAGGAAATGAGATGCACCGATTAGAAAGTGCCTTCAAAAGGTAGAGGTGTCTGACAAAAGGTGGGTGCTAGATAAAACGACCGAGATGTTCCTACTGCATGGATGAAAGCATTGCGCAGAAAGGGCACCCAGGGGAGCCTTCCTCACCCTCCAGAAAGCAAACAGCCCAGGCAGATGTTTGCATCTGGAGTGACAGGCTGGGTGGAGCTGACAGGTGTGGGTGGCTCAGAGTCAGACTTCCCTGGGACTTACCTCCTGGCTGGTTGGCAGTCTAGCAATTTGCATCTCTTTTGTGTCCTAGTTTCCTCCTCTGCGAAACTGGGATGTTAGAGGATATTATACGAGTTAAGACAAGGTGTTGAGGACAGTGCTTAGTCTAGACCAAGTCTAGATAACCACTATTATCATCTAGTGTAGCGTCCTGGGGACTTGGTGAGGTAACGCACCTAAAGGAACAGTAGTATTAGTTTACCTCACTGAGTTGTGATGCTAAATAGAACAGGCGTGAAATTTGGACCTGAGGAGGAGTGAGGGTTTAACAGCTGCCTGTAGACATCATTGTTGCTGCTACTGGTGTTATTGTCATTAACTGCAGACCATGTCCACAGTCCCCTGCATTCAGATCTCCCTTGAGTGTGCACAATCCCCAATGGAAGCTCCGCAGATGAAATTCTCAGCAAAGCCACTTTATAAGAGCAAATCCCACCTCATAAACACACACGCACACATACCATCTTCAGCTCCCAAATGACCTTCATGGAGAGGAGTGAGATAACAAGGTCAAGGATAGAGGGTCTGTCCACACAGCCAAGGCAGGCCAACTTGAATGTTCGATTACAGGTCCTATTGCTCCTGGACTGCCAGGTATCAGGTGGGCCAAGCCACCGATGAGGAGAAGAAGCATCCGTTTCTTCTCAAGAAGGGCCAACTGTATACCCGAGCCTGCTTGCCCCCTGGGGGGACACCTGATTAGAAATTGCTAAAGGGAAATACCCTACAGGAAAGGGATATGTTCAGAAGGGTCTTCTGAATCCCCTGCCTTCCCAGGAGGCTCTTTTTCTTCCAAACCACTTCCCACAAATGAAAGCTCTTATGTGATCCTGGCCAAATATCCCCCAGAGCAAAAGGGGCTGAGGCCCAAATTATACATGAGAAAGCACAGGCTCAGAGAGACAAAGTGACCCGATGAAGCTCTCCCGGCAGGTTGCCGCTCTGGGTGGAACCAAGGTGTTTTGTTCCCTCCTCTAGGATTGCCCTGGGATGAGGAGCAGCACACCACGCACGTCATGTTTATGTGAGCACCTGTCCAGGTTCCTCTCCACTCTGTAAGCTCTGGTGGAGTTTATTTCCTTCCATTGCTATTGTCCCCAGCATCTAGCACAATGCTCCATACACAGCAGGTCCTTAATAAATATTGATTGAATGAACACTGGGCAACCTTTCAGACTGGACCCCACCACCCAGCAGGCTAAAGAATCTTGACACTGCACAAGAAAGCACAAGGGGGAAGAGGTACTCAGTGGACTGCCACGTGCCCCTGTCCCCGAATGCTCATTTTGGACAGACACCTGCTAATTCGTCCCATTGTTCACATCTACAAGATGATAATAATAATTATTCCTGACTGAGCACAAAGTGCCATGCTATAAAATAATACACATTTTGTCTCATTTAACCCTCACGCCAACCACATACCTTATCTCCATTTTACAGGTGAGGGAGATGGGCTTCTGAGAGGTGAATAATCAGAGGTGATGGGGCAGCCGGGGTGGCTCAGTGGTTTAGCGCCTGCCTTCAGCCCAGGGCCTGATCCTGGAGACCTGGGATCGAGTCCCACGTTGGGCTCCCTGCATGGAGCCTGTTTCTCCCTCTGCCTGGGTCTCTGCCCCATCCCCACCCCCGTCTCTCTCTCTCTCTCTGTGTGTCTCTCATGAATAAATAAATAAAGTCTTAAAAAAAAAAGAATTAGAGGTGATGGAGTTAGTAGATGGCAAGGCTGCTGTTCCCGCCCAGGACCACCTGATGCTCAGCTTGTTTTCTCTCTACTACCGCTGACATTGATTTTTCAATAGACCTCCACCAAACCTCCATTAAACACAGCCCAAGAATATGCCCAATAGCATATTGTTGTTGGAAGATTTTCCTTTCTGGGGGGGGGGGGGGGCTCTCTCAGGCTCTGTGTTCTGACTGGATATACTTGACAGGGCCCTGGGGAGCAACCCACCCAACCGACATCCACCTGGCTATCTCTTCATTACATAAACATATGTTGACAGTTCCCAAGTACTTGTGTGTGTGCGTGCGTATGTGTGTGTGTGTGTGTGCGCGTGTGTTCAGAAAGGGCTGTAGATGAGGGCAGGGCAGCAAGAAAGGCACTAGAGACAATATGGCTCCTGCCCCAAGGATTCTGCAGGCTGTGGGGAAAGAGATAAACATCATTGTGATAGTACTTCACAGAGCATGGTAAAGGCTAAACAGTTTCCTTCCAGGGGAGGGGAGTTTGAATCAACTCTGTTAAGGCTAGAAGGGGAATTTCTGAAGAAGGAGCTGGCATTTGAGCTGGACCTTGGAGCACAGTTCAGATTTGGGTTGGTGTCAAAGCTACACTGGAAAGAAGAACATCCTGGCCACTAAGAGCAGCACGGGCAAAGATACGGAGGTGACAAAGTCAAGGCTGGTTGTGGGATACGCTTCCCTAATTGGCCTGCCTCAGTCTGTGAAATCGCCTGGCTTTCCTCACTCTTAAGAAACATGAAGTCCATTTGGGGTACGAGTATTGTACCAAGAAGGGATGACATATTCAGACCTATGAACCTTTGACCACTTGGGAAGGGAGCTTGAAGAAAATGGGACACAGAGAAAATATACTTTTAGAGTGAATGGAAGGGAACAGAGCAGGATTGACATGCATGTGGCCTAAATTATGCTGCCCCTTCCTTCTAAATCCATAGCAGACATTAATCAATAATAGCATTGCTTTGGGCTGCCTGGGGGTGCTGATTCTTGATTTCAGCTCAGGTTATGATCTCAGAGTCATGAGATCAAGCCCCACATCGGGTTCCATGCTCAGTGAGGAGTCTGCTTAGGATTCTCTGCCTGCCTCTCCTTCTGTCCCTCCCTCCACCATGCTCACTCTTTCTCTCATAAATAAGTAAGTAAATAAATAAATATCTTTAATTAAAAAATAGCATTGCCTTAGAATCCTTTCAACCCAGCACTCCCTCACCCACTAACAACATATCAGTTCTATATGGAATGCATCTCATTTCCCCTCCCTGTGATAGTGCATAGGGTACCTGGAGCGAAGTCTCAGGGGCCGGATGACTTGGATTTGAAACCTAGTTTTTCCACTTTCTGGCTTTGTCACCTTGGATTATTGGGCTGGCCCCTCAAGCTTTGCCATTTGCCGATGGGAAAAGGAAGATCTAACATTTTTTTTGGACGCCACGCCAGAGGCAATGCTATGTATTTGCGTAATTCTCTTTTCTTCTCTCCCTTGATACACAACAAAACAGCATTTCCTAGCCTCCTCTATAGTTAGGTGGGGCCAGGTGGCTGATTTTGCCAATGGAATGTAGATGGAAGCCATATGTGCCACCTCCATGCTCTTCCATATCGTCTGTCCCCTCATCTGCAGAGGGCTGCATGGAGGACTTCAGGCTCTAGGATTTGGGGTTAATAGCTAGATGGGCAGCTTAGATGCTTCAGTTCCCACATGGAAATCCACCACATTCTCAATGAGAATTTCTGTGAATGAGAATTCAGCTTCCTTTTGGTTAAGCCAAGAGACTTTGAAGTTGGTTCGGCAGTTACGGTTACCTATCCCAACCAATAAAAATGCAAACACATGATTTCATTTAAATGCCTTCATGGCTCACTCAGGAAGATATAATTCCTCCTATTTTGCTAGTTTACTGATGACGAAACTGTGGCTCAAGGAGGTGAGATAAATTCCCTAAAGAAGCCGATGGAGTTTGGAAGGCTCTTGCCTTCCACCACCAAGCCCTGCATCTTTACATAGCACCTAAAAGCTTTTGATAAACACCTGTCTATAGTATCAGAATTTGAGGAAATTTTGAAGGTTTGATGAACTTATGGAAGTGAGCAGATTCATAATCCCTGAAGAAGGAGTCGTGCAGAGGCTGATTATGGCCGTGATGGCGAGAGGCCCAGGCAGGCCACCTTCACCCCCTGGAGAAGCAGACTGGGTGCAGGCTGTCTCCAAAGATCATGTACACAGAGGGGGAGGGTAGGCAGCACTAAGAACCAAAAGCCCTGTGCCCCTGAGGAGCCAGTGGGATTGGGAGGGGGTGGGGTGGGGAGAGGGTGAGTGGAATAATTATAATGGCACGGCAGTAAATGAGCATACTTTTAAATATCAGACTGATTTACAGGTTCCGCCCACTTAATTGCTTCTTTCATAAACTCTGCACATTCAATACATCATGGGAAAACATTAAAGAAAGAGTCCTCATGTAAAATATTAAAGGCAAATGGCCTTTTCAAGGAATAGCCACCCACTGCTTCCCGGTGTGGCCAGGTGTGGGGTCTGGACTGGACACAGAG
This sequence comes from Canis lupus baileyi, assembly GCF_048164855.1. Lineage (NCBI taxonomy): Eukaryota > Metazoa > Chordata > Mammalia > Carnivora > Canidae > Canis > Canis lupus. The sequence continues at coordinate 64,446,875 of NC_132842.1, read as the reverse complement.
CTTATGTAGGACAGCTGTCTCTCCCCCCACCCCCTGAAGTGGCCCAGCCTGTGCCTGAGTCTGAAGGGACAGGGAGGGGACCCCTGGCCCTCAGCTGCAGCCCTGGCTTCTGGCGTTATTCCCAGTTGCCAAGATTAATAAAGCAGGCAAGGCTTTGCACGGGAACTTTGCATCAAGCCCAGTCCTGCAATTATGAGACGGGGACCTCCCCATAAATCCCCCAAGGTGATCATAGCTTGGCATAGACGAAACTTTGTTGGGATGTTCAAAGATTTTCAAGATATTGCTTAAAAAGGATTTGGGTTTACTTTAAAGAACTATAAAACTGTCTCTCCCATCTTAGGTTTGAGTATCTGGGTATTGTTGACCGTAAAGAAAAATAGAAGAAAAGTGGGTTTTCTGCTCAAAACTAGAGGAAGTTATTTAAACTCCTTTCTGTGACAACTCAATAACGAGTCCTCATTGATCACCTATGACGTGCCCAATGCTATTCACCAGTTTGGAGAACATAAGACACAAGTTGTGCTTTTCAGGTGTTTTCAAGTTGGGAGACAAGGTACAAACACAAGAACATTCAGCATCCATTCATTCAGTTACTGAAGGCCTACTGTGCACCACATGTGACGCTAGTCACAGCACAGGTGTGCAGATGGATAGATGGGTAGGGTCTTAGGCTGCTTTAACAAATACCACAGGCTGGGTGACTCATAACACTTTCTTATGGTTCTAAGAGCTGGAAGTCAAGATAAGGATGCCAGCATGGTCCAGGTCTGGTGAGGACTATCCTCTGGGCTTCGAATTGCCGACTGCTTATTCTGTCCTCACGGGGTGAGGAGGGGTGAGAGAGCTCTCTGAGATTTCTTTTATTAGGGTCCTAATGCCATTCGTGAGGGTTCTACTCCACGATCTAATCACCTTCCAAAGACCCTCCTAATATGGTCCCATTGGAGGTTAGAATGTTGACGTATGAATTTGGGGAGGACACAGACATTCAGTCCGTTGCAGAGAGCTGTGGGTAGAGCTAATTAGTGTTGTGTTGGTAAATGTTTAACAACCTGCTAACAGGAAAGGGAGAGGATCCCTAGTTTGTAGTATTTGCTGTGATGTATATACTCCCAAAGTGGACATGGCCAATTTCAAGCTACCGAAGTAACTATCACGGAGTGAAGAGTTGGGAAGAGATTGCCCAAGAGGCTCCCTTGCTAACCAATATGACATGGCTTAGCACATGGCTGATAGAATGAAAGTTAGATTGGCCGGTATGTGCAGTAAATGTCCTGCAGTTCAGAGAAGATTGGAGCATCCTCTCATTCAGGAAAGGGTTCCTTGGGCATCAGGGATGGGAGCTAGGCACCGAGGATGGCCAAGGTTTGGAGAGAGGGAAGAAAGGGCATTCTAGGCCAAAGATGCCAAACAAAGCAAGGGCACAAAGACAGATATGGGTAGGGGATTCATGTGTTACTGGAAGATTGAATTGGGGAAGCTGCCACCATGAGGTCTTGAAAATACAAGCTATGCTGTATGTGCCATTTTGGAATAGAGAAAGAGGTTTCAATAATAGAAGGCCCACTAGGGTCTCCATTCTGGTTTAGGTCCCCAAAGCCTGCACTAATACCATGGATGTGCTCTCAGTGGCATAGCCAATCTCCAGAAAATGAGAAAGCCCATCATTATTAAAGTAATTATTTATTATTAATTATTATACAATTAATTGTTATATATTATATAACATTTTATATGTTATATATTATAATTATATAATAATTATTCATTATAATAATAGCAAACGCTTATGAAAGGGCCGTTGTCTGAACTCTCTGGCCTGGGATCCCTTAGCTAGTAATGACAAAAGTAAGATTTGACCCCAGGCAGTTTGATTCTGAGTCTTCCCTCTTAATCACTCTGTTGTCTCTTTTCCTTCCTTTTATTTTTCTTTTGTTTCCCTCTAAACTTCTAAACTTTCAAATGTATAAAATAGTGAATTTTTGGGCAGCCTGGATGGCTCAGCGATTTAGTGCAGGCTTCAGCCCTCGGCCTGATCTTGGAGCCCCGGGATCGAGTCCCATGTCAGGCTCCCTGCATGGAGCCTGCTTCTCCCTCTGCCTGTGTCTCTGCCTCTCTCTCTCTCTCTCTCTGTGTGTGTCTCTCATGAATAAATAAATAAAATCTTTAAAAAAAAATAGTGAACTTTTATACCTATCATTCAACTTTAGCAATCATTAATTCGTGGCCAATCTTAGTTTTATCTAAACACCTACTTTTTCCCACTTCCCAGTTATTTTGAAGCAAATCCCACGCAAATATAATTTCATCCATGAATATTTCAGTGTACATCTCTAAGATATAAGGACTTATAAAACACATATATAATATTATTATTGTACTTGAAATTAATGATTTTTAATTACATTCAATACCCAATCAGTGGTCATATTTCTCCAATTATTTCATAAATACAGTACAAAATAATAAATGTTTGTTCAAATTAAGATCCATGCAATATTCGTGACTTGTATTTGATTGCTCTTTATGTCTCTTCTCAATTCATCTCTTTCTTATGATATAATTTATTTGTAGAAGAAATCACATTATTTGTACTGTGATGCTCCCCACAATTGGATTTTGCTGTTTATGTCCTTATGGTATCTTTTCACATGTTTCTCTACTCCCTGCATTTCTAGTAAACTGGTAGTTGTTTCTAGAAGGTTGGTTATATTTAATTTTTTACTATGTATTTTACATAATAAAACCAAAATTAAGCTTAAAAATTGGCTTCAAGCTCCCTGGTTGCCAAAGCAAAAAAATTTTAAAAAGTTGCTTAGTGCTTATTACACAATACTAGGAAACATAGCAGGTCACTAGAAATGGGGTTTTTCATAATTCTATGGCAATTTGTAATGCAAAAATTTAAAGACACACTGAAAAACAGATGAACTGTACCTTTAGGAGCATTTTACAAAAAAGGTAGGAACTCTTTTTCTTTAAGTGGAATCTGTGAAGATTACATCTTAGGAAATGTTGTATTTTTCCAATAGGAGACACTGCAACTCTTGTGTCTTTCTTTTTGTGATGTTAGCAGCCAATGATAATTACTGCCTCAATCCATGATCCCATCTGGGGCCACACAATAGTGATGTTCTAATTCTATCATTCCTTCTTCATTTATGCCAGAAACTGAAATCTTTCCATGAAGAAAGATTTTACTTTACTATTAATTATTAATTATTTGGTTACCTTAATAAATAGTTCATAGATAGAATGCAGGACAAATGTCTAAGTCTTTCCTTTTATTTACTACTCTTTAAAATACTATGTTTTCCTATCAATGTCCAAAGATGAACCCTGAGGCTTTTGTTGTTATTGCTGTTTATATGTTTGTTGGTATTGTTCTTGTGTCAACATGAACTTGAGGATTTAAACTTGGGCAATGTATTCACATCTGTTGCACTTGTAATGCATTTAATAGTACAATTGTCCCATTTTTGACTAATGGGAATTTTCTGGGTTCTTTTGGCTCCTGAATCATTTTGAGACAACTCTAGTAGTCTTTCATATCTCTATCTTAGTAGTTTTTAACATCTTTCATAATTTAATATATTAGAGACAAGTAGTTTTTAATATCTATCAACTCTAATAGTCTTTAATATCTTGCCTTCTGGAATGACAAGCCTTGCCTTGAACATTGTCTCCCCAGGCCTAGAACCAGCCATTTCTCTAGGAGGAAATGATATTTAGAGACCACACTCTAGGCTCTAGGGATGTCCTACACTGCTTCTACCAGAGGCAAACAGTAGTGTGAAAACTCGAAGCTACAGAGGAGTCAAAAATTTTTCTATTTGGCCTTAGTTTCTGCTAAGTGGAAACAAAGACACAATGCCTGATATAGATAAATTTTTGGGCAACCATGTTGTCGCAATTTGTCCTCTTAGTTCTTCACTTATTTTACCCTTAAAATCTTCATGAAAAATAAAACTAACAAAAAAAAAAACATAAAAATGTACCCAGAGAGCACTCTCAGTTTCAAAAGTCTAATGTATGAATTTTTTCTCTGTGATCTCTGCCACCTAAAAAAGGAGACAGGAACTAACCTGTTGGTTAATTTGGGGCATAGGCAAAAGGTCTTAAAAATAAATATTCTCAATGTCCTCTGAATGTTCTTTAAAAAATTCTCTAATATTCTCAAACAAATAAAACTCATTACCTAGACTTTTGGAATGTATATCGTTCAGTGGATACTGCTATTTCCCAATAATATTTCTTTGTTCAATTGCCAAATTGCGATAGCCTATACGTTTTTGGAGGGCCTGGAGACCTGCCACTTTATGTAGATATTCCTGAAACACATAGTCTGGGTAAGACTTCCTAAGATAAATATTATTCACTTTAGGAGAGGTAGGAGATGACTAGTAGGGCACCAAAGTCCTTTACTTTTCTTCCTGGGCACACAGCAAACCTATATTTCCCAGTCTCCCTTGAAGTTAGGGTTGGCCAAATAATGAAATTCTCATCAATGGAACATGGGAGATTGTACTATGAGTCACTTACAAGCTTGGCCCACAGAGCCCTCCTCTGTGGATTCTTCTATGCTCTTATCTATTATTCATATCTTAACCTTGCACATAGGATAGAATGGACACAAGCATCTCACATCTGTAGGCAATGGGTTGAAGATGAAAGAGGCTCCATCATCCTCAATCCCTGAATGGCTTCATGGAAGAGAACTGCCTCCTTTAACCACAAATGCCTGCATTGATGTACACAGGAAAAATGATATGTACTTCTACTAAATTTGAGGCATGATATATGTCTGGTTATATTTGTTTTAGAAGCTAGCATTACCTAACTAAACCAAAAGCTTTTATATCCAGAAGGAGCAACTCTTTATAAGGGTCAGAGGCACTGGGTTCATAAGATCCCTGCCCAAAATGTCCACTGGTTCCTTAACATCCTCTTGAAATTAAAGTTTGAAGCACATTATGTAGATGTATATTTTCTACTCCTAAGATTAAATTGGCCTGAGAAAATGAAACCAAGTTTGAGGAAGCATAGCCCCTTAGGAATATGCATAGCCAGTATGGTATTGTAGTTCAAAAACAACTCCTTGATTAAAGATCCAAAACTAAAACAAAACAAAACATAAGACAACAAAGTGAACTCTTTAGTCAGATTGCCTAGGCCGGTACACTGATTCCAAATTTTGCTATCGGCCGACTCAGGCAAAAATCTTTCTGTCTTAGAGCAGATCTTTGGTTCAGTCAGGTAAGCTTGATTTCAACTCAGGTCATGATCTTGGGGTTGTGAGATCAAGCCCACATGGGGCTTAGGGCTCAGTGAGGAGTCTGCTTCTCCTCTCCCTCTCCCTCTGCTCCTCCCTCCACTAGCACTCTCTTTCTCTCTAAAATAAATACATCTTTTAAATAAATATTTCTGTCTTTTCTTACCTACAAAATGAAAATAAAGATTTGAGTCAGTTCCGATAAAGTGTTTAAATCAATACCTGGCACATTATATGTGCTCGATAAAAGTTAGCTACCATTAGTGAAATTTCATCAACTTATCTATCCGATAAATAGGAACTGCATGCTTCCTGTGGTCAATCTCTGTTGTTAGTCCTGGAGTTTCAGGGGAGTGAGTGTTTGATGAGGGGAAAGCTGGCTGCCATCATACACCAAGAGGTGGATAGGAACTCTAGGATAGAACTTTAAGTAATACATTTTCATATTCCTATCAGATTTAAAGTCTGTTAACCTCTGACCAGAGTTTCATTTATTCATTCATCCATCAAATCATTTGATGCATGGAATTAGAACACATGGATGAGGTTGGGGGAAGACAAAGATGAGTAAGTTACATTGAATGATTATGACTTTATTTATTTATTTATTTTTAAATTATGACTTTAAAGATGAGTAAGTTATGTTGGGAGAAGGGTTAAGGGAAAGCAAAGATAAGTAAGTTAGGTTGAATGATAATGATTATAAAATTTCTCCTAGAAGAGGGGCATCTGTGTGACTACTGGTTAAGCATCTGGCTCTTGATTTTGGCTCAAGTCATGATCTCAGGGTTGTGGGACTGAGCCTTGTATTGGGCTCCATGCTCTGGGGAATCTGCTTGAGGATTCTCTCTCTTCCTCTCCCTCTGCTCCTCCCTGGCCTCTGTCTCTACAATAAATAAAAATAAATAAATAAGTAGATAAAACCTTCTAGAAGAGTCAGATATGCCTGAGAAAGGGAGTCCTAAGCACCTTCCAAGATAACAAGGAATAAAGTAAAATTCAGAGACCCATTGCTTAATCTCCTACCAATTCAAAAACAAACAAACTTTCCAATACCTTGTCTTGGAACTGGTAATTTCAAGGTGTCAAATTCAGTGCCTACAAGGGGACCAGGCAGGTACTTTAAAGATTGCCACCAATCAGCCTAAACCACAGGCCTACATCTGAATCCTTTCCAGTGGGTGGGATGGGGTTGATGGCTATGTGGGAAGGTGGGCCCAGCTTGCCAGTTCTAGTTTTTGATGAAAATATCTTTATGCAGTGATTTCCATGGTCAGGGGGAAAAAATATCTAACAATGATTCCACAAACCCAGATTTTTATGTGAAACGTGCAATTGTTAAATATTATCAAATTCTTTTAAAAAATGTTTTCTGACTGCATATGTCCACCAAAACCCAACTGTGGGCCAAACCTGGCACGTACGCCTTCAGCTTCAAACCTCTGATTTGTTTACTGGAGAGGAGTTAAGGGGATTTTGGCAGATAGAAAGCGAGAATCACTAGTGGCAAATCTTTCAGTGAAAAGGAAACAAATCAAAACAACAACAGGGAGGAGTCCCGGGCTCTGGGAAGGAAGCCACCCCACTCCCCCTTTGTGCAGGAAGCAGCCAGCATGCCAGGGGAGCCCAGCTACACGATAGCACCCTTAATCACTGGCATGCCGTGTCAATCAGCAATTGTCTCAGAGGCAAGAACCCTCCAGTGCCATTTTACCAATATGAATATTGTCCAAGTGATCACTGGGGGAGAATACACAAACAGACTGCAATAAAATTTTAAAAAATAACTTTGGAAGGAAATAGTATATTGGAAGGATTCATTACAGAAGTTCAAACAAGGGCCCATATGTTTCCCTCTCTTTATGGTGGAATCCACAGAGTGCCTGTAATAAAATGAGGGCAGCAAGGGGGTGGAGTAGGACTTGCTTGTTGAGGCAAAGCCTGAGATCCAAACAGCAGATAAATAACCAAGATATCTTTATGATTATATAGGGCAATGCCTTCTGAACTAGCAGAAGTTTCCTTGCTGATATACATTTGCAATGATGTTTTAATTAACATTGGCTGGCTGTGATAAGAATGAATAGTTTGCCTGTCTATTTTCTGTCCATCTCCCTGCCCCCCCCCCTTTTGTCTTTAAGTAAAACCTAGGAATTTGTTCCCTCTGGATAACAGTCTCTCTTGAACTTTATTGTTTGGAATCAAAAGTCCCTTGTGATTTCCAGGTTGACTGAGGTTACATGGCAACAATACAAGAACTTCCCCAGAAGTTATGGTTCCTTATAATTTAAGAGAATTACATTTATTCTCAGAGTCGGTCCTCGGCTGTATACAATATAAAATTTTATTTTATCTTTAAGATGACAAATTTTCCTATAAATCTCCGAACACATTAGCTGTTTTAGACCATTTTTGGGGGGCCTGAAAGGACAAAAATGACAGGGGAACTTTGTTGTACACACACACACACACACACACACACAACTGTGCCCTGGTTTAAGTTCTGTAACAACATATACATCGATGCCCTTTGAATGTGTGCTTTGTCCTACAAGCTTTGATCTACTGGAGATGATGCCAAAGTTTAGAATGTGCAGTTCAGGCTTCCTGAAGGAGAAGGAAAGGCTGAGGTGAGTCACACCCTGAAATATTAGAAGATTAATTAATATTAATTAATTTATGCTTGTAAAGGAAGAAACCATCTTCCCTTCTTAAGCTTATCTTCCAATAAACCTGATGAATTCTATATAGGACATTGTTGGGAACGAAAGGTTTAAAGAAGTTACACATAGTGGAGTGTACATATTTATAAAGAAAAAGAAAGGAGGGAAGAAGAAAGGAAGGAAGGAAAGTAGGAGGGAAAGGAGAGAGGGAAGGGAGGAGAGAGGGAGGAAGGAGCCCACCGTCACTGTACCTGGGGACTTATGGGATGTCACCACAATCTTCCCTGGACCACCTGTAAGGTTTTGTCTCATTCTTTCCTTCTCTTTCTAGTTAACCTCAAGTTTAAGCCCTAATAAAATACAAATTTATGGGGATCAAGCTTGTCACCAGCTTTTCATTAGTGTCAGTTTCTCTTCAATTTCATCTAACTCAGTTTGGGGCATTTAAAAATGTTTTAGAGAGGTTTCGCATACTCACCACCAGGCCAAGTAATGACCATTTTGAAGTAAACCAAGACCTGAGACTAAGATCAGCGACTAAGATACCAACAGTGCTTTAGGGAGGGGGTCTTTGCTAGGCCCCAACCCTCATGTTTTAATCAGGAAAAATGGGTGGCAGGTCACAAAGATTCGGCTTAACCTTCCTGATATACATCAGATCTCTTGCCCTTTCAACCTTGCAGCAGTGTGAGGAGGCATTCTTTCTGAAACTCATAAATTAGAGGCTGAGGTCTCTTTGCAAAGTATAATGACAAGAGGACAGAATCTGCATGAAGCCTGACTCTTTTCCCTAGACATGAGATTTTTATTTATTTTCTTTGGAATGTTCAGCCACGATCAGTAGGTCAATGGGAGTCCTGCGTGTATTTTTTTTTTTTTTTAATGAAAAAATGCTCTGGTCATGAGTGCATTCTGCCAAGATTTAAGACCCTCAAAACCCCAAATGACTCTTCCTCGTTTACATGCTTGTTTCAAAATCCACTAAGTAACTTATTTAGGTTCCGAAAGTTATATACAATATAAATCCATCCAGGCTGAAGTAAAAAAAAACCCAGGAGCTATAAAGCTGGTTTCTATAGTGTTTGGACATAATACTGTTCTCAAGTGAAATCATAAGGGAATAGGGCACTTAAAATAGGGTGTCACATTTCAAGGTAATAAATAGCAGATTGATTCCACCTCCCAATTGATCCTGCAGTTTACTTATACACAAGATGGAAAATAAAGTACCAAAGCCACTGTGATTTACTTTGTAGAAATGAGACACTCAGTATTCGTTTAAGTGAATGCAAAGACCAGCTCTGACAATTTATTACAGGCACAGTCCAAATGTAGTTTGGATCAAGTTGCACTATTGGCACACACTTACTGCCATGCTTTTAGCGTCTCTGCAATTAAACACATTGTAGGCCTCTTTATTTCTTAACATACGTTTCGTTATGTTCTTCAAACCAGCTTTGCCATCCAACAAGAGATAAAAAGGGAATTCACTCCCTTTCTTTCCTTAACACAGACTCCAGTAAATAATGAGACACCATCTTGTCCCTCTCTATGCTGGAGCAGTTTGTACTATTTAGAACTTGGGATGTGGTCTGTTTGTTTTTGCAATTCTCTTCAATATTTTTCTCCCTTTCAAGTAGAATGTCTCCTAATATGGTTGTCTTGTATTATGGATCAAGAACACATTTATTCCAAGGATGTTTGGAGGAATTCTCCAGCATCTTCTGTGGCATCCTTAGCCACTAAATCCAGGCTTCTGGCTGGCTGGTGCATGATTGAGTATGTTGACTGTATCAGTTCATCCTGGACCAACCATACCAAATCACAGAAATAGCAAAACTTAATGTTTTGAAGCTTTCACAATATGGCAGACCCTGCGATAAATGCTTGTCAGGTCTTGTCAAATACAGTGTTGTCAGTTCTCACAACAGGCACATGAAGTAGGTTCTAATAGTAACCTCGTTTTCAAAACAGCAAATTGAGGCTCAGTGAGGTCAAGCAACAGAATAAGGAATTGAAACCCAGGCCAGTCGGATTTCAGAGTCCATGGTCTTGACTAGTTTCCAAGAAGGGGTCCCTGAATTACCAAAGAGCACAAGTTCATTGTGGAGCCACTACTCCTAATTCTTCATTAATATATCACATTGAATCAAATTGTGCACTTCAAACATGAACCTGGTGCGAGAACTCAAGATATAGGTATGAAATTCCTATGCCATTTTTCAGCAGCTTTTTTTTTTTTTTTAATTTTGTTGTGAGCATTCTTGTGTGTATAAGGGGGTATGCTCGAGCATGCGTGCATGTATGTACACAGTAGGTCATCGACTCTACCATACTTCTGGAAGTAGGAGACCTTTCAGATTATGATTTGTCTCATATTCTGCTCTCTCCTCTGAAAGTATCCTTTGCACTACAGTGTAAAATAATTTTTAATGTGTGAGATTAAGGTTTTTCCTTATACTTTGTGGATGCATGTACATGCACTCATTTCTCAAATGAATTAGAAACTCTCAAATATCCTGGAAAGTATGTCCAGTTTTATTTTAGGGTTTTATGTAAGCTGCTCTTGCATTCTATAACTTAAGTCCGTCTCTTTAATGCCGAAAGGGAAGACATATCTGTGATGTGATACAGGGAAACTTTTGGGTTTGGAAACAGATCTTCCTGGCCTTTAGCAGCCAGAAAGAGCTCTCAAAGTTTAGGGGGGGAAGTATTGATTAGAAACAAAATAAAAGGGATCCCTGGGTGGCACAGCGGTTTGGTGCCTGCCTTTGGCCCAGGGCGTGATCCTGGAGACCCGGGATCGAATCCCACATCGGGCTCCCGGTGCATGGAGCCTGCTTCTCCCTCTGCCTGTGTCTCTGCCTCTCTCTCTCTCTCTCTCTCTCTGTATCTGTCATAAATAAATAAAATATTAAAAAAAAGAAACAAAATAAAATATTATGGAGTCAAATAAACAAAAGAAGAGATGATATAGGGAATGTAAAATGATGCAGCCCTTTGGGAAACAGTGTGGCAGTTCCTTAAGAGACACAGACTTACCATATGACCAAGTATTTCCATGTCTATGTATATACCCAAAAGAAATCAAAACACATGTTTACACACAAAAAAAATGTATATAAATGTTCACAGCAGCATGTGTCAATATTATCCAAAAAGTGGAAACAACTCAAATGTCCACCCACTGACAAAAGGATAAATAAAAGTGGTACGTCCATACAATGAAATAGTATACTATAATATAAAGGAATCAGGTATTGGTAAATGCTACCACATAATCCTCACAACATATTATGTTAATTGAAAGAAACAATCATAAAAAAGTTCATGGTATGAAATGTCCAGAAGAGGCAAATATATAAGAGACAAAAAGTTGATTGTTGGTTGCCTGAGGCTGGGGTAGAGGGTTGCAGGAAAATGGAGCATATTATTAACAAGTATGAGATTTCTTTTGGAGGAATGAAAATATTGCAAAGTTGATGGGGTGATAGCTGCCCAACTCTGTGATTAGGTAAAAACCTTTGTGTACTTTAATGGGTAAATTATATGATATATGCATTGTAACTAAATAAAATTGTTATATAAAAAAATAAACTAGAAAAATCTCCTATGATTGGTCATTAGAAACCACACTTTGAATAATCATAAATCAAGGATGAAATCTTAAAAAGAAATTAGAATATATTTAGACATGAATAGTAAACAATACTATAAATAAAAAAATGCGTGAGATTATGGGGTGCCTGGGTGGCTCAGTTGGTTAAGTGTCTGACTCTTGATTTTAGCTCAGATCATGATCTCAGGATTGTAAGATTGAGCCCTGTGTCAGGCCCTGTGCTCAGCACAGAGTTGCTTGAGATTTTTTTTCTCTCTCTCTCTCTCTCTCTCTCTCTCTCTCCTGCCTCCCTCTACAACCCCTTTTTATGTGCACATCTGAACATGTGCTATTTCTCTGTAAAATATAAATAAATAAAATCTTAAAAAGCGTGTAAGGCTAGATAAAACTTTCTTAGATGAAAAATTAGAGACTTTTATATCAATGTTATATTAAAAAGTAAGCTGATATTGAACATGCTAAGCATCCAACCTGGTTTGACAATAATAAATCCAAAATAGGATGGAAATAATAGAAATAACAGCAAAGATTAATGAGATGAAAAATAAACGTACAGTGTAGAGTATCCACAAAATCAAATGTTGGTTTTCTTAAAGGGCTAATAAAATTAATAAGCTTTGACAAGACTGATAAAGAATAAAAGGGAAAAAGGAGCCAATAAATGTATTAGAAGTGAAAATGGGTATCACCCCTGAGCTGCCAAGTCTAAAAAGATAATAAAATTAGTAATGATTTATTCTAAGACATTTGAAAACAGATACTATGGAGAGATTCCTATGACAGTTTATAACTTAAAAAACCAACTCAGAAGAAATAGAAAATTTGAATAGTCTTGTAATCATTTAAGAAACTGAATTCATAGTTTAGTTCCTCAGAAAAAAGCCCTCCAATGTGACACTTTTCTGGTGAGTTTTAGCAACTTGTAAAGAACAAAGTAAACCAAACAAACACAAAATTTTCCAAATAATACAAGAGGGAATAGTTCCTAGTACATTTATTTTTTTAAGTTTTTTTTTTTTTTTAAGAGATCTTATTTATTTATTCATGATAGACAGAGAGAGATGCAAAGACACAGGTGGAGGGAGAAGCAGGCTTCATACCGGGAGCCTGACGCGGGACTCGATCTCTCGTCTCCAGGATCACACCCTGGGCCGAAGGCAGGCGCTAAACTGCTGAGCCACCCAGGGATCCCCTAGTTCCTGGTACATTTAATGAGACTAGTATAATTGTGATTCCAAAACCACTCAAGGCTTCACTCATGAAAAATAAACGAATATTCTAAACAAAATATTAGCAAACAAAATCCATTCATGCATAAAATAGATAATGCGTAAAATAGATAATAGATAATGCATCATAGCAAGTTGGGTTTATCTCTGAAATGTAAACTTGCTTTAACATTTGGAAATCAAGGAAGCAATTCACCATTATTAAGAAATTAAAGGAACAAAATTACATGGTCATCTTATTAGATGCAGGATAAAGTGTTCATTATATGTCATTGTCCATTCACTAAAGAGGCATTCATCAAACTAGAAAAAGGAGAATTTTTAAATCTGGCAGAGAGTGTATTAGGGGGAAAAAAGTCTAAGGCAAGCATTTACTAAATGTTGAAGTGACAATGTGTTCTATTTGCTAACTCAAAGAAGATAAGGCCAGCCATTATCACCACTTCTAGTCAACATTGCACTGGGGAGTCTAGAAAGTGCACTAAGACATGAAAAGGAAAAGAGAAATATTTTTAAGGAGAAAAGAAATGAAAATACCACTGCTTGCAGATGATATTGTTTGTCTCTATAGGAAAGCCAAAACTAACTACTGAAAAATTATAGACATTAAAAAGTTTAGCAAGGTTGCCAGTTTAAAAGCAATCGATATACAGAGGTGAATAGCTTTTCTAAATACCGTCTACAGTTGGAGAGCATAACAAAAAATATGATTTACAGTGGCAACATGAAATATAAAATACACAGGAATAAATTAAATAGAAGATGTGCCAGATCCTCATGGAGAAAATTAGGAAATCATATTGAGAGACATTTTTTACCTATATGGAAGAAAAGATTAATACAATAGGAAATACAGTTTGCCTCCAGATCTTTCTATAGATTCATGTAGTTTCACTCAAAATCCCAATGGGAGGTGAATTTGACATTCAACTAAAAGAGAAGACTCAAGAACAGTCAAGAAAGAACAAAGAGGGAGGATTACCCTACTGGATATTGACTTCTTAAAAAGCTCCAGCAATTAAGATACTATGATATTGGAACAAGAATAGGCAAGTAGATCAATGGAACAGAAGAGAAAACCCAGAAACAGAGCCATACCTGTATGGAAGCTTGCTTTATGACAAAAATAGTGTGACAGATGGATGAATTTATTCACTTGCAAAAATATGAAACTGAGCATCTCTTTTGCTCCTTAGGTAAAAACCAATCCCAGGTGGATTAAGGTCTTATGAGAAAGGCAACATCATAAAAATTTTAGATGAGAATTTCCTGAAGCTTTGAGATAGGGTAAGGTTATTAATTAATTAATTAATTAATTAATTTTTAAAAATGTATTTTTATTTACTTCCTCATGAGAAACACACAGAGAAAGGCAGATACATAGGCTCTGAGAAGGGAGAATCAGGCTCCCTGTGGGGGAGGACTCTATCCTAGGACTCCAGGATCATACCCTGAGCCAAAAGCAGATGCTCAACTGAGCTACCCAGGTGCCCTTAAGGTAAGATTATTTAAACAAAATTTTAAAGTAAAGCACAAAGTAAAGCAAAAGATTTGTCAATTCCATTAATCAAAAGACTCTATGAAGAGAATGAAGTAACGGTTCCTAAAAGGGAGAGAGTTATGCTTGCAATACATATAACCAATAAAAGGGGAAGTACCCCAAACCTATGCAAGCTCCTACAAAACACTGAGAAATAAAAATAAGTAGCCCAATAGAAAAGTAACCAGAATTCTTTATCAGACTTTTCAAAACAGGCATCATAAATGGCCAATAAACATGGGAAAAGCTGCTGATGATCATTAGAAACCAGGAAATTGCAATTGAAGCCCCAGTGACACGATTTTACACCTAATGAATTGGCAAAAACTTTAACTGTCTGATTGGATTACATTTTGTAGATTATATTAAGTGTTACACACCACTGGCAGAGTTTGTTAGTTCAACCACTTTGGAAAACCATTTTGCATTTACTATTTGGTCAATTAAAGAAAACAAATATTCAACCAGTGAATTTTACCCTTAGAAGTACAACTTAGAAAACATCTCTCCATAGACATTAACAAGATGGTTGATAGCAGCAAAATCTGTTCTAACAAAAGCAAAATAACCCCCAAATCTGAAGAAATGCAAATACCTACAGATAGGAGAATAGAGATAGGAGCACAGGTGGCTACAACAAAAAAGTGAAGATTACATTGTCCGGACCTACACATCAACACTGAAGAAGTTCAAGGTGCAATGTGGAGGGAATAAACTCACAGACGAGTATCTAGTGTAGGAGACCCTTTGTTCAAAAGCATTCGAGATTGAGTGGAATTGAGATGGAAAGAAAACAAGGAATGATGAGACAACATTTCAATTGTGAGAGTGTCAAACGCATTGCTAATCCATTTGACTTAGGTTGATGAGTATGTGGATGCATATGGAACATTTTCCTTTAATCTTAAGAATCCAACATAAATATTTTGAATTATTTAATATAAACAATTTTTAAATGTTAAAAAAATACATTGTTAGAAATGAAAGAGCACATCAAAGATAATCTCGTACCATGATTCTCAAATGTGGAAGAGTCAGGGGCGCCTGGATGGCTCAGGTTATGATCCCAGGGTCCTGGGATTGAGCCCCACAATGGGGTTCCCACTAAGGGGGAGATTATGCATGTCCTCTTCTTCTGCCTCTCCTCTCACTCATGCTCTCTCTCGCAAGTAAATAAATAAAAGCTTTTTAAAAATGTGGTAGCAACAACAAAAAAATAAAAATGTGGTAACAATCAGTTGAAATGACGATGAGGAGGATGGGGGTGATGGCAGTACTACTTACGGGCTTATTCTCTGACACCGTGTACTGAGTAGTTCCAAGTTGGTGATATCCAAGTTGGTGAATGGTTGGCCTTCAAAAACTATCTATGGGAACAGAATCAAAGTTCTTTACATCATAGCATCACTTTCACAGAGTGCCTAGAGATCTGCTTTGTTCAGTGGGGGAAAAGGGCATGAAGACACAGTCACAGTGGGATTTACCCACCACCCAGAGCCAACGTAGCTATGCCTCATTTTGTAGTGACCTGCTATTTCTGGTACAACATGACCAAGTGAGGTGTTTATGTGCACAATTAGGTATTTCTTTTCCTGAAATTCTCTTCTGGACTTTTTTTTTTTTTTTTAATCTCAGAATCTAGGTGCCTCTGTGGAAATGTGTCACCTGTGTGTATACTATCCATTTTGTCCACCATGACATAACAATAGTCATTTAGAAAGTGGTTAACATTTGTTGAATACTATGCGTTAGGCAGTTGCACACATTATCTCATTTAATTTTTATGATAACCTAATGAGGTAGCTACTCTGATTCTCCTTGTTATATTAACAAAGTAATAGAGGCCTTAAAAGGTTAAGAAACTTACCACAGGTTTCTGTGCTCACAGATGACAGGGCTGGGTTTGAATCCAGTCCTGGTTTATTCCAGTCTGCTGGCCTAGCCTTCTTCCTATGCTTCTTTTCTCAAGAGTTAAAAAACTCAGATTAAATATAGTCTCATTATTTTAGAGGCAAGGAAACCAAGGCCCTAAAATAAAGGTGATTATGCCAAAGAAGTCCATGCAGGACACCAAAATAGGTAATAAATGATAAGCCTGACAACAAATGCATTACATTCAAAAGCAGTTCAAAAGATGGTCAAAGGACCATTTCGGCTGATTTCTACTTGTTTCTGTATCTGTGAAAGGGGAGATGGGTTGCACCCTCAGTGGTTCCTGGGATTTTTTGGGTGATAGAAGTACATGTGTACACACCCATGCTTATGATGGCCAGGGGTTCTCTATCTTGTTGAACTCTATCTTCAAGTCTTGTCAAGATGAGTAGATTTGAGATCAATAGCCTCTGGATCCCAAAGATGTGCAAAGCCCCTTCCAGCTAAATTATTCAGTAATTCTCAAATATCTCTTCAAATAGCTACAAAAGGGAGCCCTCCTTGCCAGCCACAGGCAAGAGCAGGCCTCTTTCTTCCTCAATCCTCTGCTATCTGCAAACTGAGAAACTCAGTGGGGCCTCGCCAATATTTTAGTGTCTACCAAGGAGGGCTTTGTGTCAGGCTTGTTGGCAGTAAAACAGGAAATGAGGACGAGGACATTAATAGCCTTTGTAAACAGCACCTCTAAGGTCTTCAATCACCAATTTGAGGGTGTTCACCACCGGGGTGGAAAAAAAAAAAGAAGAGGAAAAAGCCAAACAGGAAATGCAATGAAAGGAGATGAAAGCAGATCAATAAAGAGAGAAACATTTGGTTTGAAGTCTTGCCTTTAAAATAATGGGAACCCCCCTGGCCACCCCTTCCAGAAAGTAATTTGGGGCATTACCGCAGGTCTGGCCCTTAGGTGTAATTGCCCCAGATTCCAGCCACACAGAGGTTTAGAATTCCAGGGCTCATGCAAAGAATTCAGTTTGGAGGCAGAGATTTATTACCACTTTTTAAATAGATGTTTTTTAAAAAAGAATTTGCTTAATGTTAGAAGACAATACTGTGGGGCTTTTTTTTTTCTTCCCAAATTAAGGGAAAGCAGAAAAGTTGTCCTCAGAACCTCTGTTCAAAGGAGGCTGCAATACCATAGTATGGAAATGCATCTCGAGTTGAATTTCTGGAGTGAATAGGCAATGAGATTTTCTGGTACAAGGAAATCCCTCAGAGCTTTGAGAATGAGACACTGGTCCCTGTGGTCCCCTAGGTCATTCAGAATCCAACAGCCTGTAAGGCAATGCAAAACATTGTTCCTTAGAAATGTCCGGGTTCTTGAAAATCCAAGCGCCGTGGAGACCTAAAGGAAAACCTAGTCCTCCTAGGAGCCCAGGAGTGGAGGAGGGAACAGGAACATCGCATCTCAAGACCTGACTTCTTGGTTTAGGCATTCATTTTGTTTTGAAGACCTTGAACCAAATGTGAATTTCATGGTTGCACTTTTCCTGTCTGTTATTCAGAGAAGAGACGGAGAGTTAAAGGGATTCTAGCAGAAAGGTGAACAGATTGGAGGTTGAGGAGAGGATAAGGAGACAGAAACAACTGGATTGCATGATGCAAGGGACCATTATTCTGTGTGGTGGAAAGACGGAAGTTCCGATCCCATTCCTAAATGGTGTTCGAACTCCCACCACCTAGAGGGTGGAAAAGTCTCCAGCAAGAGCATCAAGTTGATGAAAATCTCAAATGCTTTTCTAAATCCTGTTTTGCAAATTGAACAGGACGAAATCACCCTTTCTGCTAATTTTATAATACCAGCTATGTTTAAAAGTAAACACCTGCCTCTTCTTATTATCGCTCAACCACCAAAGGAAGAACACACGTTATTTGAGTATAACGTCTAATTACTCATTAAATAGGGTTTTCTTTAAATATAAAAGTGTATTTTTAAGATTTTATTTATTTATTTGAGAGAGAGAGAGAAAGAGAACACAGAGGGGGAGAGTGAGAGAGAGAAGCAGACTCCTTGCTGAGCAGAGAACCTGATGTGGGACTCGATCCCAGGACCCCGAGATCATGATCTGAGCTGAAGTCAGGCATTTAACCAATTAAGCCACCCAGGTGCCCCTAAATAATATGTTTTGAGACATTTATTTTGATTTCGTATCTAAATGAAGCATTCAACAAATAGTGAGTGGATAGCCCAGAATAATATTTCGTCCTCCTGTTCTCCCTCTCTCCTTTTTAGACTTCAGCCCCCTCACATACAGATGGGGGAGCAGAGGGATGTTGACAAGCTCAAACTGCAGTCACTGTTACTTTTATTCTCTGACTTTTTTTTCCTGGGTGGGGCAGGCATAGATATTTTATAGTAGGTGCTTTATGACATCTAAATTACTTAGTCATCTCCCCCTTCTTGATCCTAGTGATTTACAGGTCTTAATTCTGTAGATATTCCCTGTATGACTTCCCCTCCACTGGGACTTCATATTTTCCTCACATTCTTCTACTTGAGTAACAGTTTCTGTGGTCACCGGGTCACAGAGCACTAACTACCACCATAAACCATCGAGGTCGTTCCTTCTCTCTTGGGTCAGCTTGAGGGAAGCTCACTTCTCTCAGGGTTATGTATCATACCTGGGTGCATATCCAGCAGTCAGACTGGGAAGCACCCATCAAAAATCCACGGAGTGCTGGTGCTCATTCTTGGTGGCACATTGGGCTTAGCTGGGGGAGTTCTAAAAATATTATTACTCAGTTCCCATGTCTGGAGGTTTTGAGATCAGTGGTTGGTGTTCCTGGGCATCAGGATTTTATAAATTTAGCTCCTTAGTAGACTTCACTTTGCAGCCAAGTTTGAGACCTACCATCTTAAAGTCTTTTCATTCCTTCTTGATTGCAGATTTTTGTTTTCCCCATTGACAATGAGAACTAACGACATACTCAAATATGTGAAAACTTCTACGCAGCACTTTCCTTCTGAGGCTTCTGAGATTGGGAATTTTAATAGCCATCCAAAACTTCCCCTCTTGCCCACCCCCAACCCTGGCAGGGGGGCGGGGAAGAAGGGAATTGTTCATGGGGTTATTTATGAAAATAGTGCCCATGCTGAGATGTTAACGGGCAACCTTACCTTAGAGCCAAAACTAGTTCTTTAAACAAAATGTACTCTCTTCTCTGATTCCCTGAAATCTGTATCAAAACCCAACTTCTCAAATATTGTGATAGGGTTTTTCATCAGCATAAGAATCCCCTCCTGCAGCGGTTCAGTGCTTCAGCTCTGTGGCTTCTGGTGGCACCCGTAAGAAGGCCCAGTCTTTGTCAGCCTGCAATTAAATCAGAGCCGGAGTCTTCATGTTCAGAGCCCAAACTAGGCGGCATTTTCAGAAATGATTGTTCAAGGTTGGTGGGAGTGGAGAATCCCAAGGTTTAATTGCAGAAAAAGTCACATGAAAGGCATTCAGTGAATTCATCAAGCTCTTCCTTCCTCAAATTCTCTTCTTTATGCCAGGTGCAAAGTGGTTTTAACACTCAGAGGCAAAGTATCTCTTACACCATAAAACACTGTTCTGGGTCAACATGAAGAGGTTTACTAGAGAGAGTGTAAACTTCCCAGAAAAATCAGATAATGGCTCCTCGGCAGGTGCAGCCCAGACATCGATGGCTCTGGATGGAAAATCCGTGCGTGACTTGATTTAAACAGCAACCATGGAGCCTTCTCTTCGAAATAGGGAGAGATGGAGGGAGCAAAGAGAGGAGATCTCCATGTGGGATTTCATTTGATCCTAGAATCCATTGCAGACCCTGAGACCAACTTGAACGCTGAGAAGTCTCAAGGCATGATGGCAGATGAATTTGTAAGTGGAAAGTGCAACTCAAACACTGAAAAGCCATAGAAGAAAATGCCCTTGGTAGCACACTCTTAGGACTTGCAAGTTTTCAGATTCTTGAAAGCTGTTGAAAGTGGGGTAAGTAGTATTGCTCACTTGCAAGTCGTTTGGCCCAACACCAATAAGTTACTCACTGAAGCTCTAGCAGACAAAGCAGGTTAAAAATGTGGCTTTGGCTTCAACTGAATTTTCATGACCTTTGAGTAGACTTCCAGGGTGCATGATTACCCCGATCCAAATCTCTACCCCCTCACCACACACAGAACCTCAACCTATACCTCCGTTAGATGGAAATGCTCTCCTTTGTTACAATGAGGATTTAATCCAAAAAAATAAAAAAAAATAAAAAGTTCTTCAAAACAACTGCACCTCAGCTTTGCTCAGTTTCTTCTAATTTCTTTTGAAATTTCAGGTGGGATGAGTAGAAAGAGTGACCTAGTCTGTGTGAAAGATGTGGATAAAGAGGCAGAAGGAGAAAAGGAAAGAATATAAGATTCATGTCTTCCATTTCTAGGTTCACAGAAAAATCCCTTCTCCAACCTAGAAATTACTGCTGCTACTTATAGTATAAGCAGTGACATAAATTGAAAGCAAGTGGAGCTAAAATTAACTAAAGGGTAGAGTAACAATTTGAGGAAAATAAAGATTTTTTTTTTTTTGGCCCTGGGAAATCAAGATTCTATAAGATAATGATTTATCTATCTGAGAATTCTGATTAGAATTCTTAGTCCTGTTATCTTTTCATTTTTTCTTTTAAAGGAAAAAAAAACTGAAGGGGTAATACATGTGCATGGGATATTCTAAATAAAACTAAAGTGTACACAATTAAAAGTAGGTTCCTTTCCATGAGTATCCTCCAGGAAAAAGCATCTTATCTGATGAAGAGCTAGATGAAGACCATGCCAGCTGTCTCGATGATCTTCAGACAGCTGATGATACAGGGCAGGCAGTTTATTGGGGTCATTTGACAGCCTAAGGCGAAGGGGGCTACTGTTCATTGAGTGCTGTGAATCCTACATTTGTTACTGCATTTAACTCCATCAACACCATGTGAGGACCAGCTACATAATTTGTGCAGTTTGGTGCAAACTTAAAAGGTGCAACCCCTCGTACACAAATGAAAAGTTTCAAGATGGTGCTAGCAGAGCACTAAACTAAGTGCAGGTCCCTTCATGAATGTGCAGATTGCACCCCCACGAAACCAGCTCTGAAGCACATATTAGAAGACTGTTGTTATCGTCAGTGAATAAATGAAGGAGGCCCAGAGAGGCAACATGACTGGTCTGAGGTTGTTGGGCCAGCGAGGGTCACAGCCATATTCAAACCAGGTGTGTTGCACCCCAAAGGCTGCAGTCTGTCTACAACCTTGAGCAGCTAAGCCTCTGAACTTTTCAAGGGCATCTTCCTGGGCCAACAGGGCAAATCACTATGGAGTAATGTTTGCATGATCCGCGTAGAAAGGAGCATGCCTGAGAAATGTTTAGGGTGATCAGCACATTATGATAATTCAGACCGAGTTATAATTCTTATCTTGGATTATGAAATGCCTCTCAGAGTGCAATTTCATAGATGAATTGAGTTTATTTATAATAAGCATGTCTAGTCAAAATAGGAGAACTACTTAACATTATAATTAAAACTGATACATATCTAGTTGAAAAACTATCCAGTCCCTAAAACACTTCCACAGGAGATGGCTACATACTTTGGCACAAAATCTCTCTGCCCCTTCCAAAGCATCAAATTTTTTATTCCAAAGGGGAGATTGTAACTTTTCCCACAATATCATATCAAACAAAAAGTGCAGCATTATGCATTCAATAAGCCTCAGCACCGGGCAGCCTGGGCATCAATTGCACTTGTGTTGTAAGCTGAGACTCAAGGAAACATTTATTTATTTAAAATATTTTTGCCCATAAGTTAGACAAACAGCAATATTTCATTTCACTGTGTTTTAAGACAGCTCTGTAGACAGAAATCCTGCGGACCAAGGGCTATGATCATGCTTACATCTGTAGACAGATTTAATTATTATTTCTCTTTGAAGTCAGATAGCCACTGAGAATTTTACATATGAACCTAGTTCACTGGAAATGGCCTATAGATACTGACTATGGAAAACCGTACAACTCTTTTTCATTATATTCATTATTTTCACTATAAAATTGGCCAAGAGCATAGCAAGTCTCTGGTGGCAGATCCAGGAGTGGGAGCTGGTGGCCGACAGAGTCTTGGGAGTTGTTTCAAGGAGTCACAAGCAGGGCAGATGGAGGAAGATGGATGATGGATGATTGGTTAACAGGAAGAGCTTGGCATTATCTCTTAGAGGTGGCCCAAGGCCTATTGGCCCCACTTATAAAATCTCTAAGGGAGTTTTTACAAAGTCACTATTGATTACTTAAGATATCAAAAGCTCTTCTTTGGAACCACCTAAATATTGCACTGTTTTTTACTGATTTCTTTCATTTTATAAATAATTAGCATCTCCTTTCAGTGCTATTGTTAGTGGAATGAGACAGACCAGTGGTTTTCAAAGGGTGGTCGCTCCAACCTGGCAGCATCAACATCACTGGGGCACCCACTAAATCTTTTTCTCTGGGGGTGAGGCCCCAAAATCTGTGTTTAACAAATTCTCCATTTTATTCTGACTTGGGCTAAGTTTTGAGAACCACTAAGCTACAAGATGAGTACCTGAATTGGGATGATTCTCTGGAGCAGTAAAGAAATGTTGGTGATGTCTAAATTCCATCACAAGAGGAGACCTTGCCTGGCCCCAAAGCAAGAGGTTTGATTCAGACAACAAGGAAGAATGCTGATTTATACATTCTATAGGTTTTCCATGTATCCTAAAAGCATGTGTGTTCTAAAATTAGATATGGTTTCATTTTTAAATCAGAGGTCATGGGTTCTATGACAGGTATGCATCAGAAGCCTTAGGTGTCCACCTTCACTGCATCAGAATCACCTGGGGAGCATCTGAAACTAGTCCAACATTCCTTACTCTCCTAATATCTACATTTAATTGGCCTGGGTGGGACCATAGCTTTTTAAAGTTCTTCAGGTGCTTCTTATGCCCATTCAGGGTTGAGGACAGTTACTACAGGTGTATGGTATTCCTCCTACCTACTAATATTGACAAACATTGTTTGGCGACTTTTCAAATAGGTATCTGAGATTTAAATCATCCCGTTACTGCAAAGGAGATTGAGGCTCTAATCCTATCTGAATGTCCATAGGAAAAATCTCTTTTACTGTTCTGGGCCTCAGTTTCCCTGTCTGTCCATTGACAATCCCACCACTGATGTCCTTTGGTTCTGTGACTGATACATGTCTCCCCAGCGGCCCAGAGGCTTCACAAATGGGAGTCATACTGGATACTGGTGCTGGTCATTCCCACAGAAGGAGAGCCCAGGAGGAGAGAAGGCTTAGTCCTTATCTGCCCCTGGCTTCAGCTGAGTCCTTGCCACATCTAATGTGTATGAAGAAGGAATGATTTAAACATAACCAGGCCCCCCACCCTGATGTCTGGCACCAAGAATGCCCTAATATTGATGAATGGTTTGTTGAGACCTCAGTGGTCCTAAGACCCCTAAGGGCAACTCAGGGGATCTCAGTCATTAGCACCTCCACTCAGGCTTCTGATCTTTAAGAAGATGGCCTGTCACATGCCCTACTGAGTCCACTCAACCAAGGACTCACTCCAAAAGCTCTCTGAAAGAGGGACTGTGCCTTACACTCTGCTGACATCTCTAGCAGGCACTATTCTGTCTTTAATGAATGTTCAACATATCATTAATGAGTCAACAAATGAATAAAATAGTAATTTCTATTTTTAAGAAAAAGGGGGATGAAAATAGCTGATAAGGTTGATGATGGTGATGGAGAGAACCAATGTTTGCTGAGGACACTCAGCATTATACAGATAAACACCCCTCACTGAACCTTCATTATAGCCTATGAGGTGGGCCAACATTACCAACATCATACAGGTGAGGAGATTGGTGCTCAGGAGGTAATGGAACTTGCCTAAGGTCACCAAATAGTGGTTACAGTGGGATTCCAATCAAGTTTCATCTGACTTGGGATGCTTACCATTATGCAGCACAATCAAAATATCTTTAGTGGTTCTCAAGAACCTATCACTTCTCTTGGTACCTTGATATCAACATTTTAATAGAATTATAGGTCTATAAATCTCTGTGCTCAGACACTATGCCAGCCCTATTTGAAGTCCCAGAGTCAAAAATATGGATGGTGTGCTTCCACCATTCAAAGACCTCATAATCTTTTGGGGATGACAATCATGTATACACCAATACACAATATGTTTATAGTTAGAAGTATGTGCAAAGTGGAGGAGGCCTTTGATTTGTCTATGTTGAGGTCTCACAAAAAGCCAGCAAGGTTAGGTGACTAACCTTAATCTTAGGTATCCTGTTTTGCGGGGGAACACTGATGTTGTACAAAGAAAGACAAGAATGTATACACATATATGCATACACAAACATCAGCACATACATTTCATATGTAATATTGTATAGGTTGGTACATTTACAGTATTTCCTAAAGTTTCCTGATCATTAAGAATTTATTAAAAGTCCCAAAATGTGGGACATCTGGGTGGCTCAGTGGTTGAGTGTCTGCCCTATGCTCAGGGCATGATTCCCGGATCCTGGGATCAAGTCTCACATCAGGCTACACACAAGGAACCTGTTTCTCCCTCTGCTTTGTCTCTGCCTTTCTCCCTATGTCTCTCCTGAATAAATAAATAAAATATTTTAAAAAACCAAAATATAAATTTAAAAAAATCCCAAAGTGCATCGATACTTTATCAAGTATCTGAGGAGATTCTCTTGGTGAGATTTCAAAACATACAGATATACATATATAATGGAGTTCACATCTCCCCATTTTCTATGTGCTTGTAATTTTCAGGATATAATTTTTAAGAAGTAAAACAGAATTCCCTTTACTAAATTCAGTGCTGAAATTCTACACACCACGTGTCAAAATGTATACTTGAAATGTAACCTCTTATAGCTAAAACATTGATATAATAATGTTGAACACCCCCTAATCCAACACACACACACACACACACACACACACACACACACAATGACATGGTGCCTACACACATGTGCTCAAAATTTGTTTGTTGAGTGACTCCATGACTACAGCTGTTCCTAAGCTGATGATGCATAATTCATCAAGGATAGCAGTAAAAGAAAACTATATCCACATTACTATGCCTTATCTAAGCCATGAATGAAAAATTATGGGCCTGCTGTCACAAATATTATTTACTCTATTTCTTACAGCAAAAGCACCTAAAGGTGGGCCTCTGTTTTCAACATTCAACAGTCATATTTCCTGGTCCCCATGTATTAGAGGCTAATCCAGATTTCCAAGTGTACCTTTGTCTTCCCTCAGTGCCCTGTTTACAATTTCCAAACATTTTTACAGTGCAATTAAAGAAGGGCTGCATTAACATCAAATATTTATACCTCTGTGATTCTGATTTAGAACTTTGCTTTGGAGTAAAACCCAGGGTGAAACTGCTTTTGTTAATCAGCTCTAAGGTGGCTTTGTCCATCTCCCTCTGAGGCTGGTGTGACATTGGGCCGAGGCCACATGCCTCCTATGCCTGTACTAAAATGACAGCAGTGGGGTCTCCTGGTCTGACACCAGAGCCTTCTCTTCATGGCTGGGGCTCTGATGGCATAAGCAAGGTGGAGTGTGGGAATGACACTGGCCAGAAGAGCATCTCTGAGTGAACCTCCCGGGCTGCAGTATACAAATAACATTCTACTCAACCCTCTACTGCAGCCTCAAAGGGTTGGCCAGTCACTATAAATCAGGTAAGTTAGAGTCAGTAAGACTCAGGTCTGGAATTTAGGTTTAAAAGAGAAATTTTTCTTCTGTAATATTGAATATGAGAGAGTAATCATAATGTTAGCCTTCTGGCTTCAGTATCAATTCGAAAAAAGACTCCTTTCGGCTCTAGTACACAGGCCTTAGATCCTATGGATTTGCTTCATGGAAATGGATTTAATGGGATTCTTCTCTTGGGAAATGACAGCAACATATTTATTTGCTCCATCAGAGTTGTCAGGTCTCTGTCATTTGGTCTCTCTCTTTCTCTCTCTCTTTTTTCTTTTGCTCCCTTTCCCTCTGTGTGGCCTCATTTGAGGCGGGGTTTTTCCCATGCAGTGACATGAGGGAATAGCATTTATGGCTAATTCTATTAATTCTATGGCTATTCTTCCAGTAAATCCAGCAGAAAAAGATCTCTCTTCCCAACCAAAATTCTAGAACTGAGTCTTACTGTCTCTGGCTGGCCTGATGTAGGTGAAACTATCAACCTTTGTCCAATTTTAGGAGTCAGGGCGAATGTATCACTCAGATTGGCCAGACTTGGAGCTCATGCTTATATCCTAGATGTAGGGGTGTGCTCAGCCCCACCAGAAAACAGGAACTAAAACTTGGGAAGGAGAAACTATGCTCTTACCAGAAATTGAGACAATGGGCCTGGGCAGACATAGGAGACCAAGAGGGAAGAAATTTGTCCTTGCATAAGATTCACAGTAAAAATACTGGTCCAGGTATAGACGTCAATTGGTAGGATTTTAGATTACTGTCTATTGCTACAATATAATTTAAAAAAAGAGTGAGAGAAAAAATCATGCCTCTCATCAGTGAACATATGACAAAATTTTTATTTAAGTCATTAAACAAAGTGAGGGAACAATGGAGATGTCACAATCAGTTCAAAGGAGAATCCAAAGAACAGCCACATTTTTAGATCAGGAGTATTGAAAAGAACCTGGAAATGGATGCAACTGCCTGTTCCCCAGTGACAGTGAGGGAGGCTGAGGCTGCTCCTCTGCCCAGCAGGAGGAAGTTGCAAGTCCACAGGAGGAATCATTTGCATTGCCACCTGGTAGTTCTCTGGACCTTACAATTCAAAGGCAATGAATGCTAAAAGCAGAAAATCCAGAAGGGTGTGTCCCAAATAATGCAGTTTTCCACTAGAGATACCTCTTATATATATTTTTTTTTCTTTCATATATATATATATATATATTTTTTTTCCCTTATTCCAAGTTTTCTTACAAATGAAGGATTCTGGGTGGTAAAATAAGGCTAGTTAGTCTCCCTTTCTCTGGCCTTGTTATTTATAGAGGTGTGGTAAGAGTGTTAACTAATCCTGTAAGTTTTCTCCAGTTTGTTTTGCTGGAAGTTTCCATATTTTCAGACCAGAGAAAAGACTCTGGTATTTGCTATCCTGAGGCTAAGAAACCAAGTCCCAAGAAACTCTCTCCAGATTTTACCTGCATGTAGTACCTGTAAATTTTGGTGAACTGCTCCTTCCAAAATATTCCAAATGTCTTGGCCTACCAGGAAGTATCATTTCTTAGCACTAGGACCCAGGGGGCTGAGTACCAGGCCACCAATTTTCCTGAAGGGTCTTCCTAAGCATTGGCTCCAGAAAGTCAATCTTGGTCCCTTAAAAGTGATTAAGCATGCCTGATGAAATGATCATCATTCTCAAATTCAACCTGCCAGGCGAGGCCTTGATTGCATAACCAATTTTTCCAATCATATCCTGATAAGATAACAACCGAGTCTTATTGAACCTCTGCAAATAACTGTATTACCATGACAAGTAAGGATGCTCCTAGAGAGTTTCTGATTCAGAAAAAGGGATGCCAGCAAGAATAATATATTATTATTTTTAATGTTTCATTTTTAGTTTTCAAGAGCAGTCTACTTAATTGTAATGAGGTACAGATAGCTTGGTAAGAAAGAGAAAGAACTTCCGTTTATATTTAGAAAATGAAACCATAAAATAGCATTAGCAATAATGCAAATAAATAATTCCAGTAAAATTGCTTTCTTCACTTCATTCAGCCCATGCTTGTTCTGTTGGACCTTGGGTGAACAATCATGTGAAATCATTTGCTTTCCAAATGAAAAAGAGTCCTGGGAATCTTGACTCAGCCCACTGGAATCCAGGTCTGAAGGTTGTTTAGGCAATGCCATCGGGAGCCTGCATGTCCAGCATTGTATTCTTTGAAGTTTCAAAAGTTTGAAGTACCTGGCTCGGTCTTTTCCCAAGGAGCTCTCAGATGATCCTTGTTTGTTTATATCTTTTGGCGAGCACAGGAACTCTAGCCTGGCGCTGGTGGCAGAGGCTTCAGGAAAGCACCAGAGTTAGACAAAAAATACGCCATCTCAGATGATGGTGACTTAAAATGGCTGTGGTTAATTATCACTGCTAGTTTCCAAAAGTGAAAGATCTGACAAGAGTTCATGACAAGAAGGAGGCAATTGACAAGGAAATTTGGCTGCTTCTGTGTCAAGTAAAACAAAGCAAAACAAAAGATAATAATATCATTACAAAATATTGTACTTAAGGACGATTCTGAGTATTTTCAAAGAAATGTTCAGGAAATGTTACAGTAAGTGTTACATTGTCTTACAAAAGTAATTGAACGTATTTTTTTTAGAAGATTTGTTTATTTTAGAGAGAGAGAGAGAGAGAGAATGTGCACACAAGTGGGAGGGAGGAACAGAGGGAGAGGGACAAGCAGACTCCCCACACCCGCCAAGCAGTGAGCCCGTTGCAGGACTTCATCTCATGACCCGGGGATCACAACCTGAGCTAAAATCAAGAATTGGATGACATTCAACCGACTGAGCCACCCAGACTCCCCAGATGTAATTTTTTATAAAGGGAAAAATCTTGAGCTGTAGCATGTAATAACTGTGAGACATATGGAAGTGTGTATCATCTGACAAGAATAAACCACGCATATACTAAGAACATACCAAGAATATCAAGTCAAGATATTCAGTAAGTCTGGAACATGGTCAAGATGTAAGTTTATACTTACGTAACTTCATAGTACAACCCCAATCCAAAACTACTGGTCGGGAAAATACTAGATTTGAATTAAAGTCAGGTGATGACTCAGCAAGATTTTAAACCATAACCAAGATCATGACTGATAATATTACACTGTTGTGGCCTAATATCTTCAGGACATTGACAAATCTCTAGGAACTCCCCATACAGTGTACAACTTTTTTTTTTTTTTCTTTCTATCTTCTTTTTTCAGAGAGAGAGGAGAGAGAAAGAGCACACATGAGCAGGGGAGGAACAGAGGGAGAGAAAATCTTAAGTAGGCTTCATGCCCAAGGCTCCATGATCCTGAGATCATGACCTGAGCCAAAACCAAGACAGGTGCCCTCAGCATACAATCTCTGAAATAGGTAAATTAGAAACATTTGATGCAGATTTAACATAGAGGAGACTGAGCATCTCTTCTGATTTGCTAATCCTTTTCATGCAATTCATCAGTAGTAACATTTCAAATAAGCCTAATTATTTCTAGCACCTTCTTCTTTATAAGGTCAAAGAATGAATCTTTGTGATTTTCCATCATTTTGTAAAAAATCACAAAAATAGTTTTAGATGCAAAAGATAAGTTGAAAGTTTTATCTTACCTTAGTTTTTATGCTTAGGATATGATTTTGCATGGGCAATAATCAAAAAAGTTGTCAAAGGAAATCCGGATGTTTGGTTAAGCTGGGATCACAGATGTCTGGGGTATTATACTTGGTCATGCATTAGTTCAAAAAGATGAACATATATTAAAAAAATAATCATAGAGGATAACATGACTGTGAAGAACCCTTAACTCTTTCATAAGTGAGGAATATTTGTTTTATTAAATGATCAAGAACTCAATAGCCAGAATAGAGCATAGAAAATTACTTTGGGAAGTGCTTGGGTGGCTCAGTGGGTTAAGTGTCTGCCTTCTGCTCAGGTCATGATCTCTGGGTCCTGGGATCAAGCCCCACATGAGGCCTCTTGCTCAGCAGGAAGTCTGCTTCTCCCTCGGTCCCTCCCCCCTGCCCCTGTTCTCTCTGTCTCTCTCTCTCTCTCAAACAAATAAAATTTTAAAAAGAAAATTACTTGGGTAAGACAATTAGGCATAATACAGGAAGAAAGAATAACCCTCTTATCAGTAAAGGCAGTAAACAAGGAAATATGTCCTTAAAAATCTTGCAAACCTTTGCTAAGATTTTAACACATTTCATTGTTTTTCAGACTCAGGGATTATATATAAAACCAGGGTAAACAGAATTTACTTTCTAAGTTTTGTTCTTTATTGGACCCATTCAGTTTGGGGGGAAAAAATGATACTTTAGGACAGATCCCAGAGGGTCTGTGAGGCCAGAACCGATTTCATAATAACACTAGGAGGTTATTCATGTGCCATGCATTCATCGTCACTAGCTCCAAATGAATCAATAAATATTTAAAAATGCTATCGGTTTTAATTTCTAAGATGTGAAGTATGAATAGTTATAACCTGTAAGAACCACAGCTCTTTATGTGTCTAAATAAGTCTTGAGAGTGTAAGTGTCTGGAAAAGAAAATAAAACTGAGAACCACTACTCTAAGAAAAAATTCTTATCCTTGAAAAACAGAAGCATGTAAGCAGTTGTATTTCTCCATAACCATTGCTCTCAATATAATCTCAAATATTTATATTAATTAAAACTGTAATCAAGGTAACTAACTTCTATTTCACCGAGAAAAATGAAGGGTAGATAATTTTAAAGTATCTGTCACACACGAGCATTCATCTACCACTCATATCCCTTATTCCCTACCCTCAGTAGCAAAAATAAATGCATTCATTAACCTAGCCCAAGTATATAGTATCCCTGCAGCGTTTAAAAACAACAAAAAAAGCAAATACCTATAAGCTTGAAATTATGCTTAGTAGCCAATGCTTTAGCATTTCATCTTAGGTAGAAATGATCTACATAACAAATGGTTGGTTTTTCATTAATCAACCCAACTACTATCCAGGTTTTAAGTCACCTAAAGATCTTGGAAATTATATTCAAGCTGATATACTACAAAATATAATTACTGTGGAAAGAAATCGTTTGTGAGAATGGTTCCATTTTGTTAAGCACAAATCTACATTTACGTTTTTCGTAACATTAAACATCACATAGGAACAATGTTACATTATTTGATCATTAACTTGTGTAAATTTAAGAAAAACATACCCAAGTATAATAAACGTGTTTGCTCGGACCAGCACTGACATTGATGAATAAGAAAAGATATGGTGGTTTTCATTATATAAAAATTATTAAACTAGTCTTGTCTGCCAAAGGTTTACTTTAATTGTGTGAATTTCAATTATTAAAGTATTCCTGAGTTAGTTTCCGTAAGACTATTTTTCTTTACAGTCTGGAACGCTCAAAGTACTAGAAGTTCAATATTCTGGGAGTATGTAATGTACACACGTACGAATTTATCTCTACAAACCAATCAGGATAGAACCCCTTTAAGATATTTTACAGCCTAATTTATTAAAATCCCCTAGTGATATGAAAACATTACCCACTCGAACACTGGGAGGCAAAGACCTTTCTGAACTACACACAAATAGACACAGAGGCACAGAGGAGGCTTAGAGCTTCAGTTGTGCAATTTGAGGCACAGATCAAGAGAAAATATGGAACACAAAAACTCATCTGTCTGGGTATCAAGGAGCTCCTCTCCTTCTCAGTAGGGACAAATTTTTTTATTTGATGTGAGCTCAAAACAGATAAATAAATGTATCGTTTGTTTGAACTAGCCAGCAAGATTCCATCATCTCTCACTGGAGAGACACTAGCTCTTCATAAAATTAGTCCAAATGTGGAGATCACAAATGGTCTGACAGGAAATCACATTCCCAATCATTGCTGCCACCGGTGGGAAACAACTTATTGGCCGGAGACAAAAACCAAAAGCAGGAAAAATACCCCACCGAATTAGCAGCGAAGACGGTTAAAATGGGAAAAGTAGAGTTAGCCAAGTGCTATTGCCCATTTTGTTCACCTGATTCAGAGCATGAACGAAGAGGAGCGCATGTGCATCAGCAGCCTGCCACATGCACCACTCTGGGGGTGAATCCACTGGGCCAAAGCAAGGATCTTTGAAGCTACTGAAATAGAATTTTCAAACAAAGGTAAAGCCTTGACTCACACAAATATAAAAGGGACAAGTGGCAAATATTTTTTTAACTCCTTATTAAATAAGAGAACTAGCAGATGTTACAACTGATTCAAAGGAGAATCCAAGGAAGAATCATATATACAGATGAGGAATATTAAAATGAACTTGCAGGGACACCTGGGTGGTGAAGTTGATGAAGCCCAGGACTCTTGATTTTGGCTCCAGTCATGATCTCAGAGTCATGAGATCAAGCTCCACCTTGGGCTCTGTGACCAGGACCATGGTGGAGCCCGTTTGAGATTCTCTTTCTCCCTCTGCCTCTGTCCCTCCCCCCACTCACATGTTCTCTCTAAATAAATATATAAATAAAATGAATTTGCAACTAGATGCAAAAGTGGCTTCTCCATGGTGGTGATGGTCATGGTGATGTGTGTGCGTGGGGGGTATTGTTTCTCCCCTGGATGGAATTCATTTTCATGTCCTTAGACAAGAATCATTTGCACTGCCATT
This sequence comes from Canis lupus baileyi, assembly GCF_048164855.1. NCBI lineage: Eukaryota > Metazoa > Chordata > Mammalia > Carnivora > Canidae > Canis > Canis lupus. The sequence goes on along the minus strand of NC_132842.1, from coordinate 64,414,198 downwards.
GGTTCACTACAATTATCGAGCTATAAAATAGCTCAAAGGCAACAAAAGACAAGAATCAGATAACTCAGATGAGTATCCTCAACACAATGCATTACTTTCCACTGGAAACACCCAGTAATCTTTTTCCAAGTTTCCCTACACTATGAAGGTGGACAGACTCTGCCTGCCTTTAAGAAGTAGTGTGTTCCTGGGGCACCTGGGGGGGGGGGGGCTCAGTTAAGCAGCTGTCTTACACTCAGTTCCTGATCCCAGGGTCCTGAGATGGAGTCCTGATATGGACTCCTTGCTCAGCCAGGAATCTGCTTCTCCACTCCCTTTGCCCCTCTCCCCGCTTCACTCACTCTCTCTCAAATAAATAAATAAAATCTTTTTTAAAAAAGAGAAAAGAAGTAGTGTGTTTCTACCCAAAGAATTCCTTCAAATATTCAGATTCTCAACTGCAGTTAAAGTAGGAGACTGAGCTCGATTCAACACATATTTACACCTCCTGAGTACAAGTGCTAGGTTATATTTTAAGGATTCAAAAATCCTTAAGACATGGAAATTTTGCACAGTTGTTCTTGGTAACACCATGCTTAATTTACTGCATAAACATTTGTTATCAGTCATCAAATGCTGTGTAACAAAGTACCCAAATGTGGTTTAAACAATAAACATTTATTTAGCTCATAAATCTATGGGTTGATTAGAACTTTCTTCTAGTGTAGGTCTGGCTCAACAGATTGCAACTGGAATTCTTCATGTGTCTACAGCTACTTGGTCAACTGGGTGAGGAATGGCTTTATGCATGTCCTCCCCTGGATGACTTGACTCCATAGGGTCTTTTGTCCTTCAATAGGTAAAACCGGGCTTGTTTTCATGGTGTCAATGGTAGAGAATCAAGAGTGTGAGCAGAATCATGCAAGACCTCTGAAAGCAAGGCCAAAGCAAGGGGTAAGGTCTTTCCAGATTCAAGGGGTATGGAAAGACACTCCACCTCTAGATTTGAAGAATGCATTCCCAGGACATGGACACGGGAAGGAAAAATCTGTTAATTAATGCAATTCAACTACCACAGGCCCTTAACTTGTGAGAGTTCACTCTCTAGGACAGGAGGGAGCCATGAGATAAATACTCACCGCACAAAGTAGACTTTGATAGATGCCGCCCTAGAGGCCCATGCCACCAACACATAATGGCAGAAAAGGCAAGACCTGAGTTGAGAGTATCTGGGAATGCTTCACAGGTGTGTGATTGATGGTAAATTTTGGAAGATAGGCAGAAACTTTCTTCAAGGTGAGGGGGAAGGAGAGTTGAAAATGGCTGAGGGGGGTCTGACAGGGTTAGTAACAGAAATAAAGCCATCCTCCCTCCTCACTTTAATGGTGCATATTTATAGACAACATGCCTGGTGGCATCCAGAGAGAAACAGCATGAGGTGGTTGATAAATCGGGATTTGAGATTCAAATCTTTGTTTTCCCACTTAAAGGGCCAGTCACTTCCTCTCTCTGAATCTTCTTCACTCAGATAACTCCTATTCTGATCTAAATACATGAAATGTTTGTAAAAGAAAAAAAAAATCTTGAGTATGGCTTTCTAAACAAAATTAAACCTCAAATGGGAGATGGAGATGCAGTATATTTAATCCATAAGGAGTTAATATTAACGTAAGGTCTCTAACAAGATGAGAAACAAGAGAAAAATAAATTTGGAGACAATGTGAATAAGCAGTTGTATGAAGAGGAAATATGAGTGACCAAAAAAACATATTAAAAAGCACGCTACCACTCATTCCTGATTGGGAAAACACAAACTAAATAATAATGTGATACCATTTTTTTCTTCCAAGTTGGCACAAATTTAAAGATTGATATTTTCTAGAGCTGGAAGGAGAATGAGAAAATGAAACCTGTATATATTGTTGCATAGGCTCTAAACTGAACAATCTTCTGGGATGGCTAGTTGGCAGGCAGTCTCAAAAATTTAAGTTATTTATACTCTGATCCAAAACACTTTCTCTTGCCAAAACATTTATATGTGCATATGAGCACGCACACAGGCACATGTGCACACATATATACACGCATGTATGTGTGTATATATATATGTGTATATATATATGTACGTATCCATCCACCAGAATATTGATTCATTGTTGTTTATAATGAGGAAATTCTGAAGGCACCCCAAATGTCTCTAATTAAACCACATTTTTACATATTGACATGAAAGATACCCACAATATATTATTAAAATGAAAAAAGCAAGGGGTATATGGGTGGCTCAGTTGGTTAAGCGCCTGAGTTTTGATTTCAGCTTAGGTCATGATCTCAGGGTCATGAGATTGAGCCCCTCCTCGGCTCCACCCTGGGTGTAGAGACTGCTTAAGATTCTCTCTCTCCCTCTCTCTCTGCTCCTCCTCTGCTCACTCTCCCTCTCTAAAAAGGAAAAAAGCAAGCGGCAAAGACATACCCATTACCATATGCATATCATGGGATGATACTATGTAAAAAACTTTCGTGTCCTGTTCACTTCAAAGGTTATGATGCTAGATGGAGATAATAGAAATTGATGTGCTTTGTAAAGTATGTTAAATTTTAGTTAAGGCATATACAAGTTCAGCTTTAAAAACTTTTAAAAATATATTATTTCAAAGCTCTATGGCTTCCATTTAGGATGTGCATTTGATTTCTCCCCAGGAAATGAGGAAATTGTGTAAGAGGAGTCTTTGGCAAACTGGTTTTGGGGGCATCAGAAATGAAAGAAAGAAAGAAAGAAAGAAAGAAAGAAAGAAAGAAAGAAAGAAAGAAAGAAAGAAAGGAAGGAAGAAATTGAAAACAAAAAAATATAAAATATAAAATTATATTTTTATAAATATAATTATAATTTTATTTTAAAAATAAAAATTACATTTTTATATAAAAATATAAAGAAAACAAACAAAAAAAAAAGCCCCACTGGACCTATCTAGTTTTTCTTTGGGGTAGACAGTCACCCACCAGCAGAGACAAGATTCACTATCCCTCCTCAGTCCTTCTCTTCCCTGAACAGTTAAACTGGATAACAAACTAATAAAAAATAATTTGGAATCTGGGGCACGATTATGGCCGGGAAAGATGCTGATGATCATTTCATGTGATCAGAGAGAAACCTAAAATAGAGCATTCTTCAATTACCATAATTTCTACTGTCATTGCAATTTCTGTACATAAAAGCATTTGGTCGGAGGCACAACAAATTTATCTGTAAATTACACAATAAAGGGTGGTGAATGGACTTTCCTTTAAAAGAACAAACGGAATCAGTCATTTATGGGGACATCCTCATCTTAATCGACATGTGAGTGCCACCAAGTGCAGGCTCCATTATTGTACAAAGTTCTGGAGACTGTCACCCAACCCCACTCCCACCTTCTCCCAAGTTTAATTAAACCAGTATCACACTGAGACTGGAAGGAAAACACAATGATATAACAATAAACAAACATTAATCATGATCATTACATACATTTTATTACATGAAATAAATAATACTGTGGAGCTCTCACCAGCCGATAAAGCTCTTCCTCTTGGATAACATCCTAGGGCAATTGAGGGGTAAAATAATACTAATAATGATAATAATAATTAGTATGAAAGGGAAAAAAGGGGCCTATCACCACATAAAGCAGAAACTGTATCCTCCTTCACTTATATTAATCTCATATTTGCTCATGTGTAGCTTCTTCTCACGGAGATAAACGAAAAATAATTTCGTATTTGTAGCCTCGCTTTGGTGTATGTGATTCAACTCGAATTGCCCCGGGGTAAGGAGAGCCCTGGAAGATTCTGTCAATATTCAATCTCCACTTACAAGCTCCACCAGGAAACAGGGGCGGGGTTCTGAACCCTGGGGCTGACCTGGAGCAGAAAGGAGAGGTAGAGGGAAAGGCGTTTAGCAGGACTTGAGGCGATGGCTTTTGTCCTTGTTTGAGAAAGACCAGGCCCCGGGTCTTGCTCTGTTCAAGTCCTTTTCTGAGCTGAAGACCTCCCTGGTTTGTCTCTGAATCAGGAATGAGCCCCCTTGGGGGAATGCTCCTTTGTTTTTCTTTCCAGAGGGCTTCCTGAGCTTCTTTAGCATAAAGACCATGTTGGGAATGCCCCCTAAACATATAACACGGCTGTCCAGCCGTATTGTCCCATCTCCATGTAGGACAACAAGAAATAGGTCCTCTCCTGCAGAGATGCCCATTAAGGGCCACTGCACCAGCCAGACATGAATCCCACTCTGTGGCCTTCCTAATTGCCCAGGCCTGAGGTGTTTTGTTGTGGGCCGCCCATGACACCATCCTAGAGAGTCTATTCTACTGAACAAAAAGATCCAACCCGGCACTGCTGCCCCCATGACATGGAAACAGAGTGTGAGCTTAGGAGACAGCTCATGTCCCCTCCTGGCTTCTGAACATGTAACTGCTCAGGAGGGTGATGGAGGCTCCCACTTCAGTCTTCCCATGGGAATTCCGGAGGCAGGATCCTCCCATCTCCTCCAAAGTGGGGAGAAAGGTATTGCTACATGGGGACTGACTTTTTTACTTCCTTTCCCAAAGTTTTCTCTGTTTCAATATCCAAACTCCTGTTCTTGCCTGGCAGAAGCAGAGTTTTAATGGCTAACGATTCAGGTGCAGGCCTGGCCTCTGGGTTTAAAATGAGCAATGTATGTGAGTAGATGCTCCTCTGGATCTGAGACTGTGGGCTCTTCTGTGGTCTCCTTGGAGCTTGTTGGGCTGACTGTCAACCCAGTTAGGAAATAGGAGAAGCAGCCTCCTCAGGCCAAGATATCTCTCCTTCATCCATGAAATCCTTGGTGAGGAAGCTTGGGAGCCATGCTTGGCCATGCTTGGCTGCCCATGGCGCTGGCATTTGACACTCAGTGACAGAAGACACGGAAGTGTGACTGGGGTTCCATTCTCTGGGCATGGCAAGCGTCTGGCCCTTTCTCCCAGAGATTAATCCAAGGGTGGGAGTGCGGCCAGTGGTGAGGAGGCCGCCAGAGTTCTCGCCCCTTCCCCACACAGACGCTTTTGGATAAATAACAGGAGAAGTAATAGGTGAGTGGACATCATCCAAAGCCGACTCCCTGCCCTGGTCCCTCAGGGAATGTCGCCTCACCCTCTGCCAATGAGTTTCTGGGGCTGCCTCTATCATAAATACTCTGATTAAAATGTAAATTTAGCCAACCTATCAGCTTCCCATTAAGGCGACTCTTTAAAAACGCCGTTAATCAGCTGAAAGATATGTAGGGAAATACCACTCATCAATTGTAACTGCTTATGACAGTTAACAAAGCTTTATATTTGCCCCAAACATGTGCTGATCTATCCATTATGCCAAGGTTCACTCTCGCGCTAATTGTACATTTTCTTCTCTAATGCATTTTTGCTGTTATCTCATAGGCTAATGAAAGCCAGGAAATCAATAAATATAAATTATACATGCAAAGAAGGACTGCTGCGAACATAAAGTTTCTAATTAATTGCACTTGATTAATTTATATCCTTTAATTATCTTGCTAAGCCACAAACAACATAAATATCTTTGCAATCTGGTTATTGCTATGTCAGTCATAAAAAAGCAGACACAGTAAATCTATGAAATCTAGCAAACTGCATTGCCAGAAAACATGGAATGGCATAACCCATAAATATTATCGGACTTACTCAAGACACCGATGAATAATTTCAGTGTGACAAATTAACACTAAATATGTTGTATGGTTATTTGACGAAGGTTATAGTGATGTTAGAGCTTTAAACGGCGTATATGGGGTAAGCAAAAATGTGGATTTTACCCATAGGCTTATAGAAATCTGCTCAAGCGGGGAGGAGTGGTGTGAGTAAGGACCCACATGCAAATATCCAGAGCGATTTTGCAAATGAAAGTACTTTCTGGCGCCCCAAGTTGAAAGGCAAATTGTTAATTACCTTGTTTCTTAGTTTCCCTTTGATCGACTTGGTCAACAGAGAATAATCCCACCTCACCTGCCAAGGCGAAAATAAAACGTGTACTTCAAGTAGGAATTTCAATCTAGGAATTTGACACCAGTTTGGGAAGGGAGCTGAATGTTGCATGCTGCCATTGTCTTAAGAGATGTAACTTTTACATGGAAAGTGGCTTCTTTTTATCCCTCCCCGGCCCCCCCTTTTAATTTTATCTGACTCCGCTAAGCCAGCCATCTGTCACTGATCTGAAATCTAATCCTCTCTGTCCACCAAGCTTGCTCTTTGTCCTAGGCCACTGCATATTACCAAGCATCTATATCTACAACTTTCATAAATGTGTAAAAAGAAACTGTATCTGTCCTCAGCTACACTCAGACAAAGACCATCTGTCAGCAACCCCAGCTATTCTTTAAAAAAGAAAGCATCCAAAGGGATTTGCCCTTTACCAAGTAAACCCACTTAACCCTTCCAATAAGATTAACTGTTATTTGTTTCCATTAAATAAAAATGACCGCGCTAATATACGTTTAATAGTTCTGTAACAGTTGCAGAAAGATCAGCTCTCCTGTGGAGATCTTTCGATGATAAAACATACGTGCATATAAATACTGGAATTATGACGGCAATGAGATAACCTACGAGGCAGAAGGATGTTTTCACTTCCTTCAATCTGGGGCTCTGGAAGAGAAGCCGACATAAAATATAGAAGCTAGAAAGTACTGTGTTCCCTGGTCTTCTATTTTACAGTAAATAGCACTTCCAGATATAACATACGGCTGAATAATACAATTATCAAGAATCAGAGGCCATCCCCTGACTTCGGCCCTGTTATCACTGTACATTCTTGCAGACGGTTTTATGGCCGTTAGGATGCACGTTTCTGGTCTATATACGTATGCTCTACAAATGCACACTTGCTAAGTATCGCTGTCCTTACGGCAAATTTGTTGGTGGAGGGGAAAGAACTGCACGTTAGTGACACTAACGTAGATCCACAGTAACGTTTGGGGATTTCCGTCACTTACTTTCATCCTAGATTGCCAAGGTCGTCTGGCTTAGCGTTTCCGAAGTGAAATAAATAATGTATTTGCTCCCGTGGAAAAGCCCAAGCGAATTTTTCGAATGTTTGTCCTGTGTCCATACATTTAGGGACAGATCCCTCCGGAATAACCTCTGTGCCGGGTAGTTATTAAGGTCTCATCTTCAAAGCGGGAAGCCCAAGGGCTGTCCACAGGTACAGGCATTTTTTTTTAACGGAGGCTCAACGTACCAACAGTTCCTGTGGCCTTCACGGTGCCTCTATGCGCTCCGAGCTCCCGTTCTACCACGGGGGGCAAGGGGGGTGGCAAGGTGTCAGGACCAGGTATTTTTGCCCAAGACTGGGTTTGGGGTGGGCAGATGGGCCGGTGGACAGGAGGCAGGGCACTGGGAAGCCTCTACCTGCCTTGATCTGGGCATTCCCCAACATTGAGTGTTTGCTGAGGATCAAAACCGAATTGTTTCTGGAAGGTGTTGCAGTGGGGGTGGGGGGTGGGGTGGGCAGGGAGTGGGAAATTAAGGGGCAAAAGAAATGGCTTTGTTTCCCACCCCCCACCCCTGCCCCGGGGTGCAAGCTTTTCTCCCTTAAAACATTTTACACAGTCACCACGACTCAGTTTCATGGGAAAATCCAATTGCAGGATTCCCAATCCAAATACATAGACGGGCGTTTGGCACCCCACGTCTGCATTCCTCCGGTCTCCGCGGGCTGTGACCCTAACCAGCCCTGGCTGTTCGGCCTTCCCCCAAGCACTCAGGTGTGGGCCGCACCCCAGCCGGCTCGCAGCTGGCGGGGAGACCTCTGTGCCCGGGGCAGCCCCAGAGCCCTGGGTGGGGGCTCAGCTCCGGGACCCAGATGCCCAGCTTTGCACCCAGCAGGTAGCTAAGGCGCCCGGTGCCGCCTCGGTTGGAGGGGAGGAGTCATGCGCTGTGTTCAGAGTGGATGTCGCAGTCTCTAAGGAGACAGGTAAATCTCCTGATGCTGCAATCAGATTGGAGAGGAAGATCCGCTCCCGATGCAAGGCGCCTGCCTCCCGGCTTCTCGGAGGTAATGAAAAAACCACCCATGACAAGTATGGCCCTTGCATGTTCCCCGGGCTGATGGTTGGAAAAATACCAATGCGTCCAGCAGGGAGGAAGTATATATCTCCCACTGGAGTTCACTAGATTTGTCATTTTCGATTTAATGCACCTAGGTAGCAAGTCGACTCGCTAGGTTTGACTGCAATTACCTTATCTTTCCTATTTTTAGTGACAGGACCAGATTATTTTAAGTGCATTTTATAGAAAACCCTTCTTTACTGAAGTATAAAGACTGTAATAAAGACAATACAATGTTTTGAAACTGTTTTAAATCCTTCACTCAGCGTTGCTTCTACAGATTTAACATGTAGGGGTTCTAATCTTACTGCTACTAATTAGAGCTTTAGTGTAATTGTGCCAACAGGGTGCTTGGCATAATAATTACTATTGAGAGATTCTGGTGGCGCAGTAACATGCCTACATAATGCAGATATGTCTAGTATTACAGTGCAGTCACCTTTGTATGTTGACTCAAGTTGGATTTTAACCAAGTAAGGGGTTATTTTGCCTTTATAATAAAGCTTAAAAGGCATATACATATGTATGATTTAGGTATCCATTTTTCCTCTTTGAGTCTTTTGAATATTAATTAGCAGGAACCTCAGAAGGCAACAGGGACACATTTTGTTCCAAATATCTCACAATTTGGGGCAATTCGCTCTGTGAGCAGGATTGTCCATGCTTGTGTGGCGAAGTCTATTTTGATGCAATGGTGCGCTGAGCCTCCGTGCCTCCCAGGTGAGGATCTCTCTCCCGAGAACCCCTGCCTTGTGGTGACAAGCAGAGAAAGGAAATGGAGGCTCTGGGCCCCACCAGGCGCTGAATCTGCAAGGGATCGGAGTCTGGTTTTACAGGAGGAATCTGCGCAAACATTTCCCCCAGTAATTCGCGAGCACTTGCATCTTTGAAAAGGGAAGGCTACACTGGGGAGATGGATTTCTACCCCAGACTGGGTAGCCTGGATTGGAATTGTCCCTGGTCCTCTCTGTTGACTGCAACAATCTGAAAAGACCTGTCGGGGTGTCACGTGTGGGAGCTTGTGGGAGGGGTGCTGGCATGAGCGATCATACCAACCCTTCTCCCCTTGGGACAAGACCTTGAAATTGGGCAGGTGGCCTCAGAGCCCCCACCCCCACCCCTGATTTCTCAGGAGAGTTAGCGAGGGTCCCACTAGTTGGTTTCACTTTTAGCAGTGCCCGAGCCAAGGGACCTGGGCGACGCTCTGGGCCTGGCACGGAGACTCCCTGCTGCTGATGTGCTGGGCACAGGAGGGTGCAGAGACTCCGTGGGCTGGTGCTGGAACGTTCTTCTGCACACACACACACACAAACACACACACACAGGCATACTGGGTTTTGTTTTGTTTTGGCACATGTGAAAGAGTTTCTACAAAACTGATTTCACAGAGCAATAAGTCACCTAAGAGGGTGTCACCAGCCATTTAAAGTGCACTACAGAGGTTTCTTAATGTAATAAATACATTGGAAAGGTAGTGTGTAATGGCCCAGAGCCTGAACTATAGCTCCATTTAGCTCCGACAGCCTTGTTTTTACTGCCCCTTTAGTGCCCCACTTTTAAAGTGACAGGAAACCAATTTCTGATTGCAAATCAATGGGTGAGGATATCACCTCTGGACAGTGAATTTAGCTGTAAATCCAAGGAGTCCCCCACGATGCTAGGAAATGGGGGGTCAGGGTCTGAAGGCGACCGCTTTATACAATGCAAGTGAAAATCCGTTTGCAAGTGCGGCGCTTTATAACTGTTTCTGGGGGGCATCTCACAGGTATCCCCAGCCTGTCATTCACCTCTCCCGAGCGGCCCAGGGGCCGGCACGGTGGGTTTGCCACAGGCACCAAACGGGGCAGTAAAATTTCCATTTTACTGTGGAAGCTGCAGACCTTCCCCAGGCTGATGAACAAGCAGGATCCCTCTCTCCCTGGACTTCCAGCGCCTTCCCACATCATGTTAACCAAAACTGTGCATGTTCCTGTCATGCAAGATACCTTTTGATGAGACCCCTTTTTTCTTTAAGCTTTTAAGATAATCTTAGAGAAATCATCAAGCTATAAAAAGAAATCAATAAAAACAGAAAAGGTTCCCATCACCCCGAAAAAAATCCATAACTTTTGCATTTTAATAGAGACGCTACAGGACCAGACCCTTCATTTTCTTTCTGATCTGTTCCTTTGATTTACTTCGTATCTCTCAGGCCTCTTGACTTTCTTGAGAAAGGGATTATTGAATTGTGTGTCTCCCTCAGATGCACTTGATCACTCAAGTATCTGTACTTAAGAATGTTAGAGTCTGTTCAGCTGTTGCCTCTTTGGAGCTCATCGGGGCTTGTCATCTTAATATTAATTGGGTTTTGTGCCGGAATCTCAAGTCCCACATTGAGTGGCTTTCAAGAGAGAAGATTATGCCCAAAGCCAGATACAAAGACAAACATATTTAGCACAACAATTATGATAATTACAGAAACATTCTGTCACGAAATAAGCAAATCTGATTAAGAGCCCTTCTACGTTATCAAATATTAATCTGATGTCTTCGGTCTAACCTGGTTCGAACCTAAGAGGCTTCTTATGGTTTTATGTATTAGCAGATTTGCGGAAGCCGAACATATATACAGCCTAATAGTACGAGACAGCAGAGCCGGAGTAGTAAAAGGATTTTTGCTGAATGTAATCCATTTAAATTTAAAATAGACACAGATAGGATCATAAACCTGAAATCGAAATTAAAACATACCCTACCAATGAGACATTTTGGGTAATTCCAACCACATGGGAATCCAGAAACATATTGGGGAAAAAGAATTATTAGGGCTCATTTCTGTTTTAAAAAAAATGAGTAATCATCACAATAAATGTACAGTCACTTGAAACTTTCCAGACTTTCTTGATACCCACATAAAGTGGCTGGTAATAGAAGCAGTAATATTCTTGCTAAACTCGAGAGTTAATTTTATTTGTAATTTTCAGCTGCTTTCAGTATAATTGCACAATTTCCTCAATTATTAAAGTTCATTCTGCATACTTAAGTTCATTAGCCATTGTCAAATGGGCAAATTACTTTGCAATTTTAATATTTGTTGGACAAAGCTGCATTAATAGATTCACTCTCCAAACACGGTTTCTCCGCTCACGCTACAGTATCCACAGATAATTGTAACCATCCAAATCAGAAGCCAGGGACTGGGTTATATATATATATTTTTTTCCCCCTCTTTTTCTGAACATCTCTTAAAGGCTAGTGATTTTAACTATACAGGTGGCCGTTTTTTGTTTGTTTACTTTGGAGGGAGGGCAGCAGGGAGGGTGGCAGTACTGATGACAGTGTCGGAGTCTTGTGTAGTACATATGAAAAAGTACACTTGATGGTGAAGTTTCTCAGCATGTCTATGCAATCTGCATAGATATGGTACAGTCATATGCATGATGTGGCCTATAAAAACACACCATGGGTCTCTGAATAATCAATAAATCAGATTCTAGTCTATAGAAATTATTGAGTCATTATGCTGTGTATAGTTTGATCCTTGAGGTTATGCTGTATCTGTGATACATGTATATATTTAAGATTTCCATAGATGGATTCTTTCCATGGTGTCATCAGAGAGGCATTCTCAGTAACTCCCTCCCCATCTCTCCCTTTCTCTCAAGTCTCTCTCTCTCTCTCCCTTGCCCCAACACACACACACACATCCCATGAGCTGCTGAGTGCATGCCTGTGTAGACTATCTTTAAATATACATGCATGCCCTTGGCACAAAAATGCCACTGTTTGTTTTGCCCCTTGCAGTTATGAAGCACCTTTGTCCCTCATTATTCCATTTGATTAATGAATACACACTTGCTTCCCCCTATAGATGCACAGTTGACCACACGGTCCCATGATGAAGATGGTCACTGAAATGTAATCGGTATTGCTGTATGAAAGCAGATGCACCCCGACCTTCTTGGTCTTGTGTGTTCTTGGTGTCCACGGTCTCTCTCCATAATGTCTGGGTGCAGATAGCTCCAGACCCTGAGGAAGGTTAACCCCCTGCCAGTAGGGTTTATCTCCCCAGTAATTAGGCTTGGATTTCTGCTTTATTAACTCAGATACAACAACGCCCTGCCCTCTGTCACCAGGGGACTAATAGAAGATAGTCGCTCTGATTTGGAAACCCTACAAATTAAATGACAAAGTGAGAGGAAGTGAAGTTAAGGCAAATCGAGTAGAGATAAGGCAGCCAGTCATTTCCACGCTGGTTTTTCAAACGTGAAGCCGGGGCCTTCTGCTTTTATATCTGCAGATGCAAAACTACCAACATAAATATGCCGAGTTTTCTTGATGGGTTTGTTAAACCCCAGTGATACGTGAATTCTGGAATGATGTGAGGAGTAATCGATTGTGTCTGTTTAAAACCATGGGAACTTTTTCTTTGGAAGTTCCTTGCCTTCCTCAAGAAGGATTTTCTTTCTATTCAACGTGCTTGTGAATACAAGTGTTTATTTTCTCAGGGCCATTTCAACAGGTCTCTATCTTCATCACCTATAGGGCAGATTTGCTTTTACCTTTTAAAGCAAAACAATTCCTGTTCTGCCTTTCTAGGAAAAAAGCATCCACACACCTTATGGAAGATTAAAATTACCCAAGGAAACAAAACATTGAACGATGGGGGTGGGGGGTGGGGGGAGGGCCGTCCGGCAAAGCTCATTTCCATTCGTCTGCTGCAGGAGCTGTAACCATTTGTTTAGCAATATGATTTAACAAGAAGCATTAGCTCTGGGTATGGAGCTGCCGGGTTTTGAGAAGGCTGATGAGATGTGATTATCTCCATGCAGAAATATCAGGGTGGTTAAAAGATAATTTGAAATGAGGTTAAAAATGAAGCGACACTAAGCTTCTCTCACTCGTGTCAAAACAATCACATCTTTTCTTGTCTTTCCTTTTTTTTCCCTTTCACTTTGATGACATCCGCTCATATTGGAGGTGGAGACATTCTTCATAGCAAACTGTAATCCTTGACTAATTTTAAATTTAATGTGGCTCTGTTTGAAACACAGCTCTAAATCTGATCCAAAATCAGCTTCTGGATATTATGCATAGAATCCGCAATGTTTGTAATATTTGGTAAGCCTTAAAGATTGCTATTAGTCACAAAACTACAGTTTCATTTCACTCCGATAACAATATACACGGGATAAACAGCATATGTTGACATAATAAATGACATTTGGCTAGAAAAAAATGTCTTTGAACTTCAGCTTTAAAAATGAAAACAGGTGAAAAAAAAAAAAGAACCCCAGCATCCAATGTTAAAAGCCATATGTTGGTAAATGAATCTACTTTGTCATATTATTCGATCACCTTAAGTATAATCACTGTTTTGAATGATTAGGTTTCAAAGTCTGAGAGTCGCTCCTTACTTTAAAGGGATGCGTTTCAGGACTGGATACATTCATTCATTGCCTAAGAAAAATAAATCCGCATAGCCACAGTTCTTGATTCACAGACAAAATAAAACGGTAGAAGGGTCAAGAAAGTCAAGCGTTATCTCTAAGTATATAGTAGGGGGAGTAACTGGGCCACTTGCTGAAAACTTTTTTAAAAGAGGAAAACCTGCCCTTTTGGTGTAAAAGATGCCAGGCAAGTCCTGCCGGTTTTAAAAGTTTAATCGACGGTGGGAAAGAGAAGCCCAGAGCCCCTCTGCGCAGGGCAGACAGCCGGGCGCTCGGCGGGGCTGCAGCGCAGGCCGCAGGGAGGACTAAGGCGCTGGGCACGCGAGGACACCTCCTCCGCCTTGCGGACCATCCCTGCGCTGGGGGCAGCTGCCCATCACCGGTCCCCCGTGGTCCCCGGGGCCCCCACGCCCCCTCGCTCCCGCATCGCCTCCCCGCCTGCTCGGCTGCCCGTGTGGATTCTGATGCAGGGAGATGACCATCACTCATATTTGTCCTTGCCGGGCCCATCTAATCCCCACTGCTTTGACTCATGTCAGATCCATTATCCCAAACAAAGCTTCACATGTCTTGCTGGAGATGCACGCGGCCTTGCCTTGTTTACTTTGCCGAGATGGATTTTCTGGCAATGGTCAATACATCCTGAGCCCCAACTAAGGGGGCCGCTCGGCCTGGTGCAGCAAACGCGCGGGCAACTCATCCCGCCCCAATCCACTGCTGCTAACTTCGTCCCCAGGACCCAGGGCGCCAGAGCGGTGCCCTGGGGTCTCCAGCACATCCTCCCAAGTGCTGTGCACGGTGGCATAGTCGCGATTGTTGCAGCCGAGGGTCTTCAGCAGGGACACAGCGCACCCCCCTCCCTTCCACCCCCTGCAGCCAGCCGCTCCTTTTTCCACCCAAGCCTGGAGCTTCTTCCTGCCACTTCGGTGCTTTATTTTGTTGAGCCTGGTTAAAAGGAACCCCCTCCCTCTCTTGTTTATTTAGAAAGAAAGATCTCAGGCGCTCCGGTTACTTACATTCCCCCCCCCCCCCCCCCAGCATTTCTTTGTCTTCCAAACCATTCTAGCTCTTACTATGCAAGTTTTATGGGTGATTGTATCGGAAAATGCAGACTTTTCGCTAGCGGAGACCTGAGCAGGGAGGATGGATTGAAATGTGTGCTTGGAAACCCCAGATTTCACCTCCCCCCCCCCCCCCAAAAAAAGCAATATATGGCATACGTTAACATCCAGAGCCTGAAAACACAGCCAGGAAGAGTCGCGCAGACGAAAGGAAATCACTACTTAATTCCACAAATATTTGTTTCGGTCCAGGAATGGCACTAGAAACTTTGAGCAGGCGGGCTCCCCGGCCCCTCCGGCCCCTCCCGGCGCCCGGCTCCCGGCTCCCGGCTCCCGGCTCCCGGCTCCCGGCTCCCGGCTCCCGGCTCCCGGCTGCAGCGCGGAGCCCATAAGGTGCGGCGCAGCGCCACCTGCCGGCCGGGCCGCGGGCGGACGGGGCGGGGCGGAGCGGGGGCTCCCGAACCCAGCCGCCGGCCTCCGACCTGCGTCCCCGGGCCTTCCTCCCGCGGGGGGCGGGGGGTCCGGAGGGAGAACGCAGTGCGAGAGGAACAGTTTCCAAAGACCTATTCTTGAGCATGTAAGCGGAGCAAGATTAATACTTTTGGAACCGTCTCCGGTCGCCTTGCCAAGGGCGCAGGTTTTCCAGCCTTAAAGGTGAAGCTGAATTTTTTTTTTTTTTTTTGCATCCAAAGCTGTTTTTCCCCCCTTTCTTTCTGTCCGTAAAACAGGGTATCCTAACCATATTGTGTTCACACCCGGGCTCTGGCTCACGCGCACTTCTCTGCAAGAGGCGAGCCAGAATTTCAGGGGGTGGTGCTGGTTGCGCCTCTGGGTGGGTGTGTGAGTGTGTGCGTGGGGGGTGCAGGGGTGCTTCTGGGACAGCGGGGCTCTGTTGGCCCATCCATTCCAGAAATCGGTGGAGGGACGGCTCCTCTCCAGGGCAGCATGCGAGGACTGTGGAAATGTAATCAGCACACTTGTGCATGTTTCCACACTGCCTTGAATGGGTTCCCAGACTCCAGGAAACTCATCTCTGATAAATTGCAAAAGACCCAGACTAAATGGACCGGAGAGGTGGTCATTATTCTTAAGGGAGGGACCTCACTGTAACACAGGATAAGGCGTTATCTGCGATTATTTTTTTAAGGCTGTGTTGGAAATCTTACTCTTTTCATCCCACCTCCAGCTACCAGGCCTTTGGCTAACTGCAATTTCTATCCTGACTTTCAGCATCTCCCGCCCTTTCCTGTCCCTTGCTCTGTCCCCGTGCCTGCACCCTTCCCCATACCAGGGACTTTATGCTGGGCACCATCTCCACTTCACCTGGGGAGAAAGAGGATGCCCAGAACCATTCCTGGCTTCTACTAAAAGATGTTTTGTTTAGTCCCCTGTTGGGGGCGAGGGGGCAGTGGGATTCCCTGGTTCTCCATGCATAGTGGCACCGTGGCATGGGGCAAGGATTAGTGCAATTGCCTCTGTGTCTTGAAAAGACTAGAGTTGATCTTTCCTCATCCAGAGTCGGGCACAAGGCTGTGTGGCCTGTGCATGAGACAGGTGGGGGGACAGCCACCTGGGCCTTTGAGAGATCTAGGTCTCAGGGACATTAGGAAAGCCTGCTGCTTTCTCAGGGGGCTGCCTTTCAAAATGAGAGTTTTGCAAAACGCTGTTCCTCTAGATGCTGTGAACTGTCGATTTGTGGAGTGGAAATCTCCTGGTATTTTCAGGGAACTCTCTCTCTGTCTCTCTCTCCCTCTCTCTCATTCTCCCCCTCCCATCCTTCTCTTCTCCGTCCCTCCCTTGGGATCACTCATACTCCCTTTTAGAAACAAATACAAGTCAGATACAGTCATTACAGAATTCAAATTTACGATCTCAAGGATTTTAGAGACTGGGGTTGCCAGACAAAATACAAAATACCCAGCTAAATTTGAATTACTGTAAAACAATGAATGGTTTAAGAATACTTTAAGTATGTCCCAAATATTTCTCGGGACATACTTCCACTAAAAAAATATTCATTGTTCATCGGATATTCAAATGTATCTGGACGTCTGTCTTTTTTGTTTTTGTTTTAACTAAATCTGGCAAGCTATGAGAGACGCTTTAGCGCAAGTCTTTGGACAGTAAAGTAAGATCAAAAGAAACAAAGCAGTGTGCCCGGTTACACAGCTGGTTAGAGGCAGAACCAGAGCCAGAAATTCAGTTTGGGTCCTCTTAATCGGCCACACTACCTTTTCTTCCCCCAGGATGGCCGATGGGGGGCATAGATGCCAAGTGAGCTCATGTAATAAAACCAGTCCCTTATTTCACAGTGACTGTGCATGCCTCAAAGGACCATAAAGTAAAATGCCACTCATTTTGAAATGCCACAGGTTTATAATTTGTGAAGTTTCCTGCCCATGTGAATCTTTACATAGCAAACCTTTAGTTGCTGGAGAGTCTAGAACTTTCTTTATCTGTGACCCCTGTTCATGATGACCTCAAGGACTTTGTCCTACCAAGTGACTGCAACACAAAAGCACCCACTTACATACAAGCAAATAGTATGCTAACTACGGTTGACCCTCAAATGACATGGGTTTGCAGTGCACAGGCCCACTTACATGAGGATTTTTTGCAGTACAGGACTGTAAATGTATTTTCCTTCCTTATGATTTTCTTGATAACATTTTCTTTTTTCTACTTTACTAAAGGACACAGTATATAATACACATAACTTACAAAATATGTTTTAATCAACTGTCTATGTTATCTATAAGGTTTACAGTTAAAACCAGGCTATTAGTAGTTAAGTTTTGGGGGAGCCAAAGTTATATGCAGATGTTCTATCATGCAGGGGGTAGGCACCCCACCCCCCACACTGTTCAAAGGTCAACTGGATTCCTCTCCCCTGCCCTGTAAAAACAATAGGTCTAAGATCATTATGGCAGGCAGAGTACTGTGTATCTGGATTAAAAGCCTAAACAGATCATCAAAATGTTCTAGTATTTATCATAGGTTTAAATTAGTTCTATATCTTGAGGCTGTGTTCCAGTTCATGGCAAAAAACAGTTATTGTGTATTGGAAAACCTCAGAGCAGCCATGGGAGGGGCTTTAGTTTGGGGGCTGGGTTGTGGAGAAGTTAGCTCATTTATTTAATGGAATATTACTCAGCCATCAAAAAAGAAATCTTGCTATTTGCCACAACGTGGATGGAACTAGAAGGTATTATGCTAAACAAAATAAGTTCATCAGAGAAAGATAATTATAATTTCACTCATATGTGGAATTAGGAAACAAAACAGAGGGGAAAATAAAACAAGACGAAATCAGAGAGGGAGATGAGCCATAAGAGACTCTTAACCATAGGACACACACTAAGGGTTCCTGGAGGGGAGGTCGGCGGGTGGATGGGGTACCTGGGTGACACGTTAAGAAGGGCACGTGATTGCATGAGCCCTGGGTGTTATATGCAACTGATGCATCACTGAACTCTACCTCTGAAACCAATACTACATTATATGTTAATTAGTTGCATTTTAATTAAATTCAATAAAAAAAAAAGAAGTTAGCTCAGCCATGCCCCAAGCTGCCTCTCAGCCCTGCTCCCCTTATTTTGGAACTAAGGGCTTAATTCTGTATAATCCCCCAGATCCATTGTGGCTCTGAAACGCTAGATTTCTAAACATCAGTGAGCCACTCGCTCTGTTGACATTGTTTTGTAAGGTCCAGTTGGCAAGTAGAAGCGGGACTGCTAGCTCACTCTTCTGGAAGTGCTCTGTGCCCAGCGGAGTGCTGGCAGCTGGCTGTGCACCCCCTCCCGGAGCAATCTGGCTACCAAACCGAATCACAAAAGCTCACACCGAGGAAGGAAAGGAGAAAAAGGTGTTAATGGAACCAGTTGTAATGCAAAGAAAGGTCAGCCTTAGCTGCGAGCCCTGAAATGAAACCATATAATTGCAAGTGCAGAAAGGGCTCCAGGTGAGACAGGGGCTGTCCCGTGTCCACACAGGGTCTTCCCAGCCACGCCCGGGCCCCACCTGAGCAACTGCTCCCACGGGGGCTCCTCTTGGGCCACAGAAGCGAGAAGTAACGGTTGGAAGGATGCGGGCCTTTTACAATTAGATCCGAAGGCCCAGCCTAAGGAGGGATCTCCGTGGGCTCTGCTCACGCTCATCACGGTGGGCGAGGAGCGCCCGAAATGAGCACAGCCTAATGAAGAAGTGATCTGGAGACCCCTGGGTGGCTCAGTGGTTGAGCGTCTGCCTTCGGCTCTGGGCGTGATCCTGGGGTCCCAGGATCGAGTCCTGCATCGGCTCCCCGCAGGTCACCTGCTTCTCCCTCTGCCTATGTCTCTGCCTCTCTCTGTGTTTCTCATGAATAAATAAATACATTTTTTTTTTTTCTAAAGAAGAAGTGATGTAGCAAAAGATGGCAAACTCTTCTTATGTCCGGGAACCCTCATTTCACACTTGGAGCTCACATTTCTCTCACATGTGTAAAATAAGAATAAATGAGGCCCAGGTGGAGAGAGAAGAGTGAGGTGTTCCCTCTCTCTCTCCCTTCCTTCCTCTTGGGCCTTTCTTTCTTTTTTCTTTTCTTTTCTTTTCTTTTCTTTTCTTTTCTTTTCTTTTCTTTTCTTTTCTTTTCTTTCTTTCTTTCTTTCTTTCTTTCTTTCTTTCTTTCTTTCTTTCTTTCTTTTTTTTTTACCTTCCAATTGCTGCTGCAGGAAGCCCGTTCAGCGAGGCTGAGGTGGGCCTGGAACCAGCCAGAGCTGAGCCTCTGGAGGGCCTCGAGCCGAGCCGCCGTCCACCTGTGACCTCGAGCCTTCCGTGCCTGCTGGGTCTGGTTCTGCACAGAGGAGTCCTGACTCCTGCTCACAGGAGTGACAGGGCTGTGACTCCCAGAGAGGTATGGGTAAATTCTTTTGAAAGTGTAAAACCCTCAAGTAGTTTGTCTATTTCTCCAATGGGGCCAATACAGGGGCCAGACTCGGAAATGCAGAAATGCTCCGTGGATTATTGCCACCGAGATGTTTTCCTCTGGCTGAGCATCATCTTCAGAACGTCGCCGGGGCTTTCCCTCTCAAGCACGTGCTATGGTTTTGCGAACTTCTTTTTCTCGGATGGGGAATGTGCCCCTGGGACTCCATTAGCCAAGTCAAGATTTAACCAAGGACCCAGGTATGACCTGCTGGGAATAATGTTAAGTGTGTCACGAGGAAAGAATTTAGGATCCCTTGGAGAAGAAAGGAGTGACTTTGAGAACTTGCCCAGGCACGTAGGACCACATCGCCTTCCTAAAGATTAGACAACCCCCGAATTTGTCACTAGTAGTTTTTAGTACTCTTTGGGTACTCTGCCTCCAACCCTCCTGGAAAGGTACTGTTATCCCCATATTATGAATGAGTAAAGGCTGAGTCTGAGAGAGGCGTAGTAACTCGGATAACATCACCCCTACTATGTCGTGAAGACAGGACTAGAAACTAAGTTTCATTGACTCCCAAAGCCCACGTTTGCAATGACTTCTGATCATGAGAGACAGCTTTAATTGAGCACCTACTATGGGCTGGGCACCGTTATGAGCACTTTATACATATTATCTTGATAAACCCCCACAGCAACCTTGTGATGCACGGACTACTAATAAGCCCATTTTGTGGATGAGGAATGTGAAGGATGGAGATTAAGTGATGGGCTGGAGACTCAGCCACTGACCTGCATGCCCCTCTGGATCAGTGGAGGCTGTTGGCCTTCCTTCTGATCAAATCTATGGCAAAGCCTAGTGTGTATAAAATGCAAAAGACGAAATAAAATAGAACAGCCAACAACAACAAAACTTTGCCGTCTTCCAACCCCCCAACTGGACGGTTGTTTGTAAATTCTTCACTTCCAGGCAGACGTTCTGTCCTCCTCTTCCTCCTGCATAAAAATAACACTTGGTAGAACCAGGGGTTACGTGGGTTCCCTTGCTTCCCATGGCCACAGGTAATGGAAAGTTGGTTCTCTGAATAATTGTACAATCTTTCTCCATACCCGCACATGTGCACACACATACGCTTTCTCCTCTGCTCTAAAAATCCTGAATCCAATTTTTGGACCTTCCCTTGGATTTCTTAGTTCAACACGGCACTCCAGCTTGGGATGGAGATGCTCCAGGACCATCGGCTGCTGTGAGGTGGGGGTCTCGGCTCCAAGCCGCCAGCATTCACCCACAGGCCTGCCAGCCCCCTTACCGCCTGATAAGAGTACCACCCTAAGGAAGCCGGTGGTTTTATTTCCCTCAGTAAATCTATTCTGATTAATGTAAACACTGTATAATACTCCACCTGTAGGTACTGTAATTAAGGTGCATCTGAACCACAATCAGCTCAGTGACAGGCAGAGGGAAAATTATTGACCTCCCACGGATTTTTTAAGTCAGCACATTTACTACTGTGAAAATCACCAAGTCATTAGCAGAGGGGTTTTTAGAAAAATTTTAAATGAAGGAAGTCTACTCACATTACAGCTATTTGTCTGTTAACCGCCTTGTCCTCTCTTTCTGACTTACGATGGAATTCCCCTGCACCTCGTCGGAGCCTCCACGGCCTGGGGGGCACGGGTTCTGGAAGGAGGTGAAGTTTTCCATCCAGTCCAGAGGAGCAAATGGCTTCTCTGCAGGGGACTGATGACCAGCACAGAGGATCTTGGGATGCTGCCACCAAGCACCCTTCCCTTTGTTTGTAGAGCTATCGGGTGACAGCTAACATGCCTTGCTGGGCTTCCAGGTTGCCTGAGAGCTCACACTTTGACACAAAATTAATCTCCATGGACACCTACTCAAGAGATTGATAGTCATAGTTAAGGGGTTCTGCTCACTGTCTTCTAGATGCCAGGCTGTCAACGGAGGTCCTGGGAGGGACACAGGCCCCTTCTCTCTGCCCAGCCTGTCCAGCAACAGTGAGCTGGACACTCCGGCCAGACTCTCCCACCAGGGAACTGGAGGTGCTCCTTGTGATGAGTTTGAGGAGGAGAGGTGCACTCTCACATCCACTTCCAGTTATTACCCGGAATGCTTCCTGTCGCCGAAGGTAAGGACACCTGTTCCCTCGTTGGGCGGAAGGCAGGCAGGACAGTGGTGAAATGCAGGGACTTTTGGGTCACACCTAATGGCATTCTGCTTCTTGCTTCATCATTCTCTTACGGAGCCCCTTTGGGCCTCAGTTTCTGTATATGTAAAATGGGGCTAAGCACAGGACACATCACTGAGGATTGTGAAAATCATAAGGGATGATCCACGACATGGCTGTGCAGTGCATAGCACTTTGTAAATCAGGAGTCATTGAACTTGCTCTCTGGAAAAGGCCAGGTGGAAAATATTTCAGGCTTTGTGGACTGTCTGGTCTCTGTCAGAGCTGCTTAACTCTGCTATTATAGTCCAGAAGCAGCCACAGGCCCTAATTAAATGAATGAGTGTGGCTGCGTTCCAATAAAACTTTATTTACAAGAATGGTAATGAGCCAGATATGGGCCTTAGATCATACTATATAGATCACTGTTAATTTAAAATCTGAATAAATGTCAGCAGCTATTATTATATGTAATAATCCCTTACTGGTCAGCTATTGCATACAAGGAGTTGCCGGTGTATTAAGAGGACATGGTCCACCTTAAAACTTAGGATTGGCACTAGGGGAGGGAAGTGGAGGTACCAGTTCACACATAGTAACTGAGGGCCGACTGTCCCAGAAGGAGTGCGCATGAACAAAAAGCTATGACTCAAGTCTAAAGCAGTATGTGCCATTGGACTGTTCATGTTTATTTTGTAAGACACCACTCCCGTCCCATGAAAACAAATCAGGAACATTTTGCATTAACTTCAAAATTATGTCACCTTTGGAGACTAAGTTTTTCCAAAAGTAAAGAAAATCAAACGTGTAATATCACCACATCAGGCTCTAAACATGCCGTGTGCTACGTTAGGTACTATCGGCAGAGAGAAGAGCCATTGGGGTTTTGTTTAAATTCTCAGCGAGTTTGCCCAAGTCAATACTCATGCAGTCAAAACAGCCAGCTTCATATTTTGGGGGGGACTGATTGGGCCAGTTAATTTAACCAGGAACCCTGATGCAGAGAAGTCATGCTGCCAAAAGCATTAGGAGAGAAATGAGTAGAATCCCTCCACCTCCAAGGTACAAATCCAAAGACATTGTTTTATTTTTTTTTAAAGATTTTATTGATTTATTCATGAGACACACAGAGAGAGGCAGAGACACAGGCAGAGGGAGAAGCAGGCTCCATGCAGGGAGCTCGATGTGGGACTCGATCCTGGGACCCTGGAAACACTCTCTGAGCTGAAGGCAGATGCTCAACCACTGAGCCACCCAGTTGTCCCCAAAGACACTGTTTTAAAAACATCTTGGGTTTAAGAGTGATCTCAAAGAGTGTTTGCAATATCTATCTCCAAGCTGCTCTCTCAGGTCAATTATGCAGAGAGAGAGATAGGCAGATGCTTAGCGCAGCTGCTCCTAATCTGAAGGGAAGGGAACCTGTGTGGGCGATAGGGCAACTGGCATCTTCCACGTTAGAGACCACGCACGTGTTCATTCATCACTTCCTCTGCAAATACCGTTGAGAATGCACTACATGCACCGCATGGAGCTAGGCAGTAGGGAAGACAAGCATAAGTGAATCGTGGAATTTAAGCTCCTAAAAGATGCTCACACCAAGTGTGATGGAGAAAGTAACAGAGCTGACCAGGGCGAGGTCTCTAGAGGATCCACACGCCACTTCCTTCCTCTGAAAAATGTGCATCAAAATTTAGTTTTAACAAAGGTGAGGTTCCTCTTCTAACAGAGGGCAACATTAGAATGGGAAGAAAGAGCCTGTGTCACCTACTCCGGTCTAATGGCACTTTCCAGAATGGCGACGTGGATGGACTCAGATCCCGAACTGGGAGAGACTCACCCGTTCCTACGCACCCTCTTTCCCCTCTGTGGGTCACTGCCATTCCCGCCCCCCATCCAGCGGACTATTCCTACTTGTTGGGATGGGTGCTTCTTGCCTGCCTTGCCTATTCATTTCATTGTCTGGTTTTTTCACTTGTAAGTGATTTGCTTCCTTTCACTTCTCCCTACCAGTACAATCTTAAAGTCCAGCCATTCCCCACTTCTCTTTGTCCCCCAGATCTCCTGGAGCAGTAACCTGGTTGACAAGCATAACTTGCACTCGAACCTCCCTCCCCTTCTGCTGTTTGACTTTGTCCCAGATCTGAGGATCACGTGGTAATTCAGCAAAACTCCACCACTATGCTGGCTCCCGGGGTGTGAAGGGCTTGGGGGTCTGGTTCTAAGCCCCGGCCCAAAGTTGGCGCTCATTTTCAAAGGCAATCACAAGATGAATATCAAAGAATTTACAGAATCCACATTGGGAAGCCTGTCAGAAAATTGTTGGGAAAATAAAGTGAATCAATAGAATGTCAAGAGACTCAAATGGAAAAAATATTGAATATTCATTTTCTCGGTTTCACAGGGGTAGGGATTTGTGAGGACCAAGGCAGCTAGTGGGATTTTCGGCTTTCCTTGGAATGGTTCAAATAATTTTTGTGCTGTGCATTGGATTAGTATTCAATTAACTCCTTTAAAATTATAATGCACAACTTCAACAAAACTTGTGAACGAGTCTACGGCACAGTTAGAGCAGTTAATAGTCACCAGGTACAACAAACGAATGCTGTATTTCTATAAACTGAGAACGTGGAAACAAATCCAGTGATTGTTTCCCATTTGCATAGCTGTTCCACTTTCAGAGCTAAGGATACCTGTAAACACCAGAAAAAAAAAAAAGGAGGGGTCCTTTTCTCTCATATATTTATGAAAAAAAATTGATGTAGAATCCACGTAGAAATTGTTTCTGATGTGGTTACATTCCCCCCAAACCCAACATGCTAACACAGGCAGATCTTAGTGGGGAAGCATAATCTGTTACTTGGGCCGCAAACCTTCATCACTATGGCTGCTAACATGTTTTAAACATTATCCCTC
Source organism: Canis lupus baileyi (assembly GCF_048164855.1). Lineage (NCBI taxonomy): Eukaryota > Metazoa > Chordata > Mammalia > Carnivora > Canidae > Canis > Canis lupus. The sequence continues at coordinate 64,389,608 of NC_132842.1, read as the reverse complement.
CATTGGTCTCACACAGGCCATTTCAAGGTTGAAGACAACAGAAGATGATCATATGAATACTGTGGAGACATCAATATTAGACTGAAAATAAATCACTTTGAGTTCTCACATATTCAGACCTTCACCCTCACCCAGAGAAACAGCATAGCAGGAAACACCCATTGTAGGGCTGGGAATTCCAGACAAAACCCAAGAGGCTATCTTGGTTGTTGGGTCTCCATGTTGTTGACATGTAAGAAAATGTGTTGGATTTTATTTATCATGGTAGAATCAAGACTGCGACTTTCTGTATGCTTCTTAGTTTCCTTCCACAAGGTACAAAAAATTCAGCTTAAGAACTTTTAGCCTTTGATTTAATGCAAAATCAGAGACTAACTCCCTGGTGGAGGGATTTTGCACCTTCAGCTAATCTACTCTAAAATAACAATGAAAAATTGATTTTAAGGGACTCCTGGGTGGGTCAATGACTGAGTGTCTGCCTTTGACTCAGGGCGTGATCCTGGGGAACCGAGATCGAGTCTCACATCAGGCTCCCTGCAGGGAGCCTGCTTCTCCCTCTGCCTGTGTCTCTGCCTCTCTCTCATGAATAAATAAATAAAATCTTTTTTTAAAAAAGAAAAAAAACATGGATTTTAAGTCTAAACGTTGTAATCTCAATATTTTTATTTCTAATAAAACACCACCTGAGACTATTTATGATTTTTAATAATAGATTTTGGCCATAGGATACAATGATGTTACATGTGCCACATCTTTATCTCCATCTTAGGTTTTCCCCTGTTTTTTTTTCCAACCCAAAGCTACCTTACCCTCACTCCTCTCCACACACATCCACACAATTATGAAAGTATCATGTAACGATTTAAATAGATTAACTACTTCTGATAGTAGTTTTGTGGAAGAAATGCTACATCTCTTTTCCACAAGACTGTAAAACTTTCTCACCATTCTTAAGTAACAGCAGAAATAATAAAAACTAAAAAAAAAAAAAAAAAAGTGCAATTTAATTTGGTTTTTTAGAACGAGCTCTTCTCTAGCCTTAGAAGATTAGTTTTCAAAGCAATGGTAAAATCATTGATGTACGTCTTTTCAAGTCAAAAGAAAAAAAGACTCCTAAATACCAAACATTTGCTCTTTGGAGCATAGCAAGAAGAAAGAAAGAGGGCCAGACGGCCACATCCTAAGAACAAAGTATTGTCCAGGTAGCTGTTGGCTAAAACGGGATCTCTTTCCAGGTCTTTTTATTAGTTAACGTTTTTCTTTCCTAAATAAAACTTCATTTTCTTTCACTAATCTTTCTAGTGAGTATCCGCTGGTTCTTCTGCATGACTTGCTACACGAAAGCTTGTAAAAAAGGAGGAATCTAAAACTGGTGCTATTTTACATTCACAGTCTTTCTGCTATTAAAAAGTATTCACCAGAAAGATATTTATTTTCTGTATTTATTTTATTTTATTTTTTATTTTCTGTAAAGGAAACATTCAACATGTGTGATTTTGAAGAAAAACCCTGCTTTTTCCTATCAATATATAGAGATGACTTAATTATACTAATAATTACAAATTCTCCCCAAATTAGACTATAAATGCACATCAGTTAAATCCTTTCCTTTTTTTTGCTTCATAAAAGAATCCAAAAGTTTATGAGGAGAAATAGATGCATAAGAATAACTGAGAATGCTTGAAAAGAAGAACAATAAGGGAGAATTTCTCCTACCACCAATTACAATATATTATAAAGTTATGTCAGTATGATGCTGGTATAGGATGATTGAAACAATAAAACTCCTAGAAATATTTCCAGTAAATGTAAGAATTTAGTGTATGATCAAAGTAATATTTAAATAAAAAGGTGTGATATATTATTCAATAATTTTGGTATTATGGCAACCGGCTATTCATTTGACGGGAGGAAAGGAAAAGTACAGTCCCTAACTCACATAATGGAATAAAGGCATTTTAGATGAAAGACATTTATAAGTGTAAAAAAAGGAAATAATGTTCTCCAAGAATACTGAGGTGGGTATTTATTTATTTTTTTGTTTTAAATTTTTATTTATTTATGATAGTCACAGAGAGAGAGAGAGAGAGAGAGAGAGGCAGAGACATAGGCAGAGGGAGAAGCAGGCTGTATGCACCGGGAGCCCGACATGGGATTCGATCCCGGGTCTCCAGGATCATGCCCTGGGCCAAAGGCAGGCCCCAAACTGCTGCGCCACCCAGGGATCCCTGAGGTGGGTATTTATATAATTTTGGATTGTGAAGCATAAGTCCTAAGGCAATAATTATAAAAGAAACTAATAATGTTTACTACATAGGTGTAAAAAATGTTTGCACATCAAAACACCAAATATTAAACCTAAGAAGAAAGGACAAACTGAGTTATATGTTTAAATCTATATAACAAACAGTTAATATACTCAATATATAAACAGTTTTAACAATTCAATAAGAAAAAAATAAAGATGGACAATTCACATCAGAAAAAAAGTGCAACAATAAATAATTTATCTACCCAAGGGCATTAAAAAAAAAGTTATAATCGTCAATGATACTGACAACAGTCAAAGAAAATATGGGAAAAAGGAATCTCGCATACTACTAATCAGAATATAAATGGATATGACTTCTTACATGCAAGAGTTTATATATGGACATGCTTGTTAGTTCAGCAATGCCATTGCTAGAAATTTATCTGAGGAAATAGTCATGGATATAAGTAAATAAGTAAAATTTAAGTATAAGGATGTTTAACTGTTAAATATTAAATACAATAAAAATACTTTTATATACATGAGAATGGAGATTGAGGAATTATTTTAGAATGTTCCTGTAGGAAGCAATATTTAATAACAAGTCTCATGATATTTTGCCAACTTAAAGAAGATTTCAAAATAGTATATGTAATAAAACTCCATTTTGTTAAAAATTTGAAATAAAATATATGATATGTAAATTATGAAATTGACATAAAATGCTACCATTATTTAAAGATGCTAATTTTATGAATATTTTAAGCTTACTTTTTACTTCATTTTCATGAAGCAACATTTTCTTTTTTTTTTTTTTCCTTTTTTAAAGATTTTATTTATTCACAAGAGCCAGAGAGAGAGAGAAGCAGAGACATAGACAGATGGAGAAGCTGGCTCCCTGCAGGGAGCCAGATGCAGGACTGGACCCCTGGATCTGGGCTCATGCCCTGAGCCAAAGGCAGATGCTCAACCACTGAGCCACCCAGACATCCCAACATTTTCATTGTATGACATATATTACTGTGTGTATATGCGTGTGTGTGTGTGTGTGTGTGTGTGTGTGTCTTACTCTGGCAACCCCTTAGACTCTCTTTATTCTACACCTCTTCCTTCAAGCACCTGTTGCCCCTCTGCTGAGTTGTACTTTTATAGAAGTGGAATTTTTTTTCTTGTTCTCTTTCCTTTCCTTTTTGGTAAGTTTTAGAGGTTACGCAGGAGCTAGATATTTCTCCTCCTCATTAACAGGAAGTCTTTTAAAACTTCTTAGAACTTTTGGGGTGCTTGGGTGGCACAGTGGGTTAAGTTAACTCTTGGTTTCTACTTAGGTCCTGATATCAGGGTCCTGATGTCAGAGTCATGAGCTCAGGGTCATGAGATCAAGCCCCGAGTCAGGCTTCGAGCTCAGTGGAAGTCTGAGTAAGACTCTCTCTCCCTCTGCCCCTCCCTCCCCTCAAAAAAATAAATAAATCTTAAAAAAAAAACCAACAGAAACTTTTTCATAACTTTTAAGAAATTGCTGAAGTTTCCTGAAACAAACTCAGATAACATAGAACTGCACCAAGCAGAAACTTTCCCGTCTTCTCCTTTCCCTGTAACATCTTTTAGGGATGACCTAAGTTAACACAAAAGTGTGGTGTGTGCCTATTTTCTAGTCTTTTCTCTGTGCCTTTATAAATATTTTAGCTATTCAATCCATCACAATTTATTTCAGTATAACTCTTGTAAAGTGAAATATAATTGCTTACTTTTAACTTTACGAGTGCTAAGACCAGAATTTGTACTGTGGCTCTTCTTTACACTCTTATAGCGTAAATGAGAGAGGAAAAAAAAAATCAAGGATGGAAAGGATAAAATAACTTTTTTTTCCTACATACACTTGAACTTGCTGGAGTTTCCCTTCTTCTTGATGAGTTAATTTGATTTCTTTCTTTCTTTCTTTCTTTCTTTCTTTCTTTCTTTCTTTCTTTCTTTCTTTCTTTTCTTTCTTTCTTTCTTTTTTCTTTCTTTCTTTTTTTTCAAAGATAAGGCTGAGAGGCATTCTGAGTTCAAATTCTTAGAGTGCCCAGCAGACAATATAAAGGAGAGGCATAGACTGAATCTAAGAGAGTGTAGGGAGCAATGAATACTACAGCAAAGTAGATGTTGGCAACTACAGTTGACTCAACATGGCTTTGAACTTCATGGGTCCACTTACACATTTTTCCCAATAAATACAGTATAGTATTATAAATGCAGTTTCTCTTTCTTAGGATTTTCTTAATAACTTTTTTTCTCTAGCTTACTTTATTGTAAGAATACAGTATGTAATATAACATGTAATACATGTTAATATATATGTTAATCGACTGTATTATTCATAAGGCTTCTTCTGGTCAACAATAGATTATTAGTAGTTAAGTTTTTGGGGGATCAAAAGTTACATGCAGATTTTTGTACAGGGGCTTGGGGCTCCTACCCCCATGTTGTTCAAGGTCAACTGAAATTTAAAAATTGAGCAAATATTACTTTTATGGTAAGGGGAAATTATTTTAAAGTTACATGTTGAATATATTAAGGGGTAGCTCTTGAAAGTACAAAGGTCTCTAATTTCTAAACTGTTACAGATAATGTTACAACAGGTTAGCTGGAGAAAACTTTTGAGTTGAATCTACATGGCCGGTGGACCTTAGGTACTACCCAGGGCAAAGCTCAGCCAGATCAAACTTTACCACCTCTTCAACCTCAAGACTACAATGCATCCTGATGAAGTAACTTTGCCAGTGGGAGCTTCTAAATACAACAAAACCACTAATATTTAATATTTGAATCCTTCCTATGAGCCAGGTACATTGTTTTGTATAATACACTATTTTCTATAAACTCTTTGAAAATTCTACACCGACATATCATTAAGATCTCCATGTTATAGTTGGGGACACTGAGGCTTATAGATGGCAAGTAACTTATGTTAGTGAGAACCTCCTTTTGTTGTTTAACAAAGTTGTGTTCTAATCACCACTGTTAGGATGGGTTTCCAATACAATAGCCCTTTGCCTACTCTGTCTCTGTCCTGAAAGAGTATCTGCAATCTTTCCTGGGAGGGCTCTAAGGAAGCCTGCCATCCCCCTTGGAAGTGCCCTTCCATTCTGATAGCACATCTTCTGGATAAAGTGTGGTGTAACCACACACAAAAATAGGATGGAGACAGATCTTGATTTAAATCCCACACCTTGTATGTATGAATCAGGTGAGCTGGGATGAGTTGTTTTGCTTTTCAGAAGTCTGTTTCTTTATGTGTAAAGTGGGGACAATACAATCTACTTCTTAGGTTGTGATGGGGTGAAGTGAAATGTTAAACACACCAGGTGCAAGGTAAAGCCTTAATCAATGCCCATCCCTTTCCCTTTACTTTGAGAAAACTTTGATACACATTGCTTATGTCACACTAGCAATCAATGCCCTGAGAGAGGTATGAAAATAATGGAATTTGATCGAATATTCTTTTTCTCCTCAATTTACCTACAGAATAAACAGGTAAATTGTGGCACAGAATGTGGGGAGTTGGGGACAGCGGAGACAAATAAGAAGAGTTGGTCCCCACAGCTCTTCTAGGTCCTGTCCACCTGCTGCAGTTCCTCTAAAGCCCAACTGTGTATATCTACATAATCTATTGTCCTTCAGAGGTTGGTAATAATTCTCTGATTAATTTTCCTAGTAGTCTGAGCCCATCATCTAAGAAAAAACACTGTATATAAAGTAAGAAGGTAGTCTCAGAACAAGATAAAAGCAATTCACAAGAAAATAAAATTATTCCCAAACCCCACTGGTCCAACAACTACACATCTGTGTGATATCCTTCCTTTGAGACAATGATTCTCTATATAAAGTTCTTGAATGGATTTCAGGAGGTCCATAAACCTCATGAAATCACTAACTTTTGCATTATTGTATGCATGTGCTTTTTGCAAGGAGATGGATGATTTTCTGAAAAATCTCAAGAAAGTCTACGACCTCAAACCCCTATGATCTTTTGGTCTAGAAGCTTATAATCCAGGTCAGCCATGGTGACATCAAGAAAGGCATGATTCATAGTAGTGTATTGATATGTAGTTAGGGAGGAAGTGGTCACAGACAAAAATACATGTATGATTTGGAGGTAGAAATGGAACTTGTACATCTGAATGGAAAATAATTTTTTCCAAAGGACGATTCTTTTTGAGGTCTTAGTCTTAAAGAAAATAAGGAGTAGGCATCTGTAAAGACTTCCCTTCTCGCATTATAAGCCTTTTCCTCCACTTTCTTTGCAACTCCAAACCACCAAACAAGTGGAGGGAATGACTTACCAGCTAATTGACACTGATTCAGTGATGCATCTATTTTTCTATTTAACAGTCTTTTCTCCTACTCTCACTTTTCATTTCTTGCCTGAGTTCACATAGTCCATTCCTTGTCTTTTTTAATAACTGCCCAAATTATTACTATTAGTAATTTGAAGAGGGGGAAGAGAAACATAAATAAGGGAAATGAGTTTCCATGGCAACTACAGCCAGGTGAGATCATTTTGAACATCCTTTCTGTGACTGTTTCATTAGCGCTCTCCTGAGAGCCTGAATCCCTGTTAACCCCTTTATGGACTGAGCAGTCTTTAGTGGATGGCTCTCAGATTGCTCACTCACAATTGGGGATGCTGGTTTATCATTTTTAGAGTGTACTTGGACTTTGTAATCAGAAGTCACTGATATCTATCTCTCCGTGTATCTGCCTCCTGCTTAGCGTGTGCCCTGTGGTTTTCCAGCATCTTTTCAGGGTTCTAGGGACAAGAACAGATTGACAAGTCACATTTTTTTTTTAAAGAAGAGCTAAATCAACACTTTAAAAAACATAATCCTCATAATGGTAGTGTTTACTGAGTCTAAACTCCATTCCCATTGGAGAGGATGAGGCATAGGGGCAAGTATCAGTCAGGAGGGATCGAGTAATGCTATAATAACAAACAGTCCTTGTCATGATTAGTTTTATGTTTCAACTTGGTCAGGCGAGGGTATTCAGTTGTTTGGTCAAACACCAGTGTAGATGCTGCTATCAAGGTATTTTCTAGATATTAACTTTTAAATCAGTAGAATATGAGCAAAGCAAGATACCCTCCATAATGTGGGCAGGCCTATCAGCTGAAGGCCTTAAGAGAAAAGACAGAGTTATCCCAAAAAGGAAAGGAAGAAGTTCTGCTTCTAGATTGCCTTCAGACTCAAGACTAGAATGCTGACTTCTGCAGAATTTCCAGCATATGGTCCTGCCCTACAAATTTCAGACTTGCTATAATCATGAGCCAATTACTTAAAATCTCTCTCTCTTTTCTCCATATATATATATATATATTATATAATAATATATATATATTATATATATATTAGAGACATTAATATAATATTTATGTTTCAACATGTACTTTCATGATCACAGTAACAGAGAAAGGAGGCGTGGTAAATCACACACTGGAAGGTTAAAGATTAACCTTCCATCTGGAAGTGATACCTGCTACTTTCACTTGCATTTCATTGGGCAAAGCAAATCTCATGGCCATCCTAACTGCAAAAGAGTCAAACAGGTGTAATCCTACCATCACCTGGAAGAGGAAAACCAGAAATATTTGGTGAGCAGCACTCATTGCTACCACTCATGGGTGGGCATTAGTGGAATCTTTTTGTTCTGCTGTGTTCCATTGACTCCACTGACTAGGAAGTACACAGTAAGAGGTCCAAGCAGTCTCTTTGGTTCTATGTGATGATTGAAAAGTTATTTAGCCTATGTAGGTATCAGTTTTGTCATCTGCTCTATGATGGAAGTAAAAGGTAACTTCTCTTCTCTTCCTTTTCTCCTGCCTACAACAGAGAAAATGTCCAGCTTCCTCTCAATGGCCAGTCTCTTCAATGTTCTCCTATTCATGCCAGACCTATTGGCCATGCTTAGTTCCATCTTCTCATACAACCCAACTTCCAACTCCTCAGAAATCTTATTGTTCCACATTTAAAATTTATTTTAGGGCACCTGGGTGGCTCAGTTGGTTGGATGTCTGCCTTCAGCTCAGGTCATGATCCCAGGGTCTTGGGATTCCAGCTCATTGGGCTCCCTGCTTCTCTCTTTCCCATCCACCTCACTTGTGCTTGCTCTCTCTAGCACCCTTTATCTCTCTCCCTTAAGTAAATAAATAAAATCTGCCAAAAAAATTTATTTCTAAAAAGAAAAATTATTTCTACAATACTCATTTTTTCCCTGTCTCCTGCCACCATCTTATTCCAGGCCACCATCTATCTCTTCTTCCTAGGCATCTAAAATAACCCCAGAAATAATCTTCCTGCTTCTATGTCCACTCATCTCCAATTTTTTTCACAAATCCCCTAGGTAATATTAAAATAATAAGAGGAATATAGCTTGCTGTTTAAGAAAAGAACTGGGTCTGGGGCACCTGGTGGGCTTAGTCAGTTACGTGTCTGACTTGATTTCAGCTCAGGTCAGGATCTCAGGGTTGTGAGACTGAGCCCTGTGTCATGGAGCCTGCTTGGGATTCATTCTCTCTCTCTCTCCCCCTGCTCCTCCCCCTACTCATACTCTCTCCCTCTCTCTAAAATAAATAAATAAAATCTTTAAAAGAAGAAAAGAACTGGATCTGAAGACACACCACCTGGGATTGAATTCTTGCTCTATTACTTGTTAGGTGTATGATCTTGCAAAGTTATACAACATATCTGTGCCTCTGTTATCTTCATATGTAAATTTAGAAATAAAAATAGCACTTGCTTCATAGGATTGTTATAAGGATTATTATTTTTTTGTTTTTATTTTTAATTAATTTTTAATTTTTTAATTTGTCTGTTTTTTTGTTATAAGGATTAAATGAGTTGATACATACAATGTGCCTATGGTGTTTCCCAGCATATACTAGGCACTGTATATATTTGCTATTTCTATTACAGAAAATTTTTATAATATTATTTGTTTACCAGTATATCTCTAGTTACAAATACACAGGCTGATTATCAATAATTATTGATAAGAGGGATGCCTGGGTGGCTCAGCGGTTGAGCCTCTGTCTTTGGCTCAGGGTGTGATCCCAGGGTCCTGGGATCAAGTCCCCCACAGGCTTCCTGTGGGGAGCCTGCTTCTCCCTCTGCTTATGTATCCGCCTCTCTCTCGCTCTGTGTCTCTCATGAATAAATAAATAAAATCCTTAAAAAACACTTATTGATAATAGCTTATCAATAATTACTTACTGATAAAATAAATAAACCTATATAACAAATAAATGAATTCGTGGTTGTGGTAGGTGGCTTCTAATTTGAATCCTAGTGATCTCTGCTTCCAAGAATTTTATATCCTTGAATGTGGGCTGGGCCTAATGAACTGCTTCCTACAAACAGAATATAGTAAAAGTGATAGGATGTTGCTACTGAGATTGTTACAAAGGACTGATTTTCATCTCACTTGTTCTCTCTCTTTCTCCTCTTGCCGGCTCATTCTGATGAAGCAAGCTGCCATGTGGTGAGGGGCCCATGTGACAAGGAACTAATGGCACTTAGTCCAATAGCCCATGAAAAAGTGAATCCTGGCAACAATCCCTGAATGAACTTGGAAGTGGATCCTTCTCAGTCCTTCTAAGACAACAGCAGCCTTGGCTGATCACTTGATTGCAGGCTTATGAGAGCCTTTGAGCCAAGGAACCCAACTAGGCTGCACCTAGCTTCCTGACTCATGGAAGCTGTGAGATAATAAATGTTTTGAGGCCTTAAAGTTTTGGGGTAATTTGTTAAACAGCAAATGATAACTGATACAATGATAAAGATAATATATGATAGAATGATTTGAATATTCAGGAAGAGTTTTTTTAAACCCAAGCTCCTTTTTATTTTTTTAAGATTTTATTTATTGGGGATCCCTGGGTGGCTCAGCAGTTTGGCGCCTGCTTTTGGCCCAGGGCGTCATCCTGGAGTCCCCCGATTGAGTCCCGCATCAGGCTCCGGCGTGGAGCCTGCTTCTCCCTCCTCCTGTGTCTCTGCCTCTCTCTCTCTCTGTCTATCATAAATAAATAAATAAATAAATAAATAAATAAATAAATAAATAAATACAAACATACATACATACATAAATACATAAATAAATAAATCTTTAAAAAAAAGATTTTATTTATTTATTTATTTATTCACGAGAGACACACACAGAGAGAGGCAGAGACACAGGCAGAAGGAGAAGCAGATGCAGGCTCCATGTAGGAAGCCTGATGTAGGATTTGATTCAGGGACTGCAGGATCACACCCTGAGCCAAAGAAAGACACTCAACTGCTGGGCCACCCAGAAGTCCCTAAACCTAAGCTTCTAATAGACAATCCATTTCCCTGGGCTCATAGACAAGCCCAATCACCTCCAGAATCATTCTTTTCCCTTTCCCTTTCCTTTTCCCTTTCCATTCCCACTTCCTGCCTGACTGTTGGAGGCCTATAGCAAGGAATTCAAAACCCAACTCTCTTATTTTATTAACTATGTGAACTTGGCCAGGTTGTTCTATTGCTCTGAACAACTTTTATCACTAATAAAATGAAAATAATGATAACTCTCTCACAGAATTACTATGAGAGTTACAGCGGCCAAAACCTAGATAAAAAACCTCCAGCATATCTAGAATACAGTAGGTATTCAATAAATGTTGGATCTTGTGCCTGATATCTACTAGTTTAATATTTGCCACATTTTAAAAACTTCATTTATAGCTAACATCCTCTTCAGAGTTACTCTTTAGAACTCAATAGAATTCAATTGTCTTCCATATGGAAATGAGTTCGAGTGTGGTTTCTTACCAGAGAAAGAAAATATAATAATAATTCATCCTTGAATGCTTATAGTTGGGCAAATGATTTATGGTATTTAAAGGGCAGCAAAGTCTAATGAGCATGAGGATTTCATGCAGAAGAAGAAGGAGGAGGAGGAAGAGGAGGAAAAGAAGAAGGAGAAGAAGAAAAGTTTTAATCTACCTACTAGTTCTCCAGAATGCAGGCTTATTGTAAGGTCTGATACACAGCTGCTCCACCTCCCAACCCCCTAATACACGCATCATTGGCCATTGTAGAGACACAGAATGAAAACAATGCTCTGGAGACAAATGCAGTGTGTGCATGTCTAGTGGGCGCTGGAGACAAGACCACAGGACATGCGCTACTGCCCCAAGAAGGCAGTGTTAGAGAATGCAGCAGCGCCAACACTAGAACTTAGGCCCTTTGGAAAAGCAAGGAAAGGCAAAAGTTTTCATTTACATTTTACCTTTCCTTGACATCAAATACCACAATTAAGAATTTGCTTTTTAATAAACATGGTCTTGAGTTGGTAAGAGCCAAAGCATCATTCACATATCATTTCCTGCACCACTCAGCTCATATTAGCAGACTTAGGAAAGCATCAACCACAAACATGTTGCTGATAGAAATTTCCTAATGCAAGCAGTCTTTATAGATTTCTGCTATTTCAATGTAGGTCTCCAAGGACCATTTGAATCCATATTAATTTCCTTTCTGGCAGTTATGCGGCTGAGTATGAACTGCACTATTTCACTTTTAATCTGTCAGTAATTTAGTAATGTGTAAACTAATTATGCACAGATATTAATGTAATCGGTTTGGGGAGCTATAAAATCAATGTGTTTTTACAGACTGCATTAAAGAGAATTGCGGCATTATAATCACATGTCAGTTACAGATAATGTTATGGAATTAAAAAAAGGATGTCACCCACATTTCAGGGAGCACCCACTAACTCCATCAAATAATATGAGCATGGCCCTCACACTTTCTGGCACCACAGGAAAAATGTTAATATCACAGCTGAACAATCTTGCTTTGCGCTGATTCTGGAACTATCATTGCTATGACCTTCCTTCTCCCTTTCCTCTATGTTAAATAAAAATTTGCCATTCAGAATCTCAAAAAGTGGGGCCACAGATCATCCTTCTGGGAGTCATGCCAGTGTCTCATGGTAATGGTCTCCTCAAGTGCAGTCTACACTAGTACAATTAACCAGATCATTATGCAGCTGCAAATAGGTTGGCAAGAACCCAGTGGTTAAGAGGGGTTACCAAAGCTTTTGTTGGATGTTTTCAGTAGGCCTGAGACCCCACCCTATGGCGATTTCAACAGGCAATCCAAGACATGGTCAAATCCTTCCATAAGACTAGAGGCATCTCTCCATCTTGACCCATGGTTTTCCACCCCAAATAGAAGGAAACTCGTCATTCTATGATAGGCCTTGAAATTCTGGAACACTATTTGTTCAATCAAGTATTTGGACAAGTTCTAGACATTTACCTTCATATACCTGTACTGAATGGATTCCCCTAACTCCCTGAGAGTTTATCTCTGATTCTTTGCCCCCCTCTAAAATCTTAGGCCACTCTCTTGTGTAGCCCTAAACATCAGAGATGTCTCTGGAAGAACATGCCATTACGTCCCTACCTGACAATACTGGAGTGTCTCAGGTCCAGCCTTGTAGCTTCAGAAAGCATCAATATAGAAGAGAAGTAGGTCTCAAATGGGAGAATCAGTTCTGGTTCTGAAACTAGAACTTTGGGCTATGCTGAAAGACGGGTCTGGGAAAATCATGATTCTAATATTCCCCAGATGTGTGGTTCCCTCATCACTTTGAACCTTATTTTCCTTGTTTGCAAAATGGGATGATAATAATATCCCTTACTCCATGGAGGGTGAAATGAAGATTGCAGTGCTTGGATCATAGTAAGTGTTCAACAGTAGCCGGTGGTAGCAGCAGTAGTAGCTGTGATAGTGACTGCAATAGTAGATTAGAAAGCCTCATGGCTTTCCTATTGTAGAATGAAATCTAACTGGATAATCTCCAAAGTCCCTTCCAGCTAGTAAATTTTGATTCCTCGACGTGGTACAAGTGGCTGCATAAACGCTGTTGCATCAACCATCTACATGCAAAGAGGATTCCCAGGACGAAGAAGGTGGGTCAACCCAATCCAAGCTCCTCCTCTAATAAAATCTTCCTACCTTCTTCCTTCACTCCCATTAAGGCATCATTCTCTCTTCATCACTAGTCCCTGCCCATCACTCGGCCTGGTCATAGGGTCTGGCTTCTATTTAAATCCATTCTTTCTTCTCATCCTCTAATGTATCCTGTATGATCCACATTCAATGAATGGGCTCACTCATTCACTCATTCCTTAAATATCTATTGACACTTACTTGGGGTGGAGAAAACTCTGCAGGGAATATTGGTAAGGACTGAATATCTCTCCAGCTTTCTTAGAAATAATTGGCAAGATACAAGTCCATAATAAATATAAGTTATTGTATCAACGTTTTCCAAAGCCCTCTTTGCATTGATTGGAACCTGGAATCCCTCATGTGATGCCACTTGCTCTCATATCCTTGCCAGTGGAAATCATGCATCACTGGCCCAGTCACTGCATGACCACTTTTATACCACTTTCATGGTGTATCTATTTTAAGTTTACACATTACACTTTTCCTCATTCAATGGATGTGTGCCAAACTCTAAGACTCACATCCACACTGATATTTTTAGAACCTGATGCAAATTTTTTTTTCTGCCACCCATCCTCTCTCATAATTCCCCAATTTCAACATTCTCCAATCATTCCACAATTTCAACACCTATTCATCTGTCTTACTTATGCATTTGGCCTCACTATGACTCAAATACAATGAAGGTCAACCACAAGCCACAAGGGCCAACTACTGGCCTGACAACACTGGTCATCATTAAATGAGATAATATGTGTAAACTACAAAGAACAGTATCTGACACAGAGTAACATTAAGCACTTTCAGTTTCATACCACCTGCCTCCAGTTTTTTGTTATTCAGCTAATAGCTATCATGTCCACCAGGAAGTCATTCACAAATGCTTCTGGGGGATACTTTTGGAGACAGTATTTATTTCCTGTCTTAAAAACTGAGGACTGATGTTCAGAAGGATGGCACTGGTGCTCACTGTCCATAATCATTCACATCCCCTTAATAGAACTTGAACACCTCTTAACAGAGTCAAGAAAACAGATTAGAGTTTCATCATTGGCACGTTTAATTTTTGTAAAATCAAGGTGAGTTACCTAGCCAAATATCCAAAAAGAAAAAAGAAACAAACAAAACACCAGAAACAGAGTATTCAAAAATACTGTGAAATTATATTTTGCATGATAAATCTTCAATTTATAATGAACATTAACATATATATTAATTGCTTGTATATCCACGATATTATACAGGGCTATGAACACAAAAGTACAAGAGCTGTTCTTTGTGGGTCATTTAGGGGATTTGCTAGGGTCATTTTGATCACGCCCTATTACTACTTTAAAACATAATTTATAAAAAAAAACAAACATAATTTATGTGAGAGATACTGTCTCATTATAATTTGTTTTACAATGACTTTTGAGCATGTTAGTGAAAGCCAAGAAAGGAGTTCAGGCCAGGCCCCAGTCTACCAGAGGTGGGCATTATCCATAACCAGCCTTCTCTCATTCCCCAAGGATCTCAGTAAATTACAGTTCTTAATTGACTTCATTGCCTTTTCTCAAACACTGTGTGTAATGAGACCCCATGCATCATCAGGAATGTGCTGACAGATGTCCCTACTCTGAGATGATTGGTCTCTTCTCTTCCTCCCTACCCTGGCTTCTTCAGGCGGAACTGAGGGTCCGTCGTATCCATTCACACTTGTCTCCTTGATCCTCTTCTCTAGCCATCCTCCTGGCTGCTGAAAGGCAACTGATATCAAGATTCTCTAGTTACTTCTCTTTTTTTATAACAATCATGAAGTCTAGTCCTAAAATAATTACCAGTAATAAATGTATACAGACAGTGGTCTTCATATTTTGCACCAAAGGAAATTAAGGCAATGGCTTTTTTGTCCTATCAAGAATACTTCCCAAGGTAGCTTTTCCTTTGCCAGGATAGTAAGAAAAATTAGCCCTGGAGAATTCTGTGCTACGATGGTCAGGACACGGATTATTGAGAAAGGAATCCGAATCATCATCTCTGACAGAGGAAATCTGAGAGGCTGAGGGGATTCATGGGCAATGAGGACTTTTATGGTAAATGATCTGGATTGTAGCTTGGAGTCTTAGCCCTGCCCCACTGGTGGAGAGTTATAAACCTTAGATTTTTATCAAGAGTAATTCACGCACTCTTGGAAAAGGTACATCTCAGTTTTCCATGTATGAGAAAACCAAGCAATTCAGACACTTAGTTGGCCATGGCCAACTGTATCTTGGGCAAACTAGGGACCCACAAGAATACTGAATATGGAATCAGCCAACCAGGGTTCAAAGCCCCTGTGTCACTTTGTAGATACTGACCTGTCCCGTCTAATAGGGTAGTAACTAGGCATGTGTTCCTTTTCAAACTTAAATCTAAGTTAGTTACAATCAAATACCATTAGGGGTGCCTGGATGGCTTAGCCGGTTGGGCATCTGCCTTCAGTCAGGTCATGATCCCAGGGTCCTGGGATGGAGCTGCAAGTTAGGATCCCTGATCATCGGGAAGTCTATTTCTCCCTCTCCCTCTCTCCACCCTCGTGCGCACTCTCTCAAATAAAATCCTTAAAAAAAAATTAAATACAGTTAAAAATCCAGGTCCTTGGTCACACTAATCATATTTCAAGTGCTCCAGAGCCCTGTGTGGGCAGGTGCTACTGCTGACACACTACAGGCACAGACTGAAATTTCCCATGTTCAGTTTCCTTTTCTGTTAAACAAAGCAAAAAAAGTAAGATCTGTCCTGTTTACCTCACAGGTGTGTTCCAAGATAATGAATATGAAAGCACCTAAGGAATTATAAACATTTTATAAAAAAAAATGAATGATTAGGAGCAAAGCAATTAATTAAAAAGTCTTGAGCTAAGTAGAGGAAATCCTCACATTCTTATTTAAATCACTTTGTGGATTTTTTTTAAGTCTATGTGTTTCTCTAATTTTGCAAAGCTGCTCCCATCAGAGAAATAGGAACAAGTCAAGCTATGCCTAGATATCCCTAGTCTTGATGTCTTTGTCTTTAGATTAGTCTTAGTGTTTTCATTAGATTTTTAATTACAAACAGTTTATGACTTCACAATGTGCATTAGGCCCAGGAAGGAGCTATAGAGAATTCTATAGGACAGGCTAGAGTGGTCGTGGCTAATATAGAGGAAATATTGGTGGCCAGCTTATCTATGGGGACATCAACAGGAAAGGGACATTTCTTGGCCTCTCCCTAATTACTAAGGAAACAATGGGAACCCTGCTGTATTTGGGATTTATGTTCATTTACCTTATGAATTTCCTCAGAAAACACATGTCTTATTTCCCCATCTTTGCTGCACTTGAAAATGTCCATTTGAATTCTACAGGCAAGAAAGAGATCTTCATTTTTTGCTTCATGGACACTGGTGTCTGGAAGAATGTAACTGGTTTCAAGAAGTGGGCAAGGGAAAGATTGCTGGGGAAAGAATTTTCCAAAAGCTGAGAGGCACCAGGCAAGAACAACTGAAAATCCCCTCTAAGAGATAAGGGATAAGGATTTTATAACCAGGGTAAGGCAGCGGAGCAGATATAATTGTCTTGGTTGTATACAGCTGGATCATCATCCCCTTCATCATCATCATCATCATCATCATCATCTTCAGGTCTTTCATTGATACTGGATCTGTAGGTTTCAAAGAGCTTTCACATATATTACCACCTTTGATCATTGTAATAATTCACATGTAAAGTACACTGGACCACCATGGTTTTTGCCGGCCCAGCATTCACCCCTCCTTACTCTAGTAATACCACTATAATTTAATCTGGAAACCCATCTCTCTCTCTCTTGATTAAAATCTGGGTTTTGAATCATAGGCTGATCCTACCTTGGATCCAACGGTGGGTCCACCCTCAGCCCCTGACTTACCAGTATATTATATCTGTCAACCACAATGATTAGTCCAGGAACACATACATGACCCAAATCTTTCCAGTGAAACACAATCCTGGGGCTTTGGTTGTGACTATTAGGAAAGAGAAACCATTGGGGGCCACTAAGATTAGATGAAGTCTGCAGCTTCTCTGGCCTTTGCCTAGTGAGAACTTCTCTGAGAATAAAGTTGACACCCAGGAAGACACAACCGGAGGCTGGAAAGAGAATGAGACTGAGTTCTAAGGACATGATTGTGACTCTTAGATTCATATCTGCCCAAGGTCATACTACTTCAGGACATTTTTGTTTGAGCCAGTTTGAGTTGAGTTGCTGTTACTGGCAAAGAGGTCTAGCTAATGCAGCTAAAGAGATTAAGACTCACTTTTTATGGATCAGGAAACTGAGGCTTAGGACAGCATCTATTCATCCATCATCTGGATCATTCCATTGTTTCTGAATATGGAGTTTCTGAAGAATTGTAGAATCCAGTTAGCAGGAAAGATGGGAAGAAAGGGTTGGCAGCCTGTAGCTCCGAAGAATGTTTAAGGGTCTCATTAAAAGGAAAGTGAAATGAGAAAGAACAGAGCCACGCTTATGGCATTACAAGTCTTTTGGGAGAGGAGAAATGCTGAAGTTTACAAAAGCATAAGAGGCAGCAGATAACTACAGTTGAGTTTACTAAAGGAACAGTGTTTGGGCAGCCCGGGTGGCTCAGCAGTTTAGCGCCGCCTTCAGCCCAGGGCGTGATCCTGGAGTCCGGGATCGAGTCCCACGTCGGGCTCTCAGCATGGAGCCTGCTTCTCCCTCTGCCTGTGTCTCTGCCTCTCTCTCTCTCTCTCTCTCTCTCTCTCTCTCTCTCTGTGTGTGTCTCTCATGAATAAATAAATAAAATCTTAAAAAAAAAAGAGAGAGAAAGTGTTTGAAAATAGAATGGAATTTAGCAACAGTGGAATACATATTGTCTGGGAGAAAACCACTGCATGGATCTGCTATAATTTTGTAAGTAGAAATACACATATACAATATTTCAAAAATATATAAAAGTACCCTCAATATCCAAATATAATGGACATCTCCAAATATAGCATTCATACAGTGATAATTCCAATGTGTCAAACTTGTGGACTAAGATGATGGTCTCAAAGTGCCATTCCTGAACCAGAAGCATTAATCTACTGAACCCAAAGCTCTGTAGTGGGGCTCATGAACATGCTGTCTAACAAGCCCTCTGGGTATTTCAGTGCAAGCTAAAGCCTGAGAGCCAATGTAGTAAGGATATCTGAGCACATACATGTTCATATGTGTGCTTTGTGCAACTTTTTTTTCAAAGCTTATCAACCTCCTATTCTGGAAGCATTGATAGAATGAAAAGAGTATCATCTGTTTGAATCTAACCCTGAGAGGGAAGTACAGATTTGAGTCCCTCTAGGTCTTCCTGCTTTGAGGAGTCCTCGATAGTCATAGAGCCAATGACACCCAAGGTGGTTTGGAATGTAGTCCATTTTCAACTTCTCTCTTAGTAATACTTGCGTGGAAGGCTGAATTCTAAAGAGAGGCTGTACCCCTTGATCCCCCATCAAGATTGCCCATCTTGGTTATATAATCAGATGCTAACCTAGATACTGCTGTGAAGGGATGTTGTGAGTGTAACTAAAGTCCCACATATCCAGATGGGCCTGATCCCAGCACCTGAGTGCCCTTTAAAAGCAGAGCACTTTCTCTAGCTGGAGGCTGGGAAGAAAGTCAGAGAGATCTGGAGTGTAAGAAGGTTTCAACATGCCATTGCTAATTTTAAAGGTGGAAGAAGTTAAGTGAGGATGAATGTGGGCAGCTTCTAGAAGCTGAGAGAGTCCCCGGGCTGATGGCCAACGCAGGAGCTGGGACTACCACTGGTCCTACCACCGCAAGAAAATGATTTTTTCCAACAACCTCAAAGAGCTTGGAAGTGGAATTTCTCTCCAGAGCCTGCCAATGAGGACTCAGCTTGGACAAATACCTTGATTTTGGCCTTTCTTTTCTCTGAATAGAGAACCCAGTCACGCTGTGTTAGATTTCCGACCTATAGAACTGTGAACTAATAAATGGGTGTTGTTTTAAGCTGCTAAATTTGTGACAATTTATACGCAGCAATAGGAAATGAATACAACATGAAAGGGAATTGGCAGCTGGAGTTACATGGGATCTGATCACCCGGAAATGTGTGAATAAGACAGTTAAAGTGGGAGAGGGTGGAGAGCGCATCTGGGGAAAAATTCAGCTCAGTGAAGAAGAAAAAAGCACATTGGAAGTTCAGAAGAGGAGACCTGCCCAGTGTGTAATTAGGAGAAACAAAGGAAGACACTGACAACCGAAGTGAAGACAGAGGATTCCATGGAAGGTGATGCAAAGTGGAAGTGGTCCATGCTGCAGAACGGTAGGGAATTGCACGGCCGTATTGTTACACAGAAGCGTGTTTACACAGAATTTCACAATTCAAAGGCATTGTAGAAATTACATAATCTATCCTTCTTTTTTTTATTTTTTTTTTTACATGAAGACGTAGAGAGAGGAAGCTGATGTGAACTGACCAAGGTTACGGAGCTAAGTAATTTCTAAGTCAAGACCAGAACTCACATCTCCCGAAGGCTGTTTTTATTCTGCAGGACTCAGTCAGCACTGAATTCTGCCCTTCCCCAAGGCAAAGAAAGATCTCGTGTAGCCCCTAAGGAGAGAGCAGAAGCCTGCACAAAACCGCCAGACTGTTGGTGCTCCAGCCTTGCCACATTAATCCCGGCCAAGATATGATGACTTTTGCTCCCTAGCCATCTACAAAGCCCATCACTTTGTCACCAAGCCAAATGCAATTAGTACACAGGGCATGCTCTTCCAGAGAGCCTCAAACCTGATTAACAGGTTCGAACCTGGGGCCTGGGGAGCAAGACAGATGATATTGGGAAGCTCGTCGTGCCCAGCAACAAAGGGATTAAGGGTGACCCAATGGTGGGGACAGAGAGGGATCTGTGAGACGCCCAGCCTCAGATGCCCTTCCCAGCACCCCCCACCCCGAGATCTAGCCCTGCTAAGGCTGCTCCTCATCTATGTGGTTTTGTTTATTAAATAAATGGTGGTTTATTAACCTCATAACCACCGTTTCCACCCCCCCTCCACCCCACCACGAAGCCAAACAGAATATTCGCCTGGTGCAAAAGATCCTTTTGCTCACACTGGAAGAGAAGTTACCCACGGGCTGGTATCTGTTTCCGTGGAAACCAAAAATAAATATTGATACGGCGTTAATGGTCTGTGTCTCACTTAAGCTCCATTAAACTTCGAGCACTTGCAAGAAAACAGCCCATTGACGGCCCAGCTGAGGGAGAAGGAAGAGGCTTTATAAAAAGCAACAGTGTGGAAGGCACATGGGGTGCAGGCAGCATTTCTGAGCGCCTCTCAGCCAGGGAGCCCTTTATGGAATTCTTTCAGCCAGGGAGACCTACTTCCACGCACTCCACGTGGCTGGTTAAGATGCTAGCCCTGCTTGGATGGGTTTTTGCGAACCTGTCCTTTTTATAAAGGATCGCTGTGTGTTTTGGAAAGCTTATCTGCAGACAACAACATTTTCCAGGAACCCACATGTCCAAAGCACAGTGAACAAATGAACTGAGCATCCAAATTAGAATATTTCTTTCTGTACCACATTTCCCAAAGCATTTCAAGTGCAGACAACCGAGGTCAGTATTGTTGCCTTTTATATTTATAATCCTGCTTTTAGGAGCAAAGTATTTGATTTATTGCATGAAAGTATTTTACAGCTTTAAGCGCTGGTGCTCCTTGGAATAAGGAACATCACAGCCTGCTTAATTTACACAAGGGATGTTAGGACTATTTAATGGCATGTAAACATTTTATAAGGCAAGTTCAAATTGCAGGCGATATTTAATATACTTTAGCAAAATGGACCACAAATGGATTCTAGTTCTTATTTATTGGCCCGATCTTTCTTATGGCATCAAAAGTGAATCGAGTTTTAAAAGGTGTTAAGAGTTTTCAGTACAGTTCGTGACACTGGGCACAATCGGTAAGTCTGCATAAAACAAGCAGCATGTGAATTAATTCCAGAACTCCGGGCAACCATGAGCCCCCCAATCAGACTTTATCGTACGGCTTCTGGGGCTCAGGCAATAGCAGCTCCTGGCCTTCAGCCCCTAGCAGAGTTCAAAGCCCAGTGAGCTGCCAGGATGAACCCGGGGAAGGAATAGGGTCCAGAAAGTGTGGTTTCTTGGCATGAGAAAGCACGAAGGGGAAAATCCCTGGCTAGCAAAATGCAGATTTAGGGAGCATCATTGAGCTAGATCTGAAGGTCCTAGTCGATCATGAGCGTGCACGACAATATGTGTGATCAGCTTCCAAAATCTCTGAGGAGTGGATGGAGGGGTTTCACCTTTCTGGAACTTCTTCAGCAAACAGTCTTCACTTCCTGCCATTTATCAGGGCCCAGATGCTAAGGTGGCGGACCATTCTGGGAGGGCATGTGACCTGAGCTGGTGCAGCCCGGGGCTCGGGCTCCGGAGGAAGGGGGCCTGGATCCGTCAGCAGCCAGCAGCCCCCTGGCGTGGAGACTCCACTGACGACGATGCAGCCACCCCACAGAAGAGCAGCGCTCCCAGAAGAGAGGGGTGTCACCGAGGAAGACCCCGTTCAGCGCCCGGATTCAGTTACACTCCACCCTACCTTTACTCCCTTTCCCAGAGCCACTAAATTGCATTTTTGACTTTTTAAAATTCATGTTTAATTCAGGACATGTCAAGTATCCTGCAGAATGTTAGAACTATCCCTCGG
The DNA here is from genome assembly GCF_048164855.1 of Canis lupus baileyi. Classification (NCBI taxonomy): domain Eukaryota; kingdom Metazoa; phylum Chordata; class Mammalia; order Carnivora; family Canidae; genus Canis; species Canis lupus. The sequence continues at coordinate 64,367,606 of NC_132842.1, read as the reverse complement.
CTTGCAGTTGGGAAAAAGGATGGGAGAACTAGTTTCACATCCCTTGGGTTTAATCAAATCAGGGCCTTATTCTAGGAGAGGCTGAACAGCGCGTGGAATTCCTGAGATGCTTCCAGTGAGGCTTCTCGAAAAAGCAGCCAGTGATGACTTCTCTCTCAAGGCAGAAAGCTCGAGTTCCATCTCTAGCTCCCTTCTCCCTAGTATCTTCTGGATTCTCTTTCTGGTTCAGATACTGGTTTTCGCTGAGGAAAGCCTTGAGTTCTCCTGGGCCCTGACATTTCCACGATAATAAACTTCATACCAACTAATACCCACTAGCATCGTTTTTCCCCCAAACCCTTTCACACCCAAATTTCAGGAAAACTCTGTGAAGGAGATCTTCTCACTGCTGTTTTACAGACACAGAGAGATGAAGCCAGCCTCCTAAAGCCACCAGGCTGGCAGATGGGGAAGCTGGTTTCCAGTCCTGGCTGAGGAGATCCCACTACCTGCTTTGTCGACGCATTACCTTTGACTCCTCGTTTCTTCTCTGTTTGTAATTACAACCGCATGCCATTAGGTACTATCTTCCTTATTTTTTAAAAAAAGATTTTATTGATTTAATCATGAAATGCACAGAGAGACAGAGACACAGGCAGACAGAGAAGCAGGCTCCCTGTGGAGGCCCGATGCGGGACTCGATCCCAGGACCCCGGGATCACGACCTGGGCCTAAGGCAGATAGATGCTCAACCACTGAGCCACCCAGGCGTGCCGATCCTCCCTATTTTACAGCTGTAGAAATTGAAGCAGAGAAGTTAGAGTGAACTGCTCAGGTCTTTAGTGGAAGGACCCGTACCCAGGATTTTTCAGGACAACAAAAGTCATTCTGTCTGCTTCGTCATTGCTGGAGGGAGGCAGATGGGGTGACGTGATAAAGTCCGCTTACTTTGTAATTATGCCCCAGCTGGCCATTCATGAACATACCACAAATAGTTTTCCAGTGTCTTCCATGTGCCGTGTACCTAGAAGCAAGGCCGACGTGGGGGAGACCGGCAAGAAATCAGTAATTATGGCACATCCCGCTCAGTCATGAGGGGAAATGATGACATCCTATAGGACCTTCTAGGAGAACCAAGAACATTGCCAAAGGTGTGCATGGGCAGAAGGGTATAGGAGAGGTGGCCAGGAAAGGCCAATCAGAGCGAGTGTCATTTAAGGTAAGGCTTAGAAGATTGTGTGGGATATAAACCAATAAAAGGGTTCTAAAGGCCCACTATGTGTATATTTTCTTTCCCTGTGTAGTTTTAAAAGTCGAAATAACATTTGACACACAGCTCTTGGCCCATTTCGACTTTCTCCCTGTATTTGCTCCCTGGGCTTCGGGAAACCCTTTGATGTCTGGCTGCAAAGGGCCCTGTCTCGGGGGGCCTGCTCGGGGCCGGACCATATTTCATCCAAAACAGGGATTCAAAATGAGAGACCATTACCAGTCATGTAATTAACGCTGCTGAAGACATACTGCTTATGAAAAGGAGAATGCTAGGACTGATTATGAAATTTATGAGGTGCTTACATCTAGTGGATTGGAGTGAATTATCTAGTTCCACCGATGCTCTGACCCATTTAAAATGAGAACAGAAGAGGGCAGGCAATCTGTTTGCCTCTCAACACCCTCAGAGAAGGTAAAAGGGGTAATTTATATCTGTGTATCTGGCCGCTTATTCAGCCTCGCATTAGATAATGAGTTTGTATTTACATCTGGAAACCTCACCCGGTCAGGAGATGATATGCCACAGGGGAAAGCAGGATGATTTTCACACATTTCCCCTTTCTGGGTGCCTCTGCCCAGGAAGAGAATTCATTTTGCTCACGAGAGCCTGTCTGATGTGGGATGTGCGGGGGCAGGAGTGAGGAGGCCTGTGATTTCTCATTCTGTGCCTTCTTTGGTTCCACGATCGCATGTTCTTGGTCGGGGAGTCCAGAGGCATGGGCTCCTTGTGAGGTTCTTTGCTCCAGGTCTCCCCAGACAGGCGTCCTCTGGTCCTGGGGTTCAAGAGGCTGGCATACTTGTGTCATTGGCAGCTGTGTATAAGATTCCCTCCAGGATCCATCATCCATTCATCATGTGGAGCGTATTTAAAGCTCTGTTGCAGAACCAAACCCCTCTCTGCATTCCAAATTTAAAACAAAGACTCAAAGCCCTGACACTCAATTCATTTTTTTGAAGTGTAAGACAAAGTTTAACAAAACACTTAAAAATCAAGTTCTACCTAAAGAAATTGGAAAACATTTTCCTAAAGTGCTGTTACCTAAGGGCAAGTTTTTCATTCCATGGGGTCAGAGTCTCACTAGAGTTCTCAACCGAGGATGACTTTTGTGTTCCCCAGGGGAACATGGCCATGTCTGGAGACATTTTTGATGGTCACAAGAGGGGATGCTAATGGCATCCAGTAGGTAGAGCTCAGGGATGTTGTTAAATGTCCTACAATGCACAGGACAGCCTTGCCCCAATAAAGAATTATCTGGGCCAAAATGATAATGGTGCAAAGGTTGAGAAGCCCTGCATTAGGGGTACACACAGTTAATGTATGCTCCCACCCTTTAGCCACTTGGATTCTACTGGAATGCGCATCAGCCAAATGAATATTTCCAAAGAATTAATAACATTTTAAAAAAAGATTTTATTCATCACTCATGAGAGACACAGAGAGAGGCAGAGACATAGGCAGAGGGAGAAGCAGGCTCCCCACGGGGGAGCCCAATGCAGGACTTGACCCCAGGACTCCGGGATCACAACTTGAGCCGAAGGCAGATGCTCAATCATTGAGTCACCCAGGTGTCCCATAATAATACTCTAATACAGTACTAGAAGCCATGTCTGTCAGAAAGGAGATACAACAAGGACTAAGAGAGATCAGAGCAGAGACACATCACTGGGAGTCTGGAGTGATTCAGTCAGGGCTGAGAGGTGGCCCTTGCCTGTCATGTTTAGAAAAGCCTTAGTGAGCTCTGAGGACCATTTTTAGGGTGTTGAGGAGGCAGAGACTAGAATGCAATGATCTGAATGTAGAACAGCACGCAAGGATTAGTATTTTCTCAGAAAGTAGCCGGCCAAAAAAGAAAAAAAGAGTGGTTTTTAATTGTTTAATATATAGATCATTTACCTAATCAATAAATGCATTATCAAAGTAACATAACAGCTAACATGTTGAGCAATGACACATATTAAATCAGAAATCGTCGGGATCCCTGGGTGGCGCAGCGGTTTGGCGCCTGCCTTTGGCCCAGGGCGCGATCCTGGAGACCCAGGATCGAATCCCACGTCGGGCTCCCGGTGCATGGAGCCTGCCTCTCCCTCTGCCTGTGTCTCTGCCTCTCTCTCTCTCTCTCTCTCTATCATAAATAAATAAAAATTAAAAAAAAAAAAAAAAAAGAAATTGTCATGAGTTCTTCACACTCAATCCTTACTGCAATGTTCTTTATTGCCCCATTTCACAGATAAGGGACCTGAAACAGGGAAATTGCAGTAAAGACCCAAAACCACATGGCTGCTGTGTGCTGGCTCTGAATCAGGTTTATTGTCAGGAAATCTCATGTTCTAATTGACTGACTGCCTTATGCTACCTTCCTAGAAATAAAACTGCTTTGTGTCCAATCAGAAAGAGTGGGGTGAAGGCTCCACGTTCTTGCTCATAAAAAGGTACCTGCTACACAGTCTGGGCTGTTACACACATAGGCATGAAGTCCCTTGATAAAGAGAAGAGTAAATAAGCTAATGCAACCCCAATAAGCTTTTTCTCAGACCCAAGAGAAGCTCACCCAGAAGCTGCCAAGAGTTACCCCTCCACCCATTTCCTGAGTCTAATACAACCTTTCCTAATAAATCATTGGGATTCAGGTGTTCATCGAAGGATGAAATTTTGGTCACGCTCATTGAAATGGTACCAGTTATGCAGATAGGAAGCCTGGATCATCCTGAGGGTGATTCCACAGCAAATCTGAACAAAAATAGGTTTTTTAAAAAAATTATAGTATGGGGTGCGAGGGTGGCTCAGTTGGTTAAGTAGCAGACTCTTGATTTTGGCTCGGGTCACAATATCAGGGTGCTGGGATTGAGCCTGGTGTTGGCTGGGCTCCACACTCAGTGGGGAGTCTGAGGATTCTCGTTCCCTTTTCCTCTCCCCCACCCCTCACTCATGCTCTCTCTCTCTCTCTCTCTCTCTCTCTCTCAAATAAATGAATAAATCTTTGGGGAAAAAGTATAGTACGAGCATCAGTAATGTCTTAAAGTTGAACAAGATCAAAAGTCAAAGTAATCTGAATTTGGCCTGCAACTCCAACTGCATCACTGCTTGTAGACCGAACATCTACTAATGCTTTTCCATTTAATCCCTTTGACAGCCCTAGAGGGTAGGGGGTATGGATCTCATTTTGCAGATGAAGAAACAGAAATGAAGATATGTTAAGAGAATTGCTCCCACCCATAGATAGGGTGAGGGAGGAGCCAGAATGAAGACTTCTGATCCCAAATTAACCAGGCTTTCTCTTACAGCACACCTGACTCTTAGTTGGGTGAATATCTCTTAATTTAATCCATCAAAAGTAGCAAAGCCACTGTATCTGGTCCTGTGGGGTAAGTTGTAGAAATAAAGTCAGAGCTGAGAGAAAACATGCCTCATGGTCAGGAAGGGGGATCCTGGAGTTTTGCTGGACTTGAGTTTGAACTCTGACTCCACCACCTGCTAGCTGTGGGGACGGGTCACCACACTTAGAGCCCTATCAACTCTCTGAGCCTTTGTCTCCTCATCTGGAAATTAAAGAAAAATGATCATATCACTCCACAAGGCTGTTGCAAGTGTGAAATTACTTGGTGGTGATGCGTACAAAGTTGTACCATGCCTGATTCAGAGCAAGAATTCATTGAATAACAGTTATGATATTATTCCTATTATAAACTGCTTACTATAACCATCTTGTCTACTAGAGATGAATACTCAAATAAGCCACAGGAGGAGACAGGTATGAAATACAAATGTTGCAGCAGGCCCTATGTGATACAATAGGGATTGGTAGGGACTATGAGAATACAGAAATGCATGCCCTATCTAAAAGCATTAAAGTGGTAAATAATAATAATGATGATAATAACAATAATAATAAAGGCTTCTTTATTATTAAGGGTTCTTTATTATTAATAAAGGACACACACAACATATTGGTAATTTCAAAATCATAAAAACCCATGATTTCATTAGTGCCATATTCAGGGGTTATGTGGTTCACAAGTCACAAGTTTATAAATGCCATTCAAATCCAATCCCCATTATAATTATAAGGAAAGAAAAGCCCAATTAGGGGAAGAGAATTAATGGTGGAATCATTCCTACTACTTCTTCATATTCTTCTCCTGCCCTCTCATGAGATTAGGAAATCACGGTCATTCATATTTCTGTCTTTAAAACCAAAGGTGGTGGGGAGAGGACCCCATACAATTAACCCCAAGGAAATCAGCAGAGTGGTTAGGAGCAACTGAGGAAGAATCCTAAGGAAGTAAGTTTTTCATGAAACTTTTTTTTTGCTCCTTTTAGGGAACAGATTTCTGTTCCCTTTGAGTATAAACATCACTAAAGTTTAGAGGACAGACCCTTCCCACCATTAATAGCTTTGCTGACATTAAAGATGAAGTGGGAATGAAATGTGTAATTTCAAAATCATAAAAACCCATGATTTCATTAGTGCCATATTCAGGGGTTCTCACCTACGTCTCAGAAGACTGAGGTATTGATCTGACTATGAAGCTGTGACAATAAAACAATGCTCTATTGACTGCCCCTGCAGGGTTGCCTAATATCATTTATTGAAGTAAGTTGAATAGCAGAGGGAAAGCATTGCCCCAGTAATAAGTGGTAATTGCCAGGAAGTGAGGCATTGCGGTCCTCATTGACCCCTGCATCCTGATATTTTGATGGATTCTATGTAACTCCATTAGGATTGGCATTGTAATATTACACCAGCTCAGCTGTAGAACAACAGACCTCCGTTTGGATCATTGATTTTTGATTATACAGCTCCTCAGCATACCCCACAAGCAATTCCCATTGCTGGGGCCGGGGTATTGGAGCTGATAGGGGTAACAGATGGAACACTCCATAACTTCCAGTTACTTCCATAGTACTGTGAAAGAGCTGCCTCTTCCAGGAGCCTGAGCAAGGAGACAATCACAACACCCACCTTGTTCGTGGACAGAGTTAACTCGGCTTTCATACTGTGTCCACAAGGAGGATGCCACAATCAGGGCACATTTTTTGAGACTTCAACTTCTTAAGGTATGGATTGAAATCGGCTGACTATGCAGTTTTTTACATCTCCATGATCGTTTCAACTGTGTTCTTGAAAATCCTAGAAGAGATGCTTCCATTTCTCTGTCTGCACATTCATTCCTTCATTCATTCAAACCATGCTACTTACAGTCCAAAATCAGTGTCCCTTCTGGTGTGTTGCTCTTAGGAGAGGAGGTAAGTACTCAGATGGGTTCCCAAAGCCCATCTCCATGACTGTAGAACTCTGCACAGCCCCTCTGTTGGATATGATTTTTGATCATGTGGTTGCACAAACATTAGATTAGGTTGTGAGAAAAAATGGAGATAAGGAACCTAAGTGACAGGATAAAAGCCTCGTGGGGAAAAATTTCAGAACAAAAGCAATGAATACTCTCACTGTGAATGATGTTTGGTAACTATCCTTCTATGGGAGAAAGGCTGAGTGACCCTCATGCTCTGTTAACTCATTTAAAAGTTGAGATTTGCTTCCCTTCTATGAGTGATGATATTTCATAGCATGTCGTGGCTGAGTGTTTCAGGTTGAGTGTATTGTCTTCAATTCCCATGATGTGCTCCTACTTATTTCTTCAGAAGTAAGCCATGTTGGGCACACGGTAGGTCTAAGAACCAAAATGTTTTCTTAGGCAAAAAGCCCAGGCCTTACGGGTTTTGATAACTGGCATCAAACCTTAGCAAACTCTACAATCTTCTAAGAGCAACATACTATGGGTCAGAGAAAGCTAGATATTGTCACAGATACCTGTGGACAAGGCTGAAAATGGCAGAAGAGAATGATGGACGCCTTTTCTGCCTTGCCCAGTCTCTATGGAGGCTTCACTCCTTCACTCTTGTCACACTATTTTCATGCTTTCTGACTTTGTTTATGGTTCCCTTTTCCTAGATGCCTTCTTTTCTCTAGAAAAATACTCACTTGTCAATGCCCAGAAGTTCTTCTTGCCTTACCCTTGGGCAAAATATCTGTGGTCTTCAGTCTTACGCATGACCCTTTCTGCAGGTGGAGACATCTAACTCACGTGACTTGGGCTTCCCCAACATCTAATGAAGTCTCTCATCTGACTTTGTTTCCAGTGCAGATTTTCCACAGGGAAGGGATAGGCTAAGAAGCCCCCTCATAGGCTTCTGGGTTGCTTAGTTATTATCTTTCCACCAAGCCCATGTATGACTGGCGAGAAGAGGAGCCCCTTCAAGCCAATGCTGAGGCACTGTAATTCTAGAAAACAGTTGGTGAGGGTTAAGGTGAAACCATAGAATTAACTCCACAGTGATTCTTAGGAATATTGAGGGAGACCTCACTCCCTGGTTCATAGAAGTCCCATAAAGATGGGACTTTCTGATAAATAGAGCAGGTGGGGCCTTGGAGTCATGGTAACCTGTTCCTCATTCAAGTTAGGCAGGACTTATCATCTCCATCTCACCATTGGAGGAAGGAGCAGCTGGTCACTCAGGCCCTCGAGCCCGGCCACCTACTCCACTGTCCAGGTTTAAAGGGCACAGCAGTAATGGATTCCCCTGCTCCCTTGGTGATTTCCTTCTTTTTGGTTGACAGTCTTTCTTTAGTCATCTTAATAGAGCGTTACCCAAAGGTTGGTTTTGTTCTGTTTCTCCTATCTTTCCAAGTACCAGTCCTGCAAGGAACCCACACAAAAAAAGTGATCCACGAGCAAACATAACTTTGGGAAACACGGCAGACTAATGCTTCCTTTTGCAATCCTATTAGTGTGCTGTGGGTTCTGCAAAGTCCTGCTTGGTAGAAACATTTTTACAATCATTTAAATTATTTCTAAAGCATGATCTCTAATCTATTTGATTGCAGAAATCTTTTTTTTTTTTTCCCTAGCTAAACAACTACACTAGTTATGGAATTAGCTATCCACAGAACACGCTTCAGGAAACATTTAGTGAGGAATTATAGTCAAATCTTGCCTAAGAGGCATCCTGCTTCTTTAAGGTGATTTTCCTCCTCTATTATCATATTCAAATGTTTATTATTATTTCTTTAACTTGGCCTCCTAGAGAGTAAGCCCCTTTCCTTATTTCCAGGAGTTTCTCGGGGTACCTCGCTGCTGCCCCCCGTGCCACCCAGACTACTGGGTTTTCTAACATGATCCTAAATTACTGCCCCAAATAAATATGTGTTGCCAAATGTCAGGCCCTTTAATGTGACGAAGGAAACCTTGTTCCTATATACTTCCTCCTAAATGCATTTTGCTAGAGGGCATTTAAAAAAACACATTAAGTTTTATGATGACTTTAACAAACAAGTCAGTGATCATGATTTCAATATGAGCAGCAAGCAGTTAAGGAGAAAGGTCAGCGAAGCCGTGGCATATAGAGTTTCTGCTTGGGGACGACTGACTCGCTCTCTGCAGCAAATGCAAGTCAGCTGACTCTCTAATGCTATAGTTAAAACATAGATTCTAAATAGTCAGGCTAATGACTCCAAAATTAAAATAGTCCTGGCCCCTCGATGCAGCTAGTAATTAACTTTTAATTTTATACAGAAGCATGTCATGCTTTTGACCCTTGACTTTATTTAGTTCTCTCCTGGCATTTCAAAAGCATGATCTGCTAAATAAGGTTGTTAAAATCAGTATTACAGAGAGAAGCAATTGCGCAAATGTGCATATGGAAATTATAGCCAGAGGGGTGCTTCGTGGAGAAGCTGCCTCCATGAACTTAAATTTGTGCTAATTGCTATTGCTATATTATTCAAAATTATAAATTAGACTATTAGCAAATGGAATTATGTAAGACCTATGGGAGCAAAACAATTATTGTCGTAGAGCCATGGAATGTCACAGCTGAAAGGGAATTTATGGGTTCTCTATTAATACTCTTCCCTTACTTTACAATCAGGGAAACTGAGGCTGAGGGAGGGAGCCTGGATCCCATAAGGTTAGTCTAGGAGAGAGAGTGTGGTTTAGTACTGGGGTTGGGGACCTTCGGGTGGCATTTTTATTGCTGTTATTTTCCAGTTTTCTAAAAAGCACTCTAGCGTTTAGCTTTAATGTCTATCCTCTTGAATGGTGGAAAGGGAATCAGGGGTTGAAGGCAAGTGCTGAGTCTGTATGTAGGCCAGACTGAGCAGGAGTGCCCTCAGTGGCTAAGAATTTCTCTTTCGTCGAATCAATTTTTATTTTATATGTGTATCAGTAGGCTCAGGCTGCTATAACAAAACACCTCAGGCTGGATGGCTTAAAGAACAGAAATTTAGGGGATCCCTGGGTGGCTCAACGGTTTAGTGCCTGCCTTTGGCCCAGGGTGTGATCCTGGAGTCCCGGGATGGAGTCCCACATCGTGCTCCCTGCATGGAGCCTGCTTCTCCCTCTGCCTGTGTCTCTGTTTCTCTCTCTCTGTATCTCTCATGAATAAATAAATAAAATCTTAAAAAAAAAAAGAACAGAAATTATTTTCTCACAGTTCTGGAGAATGGGAGTCCAAGATCAAGATGCCACCAGGATAGGTTTCCGATGAGACCTCACTCCCTGATGCACAGAAGGTAGCCTTCACATTGTCATCACATGGCCTTCCTTCATAAGTACAGAGAGAGAGGAAGAGGGAGGGAGAGATCTGGTATCTCTTCTTCTTCTAACAAGGACACCAGTCCTACTACACCACGGCTCCAGCTTTATGACCTCATTTAACCTTCATTACCTCTCTAAATCCCCTGTCTCCAAACACGGCAACACTGGGGATTAGGGCCTTCAACATATGAATTTGAGGGAACACAGTTCAGTCCATAACAATATGTTCAACACTATTTGCAGGAGGGGCTCAGGAATGAGTAAAGAGGTTGGACATCAGGACCTTTGTGGTTGTGTTCAATCTCTCCTATTGTTCCAAGCTCTGCCCCAACTTGTATACCTCACTGTAGTAGGACACCCAAAATTTCAATTCCTGCCTTGGTATTTTTGATTTTTACAGAGTCCCGAAGGTTTAATCTCCCCTGCTCTCGCCAGTTATGTACCCTACCCAATGAGAAAGGACCCTACCCAGCTGATTGTTCCATCGGTCAGACCAGATGCACTCCACCTGGTCCTCAACCTACTGGGTTTCATTTCCCTGCTAGCCTGTGAAATTACTCAAACAAGCCAATCATATCCTCCTGCAGGAACCAAGGGACACTTCAACCACTTGTTACCACATGTCTTGTCTCCCCCAGCCTCTGATACTTCATTCTACTTCTCAGTACAACCCTGTGTGGCCCTCCATGGCATGCGATGTCCTGCTTCCCCAGGTTGTGAGTATATACAACTAACAAAATATTGTCAATCTCATCTGTCCAGTATTGAGTGTTGTTAGAGCAAGGGATCCCTCCTTTGCCGATGTGTGAATATGAAGTAATAAGAATATTTGCCTAGAAACACAAAAGCCCTCTGTTAACAGGATCCTGTCTCTTTAGAACATTTTAGTTGCTCTAGCTTACCCCACCAAGGTTCCATCCCACTCCATTCCTTGTAAGGGGCTTTCCAACATTTTTCTCTTGATCATATACAGTTTTCTACATAGGAGTCTAGGTAAACACAATTTTCTCCATCTCCTGACATTTTCAGTGAGGTTTCATCTGCTCTTATTGATTGGCACTCTGGGAAGCTTCCTTTAATTGGCTCTGTGTGTGTGTTTGTGTGTGTGTGTGTGTGTGTGTGTGTGTGAGAGAGAGAGAGAGAGAGAGAGAGAGAGAGATTGTGTCTTAAGAGAAAAGAAGCAGGCTATCAAGAGAAAAAAAAGTGCATAGCAGCAGCTAGGCTGTTGTAATCTAGCAACTAATATATTAAGGATAAGAGATGCAGTCTAGTCTCTGAAAGGAGATTTTAAACCACAGATATAAAGTTAGCACCCTACAAGATCTGCTTTAAAAAAAACCCTGAATTTTATACTACTACCTCCAAACAGAACTGTACTGTTTTTTATTACAATCACAATATATATTTCCAAATTATCTACTCCTCTATAGGTAATCTCAATTTAAAAACACAGGTTTTATATATATATATATAATATTTATATATAACATAAATATACTTTATATTTATATTATTTATTTTATATATATTTAAATATAGATTTATTTATATAAATATAAAAATATTTAAAATATTTATATGTATATATTTGTATATATTTATTATATTTATATATTTTTATATAAAATATATTTATATTTATATATATTTAAATATTTTATTTATTTATTTGAGAGAGAGAGAGAGCAAATAGGGGGAGGAGCAGAGGGGGAGGGAGAGGAACAAGCATACTCCTCACTGAGCACAGAGCCCTATTCAAGGCTCAATCCCAGGGCCCAGAGATCATGACCTGAGCTGAAACCAAGAGTCCATCACCCAACTGACTGAGCCACCCAGACGCCCCTAAAGAACAATTTTATTTTAAAAGTTCACATATAAGTGGCCTTAACCCCACATATCAGTGTTAGAAATTTCAAGTTCACACATGAGATCACCTTAACCAAATTTTTCATAGCTGGAAAAGATTATCTGCCATGAACCATAGTAGACGATAATACTTGGAGTATTTTAAGTAAAAACACTGCATTAAAACAATGTTACCCAAAATGTGGCTCTCCTATGTAGGGCTCAATTTTCCTACTTGAAAAAAATGTGGATTAAGCAATATCATAGGTCTTTTTCAGCTTGACTAAATGTAAGATTATTGAATATGAACTATATTTTGTAAGATCTTGATTTCAAACTCAAGGAGATATAAGGAGCACATTTATTTATTCTTTCTCCCAATATTTCATAAAAAGACAATAAAACAATCAACTAAGAGAATATTATAACAAAGAAAAGAGATAGAAGCCAATTAGTGGCTGAGAGATTTTAACATAGAATACAGGAGAGAAAGAGACAAAGTGGAGATAGGATTTCAATCAACTAAATTTAGTATCATATAAATAGGGATTTGAGACAGAGAAATCAAAGGAAACTAGGTGGGAGAAAATCAAACAAAATTATATAGAGCTAAAGACAGAAATAAATATTCAATAAAGGCCCATCCAGTGAAAAATGACACACTCACAAACATCACTGTGAAATTTTAGATCAATAAATGTCCTAAAATAAAAAATCCTAAAAATAAAATAAAAGATCTTAAAAGATTCTGCATATTTAGAAAAAATACAAGATTACCCACAAAGAATCCAAATTTGATGGCATCTAACCTTTTGTAACTGACTATGGATATGAGAGGACAGTGGAGCCATATATTAAAAGTTCAGAGAAAATTATTTTTTAATAAAAAAATTTTATATCTAGCCAAACTATCATCACAATATAAGTAACAAAATAATATTTTCAAACATTTAGGGAACATTCAGAAAGTTTATCACAAAGGCATCCATTCTGAGTAAGGAGCCCCATAGGAAGTAGTTGCAGGATATGAGCTGTTCAGAAGGCCTAGAAATCATTTGGCTTAAATCAAATCATTAGGTTCCAAGAAGAAAGTCAGTAGAAAAAGAATGGAGTAGATCTTGTGAAATAGAAACAATAAGAAAGAAGACAAATTATGGTACAGTGGAGAGTTGAATATACATTAAATACATTGCTTACATTTGGGCAAGATGAAAAGAGCCTAGGATATTATTTAATTTACATTTTTTAGATACAAAATTTGAGGCTTGGATGAGAGAGCCACTTGGATGAAAGAGCCACAACAGGGATGTTACACTGTTCTAATGTTTTGTTTTATTTCAAATTTTCTAAAAATATTCTTATAGTTCATGGCAAATATTCTTTTATTCTTTTCCAGGTATATAACCAAATAATTTGGTTAAAGAGATCTCTCGGGTCTAATATGTGAACTTAAACATTGATGTTTAGCCCTGCATTGTGCAGGAAATGCTTTTTTAAGGCAATCACTCAAAATAAAAGTAACCCCAAAATCAAATAATAAACAAAAAACAGCATCAATGAGCAGCAACAACAGCAAGAGACCAAATCAAACCAGAAGGTAAGTATGTGGAGCTTTAAATGTGGCATGCCATTGTGCAATTGATAATAATACCAGCAACAAAAATTTACTTGCCTTTGAGGAAAAGCCCATCCTCTATTGAATGGAGAAAAAAGTCAGAACACTAAACCCCTAGAAAAGGAGATATAATTCAATTACCTTTCCTTGTTCTTCAGGAAGCAATATTTACATAGTTACATCACTGAACAAAATGTTTCTGGCTTAAGAGTCAAGCCATAGCCAAATCATGAAAGATTAACGATGACTAACATAGCCTAATAGTATATCTCCAAGGATTTGAGAGAAATTGTCTAAAGTTGCTGGAACTTCGGATACAAATTTAACTATATTATTTGATATTGCCATGATATAAATACTGGATAAAAGAGAAGCTAAAGGGTGCTACACATGAGCTAAATTTGCATTTCCATGGCAAAGACTCAGTTGGTGGATAATCTTCAGAGTTGATTCACCAAGGAAGAGTGGTTATAGCATAGTCTTCAGTTTAGAGATGAAAATACTGAATACAGAATAATACAGAAATATTAAAAGTTGCTGTTTGAGGAATGGAATGGTAGATGGAATGGGGGTGAGGCAGAGGGCTATTTCCTTTTTTTTTTTTTTTTTTACGAACTTCCATCTAGTACTGTGTGCCGGTGGTGGCATTGCTACTACTCCATGTGCGTATGTATGAATGTGCATACTGCATGCATATATACTCACATACGTACATACAATATTATCTTTAATGCTAAGGCATAGCACATAGAATTTCTGTGATAATACAAGAGTTTATTCATATTCCTAATTTCTCTTACCAATATTACTTTCCTCAATATTACTTTCCTTTTCTTTGGGCAGGTACACCACTTGAACTAATCTATAAGATTCCACTTGATTTGCTCCTTTTACTTTTGGATAAATTTCATATGCTTCTCTTCTTCCCTCAAGTCTTATAGACTTTCTTCTTGGTTCTGGAAACCACCAAAGTCATTTGCTTCTGGGTCTTTACATTTGTTTTACCCTGTTCCTTGGATGACTCTCTCCTTAGGCTTTTTTTTTTTTTTTTTTTTTTAAGATTTTATTTATTTGAGAGTAAGAGAAAGAGATAGTGAGAAAGAGCATGAGCAGGGAGGGAGTGGTAGCCAGGAGGGGGAGAAACAGACTCTCCACTGAGCAGGGAGCCCAATGCAGGGCTTAATCCCAGGACTCTGGGATCCTGACCTGAGCCAAAGGCAGATGTTTCACCAACTGAGCCTCCCAGGCACCCCTCTCCTCAGGCCTTCTTTTGACATGTCTCTCCATATCAGTTGGGTCTCTGCTCAGTATTAGCTCTTCAGGAGGCTTTTCCATGTATCTTGTGTTAGAACCCTTTTTTCCTTTTTTGTTTTATTTTATTTTTTAAAAAAGATTTTATTTATTTATTAATGAGAAACACACAGAGAGAGAAGCAGAGACACAGGCAGAGGGAGAAGCAGGCTCCATGCAGGGAGCCCGACGTGGGACTCGATCCCAGGCCTCCAGTATCAGGCCCTGGGCTGAAGGCGGCGCTAAACCGCTGAGTTACCCAGGCCGCCCTCTTTTTTCCCTTTTCAAGAAACTCTTTTTCTGTGAAATGTATGCAAGTATGTATCCACGATTCATATATGCTTTGAATAATAATTACAAAGTCAACATGGTATGAATCCAGTGCATCTCAAATCCAGTTGATGGATAAGACATCACCACACTTTGGCAGCCCTGGTAGGTCTATAACCAATTTTCTTTCCTTCTTTCTTCCTCAGATTTAGCCGTACTGATGAATTTCATGTTAATAATGACCATGCTTTCTTTATAGTTTTTTCCCCCTTATCACAGCTGTATATGTGTTCTTGAACATTCCATTGTTTGGCTTTTGCCTATTTTTGAAATTTACATAGAATCCTTCTACAGTTGCGATTTTGTTCCATATATCTTTGAGAATCACTGGTATTGACGTGTGCAGTGGCGGTTTATTGATTTTAATTATGAATATTATTCTATTATCAGACAATAACACACTTTATTCACTCTGCTATGGGTGAGCATTTAGATTTTTCCAGATCTTTGTCATTGTGAGCAATGATCCTATGAGAGTCTTTGTACATGTTCTTGTCTTCGAAGGACTTTCTCCAGGATTGGATTGGTAGCCTCAGAGGCCCTGTGCATGATAACCTTTGGTAAATAATTCCAAACTGTTTACCAAAGTGGTTGCAGCGTTCACAGTCCTCAAATGGTGGTTGACACACACCATTGCCAGACATTTTTGACCTTCTGATGGGTGTGAAATGATATTTTACTGTAGCTTCTCATCTTTCATCTCCTTACCATGCCTTATTTTTCTTCACAGCACTTGTCACACCCTAGAATTATATTATATATATTTTTAAAGATTTATTTATTTATTTATTTATTTATTTATTTATTTATTTATTGGAGTGGGGAGCACAAGTTGGGAGGAGGGGCAGATGGGGAGAGAGAAACTCAAGCAGACTCCTTGAGTGAGTGCAGAGCCTGAGGTGGGATTCAATTTCATGACTCCAAGATCATGACCTGGGCTGAAACCAAGAGACAGATGCTCAACCTACTAAGCCACCCAGGCATGCTTACATAATATATATGTATTTTTTGTTTCTTTCTCCCACCTGATATTAGCTCCACAAGGAAAAGGACCTGTTTTGTCTTGTTCACAGCTCTGCTAAACATTTTGGTTGAATAAATCCATAAAGTGTTCTTGCCATAAGCTAGGTATAGAGTCACTGACTCAAAAAATAGAAAAAGTGATGGAAAAAGGAAGAGGGTGAGTTGATCATGAGTAAAGCAACAGCAGAGATGAAGATATGGAGTAAGGGGGGAAAAGTGTACATGTGTTTAAAAAAATGCTGTGAAGTTGGAATTAATGGAACTATGAATACAATGTCCCTCCTTGGGAGGGCAGAGGGTGGGTAATTGGAAGGAGCTAGAATGGAAGATGATGTACAAAACAATTCCTTGCCCCAGTCACCAGGTGGCAGGATTGACCAAGGACAGTGTAGTTGCTATTCTGCTTTCAGATGTGAGGGAAACACCGCTGGTTTCAAATTATTTATGAATATAAGATGTAGTCAGATATGAGTACATTGGTGCCTTTGCAAGTTAGGTGCTTATAATTTTGGAGACTGTGTTGTCTATAGAATCTCTGTTACGGTGACCTGGACATTGAAATATTAGTTGGTAACAATATAGATATAGGGGAATTTTACTGAATTCTTGTTGCCAGCTTAGCTCCCAAAACAAGCAGTGTGCAATGACTTAATGATTTAATTTATATTTTATATCTATTTATAACTAATGTAAAATTATATTTATATCTAATATAAAATATACTTTTACTTCTTTTCGAACCGTAGGCATCATCTTCTCACGGATATTTAACACACTCTTCTTCAAATCCAGTTTTAGAAATGGCAGTTGGTAGGTTTCGAGTCTGAGTTCCTTTTGACCGAATTTGATGAAGAGTTGATTATTATTTGCTTAAGCCATAATCAAATAAATCAGCTGCCCACAGGCTTTAGGAGCAACATGTAGGTAATTAACTTTCCAAAAGTTGAGACCAGTGGCGTGACTTGGCTGATGGGATGAATGAAGGATTCTCTGTGCCAAGTTTAGTACCTAATCAAACTTCACGGGCTTTGAGTGGTGAACAGAACTCCAGCCCATCAGCGTTCAAGACTATTTACCTTTGATAAAACACCATTTCCTCTTTCTAATGAAGAAAAAACAAATGATGTTTTAAGATTATTTTTGAAGAAAAAGAAAGAAGTGAAATGGGCTTTAGATGTTAAATGCTTCTTCCTGAACAACTTAACACATAAATAGGTCAAACAAATAAGTGAAAGGAAGGGAATGGGGGTGGGGGCAGCTATCACAAGAGTTGAGACAACTAAAGCTTAGGAGATTGTCTTTGTGAATTCAAGGAGTTAGCAGTAAGGGGCATTTTGTTTCTCTCTCTCTTTCTCTCTCTCTCTCTCTCTCACACACACACACAGTAATGCTGAGTTTGACTTTCTCTGAACTGGGTTGGAAAGGGTAGGGTACACCAAAGGAATTTTGATTCACCTTATCTCAGAATCCAGCCATTTTGAATTGGTTGGGAGAAGATGAGCTTCTACAGTCCTTGGAGGATTGAGTTCATCTCACTTGGAGATCACAATCTTTGATTTCTGTCTGTAAAGGGATGAAATGGACCCTTAAATAAGTTTCATGCTTTCAAGTATTCACTCCTTTTTTCTGGGCCCCTGAGGTCCAAGGGCAGTTCTGAAGCATCCTCAGAAGTATACCCTTTCGCTTTTTTCGTAGTATGTCTCTAAAAAAAAGCACAAATGATTTCAGATCCAGCCTACATCTTGTTCATTCGAATCACTAATCTCAACAGAGATTTATCAACAGGAGAAATTCCTTATGACTCGAAGTGCTTTCCTAATTCATATGTAGTACACCTCTGATCCCAAGGGGCTCGAAAAGTGCAGTAATTACCCAGAAATGCGTTGCTTGGAGTGTTTTATTGCAGTTACAAAATGAAATGTATACATAAAAATTAGGAGAACCGTTAGATGCAATGTATTAACTAGGTATTATGGGCATCCTGGCTGTGGCTATGACATCATCCCAAGCCAATCAGAAGTCTCCTAGCAACCTGCTTCTAACCACAATTCATAACCAGGTCGTATTTCAGGGCCTGCTTCTTTCACAGAAATTGTTCATAAAACAAAATAAAGGCCTGTAATGTACATGAAGCTTATCTGATCTGACTGTTTACATTTCACCTCACTCTCCAGAGCTTTTCTTTCTTCTCCAAAACAGGAAATTCTCTTTGAAGGAAAAAGGAAGATATTGTTAAAAATAGGAAATTCTTTTGAAACTAAATCCTAGGATAATACTAAAATCTGGGAATTTGAGGGACTTACAGGAGAGATTATTTCCAGAGAAAACTATAACATTACCGAAGCAGAAGAATATGCATTATTACTGTTATTATATGCATTATTATTCTATTGCTGTAGTATGCATTATAAAAATTTGCTTGCTTCTCATATGATTTTGCAAAATAAAATACCAGTATCTGAATTATTTGTTTTCTGGCCACAAAATAAATTATTTAAGTTATATATATGACAAATGTGATACAAAAGGGCAGGGGGAAAAAACCTACATCTGGGAAAATGGAAATAGTATGAGTTGTAGACAAAAAAAAAAAAGTTGTTTTTCTCATAATATTGATTTTCATCATTCATTCATTCATGATATAACCACCCCAAGAACTGCCAAGATCTCAACGATGCCTTTTTTTTCATTATTATCTGTTATTTAGAGAGGGTTTTTTTTGTGTGTGTTTTCAAAAAGGACTTTTTATTAGTTCTGAATTTTTAGTAGTTTTCCACTGAAGTAAATACACATACAGGAAAGTGCACATATTATAAGTATAAAAGCTCTGAATGTCTTAAAATAAAGTTCCAATTTTTTCTGTTCTTTTCTAAATTCAAATATCCAAGTGTGATTTGAAATAACTAGTTTAGTTTCATCTTAACAAACCTAAAATATCTTTTAAGTATCAAAAGATCGTGATATTTTCAAACATTAATTTCTCAGAATTTCCCCATTGATTTTCACATTGGAACAGGATTAAGGTAGAAAAAGCTAGTTGCCTAACAAATATCCATTCTTTTCCTTTTCGTTATTAATAGCAACTTGATTTTCAGCCCCTCAAAAATACAACTTTCCCAGCCTTACCTGTGGCTAAGTGTGGTCAATGAGCTGTAAGTAGAAGTGTGGTAGAAATCTCTAGAAAAATTCCCGCAAATCAGACTTCATCTCCCAAGAGGAGCCAAAGCAGCCACCACCCCAGCCCTGTCTAGCCTGCACAAATTGCATTAGAGAGAAAGAAACTTCCATCATTGAAGAGGCTGCTATTTGAGGCTTTCCTTCCACAGAGAGCCAAACTCGATCCAGAAGTTTCCTGGGGGTATCTCCAAGAAGTCATCACTTCTGAGCTAGATGAGAATTTATTTATTTGTTTATTTATTTTAAAGGTTTTATTTATTTATTTGACAGAGAGAGAGCACAAGCAGGGAGAGGGACAGAGGCAGAGGGATAAGCAGACTCCCCATGGAGCAAAGAGCCCAATGTGGGGCTCCATTCCAGGACCCTGATTTCATGACCTGAGCCAAAGACAGATGCTTAACCAACTGAGCCACTCAGGTGCCCCTAGATGAGAATTTAATAGTCATTTAGAAGTCCCATACTACTTGGCATGTCAGAGGTGTTTTCCATACATTATCTCATTTAATCCTCCCAACAATGCCATGAGGTAAATGTTACTGTCCCCATTATACAGAAAAGGAAACTGAAAGGGTCAGAAAAGAAAAAGACTATCCTCCACACCATACGCTACCCATGTAGCATGACTGGGTTCATTCTGTCTGTGAACTTAACTGCTACATTATGCAAACCCTCATCCCACCTGTCATCCTAAGAAGGCGTGAGGCCCCACTGGGCCTGGAAATTCTGCAGGAGGACAATGGACAGGAAGGGACAGTCTTCAAGCACTTACTGTGTTGTATGTAAGACTCTGTTTATAACTCTATTAACAATGCATGGAGAGCAGAGCTTTGGCCCAACTGATAGGCTTAGGGCAGAGTTAATCAGTGGGGAGGAATGTGGTGGCCTCCGGAATGCCCACCACAGCCCCTTTTCTCCTTGGGGGAGAATCAGGAAGCTTCTCACTCTGCATTCAAGCAAACTTCTTTTCTGGAATGTCTTTTATTAATTTTGACTAATAAGGTGAGACCAATAAAGATAAAGGTAAACACTTCATTGGCTTGCCCTATACAATAGGGGAAAATAAAGGATTCTGTTTTCTAACTCTATATAATATTTTATTTTTCAATAGGAAAACAGCAACCGTCTCATGAGAGTCATGTTTAGAAGTGAACGTGGGTGTTCCCAGAAGTGGAGGTGTGGGCTGTGCAGTAACGTGAGCATTTTGGACAGACAGAGGATTTGGGGCAAAGTGAAATCTTCCTGCTCATCCATTTGTACCAAACCTGGCTGTGTTTTAAGGGGTTCTGTCGGTTTATATTGCTTCATGCTTTGCATTAATGAGTCCTTGCCTGAACTTGGATCCCGCCAGCTTGTCCTTTTTCTACAAGCATCCTGTAGGCTGTGGAAGTACCCAGGATGCTGCAGCAAGAAGACTTGATTTCAAATGTCTAGCACAGTGTTGACAGCGAGTATGCACATGCTGACCAACTGACTAAGAAACTGAAAGGAGAAAAACAGAGTGGTTAAGCACTCATGTGGGTGAGAGGCAGATGCCTGGGTCTGTTTCCTGACTCCTGGCGCATGTGGGATGTATGACCTTGCTTGAGTCCCTGGACCTCAGGGAACCTCTCCTGTAAAATGGATAAGATACCAACAGTTCCCTGAAGAACTGGCAGGAGGATTCCATGATGCATGGAATGTGTGTGTGGAATGTACACGTAGTACATCCTGCCTTCCATTTTACTGGTGGTTGTTCCAAGGCAGCCTGCCAGCAGGGGGCACTCTGGAAACACCCACTTTCTCCAAGAAACCTTGAATTCTGATTTTTTTTTTTTTAAGACTTTATTTATTCATGAGAGACATAAAGAGAGAGGCGGAGACATGGGGTCCCTGCAGGCAGCCCCCATGCAGGACCCAATCCCAGGACCCTGAGCCACTCAAGTGACCCTGAATTCTGATTTTCTTTAGAGTGACTGGTTGGGAATACTTGGCCTGCTCTATTTTCTCCTTTTCCCCATCCTTTCCCTTCTTCTCCTTCTTCTAAAACACATGACGGAGAAATCTTTCTGTACAAATCTTGGGATGAAAATGCGAACAACTCCTCCTTAGCCAGGACCGGTGAGTGGGCCAGTGTCCCGAAGCAGGCAACGCAGTGGCTCAAAGCCACCAGCCTGGACGAGGATACTCAGCGCTCTGCCCTGAGCCCAAATGTGATCTGATTTCTCTGCTTCTACGACCATCTCTTTTTGGCACCGTGAGTGGAGGCTGACTTATTCACATCTGTCTCTCTTAATACCTTGCTTAGCACTGTGGACCTAGCAGCTGCCCAAGAAGTATCTGTTGAAGAAGAGAATGGAAAAAAGGAATGAAACAAACCATCTTATTTATTTATTTATTTATTTATTTATTTATTTATTTATTTTATTTATTTATTCATGAGAGACACACAGAGAGAGGCAGAGACACAGGAAGAGGGAGAAGCAGGCTCCATGCAGGGAGCCTGATGTGGGACTCGATCCCGGGACTCCAGGATCACATCCTGGGCCAAAGGCAGGTGCTAAATCACTGAGCCACCCGGGGATCCCCCAAACCATCCAATTTACCCAAGAACTCACTCACGTTACCCCCTTTCAGTTCTGCTCTTGCACCTTATCAGCAGGATCTACTTAAGGAAAGGGAGATGTTTTCACTAAAATTAAACCAGTGTTTCACTGGGTGGTGTAAGAAACTTCTGGGTCCTGACTTAGATTCTTATGAGACCTTCCCAGTGAAGCAGAGAAGAAAGATTCATTAGCCAGTAAGATGGAGGGGGGTGGAGTAGAGGGACGGCTTCCACGGCCCACTTGTCCTGCTGGGCATAGGCTGGGCCATGGCCAGAGTGCCATCAGCTGGCCCAGAGGCATCACCCGGACAAAGGGAAGGCCTCTTGGCTTGTGCTGTCAGCTTGGAACCCCTCGTCTCCTACGTCCCCAGACAGAAGGAATTTCAGTTTATTTGTCCTATCTAACTGCTTTAGAGCATACATAGCCTCTGCTGGAATACAAATCCATTGTCAATAACTTCTGGTCACAGTGACACTGTGCTGCCTGGCTTAGCGCTAAGGGGCCAGATGGAGAAAAATGCAAGTTGTGTTAAGATCCTCTTCCATCTACTTTGCTTGGTGTGTCCCTAATAAAAGAAAATGTCTTTAGGAATAGGGTTTTCTTTTCTTTTCTTTTCTTTTTTTTTTTTTTAAAGAAGAAGCTTTTTTCCAGCGCTTCTCAAGCCCATTTGTCCCCACCACCTCCTCTCTGACTTCCGAATGGTCTTTACTACTGTGTGTCCCCCAGCCCAGACCACCATGGCATGGGTTGCCATTAATATGTCATTTCCCTTTCCTGTTATCACAATATAAAGGACCTTGGCGTTGACCTTTCTATCAAAACATCCTTTGTTTAGAATGAAAAGCTATTCACTGTTAGAGTCTTATCTATAGGGTTTAGCCAGAGGATCAAATCCAAAGAGCAGAATTCGTTTACTTTGTATTAAATGAGCTCAGTTAAGAAGTCTCAATTTTGGCAGAAAGGTGCATTAATCACAACGAAAAGAACAAATCTCGCTTTTCACAGCTTCTGGTTTACTTTCAATACAGTCACACAGTGAGGCTTTTGTTCCTGAAAAGTAGCACTGTATTTAAATACAGTAAATATAACAAAATTGCCTTCTTAAAATTACACAAGAGTTCCTCCAGCCCAGGATGCCTATAATGACCTCAGTGTTGCACGAATAACTTTACGGCTTCAAAAAGGCTCTAAATGAGTTTGGACAGATGGGTTTTATCCCGAGGAAATCAATGAGTTTTTGTGAGTCTGACTTAATTTTTATGCAGCTAGCACTTTGAGATGAAATTAAAATATGTATGAAAAACATATTAAAGTTTCCCTTGGGTTTATGGTTGTTTGTACATTTACAAGGTGTTAAAGAGATGATTTAAAAACTAACTCTATAAGGGATCAATGCAAGCAGACCATGATTTATGGTCTTTCATGACATTTTTGACACTTGAGGCCTAATGTCTTGTGCGTGTTGAACCGCTAATTATCTTTTAATTCATAAGGGCTTCGTGGTATTTTATAAGTGTAATATAATATATAGGGCTGGATCACATAGAAAAACTCAGAGAACAACATGCTTTACACGTTTGGTTGAGTGGGTAACACGTGTAAGCAAATTTGGGCCGAACCTGGCTGAAAACACTTCTTCATGATGCTGTAAAATTGAATCATTGCTTTTACCTGCCTGGCTCTAGAAAAATCACAGATTTATTTTTCTTGAGGTATGTGCAGGGTTAAGGCCTTAGTGGATCAGAAATCATATTTCTAATGCAAACCAAGTATACTGTGCCTGGAATACAGTAGGTGCCCAATAAATATTGGCTGACTGAATAAAGAATTCAATAGTAACTGAACTGGAAGTGTATTTAAAGATTTATTTATTTATTTGAGAGACAGAGCGTGCATGTATGAGTAGGGGGGAGGGCAGAAGGAGAGGGAAAGAGAGAGTCTCAAGCAGACTCCCTGCCAAGTATGGAACTAGACACGGGGCTCCATCTCATGACCTGAGCTGAAATCAAGAGTTGGACACAACCCACTGAGTCACCCAGGTGCCCCACCCCCACCACCTGGAAGTGTATTTAATATTAGCTTTTCTCTTTTCCTTACAAATCAGATTATTCAACAAGGCTCCTTTAGCGATGCAATAAATACTTACCAAACATGCCCTGTGCACCAGACAGTGTTCTAGGCACTAGGGCTGGGGGTGGGGATGTGAAAGGCATGATCCAGCTGACAGAGAGCTCACAGCCTCGCGGCAGGAAGCACCACATCACAATAATGCGACCTGAGAAAAGGGATCAATGAAGGTGAAGTAAAATTGCAACTGAGATTTGAAGCCAGAGAGACAGCATAAGTAGTAGTTTTATTCCTATTTTATATCGGGGGAAACAGAGTCCCGTAGATGTGCTATAGCTTCTCTGATACTGTGCAGCTGGATGGTGACAGTGCTAGGTCAGCCCTGGAGAGCTGACTAGTTAGACAACAATGGGGTGGGGGTGAGGGTAATCATAACTGGGAAGATCATGAGCACACGATGCTTAAGGGTTACTCTGGTCCCATGTACAAAGATGAGCCCCCGAAATCTCTGCCTGGTTGTTGGTCCCTGCCCCTGAAATGACATGTCATTGTCATATGTACTTGAGAAATGTAAATCTAGGCCTGCTCAGAATCCTCTAATTAGCCTCCCCAACTGGGCAGGAGGCATTTAGGGCGTGGCTGTCATGAAGAGAAGAGGAGGCCCCTCCTAAATACATTTTAGGGTTGTCCTCCACTGCTCCTGCCTTATACCAGCCCTCAGATGAGGACTGATATCAAACCCATGTTATAGATGATGAAACTGAGTCACAGAGTTGAGTGGCTCCTATTGATTACACAGCTGTCAAGAGGCTGAGGCAGGCAGATGTCTGCAAGCCCACATTCTTACCACCACACCATACATGTCTGAAAGTCTTCCAAGCACAGCCTGGGGAGCGTGTCTGGGGGCCAAGAGGAGCCTGGGGTGCTGGTCTCAGGAAGCAACAGCCTTGTAGGGAAGAAAGACAAGTACCTAACTGGGCACAGCACGGAGCGGTTGGTGCTGAGTGTCAGGCGATAGGGAAGTGCTGCTCCTATTCACAAAGGAGAATGTATCCAGACTGGGGCAAGTGAAAGAGTCACAGAGGACATGGATTCATGGGGCCATGTATCAGGAAGGTGTTTGGATGATGGTCTGTGGAAATCCAACCCTCAGAGACTGCGAATCTCCTCACGCAAGAAAGTCGGGGTGCTGTAGACCTGTGGATAAAAGCTAGAAGTCTAGTTTAGCCAAAGCAGAGAGTGCGTGGAACAATTAGGTGGGGATTGTGACTGCAAGAGCATATTGGGATAGAATCACAGATAGCCTTGCCTTAATGCCTACTTGCTTGCAAGGGAGGTTCTAATTCTATAGATCACAAGAGTGCATTATTAGTCTTTTTGGTTACTTGCTTTATAACTTTATTGAGACAAAATTGATGTCCAACAAATTGCACTATTTAAAATGTACAATTTGCCGGGTATCGACATATGAATACATCCATGAAATTGTCACCACAATCAAGAAAATGAATATTTACATTACCCTTCACGTAAACTTTCCTGATGCTCCTTTGTAATCTATCTCTGCTTCCACCCCGGCCTCCAGGCAATCACTGATCAGCTTTCTCATCACTCTAGATTAGTTTGTATCTTCTAGAGGTTTTAAGATTCACCTATACAGCCTGAATCAATAGTTTTGATTATCGTTATTATTGCTGAATAGTATGGCTCTATCTGTTCACCTGTTCACAAACATTTAGGTCGATTCCAGTTTCGATTACTGATAAGCTGCCATGTACGTTATACTTGCTCACTCGTGTGTGAGTCCTTGGGTGGATGTACGCCTTCGTGGCTATATAGTGGAATCTTACTGTGGTTTGAACTTGAAACCCTGTAATAGCTAACGATGCTAAGCATCTTCCCATGTGCTTCTAGGCCATGCTTGTATTTTATTTTGTGAAGTGTCTGCTTGAATTTGTACCCCCCCCCTTTTTTTTTTTTAAATGGATTATTTCTCTTCTTATCACTGAGTTGGGTGAGTTCTTTATGTGTCCTGGATACAAGTCTGTCTTCTGATATGTGTGTTGCAAATATCTTCTCCAGTGGTGGCTTGTCTTCTCTTAACAGTGCCTTTTGAGTTACAAAAGTTTTCGATTGTTAATCGAGTCCACTTTGTTAACTTCTTTTTCCTTTGTGCTTTTTGTGTTCTGGGAAACTCTTGTCTACCCCCTACAATCTCAAAGATTTTCTCCTGGAAGCCTTACAGTTTTAAGTTTTGCATTTAGATTTATGATCCACTTTGCGTTCATTTTTATGTATGGTATGACATAAGGCTGATGTTCTTTTATCCCCTCAATAGATATTCAGTGGATCTGGTATTATTTATTGAAAAGACTTCATTGAATTGCTTTTTCATTGAATTGCCCTGAAACTTTTGATGAAAATCAATTGGTCATATATGTGTGGCTCTGTTTATGAAATCTCTATTCTGTTTCATTGATCTCCATGTCTATGTATTTGTTAATATCAAACTATCTTTTTTTTAATTTTTTTTTTATTTTTTTATTTTTTATTTTTTCTTTCTTTTTTTTTTTTAATATCAAACTATCTTAATTAAGGTAGATTTAAAGTAAGTCTTGCTATCAGATAGGTTAAGTCCTCCAAATTGTCTTTGGTTATTCTATGTTCTTTGTATTTTCATATAAATTTTAGGATCAGCTTGCCTGCCAATTTCTAGTTTTAAAAAATCTACTGGAATTTGATTGACGTTGTGTTGAATTTACAGATCAACTCTGAGAGAACTGCCATCTTAGTAACAGGTGTAATAATCTATGAACTAGCTACAAAGGCTCTTTATGAGGAATATTTATGAATAACATCTATAATAATAATTATCAATGAATAGTAATCTCTAATAATCTATGAAGTTATCTAGGAACATAATCCATTTCTCTAGGTAGATCTTCTTCCTCTCAGCAACATTTTATAGTTTCTAGTGTAGAGGTCTTGGACACCTTTCTTTAGATTTATTCCTAAGTATGCTATGTCATAGGCAAATGTGAGCAGTAGATGACATAGGCTGTCAACAGCGGATGACTGAATGAATTAAAGAAAGGGTTAAGGTGCATCTGGGTGGCTCAGTCAGTTGAGCATTCGATGCTTGGTTTCAGTTCAGGTTGTGGTGTCAGGATCATAAGATCAAGCCCCACATCAGGCTCTGCACTCAGCGCAGAGTCTGCTTGAGATTCCCTCTCTTCCTCTACCGCTCCCCCCCAATTAATAAAGAAAATCTCAAAAAAAAAAAAAAAGAAAAAGAAAGGGTTAAGAGGATGTAACAGTAGTCTGAGTGAGAAGTCTAGTTGAAGAAATAAATCAGGTGGAACATCCAATGACAACACTGATCTTTATGAAGACTGTGATTTTGCAAAGTGATGGCATATAGGAAATGTCACCTTGGAACCACCAGGATGGTGGAGAGCTGACAGTGTGCAGAACCTTCAAGTGAAAGACAAAGTTCAGAGTATTAATTGTTGCTGACTTCTAAATCCAGCTTATACAGAAATAAGACTGTGTGGTCCAAACAAGTGGCTTCTGAAATGCCTTTTCCTGCAAGATGCCTTCTAAACAAAGCATGTCCCTCTTCTCCTTATGGCCACCAATGGCACAACTGGGGCAAGGTATCTGATGCTTGAACCAAGGATCTCAGAGCTACTGGAAGCTTGGACACCACCCAGGCCGTCCTTTTCAACTTATGTTTGGAAAATGGGAGGCCTCAGGTATGTAGAAAATCTAATTTTGTACCTAAGAATCTGTATATGTACTAGATAGATGTTAATAAATATTCTTAGATTAATATATGCATGACTATCAATATTTGAGATGAATATATGTATGAACATGTATACCCTTAGATAATATGTGTGTTTATATGTATGTTGATACACATATTCTTAGATGAATGTATACATTAAAACACATATTAGTGTACATATTCTTCAGTATATGTGCAGATGTCACTTCAGACCATAATCACGGTGGGCTGAGCCACGTCATGTTTCTAGAAGATGATGAAAACACGGGACGCCTGGGTGGCTCAGCGGTTGAGCATCTGCCTTCGGCTCAGGGCGTGATCCCACAGTCCCGGGATCAAGTCCCACGTTGGGCTCCCTGCGTGGAGCCTGCTTCTCCCTCTGCTTATGTCTCTGCCTGCCTCTCTCTCTCTGTCTCTCATGAATAAATAGATAAAATCTTAAAAAAAAAATATTGAAAACAGGGAGGTAACCCCTAGTGAGGGAAGAGGAGCCAACATTAGTCAGCTCCTACTGTTTGCCAGGCACTGTACTTAACAAGACTCATGATTACAGTAGAGGGTTCAATTCTGCACAATTATGTGCTTAAAATGGCAACAGCTGGATAGGAGTATCCTCTTTCAACAGATGAGGAACTGGGCTTAGACAAGTTCAATCATTCCCACCAGGCTCTAGTTAGTGGTAGAGCCGGAGGCAGGTCCTGTGACACGGAAATCCATGAAACATGTCCCCTGCCTTGCTGAACATGAGGGCTGATGAGTACAGCAAGGAAAATCACCACAGCTTTCTATTTTACGTGTATATTAAAAAAAAAAAAAGTCTCAGCAACAAGTTCATTTAGCCAATATCATGCCTACGGAATTTTTATTTTTATCCACCCACATGGAAAAAGATGCAAATGAGTAGCATACCTGCATTTATATTTGATTACTTTCTAGTTAAAGCAAGTCATTAAACTGTTTACTCACATTTATGAGGCCAGGATTTGAATTTTTATGTATTCTAGTTAAATGGAGAGCATTTTCCTAACTTCGCGAGCACCGCGGCAGCGAGGCCTGGGATCCGCGCATCACTGTGAAGCCAGGGCACAGAGCCTTATGCATTCATTTCTGTGTGATCCGGGCAAACTTCTGCCTGGTTGTCTGCCACCAGCACACACACAGGAAGCCTCCCGCCTTTACTTAACACCACAGGCAGGCAGAGCAGGCTGACGTGCACCACGGGTACCAGCTGGTTGTAAAAAGCTGTCATCAGGGTGAAATTAATTGCCCCCCAAACCATGAGAGTAATAGCATCCTTGGTAGCTATTGTTTATTGAGTCTCTTTATATATTAGGCAACCTGCTAAGCACTTTACAGATAGAATCTGGATTTTTTTTTTTTCTTAAGGGAGTCTCTTTCCTCTGCCCAGAACATTTACCATCTCCACTGGTTCCCAATGCCCCCATTCCCCAGCTCTCTCCCACCTCAGAGGACTTCCCTGACCTCAGGTGAGGGTAGATCCTTCCATTCGATTTTCCCATAACTGCTCATGACTTTCCCATTGCAATACCTTCCGATCCTGACACTCAGTTCACTTTCATTCAGGTCCACCTGTCTTTAATTCCCATTAGACCATAGGCTCTGTGAGATCAGAGGCTAGATCTGTGTTCCTAAACCACTTTTTATAAAATAAATGTTTTATCGCCGATGCCTATTCGGTGCCCAACCCTGGCTACTTGGTAGGTGCTTAATGTTTGTTAACTGAATACAGTGGAAATGATTATCCCCATTTTACAAATGAAGAGACTGTGGCTTAGCTAAGTCACCTAAGAACTATTCTGCTACTAAATGTCAGAGATGGAATTGGAAACACATACGTCCAAAAGCCTTGTCAACCTATACTGTAATGCCTCAAGAAATTGTCACCGTCTCCTAGGATATGATCTGGCTGTAGCCCAAATCTCTTTATAATTATATATATAAATATATATAATTATATATATATATTTCCTGAACTTCTTACTTCTCTTATGTTTTTCTAGTCAGGATCCAAAAGACTTGCCTTTCCTTATCCTCATCCCACTGAAAAATATACATCATTCTATTATTGTCTCCATCTCTCTTCAAGAATCAGAACATTTGGGGACACCTGGTTGGCTCAGTGGTTGAGCATCTGCCTTCAGCTCAGGCCGTGATTCCAGGGTCCTGTAATCGAGTCCCATATCAGGCTCCCCGTAGGGAGCCTGTTTCTCCCTCTGCGTATGTCTCTGCCTCTCTCTGGGTGTCTCTCATGAATAAATAAATAAATAAATAAAATCTTTAAAAAAATGAATCAGAACATTTTAAGTGGGAAGAGATGTTATCCATGTGCCCAATTTCCCGGGTTCAGAGATGGAAATGACTTTCTGAAGCTCACCCAGATCTCAATAGCAAAGGTAAAACAAGGGCCAAGTGTCTTGGTTCTTAAATGTTACCATCCTACTTAGTGATTAGCTAGCCCATGCCGAGCTAAAGTGAATGTGTGTGTGTGTGTGTGTGTGTGTGTTACTGCTCCTCATTCTAACAAAAGGTGCAGCAAGGGCAAGTGATGGAGGAGGGGGCAGGGAAGCTGCCAGTTTTCCTACAACTGTCAATTCCACCAAAACAGATACATTTCCCTCTAGATGGATCCTTCTCGGTCCTTTTATCTCTGTGTTTGCTCACTCTGCCTACCTTCAGGGATGCCCTCCTTTGCTATCTGGAGCCCCTCTCCCAGTGAACTATACCACAAAGTCTGTCCACAATTGTCCCAGTGAGACTGACTCATTTCCTCACCTGGATTCTCCCTCCACTTGGTCTGACATCCTGTTACCACACATCTGCCTCGTGTCCAAATCTAACCCAGAAGGCCGGGACTCTGGTGGTTCACCTCTGCATCGCCCATAGCCTGGTGCACAGAGTAGGATCTGCTCTATGAACTGAACACATCTGCCTGCCTGATGCCTTGGAAGATGTTTGCTAGATCTCCCCAACTCTTGCAAGTGGATTTTGAAAGAGAATTCATGATGAATTATGGGAAAGGATGTTCTGTGCAAGGTGTTTCATTCCAGTGGCTGGAATCACTAGTTCACACATTGTAAGATCACTAAAATAAGCTATCAAAGGGATAACCAAATCCTGATGCACGAACTTAATAGTCAACTGAGAAAAGAAATTTCTTTGAGATTCCCTGGTTTCTCCTAGGTCGAGATTTGCATTTGATCAGCATCTTCTTCATTCTATCTTCAATTTGGGGGATATCCGTCTGTCATTGAAACTGGGAAGTCAGTATTTTCAGTACAAAGATGGTGGCCTTACTTTTTTTTCTATATCCGGCAGCATAAGGTCTGTGGCAGAGTCTTGCTGTCAAACCTATGCTCCAGCAATTCAAAGCAGCGGAGACTAATTGTAGGTTGGAAAGTAATCACTATGCAACTCAAATGAAACTATCTAAGATTCCGAACCAAGAAGTCACCCATGGTAGGTATGAATCCTGACGGGAGAGGAACTCTGGTTTCATAAGGAGGGTACCTTCTCTTTTTTAGCCAACAAAATACCTGGGATTTATTCAATGCTTGTTTCTAGGCCCATTTTGATTCTTTGGTCACTTCTCCCACAAGCCCTGCACTCTTCATTTAGTGAGAGACTTGGGGAACACTGAAGCACTGGGCAGGATGGAGTTGTAAAGACAGATAACCAAGATCAGCGTGCAAGCAAAAGAAGAATGAATTTGTTTCTATGTGGGCAGTCAGCCTTCGCACAATAAACAATACTGTTTTCCCAATTCTCTGTTGCCCATAAAACACACGCGTTGATTTGAAGCACAGTGATTCCCGTGCCTCCCTGCCAGACTTGGTGGCACTCAGCCACACTAGCTTTCTTTCAACTGTTTCAAAATTCCATGCTTCTTCCCACCCCAGAGCCTTTGCATGTGCCACTTCCTCTCCCTAAAATGCTCTTCTTAGTTTATTCATTGTCCCAATTTTTATTTGTCTGGTCAGTTCCTCCTCCTTTATCAGATTTCCATCCCCGTTCAGATGGCATTTAGTTCGGTAAGGAAATCTAGCCATAACTATCCCCCTCCAACTGGGCATTGGATTCAACCCACGAGTTGGACTCTCTTGTAGAATCCTCTAATCTTACTGGAGAACAGTAACCACAGTTAGATACTCATAGTTACATATGTTTCCACGTAATTATTTGATTAATGTCCTAAGACCTTCATAGAGAAGTAGAGGCATTGAACCCCAAATCACCAGCTCCCATGTGAATTCACACTCCAGTTCTGGATTTCTCCAGAACCCCCAAATCCAGCTCAATGTGTGCTCAGCCTCTCTCATTTCCTTCAGTGAGTTTAAACCAGAGCATGCTCTGTGGTTTAATTTCCTCTTTTAAAAGCAGGTACTATAACCAAATAGCAAGAGCCATGGCTAGAATAGCACACACTCGCCAGCCCCATCCTTGGAAGGCTAGCCACAGACATGGGGAGATTATTAACACAATAAACCATAATTCTGCAAATTTGTACTCAGGGACCTTTTTATTGCCTGGTTGGGGACTATTTAATCTATGGCTTGACTCCTTGGTTACTGGATTACTTGGTTACTAAGTAACCAGGTAATTGACACATGAACCACAAGGACTTACAAAAGATGCTGTATCCAATATTAATTTTTACGAACTTAGTAAAAACTCTAGTTACATATTTAGAGTTTTAAATGAAGTTTATGGCATTTTAATATCCACATTCCATATCATAACCAATTTCCTAACAGGTTTAGGTTTTCTCATAATACTGGCTCTGAGAAAGCTTTTTGGAATTTTTGCCTTTATTGATAATTTTTTTTATAACCCTCTGGCACCATATAACGGATTCTAAAATTAAAATACCTGAAAATGTTTCCATGAAGCTCATGCATAGTCTAGGCCTTGTTCTCCTGTGAAATTTTCATCTATGATGGGGTGAAAGGGGTTTCAAATTTGGCATTGGAGACCTGTCTCTGAATTCCTTCTTCATTGTTTGCTGTGCGACGAGGCCATACCATGTAATCTCTGAGCTTCTGTCCCCCTACAAGTGGCAATAGTTTTTAATTTGCAGGGAAGTGTTGTGGATTAGATGAAATAATATAGGAATTTTATAACCTGTAAAATGTTTTATTAATAATAATACAAAAGTTTTATTATTAATATTATTATTATATAAATGTTTTATTAATAATAATATTACAAATGTTTTATTATACAAATGTTTTACAACTAATAATAATAAGGTGGAAATGTTCTACTATTCTTACTAAAGCATTCTTGCATTTTTGTCTTTGATTCCACATGTACCATGATTCCGATAACAGCCTTGTAACTACTTTAACATAGATGCTGACCTTTTAAAATATAATTTTGTTCAAGCACCTTCTTTCAAATCCTAATTTGGAGTCCATTAAGAGTAGGAAGAGCCAGTCTTTTTTTTTTTTTAAAGATTGTATTTACTTATTCATGAGAGACACAGAGAGATACAGAGACACAGGCAGAGGGAGAAGCAGGCCCCCCACGGGGAGCGGGATGCAGGACTCGATCCCAGGACCCCAGGATCAGGCCCTGAGCCAAAGACAGATGTTCAACCACTGAGCCACCCAGGATCCCGGGAAGAGCCAGTCTTTTTTTTTTTTTTTTTTTTTTTTAAGAGCCAGTCTTAAAGGTATTTGACTCCACTATGTTCAGACTTAAGTGTGGGCTAGTGGATTTTACTCGTGTTGCAGAGCATCCTCAGACAAGCCAGGCAGGGAGACATGTCTTCACTGTCCTAGGGTCAGTGCAAAGGTGCTGGGCGACTACTCGAGGATTGCTCCCTTCCCAATGCTAGAACAAAACACCTCTGGGACACTGTTCAGAGTGCCCAGCTCTCTAGAGCCTCAGGCTTCCCCTTGCCACTCCATTGGTTTTAAAGAAACACAAGGACATCTGTTAGCAGGAAATAGAAAGAAGGAAGCTTGGGGTTTTAAAAGCATCAGTTCACCCCAACCTCATGTTTGTATCTACAAATTGAATTTTCATTGGCCCAATACCCAATTCCATACAGAGTCCTTCCTGGAAGGAGGTGGAAGTTAAGCAATGTGACCTTTTGATATTTGTAGTAAATAATGCCCTTTCAGAGGGCTCTTTGCAGACACAAGTTCGATAGTTTCTCAGCTCTATAAGGCAGCCTGCATGGCAAGGAACTTATTAGAGCTCCGCATCTCTTGACTCTCCCATGCATTATAAAACGTAAATGAGAGCTAACATTTCTATGGCTTGTACCTCTTTATAAATGATGTATATTTATTTTATTTCTTTCTCTCCTAATAATCCCCCACAAGGAACATCATCTAGATGCAATAGTGAGGATCAGAGAGGTTAAGTGGCTGGCCGGAGTTCACAGAGCCTGGTGTGGGCATAAACAGGGGTCGATGGGGTCCTTATGCCATTCTCCTTTCCACTCTATCCCTGCGAACTTGGAAATTATGCTAATTGCCTGTCCTGTTAATTTTAACTCAGTATCACCCTCATCTCAGACAAACCCTCCCCATAACCATACACCCTTACAGTCCCTCCTAGATAATAATTGGGTTTAGATACTTTTTGTTCCCTTTCCCAACCTAATTGAAAATATCTTGCTAAAACCTGGCTGCTATTTAATTTGTGATGAGCCCTAGTGGCCCTTCCTCAACCTCCCTGTCCTCCCTAGAGGACAAAGGAACTTCACACAATAAAGCTTTTTTTTTTTCCCTTAAATAAAGTCATTGCACTATAGTGATGGCGCCTGAACTAAGCAACTCCACTGCAGAGTGAGATCCCATCCACATTTCGTGTGCACCCATTATTTTAGAATTTCATACAATGTCCTCTCAGGGAAAGGCTGACAGAGAAAAGGGGGTTTTGGGGATGCCTGGGTGGGTCAGCGGTTGAGCGGCTGCCTTCCGCTCAGGGGGCGATCCCAGAGTGCCAGGATCAAGGCCCACATTGGATTCTCGCAGGGAGCCTGCTTCTCCCTCTGCCTGTGTCTCTGCCCCTCTCTCTGAGTATCTCATGAATAAATAAATAAAATGTTTTAAAAGAGAGAGAGATAGAGATAGAGAGAGAGAGAGAGAGAGAAGGGGGTTTCAGGTTAAAAGAGAAAAGTAGAGACAGATCCTTCAGGACATGTTTTCATCCTAATACAGACAATGTTGTAACACATGAAGTCAGAGCGGTCTGACTTAGCCACGTCGATTCTCCAAAAACTGATTTTAAAAACTACCCGATGAGCAGCGTGTCGGAAGAAGAATGCCCTTAAACAGAGCTTTTATGCCAGTGCATCTCATTTGCTGTGGGGAGAGGCCTTCTTCCTGCACCTCCTCCTCCAGCTGCTGTGACTATTAATACCGTTTGAAGACTGTAGCATATTATGGGCACGGAAAGCAGAGGGAAGAGAACGCGGTGCCCCTGATTCACCTTGGCACTTGGTGAAGAATAAACGCCTCTTCCTGAACAATGCTCCTCCTGAGCAGAGCCCCGCCTGCCCCAGAGAAGTACTCGGGCCTTGAGTCTCTGGTGAGACAGGTTCTCTGGTCCCGGGAGAGAAGTGAGGTATCCCTGAAGCAGGCCTCTGGAGTTCAGGGCCACATGTGAGTCTCGGTGAGGGGCTCTCATGCAATGAGCTGACCTTGCTCTCGGGGGGCGCTCAGGCCCGCCCAGGAGTGCTCGCCCCCCACACCCCGCCAGCAGCCTGAATAACAGATGAGCTAAATAATAGGTAACACATGTAGGAGGTTTTTATAGTTTACAAAGTGCTTTTACATAGTCATTACAAGGCAGGGCCTCTCCAACAGAGAGGCCAGTCCCCTTCTGATTTTTGAGGCACCAACTGTATTTCCAAAAGCATAGATTCTAAAATGGATTTTATAATTATGTTTTTAATGTTTACACAAACAAATGAGGGCCTTTAGCACACACACACACACAATGCATACATGCGCGCGCACACACACACACACACACACACACACCATCAAATGCCATTCTTCCTGACAGTGCTATTGAGAAGATAATTACAGAATATTAAAAATAATCATTTGCAGGGCCTTATAGGCAGGATGGTTCAGTGACAGGACGCCAGTTTATAGTTGTAAGCTCACTGGCTTTTGCTTTCCAGTCTCTGAGCATGTATCTCTGTGACTGTGGACATAAATTTGAGAATCTTCAGGAATGCAAGGCCAGTGGTTTCTTGTTCCCCCTGTGATAGGCCAAGTCCAAGAGGGCCATGCATCTGTGGCACCACACCAGGAAGAGCTTTCTGCTCTGCTAAACTCCACAGATCTTGTTTCAGCGACACTCTCATGATCTAATATTCTTAAATACACGGGCTCATGCCTCGGAAGGGAAACATAGTCTTCCAGGCAGAAGTATGATATGAACGGCTTAATAAGCCCTTTGATGGGGTGATAGCCACAAGCAGTGTGGAAAGACCCAGTCGCTTGTGTTGAGTGTCATTTTCAGAGGGATTCTGATACCTTGGCCTTTGCATCACATCTTATATGATTTGGTCACAGGGTTGTAAGTGGAGAAATCATAGTGGTGCCCTCAACCTTCACCTTCTGAGAAAATCACCCTTTGGATTTAATCATGCTATTGTTGACTGAGGCATCAAATAATCCGAGTTGAGATCAGAGACAATTTTCCCTCTCAAAGATAGACACAACTCAATAAAAATGCTCTACTTAGTGGCTGAGATCAGTTCTTTTCAAAGAGTCAAGAATCTTGGAGTTCCCCTATAGAATTTAGACCATTGGCTGTTTTCTCAGTTACGATACTTTGGCCGTGAGTCAAAGAAATCTTTTCTCAAACTACCTTAAACAGAAAGGAAATTTGTTATCTCATTTCATAGAAAGTCAGGAGGTAAAGTGAGCTACAATCAAAGCACAATTAGTGCTCTGGCCCTGTTCTTCTGCTGTTTTCTTGGCACTACTTTCTTCTGTGTGCAAGCTTTTAGTTGGGAGTTAATTCAGCAGGGACATTGGCATTTCTGCACATCTTGCAAGCAGAGGTACTCACCATCTTTATTCTGGAGCATGTTTATTAAAAAAAAAAAGTTTGTCTAGTGAAGAGCTTTGGAAGATAGATAGTA
Organism: Canis lupus baileyi; assembly: GCF_048164855.1. Lineage (NCBI taxonomy): Eukaryota > Metazoa > Chordata > Mammalia > Carnivora > Canidae > Canis > Canis lupus. The sequence continues at coordinate 64,330,905 of NC_132842.1, read as the reverse complement.
TCTCCCTCTGGAGTGGACGGCAGGCATGTTAACCATCCGTTATAACAGGTATAGCTTCCCTAAGCTCAGAATTCCTGGCAACACATGCACTACCCAGCCCTTTCCGCACTGCCCTGAAGGAGTCTGGGTTGGGGACCAGATATACATATGCTCGCTGTGCCATGACTAATAAAGTTTTCTGTCTGTGGCCCAGGCAGGAGTGCTGTGTTGTCTTTCGGCATCTATGAAACTGCGGTAGGCTGACTTTTCAGCTTGCAAATGGCATAAAATATCAGACCCCGCATAATACAAGTGTAATCCCAAGGGGATTTGGGCATGGGCCTACTATGATTGCCATTAGCACTGGGGCAACAGGCTTTCCTGTTTAGGGCCTCTAAGAAAGAGAAAAATCTCTCCCTCGACTATTGAATAATAACCCAAGTCTTCATTCTGATGGGGTCAGCACAGGTCATGAGCCTGCCACAGGAACAAAACGGTCACAGGGAGAAATGCAAGTACTTGTGGCTTAAGCCCAGGATCCTGAACCCATCGTTGGCGAAGTCAGCTGATCTTGAGTCACATGGTGGGTGTAGGGACTGAAGGAAATCTGGGTCCCGTTAGGAAATAAGAAAGTGGTGGACACCTGCAACCCAGCGTCTTCTATCGACACAACAGTTGTGACGGAGCTCCCCACGGGCTATGTACTTCTGCATTCAAATAACCTGTGCTGTAGGATATTTATGCACGCGAGCTCTCTCTACCAGCATCACGCGGGGCTCTATCAGTTGCACTTTCTAGCTGCTCATATTTCAAGCCAATAGCTATGAGTTTAGACAGTAAGGGATCTGGTTCAGATCATAAATGTTATACAAATCAACCAGTATGGATTAAATGCTGCCACAGTCTATAACCGCTGGACGAGGGTCATGATTTCAGGCTGGTTGATAGACCCTAACACACTCAATGGTTTTATGAAACCCTCGTCCAAAGGCGGCCATCCTAAGTGTGAAGTTGCATATGGTCTTGTGGAAAAGCAGCAAGTCACAAACAATTATGCCTTCTGCTCACAGAGCAAGGTTGGAATGTAAACTGATGCTGACTCTGGTGGTCGTGCTTTGTGGGGACAGAGCCCACCAGCCTTTGATGAGACCCAGTTATTTCATTGGGGCTAAGCGCACATCAGAGGTGGGGGTCATGCTGGTGAATATCGGAGTGTTCTCCCCATATTGAGGGTCATTGGACTTTGTTCTCTTCTCTTGTTCCCAAACAATACTAGGATGTGTTTCCTAGGCTGCTCCATAATGCGTCCCCACATTGACGTATTGGAGAGAGAAAAAACATTCTATATACCCAAGTCCTCTTACAAAGACTGGGGGGCCAGTTGACTTAAAAATGCATTCTTTCTGCTACTGGACTGAACCAGAGCTTGAGGATGAAACTCAATGCCCAGAAACATCCCAGCTATGTCATCTCCTCTCCGGAGGACCTTGGGGACATTAACTGCACTTCTTTGAGCTTATTCTGTCATTGTCCCTAAGTAGATAATTTCATACATGACACAGGTTGCTGTGCGTATTAAGTAAGATAGAGTTTATGAAAGAAAAATCTCTTAGAATCATGCTTGGCATGTGATAGAGACCCCACAAATGTTAGTTACTGTTTAATTAAATTTAGAGGGACACCTGGGTGGCTCAGCAGCTGAGCATCTGCCTTTGGCTCAGGGTGTGATCCTGGAGTCCCGGGATCGAGTCCCACATTAGGCTCCCTGCATGGAGCCTGCTTCTCCCTCTGCCTGTGTCTCTGCCTCTCTCTCTCTCTCTCTCTGTCTCTCATGAATAAATAAGTGAAATCTTAAAAAAAAAAATTAAACTTAGAATGTAGGACTCCTGGGTGGCTCAGTGTTGAGCATCTGCCTTTGGCTCAGGTTGTGATCCCCAGGTCCTGGGACTGAGTCCTGCATCAGGCTCTCCACAGAGAACCTGCATCTCCCTCTGCCTGTGTCTCTGCCTCTCTGTGTGCCTTTCATGAATAAATAAATAAAATCTGAAAAAAAAACTCAAAGCATATCCATAGGCAAGATAGTTTTGTAATCAAACTATGCACTCTTTTTTTGAATTTAGATGCCATAAAATGCATACTCCTATCCCTTCCTTCAGCAAAATTGCCTTTTCAAATTATTTTGTAGCCCTGAAAAAGACTTTATCTGTTTTCTGTTTCTGGAGGTCACTTCATAATAATAATAACTGGATTATACATGTACCATGTGTAGTAGGCAGGATAATGAACTCCAAAGTGAACTGCTTCCTAATCCCTGCAACCTGTGTTTCCTTAATGGCAAAGGGACTTTGCAGGTGTGATCAAGGACCTTGAAATGAAAAGAATATCCTGGATTGCCCATGTGGGCCCAATCTGATCACATAGGTCTTTACAATCAGATATCCTCTCCCGGCCATGGTCAGAGGGAGACATGGCTGTGAAAGAATGGTCAGAGAGGGGGCATATTGCTGCTTTGGAGATGGAGGAAGAGGGTATGAGCCAAGGAATGCGGGAAGCCTCTAGAAGCTGGAGAAGACAAGGGAAGTCGCCCTCCCCTCACACTGACAGACAGACCCGCCGCAGCCCTGCCAGCATCTTAATTCTAACCCAGTAGCACCCTTCCACTCTCCGGAATGGTAAGATAATACATTTGTGTGGTTGGGGCCACTAAGTTTGTGGTCATTTGTTACAGCAGCAGAAGAAAACTAAAATACTGTGAAACGGGCCTTGTTCTAACTGCCTAACACATTTTAACTCAGGCAATTTCATAAAGACTCTCTAAGGTAAGTACTATAGATAATTAATACTTAGATTAAGTAAGTTGTCCAAGACGTCACAGCTCAAGTCTGATCTCGGACTTCCCTCCAGAGCCTGCCACTTTCATTCCATACTGCTGCTGAAAGTTGCCTTCTTGCCTTATTATCTAATCCCTCACAAAACTCAATAAAGTAATTCAGTAAATAATTGAAAACTTTAAATAAACGAAATCGTGACATTTCCTCTGGACTGCTGTGGGCACGTGCCATGAATATAACTTGCCGGCTTTGCCTAGTGTCCATCTTTTCTCGGTTCTTTCAAGAGACCTACAGCAACTGTAGGGGAATTTCTCGAGTTACTGTTGGCCACCCACCTTAGTGGGACACTGTGATGGAGAAGCTCTCACCTTAAAGAGAGGGCACAGCTATCAACGGTGCTCAGAGCTGTGGTTCTGGCCTCCTCTCTCAAGATTTACAATAGAGGTTTCTGGGCATACCTACCTTCAGCTCTTATAACTCAGGGGAATAGTTAGCAAAATTCCACCAAGTTCCTGAAATTCCTAGGCATCCTTGAGGCCTTTAGATTTTTTTTTCCACTGTTGTAGTTTGGTTTTCGTTTTATCTTTTATTCCTGGAAACTCCATTACCCTGGAAGGCTCCCAGCGTCCTCCCCAACCAGCCAAAGAGAGTCTCCCCTCCTGTCTCATGCCTCATCTTTCCTGGGGACCAATGACCTGTGCTCTAATCCATTCAGCTGGAAATTTCCTACTGCTACCTCTGCTTGTAATTCTTTCTTTCTTTCTTTCTTTCTTTCTTTCTTTCTTTCTTTCTTTCTTTCTTTCTTTTCTTTCTCCCTTTCTGATGCTGTTAAAACTCATCTTTTTCTTAATCTTTCAAGCCTTCCACCTGCTTCCCTCTTCCTCTTCCCCAAAAACTAGTCGAGCTTTCTAAAAGCAAGGGTGATGGTGTGTTAAGAAGATACCAGCAGGTCACCTGCCCATTAAGTGTTTTAGGTAAGACCTGGCCCTATAGATTAATCATCACACAATTGCAGGACTTTGAAAGGGATCCCAGAGATAGTCTAATCTCAGATCCCTGCTTCTGAGTTGAAGCTTTGGAGGCTTATAAGCAGATGTGAGATTTGAGTGGAGTCTCCCCCTTCCCACTTGAGGGCCCTGTGTGGTTATAAAATCCCAGTCGCTTTGTGGTCAGGCCTGCCATACTCCATGCCTTCATCGCTCTTGAATTTCTGACGTCTTCCCTCTCCATCTGCTGGTTCTTCCAGAATTACAGCTTCTTCGAGAGCGCCTGCCCAATTACTCAGGCAAGGCCCGAGTAGGATTTGCAGTATCCTGAGTGAGTTGAGAGTTCCAAAATGTTTGTTTTGTAAAATGGAGACTCCATTCTACTTCATATCGACTTCCTCACCCATCAATCATGTTTTCTGGCAACAGTGTCATGGGGGGAATGTGATTTGGTCCTACACAGAGGTGATTAAGTCTCTAAACCTCTAGACTTCATTGCGGGGGTGGGGGCGTTGGGGGATTTTGTTATGGCAAATGCTTACTTAATGACTACCTCATTTTTTGCCTTTTAGCCACTTGGGCCGTGATAGCACCAGTGAGCCCAGGCACTGCCCATGTGGGCCACTGGGCTGAGATGAGACACAGGGAGCACGGGATAGAAGAGTGCAAGTGAAGAGGGCGGAAGGAGATGGACAAGGAGGGTATGGTGGGGGTGTGGGACATGTCGTGGGGGAGGGAGGGCCCAAAACATGGAAAATGAAAAAAAGCAGTCAGAGAGGAGAGAGGGAAAAGGGGAGGAAGGAGAATAGGGAAGAATCTGAATGTGAGGAGGAAGGAGGAGAGAGAGCTGCAGAATAAGAGAGAGAATTGGAGACAGGAAAATTAATGGGGGTGAAAGCGTGGAAAGGCGTGGGGAGTCTGATTCATGCTTCCTGCTAAAGCCTCCCCTTCCTGGACACTCGAACCTTCCTCGTTCAGAAGCCACTGCCCCAAGGCCAGAGCCCTGGAGAAGTGAGCCCATCTCAGGGAGAACTCTGGGAGAGGTTTCCATGCAAGTCCTTTGACGGGGTATATACCGCATCTCTAATGAAAGGAGCTGCCTTGTGACCGTCTCTAATGACCATGTTTTTAAAACAGCAGTCTAACATTCCAAAAAAAAAAAAAAATCAAAAAGCAATTTAAGGAATTATAGAAGCCTCTTGAAAAGATACAGGGAATTGCACTGTAGGATGCTCATCGGGCCAGTTACCCTAAACTCTTCCATCCTCCAGCCTCCAGATCTCATGTGGCTCCGCAGATCTGCTGGTCTCTTTCCTCTACCTCCTCCAGGTGAGCCTCATTCTCTGTCTGCCTCTCTGCTCTCCACACCCGCTCTCTCACACCACCTGGCCCATAGCAGGTGTTCAGGAATAGTCGCTAAGTGAAAAAAATAACCACCCTAACAATAATAGCTAGTAGGTATTGGCCTCCGTTTTGTAGTATGTAGGCCGATTAACCTCTTGGACCTGCTTTCAACCACTCCCTGCCCTCCTTATCCAGGTCCAGATGTACACATGCAAGCACTAGAAATGAACAGGTTAGTGTTCACACACCTCCCGAACGCTGAGAAACAGGGAAGTGGGGAAGGTCTGGGAGTAGGTCGAGTGATAAGACAGGACAGCTCAGAGGGTCTAACTGGAACCTCTATTCTATGGAAACTATATCGGGAGACGCAAGTGGATGCGCCACAAACATTGCAAAGGCACCGTGGTCTCCGAGCAATTCAGACTTTAGATGCTTACATCTTAAAACAAACACAACGCAACACAACAACAACAAAACCCTGCAGATTGGAGGCTTTTTCTAAATCAATTTCCTTCCCTGGGAGGTTTCTCACCTTAACTGCAGAAGCCTCAGGAGAAGGAGGGGGAGCCAAGGTGGCTGGTAGGGTGTGAGGCCATAGGAATGGGGAAGGAGTGAGGGAATTCAGCAGATGGGAAAGTACAGACCATCTTGCCACCCCCTTCCCCCCCTCCCCAAACATGCTGAAGTCTTGCTTGAGAAATGACCCACTAGGCAGCCCAGGAGGATGTCCCCAGGTAGGATGTGAGAGAGTCTGGAGCGGATGCCTGGGACAAAATCTTTAGTGGCTGCTCATGCCAAGTCAGTGGAGGGTCTCTTAGACCTAAAGGAAGCAGAGTGCCTGCCAGCCCAGAGCCATTCTTGTTGATCCTCCCCCACCCCAAGGAATTCCTACTGTTCTCATTGGGAAAACAGGAGTGTGGGGACCCAGAAAATGTGTCATTTTTCCCAAAGAAAGTGGGTTTCAGTTTTCAGTTCTTTAAAGAAAAGGTTCTCCTTGGAGTTTAGGAAGCAGTCTGGTCAGATGCTGTGTCCCTCACACAAGGGTGCGCTTCACAGAGCGGGTACAGCATACGGCTGAGGTCAGCGGATTCAGAGTCGCGCTGGTTTGAGCACCTGTGCACTGGGCAGGTGACTTAGCTTTTTGAACCTCAGTTTCCACATCTGAGAAATGGGTTATCACTCAGCTTGGAGGGCTGTTATAAATAAGATAACGCACATAAACAATTTAGCCCACAGACATAGCTCAATACGTGCCAGCTTTTATTGTTATGGTCACTATTTAGTCACTTAGGAAATATTAATAAGCACCAGCTAGGAGCCAGGCGGTGTCACTACTATTAGTGTCAGAAAGCAGAGCCAGAGAATTCTTCCTGCGGCATTTTACACGCTTTCCAAATCCTCCTCCTGGTCTCCCCTCCAAGCCCAGCCAGCTCCTCTTTTACTCTCTTTTACTCTCTTTCTTCTTTTCTCTCTTTCTGCTCCCCTCGCCCCTACTCTAGCTCTCCTTCCTTCCCCTCCCCTGTTATTTTTGTCCTTTTCATCAGATCCCTCCCTAAATCTGCATGCATCCAATAGATGCCAAACCTAAAAGCACCAGACAAGAGCAGGCATTCGTTGAGCACCTACTGTGTGCAGGCCTAGTGACGCGGGGGTCAGGACCCTTGGGCTAGCACAGGAGGTAGATTTTGGACCGAGGGGGAGAAGTGGCAACAGGATGGCTCATAGTAACAGGAGGAGCAAGGACTGGTCTGTAAGAACTAGTGACAATTGGTCGGTTCATCACAGAACCAGGAGGAAGAGGTGAGGCCCTAAAAAGTGTCCCCAGAACAGGAAATGCGCACAACCTGTAGATGAGGCCAGTCCTCGCAGTGTACATGTGGTTTCTATACTGTTGGCTGACAACAGGAGGGGCACATCCCCGATACCTTATATTAGGAATTCCCAAGATATCAGTGAGAGGGAGACTACGGGTGCATGAGTGACTGCATGTGCATGTACACGCGCGCGTGTGTGTGTGTTTGGGGGTTTGGGGGGTGCATTTATGTTAATGGCACCTCCCCCAGCCTCAAACCAGAGGGGAGCCGAGGTTGTACCGATGATTCTCAACTTGAACCTGTGGCTTTAAGACCAAACCAACCGCGAACCTGTAGGAAACAGGCGCCTACACACACCTGCACTGATTGATGTACTTTTTAAAGATGACTCCATAAACCATTCATCCCACAATTCCACTTGTAGGAACTTACCCCTCACACACACTCACAGGTATGAGCAAAGCTACACGAACCAGGATGGTCATCGTCAGCGTTGTAGGTAAAAAGCAGAAAAGTGAGTAAGGCCTAGCGTCCAGGGCAGGAAAAGCCTTATCACCTTACAAAGATGAGGAAACTGCTGGATCCGATGGGGGCAGGTCTCCGGGACACACCAGGAGGTGAGGAGGCAGGTACAGAAGAGTGTGTACACTTTGCTCCAATTTCTGTACCCCCCCCCAACACACACATGCACGCACCTCTGCTTGTCTTCGTGGAGGGAAAAACTGAGAGGTGGCAAAAGAAAACTTAGGATCCTTGGGGAGGGGGGTTGGTAGGGAAAGGGCCTGGGGTGGGGAGGACACAGGCCGGCCCTGCCCCACACCCTGCGGTCCGGTCAGGGTACATCTGAAGGGGGTCCTGCGGTACCCTCGGGGGGGCCGGGCTCTGGGCCCCGCGAACCCCGGCGGCCTTCCACCGAGGTCCGCGTGCTCCCCGCTGCCCCCCACACAACGGCGCGCGTGGGACCCAGAGGCCGAGGCGGCTCCCGGGGCGCGGGGTGCGGGGCCAGGGCGCCCGGCGGGTCCAGCTGTGTCCGCGGCCTGTCGGGCTCTGCGCTCCACGGAGCTTGGCGACACGGTGGCCCGGACAGTAGCTGCCGATTCAGGAGTGGGGGGGCCTGGGAGGGAGGCGGGGGGAGGGGGTGGGAGGGGCGCTCCTACTCTGTAAAACCTCAAGTGCCCGGGGCGGGCGTGGGGGGCGGCCAGGGGGACGGATCCCCGCCTTTGTCCTGCTCTTCACTGCAGCACTTGAGGCTTTCCAGCCTGCGCACACTGCCCCTGCTTTTTTTTTTTTTTTTAAGATTTTATTTATTTATTCATGAGAGACACACATAGAAGAGGCAGAGACACAGGCAGAGGCAGAAGCAGGCTCCATGCAGGGAGCCCGACGTGGGACTTGATCCCGGGACCCCGGGGTCACGCCCTGGGCCAAAGGCAGACGCTCAACTGCTGAGGCACCCGGGCTGCCTTTTTTCTTTTTCTTTTTCTTTCTTTCTTTCTTTCTTTCTTTCTTTCTTTCTTTCTTTCTTTCTTTCTTTCTTTCTTTCTTTCTTTCTTTCTTTCTTTTCTTTTTTGTCATTCCTGTATCTTTTTGGTGAAGTAGCTGTTCAAATCCTTCTCTAATGCTTAAAAAGGATGATTTGTATTTTTTTAAAAGATTTTATTTATTTATTTATTCATGAGAGACACACAGAGAGAGGCAGAGGCATAGAGGGAGAAGCAGGCTCCATGTAGGGAACCCGACATGGGACTCGATCCCAGGACCCTAGGTTCACACCGGGAGATGAAGGCAGGTGCTAAACCCCTGAGCCACCTGGGCTGCCCATTTTTTTTTTTTTTTCTATTCGTGTATCTTTTTGGTGAAGTAGCTGTTCAAATCTTTTTCTAATGTTTAAAAAGGATGATTTGTGTTTTTTTTATTTGTGTGTGTGTGTTTTAAGATTTTATTTATTTATTCATGAGAGACACAGAGAGAGAGGCAGAGACACAGGCAGAGGGAGAAGCAGGCTCCATGCAGGGAGCCCGACGTGGGACTCGATCCCAGGACCCCGGGGTCATGCCCGGGCCTAAGGCGGCGCTAACCCGCTGAGCCACCCGGGCCGCCCTGGCCCTGCCCTGCAAGCCCTCGCATCCTGGCGCTGAGTGCGCAGAACACACAAATGAAAATAATCGGGAGATTTAATTTAAAATTCGGACAAAAGACCCAGACACATGTGCCTCCACGAGAATGTTCGGGCGGTGGGGGGTGGGCAGGGACAGCACATGTCATCGGGCCCTGCATACAGGCTGCTTTTGGACTTTGGGGGGGGTGGGGGGTACTCGTTCTGATTTTAACAAGTTCGCCAAGAAGACCTTCAGCTGGGCTGCATATGAGTGAGGCCCTGCTATTTTTAATATAAATGTAATGTTTTTAAATCCATCGACGGTGTCCTAAACCAGATTTGGTCGTAAGCAGCTGGGCTGAAATTGTAAAATCTCACCCTTGTGTCTGGTTTCACATCTGGTAACTCACAGCTAACAGTTACAACTCTCCAATAGTAATTAAATGTTTTCTTTAAAAGAAAAAAACACCCACAATCATATACGGCAGAATGCATTATTAAGGAGTATTTTGATTCACAACAACCACCACCGGGTAGAAGGCAGTGAGAATTTTATAGGTAGTTGGGTACTTTTAGGTACTTTTTTCTAAAGGTGTTGATCAAAATAAGTACATGTTACCAAAAGCAAAGGCAGTTTTGCAACGGGGTGGATATTGAGTAACATTAAGGAAGCATAATTGCTAGTGAGGAGAATGCCTCCTCTTTGATGTCAACCGAGGCTTTTCTTTTTTGTTTCAGAAAGGAAGAAACTTCAAAAGCCGTAATTTCAGGACAATAAAGTACTCACATTAATATAGGTACCAACTTTAACTATTCTTGAGCTGGGGGGTGGGGGGACAAAAGGGTTCAGGGTGAGAATGTGATAGGATGAAGGAGAAAGAATTCAAAGGTTTTTCCATTTCTTTCCTTACGCCATTTTAAATATGGATCAGTGACACCAAGGACACAGATTGCTCATAGAGCCTTGAGAGACACTTGCAATGCCACTAGGTAAAAACAGTGCATTCCCCATGTTTTGAAAGATAGAGTTTTATGTTTTCATACTATTTTAAATCTATCGACATAGCATCTTAAATCCTGAATTCTCCTAATAGCCTAAAGATTCTGGTATAACTAGTAGGCCAAAGAAAAGAGTCAACCACCTAAGTTAACCACCTTTTCTTTTTTTGACATGACGTCGGTAAGGTGTGGTTTTAGTAAGATATAAAAATACACATTTGAGTTTCCCAATGCTTTTGGTTTTAGGTGAGCTTTTCATTTCTTAAACTCTCTTGCTGAAGGATAATGAACTCAAAGGAAAAAAAATGCACAAATTGTAATTCTACAGAGCTTGTAATTTGGGGAAGTTGGCTTTCCTTCACATTTTTAAGTGTAGAATTCAATGGTTTCTACTGGATTTTTCTGATTAGAATCGAATGTTGTTTTTTTTTTTTTTTTTTTTTTTAAAGAAATAATAATGACGAAGAGGAAGGGAGTTGCGGACAGGGAAAGCTCTGAGAGGGTGAGCTCAGAGACAAAGCCTAATATGTGACACTGAATGGCTTTAGTTCTTAGCACTTTGAAGACTGTGAGGTTTCCTTAGAGCCAACTGGTATCTCATTAGAAGTCCTGAAAACATCCCCTGTACCAGCAGATCTCTGACTTTCCATGTTCTCTGTGCTTCTCTAGGTCTAAGTAAGAAGAAGGTTTCTGGTGTAAGCACTGTTGTGATCCCAGCAAACTAAGAAGACAGTAAGCAGAATGAGATTGGTAAGCCCAGATCTCAGAAGTCTGACTTCCGACAGATGACCAAGGGGATGTTAAGGACTTCAAAATAAAATTAGCAGGGCTGGATGATCTGAAGAAGCAGGTGCCATCTGAATCGCAGGACTCGGGAAGCTCTGATCATGGGAAGAAGCAAGGTACCTTCAGCAAAGCAGATATTCCTGGGTTCCACTGCTGCTTCTTCCCACAAAAATAGGGGTGGGGGAGTGTGTAGGCTCCAGGAGCTATTAGGAGTGGGACCAAACAGGGGGAAGAGAAAAGCTGAAACAATGAAACCCACTGCTTTTTTTTTTTTTTTTTAGATTTTATTTATTTATTCATAGAGACACAGAGAGAGAATGAGAGGCAGAGACACAGGCAGAGGGAGAAGCAGGCTCCATGCAGAGAACCTGACATGGGACTCGATCCAGGGTCTCCAGGATCACGCCCTGGGCTGCAGGCAGCGCTAAACTGCTGCGCCACCGGGGCTGCCCAAACCCCTTTGAGCACCGGTGTGAGAGGGCTTCCTGGGGGCAAGACACCACATTTTGTATGAGCTTCCCTAGTTATAAGCTTAAAATGATACTGGCCGACACAGAGCTGCTGCACTGCCCTGAAAGCCAAGGACACACTCAGGATACTTTTGCCTTGACATATGAACGACTGTGGTATCCATCAAGGAGACCTTGTAGGGTATGACACAGATGTAAGAGCCCTGAGAGGTGATGATAGACAAGCCATGAACAGTGGTTATCCAAGCCACTTGGGTAACTAAGCAGCCCAGCATAGCACCTAGCTTGGGACTGACTGTAAGTGAAAGGCCCGTGTGGGTTGTGGGATGCAGAACACCATCAAGACATTGTCAAGAGAGCTGGCATGTGGTAGGACATCTGTTATAACCCACCGGGTCAATTCCTTCTTCTCCTCCTGGGCCTCCTTCACTCATCCGAAAGAGTGGGTCTTACTGGGACCTCCTCTGGACCCACAAATCTCAGTGGTGTGAAAAACCCAAGAATCCAGCCAATGGCCAGCAACCTGAACAATTCCCTGTCCATCCTGGGCCTTTGAAATATCACGGACCCATCTGTCCTTTGAAAACGGACACACACCCAGAACCAGGATAGGCAGCTAGTGGTGGCTGGTTTACTATTCTTTCTGAGATGCTCTGCCCACACCTCAGTTCCAAGAAGGACCAAGAACAGGAGGGTTGCTCTCTTACTGGGGAGAGCCGACCCCACGCTTTTTCTTTCACAGATCCTTAACTCTGGCTGCCTTCAGAACCAGCTGTCCTTTGAACCCTGCAATGCAAAGACAATTGCCATGGAGTGGTCATTTAATTCTCTCTCTCTCTTTCTGATGGCAAACATTAACTGCTGGCTACACCAGGACCACCTGCAATGTGTTAGTCATTAAAAAGGTCACCGTTACTAAACATTTTAAACTGTGAATAGCTTCAGATTAAATTAGGTGTAAAAAAAGTCATTTCCTCTCTGTGATAAACTCAAACACCTGCAGTAGGGCTCATGTTGACCAGGAACATAAAGGGCCTCTCCCACTCACAGACCATTGGGGGGATAAGAACACAAAGCCCCGTTCTGTCGGCTATCTCCTGGTCCCTTGTAATAGGATTCTCTACGTTCAGTGATTGTGTGCACAGCTTCTTGAGACATGTGATGACTGCAGGGACAGGAATCAAGACCTTCATCTGCATTTGCCTCATGGTACCTTCTTCAGCACATTGATATAATTTCCTTATATTCCCCCCTTTTTTTCCTCCTGTGTTTTCATCTCATTTTAATCCATTAGATGGTCAGCATCCTATCAGCCTTTTGCAATTACCGAGAACTGTTTGTTCTTTGCAATCTGGCCAAGGCATGGTAAAGCAGAGTGAGTACAGATGGCATGCAGAGAGCATGGAACATGTGCCAGGCACTGTGCTAGGTGCTGGCATACAACTTCCAGACTGCCCCTGCCTCCCCCGCTCCCCCAACAACCTCAGAAAGCCAGTATCCCCACCTCACAGATGAACAGACATTGGGCTTTGAGAGGTAAAGTCACAGCCTATGGGAGGCTCATTGCTTCAGAAAGTGTCTTCTCACTCCCATTGCCTGGGCTGAGCCCCCCAAGTGCTTACCTGGCCCACGGCATTAACCTCCCAACCGCTTGCTCTTTTCCCACGCTTGCCTCCCCTGATTCATTTCCCATGTAGCAAAGTATGAGTTCGAAGGTTTAAATTGGATTACATCACACCCTGCCATCCTCCTACCTACCACTTTCCCATCACACCCCATAGATTCTCACTGTAGTTAAAATAAAATCCAGACTGGGAATGCCTGGGTGGCTCAGCAGTTGAGGGTCTGCCTTTGTCTCAGTCTGTGATCTCAGGATCCAGCATTGAGTCCCACATGGAGCTCTCTGCAGGGAACCTGCTTCTCCCTCTGCCTCTCTCTCTCTCTCTCTCTCATGAATAAATAAATAAATCTTAAAAAAATAAAATAAAATCCAGACACTTCTATCTGATCTTGCCTCTGACCTCCTCATACCATCACCTCTTTCCTTCCCACATTCTGGCCATGCAGGCTTTCTCTCTGTGCCCATGCACATCCTGTTCCCTCTGCTTTAAAGGTTCTCCCTACAAATGTGTATGTGTGACTTGCTCCTTCTATTCATGCAGGTAGTAACTGAACTACCACTTCTGCCGGGCCTTTCTCATCGTCCAATCTGGACCATCCCGTCAGGCCTTTCCATCACATCACACCTCTGTGTTGTCTTTATAGTTTTCATCACCGTCTGAGGGTTCTTGCTTCTTGCCCATTCTCCATTAAATGATAATTCCAATAGGGCGGGAACTTTGTCTTGTGCTCTGCTGTATCCACAATGGGCACACAGTACCTTGCCTAATCTTTGTGCTTAGGGAACGAAAGGAGAGACGAACCGATGAGTCATGGAGTTGAACTGATGTGTCTATGGCTCCAAAGCTAGTCTTCTCTCTGTTGTATAACAGTGATTACTGTGAAGCTGGACACTGATGCCTGGTACAGGCACTATCTGTCTTCAGGTTGAAAATAACTCTAAACATTGCAAAGGGTATTCTGAGGGGAAGTGTGAGGCTAGCTCTTCCATACTCTATCCCTATACTTAGCATGTCTATCCTAATTTTTATTCCTTCCTTGTGTTATTTGTATGAAGGTTTCTCTCTCCTAATAGTTTATGAGTTCCTTTGAAGGCATCACCATTTAGCACAGTGTTTTGTATTTAGGTAGCATTAATTAGCCTTTGTTTGGTAAAACTAAGTAGTTTAATGTATAATCCCTTTGACCTAGGGAGACTGGTTTTCTTATTGCCCACAAATGTTTTTTCTTTGTTTCTTTACAGTTCTCAGTTCTCCACCTGTATCTGCTGAAGGGCCGTAATAGACACTCAGTAAATGTTTGTTGCCACCAAAATAAGGCCCATCCTGCAATATAAACTGTAAAAAAACAAACAGAAAACTTACTATTCAAAAAGGGTTGTGGTGAGTTCTGCATTTCATGACAGTCATCAAACATAGACATCACTGTGCCCAGCTAAGAAGACACCTACACCCCTTGAAAATAACTGGGAATTGTTAAGAAGAACTGAGGGTAAGGAGGAAATAATTCTAGTGATATTTAAATTTAAACATTTTTTTTCTAAAACCTTGGGAGAAATTTTATTTGTCTGAAAACAACCTGGATTTACATTAATTCAAAAATAGCTGTTCCAGACAAACAAAAGTTAAAGGAGTTCATTACCGCTAACCCAGCCTTACACGGAATATTAACAAGACTTCTCTAAGCTGAAAAGAAAGGGGGCTAATGAGTAATAAGAATACATATGAAAGAATGTTTCTCACTGGAAAGGTAAATATATAGTAAAGGTAGTGGATGAATCACTTATAAAGCTAGTAGATTAAAGATTAAAAGGCAAAAGTAGTAAAAACTATGATGACAATAACTAATTAAGGGATACACAGACCAAAAAGATGTAAAATGCGGCAAAAAAATCGCCAAATATGGGAGAGAGTAACAATGTTGAGCTTTACAATGGGATCAAGTTAACTAACTTAAGTTTAGTTATCAACTTAAAATAGACTGTTACAGATATAAGTTGTTATATGTAAGCCTTATGGTAGTCACAAGCAAAAACCCACAGTAAGTACACAAAAAGAGAAAGAGAAAGGAATATAAGTATAGCACTAAAGAAAGCCATTAAACACAGAAGGAAAGAAAAAGAGAAGCAAGGAACGAGAGGAACTACAAAAAACAATGGAAAAAATGGCAATAAGCACATGCCTATCTATACTTACTTTAAATGTAAATGAACTAAATTCTCTGATCAAGAGACAGAGTGACTGAATGTGTTAAACAAGGCCTATCTATATGTTACCTACAAAAGACTCACCCCAGATGTAAGGATACACACAGCCTGAAAGTAAAAGTACGGAAAAAGATGTTTCATGCAAATGAAAACAAAAAGAAAGCTGGAATAACTATACTTACATCAGATAAAATAGACTTTAAAACACATACAGTAATAAAAGACAAAGTATTACATAATGATAAATAGGCAAATCCAACAAGAAGATATAACATTTATAAATAGTTATGAAGTCAACGTAGGAGCATCTATATCTATAAAGTAAACATTAACAGACCTAAAAGGAAAAATTGATAGGAATACAATAATAGCAGGGGACTTTAATATGCCACTTACCTCAATGCAGGCAGAAAACCAATAATGGAAAGTTGGCCTTAAATGACATGTTAGACCTGATGGACTTAATAGATATTTATGGAACATTCCATCCCAAAGCAACTGCTTACATTCTTCTGGAGTGTGCATGGAATGTTTTCCAAGATAGATCATATGTCAGGCCACAAAACAAGTCCTAATAAATTTAAAAGGATTGAAATCATATCAAGCATTTTTTCTTACCACATTGATATGAAACTAGAGGTCAATTCCATGTATGAAAAAATGTGAAATTTGTGAAATCTTCACAAATATGTGAAGATTAAACATGCTACTGAACAACCAATGGATCAACGAAAAAAATCAGAAGAGAAATCAGAAAATATCTTGAGACAAATGAAGATGGAAATGTAACATAGCAAAATTTGTGAGATGTGGCAAAAGCAGTTCTAAGAGGAAAGTTCATAGCAATAAATGACTACCACATGAAACAAAAGGCTCAAGTAAACAACCTAACTTTATACTTCAAGGAAATAGAAAAAGAAAATGACATGAAGCCCAAAGTTTAATAGAAAGAAGGAAATAACAAAGATTAGCACAAAAATTAATGAAATAGAGACTAAAAAGACAATAGAAAAGATCAATGAAATTAATAGCTGATTCTTTGAAAAAGATAAACAAAACTGACAAATCTTCAGCTTGACTCACCAAAAAAAAAAAAAAAAGAGGACTCAAAATAAAAAATCGAAGAGGAGATGTTACAACTGGTGCCACAGAAATACAAAGGAATATAAGACTACCATGAACAATGATAGGATAACAAATTGAGGAATCTAGAAGAAATGGATAAATTCCTAGAAACATACAATCTATCAAGACTGAAACATACTGAAATAGGAAATCTGAAAAGTAGATTACTAGTAAGGAGATTGAATTAGTCATCAAAAACCTCTCAACAAACAAAAGTCCAGGACCAGACAGCTTCCCTGGCAAATTCTACCAAATTTCAAAGAAGAATTATTACCAATTACTCTGAAACTATTCCAAAAAATAGAAGAGAAGGGAACCCTTTCAAATTCATATATAAAGCTAGCAGTTTCCAAAACCCGACAAGGATGCCACGAAAGAAATTACAAGCCAATATCCCTGATGAACATAGATGTGAAATCCTCAACAAAATATTAGCAAGCCAAATTCAATAGTACATTAAAAATATCATATATCATGATCAAGTAGGATTTATTCCAGAGATGCAAGGATGATTCATATCCATAAACCAGTCAATGTGATAGATGATTAACAAAATAAACAACAAAAATCACATGATCATCCTCATAGATGCAGAAAAAGCATTTGACTAAATGCTTCATCAATTTATCAGAAAAACTCTCAACAGAGTAGAGAGAGAGTGTACCTCAGAGTAATAAAGTCCATATATGACAAGCCTACAGTTAACATCATACTCAATGGTAAAAAGCTGAAAACTTCTCCTCAAAGATCAGGAACAAGACAAGGGTGCCCACTCTTGTCACTTTTATTCAGAAATTCGTATTCAACAACTTAACTTCTTTTTTTAAAGATTTATTTATTTATTTATTTATTTATTTATTTAAGACAGAGAGAGAGAGAGAGAGAGAGAGCGGCAGAGACACAGATAGAAGGAGAAGCAGGCTCCTTGCAGGGAGCCTGACGTGGGATGTGATCCCAGGTCTTGAGGATCAGGCTCTGGGCTGAAGGTGGCGCTAAACCGCTGAGCTACCCGGACTGCCCAACAATTTAACTTCTGAAAGTCCTAGCTAGAGCAATTAGGAATTAGGTAGAAATAATAATTGTTATCATTATTATAGACATCCACATTGAAAAGAAGTAAAATTGTCACTAGTTGCAAACGACATACAGAAAACCCTGAAGACTCCATCAAAAAATTATAAGAACTAATAAATGAATTCAATAAAGTTTCAGGATACAGAATCAATACACAAAAATCTGTTGTGTTTGTATACATTAATAACGAACAATTGGAAAGAGAAATTAAGATAACAATCCTATCTGTAACTACATTAAGATAATATAATATCTAGGGATAAATTTAACCAGGGAAGTGAAAAACCTATGCAATGAAAACTATAAGACTAATGAAGACTAATAAACTAATACAAGAAATGGAAGAAGACATAAATAAATGGAAATTTATTGGATTAGAAGAATTAACATTTTTAAATGTCCACACTACTCAAAGCAATATTTAACTTCAATGCAATTGCTACTAAAATTCCAATGGCATTTTTCACATAAATGGAACAAACTTAAGATCTGAATGAATGGAACCATAAAAGACCCCAAATAGCTAAAGTGATCCCAAGGAAGAATAACAAAGCCAAAGGCATCATGTTCCCTGATTTCAAACTATATTACAAAACTATGGTGATTAAAACAGGATAGCATTGGCTTAAAAACAGACACATAGATCAATGAAATAAAATAGGGATATAAACTCACATGTACCTGGTCAATTAATTTATAAGAAAGGAACCAAGAATATCCAATGGGGGAAGCACGGTCTCTTTAGGAAATGGTGTGGGGACAACTGGACAGCCACATGCAAAAGAATGAAACTGGACCACTTTTTTACACTATATACAAAGTTAAGTCAGAATGGATTAATGACTTGAACATAAGACCTGAAACCATAACACTCCCAAGAGAAAACATAAACAGTAAGCTCCTTGACTTGGGTCTTGACAATGATTTTTATAATATGACACCAAAAATAAAAGCAACAAATGCCAAAATAAACAAGTGGGACTAAGTCAAACTAAAAAACCTATGCATGGCTAAGGAACCCATCAACAAAATGAAAAAGGAACCCACAAAATGGGAGAAAATATTTGTGAATTATATATCTAATGAGGGGCTAATATCCAAATACATATAAAGAACTCATACAATTCAATTGGAAATAAAACAATATGATTTAAAAAAAAAGGTGGAAGATTTGAATTTTTCCAAAGAAGATATACAGATGACCAACAGGTACATGAAAAGATGCTCTACATCATTAATCATCAAGGAAATGAAAATCAAAACCACAATGAAATATCACCTCACACCCGTTAGAATGGCTATTATCAAAAAGACTAGAAATATCAAATTCTGATGAGGATATGGGGCAAAGGGAACCCTGTGCATTGTTGGTGGGAGTGTAAATTGAGGCAGCTGCTACAAAAAACAGTATGGAGGTACTTCAAAAAATTAAAAATGCCAGATTTCAGGTTGTACTACAAAGCTGTGGTCATCAAGACAGTGTGGTACTGGCACAAAAACAGACACATAGATCAATGGAACAGAATAGAGAACCCAGAAGTGGACCCTGAACTTTATGGTCAACTAATATTCGATAAAGGAGGAAAGACTATCCACTGGAAGAAAGACAGTCTCTTCAATAAATGGTGCTGGGAAAATTGGACATCCACATGCAGAAGAATGAAACTAGACCACTCTCTTTCACCATACACAAAGATAAACTCAAAATGGATGAAAGATCTAAATGTGAGACAAGATTCCATCAAAATCCTAGAGGAGAACACAGGCAACACCCTTTTTGAACTCAGCCACAGTAACTTCTTGCAAGATACATCCACGAAGACAAAAGAAACAAAAGCAAAAATGAACTATTGGGACTTCATCAAGATAAGAAGCTTTTGCACAGCAAAGGATACAGTCAACAAAACTGAAAGACAACCTACAGAATGGGAGAAGATAGTTGCAAATGACATATCAGATAAAGGGCTAGTTTCCAAGATCTATAAAGAACTTATTAAACTCAACACCAAAGAAACAAACAATCCAATCATGAAATGGGCAAAAGACATGAAGAGAAATCTCACAGAGGAAGACATACACATGGCCAACATGCACATGAGAAAATGCTCTGCATCACTTGCCATCAGGGAAATACACATCAAAACCACAATGAGATACCACCTCACACCAGTGAGAATAGGGAAAATTAACAAGGCAGGAAACAACAAATGTTGGAGAGGATGTGGAGAAAAGGGAACCCTCTTACACTGTTGGTGGGAATGTGAACTGGTGCAGCCACTCTGGAAAACTGTGAGGAGGTTCCTCAAAGAGTTAAAAATAGACCTGCCCTACGACCCAGCAATTGCACTGTTGGGGATTTACCCCAAAGATACAGATGCAATGAAATGCCGGGACACCTGCACCTCGATATTTATAGCAGCAATGGCCACAATAGCCAAACTGTGGAAGGAGCCTCGGTGTCCATCGAAAGATGAGTGGATAAAGAAAATCAAAACCACAATGAGATACCACCTCACACCAGTGAGAATGGGGAAAATTAACAAGGCAGGAAACAACAAATGTTGGAGAGGATGCAGAGAAAAGGGAACCCTCATACACTGTTGGTGGGAATGTGAACTGGTGCAGCCACTCTGGAAAACTGTGTGGAGGTTCCTCAAACAGTTAAAAATAGACCTGCCCTACGACCCAGCAATTGCACTGTTGGGGATTTACCCCAAAGATACAAATGCAATGAAACGCCGGGACACCTGCACCCCGATGTTTATAGCAGCAATGGCCACGATAGCCAAACTGTGGAAGGAGCCTCGGTGTCCAACGAAAGATGAATGGATAAAGAAGATGTGGTTTATGTATACAATGGAATATTACTCAGCTATTAGAAATGACAAATACCCACCATTTGCTTCAACGTGGATGGAACTGGAGGGTATTATGCTGAGTGAAGTAAGTCAGTCGGAGAAGGACAAACATTATATGTTCTCATTCATTTGGGAAATATAAATAATAGTGAAAGGGAATATAAGGGAAGGGGGAAGAAATGTGTGGGAAATATCAGAAAGGGAGACAGAACGTAAAGACTGCTAACTCTGGGAAACGAACTAGGGGTGGTAGAAGGGGAGGAGGGCGGGGGGTGGGAGTGAATGGGTGATGGGCACTGGGGGTTATTCTGTATGTTAGTAAATTGAACACCAATAAAAAATAAATTAAAAAAAAAGATGTGGTTTATGTATATAATGGAATATTACTCAGCTATTAGAAATGACAAATACCCACCATTTGCTTCAACGTGGATGGAACTGGAGGGTATTATGCTGAGTGAAGTAAGTCAGTCAGAGAAGGACAAACATTATATGTTCTCATTCATTTGGGGAATATAAATAATAGTGAAAGGGAATATAACGGAAGGGAGAAGAAATGTGTGGGAAATATCAGAAAGGGAGACAGAACATAAAGACTCCTAACTCTGGGAAACGAACTAGGGGTGGTAGAAGGGGAGGAGGGCGGGGGGTGGGAGTGAATGGGTGACGGGCACTGGGGGTTATTCTGTATGTAGGTAAATTGAACACCAATAAAAAATAAATTAAAAAAAAAGAAAAAAAAATTAAAAACAGAACAACACATGATCCAGCAATTCCAATTCTGGGTAGTTACCTGAAGAAAACAAAAAATGCCAACTCAAAAAGACACATGACCCCCCGTGTTCATTGCAGCATTGTTTACAATAGCCAAGATATGGGGAAAACTTAAGTGTTCATCAATGGATGAACAGATAAAGAAATTGTGTGGGGTGTACATGTGTGTGTAATAAAATATTACTCAGCCATTTAAAAAAAGAAATCTTGCCATTTGTGACAACATGATTGAAGCTCAAGGAAATTATGTTATGTAAAATAAATCAAACAGAAAACAAATACTGTATGATCTGTCATATATGGACTCTAAAAATAAGCATATGAACAAACCAAGCTCATAGGTACACAAAGCAGAGTGATGGATGCCAGAGGCAGTGGGTTAGGGGTGGGACAAAGAGTGAAATTTTTTTAAAAAAAATTTTATTTACTTATCAGAGAGAGGACAAGCATGAGCTAGGGGAGGAGTAGAGAGAGAGGGAAAAGTAAACTCCCCGCTGAACAGGGAGCCCCATATGAGACTTGACCTCAGGCATGACCTGAGCCAAAGGCAGATGCTCAACCAACTGAACCACCCAGGAGCCTGTAAACTTTTTTGTTACATTTAGTTTAAATAAATGGAACTTAAAAATAGCTGAATAAACTGTGAAACATCCCTAATATGAATATTATTCAGTTTGAAGGAGGTAGCTCTTTTCACATTAACCTAAAAAGATTTCCATGGTATATTGTTAAATGCAAAAATAAAATAAGTTGTCTAGAATACAGTGTATTTGTATTTAAAAAATGTGTTGATAAGCATGTGTTTATTTCTATGGGCATGGAGAAATGTGTGGAAGGATACACACCAAGCTGTTAAAATCTGTCATCACAGTGGGTTGGGAATAGAAGGGTTGTGGCAGATGGTAGTCTTTGACTTTCCCTTCATATGTGTCTATACTGTTTTAGTCTTTACAATGAGAGTATTGTTTTTGAATAAAAATATTTTTGAAAATAAAGATTAAAATAAAATGCGATGTTTTCCCTGGCATAGGGCATACATCTCAGCTAGATAATAATCTTCAAAGTGTTCAGTGACTAGTGAGTTAACTTTCTTCTCTTGCTCCGTGTCCCCTGGTGAGCTCATCTCTTGCTCACAAATCCAGTTATCAAGAATAAATGGCAGGCTGCTGGGAATTGACCCTAAGGAAACAGTCCAAAGAGAGAGCTCAGAGAACGCTTTCTCCTTGGGGTTATTTATCACATTGCTGTTTCGTAAGATTGTAATATTGGATACAACATAAATGCCCTACAATAGGGAAAAAGCTAAATAAATTATGATACATTCACTTGGAAATATTAAGAATGACTAAAACAGAGGCACCTAACACTTCATAGTAACCTGGAAAATGCTCATATTACAATGTTAATTAAATAGCACAGTGCATGAAACTAAATTCTATGAAAACAATTATATGAAAATGATCAGAAAAAGACAAGATAGAAAGAGACACAACCAAGAGACTGAAGTGGCTTAGCATGATGCTCGGAAGCAGCCCTCCAAAGCTCATGCGTGCAAGTTATTAGAGGAATGTTAAATAGTCACTCTGGGAGAACCATCCCTAATTGTATAAATCACTGGGGGATGTCAGTCCCAGAGTTATAAGTCTAGCTTAAAATCATTTAAGAAGATGACACTTTGGCCAATATTTTCAAATAGCCTGAGAGCATCATTTTTTTGTTCTTTCTACCAATTGCACTGCAAGAGAGAGTTGCACGTACCTCAGGAGATAAGAAAGAAAACGAGATGTTTTGTTTTGTAAACTTGGTCAGTGTCTTGTGAGATCTCAGGGGGAATTATTTTTATTAGTCCTGAACATCATGAGGAAATGTTAATTCTAGTTCAATTTGTTGAAAATCCCAAGAGAAAAACCATGTAAGGGCCACAAAAAGAAAAAAAAAAAAAAAGTATGGTCTGTAGAAAATGGTAGCTGGAGCACTGGATTGGGAGTCAGGAGGATGTGCATTCATTCATTCATTCATTCATTCCTGCCTGTTGTGTGTAATAGGCTTCAGAATGTAAATCTGTTAAAGCGATCTGGCCGCAGCTGTCAGGCAGCTCAAGCTATGGTGAACACCCAAAGGACACAGCCAAGTCATTATAGTACAGAGTATTAGGAACGGTGATAAAAAAGGATATTATGGAGAATGAAGGAGAAAATTTCTGATTCCTCTTGAGATAGTAGGTTTGACGCCAAAACAGAGGTAACCCTTAAATAACCAGGCTCTGGAATGCTGACTGTTAGGAGGCAAGATAGAGCAGTGGTTAAGGACATGATTTTCGAGGCAGGCTCAAGTCCCAGCTCCATCAGGAAGTGTGTGACATTGGGCACATTATTTAACCTCTGGAGAGTGATTTTCTCATCTGGAAAAAGAGATAACAGTACACACCACACAAGACAAGGGCTGGAACTCCAGGAGAAGTTGACCATGCAGACCTTAGCACAGAGCCTGGCATATAATTCCAGCTAAATAAATGGTAGCTATATTAACTATGAACTAACAACTTCTCGGCCTCAGTTATTTTGACCAGAACAAGGCAGATGGTATGATACTGCTGTGGAATATAAATCATTTGCTACTTCAGGCACTGGATTTTGATCTGCAGGGTGTGGAGCTACATTCTTAAGCATTCCAACCTGTTACTATTAATCATTTCCCTTGGAAACATTTCCGGAGTCAGTCTCCGGAGTGAATTCTGTCAATGGGGCTGTGGGTGTGTGAACAGAAGGGATCTTACTCATGTGGGAGCTACTCTGCCCTTCCCTGGTGTGGTACAAATTAGAGGAAGATTGTGGGACTTCTCGTCTA
This sequence comes from Canis lupus baileyi, assembly GCF_048164855.1. Classification (NCBI taxonomy): domain Eukaryota; kingdom Metazoa; phylum Chordata; class Mammalia; order Carnivora; family Canidae; genus Canis; species Canis lupus. The sequence continues at coordinate 64,307,094 of NC_132842.1, read as the reverse complement.
CTCCCATGGGCCCCTCCAGGGAGGGCTTCTTGACAGCATTGTGGTTTGGGTTGTCATCACAACTAACCACTCATTTCTCAACTGATGTCTCGTGTCACTCTGTGCGTCCCGGCCAGGCTGTGGGGAAGACGTCTGCAGAGCAGCAAGAGGGTAGCATGGCTGGGCTAAGCAGCTGGCCTGGGGGGGTGGGGGTGGATAAAGCAGGCCCTACTGAAGCCAGGTACCTCAGATGCAAAACCAAGATTTCTCCTTTGCTTTCTGGAGTACCACAGAGTCACTTGAGCTGCACTATCTAATCCTGGATGGGACTATATTCCAATGCAGCTGCTGAATTCCTGCAGACATCCTAGCATTAACTTTGATAAATGGGGCCATACAGGTTCAGAACAATAATAAAACCATCACTTCATTGAGTCCTAAATTTCTTGTTGAATTATTGCTTTACTAGCATACCATTATCATGTCCATTTCATAGGTGAAATCATGGAGACACAGAGAGATTAAGGTCTTTATTTGAGTGTGCACAGCTAGCAGGAGGTGAGCCAGGGTTTAAATCCTGGCAGTGGGAATTCTAAGCCTGAAGACTTCATCTCTGGGCGTGCTGCATCCCAGTGAAGAGGGAGCAGAACGGGGCCCGTGAGCCCACTGAGTCTGACATGGAAGATTCTGAGGTCCTAGAATAAAACAAAAAGGTCTCCTGATAGTAGTAGTAGTAGTAGTAGTAGTAGTAGTAGAAGAAGAAGAAGAAGAAGAAGACGACGACGTCGACGACGACGACGACGACGACGACGAAGAAGAAGAAGAAGAAGAAGAAGAAACCACCACAACAAAGAGGTCTCCCGGAGGGGTCTTATGTGAACACTCATCAGCTACATAGAATGAACGAGTTTCACTGGTTCGGGTCCTTACTGAGCAAAGGAGGATCAGGACAGGTGGATGGAGAAGGTTTTGCTATTTTTCTCTTGAGAGAAAAAGGCCCTGGACAGGGGGGTTCTATGATTCCTGAGAGTGAATGAGAGCCCAGGGAACAGAGACAAAGGCTCTTGCAATGTAATTATGGGCTAAGTGGGGCAGAGAGCAGGGTGAGGGAGGGCCTGAAAGGTATTACTGCATCTCTTCCACAGTTGAGTCAAGGCTGGCCCTGCTGATTTAGAACAGTTTGTTCAGAGGGGATTACTTGAATCTCTCTGACTTGGACATTCCTAAATTCTATGGTTCATCAAGTGTCAGAGAGCTCGAGGGGAGCATTTGGTTAAAGCAGTGGCCTCAGGCAATATCAAAGCCAAAGCCATCTGTAGGAGTACTGGGTCCAGGTCAGCCCCAGCCAGGAGGGATTTGCTGGTCACCTGAGTGGCAACACCTGTCCTGGGTATACATGTGGCATAAGGACACAACATGGGTGTTGCTGGAAGACCAGTAAGATTGAGCCACAGGCACCCAAGAAGTCATGGATACTGGAAGCACTGACATTAAATTCCTCTTAAGAGGTCATTTGGTTTTGAAAAGACAACCCTAGGGTGAGATGGAGATGGGCCTGGAAAGACACGAGGAGGAAAGTAAGTGGAGTAGAAGTGAGTGGGGGAGGACAGACTAGCAAAGGAAGAGAAGCCAGGAGCCCCAAGAGCATGGAGGAGAGAGGAACCTGGCAGGGGGATGGGAATGGAAGAGGCAAGCCAAGAAAATCCCCTGTGGCTGAGGAATTCACAAGAACTGGACCACATGCCTAATAGTTAGCTCCACCTTTGTACTGGGTCGCGGTATGGAAGCCAACCTCTCCCCCATTATTTCCCTCAATTTTTTTTTCTTTTTTGGCAAAATGTGCTACATTCAGCTACATTCAGCATGTGTAAGTAGCATATTGGGGAAGTCAATATGGGGCTGAGTTGCTTGCTGGGGTTTGCAAGAAGCAAAGACAAGGAAGAGCTGCAAGGGGGGAGTCTCACCGAGGAAGAGTGACATCAGGCGTCCTGTAATGCCCCTGATCTGCAGTCTCAGTGACCCACTGTCCCACAAGCAGATGTGTAGTCAGAAGGCCAGGAGGAGGTTAATCTCCCATCATCACAAGAAGAAAGAGTACAGGACAATGAGATACTTTGAGAGATGACATTCACGTGATTTTGTTATAATTTTTCTATTTTATTAAGTTATATTGTTAACCTCCTATTGTGCCTAATTTGTAAATTAAACTTTATTATAGGTAAGGGAAAAAACATAGTATACATAGGGTTCAGTACTGTTTACGGTTTTAGACATCCACTGGGAGGTCTTGGAGCGTATCCCCTGCAGATATGGTGAGACTACTGTCTGGCAAAACTCAGGGTCAGGCCTGGCTAGGCAAATTCCCAAGACCAGCTCCGTGGAGCTGTGGAGCTTTAGCACAGCAGAATCCCCTGGAAGGTTTGCTTGGAGACTCCATCTCCAGGGTTTGACTCAGCTGGCTGGGGTGGGACTTGAAAATTTTGCCTTTCTGATGCCCTCAAGTGAGCGGATGCTGCTGGTGGAAGAGTCCTAGAGGTACTGGAGCAATGCTGAGTTTCTTACTAACCATGGGGGAGGATATAACCCAATTTTATCTGAAACTCAAAGGAAAGAGTGATTTCTCGGTTATAAAAAGTGATGTACAAAAAGCCACCAGCAAGTTCCCAGGAAAGTATTTTGGAAGTTCAAAGAAGGAGAGAATGCCCATAACTCCTTTGCATGTAGTGCTCAATCAGTACTGCCAGGCTCCCTGTGGGGTTAAGAAGTGTGACAACTTATTGTAAACGAATCTAATTAGGGGGTCAGGAAGCCCAAGTTTGAGTCCTAGCTAAGGCTCTTACCATCTGCATGGCCTTGGGGGGCAACTCATTAACCTCTCTGACCCCATTTTCTCTACCTTACCCTGGGGAACTTGTCTCTGATTATTGCTGCTACCACCATGCTAGCTTCCTGGTCTGCATGTGGATGCAAGATTCCGTCCTTGAATCCCTGTAGCACACCTGACATGAGAACACTTCACCAGAACCTTAGTGTCTTAGTTGTGCTTCCCTGGAGATGGAATCTGAGATGGAGATTTGCATATGGCAGGAAGCACAGCTGGCCAGAGGCAGAAGCTGCCCTGTCGCGCTGACCTGTGGGGAGCTCCAGCGCCCGCATGGATCCTGCCAGTTGTCCCAGCTACAACAAAGGGGCTGGTTCTCTGTACCCTCAGATCTCCCCCATAATGCACTGCTTCTGGGAAGAGGGCTTAATCTTGGGCACCATGGCTGTCTTCAGACAAGGGCATAGCCTCAGCGCTCATTAGGCAACAGTCCTGGCAGCTGCATGAGTGAGTGGCTTGGTCCCAAAGTGGGAGCCAGGACCAGCTACATACTTTGTGGAACCCCTTGTTCAAAATTACTGAGAATTTCAAGACGGCAACTAATGGTACACTAAGCACAGGGCCCTTCCAAGTGCCAGGCTCTGCTCACCTGTACAGGTCGCATATCCAGGAAGCCAGAGTTGGTGGTAGATGCATGAAGCTGCTGTTGGTGGTGGGTTGAATGTCAAACACAGTGTCCAGTTGCTGTTGTGAGAAGAAAAGAAACACAGAAACCCCAAGCTAGCTAATTGGCTTTCAAGACACACTTCCTCTTTAGGTTGAAGTCACTAAAACAGTGCCTCCAACGTAGCTCTTGTGGCAAAGGCTTGTCCTGAAAGCCTCGCTAGGTCCCCCACAGACTGCTCAGTGCAGACACATGGGACCATGAGGCAATCTCTGGCCTTCTGATTTCCAGGATGTTGGGTTTTGATCCTCAGCATCATGACCTTCCTCTCACTTGCATGATATAGACAGTGGGGATGGCCACTCCTTTCTGGAGGAAACCTCATCTACCCATGGGTTATGGCCTTGCCCAACTGGCAGGTACCAAATCATTTTTCTGCCCACTTGGAGCAGCTGGCATTCTCCAAGAGGCACTCAGCAGAGGGGCTGGGTGGGGGGGGGGGCGGTCTCTTCTCTATGGTAGCTCCTTGCTCTCCCTCCATACCTCGATGGCCAGCCTGCCCAGGCTAGGCTGCTTTGGGCCTCAGTTGCTTGCCTGTTTCTTAGTCTCAGAGTCATAGAAGTCCCTTTCAATTAGTGAAAATAAATGTTTTGTTTGATTATTTTTTCATCAGCCAAAGCCCTGGGTTTCTGGACCCTGTCTTTCAGTTCTTTCAAATAAAATTTGAACCAAAGAGTAATCCCCTCTACACAATCTATCAGCTTCATTTTCTCTCCCTTCTCCAACTGTGTTCTTACCCCAATTCGGGGGCCCCCAGAGCCTCTTAAACTTGCTCAATGAGATGCTGTGTTCACTACTCAACCCACACAGGCCCTCTCTGCCAGCTCTCAGCCGTGTTTGCTTTCCTTACTTCGTCCCTCTTTATTCTTGTTTTAGAATGTTGGCAAGTTGGATGGAGCTCTTTTTTTTTTTTTTAATTTTCTTTTACCTATTCAATGACTTGAAGTGTTTTATATTTCACATTAGGTGATGGATAAATGGCAGCCTTCCTTGGGTATCTGTCCCCTCCTGACTCTGGAATGTGTCTTGGCTGGATGTGTCTGGGAGGCAAGGCTGGGATTCCACTCTATATTTACACACCTTCACCCCAATGCTCCAAAAGCAAAAAAGGAGGGAAGTGGGGGGGGGGGGCTGTGCTCTGAGTTCAAGCCATAAAAATTCATATATAATTGTCCTTCTATTGTAGCCATATATATGTATGTGTGTGTGTATATATAATCTATATGTATGTATTTTATACATATATATATTTATATATAATCTATAGGTAATGATGTTTGATTATAGAAACTTAGTACTTATCGAGGCAACAACCTTCTAAGTGATGCAGGTGTGTGTGTGTGTATGTATACTTGTGTATGTATATATGTGTATAACTATGTACTATGTATATATACACTGATTATGTTGCAACATATATATATACATCGTATGTAATCACCTAGAAGATATTTAAATGATCATATTATTCATATATTGATTTACTCTTTAAAAAACCTTATGACGTAGATATTTTAATTCACATTTACAGGAAGTGATTGTGTATGTATTTTGTAATATATATATATACACATTATATAAAAATACATTGAAGATATTTATATTTATATATTTTTTTATTCAATCTTTACAAAAGATTAAAAAGATGTGGTAGTCATCATCTCCATGTTTCAGATGAGAAATTAAGGCAGAGAGTGAGGTTTCATAATTTGCCAAGGTCACTCAGCCGGTAAGAGGCAGAGTGGGATCAGGACCAGGCAGTCTTGCTGCAGGGTCTGGAACTTGGATCACCTCTAAATGTGCCCAGAAAGTGGAGCTCTGCAGGGACTCTAATCAGCCTAAGCTGATAGCCATCTCTGGGCAAGAGAATGTGATTGTACCTTTGTAAATGCCAGTCCAGTTCAGGGCCCTGTATCCTACCTGCAGGAAAACCTGGATGAACAGAAGGAGGAGACAGCTCAGAAAGCTGGAAGCTGTGTGTGTAGCCATCTCTCAGAGATGAGCTGAGTCAGGGCGCACAAACATTTAGAATCTGTTCTTTTGCTTCTCCATCACAGGGACCCCAACATGGTATGCCTTTGGCTTGATATGTATTTACTACATGAGTGACTGGAATGAATGGGCAGCCAGAAAATGTTCTTTTCCTTCTTTCACACAGGAGATGACATATGTGTGTGTGATGTGTATGCATGTATACACACTCCCATAGATAAATACACACCTGTATATGCTATTCTTTTGCATATATCATACATATCTCTTATTCTAACCATCTCAACAGTCCTCTAAGTAGATACTACTATTGCCATCATAATTTTAGAGTTAAGGAATTTGAGCCAGTAACTGGGTAAGTAAGTTACTAACCATCCAGGTTATAGAGCTAATTAACTAAAGCAACACACATGCCACACATGTACACCCTTGTGTATCTACATGCTTTGTATAAATTAAATTAAAAGATTGTTTAGGTTAATCAGCTTATGTGTTTTTCAGTTCCTTTTATTTTTAATTGACATACAACGTATATACAGTAAATGCATGTATCCTTATGTGTATTATATCCACACCATCCCCACATAGATGAAAGCAGAGACCATCTCAGCACCACAGAAGGTTCCTGCCTGCCTCCTCCTTATCCCCAAAGGTGACTACTCTTCTGACCTCTATCAGTATAAGTTAGTTTTGCCTGTCTGGTTTCCCACATTGTATATATAGTAGAATCATACCATAGATACTCTTTCTTTGGTTTGGTTTATTTTGTCCTACATTCTATCTGGAGATTTATTGAGTTGTAGCTCAATATCTGCATTCCTGTCGAGTCTTGCCTTATTCGAATAGACCTCATCTCATTCATTCAACTGTTGATGGGATATGTGTTTCTACTTTGGGGCTTTTGTGCCTACTGTTGCTATGAACACTTTTATACACGTCTATTTGCGAGTATATATCCTCAATTCTATTGAGAATATACATAGAAGTGGAGCTGCTAAGTCAAAGGTAAAGCATATGTTTGGCCGAGGTACCTTTTGCTATAGTTTTTCAAAGTCCTTGTACAAAATCATGGTCCTGGCCATGCAGCATAGGAGATTCTAGTGTCTCCTTTCACACCGTAATCATGTAGGCATTTCAGGGTATTTAAATATTAAGACACGAGTGTGCAGTAAGACATCCACAAGAGCAATATCACAGACCTTTCAAATTGAGCACACAAAAGCCTAGGCCAGCAGATTTGGCTTGGAGTTCAGTGGTGATTTCCCCCGGCTCCCTCCCACTACTCTGACTTTCAGAGAGCTAGGCAAGCCCAGAGGAGATGGAAAACAATTGCAGGCTTCATCTGTGTCATGAGAGTGAAACCCATTATTATGAAAAACGTTAACCTTTCCTCTTCAGGGCAGAAATAGCTCTTGCTGTCAGGGGATGCCTTGTTTAGAGAACTTAGTGGTTTCAAAGGAACTCTTAAAGTTCCAAAGAGTAAAAACAAACAAATAAACAACAACAAAATAAATTCAGCTGCTCCAAAGAGCCATTTTTATATCATTTGACCTGCTGATTTGTCACCTAAATCTTCAAGACAAGACCACTCATCATGCAAGAAGTGTCTCATACCGATGACAGGTGTCTCTCTTTCTCGGTTTTCCATACACAAGAAGGAATGATTTAAAGCCAACTGGGAACTCACTGCCTCACACCCCTCACTATAACTCATAGTTAGGAACACAACGGACTTGCTTTTTTTCCTCGTAACTTTCCAAGAAATTCCACTCTGACTCAAAGATAGAGACTAGATCAGCTGAGTAAGTTTATTTTTTTATTTTTTTTTTATTTTTTATTTATTTATGATAGTCACAGAGAGAGAGAGAGAGGCAGAGACATAGGCAGAGGGAGAAGCAGGCTCCATGCACTGGGAGCCTGACGTGGGATTCGATCCCGGGTCTCCAGGATCACACCCTGGGCCAAAGGCAGGCGCTAAACCGCTGAGCCACCCAGGGATCCCGCTGAGTAAGTTTCTTAGGGCAAATGAGATGCTTGGTTTTTGGCAAAAGAAATTCAGGTTGGGGCTACACATTTTCCCAATGTGGAGCCTCGTTCTAGCAAGCACACCTGAGACCTCAACAAGGAGGTTAATAACTGATTACCCCTCCGTGCCAGTCATCAGTGCTGGCTGCTGAGGCTTTTGTATCCTGCTCCCTCCTGAGCACGTATAGGATTGTACTCCTGGCCCTTTGTGTTTGGGTGAGGTCATATGACCACCTCTGGCCAAGGAGTTATGAGTAGAAGTGGCATAAGCCACATCTGGACTGGGACTTCCATTTGGGGTCAAGACCCTTCCGAGCTCACTCAGCCTTCAGATGGTAAGGGCAGCTCTCGAGATGGAAGCCTTTGTTGTTTGCTTTGTATTACTTGTCACAGCAGCATAGCCTAGTCCTAGCCGAAACGCTGACTCTCATTGGGTTTACCCCTTGTTCGAATGTGCGCTGGCTCTCTTTGTTTCAGTCCTTAAGGAACTAGAAACTCTAAAATAGGGCTTAGTTGGAACAAGAGGCTCTAACATAGAATGAAACTACGTCATTCTGAATGTTGTAATTAGTGGGGCCATCAGTGATTTAATATTTAAACACTGAGTATTATACATGTGTTACACAAGCGATCTTGTCAGTAATTGGTATGGGACTGTGAAGAGGAAGTCAAGGAGATAAAAGGAACCTTCATCTGAAGGTACTCGCAGGGAAATGCTGACACAGGGGCTTCCTGGCAAGTGTTGGCAAGCAGAAGTGGGGAGCATTTAGAAAGTATAAGATCAAGTATTCAGGTTGGTCCTCAAAGATGATTTCTACTCACTCACATTAGGGGGTGAAATGTGAGGGAGAAGGGTAAGGAAAGAATGAGCACCCCAAATGATACTTTATATATCAGGAAGTCTAGGTTCAGGCAGTTGTGAGCACTGAGAAAAAGGAGAAACAACCCATATAATGGGCATATTTTATTCCAAATTACCTTTGACAACCAAACAGGTTGGATCTACAGGATTCCTACTGGGGGCAGAAACTGCCTCTATCTTGTTCACTCTTATAATCTGAGGGGTTAATATAATACCTGGCATATAGGATGAGCTTGATATGGGTTATAAAATTAATAAATACACTACAGAATAAATAGGTGAGTGGGAAAAAAGAAAACATCGAAATACCCTTCACTGCAAGGTGAAAGTCACACCATTCTTTCTTGTTCCAAACTTTGCAGAAAAATCTCCATGACCACATTCTCTACTGGTCGGCGCTCCATGGCACAGCTCCGCCGAACTCCTGAGTTTGTGACAGGCCTGCCCCCCTCAGCACATGGGTCATTTAACATTATAACATCTGTTTGCAACTCAGTGAACTCAGTGCTGCGAGCACCGGTGCCCTCTGACTGCAGAAAGCCACATCTGCCTTTTCCTTCCCATGTATGCTCAACATCAGGAGAGAGAGCCCAGGAGTCAGGTGACGGGGGTTCTAATCCCAGCTCTGTCGCTATACTTTTCCTTTCTTGAGGTCTTTGCAAAGTGAGGAGGCTAGATTAGGTCAGGAATTGTGTATTAAGAACCACCAGAAGCTTTGTGAACGTGTAGATTCCCAAACAGCACTCCCAGAGTTTCTGATCCCTAAGCTCAGAGGAGGGGTCTGGGAACCTGTGATCTAACAAACCTCCCTGGAGATCATGCCATGGCTTCTGAAGCCACACTTTAAGAGAAGATCTCCAAGTTACTTTCCAAGTCTAACATTTCATGGTTCTATCACAACAGCTTTGCAAATACCACATTCTCTTCCAGAGGGTACATTTGGGTGTTAGACACATAAGCTAATGCCTTCTGGTATGTGATTCCTTTGAGGAGCTGAACATCTTACCCCATGTAAGTAATGTGCCCTACTTCCTCGTCAACCCTGCCAGGAAGCCAGTGCATTGGCATTTCCCCGAGACCACCTGCAAGATGAAGCTCTGTTTCTTTTATCTCCTTTTCCTTCTTCTTCACTTCTCCTTACCAGCAGCTTAAAAAGGCTGGCATGAGGATTTTGTTGGGTAAGCCAATTTCTTCCAATTGCTTGGAGATAGAGCCGCAAATTCCTTAGGAGTATTTGTTAAACTCAAAAGCAATATTTCTTGGCTTCTGTTAAGCTCTACACTCAAGCACTTAGGAGTTTACAAGAGAGAAAAACCATAGACACAGCTAAGTGGGCCCTCACTTTGCCCAGGAACACCCAAGGCACATTCAGCACGTGATGAAGCCTTACGAAAAACTGAACAAATCCTAAAGGCATGCCATAAGTGTCCATTTTCAGGGAAGACAGGGGAGGGTTTGTGATAGAAGATGCAATTTCATTCTCGATCCCAACTTTGCATGGCCCTCTTTCCTACTAAGTTTCCCCCCGCAAGGGCCAATTCCAGGGTTGCTCTGCTTCCCAGGCAATCTCAAACCTTTTTGTCATCCCAGGTGTCTTGTTCAGGGAAATCTAGGGTTAACCACGCAGAGAGTCTAGACATCAATCCCAGAATTCCAAATTCCTGCCTGAGGCTCAAGATGGGAAAGTCGGGCATGGTGCCCACCCCATGGCCTGGAGCACAAGTGCTGAGCATCCAAGATATGCAGTGTGAGGTCATGCCCCAGTGACATCCGAAATGGACCCTTCTGGAATTTTTCATGAAATTCATGACCAACTGTCATCAACCACAAAGGGAGAAGAGGTTGAAATCCTAGGGTTTGCAGATGGTTCTTTTCCTGGTGACTCATTGAGAATATCCTCTTTACCTTTTCTAACTTGGTTTCGCTGTCCTCAATTCAAATATTGGTATTTTGCAGCTGCTTTTACTGTAACAATGACTACAGTTCAATTATGTTCTTGCATATGTCAGGTATAGTACAGTCTAATTTAATCTTCATTACACATCGCCATATTGCAATTATACATGCTATCCAAGTGTTAACACATATTTAAACCTGCTATTCCTTTGTCACTGATTTACAAAGGAGGTACCTGAAAAGAAGCAGATGTCATAATTACACGCTTATTCAGCTCATTTTAAACTAAGTCTCAAAGTAAATTGCAGATGAGCCAAGCATGTCTTGAAATTAATGTAGTGATAGGACACTAATGCCACGATTCATTATGGTTTGTCAATGTGCCGTACTTCTGGAATGTGCGATAAAATTATATTAATACTCTGTGCTAATGAGATTAATGAATATGAACATGCAGGAGAAGAATAGGGTCCTTTGTTCAACTATTGAAAAAATAACATATAGGTAATTAAAAAGAATTAATCAAATCATGTACAGCCTCATTTATATTAAATTAATTTGTCTGGTTTCATTTCTAATAATTAATCACTTTTTGCAAATTACAAAGCACTTCAGGCGGATGGAAGCCCTACTGTAGGAGTTGTGATTCAGAATATTTAGAACGATCAAGGTGGTCCCTGTGGGTTCATATTAATTAAGGTTTAACAGTTTGGAAAATTGTAGCAATATTTTATGATTCATGTAATTAAACTCTGTAACAAAATGTCACAACTGCTAGTTACTTCTGCGCCTGTGATTTATATCTTCCTCCTTTTGGAGAGGAAGCGGCAGAAATGAAGTCTTCTGAAACGTGCCGCCGCAGTCGATGGGAAAACAAGCTGGTGGGTTCAGTGCAGAGTGAAGCACTCTGCCTGGGGTACCGAGCACCCTTCCACTCCCAAATTCCACCATGGGGCCATGCAAATCAGGCTGACTCCTATGATCTGACATATGGTAGAAATCTCAAGAGTCTCCTCTGGCATGTTTGCTTGGATTAAAAACGAAAAGGCCAGAGCTGTGAGCCTCCCTCCCTAACTGAAGGGGGTGCATCGCGAGCTCCCACTGCTGGAGGCTCCTGGGTGTCCAGCACCCAAACTCCCAGAAAGGAAGGCAGCTGCGACCTCGGACATCAATTCGTCTGGTTTACATGCCCGGGATCCTGTCTGGAAAGCTCCAGTCCCTCGTGCCCCGGAATAAGGACGGCACCGGGCAGTTCCTCCTGCGAGCTGCGGCCTAGGGACGCCACGGATGGCTCTGGCCGGCTGCTGGGGGAGAGGAGGGCGCCCAGGAGGAGGCCCCGGCCAGGCCGTGGGTCTTGCTGTGGGTCTTGCACTGCGGGTCAGAAGCACCTGGGAACTCTTCCCTGAAACGGATATGTTGGCTCTCTTCCTCCCTGTCTCCTCCACCCTGCTTCCTCCCCTCCTGGTTTGTGCCCCTGGGTGCTGACTCCTGATCATCGGGTCTCTAACCTCGGCCCGGCTGGATTATGGCTGCATTTTGCTCTGCCCGTGGAGGCACAGCTGGAGGTGGGAAGAGGTCAGGTGCTTCTTGCCCTGTCTTCCCTGCCTCAGACTGTGTCTCTCCTCAAGGCCCAGGGGAAGCGACCACAGGCCCCCTGCGGCCCACCCTCCAAGGCCCAGGCCTCCCCCGCTCCAGGGACACCATTCCCTCTTCTTCCTTTGGTTCAGGGGTACCAGGGGCTTCTCACTGTTGCTAGCTCCTGGGCGCCTCACCAACTCTTCCTCCGTAAACACTTCATTCGAGTTCCTTCCTTAAGTATCTGATGGTGAATCCCTGCCTGGGCCTCCCCCAAGAGATTCTGATTTAATGGGCCTGGGCTAAGGCCCCAGCAGCTATAGATTTGTTCATGGCTCGTGATGATTCCATTGCATAAGGTGGAGAACCCCTGCGTGAGGGAGATTCTGGGAAGTGTTGGCATCTCCAAAAACAGTGCTAACAGAATACTTACTCCTGGCCAGGTTCTAAGTGCTTTATATATATTTCATCATTCCTGACAACTCTGAGAACCAGATGATATTATTCCCATTTTATAGATCGAATAGCGGAGGGGAGAGAAAGGGTAAGTAATTTGCTAAGGCCGAACATCTATTAAGTAGTGAAGCGAGGATTCAATTCAGAATTTGGCTCTCTGCCACTACTCTATGCTATACTAATATGAATTTTGACGATTTATTATTATTATTTTTGAAAGATTTTATTTATTTATTTGAGAGAGAGTGAGAATGCGAGCAAGCATGAGTGGAGAGCAGGGCACGGGCTCAACTCCAGGACCCCAAGATCACAACCTGAGCCAAAGTCAGACGCTTAACTGACTGAGCCACCCAGGAGCCCCTGCCAGTTTATTCTAAGAAATGACTTGGAAACGAGGAGAACCTGCTTGTTTACTCAACACTTACATTCACTTCTGTATTCATGCATTTGTTCTGAAACATTTTATTTTATTTTTAAAGATTGTATTTATTTATTTGAGAGAGAGAGAGAGGCAGAGACACAGGCAGAGGAGGACCAGGCTCCACACAGGGAGCCTGACATGGGACTCGATCCCAAGACTCCAGGCCCTGGGCCAAAGGCAGGCACCAAACCACTGAGCCACCCAGGGATCCCTGTTCTGAAACATTTTAATGAGCAACTATATATATATCCCAGGAATGGAAGAGCCTATAGTCTACCCATCAAGGCTGGAGGGGAACAAAAGAGACAGACTTATAAACGGATATAGAAACAAATGTGTAAATAGATAAAACTGAAATATCACATGATTGATTGGGTATACGGAGTTGAGGGACCCCTGGAGAGTAAAAACTGTGTTCCAACTGAGACGTGAAGACCACTTCACAGCCAAGGAGACCACAGCACATAGGATCACTGTTAGAAAGTGTGTCATGGGGCAAGATCCATGAGGACAGGATGGCTTCCATGGCAGACGTGGGGTCTGAAGAGTCATTTATGATTGGGTCATTCATCCCAATCACTTGGATTTTGAATTCTGTCCTGTAAGCACAGAAGAACTGGAATCTCTGCTTTTAAGTGACGGAAAGGGCATGATCATATTGGGGCTTCGGGAGATTGCTTCACCAACATTGTGGAACAGGAATGGGATCGAGTCACATCTAGACTCAGTGACACCCGTTAGGAGAAGGCCGAAATTCAGGTAACAGATGATGGACTCAGAGCAAAAGCCTCCACAGCGTCGAGGAAGAGAGTGGCTGTTCCTAAGGAATTCTGAATCCATTGATTTTTCTCTGGTCCAGTGCATGGTCTGGCTATTAAACATAATGTGTGTGGTCTGGTAATGATGCTGATCTGCCCAGTTTTGCCAGGCCCTTCGGGAAGCTCTGGTCCCTCTCAGCCCACACTCAAATTGGATTAACTTGGAAATGAGAAAGACCATGCCTTTTTATGCCTGTGAGCGGGTGCTAGGAATTTTGGGACTCCCATGGGAAAGAAACATACTCTCCTGATCAGCTGCCATGGTGTTACATGTCTGTAAATAGCACTAATTGGGCACAGTTTATTTTGTTTTGTTTTCTTTATAAAGTGTATGACCCCATTGTTGCGCTCAAGTATGAAAGCCATCCCGGGTTCCTTTGCAGGTAACAAGTTTGTTCTGACTGCACCATGGTGGAAGCAATACTAATGGGATGGGGAGCAAAGGCTGCTCACAGACAAATGATGATAAAGTGAAATCTTTAAGTAATCATCAAAAAAATGAGGCAGAGCCATGTGAGCTGTCTCTCCAAAGTGACAAGGCTAAAGAAGCTGCCAAGCCACCAGCCTGAGGCCCCAAAGCACATTTATGATTTAATTCCCATTTTGACATCAATCAACACATATTAATAACTTCAGCTAGAGAAAGTAATGTCCTGGGTGTGCTTTTACAGTGACATGCCTGCACCTAGGAAGCAAATTTTTGATTGCCAATTAAACCCCAAACAAGCTCAACTGTTTCCACTCATCCCACCATCCCACCCTACGAAGCTACATCATATTTCAAACAGCACTGTGGGGCCCACTGACATAACCTTAGTTTGGCATATTCCCTTAGAAACAGACACCAATTTCATTAACCTAAATCTGGTCTTATGGAATTATAAAATCTGTTAGCTGGAAATGAGGTGGGGGGGTGGCTTACAGATCTGAGTCTGACTCCCTACCTGAAGAATATTCTCTGCTATTCCACCTGGCAAGTGGTGGTTCACTTCAGTAACTCTACAATTGAGGAGCCCCGATAACCCAGACAAACTATGCGGTTTCCAGAGAATCTGTGGGTTTTAAGTCAGAGACCTAGTTCTATCCCAGACAAGTGTATCTATCCATGTCTATATATTCTATTATACATAGTATAATATATTATATATATGCTATAAGTATATATGAATATACAAATGTCTATACATAAAATATTTATATAATATGCAAATCCATATTATAAACAATACATTATATATTATAACTAATATAGAAGTATGTAATAACATAATATATGTATAATATACATATCTCAACCAAAGCAGCTCTGCCTACCAAAGGACACTTGGTAAAGACTAGCAATATTTTGATGGTCATAACTGGGGATGTTAACAGGTAGAAATCAAGATGTTAAACATCCTAAAATAGCTTCCCACAAGGTTCCCCTAATCTAACCCAAAAGGTCAATAGTGTTGATGTTGAGAAATCATGGTCTATACATACGGAGAAAGATATGCAAACACAAACACATAGACATACCTAGCTCAGAATCAGGCACAGTTCCCTTTACCCTGATTGTTAGAAAATTTATGGTTCCTTTGAGCCAAAATCTGTTTCCCATTTAGTCTTATATATCCCCCTTGGAAAGATATAGATTAAGTTAATTCCACTTCTAATGACAATCCTTCAACTATATAAAATAAATATATAAAGACATCTTTCAAAGTTACAGTCTCCCCAAACCCAACACCCCCAGTTCCTTCTCATGTTCCCCCATATGTCAGGGCTCCCAATACACTCATCATATTTTTGGCGGAAAATCACAAAACTAAAGCCACTTAAGAAGATTAAGGGGCAAATTGGTGGGGAGGAGCAGTAGGATGACAGGGAATTTGTTGGAAAGTTATCAGTTTATCTCAGATCCAAGAGAATCCCCAAAGTACCTGTACTTCGGGAAAGAGAATGCTATTATACTCTAGATGAGGGGTTAGGTTAGTCTTTATTAATCATCAGATCCTCAAGCCCTAACACCATGGCTGGAAAATTATAGGCACTCAATAATTATGTGTTGGAAAGAAGGAGAGAAGGAAGGAAGGAAGGAAGGAAGGAAGGAAGGAAGGAAGGAAGGAAAGAAGGAAAGGAAGGGGAAGGGAAGGGAAGGGAAGGGAAGGGAAGGGAAGGGAAGGGAAGGGAAGGGAAGGGAGGCAGGAAGAAGAAGGAAGAAGAAGCCATAAGAAGGGAATTCTCAGAGAAAGGGAATTAAGAGCAATAGCCAACCTCCAGGAATGTTCTTTGTCCGTTTTAGGAGCTACAGCTCTATGAAAACAAGGAAACTGTCAGCAAAAATAAGCATCGGCTCATGTGTGAAGCACTGACTCCTACCCTTTAAAGACCTCCTAGCTTTGATTCTTTGACTTCTGTTTGCGATGCTAAATTTCTTGCTGCCTCTTTAAGCTTACAACATGTTTTGGGGCTTTGCAACATGCAAGTCTGTTATTAGAGATTCTGTTGAATTATTCAGGGCTAAATCAAGATGCGAAGACACCTTTTTTTGAGACAGAAAATTGGCAAACACTCTCTAAGATGCCTTACAGCCAAAAAAAAAAAAAAAAAAAAGAGCCCACAAATTCTTCTGCAGCTGTTGTATGTACTATAAAATTGATAATGATTAAAAAAAAATTGTTACCTGCATAGGAATGGCATGTGCTTCTCGGGAAATGCTTTTGTCTCCAGTGACAGTATCAGCTTTTGACAGACCCACAAGAGATGTACCTAAACTGAAACCCAAGGGGTTAATTCTATCCCCTTGAAGCTTCTGAAACACAAATGGGCTAATGTGCCATCAATATTAGAAATCAACATTAAGTGGAAAGATTTCCCTCTCTTTGACTTTCATTATAGGCCCAGGAATATTGAAAACCGCAATGACTCTGGGGATTGTGTCAAAACACACTTGATACACATCAAAAGGAATTGCCTCAGCAAGGCTGAAAGAATCAATTGTCTCTCCTTCCAAAATGCTGACCCAAAAGCTGAGGGCATCTGCAAAGTGCAGTGAAGTTTCCTAGAAAGCTTCTGAGTGCAGTCCAGGTGTGGCACAATACAACAATTCTCTGGGAAAAAAAAAAAAAAGCATCTTGGCTATGTTTGGCAGCCAAGGTGTGTTCCACATATCAATAAATTAAGAGAGAAGGTAGAAGAAGGAAGTCGAGCAGAGCCAGCCATACCTAAGGGCTACTGATGACCAAGGGCATGGCCCATGGGATGACATGAGTATATGGATCTCGGGCATTTAAGCCAAGGGGCTGATTTCCAAATGCTAATTTGGTGTCTAGAAGGCATCAAAGTGAGTATGTCTCTGGAATGTTATCAATGCAATTGACCTTCAATCAAAAGTAGACAGAGGGACCCTCTCCTACTTTCCCAATGAACCCTCCTTTGGACCAAACTCATTCAAGGAACTTTCTCTCTAGCTTTCCATCCCACAGTCCCCCTCTCTCTATTCTCCCCCATCCACAACAGTACATGATTTTGAATTATGTGCTTAAGTAGGGAAAATGAAGTATCGTGCCAACAGCTCAGCAACCCACTGATGCCCAACAGCAATGTGAACATTTGTCCATTTCCCTTGCTGCTAAGCTGGAATGGGGGCCTCAACTAAAGTCTTCAATAGACAATTGAGGTCTTTCTTGAGAGCCGTTAAATGGTATTTCTGAAGCTGTGAAAGATAATCTGCTGCTGTGGTCATGATTACCTCAATCGCCTCCAAGCACGCATATACATCCAAACAGGCACACATGCACACGTACAGTCTCCAAACGTGTAACGTGTCTGATAGCCAAAAGACACAGTCAAGGCAGCAGTCCTGTGGACTATTGAGATTGAGTCCATGACTAAGTCTTGAACTGCATGAGGAAAGAAACCTTTCATAATGAGAAGTTTCCAGAATTGGTCAAGATCTGCAGCATCCACCGCTCTCCCCCACCCACCTCACTGACTGTACTGGTTTCCCAGAGTTGGTTAACAACTCAATAATCATAAATCATTTTTTAGAGATTTGATTGATTGATTGATTGATTAAGAGAGTATGCAAGTGTAGGGGGAGGGGCAGAGGGAGAGAAAATTTCAAGCAGACTCCCCGCTGAGATCACAGCCCCATCCTGGGCTCCATCTCACAACCCTGAGATCATGATGAGCCCAAAACCAAGACTCAGAGACTTAACCAACTGAGCCACCCAGGTGTCCCAATCATAAATCATTTTTAAAACAATGCTGGAGCTGGACGGTTAGTGAAGAGCCTCCTTTAATCATGGGGAACACTGCTAAGTATTGAGGTATGGAGAGTGAGGCAATGCCTCAATAATTTGAGTTATGTTCATTTTCTTTTTTAGACTCTGCAAGTAATTCTTGAGCACTAAATGTTAATCCATAGCTCTGCTATACTAATAATAATTTTGTCCATGACTATTTCCTTGGGCTGCATATAAGAGAAAAGCCTACTGTGTTAGCTTTAAACAATAAGAAGTTTTGATGTTTAGGCAATAGGAAGTTCAGAGGCAGGCAGTCCGGAGCTGGTACCAAGAATCAGCGATGTTATCAGGCTATTTGCACCTTCTTGCTCTCATTTTTAGCACATAGCTTTTAACCTCAGGCTCCCAATAGAGCTGCTGCGCTTCTAGGAATCATATCAGCATTTTGGGTGGAAAGAAAATGGAAGGGCCAAGAGTCAGAAGCAAAGGGGGCTTGCCTTTTCACTTGGGAATGGATGCTAGCTCCAAGAACCTCTACCTGTGTCTAGTTGGCCAGAACTTTGTTACACGGACTCCTCCAGCCACAAGGGAATCAGGAGAAGTGACTTTTTAAAAATCTGGGAGATTGCCAGTCTGAACAGAATTATCTAATAATGAGAAAGAAGTGGAGGTGAATATTGAGTAACTAGCATTAGCTACAATATTTTATTTTAATGACCTGCTTCCTCATTAATATTCCCTAATAGAAGCTCTATGAGGGACAGGACAGCACCTATGCCTGTCACAGTGTATAGCATAAGTCATATTGAAAGAAGGAAGGACAAGAAGAAAGGAAGGAAAAAAAAGAGAGAGAAGAAGGGAGGAAAAGAGGAAGGAGAAAAAGGGGGAAGGAAGTTAGGAGAGGGACAGTAAAGAAAAAGTAGAAGTTAATGCATATGGGGGATGAAAGATTAAATCGAGTGGGCAAACTATAGGCCAAATCCTGCCCATCATCACCTGATTTTGTAAATAAAGTTTTATTGCAACACAGCCATGCCCATTCATTAGGTATGGCTTACGGCTGTTTCCCCCCTAACAGCACAGTGAGTAGTTGTGACAGAGACTCTGTGGCCTGTGAAACCTGAAATATTTACCATCTGGCCCTTTACAGAAAAACTGTGCAGACCCTTGGGCTCAAGTGACTGATGATTTCTTTGGTTCCTCAGGAGACAGGTCTTACAAAACATTATTCGAAAGTGAAGCAATAACATGACGTGGGGGTGCTGAGGGTCGAGTCCACTTGAACTCACCCTGCACACTCCCTCACTCCCAAATTGTACTCTCCTTCCCCCCCAGTGAAGGGGTACGCCTGCTTGACCGCCTCCCTGTCGGGGCCCCATCGTGCCCGCCACCAGGCTAAGTGACCCCGAGGCAGGCAGAGGGCCAAGAACATTGACCTCGTGCTTTCAGGATTGTCTGATTTAAGGTGGTCATCTCTGGTGCTCTAAGAAACCTCCTCCCTCTCCACCCCCTGTCTTACCATTTTGGCCCAGGAAATAAGGTGGCTAAATGTCGCTGTGCTTGTCACGGGGCTGGGTGAATGACTGACTACATAAACAAGCCTTATGAAGGCAGCAGGACGGTGGGAGTGGATATGGGGATGTACTTGGAGCCACGGGCTCTGCCCTTCCTGCTTGTCCTGCTGGGGAGGCTGAAATGGGGTCCGAGCACAGCAGCGGGTCCTGCTGCCTTGGGTTTTCTGGTCCCTCTTCTGGGAGGCCTGGAGGTCTCACAGCTTACGGGCCCCCAGGGAACTTCTGGAAGGGAGGCGGGGTTGCCAACGCCCAGTCTTTCTAACTGTGCCCAGTCCAGGCCCTTTCCCAGTCCAGGCCCTACCCCGGGCACCCCTCACACCTGGGTTTATAGGACAGTCACTCTGCCCGGGGGGAATGCTCCCACACACTCAGTCCCAGCCTCACCCCTTCTCTTTCCTTGCAGGTCCTCAAAACCAGGGGCCCATATTTATTTCCCTTCCCATTTTCTTTAAACTGGGACAATTTTTCAATTTAGAAATGGATGCTAATAAGAAGAAACATGGGCATCGCCCCCAAGCAAATCTGAAAGCCTGCCTTCCCCACGTTCCATGTCGACAAACCCCCAATACCCCTCCCCAAAGGGCAAAGGCCACCCTGAGCAAAATGCCAAACCAGCTTCTACAAATAAACTTGTGGCCAAACTGCAGCCATAAAACTTTGAAAACGACTCTGATTGAGACATTTGGACTAATTACCAGGGAGCAGCGGCTACGAGCCCTTCCCTAATGCTGTTTATTACATTCCCTCGTTATGGGGACTCCCTGGGGTTGGTTTCTGAAATAAAGATTTAATTTGAGGGTAAATCAGAACAACAAAAAATGTAGCTCGTTGTAAACAATAGTATCCCCAGCCCAGCTGAGCCCATCAATATAAAAACAGAAGTCCTCCTCATCCTCTCCATTCTGTAAACATGTTAAATGCTATTTATTGTGACTACATGTGTGTGGCCCGGCATGAGTGAAATTCGGAGCGTTTTCGTGACCGAGAGACATAAACATCAAATACTGCTCCCATCATTCTCCCAGTTGTAAAGTTATAAAATCTAAATATTAATTTTAATAGAAAGGTTAGGAAATTAGAAACTGCAGTACCCACTGAAATCATCGGAATAACATACAGCCCACAGAGGGAGCACCAGCATTCCAAGGAGATTAAAGAGGCAGGTGGGGTCCAGACGTGGTCCATGAAATATGACATGTGTCATAAACACAGGCTTAGGCCCATGGCTCCCTACCAACCCTGAGTCCTACCCGGCCAATGTTTTTTTTTGTTTTTTTTTTTTTTAACTCAAGACAGGATGTACACAGATGCAAAGAGCAAGAGATGAGAAACAGTTAATCTGTGGCCCATAAGAAAGTCCATTTGACCATCTTTGACTTGAAGTCTGGGAAAGGGACAGTTTGTCATTAGCCTGACACCCGTGATCCCCAAGCTTGGGTTAAGGCGGGTTAAGGGACAGGCGGGTTAAGGCAGTCCTGCTGGAGGAACGTTGTGATCTTTGGGCTGCTCAAGCGGAGACAGTCTTAATTCTAGATGAAACCAGGAAGCACACATCACAGGCTTTCACCTTTAGAGACTGAGTCAGATGGTCCTTCCATGCAGGAGTAAGGACTTCTTCCTCCACTTGTGCTCTTCACCTCTGACTGCAAAGGGCACAGGCTTTGGAAACCACGCACCTGAGGGGCACTGCCATGGTGAAGCAAACAGACTGGCACTAGGTTGGAGTCAGAAGTCATTGGTTCTAACCCTCACCATGTAGCCAACTTCTAGCTGGACTTTCAGGAAGTTGCTTTACAACTTGTTATACATTCCACACCTGCCTTATCTACCTCCTTAGCTTGCATGTCCTAGACTTAAAGACTATGCGTGCCCTGATCACAGGTTAGAACAATGGCTCTCAACTGGAGCTAATTCTGTCCTCCCACCCCACCAGGGGACATTTTCCAATGTCTAGAGACATTTTTGGTGTCACAAGTTTGGGCAAGCTACTGGCATTTAATGGGTAGAGACCAAGGATGCTGCTGAATGTTCTACAGTGCACAGAATAGGCCCTCACAATAAAGTTATTCAGCCCAAAATGTCAATAATACCAACACTAGTTGGTTTTGTATCCATTTCTCTCGAGCTAAAGTCACTTCAAAACCTGATAATTTGGAAAAGCATAAACCTTTTAAGACCTTATGATATTTGTACTCAAAACATAAGCCAAACTGGTTAGAACACCAGCTCATGAAAAACAGAACCAATAATCTGGTTTTTAGACTTTACAGATCTTCAAAGTTCTCCAAAGGTATGCCCAGAGAACTAACCCAGGGTTCCCCAAAGGGTCTCTCCAGAGTAGGGACCTTACTTGTGTTTGCTGAATTGCACATCATCTTGCTACTGTGGCAAGACCAAGCACCTTGCCTGCTATGAGAGGCCTGTTCATTTTCTGTGTAAAACAAAATTAATGTGGGCAGAATGCAAGGAGAGGGGACCTTGCACAGAGTTGGTGGTTGAAAAATATTTCCCGTGGGAATGAATGAATGGATAGAAAACTGAATGAAGTGTCATCTAGTCAAGACTCTTATTTTCTCTCTGAGCTTCCATTTGCCCACCTATAATGGGGGGATGATGCTAACACCTGTTCCATAGATCCCATGGGATTCTTGTGAGGGACAAATTATATAATTCCTAGAGTGCCATTTTGAGGAATGGGTTTGGAAACAGTGATCCTTGAAATAGAAAAGACTCCATTTTTACTGCCACCCAGCTGCTGTCTCCCATGGTCAAACCCACACCAAACCAACTTGCATCTCCATGAAGTCAGGAAGAAACAACTCTGTGTACTTCAGTAGAATCTCAATCCCAAGTTACAATAGGAGTCCCTGACTTTGGGGAAAGGAGGTAGGATGGGGTTTCTCAAGCTCTGAATCCCCACACATCCTGCTTTTACCAGATGCCACATCTGCAGGATAAAGTTCTCTGACATCTCATGCTGCCTGTAACCAAATGAGTTTTCTCCTGATAAATACCGAACAGAAAAGGAAGTTGGGTAGCCTCATACACAATCCCTGCATAAGTTTAGAAGGGGTTCATGAAAATCTCACAAGCTCCCAGATGACTGGGACCCTCATTAGCTCTCACTCTATCTCACTCCAATGCCACCACTACCACTCCTAGCATTTATCTAAAGATTTCCATGGAAGAATAGTTCCATGAGATAATGCTTGGTATGCTGACATAAATTCTATGGTCACACAAACCTGGGAAAATGTTACACTAAGCAAAGTTGTGTTGTTGTTTTTTTTTAACTTGTAGGAATTTTTCACAGCCTTTGATGTACATTGGGAATTTCCATTGGCTATAGTGTATATTTACAAATCCACTTGAAGATTGCATCTTTTATTCTTTATTTACCTAGAAAATATTATGTTTCAAAAAAGTAGCTTGGGAAGATCTGGGCAATCATTCCCATCTTGACAAGTGACTGCCCTATCTAGCTTTTAAAGGGACCAGTCCATATACTTGGAGAAGGTCTCCCATGCATAGTCTACTTTTAATCTCAGAACCAAGTTCTCAGGTCTAATGTCTCAGTTTATAGATGTTCATTGGGAAAGTTCAACCCCTCCTGGGAAATCTACTTCAGATGAAGCTGAATGGACACTCTTTATTGACTACACATTGCCTACCTCAACAGCATCCACCCTAAGGAACTTAGAATTTATATATATGCCAAGCTGGCAGCTAACCCAACAAGATAGCAGCTATGAGAGCATTCAACTTGAGTGTCACTGCCTGAGAATGGCTCAACAGCTCAGAGGAGGGAAGAGAGAGCTAGAATTGGGTATATCAGGTAAGGAAGCTGGAAGGAATTGGAAACTAAAGTGGACCTTGACTATTCTGGAGAAGCGGAAAGGACCTGGCCCCATAGTTTTAAGCATAAAAAGAAAAAAACCTACGTTAGCAGTGTCTAAGGTCCGTTTCCCTGAAAGGAGAGCATGAGATACAGATTTGGATGCATTATGGGATTGCCTTCCTCCTTCAAGGCAAGGGATAAAGCCTTTTGAACCCCACAGCAGTCAATTATTGGTTATAGATACCCCTTGACATCAGGGGCTAACCTCATGAGCGAGGCAGCGAGGCAGCAGAGAATGATGCCCTGGCCTGGTAAAGGGCGTTGGGACGGGAACACCCACTAGCACCTATTATGAGCAACAAAGACAAAAATGTAGGAGTGAACATAAGATTTTCATGGAACAATAAGAACACAGTCTGAGGATAGGAAAAGATTTGAAATGTAGTATCACATCAGGCATATATAAGTTGAATAGAAGGATACAGAAACCTTTTTTTTGGGAGCCAGCATACACCCTAAGGTAGATCCCCCCCACTTTCCGATATAATATATTTTGAATGTGACCCACTCTGTGGTTTGATTGCTTTTCCCCTGTATCTGATTTTATTGCTGCCATCCATCTATATTCTACAACCACCACTCACAGAACCTTTCCAGAGTGCTGAGGCTTCAAATAAAAAGCTACACATACAATTTGCTTTTTTCTTTCTTGCATGATCTTGGCATTTGGTATGATTTTCCCCTAAAATTCTTCTTTTAGATAAACTAAACAATAGTTCTCGGGGATACAGAGAATAAGACAGATATGGGATATGATAATGTCTAATATTTGCAGGCTGCAAGAGGAAATGAGTCATTTGAATAACATAAGCAATGATAACTCAGCTGAATATGACTAAGATGTTAAAAATAAGGTGTGTTTACAAGTGAATAAACTTCCTGATCATAATGCTAGTCTCCAGAGAGATGGAAAGGGAACAGCCAAAGGTCCTTGGCATCCCATAAATTTCATCCTATTTTCCACTGGCCAAATGTGGTCATAGTGGGTTGCTCCCAGTGGCCTCTCATTGCCTGTTGGTATAAAATTGAATGATATGCCCACTAGGGTGGAAAGTTCTTGACAGTCGACATGACAGCCCCATCTTTGGGGCCTTTTGCCTTTCTTTTCCTGAAGATTCATGAAGTAAAGCATTGGAGCTATCTTTTCCTGAGAAACAAATCCCTATATATATTCATTACTATTTCATTCTCGTTTTCTGGTCCTTCCCTCAGTTATCTTATTAAATCTCAGGACCCTGACAGTAATTCATCACTCATCAGATCCTTGACTAACCTGTAAAACTATTTTGAACTGGGTTGTGAATGTCTTACAGTGGTTAAACATTTCTCCTACTCAGATGACACTAACAACTTATCAGGGGCTTTCTCTTCTTGAATCCCACTGCTGTGGATTATAGGAGTAATGACATAGAAGAAATATACTTGGTAAGAGACTTATGTCCATTCAACACTTAGATAACTTTCTTAATACTGTCTCTTGTCCTTCAGTGTGCAGTCTCAAGAGGTTGGCAAGATGAAAAACTACTTTTCCAAAACCACCTTGCAGTCAGAGCACTCAGTGATTTGAGTTCTGTGGACAAAATAGATCCTCTGAGATGTGGAAAGGAGCAAGTAGACAGAGCCATCTTTCCTTGGCAAGGCTGGTGGACGAGCAACCTACAATGGCATGAGTGTCTGTAGTTGCCCCATTATGGTTCCACTGCCTGGGAACTGTGTTTGTAGATGTGAGACATCTGTGGAGAAGTGAGGATAGAAACAGTTTTCCATCCGTTGATCCTGGAGTAAAAACCCAACTTCATTTTCTGCATGTACATTATAGCTCAATAAAACAAAGTTAGAAAAAAATCTAATATTAATCCCTGACTTCTGATCCACCCAAGTTTTAAAATAATTGTGAAGTACTTAGGTACTACGTCCCTTTATTAAATACCTCTCTGTTTGTAATAGCTCGAGGGCTTTCTATTTCTTGCACATATCCTTCACCAGTATAATAGCTTTCTTCTTCATTTTAAGACCATACACAGGGGATAGATCTGTTTGTTTAAGAAGTTGTCCAACAAGGAGTGGACCATGCTTATGGCTAGTGAGCTTGCTATCACAGAAAGTAGTTCAAGAAGAGATCAGACAAGCCATATAAAAGGGATGGTATGATGGGAATTTGACTACTAGGCAGTAGCTTAGGCTCTTTAATTTCTAATGTGCTGTCTAACTCTGAGATTCTCTGATTTGGGCACAACTGATTTCCTTTGAAAGTAACTTCTGGAGACTGTTGCAAGAGACAGCCCCTCAAAAGAACTCCTAGGATGTAACAACCATGTTTAGGCTTTATAAGCCTTCTGCTGGCTCTGAATTTGAGCAGAATATGGGAGAAGGTAAGAACCCCACCACCACCACCACTAATTAGGCCTGCCAATCAATAGACAGAAACTAAAAGAAACTCTCGCAGAACAAAGGCAACACAATGGGATTGAAGAACCCAAGGATAGGAAGATTTTTTTTTTTATTCTGACTTTTGCATCTTTTCACTGTTTCAAAAATCCAAGGACTATTTCCGCCAGAAAAGTGCCTTCTCTTTACTTCCATGAATATCTCTAATTGAAAAAAATGGGACTTGTGGATCTCCTTCAACAGCTCTAATGAATGACTCTCCTTTGATTTCTATTCATGCATGATAACTTCTCGAGACTACCTGAATATAAAAGGGGAAGGAAAACTAGAAAAAATATGTTGACCCAACCAGGAGTCACAGGTAAAGAAAAGATAGGATACTCTATGATAGGAACAGTTCATGCCTCCCATTTGCTCAGAGGATCATAGTGCTAGGCACTGAAAGAAGAAAGAGAACCCCAGTAGGCAGAACCACAGTTGATAAAAATCTGCTGGGTTATAAGCCCAGGAACCTATTGTCCAGCTCTAGACCCAGAAAAGAATTTTAAAAACACTCATATGAGAAGAAAGCAGAGCCAAGGAGAAAGTCCATACACTTTGCTTGTTGCCATAGTCTGGATTCTGGTAGACTTCTTCTCAGTTGAAAAAATACATATATATTTTTTGCATTCACTATATGTCAGGCACTGCACTAAGTGCATTCCATGTATTATCTCATTTATTAGTTATATAGTTCCATTATGTGTACAAATTTTCCTATCATACAAATGATGAATCTTAAACCAAAAGGGTAAAATTAACTAGACCAAAGATACACAGAGAATTTCTGAGAGAGCTAGGATTTGGATGCAGACCATCCAACATCTGCGCCTGTACTTTTAAGAACTCTGCTCTACAGCCTCATTTGTGATGGAGTCCACAAGAAAATTAAAAACCTGTGAAATAATAAAGAGGAAATAAAGCTCTGTCATTCTGAAGACCTAAAGGAAAAACAGAATTTTGAAAATTATTTATTATAAAAACCCTATAACCTTTTAAAACCATTTTTTTTTATTTAGAAGGAGACCATAAGCCATAGCTTGTTTGAAGCTAGAGTAGAAAGTCATAAAGACCAGAGTAGATTAGGGTGAAAGGAAAAATTAAAAATAGAGCATCATAAGTTCTCACAAGGGGTAGTGAAAGCAGAACTGGGGCAGCATGAAATATGTCAGTGAGTGGAGGATGGAAATGAGAAGCTCCTCTAAAAATGTAAAAGAAAATAACACAAGTGTAAAAATAATATTCAAGATAATAGCCATGGAAGATAAAGAATAGGAACACAAATTTTAAAATATTACAAATACAAATCTTCTAAAGGAAAAAATCAAAACAATTGGAACTGTAACAAATACTTATAGACATCAAGCCTCTCTGAGCTGACAAAATGCATGCATATCAGAATGGCTCTCCACAGTCCCAGCAAAAATCAATGGGAAAGACCAATGCTAAATCTTACCTTGGAAACATTTCAAAATTCTAAGTACAAAGAAAAATACTGTAAGTGTCCAAGCAGAAAACTCATGCTTTCTTCAGAGAAACCAAATCAGGCTGCTCTTAAGCTTCTCTGAAACTTTGGAAGTTCAAAAACAATATCACCAAATCTGCAGACATCAGAAAGAAAAAAGTGATAATAACCTAATATTTTTCTACCCACCCGAGTTATCATGCTTAAGAAAAGACAGGAGAAGGGTATTCTCAGAAATGAGAGAGTTCAGAAAACAAGCCTCTTGTGTGCTTTTCCTAAACAGATTGGGGATATACCACAGGCAGCCAAGGAACATATTGAAATGAAGATTGACAAAATCTCAATGAAGTGGAAAGGGACCAGCAGACTTCTAGGTGGGACAGCAACATGCATAACATGCAAACTTCTAGATTTCTGCAGATAATCATCACCTCCACACATCAGACTTAGTTAAGTCCATCACACTAATGAGCTAACAAGTACATAGAGGTCTTAGTAACTCCTCTCACAGCACCATATGGATAAACCTAAAATGAAATTCTTTTTTGTAACAGCTTTATTTTAATTCACATACCACACAATTCACCCACTTAAATGTGCAATTCAGTGGTTTTCAGTTGCCACAGTCAATTTTTGGAAATGTTCATCTCCCTAAAAACAAACTCTGTATCCTTTAGCCATCACTCCTATATTCTCCATCCCCACCTCCAGCCCTAGACTACCATTAATCTCCTTTCTGTCTCTATAGATTATCCTACTCTGGATTTTCATATGAATGGAATCATAATATATGGCCTTTTATGCTTGGCTTCTTTCATTTAGCATGTTTTCAAGGTTATCCATGTTGTAGCATGTCCCACAATATTTCATTTTTTTTGTGGCTGACTATATTCCATTGTACGGATATTCCACATTTGTTTATCCACCCACCAGTTGGTGGGCATTGGGTTGTTTCTACCTAAAATGAAACTAGTTCTTAAGCAAGTGTTACCATTTACCATGGAAACAACTCTACTTGAATTCAATAAATCCCTTTGATAGACATTGTCTCTTAGTCAAAGTTAATTATACATGTAAATTAAATACTTCAAAAGTAGAAAAAGATACCAAAAAACACTGTGGACATTTGGGAATGAAAGGTGACATATCTTTCCAATTTTATGTATTTTCAACATTTAAAAAAGGAGATACTCTACAGTTTACATTTTTTTAAGACTTTATATATTCATGAGAGACACAGAGAGAGAGGCAGAGACATAGGCAGAGGGAGATGCAGGCTCCCTGCAAGGATCCTGATGGGGAACTCGATCCCAGGACTCCGGATCACACCATGAGCTGAAGGCAGACGCCCAAACGCTGAGCCACCCAGGTGTCCCAACATTATAGTTTACATGGAGAGTGAAAGACACATTCTCTTATATATATTCAGCCTTACTATAATATTTGCTCTGAAAACACAAGCTTTTTCCAAAATGAGTGATCTATTAGGAAACAATTTGAACATCATGTAAACTTTGCTTACGCACAATTTTTTATGCAAAAAAATGGTAGGTGAACACATAAAACTGCACCCCACTGATAGGAGACTTTTAGAAATATACAAACACACATATTTACACACCTCAGATATCTACCAGCTACCTTGATGTGATCTGTGTTAGGAGCCACACCCATCCACATCTCATCATTGAAGTTTCTGTCAGATTTCATATGATCCTCTTTCTACTAATTCGCAGAAACTTACAATCTACAGTCCTTCTAACATCCATTTCCACAGACAAACTCCAAGTCTTTTTCAAAGCAAAGTGCCATACTTGTAGTTTTTTATGTAGTTCTTAACCCTTTAACATGTGTAACATTTGTGCTACTATTTTTTAATTATACTTTTTAAAAAAACATATTATTGATATTTTTTGAGTCTTATACCCCAATCCCCATTTTTCCCATAAGACCTGTGGTTTTTATTGCATTTTTTCACAGTGTGGTGATTTTTAGGAATGCATATGTGGAATAATTTCATATAAGACCTCTGAGAGGTGACATAAGCAACCTGTACCTCAGGGAGGCAACTGGCAGTTAACAATGTGAGGTTTGAAACTTAAACTTTCGCCATATTTTCTTTTGTAATGTGTTTTCAAAAAGAAATAGCTTTGAGAAATAAGGTTAACGTCAACCAAGCCTTGTGACAAAAGAACCCAGATTTAAAACTTTCTGTTTTCGTGGAAACATGGCTCTGATGAACCTGTAGGATACAGCTGGACAGGGAACTAGAAGAGATACACAATTCTGTTATGACTGCAATTCACACTGCTCTCAGTCAAGGGTCCTTCCAGCAAGGTAAGATTATACCCAGGTCTCAGTAGGATGCTTGGCACACAGAAAATGCTCGATAAAAGTTGAATGTGTGAACAAAAAAAATGGAACATATAAAGAGATGGGAGAGTGGATTATATTTGGGGAAGAAAGCTCTTTACAGAGATCTCCAAATCCAAACCTTAGGTCTGAGTCCAAACTTAGGTGAACACCAGCACTTCAGTCCTGCACAAGCCAAAGGTGTAGGTGAGGACTCAGCAGGAGTCTCCAGGAAACCCTGGCTGTCTTTTCTCTCACTGTGTACCGAGGCCTTCTAATTATTGTTGCTATCTCCCGTGCTGTAAAATATTTTATCGGTTGCACCACTTTGCAGCATTTTGTCTAAAGCTCTTAACTGTCATAAATGCATCCAACTGTCTGCCAATGTGGAATAATAAATAATTATTATGAGAGTGACTGATTTACTTAGAAAAAACATGAAAGGCCTCTAAACCTGGAGTTTCCTGCCCCACATAATGTGCGTGAAAGAAATGAGCATCAGTAATCACTGTCAACAGTCTCTTGTAACTAAGAATTGAACCATTTATCTGTCCAGCATGTGTAAATTATCATCATCGTCTCTTCCACGGGAAGGCCTAACGGCAATTTATGTTATAAAAATAATAAGATATGAGGGTTTAATAGAAATCACTTCTTGTTGCTCTACCCGGGAATACCGGGCTTTGGCACCAGCAAGCATCTCTGGCCCTACAAATTCAGGCATACCATCCAGCTGTTTATAGTTGGCTTCCTTATTTGTATATATGTTTTTACCTCCTTTAACCAAACGAAGAGAGAAAGCTTGCCTATTATATTTATGAGCCGACCTTTCCCTATCCACTTCAAGGATACTTTCTTTTGTGACCAAAAAAGATAATGCCAGGGAGCAAATGAGTTCTAAGCACTGAATAATTGTAAATGTTCTGACATCCTCTGAAAATATTATCAGGGCTCTAAGTTGCTACATATCCATCATGTCTTGGCCAGGATAGTTTTTGTTTTTTTTGTATTTTTTTTTTCCAAATGAGGCTGATTTTAACTTTAACAGTCCTTGGAATGTGCCAACTTTCTTAGTTATCTTGACCTTGAAGATGTGTGGACTCCTTTGGATACCCCAAAGAAAAGGCTCTGGGAAGGAGACATTTATATGTTTGCAAGTACATAAGTATGCTCCATGAATGATTCTTTTTACCGTTTGGGGTGAATCTTCAAGGATTAACACCCTGAAGGCACAGTGTCCCTACTATGCAGGGAGAAAATATACTGTTTATTGCTTAATGGAAGAGATTTTTCACTTTCTAACCTAGGTAGATACCACAGATAAGCTCAGCCATGTCCATTAGAGACCAAGGTGGTGGTGGGTACTGAAGATGGAGAATATAATTTGGGGGATTGGGAAAGCTGGTGTGCTTACTGGAAGAATGAAAAACCACACTCAAACTATTCTTCTCCTGGTCAGTTCTGAGCTGTTAAGTGAAAAAAAAAAAAAAAGAAAGAAAGAAGAAAGAAAGAAAGAAAGAAAGAAAGAAAGAAAGAAAGAAAGAAAGAAAGAAAGAAAGAAAGATCCTCTTATCCTCTTATCTCAGGAAATTCAAAGATGTCCTGGATATGGTCCCTACCCATAAGAAACTCAGTCCAGTGAGTGATGTGGGAATGTATACAGATTGTTATTTCTTCTAGGGCACTAATTCTACTTTTAAGATTTTCCCCACTAAGTTAAATTGGCACATATATCCCAAGAATGGTTGCAAAGATAATCTTTGTGGCATTGTTTATTGGCCATATGGCAAAACAACCTAATAGTCCTTTATCACAGATTGGCAAATGTACTATACACTTAGAATACTATGTTGCACTTAAAAAGAAGGAACATGGGATCCCTGGGTGGTGCAGCGGTTTGGCGCCTGCCTTTGGCCCAGGGCGCGATCCTGGAGACCCGGAGATCGAATCCCACATCGGGCTCCCGGTGCATGGAGCCTGCTTCTCCCTCTGCCTGTGTCTCTGCCTCTCTCTCTCTCACTGTGTGCCTATCATAAATAAATAAAAATTAAAAAAAAAAAAGAAGGAACATATCTGTACTTCCAGATGCACAACTCTCTCTCTCCCAAAAACGTCATGTTCTCTGTGAGAACTTTCCTGACTGCTCAATTTTAGATTTCAACTCTATTTCTCAATATTTACTAACTTCTGACTCCACGTTATTTTCCACAGTAACACTCAGCACCCTCTATCAGAATACATATTATGCTAACATAATTCTTTAAATACATATAAACGCGTATGGAGACATATAAATATATACAGTTGATCCTTGAACAGTGCGGAAGCTGGGGGACACAACCCCTCACACAGTCAACAATCTGTGTATAATTTTTGCTCCCCCAAACCTTAACGACAATAGTAATAGCCTACTGTTGACCAGAAGCCTTTCTGATAACATAAACCATCAATTAACATATATTTTGTATGTTTATACATATTGTATATGTCATTTTTACAATAAAGGCCAGAGAAAAGAAAATGATAGTAAGAAAATCCTGAGGAAGAGAAAATACATTTACAGCACTGTGCTATATTTGTGGAAAATTAGCAAGGTGAGAAAATATGTGCTGCTTCCTCATTTATGTACAAGGGTTGTAGATGTATGTGCTAACCAAGGGCCTCTAGAAGGATAATCAAGAGACTGGGAAAAGTGGTCTCCTCTAGGGACAAGTACCAGGGTATGTGAGTTTAAGAGTGAGAAGGACACTTAGGTTTTATTGCTTATCCTCTCAGAAACTCTGACTTTTTTTTTTTTGACTATGTGCATATTTGCTTTTTAAAATTATTTTTTAGAAATCATGAGTAAAGCTGAGGTCTGGCATGGTTGTGTACTGAACATATACAAGAGTGTTGCCTGAATTATTCATTTACAGTTTCAAATCCAGATGCCTACAGGGGCCAAGGTGGTGATAACCGGCATAGAGAGTGCAGGGATAAGAAAAATACCTGGTAACATCAAATACATGCCTGAAATTACATGCTTTCTTCCATTTTCCTTGAAATACACATCATTTTTTTGTCTATCTTTTGCTTTCCACGTTTTCAGACACATCATCATAAATATTTCTTTGCTCTAAACACACACACACACACACACCAAAAGTGCACATGCTGTGGTGGTAAGTAAGTCTTCTTTTTTAAAAAGATTTTAATTATTTATAAAATAATAAAAATCTTGAGGGACACAGAGAGAGAGAGAGAGAGGCAGAGACAGAGGGAGAAGCAGGCTCCCTGCGGGCGGCCTGATGTGGGACTCCATCCTAGCACCCAGGATCATGCCCTGAGCCAAAAGCAGATCCTCAACTGCTGAGCCACCCAGGTGCCCCAGTAAATAGGTCTTGACTCTGGCCTCTACTGTGGTTTACAAAAGACACCTGCCAGTCTACTAGAGGATGGCTTCTCTTCAACTCTAGTTGGTGACTAGGCAGGATTTCTGACTCAGTGCTGCCAGATCTTCTGAATTTTAGGAGAAATTAAAAATTCAAAGTGTTCATTTAAAATCTGCTACAGAATCAAGTCAAGTGGAGTTTATTCCAGGATTGCAGGCCTGATTCAACCCTCAAAAAATCAATCACTGCAATTCATCACACTATATGATCATATCAATAGATGCAGAAAAAACATTTGGCAAAGTTCGGAATCCATTTATAATAAGAACTCACAGAAAACTAGGAATAGAAGGGAACATAACGAAGCGTATTTATGAAGAAACTGTAGGCCAGAATCATATTGAATGTTTTCTATGTAAGAGATCAGGAACTAGTCAAGGATGTCCACTGTTACACTCCTATTCAATACTGTACTGGAAGCCCTAACAGATTCAATAAATATAGATAAAGAAATAAAATGCACTCAGATTTGAAGGAAAAATAAAACTACCTCTATTTACAAATACTATGATTTTCTACATAGAAAAAGCACAGGGAAGCTCCTAGAACCAAGTGAGTTTAACAAGGTTGAAGAATAGAAGATCAATATTCAGAAATCAATTGTATTACAATATACTAGCAATGAACAAACTACTATAAGTAAAATATTTTCAAACAGTACCATTTACAATAGTACCCCAAAATGAATTTATAGCTATAAATCTGACAAAATAGGTGCAGGATCTGTATGCTAAAACTATGCTGATAAATGAAAACCAAAAAGGCCTAAATAAAGAGAAAGGCATGCTCTGCCCATGGTGCAAGAGTCAATATAGTTAACATGCCAATTCTCCCCAAATTCATTCATAGATTTAATGTGATCCCAATGAAAATCCCATCAAGATGCCTTGTAGAAGCGTATTAAACTGATGCCCAAATTTATATGAAAGATAAAGGAACTAGAATAGTCAAAACAATTTTGGAAAAGAACCAAATTGGAGGACTCCCACTATGAAATTTTAAGCAGTACCAAAAAGCTATCAGTCAAGGCAGGGTGGTGTTGGTGACAACAGAGACTCATAGGCCAATGGAACAGAATTTAAAAATCCAGAAATTTCCTGGTGCACATAAATATCAACTGATTTAAAAATTTTTGACAACAATTCAATGGAGAAAAATTAGCCTTTCCAACAAATGATGCTATAAAAAACTCGATATCCATATGCAAAAAAAAAAAAAAAAATCCCCAAAATGAAAAACACCTTGACCCACACCTCATACTAGATAAAATTAATTTAAATTGGAACACCAACTCAAACACAAAACATAATAGTATAAAACTCTTAGAAGGAAACATAGAACTAAATCTTCATGACTTTGGCTTAGTCAAAGACATCTTAAATCTAGCATCCAAAGCACAATACAAAAACGAAAACAAAATGATAAATAGAAAAATGATGGGGACTTTATCAAAACAGAACACTTCTTTTTCCCCATTTTTTTTTCACAAAGATCACAATTAAGAGAAGTAAAGGAAAGCTACAGGCTAGAAGAAATTATTTGTAAATCACATATGCAACGAAATAGCTGTATCTAAAATATATTTATAAAAAACCTCATAAAACATAATAAGTAATGATAAACAATCCATTTTTTTAAAAGTCAAGATATTGGAACAGACACTTCACCGAAGAAGGTACATGCAGCTGAATAAACACAAGAAAAGATACTCAATGTCATTAGATATTAGTTTGGCAAATTAAAATAACAACAAGACACTACTATACATCTATTAGAATGATTCAAATAAAAAAAAATGCTGACAATACCAAGTGTCCGTGAGTATGCAGAGAGCCAAGAATTCTCTTGCATGGCTGGAAGGAGTACAAAATGGCACAGTCACTCTGGGAAACATGCTGGCAGTTCCTGAAAAGTTAAAAACACATTGACTGTCTGACCCAGCAATCCTACTTCTAGATACTTATAGAAGAGGACTGAACACATGTTCATATGAAAAACTGGATATGGCCTGTATTATAGCATTATTCATAATCGTCCAAAACTTGAAAGAGCTCAGATATCCTTTGGTGGACAAGTGGACAAGCAAACAGTGGTATAGCCATGCAATGGAATACTATTCAGAAATTAAAAGGAGCCAATTGTTGACACATATGACATAGATGAATCTCAAATTCATTAGGCTAAGTAAAATAACTCAGTCTCAAAAAGTTTCATAACTGTTTGACTTTATTTATATGACACCCTGGAAAAGGCAAAACAGTGGGAACAGAGCAGATCTGGTTGTCAGAGCTTAGAAGTGAAGTCAGGGCTTGGTTATAAGGGAGAAGCGTGAAGGAATTCTTTAGGACGTTGGACTGATTCTATATCCTGTGTGCAGTGGGTAGAAGAATGTATGTGTCAAAACTCATACCAAAATGAGTGTACACCAAAAAAAGTGAGTTGTACTGGATGCAAACTTACAGTATTGACAAATTACTTTCTAAAAGTGGGGGGGGGGGGAAGCTGAGTCAAAAGAAACAGAGGAGAAACAAATATTTTGGAGGCCGAATGAAACCCATCTGGAGGCCCAATCCCACCCATGAACCTCCAATTCACATTCCCTGACTCGGACAAATAGTCTGTTCAAGACAGACTGTGCTTCAGACTCAATTTGATCCAATTTCTTAACACGAAGTCCAGAGAGGGAAAGACATTTGTCAAAGCCACACAGTTAATCCTCAGTGCTAGCGCTGAGGTCAAGTTGCCTCACTCCTACTCCTGCATGGTGCATCCTTTGATATTGGTTGTAGATAGAGAGTTGAGCCTGAATGATATCCTGAAGTATAACATAATTCTCAAACACAAATTTTTTTTTGAGGAAGAATAGTGGGGAGAAGAAATGAACCTCATGGGGGGAAAGGCAAATTCCTTAAGAGTCAGCATTTACAAGAAGTATATTAAAAATTATGACCTCAACAAACAACTCCAGTGAAAGTTTGAGGCCAACAGACATAGAACGATTTAACTGTTGAAATAATTCTGTCAAAAAAAATTAGCAGTATTACAGGGAAGGCTGTGGGCCCTGATGGGTCCCCAGCAGAGAGGCGTCTGCGCTGGGCTGCTATCGATTCTGAAACAATCTCACACATGATAAATGAGAATGTGCTTAGGAGAGGATTCAGTCACGAGAGCCCCCAGATCAATCAGCTTGTCAACTGGCAGACGAAATTCAATTTTTATTCTTAGTAAACTCTTATTTGGTGGCAGACCATTGTTTCTGTGGAAATTGCTTCACAAAGGCCGAGGGGCAGGCGTGAGAACATGGAAAAAGATCATTTTTTCAAAGCATGTTAGGAGTGAAGATTTGGGGTTGATGACCAGGAGTGAGGAAATGTGATTATGGGGCAGTAGCTACCACAGCCCGCCTTCTTTGCCCAGAAGGATTAGCTGGGGCCAGTTCTGTGTGTCCAGTACACAATGGATTTTCTTCTCCATCTTCTGACCCCACCATCTTGGAAGAAAATCCTCTATAGAATGGGACCCCAGGCTTTGCAGAAAAAAACTCAGTGACCCCATGACAGAGCTGAAAGGGGATTCTACAGGGACCTTCTATTCCCTAAGGTTAAATCCTATGAAATTGCCACTAGTAAGTTAAAAAAAAAGAAGAAAAGGTCAAAACCAGCAATTTTATATGGTTGACTCAAATAACTTCTCTCTCTCTTATCTTACTTTGCCATGATATTAGGAATTTCTAGACACTTTTTCTTCTTATAACCTTTCAAAGTCACCCAAGAAATTAGCTTTAGGCCTGGGGCTAGGGACAAGGATTCTTGACTTCCAGACCAAAGCCCTTTACATTATTCTTTGATGCCTCCCTCCAAAGAGAGAGATGCTCCTCCATTTGGCTGTCAGCCCTCGAGTCAATGTCTATGCTGCGTATATGTATATGCAAATGCATATCCATGTAGACAGAGCAGGTATATGGAGCACTTGCACTGTGCCAGGCAGCGAATCATGTCTTCAAATTGTTCCTATGGGCTGGTTGGTGACACAGGCATTAAACAAATGGAAGAGATCATCAAATAATTAGGAACATATATAGTGCTACAAAGTCCATGTTCAAGAGCATTACGCAAGCAGCATATCACAAAGGACATAATATAACATGAGGGATAAACAAAAGGGTCCCTGAGGATTTTGCTCCTAAATTTAGACATGAGGGGTAGGGAGGAGTGAGAAGGACAAAGGTGGAGTGAGGAGGGAATCCAGTCATTTCTAGAGAGATCATTTCAGAGAAAACAGTACGTGCACAAAGGTGCTGAGGTGGGAACAGATCCAGCTTTTGGGGGACATAAAATAAGGTTCATATGCCTGGAAAGGAGAAGACAAGAGAGGAAGTATTATAAGAGATGGGTGGTGAAGATGGCAGCCCTTGATCACATAGAATCCTGTAGATTCTATAGGATGACATACACATCCATCCCTTTCCTATAAAATGTGAAGTTTGGATAAGGATTTCCCTGAGCTTTCCATCTCATTCAAGTATATGAAACCAGAAGAACAGGGAACAGGGAGGATGAAGAATCTGCTATTTTTCAGGCCTCCCTAAGAGAGAATTGAGCCGATATTCCATCAAGACTGTTTCTCGGGGCACCTGTCTGCCTTTGGCTCAGGTTCTGATCTCAGGATCCTGGGATGGAGCCCCATGTCTGGCTCCCTGCTCAGTGGGGAGTCTGCTTGTCCCTTTCTCTCTGCCCCTCCCCCTGCTTGTGCTGTCTCTCTTTCAAATAAATAGAAATCTGAATAAAAACAATTTAAAAAAAGAATGTCTCTGAAGTTTTCTTGCTTCAAAACAGTTAAAACTCAATCACCCAGAGCCACCTCCTCCATTTGACTGGCAGGCCTCAGGCTGCTCCCAGGCCCTGCTCCTATTTCTACCCTGTTGTGCTCACTGCTCCTTCCTAAGTGCTCAAGATGACACAGTGGCCTCAGCAGGTACTCTCAAACTCCTGCCAGGAATTATCCACTCAGTTCAACCAGGGATTCCAGGCCCACTCAACCTAACTGCCCAAAAAGTTGTAGGTGGAGTTGAAGAAATTTACGGAATATTTCCCTCACCAATCCCATCCAGAGATGCAATTTGCCTGATGACCTGGAGTTAACAGAGATTCACAGATTAAGGACTCAGTCCCACAAGACCGGCCTCACTTCAGATGACAGTCACAAGTCCCAGGTTGTACTTCCACCCAAACAGCTATACATAACCCTTCCTTCAGATCATCAAGAAACCTGATGTCAATGACTGAAAACATAGGCTTATACAATATTTATTACACTTGAAAATAAATGGAACTCTACCATTACTGAATCTGCAAAAATCAGACAGTGACACAAACAACCTTCACTTAATGTGACTTCCTTAAGACCCATTAAGTGAGAAGGCACAGAAATTTCATCAAGGAACATGCAACCAACTTGTACAAGATGAAGACTCCTGGATTGAAGCATTGATGGAAGTATCTTTTTGATGCAAGTCAAGATTCAGGCTGACTTTCCCAAAACTTTGTAATTTTTTCCTCCAGCCAACAGTGCAGTACAGTCATCTTTTGAGCTTCTTTTACTCTTTCCCCAAACTATGCTAGAATGTCTTTTTTAAAAAATTTCCCATTCTTTCCAATAAAGTGAGATCTCATATCCTGCCATCCAAAAAGGAATGAACCATGACTATATTGTTTGGGTCTATTTGAAGAAGTGGCCATGAAGAAACAACTTGTTTATCAGGTAATTTGACAAAAGCTAACCTCATCTCTAATTTTTTTTCATCTCTAATTTTTTAAAAGATTTTATTTATTTATTTGACAGAGAGAGAGAAAGGGAGAGAAAGAGCACAAGCAGGGGGAGCTGGAGAGGGAGAGGGAGAAGCAGGCTACCAACTGAGCAGAGAGCCTGATGTGGGGCTCGATCCCAGGACCCCGGGATCATGACCCGAGCCAAAGGCAAATGCTTAACTAATCGAGTCACCCAGATGCCCCACCAACCTCATCTCTAATTTATTTATTTATTTATTTATTTATTTATTTATTTATTATCTCTAATTTTTAAAAATGACCTATTTTTAGGGAGCTTTTAAGGCTAAACCATCCAGATGATGAATACAAATACCCTGCAAAGAGACTTTCAATACTACTCTTATCCTTCAGAGTGTCTCTACTCTGACCTCCTCTGGCCAAAATACCACTGAGGCCAAGGGACCTATGCTGAGTTCTTTCTCTTCCCTGGACCACACTCCACATAACCAGGACCCAGATATCTCCTAATTAGTCACACCTGAGTCTGCTTCCTGGGCTCTGCTTTTCCCAGGGTAGAGGGCCCCACCCACTGTGCACATGCCTATGCCCAAAGGGGTGGCTCTTTAAAGAGAGAGAGAAGGAGATTAGAAATGCAGGCTGGATTGTCCACACTCAAAAGCTAGACACACTGTCTGTGTGGGAGGAAGGTGGCGAAGGAAGGGAAGGTAGGCGGTGTACTACAGGTAGAGCTAGAAGTTCACTCTCAGGGAACTGCCAAATCCTGCTAATGCGACTCTGAGAAATTGTGCTTTGTATTTGTCAAGGATAGACCATGTTAAAAAGTTTGTCAGCCTGATATAATTTTAAACGTTGAAACATACGGTACACAGGCCTCTTTTGCCTCCTTTCCCCAAGTCCCAACAAACGTTACAAGGAAGCCAACAGTGTCTGTATTGGTTATATTATCCTTAGTTATCTGTATAAGGGGGCACATTAGTCCCCAAGCAAGGCTTATGTAAAAGCTTTTCTATCAGATTTCAGAATTTTATATTTAAAATTCCATGTATCGTGATGTTTGAATAAGTTTTTCGAGTATATAGTATGCATGATACATATAGTATATAAATTGTGTATGTGTGTGCATGTGTACCTGTATAAAAGGAAAAAGTCTGTTTTCCCTCTGTTCTCTACTCCCTGAACACTCACAATACTTCTGGTTACCAAATAAGCTCGTTTTTTTCCCTCCACCAACTAGTTCTCTGACATCAGCTGGGTGTCCTACAATTTAATTCAGTTCTAACATCTGAACAACCAGATGAAGAGGTATATAGGGCAAGGTCCAGAAGAAGGTCCTGAGTGTACAGATTTCTATCCCATGAAGTTGGGGTGTACAACCCTCCTGGTATATGGAAGTGTTCACCAACTGCAAGCTCTCCAAACTCTGTAGCTCAGAGATTTTTGTGGAAGCCTCATTACATAGGCCTGATCACCAACTCAATCTCCAGCCCTCTCCTTCCCAGAGGATACTGGGTGGAGCTGACATTTCCAACCTTCCAAGCATGGTTTTATCTGATGACCAGCCTCCATCCTGAAGCTATCCAGGTCCCCAAGAGTCACCTGATTAGAATAAAAATTCTCCTATCACCCAGGAAATTCCAAGGAATTTAGGAGCTCCTGTCAGAAACCAAAGTCAAAGAACAAATATTAGAACAAACAAAAAATGCTTCTAGTACCTTTATTGCTTAGGAAATTTCAAAGGTATTAAAAGCTCTGCCGAAGAGTTGGAGATGAACACCAAAGTATATATTTCTTATTATGTCACAGGATCCCAGTCAATAAATAATTAAGTGATCTTTGGGTTTTTTAAAAAGATTATTTATTTATTTATTCATGAGACACACACGCACACACACACACACACACACAGAGGCAGAGACACAGGCAGAGGGAGAAGCAGGCTCCATGCAGGGAGCCGGATATGGGACTTGATCCTGGATCCCAGGATCATGCCCTGAGCCGAAGGCAGACGCTCAACAGCTGAACCACCCAGGGGTCCCTAATTAAGTGATCTTTGAAAACCCATCTATGTTAGAAATTGTTTGTTTCAGAAAAGAGATTACCTTGTGATTGTTGAAGTATGTGAGTTAGGAGTGTTTACAGTTCAGGAGAAGCAAATACTACATATCCCCCAGCAAAATACTCTATGTGGAGGTGATTAGAGATGGCTCCAAAAATTATGTATATTTTGGTTTTATTAAACACCTTGTAGAATTAAATGGCATGCGTAGGATGGTACCAATAATGTATAGCACCACCTGCAGATAAACAGGGAACTTTTAATTAACTCCAGAGGTCCCTGGAAGGAAAGATGCTTTGCCTTTTAAGCTTCAGAACCATGCCTCACACAGAGTTCAGTTCCTCCACTCAGAGTCTCCTGGAGCTTTCCCCATTCATCCTCTTCCTTGAAACAAGGATGGAAAAAAAAAAAAAGAAAAGAAACAAGGATGGGTGATGGAGAGTGGGTGGCACAAAGATCAAAAACTACAGGAAACCTTGAACAAACCAAGGACTTTGAGGAAATAGTGCATTCTGCTGCTCTGGCTCTGTAGGAAATAGGGGGAGTATTTCATTTCAAGACTGTGTCTTAACATGAAAAATGACCCATATTCTTTATCCATTAAACTATTAGTACATCCCAGCATTGTGGGTCTTAATAACATTTTCTTAAATAACTGTGAAAGCCTATTGGTTTTATTTCTTCCCGAAAAAAAATTGAAAAGAGGAAGATATAACATACTGGACTCAGAGATCAAGCTAATTAAAATTGTAAATGCCAATAATGATATCTGACATTTCTTTTCAACAATAACCAATTATTGTAAGCACTCCCCCAATAGCTATTAAATCTATGGCTACAAACCTCATTTTTTTTTTTTACATTTGGAATATCTAACCCAGATCATTTGTCCTAGTCCCTTCCATTAGTCTATGTATAAATATATATTCGGGGAGTGGTATGTCTTCTGTTTTGTCTAATTTGGGTATCACATTCCATGCTGAAAGCAATATTAAGTTACATTTAGAAAAACAGGAATATTACATGTTAAAAACCAGAATAAAGCTACACATCTGGTATATTTTAGTTGTGGGATATGTAATATATCTATCCTTCCCAAATCCTGTCTACTGGAAACCAAAATGAACAACTTTAGGAAGTGTTTCCTTTCTGTTGTAACTTGAGACCTAAACAGAGAGGTTGGTGAACAGACGAAAAATGGAGGTGAAAATCATTAGCTATTAGCACAAGACAACTAGAAATTACAGCCTAGGGAAGAAATGATTCCACTCCTGAAGGGACAGGGATAACATTCTGGGATATGTGGGACCTGGAAGGGGTTTCCTGAAGACATCCCAGAAGAGCCAGCAGTGAGTGCAGGATGCTAGAAAATGAACAGACCCAGAGATGTGGCCAGATCGTCTGTCTCAGAAGTGGGGGGTCATGGGGCTTCTTTCTGGTCCTCACTTTTCATTCCAGACTCTCACAGGCTTGTAGAATGAGATGTACAGCCGCCAAGTAGAGGACGGTTTCTCTGGTTGAAGAAAATATGCAACTGTCTACTGGATTGTGTGAAAAACACCAAAATAAATTAGGAGAGGGCCATTCAACAGAACGGGAATATTTTGATATTTGTCACTGAGCAGTACTTAGGGAGCAGAAGGAGACAAGGGAACAACATTTTATGAGTCCAGATTTATCTTTAATCTTGAGATACCTTCTTTATTCAGGAAGAAAACCTCAT
This sequence comes from Canis lupus baileyi, assembly GCF_048164855.1. Classification (NCBI taxonomy): domain Eukaryota; kingdom Metazoa; phylum Chordata; class Mammalia; order Carnivora; family Canidae; genus Canis; species Canis lupus. Next base: position 64,264,581 of record NC_132842.1, on the reverse strand, counting down.
GAGAGAACAAACATGAGGCTTAGAGAAGTCGATGAAATTGTCCCCAGAAAATACAGTTAGCAAATGGCAGAGATGGGTTTGATTCAGGTCCCCGCCTACCCTGAGTTCTGTGCCTTAAATGTGCCAAGAACCTTCCTCCTGCAGAGCCTTTCCACCTGATGTTCCCTCTGCCTGGTAAGATGGCCTTTTTCGTGGGTCTGCTTCCATAGCAGAGTTTTTTCTGTCTATCCTTGTTAAAGAAATTTCCCCGCTCCCTCTGCCCACAGCCCAGCCACTCTGCACCACCTTCCTGTTCCTCTTCGCTTCTCAGCACCTCTCTCTAATTCTCTTCTTTAGGCTGGTGCTCACCGGTGAATTTTCCAGCACCTTGACTAGAATGGCAATGCCTTGAGCGCATGGGAGTATCCCCAGGACCTGGCCCAGTGCCTGGTCCACAACAGGTACTCATTCAACATCTACTGAATAAATTAATGAATGAATGAATGAGAGAGGTTTCCAATTCAGTTTTATCTAATCTGAAACCTGAGTTTAATCTGCCCTGCAAGGCTGGCTCTTTTGACAAAGCAGAGAGGCCTTGAAGTAAGTGATATACTTGGAACAATGACTGTGACAGTGTTCTGGAAGGCTGATGGGGGTTTGTTAGCACTTTTTCCTTGCCCAGGATTTCTGTGAGGGCCATGTGACCAAAAGAGTCCACTCTGAAACTCATGGGAAATTGAGATTATGAAAAAAAAAAAAAAAAAGTCACTTATGGTCAGAAATCCTTCAGGAAAAGAAGAAAAGGGAAATAGAAAAAGGGAGTAAGAACACAAGGAGGCTCTCTTTGTCTGCATTTTATTCAGCCAAATAATAGCGAATAATATTTGTTTCAATTTATTGGGCAGCTGTGATGAGCCAGGCACAATCCTAAACCCTTTGTGTGTGCATTATCTCATTTACATGATCATCACAACACCACAATGAAATTGCTGCTATTAGAAACTGAAGCTCAAAGACATTAAGCAACTTGCCCAAGGTCACATAGTTTCTGAGTAGCTTGCCAAGACTCCAATACAGGTATGCTGTCTCCAGTGCCTACGACAGCATAAAGTATGGAAATACCTCAAATCCATTCTGGTGAGGAGAAGGAGAAGAAATAGGAGGAGATACTCCAATAGCACAAGTATGGCTGCCCCCAGACAAATTTCTTAGGCGTGTCCAAAACCTATAGTGTGGAAGTTGTCTACGCAGTCCAAGATGAAGATAGAAGCAACTGTTAAGTATATCTGCCTAGCTCATTCTTAACTTATTGCTTCCCAAATAGGATGCCAATGAAGTTTTGCATAAATTTTTGGCCGTGAACCAGTAATCTTGGTTTTGGCCATTAAAAGGAATTCCTCAATGACTCCTTAAAAAAAAAAAAGAGGCAGCCCCCAAATTTAATGAATCTCCAGATCTCTAGTCCACATGAACAGTCAAATCTGTGCTTACTGTCTTTCCATGGCTTAGTTGGCTGCACATGGTTTTCCCAGAAGCCCAAGGTCTATGGTGCTATGGCCAATCCTTGTGTAATCCCTGTGCCTTCTAGCAGTCCCCCCCAAAAATGCATATTCATCTCATTCATCCTCCACTTCATACCCCTGTGGCCCTACCAGGTGCAGGAACATAACTCATAAGAAATATTAACATTAGCTGTTTATCATGGAGCTTGCAAAACAGAAAAGCAATAAAAGTGCAGGCACGCTCACTCAATTACCATTGAAATAGATATCACAAAAATTATTCAGTGTCAGAAATCTAATTTTGTATGATATTTCTATATATTTCCACTGCTAATTTTTCTTCCCTCCAGTATTAGTGAATTAATATGCTTCAAATGCCCCTCTAGCTACCCTGGAAAAAAAATACTACTTATTTAGTTGAGCTACCCAAATCCATTAGACAAATTTCCTTTACAGCAAAGCATTGATGAATGAAATGTCTCATGCTAATGTAAGAATAATCAATTTAGAATGCTTATGACAATTAACAAAGCTGAAGATACGCCTTGAAGGCTCCATGCTTTGTCAGCCCTGATTTGGATTAAACTTGCGCTAATGGGATCATTTTTCTTCCAAAAGGTATTCTTTTTAGGCAGACCTATCAATTAATATGAATTATGCATGTATAAAAGTACTAATGTCATTAATTAGACAAATTAATTTTTATGATGCAGTGGATAGACTAACACTAGATTATATGTGATAACTTCCCCACGGCGCCCGCCGATTTGAAATAAATGAATAGTTTATATTTGTGTGCTTTCCAAAGACTCAATCGGGATTAATCAGGCTGGTCTGTGGGCGGGAGATGGTTGAGATGCCACATATTCTTGATGGTCTTCTTAGCCAGAGGGGTCACTTCTGAGACAGCAGAGCCCAGATTTTAATAGTGAGAAACTTTAGAATAATGCTACACAGGGTCATTTGGAAATTAGTAAACTGTAACCATTTATTCTGGCAAGCTTTTATTGATTCTCTCCCCCAAATTTACATCCTACTGCCCAAGTGGGCTAAGAAATAAAGCTCAAGAGATATAGAGTGGAGAAAAGGGCAATTTCCTATTGAATTGGCAGATGTAGCTCATTAATGTTGGTCAAAATTGACTGGTACAATATTTACCTTCTAACTGTGAGCCTAAGTTATAACTCCTTAATTAGTATTAGCTACATTCATTCTCAAATCCATGAAAATTTTGACATCTCTGAGCCTAGCATATTATCTAAAGTGTATGATGATGAGGACCATGGGAGGTCCAATAATTGTAAGATTAATGATCACCTTCCTCATCCACCTTGCAATAAAGCTTATGATTACAGTGAAGTGACCACCACTAGGAAAGTTAATCAAAATTGCTTTACTCATTTTAAGCCTTTTTACTCTTTTCATTCTTGTTTTACAGGAACTTGAAACATGAATTTAAGTTTTGTAACTAGGATAATTAATGACTGACATTGATGACATAAAGTCATACCAGTACAACCCGTCACCTAAGGCTGGAAGGAATGAAAGCAAGCTGATGTGACTGGGACAATGTCTCACAGTTCAGTGCAAGTGGTCAAGTGCCAGTGATCTCTCCTTCCAGGTTCACATAATTATTGTCTAAACCACAGTAAATGCTTAATAAATGCAGAATGAAAAAAAACATAAGTAAAAGTATACCTTTAGATAAGGTCTTTTTTTTTTTTTTAATGGGGCAGAGGGGCAGAGGGAGTGGGAGAGAGAGAATCTTAAGCAGGCTGTCTACCTCAATGTGGGGCTTCATAAATTATAACCTTGAGATCATGACCTGAGCTGAAATGAAGAGTCGGATGCTTAACTGGCTGAACTACTCAGGATCCCCTTAGCTAACGTCTTAACATGGGTTCTAAAAACAAAGCACCATCACAGACATGCAGAGGACATTTCCTCCGTATTTCCAAGGTTTTTTGTTACACCAGTGGTGGTGTGGCATGCCCATTAAACACAAGTGCTTTGAAGATCAAGAGTCATTGGTTCAAATCATGGATCTCCCTAGCTGAGCAACTCCATGGTTGAGCAGTAGGATGGACTCGAGCTCTAGTAAAAACTATGGGATGGCATCCTATCCTCTCATTCAATTCTGACCATACATCCATCTTCTTCTGGTAAGAAGTAGAAGAGAGAGGAAAAAGTGATTAAGATAATAGAATCTGAGTCAGACTGCCTGGATTCAGATCTCACTCCCACCATGTACCAGCAGTGTAAACTTGGGCAACTTGCTGAACTTCTTAACATTTCCTTTCACTGTCTATAAAATAATAATAGTAGGGTTAATTTAAAAATAGGATTCAATGAATTAAAACTTCCAAAATACTTAAAACAAGGACTGGCACATATATGTAAGTAGTCACTAAATAAAGGGAAACTACTTGGCATCTATTATGTTCCAGATGCCTTATATGCACACATTGTCTAATTCAAACTTGACCACATCCTTGGGAGGTAAGTATAAATAATTTCATTTTATAGATGAAGAGATTGAGGCCCAGAGTGTTTATTTTGGTCAGTATCAGCCAACTAGTAAGTAGAAAAGGAAAGATTTGAACTAGGGGTTATCTGAGAAGTTATTACATAAGAGGGAGAAGGGCTTGAAGAGTAAACTGGGATTTAGGAGGGGAAAATCTCTTCATATTTAAAATCCTACAAATCATGGAAAAGGGGGAGCATGCTGGTCATGAAGGTAAATATTGGGTAGATAGGATAATAGTGACAGCTACCATGTTCATGAGTGAGGCAAACCCCTGTGGGACAGATATTATTAATATTTTCATTTTATAGGTGTGTTAAGTAATTTATATTAGATCATAGCCCTGACACAAATACTGACCCGCCTTGTCCCTCAGCCTATATTATTAACCCCTACACCATTAGGCCTAATGATTCATAAGTAACTCATGGCATAACAACTGGGGACTGCAGATAGAGCCCCCACAGTCCAGATAAGTGTCTTATCTCCCTACTCTTCTCTTATTGTTAACTGTGGCCACTGGGACTCTATGATCACCTGCCCCCCCACCCAACTAGTTTCTAAAGGAGGAGGATCAGCAGTTGGTAGAAGTCAAGCCTACACCTATGAAAGGAACCGACCCAGCCTAGACCAGCAAAATAATGGTAGACTGTGACCACAAAGGGTCTCACTTTATAAAACCTATTGAAAAGACTAGCTTTCAGAGGTGAAATGCAATAGTTCAAATCATATTTGCAAACCTCTCCATGGTCTGTGATGTCAGATACATATTTTAGAAGGTTAAGTTCCTAGAGCAGGTGCTTTTATTTTTCTGTTTGGTCTTGGTTTCAGTTTAAGGGTGTTCATGTTCCTCAAGACTAGCCAATGGTACTAAATTCCTGGACTTTGGTTGGAATTGGGAGTTAGAGGGATGATGTGTGTTTGACGGGTTGGAGGCCACCATTTTGAGGGGGCTACCTGAGAATGGAGCACAAAGTAGAACAGAACCTAAAGCTGGGACAAGAGAGGAGGAATGCTCATGTCATCATCTAAACTCTGGGCTGTATCTTTAGCTAAGCCACATGACCCTAAGACTTTCCAGTTGTGTGAACAATTGAATTACCATTTCTGTTTATACTAGTTTAAGTCAGCTTTTTGTCACTTGCGTCTGAAAGGAATCAGAATAAGACAGAAAAAAATAGCAGAAACGAACATTAACAGTTTCTAAGAGCACATTTTAAGATTCACTTGAATTCACTAACTCCCTAAAATATTCCGAGGGGCTCATTCTCCAAATGAACCTACCTTAGAGAATTTGCTATTGTTGACACTGTAGTTCTCTCTTGGCTACAAAATCATTTTAGACATAATGTCATAAACAATGTTTTAGTAAGACTTGTTGATGTCTCTTTTGGTTGTTTTTGCAAAGGAGGACACATAACTTCTTTGGCCAAATGTAGGGAAGGGTTTCCAAGGAGAGTGAAATCATCACTGATCTAGATGGTTCATCACCAGGGACTAAATATTCAAGGGAAATGGCTACTTAGGAACACATGTCCATATGTGTCTACATTTCTTCCTCCCTCAATATGGTATAAATTAATGATCAGTTCAATTTCACAATAGTCTTCTTTTTATAATTAGTCTGAATATGAAAAGCTTCCTGTGATTCTAAAAAGTGAGTAAATGAACCTGCTCCATTGACTACTTAAGGGAATTATCAATAAGATCAACAAAGTTCCCTTCAGTCATTCATTTCGCCCTGTTAATAAGAATTAAGTGATACACTTGTTTCCTTCCTACATCTCAACAACATCCTGACAGCATCATCACTTGGCTTTAAAACAAAGGGACAGCTCTAGAGCCATAGAAGATTTAGGTCAGCAAGGCCCTTTGGATGCAATACTCCACCCATACTCTTTCCATTCTCTGACCAGTTTTATTTTCCTAAAACTTCAAAATAGGGTCACGGTGAAGATTGTGGTCTTTGGAGGCTAATGACCTGAACAATATCCTTGCTTTATCACTTCTTAGATCTAGGCAAGTTACTTAATCCCCATGTTATCTGCGCAGTAGAGATAGTGATGAGAGCCAACAAGCTCATTTGACCAGTTTATGGAGCATGAACTATCTACTAACAAACCAGATAGACTGTTAGTTGCCTTGAGACACAAGGTGCAAAACAGACAACATTCTTTGCTCCCATGACACTGATATTCTAGTCCATCTATGGCACCACCCTGGGGAGATTTGATGAGATGATGCTTTTAAAATGATTAGCACTGTGCCTGACACATACTGAGTACTCAAGAAGTGTCAGATTTTGTCAGTGCTATTTTTGATAGCTATGGCTATTGTTGGTTATGTCCCCCTAACTGCTTTTGTGAGGATATATTTCTCCTATCTGGCCCTGCCTACTGCTAAGAACTCAAATTCCCAAATCCCAGATTGCATCTTTTCAGAAGAGGCTCCAAACCTAAATGTTAGTTATTTTTGTCAGAGTCTCTCCAAGCTCCCAGAAGACTTGATGACTCCTTTGCACTCCACTCCATCCTCAACTCACTGCAGTAAAAGTTTCTTTTCCCAAAAGCATACCACATTTTTTTTGTGTGCGTGCTTTGTGTGGAAGGAACAACACACTGTGGGAAGTATATAAAAGGAAGGAAAGAGAGATGTTAATTTAACAGTGCAAGCCTTCCCTGTTGGCTAAAGGGAATCACTGGGTTTTAAGGAAACCACAGGCTCAGCTCTTACTGTCTTATTCTCCAGGAGTGTGTTTGTCAGCTAGACACTAGCTCCGCAAAATCCAGGGGTCTCTGTGCTGTGCAAGATGGTAGCATGGCCTGCAGCACCTGGGATCTCAGGGTTGTGAGATCAAGGCCCACATCAGTACCATGCTGGGTATGGAGACTGCTTAAGATTCTCTGTCTCCCTCTGCACCCCCTGCTCACCCCCCACCAATAAAAGGTGGTAGCATGGCCTATCAACTAGAGTTCTTTGGTTGCAAGTATCAGAAACTAACTCCACTGACATAGGCAAAAAGAAACAATTGGTAGACCATGAGGTGGTTTCCACAAACTATGGAAAACCTGAAGTACTCCAACGATCCAAGCAAGGCTCTGAGTAGCAAAATCTAATGAATTGTATCTTCCAGGATTCTGTCAAATGGAAATTATTTTCTTTTGTTGGCAGTTAGTTCATTCAGTGGCAATTACAGCTGATTCAACCCTCATAGGTGCCCCAAGAGCAGATGTATAATTTCTTGCCTTCAGCACTATCTTCTAGTGACCATGGTTGAGTTTTTCAATAAGCAGAAAGAAAATATGAATAGTGTAACCCTTGACTCAGCTTACTTCCATCTCCAGGGAAAATACTAGCAAAGTTTTTGAAAATCACAACCTGTCTCATTCTGGTCAAAACACAAAGACGCGAGCAGAGATATTTTTGGAGTTCGGCCTTATGCGGTCCTGATGTTGGAAGGCAGTCTCTTAGCTCTGTGCTGCTTATGTCTACTCTTCAGACACCAGCTGGTTCTCCGTGATCCACATGGAGAAAAAATGTCATTTTCCACCAAGCACTGTGGAAACCTGAAACCACAGTGACTTAAACTGTTAACCTTTATCCATTCTCAAAGTCTTTTTCTTTTTTTTTTTTTAAGATTGTATTTATTTGAGAGAGAGAGAGAGAGCAAGAGAGAGGAGGAGGAGAGACAGAGGGAGAGGGAGAAGCAGACTCCCTACTGTGCAGGGAGCCAGATGCAGGGCTTGATCCCAGGACTCTAAGATTACAACCTGAGCCAAAGGCAGGTGCTGAACGGATTGACCTACCCCAGGCATCCCAAAGTCCTTTTAATAAACTTTTAAAATTGATGTATAACAAAGAGAAAAGTACATAAATCATACATCAATAAACTTTCACAAAGTGAGCCCACCCATGTAACCACTACTCAGAATAATAAATGAAATCTGATCAGAACCCCAGAAGTCCTCCTAATAACACCTCCAAATCAAAATCCACCTCATCCCAAAGGCAACTGTTGCTTTGACGTCTGAAAATATAGATCAAATTAATTTGTTTCCAATGTGTATGAAGGAAATCACATCATAAGTATTTTTTGTGTGTTTGGCTTTTTCATTTAAAATTGATCCACAGACTGGATGATATGCTATATGTTGGCAAATTGAACTCCAATAAAACAAACAAACAAACAAAAAACCCTAAACCAAAATTGGTCCACAGGATTCATCCATATTTTTGAATGCAGTTTGTTCTCTCTTCATTGATATAAAATATCTCATTGTATGGATATACCACAATTTACTTTTCTATTTTACTGTGGGTGGAGATTACCATTGTTTCTAATTCTTAGCCACTAAAGATGCTGCAATGGACATTCTTATTCAGCTCTTGGTGCACATGTGTATGTGTCTTCAGTAGGCAAATTTCTCAGAGGAATTTCAAAATCATAAGCTTGATATACATTTTGCTTTAGCAGAGATTGCCAGTTTTCAAAAGTGGTTGTACCAGTATACAGAATATAGACATCCACCCCAATGTAGGAAAATATCCATTGATCCTAATCTTCATCAACATCTAGTAATTCTAAGCTTTTTAGTCATTCTGTTGTATGTAGATATGGATTGTGATTTTAATTTGCATTTCTCTCATGGCTAAGAAAATTGATACTTTTTATATGTTTAGTGGCCATTTGAATTTCCTCCTTTGTTGGATGTCTGCTCAAACATTTTGCCTGTTACGCTATTGGGTTGTCCAACCTGTTACTGATTGGTAGAATTTGATTGCATGTTCTGAATACAAGCCTTGAACTGGATACATGGACTGCAAAAGAGGGCCCCCAAAATCTAAGTCCTCCAGATGGGCAAATGTGATACTTTACTGTAAGAGAGAAAGAGCAGGCTTTTCGATTAATGGTGCCAGGTCAACTGGATATCCATGAAAAGAAGTGAATTTTGGCTTCTTTTTTTTTTTTTTTTTTTTTATATATATTTTTTAATTTTTATTTATTTATGATAGTCACAGAGAGAGAAGGAGAGGCAGAGACACAGGCAGAGGGAGAAGCAGGCTCCATGCACCGGGAGCCCGATGTGGGAATCGATCCTGGGTCTCCAGGATCGCGCCCTAGGCCAAAGGCAGGCGCCAAACCGCTGCGCCACCCAGGGATCCCTGAATTTTGGCTTCTATTTCACACCAAAGTCAAGAGTGAGTTCCAGGTTGATCACAGATTAAATGTAAAAGGTAAAAATAGTTTTATAGAAGTGATATAGGAGAATCTTTTTGGTAATGTAGAAGTACACAAAAATCTCTTAATATAGGAGAATCTTTTTGGTAATGTAGAAGTACGCAAAAATCTCTTAAAATTGCACAAAAAAGCACTGATCGTATGGGGGGGAATTTATAAATTGGAATTTTAAAAATGAAGAGTAAAAAGGAAGTGTGAGAGAAGATATTCCAATCCACTCTGGGCTCTCTATTTTGTTTCATTATTTGTATGCCTACTATCGGAAAAAAATCACACTCTTCATTACCATAGCTTTGTAATGATGATGATATCTGAAAGTGTAAATTCTTTAATTTTGTTTTTTTTTTTTTCAAACTAGTTTCACTATACTGACCCTCAGGAGGAATTGCTTTACTTTGTAAATAGATTTTTAATTATGCATATAGTTTCTTTATTAAATATATGGCTAGTTATGTATTCTACTTTATTTGTAATTTTTTAGTTGTTTTTTATATTAGCTTGCTGATTCTGTTCAAGGTTTTAAATATATCAGTTGAAATGTTTTATATTTTAAATTGTCAGAATAATTTCGTATTACCCTTTTATTCCTAATATCAGTAATTTGTGACCTGTGTATATATGTATATATGTGCATTGCTGTGGGTCCTCAAGACCATCCTCAGTCTCCATGATTTGCTAGTAGGATTCGCAGAACTCAGTAAAGTTGTTATACTCGTGGTTGCAATTTATTGTAGTGAAAGAATACAGATTAAAATCGGCAGAAGGGAAAGGTGCATGGGGGAAAAGTCCAAGAGAAACCAGGTGCAAGCATCCCAGTGTTTTCATCCAGTGGAGTCACACAGACGCATCTGATTCTCCCAGCAATGTGTGACGATACGTGTTAAGTGCTATCAACTAGAGATGCTCATGTGAACCTTGATGGCCAGGGTTTTTATTGGGCAGTCATCATGTAGGCGTGTAACACTTAAGTGACTAACTTCAGCTACTTGGTCATATTCCTACTCCCGGTCCGAAAAGCAGACACTGACATTACATTGTCAGTGTAAATAATCTGATCAAATCTGTACTGCATGGCCCAAGACCTCAGGCCTGTAGCACTCTTACCAGACTGAATATTCTAGAATATTCTTCTCAGAGCTCATCTCCCAGGAGCTTACCAAGAGCCTTTCCTGAATGCAGGCCTTTCTTACAAATGTGTAGGGTTAGGACAACCCAGGTCTGCAGGTTCATCGTTTCCTGCATACTTTCTTTTCTTGGTCATCTCCATTCTTGCCAAAGTTTACCAATTATAATTGATCTTCTCAAAAGAGATTCTTTTTTAAAAAAAGTTTTTTTTTTTTTTAAATTTATTCATGAGAGACACAGACAGAGAGAGGCAGAGGGAGAAGCAGGCTCCATGGAGGAAGCCTGATATGGGAGTTGATCCCAGGACTCCAGGATCACTCCCTGAGCTGGAAGGCAGATGCTCAACTGCTGAGCCACCCAGGCGTCCCTCAAAATAAATTCTTTTATTGGATTTGTTGATTCTATTTTTTTCCATTAATTTCCACCATTTGTTATTTCTATCATTCTTATTTTGGATATAATTTGCTTTTTTCCCCTAACTTCTTGATATGGATACATTCATTTTCAATCTATCTTTTTTAACAAGTGCCTGTAAAGCCATCAACCTCACACTAAGCATGGCATCCCAAAATGTTTACAACATTGTACTTTTCTTTTTCTTTTTTTTTTAACATTGTACTTTTCTTAAGCTCAAAATATTTTCTAATTTCTAATCTGATTTTTTGATGTTATTTATAAATGTACTCCTTACTGGCCAAATGTTTGAGGATTTTCTAATAATTTAAGAAATTAATATCTAGGTTAATTTCACTGTGGTTAAAGAACATACAAAGCAATCCTTTGAAATGCATTGATATTTGTCTTATGACCCAACATAGATAAATACTCCGTGTCTACTTAAGAAAATATGTATTTCCGCAGTTCTATAGTTGTGGGTGCAATGTTCTATAATGTCACATAGTTCAGGTCTCTCATGTTATAATTTTTTAAATATTCACTTTTCAGTGATTGAGAAAGGTACCTTAATATCTCCAACTCTGCTTAAGCTTCTTAAGAATTCTTCTTTTAAGTTCTGTTGGTATTTGCTTTCTGTATTCTGAGGCTATGTTTTAGGTACATACAAATTTAAAATTATTCTATTTTCCTGACATATTATGACATTTAATATTATGAAATAACCCTTCTTCATTACATATTTTTCTGTAAAATCTACTTTTCTGATATCTGCCTGGCTACATCAGCTTTGTTCTGGTTAGTGTTTGAATAGTACATCTTTAATGGTATATAGTTTCACCCCATCTACACCCTTACATTCAAGTTTTGTCTTGTAAGCTGCATATAATTAGGTTGTGAAGTTTTATTCAGTCTAACAACCTTTGTCTTTAGCTGAGACATTTAGTCTGAATAAATTAGATGTAATTACTAACATGTGTGTTTATATCTACCATTTCAGGTTTTTTGTTTTGTTTTGTTTTATTTGTTCCACAGATTTTATGTTCCTTTTTATCTTTTTTCTGGTTTCTTTTTGGATAAATAAAACAGCTTAGGCTATTCCATTTTTCACTCCACTAATTGTTGGTTGTATGTGATTTCATTGTTCTTTCAGTAGTTGGATGGATATGACAATATGGATTCTTGATTTGCTGGAGATAATACAAGTCAATATTTTTACCAACTTTGTGTTTAACACAAAGATCTTAGAAACATTTAATGCCATCTCCCATCTCATAACTCTTGTATAATCACTAGGCATTTTTAATTCTATCTATATTTTATATCCCACAAAACACTGATATTAATTTAGATTACCCACCTATTTATATCCTTTCTATTCTTCATGCTTTCATTCTTCTTTACGTTTCTATCTGAAACAACCACCTTATCATTTCTTTTATTATAAGTCTGCTGCTGGCTAATTATTTTGGATTTCGTTTGTCTGGAGATATCTTTATTCAGTCCTCTATTTTGGAGAGTATTTCACTTGATATAGAATTCTAAGTTGAAAGTCTTTCCTTTCAGAACTTTACAAAGTGTCTTCCTTTGTGTTCTGATTCTATGATTTTTTTTTTTTTCAGAAATTGATGTTAGTCTTGTTTCTTTGCTGGCAACATGTTTTTTCTCACATCCTCCATCATCCCCCTCCTAAATGGCCAACTTTATATATATATATATATATATATATATATATTTTTTTTTTTGGTTTGGGTTTTTAGTGGTTTTGCCGCTGTGCACCTGTACATGTTATTTTTATTTTTATTTTTATTTTTATTTTTCATTTAATGTTCATCCTGCTTGAGTTTATGGAGTTTAAATCATCTGTAGCATGGTACTCTCTTCAGTTTGGGAAAACTCTTGGTCATTATCTTCTCAAATATTGATTTTATTCCATTTTTTCCTCCTATCTACTAAAGCTCCAATTCCATGTGTGTTAGATTTTTGCATGCATCACTCAATTTCATTACACTCCATGCTTCACTCTGAATATCTTCTGATTTGTTGTTCATTTCACTAATTCTTTTTGCAGCTTGTTTTATCTGCCATTCAACCTATACACTGAGTTCTTAATTTAAATTATTTTTCAGTAACAATTTTCATTTGTTTCTTTTTGTAGATTCTATTTTTCTGATGATATTGTTCATCTTCTTGGCTACTTTGATGAACATATTGGTCACAATCATTTTAAATCTATATTTTATTTTATTTTATTTTATTTTATTTTATTTTATTTTTTTAAATTTTTATTTATTTATGATAGTCATCACACACACAGAGAGAGAGAGAGAGAGAGGCAGAGACATAGGCAGAGGGAGAAGCAGGCTCCATGCACCAGGAGCCCGACGTGGGATTCGATCCCAGATCTCCAGGATCACGCCCTGGGCCAAAGGCAGGTGCCAAACTGCTGCGCCACCCAAGGATCCCAACCAATATCTGAATTACCTATGGATTTGTTTTATTAGTTTTCTTTTTCTTTTGGCTTTTGCTTATTTAGTCCTATGTCCTTATAGTCTGGAGCCAATTTATTGAGAGCCACCTTTTGTGTATGAACTCTATATAGGCTGTGGATGATATTATTTACATCAGGCAGATAGAGGAACGGTAGTCTGGAATGAAGCACATTTGAAACTGAGACTACTTCTAAGTTGTCTCTACTTCCAGGATGGGACATTCAGTGGTACCCACAGAAAGCCAGAAGCCCCCCTCTTGGAAAGCTCCAAACTCCAATTCTGTCTCCTAGCACCATGAGATCGTCAAAAGTTCTGACACTGGTCTCTGGGCTGCTGTTTACAAATTGTCAGATTCCTTGACTGAAGAAGTCACATGGGATGCTGAGTCGATTTCTTGGCACTTTTTTTCTAGAATGTTGCCCTCTCATAGCCTGGCTACCCTGGAAACTGTAAATCCCAATTTTTATCTTCCTAAGCAAAAACTTTCACTCAGATTCTTCTCGTGGGTGATATTTTCTACTTAGGATATAAATTCTGTGACCTCTCGTTGCTTATGAATCAGCAGGTGCCACAGGTAGAAAAGTGTTGCAGACTTTTAGGTTTAACTCAGCACATTTCCCTTTTCTCCAGGCCCATGATTCTTTAAATCCCTCACTAGTGCTCCAGTGCCTTCAGATGAATTTCTCAAAGATTTATCCAGCTTTTCTAATTGTTCTCAGTGGATGGGTTAGTGTGATACAAGCTAGTGGGAAGTTGGTTATAATAATAATCAGATATCATAGAAACCCGTAATCTTAGTGTAAGAATTACAAACTCAAATTTCTACAGAGGTTAGGCAGGTAAAATAAATGGGGGAAGCGTGCCAGGTAAGAGTGTGCAAATAGCATACCCTGTCTAAATAGGGAACTGTGGTACATTATCCACCTTTGGACTCACCAGTTGAAGCCAGAAATGTAGAGATTTATGTGCAATTGTCTGAGTTTTAAATATTGTCAACTTCAGAAAATTTTTTCAACCTGGGCTTTCAACCTGGAAATGTATCTCCAGAGTATGTTCCACCATAAACTGACATTTGTTAATCTCTCTCAGTTTTTCTTTTAAAATCTGTTATTTACTAGACCACATGCCCATTTTAATTTATTCAAAGACTATTTTTAAATACTTACTATTCAGGATGCCTGGGTGTCACAATCAGTTAAGCCTCTGACTTTTGGTTTCAGCTCAGGTCATGATCTCAGGGTTGTGATTTCACGGTCATGAGATCGAGCCCCATGTCAGGCTTTGTACTCAGTGTGAAGTCTGCTTAAGACTCTCTCTCCCTTTACCCTGCCACCCCCATGTGTGCATGTACACGTCCCTCCCCCCCCCAGTGAATAAGTAAATCTTTTTTTTAAAAAAACTTACTATTCATAGAATCTGTGCTAGGTTTAACAGGGGACATATGATCACAGTTTTGACTTGGAATTCACCAAGAAGTAATGATTCAATAAACATAATTCAAGAAAAAAATAGCCAAGCAATCAATATGCACTGCAGGTAGGAAATTCAGGGGAAATTTGGAGAGAAGGAAGAAGGATCTCTTTTAGCTGGTGAGCTGAGAAGAGAGTGAAAGTGAATAACATTTTGATAGAACATGACAAAGAAGGAACTGGGCTTGGTAGGACAATTTTGCACCTTTACAGGGTACTGCCAGGAGACAGCAGGTTTTGGGGAATAAGGAATAAAAGAAATTAAAGAAGCACTTCTCTAGTTCAGGAGGGTGACAGGCAAATCTGGGTTTGTGCTCTACTGTAAATCAGCCAAAGTTTAATCCTTCCTCCTCCCCCCGAAAAAAAAAAAAAAAAAAAAAAAAACCTCACCAGTGTCTTTATCAGAGTAAGGGAGAGAACCACCAAAGCACTGCTGTTGGGTCAGTTTCTCAGGCTCATAAACAAGCTCCTGCGTATGTAATTATAACTAATATATGGGAGGAATGGACAGGGATGAACAGATGTTGGAACCAAATGAGGATACAAAGAACACAACACTGTGGTATAAAAACCTGAGTTTATATGGTGCAGCTGCCTGCATTGCATGTTTTTTAAAAAAATTTATTTACAAGGTGTGGCATCTGGCCTTCTATTGTCAAACCTCGATTTTTCTTGCAGCTAATTTTCTTCTGATACAAAAGGGTACTGGCAATGCCAGGGAGAGACCTAACTAAAAATCCTTTCTGAAAAAGAGACCCCAGGAATTAAAAAGACGGGTGACCCAGAGTTCCCACCAGAGCTAAACAGGCTGAATTTCATTTGTCTACTTTTCAAATCTGGGCTCTTTGAATCTCCTAGAGCTCTTAAAAAAAACCAGGGTCTATTTTGCCTGTGTCGACATGATGCTAGTCAAGCAAGTTAATGGATTTCCCCCCACTGCGGTGCCCACTGAAGTGGTGTGCTACATAGCACTAAGGGGGAAGTCACAAGATGTAAGAAAATATATGCCATTAGCAAGAGTGAGACCTGACCTAAATATACTCTCAACT
Organism: Canis lupus baileyi; assembly: GCF_048164855.1. NCBI lineage: Eukaryota > Metazoa > Chordata > Mammalia > Carnivora > Canidae > Canis > Canis lupus. The sequence continues at coordinate 64,248,809 of NC_132842.1, read as the reverse complement.
AATTCTAAGTAAGCCCCTTGAAACTTCCTCAATCAGGAGTTTTCAAACCACCACTGTGGATCTAGGCATTATAGAACACGACGTCCTAGGATCACAGAGCTTCTACACCAACATGGCAGCTTTATGGAGGCTGTCACCGAGGGTCACACATTTCCCATTCTCCAGTGTTAATTTTGTTTTTATATCACCTAGGCTTTGAAAATTTTTCAGGTGGGGAAATCCATGAAACTTCTTTGATCTTCAGTCTCCTAGGTCTTGGCAGTCAGCTTGGGTGGCTGTATGATATTTGGGTTAAAGCATAAGGCTACACTTCTCCATAGCTTCAGTTCAGATTGTTCGCCAAGCGATGCTGAGTAGAACTGTTTAACCTCCCCAAGCAGAGTTCTTTCCTCAACACCAGGGACTAATACTAGCTAATTGAAACAATGTATGGGAAGCCCTTGGCACAGTGCCTGGCACATCATAAATATTTACAAAATAATCTCTAGTATTTTTAATCCTGTCTCCTTCGATGCATCAACTATGACAGAGTTGCAGCTGAAAGCTTGCCTGCACAGCTTATTTCTTGAGCTCGCTAATTTATGAATAAAACTTTTCTTTTAGCAAATCTTTACTCCTGCCTCCAAAGTGTTGCCTTCTCTGAGAAATTCTCCTTGAATTCCCCCACATTCCTGAGTCCATCACTTCCTCTGGGTGACCATGACAGAGAATGCACACGATGCCTAAGTACTCTTTCATCCCAACTCTCTGTTAGGGGAGCTTACCACTATCCTGTAATTATTAATGTACATGCACAGCTTTCCTCCTTGAGACTCAGCTCACACATCCATCCATCCCTTGCTTTTGAACATTCTGCTCCCTGAGCTGCTTCCAGGGCAAAGACAAGGCCTAGGGATGCATCGCTGTAACATAAGCATGGATGGGAACAGGGAGCCCTGACTCAAGTGGAAAGGCTGCTTGCCGCTCCAGACTCTAACACTCTGGGCAGAGTTTTAGCTTCTCATAGCCCACTTACATCTGTACTCTTAACCATGCCGCCTACACTGCCTTCAAAATCCAACACACAGACTGGGGCAGGCTGAATGCTCCTTTCCCTTCCCCCACCCCAACCGCTGTGTGGCATCTGGGGGCCTGTGCAGCTGCCCACAGCATTAAGGAGCTGGGCCTCCTGACTGGGAATATTACTTCTCCATAAACAAAATAATTTTTCAAATCAATTAGAGTCTTCTGTGACCTACAGCAATTTAGAAAATTAGCAAACGCTCCTTATTCCTCCCACAGACTGTATTTTATTGTTGGATTAATGTGCAAAAAACCCCTATTTTGTAGCACCAAATATTTACTTTGGAGAAGTTCTCTGGTTTTATCATGGATTTGCCTTGTAGTGTCAACAAATTAATGCAAGTTTGCATAATGAACTATGGAGGTAAAGAAAACATACACAGGGCTAGACTAGCTTGGAAGCATATTTTTTGGTTTTAGGGAGGGGGGTCAGTGAAGAGTTGACATCCGGTCCCCCACTGACTGTATTTTGTGATCCTATCTCATTAGTCATGCAGAAATTTTCATTTTTATTTTAAACATATGGTCTGCTCTAAGAGTATGGGCCAGATGTCTATACCCAGAGTTTAATTTTAGGGCTTAGTTCTATATCATAAAGAATAATTACAACTCTTTCCATTAAGCCAGGTAAAACACGAACGACATTAGTGGTGGAGCCATGAAGTGTCTGGACAATGGTCAGGAGGCTCCTGTGTCTTTATCAGGAGCTATTTAAACCATGCAATAAATTCTGCACTAAAGAAGAAATATTTAGAGGATCAAAGTACTATATTCACTTGTTTCTCTTTTCTGATATACCCAGGAGTGTTTAGGCAAGAGAAAAAGCAATCTTTGCTAATAGCTGGATACTTAACACTTTTGCATCCACTGCTACCCCATCTATTTCTACTGTTGAAATAGGTCAATTGCAGAGCAAAGTTTTTGAGAAGGCTGTTGAATACCTCTGCTAATACCTCTGCTACCACATCCTACTCTAAACTCAGCTCGGGTTTTATTTGGGCGATGCAAAATTGTCCTACCAAGCTCAGCATGCATCCTATGGCCCTCTGTTTTCTACATTGACTCCAGAGCTCGTTTTGAAATGCAAATCTGTTTTCCTAGTCTTCAGATTAAAACAGTCATCCTTAACAGGGCCTGCAGATCTTGCAGGCCAACCACAATGCCACAATGCTCTCTCTTTGTCCACTCATCCAAGTCCTCTTCCAAACTCCAGAATGCCACCTCTTTCTTCCAGATACTGAGCGTTGGCCCATGCTGTGTCCTTGGTCTACAATGCCCTTCCTGTCTACACCACTGGACCTCATTCACATTTACTCATCAGACCAGGGCAAAGTGTCCTTCATAGCCCTTTACTGAAATCAGAATTTTACATTCGTGTTGTCATTATTTCCATAGTGTGTGCCTTTCCTAACACGGTAAGAGCTCCGTAAGAACAAGGACTTCGTATTTTCTCTTCCTTTTTATCACTGCATCAACAGTGCAGAACATAGCACCTGCCTTATAGTAGAGTGCTTTATACATATGCTTTGGAATGAATGTCTGATCCCTCAGATGTGAAGCTATGAAATCAAAGCAGATTGCCTTAACTCAAAAAAACAGCTTGTATATGGAAGAAAAGCAAAGAACCATGGTTCTTGATATTAATATTTTTCCCAGGTAATTCTACCAAAGAGTAATAGACTCTGGTCAGGACATAGCCCATTGCCTTGAACAGATCTAAGTTGGAGGCTTGATACAGGAAAATGAACAGGTAGGCCCTGTTCTCTAGTACCTTCCAGGGTGACAATCATACCAGCAAGAGTTTAGGACTTATGGAAGCAGAACTCATAAAGGATACACCTATTGCCCACACCTAGAAGAAATCTGGCTGAGTGTGGTAGGAACTCCCTGCAAGACACACAGTGCTCACACTGCCCACTGAGAGTGTCATTAGGACTTCCCACAAACAGCCTAGTTCTCTTCTCCTGGGCATATGAGATTAGATGTGAACACATAACTTCCTTGGGCTAATAAAATGTAACCTGATGATATGCTTGCCATGTCCGAGGAAGCTTAAAGAGCCAGAGCATGATTCATACTTTGACTGTCATGGAAACATATGTCAAATGGAGCCTCTGTCAGCTTACATCCCTGAGTCACCAGGAGGAGCAGAGTCCTCCTACCAACCTGGGGTGGACCTGTACTGAAGAAAAAAAAAAAAAAGCTTTTGTTGTGTTAAGCCACTGAGATCTGGGGACTTGCAATACACAAGTGACATTCCCCATCAGCCCTGCTAACATTACTGCTCAAATTGGAAGGCCACATTGAAGAAGAAATTAGAAAAATGAGAATGTGAGAATGAGCATAATAATAGGAGCGTGAAAACCTGCTGGAAGAAGATGTGGGATGGATATGGGAAGTAGTTCTCGTTCGTAACAGAATAAGGGGGGTTGGCTCTAGAATTATGCCTCACTGTAGAGATTGTAAAGTAGCACCAGGGCATGCTGGACCAGAGGTTTACTAATGGCTAGGAAAGACAGAAGAACTACCACCAACACACCAATACACACACACACACACACTTCACAGTTTGTTTATATCTCTCTACTCGCTTTACATTGGCCACAGCAACCATACAAATACCACCCCCAATCCTCATCCCCACAGAGTGAGAGTCCAAAAATACTTTTCTAACCTCAAACCTTTCATGCTTTCCTCCCTGGTTCCGCCATTTCACTCCACATCCTTAGTTAGGAAATACATGGATTTTTGAAAGAAATAAACGAATTTATTTAGAGTTATGATGTTTAGATAAGTCTCTTTAGTATAACTTTCTACATTTTCCAGATTTTCTGATTAATATTAATCCTAAAACAAACCCAAAACAAACAAACATCACCCGTTTAAAAAAAAGAGAGAGACAGACAGGCTGACTTGTCAATATTCAGTTGCCAAGGCCAACCTTAGGATATAAAACCAGCTATAGCAACAACAAACAACAAACCACATCATGGGAAGGAATAGCCAAAATCTTATTCATAATACTCCCAATTGGCTATAAGATCATGTCACCAACAGGAAACCAGAGGACAAGTTTACAGTATTTTTTAACAGTGTTGAGCTACCATCAACATTCTGCTAACTTCTCTCCACTCCATCCAGCATGTTCATTTCATGGAGGGTGTTTTCGCTGGGGAAGATTAAAGGCTGAAACTACTAGACCAGTCTGACCTCAACTATAGAACGAATTATTTTTACCTATTTCTCTAAGTGACACGGCTTGGCATTAAACTGATATAATAATAGTTGTCTGGAGGATCTTTCATATTCTGTGAATTTTATAGGACACATTGGATCCAGTTGTATATTTGGAAGAATTACCATCCCCCAAAGCAGCCAGCACCTCAGTCTGAGGACACCGATAAGAAATGATTTATACTAGTAGAGTGCTTTTTATGATCTGTTGCTTTTTCCCCCCCCCTTGCGTGCCTTCCCACCCATCATCTTACTGGTTCCTTGCACCAGCACCCTTTCATAAGTAAGGCAAGTCTCCTGCTTTACAGGTGAGGAGCCTGAGACCTAGAGGGATCAAATGATTCATCTACATGAAAGTTAACAAGTCCATAGCAAAGGAGGCTCAAGAACTCAGGTGGCTGATCCCACTGCTTTTAGAATAATTGAGGTTAGTCCCATTGGTCCCTACTACATTCCAGACACTTGACCTCCATGAACTCGTTCAAGGCTCCTGACAACCACTTGAGAAAAAATGTATTATCCTCCAAGTAAACATGGGTAAACTGAGGCTGAATTGACTTTAATTGGAAATGTAGCCACAGCCACTCAGCAAATGAATCTCAAACCCAGACCAGTCTACTTCCAAAGCCCACATTCTTTACACATGCCGGCTCCCACAGGAGAGTGTTCTCATTGATTTTGGAAGCTGACATTGTGAAGATGAGCCATAGATATTTCCACACAGTTCATATCAGTCCTGCAAATTAATCCACAAGGACCAAAGAAGAAATGCTATCTATAAAGGTGACAGAGAAAACAACAACAAAAGACACAGGACTTCTACTTATCCAGCATTATTATGCCTAGGTTTATTTAATTTGTTTATTTCAAGGCCATCTCCAGGTTTTGTGAAGTAGAAAGGGCTAGAGGAGAGGGACTTTGGGTGAATATGAAAGGGAAAAATAAAAGGGAAAATAAAAGGGAAAAATAAATAGATCAGGTAAAGCTGATGTGATGTTTGTTGGTCTGTTGGTGCCCTGCGGGTTTGGGATAGAGAGAGAAGCTGATGTGAAAACTTGACAACCTTGAGATTATATTTCTGTGGAGAAGAGAATAAGAGAGAGTCCAAGTGAAGGCACCAGTTGAAGCCTGATACTTGAGAAATTTCAATAACCCTGCGCAATGGAGTTATCGACGGCCCACAGGCACACAGGCCTGAAGCTGTATGGGTTGGGGCAGGGGAAGCCAGATGTGGTGGAGACTGTTGGGAGTCCATTTAATATGTCTTCTCCTCCTTCGCAGGCATAGAATTGCAGTAGGGCTTCCATGTGCTCTGCTGGGCCACATTTTCCAGATCCCCTTGCAGTTGGCTGGCCAGGTGACAAAGTTCTCATCTGTGGAATGTGCCAGGAAGTCATGTGCCTGGTTATTGAAACATTGGATATGCTTTCTCTACACTTTCTTCTTCCCATTGATTGGAATCTGAATATCATGACAACCCAGCTTTAACCCTGAGATGATGACAGCACAGTGGGAGTAGAGGAGCAATGATTTGGCAGGAACCTGGATCCGTGAATGAATATGTGAAGCAGGGCTTGCCTGCCTAAGCAAACTGCTCACATGTGGCCTGGTACATGACAGAGAAATAAACTCCTTTGTTATTTATGTTTCTTGTATTGTGAGGTCTCTTTGTTACAGCAGCAAAACCTTGCCAATACAGCAAACCTAATCAATACAGCAAACTGATACAGGACATTCAAAGCTTTGCTCATCTTAAGTATCCATGTTATTCCCCAGAAATGGGCCAGAAAGTCATAAACAATACTATTAACCATAGACGTTGTTCAAAGAGAAAATTACTCTCATGAATCAAATCACATGAACCTAAAATCCTTTCTTGATCAAAATTTCTATCCTACCTTTGACCTAACAAATGTGCAATAGATAAGTCCATTTTGTTTAAAAAGTTACCTTTTAAAAGTTCTTACATTCTCCTGTATGGCCACTGTTGTCGTGCTACATTGATTTAAGGGGCCGTTACATAACACAGAGGGCTGGCTGACTTGAGAATTTCATCAGCTGACATTGTGTGTGTGTGTGTGTGTGTGTGTGTGTGTGTGAGAAAATAGCAATCTGAACCACAAATTGACCTAAGTTTTACTTATCTTAATGCTACTCTATAATAAATCCATTTTGTCAATTTGGTCAAAAAATTTATTAAAAATAAAAGCATAAAATCAATTTCTTAAAAAATAGATGAAGACATGTAGTTATAAAATGCCTAGAAGTCAAAATTATGTATCTATTTTCATATTTGTATCCATATTTCTGTGCTCTGTGAGAGGCATGTTCCCCTTCCCCCTCACCTTTGCTCTCCTGAGCTTTTCACCAGCTCTTTAAAGTTCTGAAAAGAGGGCTACAAATGTGTTTAAAGTCCCTGGGACACAAAATGATCACAACAGTAAGCAGTTAAAATTCACATTGGCAAGGTGAACATCTGGAATGCATTCAAAAGAGGGAAAATTATGAAATGAGAATGTTATTAATAGCTAACATACTGGAAGACATGAATCAATGGTCAACCTGTTTCCTAGATTCCTTTTGGAGAAAAAAAAAATATATTTGAAAGGAAAATGCCCAAGACTGCTGAATATACTACTACCCTGGAAGGAAAGAGGATTTACAACATCATCTTTCAGAGGTAAACTTTTTCATTTATTTAAAATGCTGATAATGCCTGCACTCTCTTCTTTCCTCCTACTTTACATGTTGCTGAGGGAAGATCTTTGTAGTTAATGAGGAGTTTTTTCTTCACTAGCAAAGTGGGATTTTCACACTTGTGCTTGGCAGTAGCAAGTCTCAACCCCGCAGTTTATTTTTGTAATAATTAATAAAATATCACACTTCCTGGCTTTCTTGCCCCTGCCCAGGGACTGGTTTGCTGCCACCTTTCTGGGTGCTGTTTTAGGAAGCAAAGTGATTACATGAGGATCCAGCTTGGGGAAGGAAGCATAAGAAAGTCCTTGTGTTCCATTTGAGTGCTTTCTCAGTGACAGCTTCATTGAAGGGTGACTCCAATGGATCCCCAGATGTGTAGAATAGTGGAGATGAAAACTGGTATTTATAGGGCCTGGTGTTGATACACTCAAACAAACTTTTATTAAGAGAATAATAGTCCTCTATTGCTCTCATTTTAGGTGTAAGGAAAAGGAACTCAGTTACAAGGAATCTGGCAAATGTGTCTCCAACTAAACAGAAAAAGCAAAGGAATCACTTCTGAGTAGAAGAGTTGTTTATGTGTCTAACAAAAAAATTGAATGCCAACTAGACACCAGGCACTATTCTTGGCCCTGGTGATATGGCAGCAGAACAGAGAGACGAGCCATATAAAAAAAATGAAATCGACAGAAGACACAGAGTTTGGGGAAAGAGATTTTTAATCATCCAGGCAGGAGTCACCATGAGACTTGATTACATTGTTAACACCCAAGGAAATCTAAAAGCAGTGTTCAGAACTTTTCACATTCTATCTTGCAGCCAGCCAAACCCACTTGCCATTAATTCTGCATCACTGACAGCACCATCACCTTTGCCATCATCATCACCACGACTGTCACCATCACTACCATCACAACCACTATCACTATCATCACCACCACCACCATCACCATCGCCACCACCATCATTGCCTTTACCATCATCACCATCTTCAGCTGTGAACATGACAGTGAGATTTTCTGAATGCTCACTACATGCCAGACATTATACTCAGTGCTGTATGTGCTTTACTTCTTTACTTTTCTCAACAATCCCATGAGTTAGGTGGTATCATTAGCCTTGCTTTACCAATGAGCAAACCGAGGCAGAGATGTGCTAACAACAATTTTGCCCAAAGTCACACAACGTATAAGTGAGAGGCCCAAGATGAGAACACAGGCAACCAGGCTTCTGAGCCCATTGTCATAACCACTGTTTCTCTTGTTCTACCTCTCCAGTGCCCTCAGCTCTTCAACCCCCAGTGAATAATGATTTTTATGTTCCTGCATGCTTTCTTGCATGCCAAGCTCTAAAAAACTTTTCCTATGGAAACAATAGAGAGAGTCTCCTAGCAGAACCAAGATATAGGACCAAGGACCCACACAGGTCCTCTGGTTATCCTACCTTCTGAGACAACACAAACCTCAGAAGGAATCCACGTGTCATGTAGTATGGAGACTAATGAGTGAACAAAACAGGAGTCTGAAGGTGATGTTAAACCTGAGGTAAGGCTCTGCTCCAGTGAAATATGTACTTTTCATTGATTAATTAAATTAAATAAATACTTTTCTCAGTCCATGCTGCTTAGGAACCCGTGTACAGGTCTTTAAGTAGCTTTTAATTTTAAAGAGACAAGACATACTACAGTAAAAACAGGACCTCTTATTGTCTGGCATTTAAGATGCCCGTCCTTAATGTTTTCATAATCATCTGAAGTTCAAACACCTTGGAAGGTAGAAAGGACAGCAATTATTATCACTTGACACATGGTTGGGAAACCGAGGAACGAGAGAATGTGAATCACTAAAGACATGTTCAAGTTAGGTTCCTGACTCACATTTCTTCAGCACCTTTGCTCAGTAATGAAATCTCCTGAAAGGAGATGCCCCTTTATTAGCCATATTTCACAGGCACTCTGCACTTCGTTTCGTTTCAGGTCGTGCTGGAGCAAAGGTGCCCACAAATGGCACTTCTTTAGCACCATCATCTGTATGGCTCTAAAGTCCAGAATAAAGTGAAGCTCAGCAAGAGTGACTGCAACATGCCGCCACACTGTGGTGCTGCCTGAAGACTCTGCACAAGTTTTGGCAGCTCAGGCCACTAGACTTTTCATCATTTATTCACATTAATGTACTTGGCAATCACACAGAAGAGCTTTTAAATCTAATGACTCAGACAATAACAAAGCAGAATTACACGAGCATTTTCAAAATGATGGGGCTGTGACCCTCTTAGGTATGTCATGCCGCCTTATCCCAGGAACATGCTGGAGTTGCCTTACAGACTTCAAGTCTGGCCCTCTTGCCGAAGTTCCACACTAGGGAATCATAAATGGAGACTATGTGTAGCATGAGGTTTCTCCAAAGGAGCATGTAAATTCGCACCTGTGCATGCATGTGTGCACACACAAATCTCTCCGGCCAAAATTGAGATAGGCCACCTGGAGCATAGGTATTCAGGTTAAATAAGACACCACTGCAGGTTGTGGATCACAATAGAGGGGGTTTCTAGGGGCTTCCTTTGTGTACTGTTTTCTTCTTGAAATTCCTAAAGCCTCTCACACCCTCCATGAGTAGTGATCAAGAAGTTTTAGGTAGATTTTTTTATTAAGAATTTAGATTTGGGATCCCTGGGTGGCGCAGCGGTTTGGCGCCTGCCTTTGGCCCAGGGCGCGGTCCTGGATATCCGGGATCGAATCCCACGTCAGGCTCCCGGTGCATGGAGCCTGCTTCTCCCTCTGCCTGCGTCTCTGCCTCTCTCTCTCTCTCACTGTGTGCTATCATAAATAAATAAAAAGTTAAAAAAATAAAAAAAAAAAGAATTTAGATTTTAGGCAACTAAGTTTATGAAGTAAATCTAGACTTTCTTTCATCAAGTTTGAATGTTAGAAAATTGTTTTTTTAATAGAAGTGTAGAATGTATCACATGAAGAATTAATGAAATACTTTCAGAGTTCTCCATATTTATTGAGGCTTTTTTTAATTACCCGCATACTCCATTTCCAGGTGATACTATCATTGGTCCTCTTGTCAGTGTCAATAATTCCATTTGGCAGGCAGCAGCTAATTCTTTTCATGTGCTAATGATTAATCAGACAAGCCTATTTACTAATGTATCAGAATGCATTAGAAACATAAGGTAATGGTGGACAGAACATCAATTCAGATATAAATGAACTACATTTACATTGGATACCTATTGACTTATGTCACAGAATGAAGTAGAAAATGCAATTTGCTTGTAAACCATTAAAATGAATGAAAATAGAATTTCAAACTCCATCTTCAAACATAACTTTATTGACTTGGCTGTGAGCCTTAAGGGAGTGTCTGAGTAAGTTTAAAATATATAAATAACCCACTAATTCATTTTGCCATAAAAAGATTTAGTGTCTCACCAACTGAAGGCCACGGACTTTACTTAAGTTGGAACTAGTACGAGACAGGGGTCAAAGGCCATAGTGTGAGGACATTAGGGTTCTCAGGTAGGGGGCTTCTGATTTAACTTTCCTCTGATCTATCTTTGTCCCCAAATCCTGCACCTGCACAGGTCCCAAGGGCATTGGCCCATATTCCAGATAGCACAAATTACAGATTAAACCCCTTTTTAGAGAGAGAGCTAGAGTGAGAGTGAAAGCTTGAGGAAGGGATGGAGGAAGGGAAGGATGATGAGAAAGGTGGGCTCCAGGGAGCTAGGTCAGATAAAGTGATGCCAGTAATCAGAATATAGACTAAAACACTGACAAGCAAGCTTCAGGGGCCTATACTGGCAGACAGGGTACATCCTAAGAGAAAGACTAGAAGCAGCACTATGATTGCTAGAAAGTAGGTGAATCTGAACTACTTAGTATGAAAAGTAGCTCCACCTCTGAGATGATGTTTTTCATCTTTTATCTGGAAGGTATGCATGACATAGGACTTCCTGACTCAGCGGAGCTTCTCAAGTATACAGGAACAGAATAGGCATGAGGAATCCAGAGCTGCTCAAAGAAATATAATTAAATTCCCAGCTATTGTCTGTATCGATGACCGCTCAGATCCAGCCAAATTTTCAATTCACTGCCTTTGAATTGGAGGCTCAGGCAATTGTTGCAGTTCTGGAAAACCAGCCTTGGTGGGGGGGCACTCAAAGAAGCCATGGGAGAGTATTTTAAAGGGAAACCCTAACCCACTTGACTTTCCTTTCTTTTGGATCTCTCCTCAGACTAAACTGTGAGGTGCTAATGAAATGGGCTGTGCATCTAGAACAGCGTTCTCCAAAAGTGTATCTTCCAAAAAGCCAGTTGAGAGAGAGAGAGAGAGAGAGAGGTTTGTTGATAAAGAATCTCATGATCAAATATACTTCGGAAATTCACATTAGTTTCTCTCCCCAACCCTTGGAGATTCTCCGGACACCTTATCATATTTAAAGCTCTAAAAAGTCCTGCAGTGAAGTAGCCTTTTAAGATTTCAGCCTTTCTCAAGCTTAATTAAGGCTTCTCATAACACGGATTTAGTGTTCCATAGAGTACAGGGTTGGAAATATTAACAATGAAAAACAAAAAACCCAACACTGAGAAAATTAAATAAAATAGGTTAAACTAAGTGAATCTATTTCTCTCCCAAGGAAAAATGGAAAGTATGTCTCAATGCTATCATTTTTCAGGAAAGAACGCGGCTATAGGATTTCACTACTCCCTTCAGCGTCAGTAAAGGAAGCTCTGCACACATCTGAATCCAACGCTCCTTTTTCTGGTGCTTGGGTCCTGTGTCCTTACAAACACCAGATACACCTTGCATTGAGGGGCACATGCCAGAACGGTCACAGGACTAGGTGCCCGTGACCAAGAATAAACAACCTTCAACACCCACAACCCCGTCCACAGGACCTTGTGCAGGCATGACTACAGTTACCAAGGAAAGAATTCATAACAGGTCTGTTTGTGTCTGAAGAAGAATATAAAAGCCCCAGTTTATTCCCCATATTTAATCCATCAAGAAATTGTCCGAAAGATAAATTGGAGCTAAGCTGACTTTTGTTAATAATGTAACGATTTTGAAAGTGCAGCTTTAATCAAGGGGAAAATTTTCCAGAATTTGACAACCTTGTCCATTCCCTCTGGTATAGACTCCATTTTTTTTTTTTCAAAACTGTCTAATGCTGTTTCTTAGGTGGTGTTCAATAGAAACCAGTCTATAATGCAATGCACTCTCTTTATGTGATGTTTAGATATGAGATTGATCTCAGTGGACACCCTGGAGTTCTGAAAGTAGGATTATTGGATTTTGTGGCTTTCTCAGATGTCGAAGATCTTTAAACAGTGTCTTGCAAAGTTGCTACATCCCGCCTGTCTGTGAAACACTTATGAACTCATCAAAGAAGGTAGACTCCATGTTAATTAGACATGGTGGGCGAAGGGGGGGCTGGAAGCCGACTTCCTCCCACCATCGAGTTAAGTGCCAGGGCCACGTGTACTTTCATACCTTGAAAAGAAAAAATAAGTTCATTCGTCTCCAGATCAATAGGGCCTTAACAGGAAGACTGCTGACACAGGATGGAGCTCAGAGTTCAGAATAGCAGGGGGGGGACAAAAGACACGGTTGTAAAAGCAGAAATTTGGCAGCCATGTTATCTCAAGATTCCTTGAGAAGATTTTTAAAAGCTTTGGATTCCAGCTGAATCATTTGGGAGCAGCAAAATGACAGACTGGCCTCATGGATTGTAGCTCACATTTAAGAAAAACAAGGTAATTAGGACAGTGTATATTTCCTGTGACTTTAAAAGTGCTACATTGTGGAAAGGACACGGCCATGGCCCACACTTACCCTGGCTTTTGTCACCACTCTGAAGCCCGGGTGTCAGGCATCAGGACTGCCTGCCAGCAAACTGGATATTACTCCAGAGAAAAAGAGTAGGGATTCTTAGAACACAGTCACCTGGAAACTGATGCGCCCCAAGCCAAGCCATGGATCTTACTACTGTAATCAAATACTAGCTCTACTTTGCAGATTTGCAGCCAATGGATACTATACCAATCCATAAATGCATTCATGAAAAAGAGTTGATAGATTTTCTCACTTAAAGTTTGTCCTCCCATAATTTTTTTAAACTATAGGCACTGTATTCATGTGCTTATATTCAAATATACATAAAATAGTATCTGATGTGGTGCATGATTGCATGGCCTCATTCCCCAGGCATATACGTGTAACACAGGTTAATTGTCCACCATCTTGGCTTTGAGGAAAGAGGAGATCTCTGAGATGGCTCAACTGGTCCCACTAAAGTACTGATGCTGAGGGTTTTCTTTCTAACACCACTCCACAACAGTGAGATACTACTACAAACCTATTAGAATGACCCAAAGCCAGAAGGCTGACAACACCAAATGCTGGCAAGGATGTAAAACAACAGGAAGTCTCAGTCATAGCTGGTTGGAGTGTAAAATGGTACAGCCACTTTGAAAGACAGCTAGGAGGTTTCTTGCAAAACTAAAGATGGTCTTGCTATACACCCCAGCAATCTTGCTTCTTGATATTCACCCAAAGCAGTTGAGAACTGATGTCCATACAACCTGTACATGATATTTACAGCAGCTGGATTTGTGACTGCCAAAACTAGGAAGCAATCAAAATATCCTGCAGTAGCTTAAGGGATAAATAAGCTGTGGTACATATATACAATGGGGTATTTTTCAGCACTAGAATTATCAAGCCATGAAAACACAGGGAGGAACCTTAAATATATATTGTTATGTGAAAGAAACCAATCTGAAAGGTCTAGGTACTATGTCATTCCAACTATTTGACATTCTGGAAAAGACACAACTATGGAGACAGTAAAAGATCAGTTGTTGTCAGGGGTTAGGGGCAGAGATAGATGAATAAGCAGAGCACAGAGGATTCTTATGGCAGTGAAAATACTTTGTATGACACTAAAATGATGGATGCCTGTCCTTATGCATTTGTCCAAACTCATAGAATGCCCAACACCAGGAGTGAACTCCAATGTAAACTATGGACTCTGGATGATAATGGTGTGTCAACGTAGTTTCACCAGTTGTAACAAATGTCCCACCAGGGCAATGTTGATGAGAAAGACTAAGCATGTCTGGGGGTGGGGTATATATGGGAAATACCTGCATTCTTTTCTCAGTTTTTCTGTGAACCTAAAACTGTCCCTTAAAAAATCACTCATAAGAAAAAAAAAAAGAAAGAAAACTCAAAAAGAAACAAAACCCACTACCACACCCTGTGGATGTCCAGGATGCATGACTTCTGCCTCAGATGTATGCAAGTATCCCACTGTATTGAAATACGGGTTGGTCGCATGGTATAGAGTTGGATGGGGTCTGAGTTCAGTCTTGGGGCCAGTCACCCATAGCATCCTGACTGAGTCCAAGGGGCTCATCCAATGGGAAGGGTGGCCACTATAGATCCCCTGGGCAGGCTCTGTGCTATGCTCAGCTGAGTGGTGGCTGGGCTGCTGCAGATACAGAAGAGACCCCCATTCATCTCCCAAGAGCAAACCACAAGCAAGACCTCTTCAGAGGATGCTTTGGCAGAGGCTGAGGAGCCTCTGGATGCTGGCTCTGCTCTGCCCACATACTCCGTCCATTCAGAACCTACTCCACAAACCCTCAAGCTCTTTCCCTCTTTACTTCCTTTTCATCTTTTCCCTTCTAAAGTTTAGGGCTTTCTTTGATTCCTTATTATTAAGCTTTTCCCAGATCTATGCTCAAATGATGCTTGTGGATCTTCCCCCCAGACTTTGGGAATGCAAAAGCCAATACAGGAGTCTTCCTTTCTCTCTCCATTGTCGTTGGGCCATACTTCCCTTGAGCAGCAACCACAGAAATGCCTTAGATGACTGAATGGAGGGCCAAAGGGGAGAAGGAAATGCCCCATGTGTCCTCAAACACATAATCCTTTCACCTAAAATGTCATGATGTTCCATGAAATGTTCCATGACTTCTAGAGATGATTGCTACTGAACATGCTTCAAATGACAGAAATGGTCTCAAGACCATGTTCTTTTAGTTGGACATGGAAAACTTAGCTGAGTCACTGAGGTTGGGGTGAGTGGGATAGTCCTGGGGCTCCCAGAAGATGCAGGGGAAAAGAATGAGGAGCTATAAAGGGGGCTCTACACCACTTCCCCAGGACACAGATACACTGACACAGATACACATGTGCTTCATCTCAAAATATGATTGTCTGTACATGATTCTACATACACCACAACCATTTGTTTCTAAGCAAGGAAATAGACCAAAGCCTCTACGTTACACTGCCAAACATGATAGTAGATTTAAGACGAAAACTCCTGGAATCAAGACTTATTTATCTCTTAAGAACTGTGTGACCTCAGGAAAATCCTTTTATTTCTGAACCTCAGTCTTCTCATCTGCTAAATGGGGATAATAATCTCTCTTTGCTGCTAGTCTCACAGGATCAGAAATTCTCCATGAGATCATGAACATATAGGTGTTTTATAAACTGTAACATAGCAGCCCCTCCCCAAGTTTCTGTGTTGGGAGGAACTAGTAAAGGAAACTACCAAGTCTGGGGAAAGAAAAAGCAGTGGAGAAGTAGGGAGCATACCCAAGGGTGTGTGTGTAGAAAGGATTCATTGTAGCTCAATCCCTGCCTCCCTTATCGCCAGATGGGGCCTCATCTCCCAGCCTTGCTCCACACTCACAGGAATCTAGCTCTGAGTGAGGGAGGAAGAAAGGATTGTGCCTCCAGTGAAGCCATTCCACCCAGAGAAGGCCTCCTAGAAGGAACTATAAAAATAAGTTTAAATCTGCTTTCTGGATGTTTTTTGGTGCTGTCTTACTCCTAGTGGGTAGCATTTAGGCTGAACTACTTAGGTATTTAATAAAAGCCTCAATTTTTCATGCATACCATAGGATAGTGTGTGACTCACAGGTCGCCAACATCAGAAGCATCAAGGAGATTGTGAAAATGCAGAGTCCTATGCTCTGGCCCAGGTTGTGGAATCAGACTTCGGGGTCTGTGGCCCAGAGATCAGCATCTTAAATGATTATGTCCACTAAGATGGGGAGACACAGAATGTGAGGCTGGGGATAATACAATGATACGCATAGTCATAAGAGTTCAAATGAATTAAAGTTACGTGTCTGACACTATCCTGTGCCTCGCGTGCATAATGCATCAGTGCCCACAATCATGCTATGAAGTACTATGATTATCTTCAATTGACAGACGGTAAAACAGAGCTCACAGAAGCAAGTGACTTCCCAAAGGTCACATGGGGATTAGGTACCAAGGCTGAGACTTCCAGCCAGGTCCTAGGCTCTCTGCGCATATATATGCAGTCACACCTACAGGCAACATACAACAGAAAGGACATGAATGTATGATGTCCCTGTCCATGGGTGTGGTAGACCTTATCCTACAGTGATGTTGGGTGTAGCTTCCAGACAGTGAAGATCCCTCTCAGTGTCCACAATCCCCAGAGTCAGAAAGCCCCTCTCTCTTACTCCCATTATGCTTTGCTGCTTGAGATGTGTTTGTGATGTTTAATTTATATCCCCTGATCATAAAGTGATTGCATCACTAAAAAGGCTGTGAGGTTGATTTATATGATAGTTGCCTGTGTCTGTTAATTAGAGAAATATCATTTGGCTTCCCACAGAAGAAAAACAATAAATTATAGAGGAGGAGGGAGGGCCAGTCATCCCCCAAACCTATGCCAGTTACTCCCCACTGCATCTTATTTATGACCCTAACCATTTTTCCGTTTATACCAACAACCATTGGAAGAAACTATAACTTGGGTTGAGAAGGAAAGAACAGGAGAAGAAGATGGGCAAATAAATATAGAAGTAGCCTCTGTACATATACGGGTGCACATGAGCACTCACACACAAAACCGGAATACAGAGAGACAGGTCAGCTCACTTGGAGTGTTCTTCTCCAGACACCCCCTCCTCACCCACCTCCAACATGAACACTACTGTCTCTAGGGCGGGACTGTCTCCAGAAAAAGCAACAAATAATTTGCAAGAAGAAGGGACTGCTTCTTAGATCAGTGGCCCAATATTTTCTATGTAGGGGACTGTGTGCCTGGACAGGGACTGCCCGTTGGAAAAATCCAACAACTGTTAGTGATCTTGTTTATGCCTGAAGGAGAGCACAAAGAAAGATTTTTTTTTTCCATTCATTCAGTCGTTCACTTATTCAACAAACATTAACAAGTACCTGCTACGTTGCAGGCCTCGTGCTAAGGTTGGGCATACAGCGGGCTGCAGAAATGATCACAGTGCCAGACCTCAGAGAGCTTACTTTCTACTGGGGGAGGTGACATGAATCGGGTGTCAAACAGATCAATATGGTGTTACAACCAAGGCACATGCTATAAAAGAAAAATGCAAGGGGCCATAGAGAGGCTTCCCTAAAGAAATAAAACATTTGAGTTAAATATTAAGGATGAGTTAATTTGGTTAAGATAGAGGGGAAAACATTCCAAAAAGAAGGAACAGCATGTGCAAAAAGGAGGAAGCAGGATGAATCCAAAGGATTGAAAGGTGCCCAGTGTGACCCAGTGTGGTGGCAATAGGAAACGGGGTTGGAGGAGCTGGTGCCAGACCACATGTGGTTCTTAACTCATGGTACAGAAGTGGCTTTTATCCCAAGTCACTGTAAGGCTTTCAACGAGGGCAGGGGGGTGGTATGATCAGATTTGCATTTTGAAAAGGTCACTGTTTTATACCTTGAAAAGACTTGGAGCTTCATGAGATTAAAAGGACTGCCAACTTAGGCTTGGGTAAGCAGTCCCCAGGTGGGGTGAACTGTTCTGAAACGTCACAGCACATGGCTAGGCCAGGGCTTCAACTCTGCAAATGAGAATGAGCCGGTCTTCTTCCCAGCCCCTCATCCCCAAACCACCTATCATACCCATCAACAACATTCATGCACAGAAGTGCTTCTCTTGGAACTGGTGGAAGGTGAAAGTGGAATAGGGAGGAAGACAGGTTGATGGCAGGGATGCCACAGCACCTGTTCCCTGCCCACTCCGATCTTGAATTAGAGTGAGAGAAGTGAGAGCTGGAAGCTGGCCGAGCAGAGGCTGGTGCAACTTTCTCCATCTAATCTTTTTCCTCACAAAAGCCTTCTTTTCACCACTCAAGTGAAGGCAGTCCTCAACAGGTCCCCCCCACCCCCATTTCCATAGTAAGATGATTGAATGGATTTATTCACTACTTTGTTCGTTGTGTCAGACTAGAATGAGAGTAGAAGTCTCCCTTGCGTTCCTCCCTTTATCAGCACAACATAGCATTGTCCTTGCCACATAGTAGGTGCTCAAAAAATATTTATACAATGAGTAGATAGTGGGTGAATTATGACTTGAGCAACATCAGAGGACATTAACTTTCCAAAACCCATGAGAGCAGGCTAAGGAAAAATATGAAGAAGTTAGGGTAAAGAAGACCATCAGTGAAGCATGGCTTTATTCCAGGGTGGCCAGAGAAGCCCTCTCTGATATTTGAGTAGATATGGGAAGGAAGTGAGGAACGGGCCTATAAAGATATTTGGGTAAGAGGCATCCCAGGCAAAAGAAGGGGCAAGTACAAAAGTGACAAAGAACTGCTATAATTCATGAGTGAGTTGGCTCCATTTTTTTCCTGCCTAAGTATCTGGAAGGATGGGATGGTCAGTTCCCAAGCTTAAGACTCTCTGTGCAGACATGAGTAGGACTTCCTCAGGCTTGATCAGTTGGGACATCTTCAAGCAACCTAATGGCTAAGATTTCTGGGAAGGGAAGGGGAGCCAGAGACAGAAATAGAAAATGGGAGATGTCAAGTGGAGCTGTTGCTGTCACACGGGCTGTTATCAGAGGGCAGGGGAGGCGCCCCCATTGCAGCACTAGGAGAGGTTCCTGAAAGTGTGTAGGCAGGAAGTTAGGGTGCAGCCATGGTAGTCAAGCAATAAATATTTTTGGCAGCCACCTGCTAGAAAGTTCCCTTGTCCTGAGGGCTGGGGATTAAGGAGAAAAGGTGAGTTCTGAGACATGGAGATGCCACTCACTCATCGGAATCCTTGAAAATTTCTGACATGGGGCCGTAGGGACAAAAAAACCACACAGCGAAAGAAAACATACAGCCCACCTTGAGGACAGAGATGGAAGATTCTGTGATTCTGTCCATCCCCAAATGACATATTCTTCAAGCCCCAGACCACATCGCCCAGTACACACCTCCTCACTGTCTGATGGGGTCCCAATGGGCAACTCTCCATCCTTGGAATTCACCCTGTTTCCTCCCCAATTTTGCACATGCTGTTCCTTCTCTCTGGGATGCTCTTCCCTCTGTCTTCATCAAGTCAAGGCATCGTTAGTGTTATATCACATCTTCCAATGCTTCCGTTCTGCTCAGTTTCAAAAACATATAATGCAATTATGTAAAATGACCTGATATAAAAAGCGCTATAAAGAGTCAGAGGAAACTCTTCCAGCTTCGGTACATAATAGGCTAGAGTGTTTTGGGCGTTTTAGCAGTGAGTCCACAATAAGTAGTAATCACCTAAAATATGCAAAGCTCTAGGCACTGAACAGAGTTTGGGGTTCTCATGTGGTTAGGACTTAAACCTTGACTTTCCTGGCTGTAGGATTTGGGATATTGGGGTCCACAGCCCAGTGCTGTCCTGGTTTCTCAGAGAAGGCTCTTCTGTCTGAAGCCCCAGGGCTGTGTTATTTTAATTAAGGCATTGCTGCTGACCCGAGCAAGGGCAAACAGAAGTGTCAGAAAGGGCCCTCTGAGTGTATGTGTGCCCCTGTGGATACAAGCAGCAATACTTACTGAAAACTCTCAGTTT
Organism: Canis lupus baileyi; assembly: GCF_048164855.1. Lineage (NCBI taxonomy): Eukaryota > Metazoa > Chordata > Mammalia > Carnivora > Canidae > Canis > Canis lupus. The sequence goes on along the minus strand of NC_132842.1, from coordinate 64,228,959 downwards.
TCCTCTTAATTATGCACCTCTGCCTCTTGGTCTCATTTCGCCACAGATGGATGACCTCAGAAAGGAAGAAACAGGCAACTTTGTAATGCATCTGGACTATTATATCCATTTCTACTTTTCAACCAGATTTTTTATGCTTTTGGACAACAAGAACCATTCTGTCAGAGAGAGGGCTCAACCCAAAATAATTTGCTATTGGCAAATTATTCCTCAGAATGTTGAAAATTCCTCAAAATTCCTCAAAAATGTTGAAAACTCACCTGTTGAGGTGAGGTACATTCTAGTACCTTAGAATGTGACCTTCAAAGAAGCGGTTCAGGTGATGGTGTTAGGATGGGCCTGAGTCTGATCCCGACCGGTGGTGTCTTTAAAAGAGAGAGAGATTAGGACATGGTCGTGGCAGAGGGAAGACCATGTGAGGGCACAGGGAAAGGATGGCATCTACAAGCCAGGGAGAAGCCAACCCTGCCACGGAACTTCCAGGCTCTGGAACTGTAAGAAAATGAATTTCTGTCATTTGTGCTACCGAGCATGTGGGGCTGCATTACGGCAGCCCTAGAAAACAACTGCAGCCATCTCCCCTCCCTGTGTAGACATCATAACTCAAGCCTCTGCTACTGAGACCAAATATATGAAGCTCACCTCACTGCCACCCACCCCCAAGATGCTTGAGGGTGAAGCAGTCTCACAAGCTCTGTCTGCCCATGTGACATGATACTGGAAAAGTCTTAGCATCCTCTGAACTCTCTACAGGGACTGAACCCCACCTCACCTGTAAGGACCTCTTCTTCCAGAAATACCCTTGATATCATTGCTCTTCTTTCTCCATCTCCTGTGAAAACCCATGAGACACCCTCGGCACAAGTTCTCCACTAGAAACGCACAGAAAGTGAACTTGTTAAATTATAATAATCGAACATTCCTAAGCTGCTTCTACTTCCAATCCCCTTACTATCTCAGGAACCCTAGGGACACCTGGGTGGCTCAGTCATTTAAGTGTCCGACTTGATTTGGGCTCAGTCATGATCTTAGGCTTCTGGAATTGAGCCTGTGTCAGGCTCCATGCTCAGTGGTGGGTTTGCTTGAGATTCTCTCTCCCTCACCCTCTAACCCTTTCCCAACTCATGCATGGGCGTGCTCTCTCTCTCTCAAAAAAATAAATAAATCTAAAAAAAAATCAATCTCAGGAACCCTAGATGGAAACACACACACACAAACACACACACACACACACACACACAATCTAATTGGAGACACAACGGATAAGCAAGTAGACCATGTGGCATGTATTTTGTAACACACAACTAGGTCTTCATATGGCACACTTTGTATTGTCCATTCTTCTATTCCAGAAATTTGTTTTGAATTTCTCAACTTTTAAGCCACTTGTGAACCTTTTACTCCTTTTTCCAACACCTGGTGCTTTACATACATAGGGGGTTAATACTTGCATGGTCACTACTTAAATATCCAAAATACCATATACTATTACGTACGAAGTTGAAGTTTTTTTCTGACTTTTTATAGAGTTTTTCTGTACCGAGTCTTTTTACAAAAATGCATTCTATTGTTTTAAAATTGAACAAAATGGAAACCTTGAAAGTTATGGTAGAGTGTCATTTGGTTGGTTCCCAATCAGTCCCTCCTTCCCGTGCTCACACCTTTGTGGAACTCCTTCCCAGGATGAGTCTGGCTTGGCCATGTGACCAGCTTTGGTTCCTGATAAACAACAAGCATGACACAAGCAGGGCCCTGGTTAGCTCAGGGACCAGCACGGTACAAATATGTGAGCCACAGATGTAATTTCCAATTTTAAGCAGTCACATTGAAAACAAAAGTGAAAGAAACAGATGAAGTTAATTTTAAGAGTGTATCTAGTTTAGCCCAAAAGATTAAAATATTATTCAAAAATATGATCAATAGTGAAAAAAGGTACAAGTGGCATTTTTTCCATTTATTTTTTGATCTAAGTTTTCCAAACTTGGTGTGTATTTTGCACTTAAAGTACATCTAGTTCAGATTAAGTGTACTGAGTGCTCTGTAGGCACACATGGCTACAGGCTCCTATACTGGGCGGTGTGGGCTTGGACACTGGGACTGTACTTAGTACACTTGCTGTTAGGATGCTCCCTCTGGGAGCCTAGCCTTCATGCTGGGAGAAGACCAGCCCAGGCGGGAAGAGGGCCCATGAGGGAGAAACAAGACACAGCAGGTAGCCCCAGCTGAGCTCCTTGCTGACTGCCAGCATTCCAAACTTGCCATCTGTGGACGTAAGCCATACAAGAAATGGACCCTCCAGCCCCATAGGAGCCATTCCAGCTGAGGCTGCATTGAGCAAAAATGAGGTCTCCCATTTGAACCCTGCCTACGTTACAGAATCCTGAGCAAATACATAGCTGTTTTAAGCCATCAGATTACGTGGTGATTTGTCGAGTTGCACCAGATAACCAAACAGAAGTTATCAAAGATACCAGCTGCTGAAGCATCAGTGACTTTCTTCTGTCCGTTTGGGCATGCGTGCACCACTGCCTCTCTCACAGGCTCGGTTGGAGTCAATAGACGATGCAGAAGATCTAAAAGTCTCAGTCACCATCTGCAAGGACTTTATAGGCTAGTTCAGAAGTCACTGCTCTGCGGGGAAGGCTAGGTTCTGATTTTGCCGCTCCATCGGTGTACTTGAACTATCATAGTAGATATCGCAGACGAGGGAGCTTAAACAACTGAAGTCTATTTTCTACAAGTTCAGAATCAAGTCCAGTAAATTTGGTTTCTGGTGAGAAATCGTCCCAACTTGCAGACTGATGCTTTCTCTCCGGATGCTCCCATGGCCTACCCTCTGTGTGTGCACAGTGAGAGATGTCTGATGTCTGTCTTATGACAACACCGGTCCTATCGAATCGGGGCCCCTTCCTTATGACCTTCTCTAATATTAATTACCTCCGTAAAGGTCCATCTCTCAGGGTAGTCACACTGAGGTTGGGGCCTCAACAAATGGAGTCCACAGCTGCCACTAACCTTCCATGTAGCTGTAGCCAATTCAAGGGCGCCTCTCGGAGCAATCTTGTTGCTCTACCTTTTCTCCTGAGTATGATATGAGGAGTAAAGGAGATTACAGACACGGAAGAGAGGAGGGAGAAATCATCAAAATACTCGAAAAACAATGGATGGCCTTCTTTCCATCTTTGTCAATTCTGGGAAAAAATAAATGATGCTAAAGAAACAGATGACTGGATGAACAAATAGCAAAAAAAAAAAAAATTAATCAAAACTAATAATGGAGGAGAATAATTATCCTGACACAGGAAAGAACAAAGGAAGGATATTTTGCCCAGACCTGTGGATTTGGGCGGGGCAGGTAACCGAATCAACTATAGTGATGAGGAGAAGATGAGGATGGCTGATGTTCTAGGAGCACTCCCCAGGGTTGCAAGAATGTGCAAAACTGCAAATCTGTTTTAATATATGTATACATGCATATTATTAGTGAAGCAACACAGCAACCCTGTGGGGCGGGCACGATCAGGTTAGTCTCCAGGGAGGGATCAAAAGCTGCCTGAGACATTTCAGGTCAATCAGACAGGAAGTCAGAAGTGGGAAAGGAAAATGTTGAGACCATCTTGAGGCTCCAGTAAGTATCTGAGTGAAAAACCTGGAGCAAAGGGAAAGATAGAGACAGGAAACTGGGGAAGGGTTTCTTATGCTAATGCCTTGCAGAGGAAGAGGAAGATGGTGGAAGAGGAGGAAGTAGTAGTGGGCCTGGCACTACTAGTTGTGGTGGAGGCAGCACCCCTGAGGTCCGCTTCCTGGGCTTGGAGGGGGGCCCTGCTCAGCAGGGAGCTGTGCTTAGTTCATGCTTCACTGTCACCACCTTGAAATTCTTCATGTTTGATCAGGGAGCCCCACATCGTCATTTTGTACCCACAAATTATTAGATAGGGTCCCAGTGCTGCTGTATGCAAGTCTTGTGCACTCAGCTTTTACTCTGCAGGGCCGTGATGATGACTGTGCACATGACCTCATTTCCAGGGACAATGAGTGAGTGAGTGAATGAGTGAGTGAGTGAGTGAGTGTGCTGTGAGCACGGGTGGTGAAGACCCAGAAGGACCCGGGGAGAAGCCTGGGAGACCATGGGGACTGAGAGGCTGTGGAACAAAGAAGGCATAGTCAGGACAGGCTGTGAACACAACACCCAGGGCCCTCTCTTCTCCAGGGAGCTGCCCAGAGGTCACAAAGAGAAAGGCGCCTCCCTGCTTGCCTACAGTGGCAGGTGAGAGGAGGTATCCTTGGGAGCAAACAGCTGGCGACTGATGGCCATATCGCCAACGACAGGGCTCCCTAGATCCTAGACCTTGCACTTGCTCCTGCTAATAAACCTCTTAATTAAACGGACAGAAAATCCGAAGGCCTCATCCATTCATCCATTTGCTTGTTGGCCCAACATTTTACACTCGCAGGGAATGCCAACGAAAGAAGCAAAAAATCCGTAAGCTCAGCCCTTCCTTCAGGAAGCTCTGGGTCGGTGATCGCACATGTGAGACACGCGCGCGGAGTGCAAGGCAAGGAAGGAAAAGTGTGAAGTGCTAGCTAGGATCTCGGAGTTCGCCTGCAGACCCGGAGGCCCTGTGCACGGCCCCGTGGGGCCAGGGACTGGTGAAAGCTTGGGGCCCCTGGACCTCTGCTCCTGGGGATATCTCATAAGCGGCCTGGCCCAGAGCAGCAGGGGTGGGGGTTGGGGGGGTGCTGGGGGCCCCTGGGCCCCGCCTCCTGCAGCGCGGGCCCTGCCCCAGGCCCTCGAGGCGCTGGGTGGGGACCTGGGTGAGCCCACAGGTGGGCGCCCCGCCTGGGTGCCCCGGGGTGGAGACGAGGTCACCTGCCTCCACAAGGCCTGGAGGCCTGGGCCGGAGCAAGGGAAGCCCCTTGCTGCCCAAGGAAGGGGAAGGACAAAAACCAAAAAAGGACCAGCCAAAACCAAACAGAACCTCGCTCCCCATCCCCCGGGGCGCATTCCTCGAAGCCCGGTAGGTCCGAGACTCCCCGAAAGCGCCGGCCACACGGTCTAGCTCCCCGCGCCCCGGGCTTTGCAAACACTTGCCTTTTCGGAAAAGTTACAGTTTGACACGTGATGTCTAGGCTGCCAAAAATGTACAGTGCGCCGGGCCCCGCCTGCTCCAACATGTTTTATAAACATAACAAGCTGTGGCCGCCACCCCAGATGTTTTCCCAACTTTTTTTTTTTTCATAATTTAAAATCTGTTCGACCTGATGGTTTTTTTTTTTTTTTTTTTTTTGCTCCGTGCACATTTCAACTGTAAAAAAGGAAACTGAAATATTATTCATGTGGTGCTATGCTGCTACACCTAATTTCTTCTCAAGTTCACACTAAACCGAAATGTCTCTAGGAACCTTAAAAAAGGCAGCAGCCGAGAAAGTGAGGAAATATGTCAAGGACTTGTAAATAAACAGCTGGCTCCCAACATATGGATTTTCTTCTATATTTTTCAGGTGCCACAGTCTCCCATCCGTATCTGCCAGCCCTGCAGCACGCGGCATAATTCAACTGTAATTGATAATGTAAAGGCAGATGGAGAGGACTGTCAGCTCCTCCCTCGGATCTCTGGGGACGCTGCAGAAATCCGAGCAGATGGCCCAATTGCATCTTCTTTATGTGTTGCTGCAAGCTTCTCTGTCTGCAGGATAATGGATCATTACGGCCTGCTGTGTACAAACACCAATATGCTTTTAAATCTGGTTCTCAAGCTTATGAAAAAGCACTATATTTCATATTAATTTGTGAAGCTGCACTTAACAAGGTCCACTGTTGTTAATTTACGATTTGGAAGCCGGGGGAGGAGGGGGGGTGCTGGGAGGGAGACAGTCACATGGAGAGCTCACCCCTCCCAATTCCCTCCCTCCCCCCTTCTGGCTCCCTCTCTTTGCCCTCCCCCTGGCCCTGCCTCCCCGCCAGCCCGCAGTGGTCAGCTGAAGGGGGAACACAATATCCAGATCCGCTGCTCTGATCTTTAATTGATGAATTGGATTCCAGCAGTAGAAGGTTTGCTGAACATGCCATTGTAGGAGAGGTTGGGTTTTAATTTCCCATTGAGGGCGTGGACAGAAAATCCTCACCATGGAGGATGAGGGAGAAAATCTCCAAACTGTTCTAGTCACACCACCTCTTGCCTCCTTCTTCTTGCCTGTCCAATGAGAAAAAAAAAAAAAGTAAAAGGAATAGGGATGTTCCTCACAGTGCTCTCTGGGGAAAGGCCCAGGGCAAAATGACAAAATCAGAGCAGTTTTCAATGGTACACATGTGTCCATTTTTGAAGACATTCTTCCCCTTTGTCACTTCTTAGTTGGCAAATAGTTTTGATCCCTGACTGTGTGCAAAATATCCTGGATCCAGAGGAGACCAAGGAAAATACAAACCACCCCTAGCTCTAGCAGGTCATGGTTCTAGATATCTCCATTGAAAACATGAGAATATGATCGAGGTGTCGAGTTAGTCCCAGTCTCAGATAAGAACCTGGAAGTGGAACGTGTCAGTCCTGCTTGGGGCCTAAGAAATAAGTAAGACTTGACCAGGTGTGGGGCGCCTCGGTGGCTCCGTCAGTTAAGTGTCCGACTCTTGGTTTCAGCTCAGGCCATGAGATCAAGCCCCAGTCAGGCTCTGTGCTCAGTGTGGAGTCTGCTTGAGATTCTCTCCTTTTCCCTCTCTCCCTCCTCCTTGGCCCCAAATCCCACTAGCACATGCCCTTTCTCTCACTTGCTCTAAAGTAAATAAATCTTTAAAAAAAAAAAAAAAAGAAAAAGAACAAGTGACAGAATGTGCAGATGTTGGGGACTTGTAGGTTTTTATACAGTGAGGTGGAGAGCCTTAGAGGAATTTTGAACTGGAAAGTGGAAGAATTACATTTCTGCATCCTGGCTCAGGGCCTCCCTTGTTCTTTGTTCCATTCCAAAAGAGTCTTACAGCCAGCTGCACATGTGTTCTTTTCCTGAGATGTTAGAAAGTAATGGCTTAAGGAAAGGGTTACAGCTCAAATGCCCATGAGGATCCAGCAGGTAGCAAAGCTGTGGGCAGCTGGCCAGCTGTGCAGCACAGGGGATGCGTAGAAGGTTAGGGAGTGGAGAGGCATCCTGTATAGACCAAAAGAAATGCTTCTGCTGCCTAGGGAGAGCAGGGGGCCTCCAGTCTGTATTCTTGCCTTTGGATGTTAAAACCAGTACATCACATTCATTGCTCCCTTTATTTGTCACGCGTCACCCCAGAGCCCCCCAAAGACCACACAACGGTGTGGAATTTCTGTGGAAGAGCCATGGGCTTGGCTTGCATGGCTCTCCATCGATTGGCAACGGTGGACAACAGATAAGATGTCATTCTCTGATCCTCATCTATGCCAATATTGATCTTCCCCTAGATATCAGACCCCAGCCGATGCTCGTGCCTTGTTTGAATCCCACAATTTAAAACAATATTTTCCATGATAACAACAGCTGACAAAAATTTAAAATTGGGAGATGTCACCTATAAGACCAGTTTCCTAGCCTCTTGTAAAAATTTTATGGAGACCTGACAAGCCCGGGCTGCATCGTCACCGAGAGCTGAGCACCCCCAAGGCCCAGCCCAATTCCTGCGGCCCAAATCCATCAGGTAGAGAAGCTTGTCCACTCACAAGAAATGATCCTCAAGCTCATCTTCTTTCCAGGTAGAAGTATGACGCCCTGAAGCACAAGGCAGCTTTAAGCTCACAAGGCAAAGCCTTTTTCGTTGGCCTTCAGATGGTAAATAATACATCGTTACTCCCACAGACAAATAAATGAAAAATGATAGAAAACAAAGCCACACATGGCAGCTCCTAAATGTGTTTTTTCTTACTCACATGAATTAATTACGTAGTGATCATAAGTGAGCCACGATGTTCATTACCTCATTTGTTAACTTTTTTTTTTTTTGGTGAAAATATAAAATAGTTCATGGTTTATCATCAGACAAGCTTGATCTGTGATTGCATGCAATTGTCTGGAGCCAAGGGACTGTGTTACAGCTCCCAGAATTATAGCACTAGAAAAAGACCATGAGGGCAGTCTCTTCAGATGAACAGGACAACAACACAGATGGGAAGTTTTAATAGGTGAGAATCCCAAACCTTCCTCTCTAATCTTTTCATCAAAGCTTTAGAATTCTTTCTCTTCCTCTCCTTGTTCCTCTCTCCCTGTTTCTTTCTTTTTAAACAGATAGTGAAGGGGGACAACCTTGTCTTGTTCCTAATCTTAGCTGAAAGCTTTGAGTTTCTCACCACGACGTATGTTATTAGCTGTAGGTCTGGGGAGAGATTCTTTATTAAGTTGCCCTTCTATTAGGGCTTTTAGCTTCATGTCTTTGTTTTCATTTAAAAAAAAAATGTTATAATTTAAAGCAGTTTTACATTCCCAGCAAAACTGAAAGGGAGGTACAGAGATGTCTCCTATACCTCCTGCCTCCACGTATACACAGCCTCCCCCAGATGAACATCCCCCACTGGAGCTGATGAACCTACAGTGACTCATCAGAATAAGCCAAGTCTATAGTTGACATTAGGATTTACTCTTGGTGCTGGATATTCTATGTGTTTGGACAAATGTGTAAGGACATGTATCCACCATTGCAGTGTCACAGAATAGTTTCATTGTCCTAGAAATCCTCTGTGCTCTGCTTATTCATTGATTCCTCCCCTCCTACTCTGGCAACCACTGATCCTTTTACTATCTACATAAGCTTTGCCTTTTTCTCAGAATATCGTATAGTTGGAATCATATCATATATAGACTTTTTAGATTGGCTTCCTTCACTTAGTAATAGGTATTTATGGATCAGCCATGTCTTTTCATGGCTTGATCACCCATTTCTTTTAAGCATTGAATAATATTGCAATGTTTGGGTGGACCACTGTTTATCTACTCACCTACTGCTTCCAAGTTTTGGCAATTATGAATCAAGCTGCTATAAACATCTGTGTGGACATAAGTTTTTAACTCCTTGGGTAAATAGCAAGGAGCAAGATTGCTGGATCACATGGTAAGAGTATGGTTAGGTTTGTAAGAAACCACTCAGTGTCTTCCGAAGTAGCTGTACCATTTTATACTCCAACCAGCTACGAATGAGAGTTCCTGTTGCTCCACATCTTTGCCACCATTTGGTGTTGTCAATCTTCTGGATTTTGGCCATTTTAATAGCTGGGTCAACATTAAAATTTCTCTTGTCTTATTAATAGCCTTTTGTAATAGGCAAAAATGCAATTTCATGTGTACATGTTGGTACAACTCCTTGCTCCTTTGTTTTTTTTTTTGTTTGTTTGTTTTGTTTTGTTTTTCTATGATAGTCACAGAGAGAGAGAGGCAGAGACACAGGCAGAGGGAGAAGCAGGCTCCATGCACCTGGAGCCCGATGTGGGATTCGATCCCGGGTCTCCAGGATCGTGCCCTGGGCCAAAGGCAGGCGCCAAACCACTGCGCCACCCAGGGATCCCTCCTTGCTCCTTTGACATATGGCGATGCTGATTTACAGCAACTCTTTTACCTCATTTTCCACATTTGTGTAAAAAGAGAGCTAGAGCTGATTCATCGCCCATTTTATGCCCAAAGCACTTTATTAACCTCTTTAGGTCTCAAAATTTATTCACTCATCCATTAATTCATTCAACTCACATGTATCAAATGCCCACTATGAGCCAGATGCCTTCCTCCTCAAAAATTTTTTAATGATGAACTGAATTTATCTGGTTTAAATACATTTTCATTGGTAAGCAGATATTTCATTCACTTCCTTCTCTGTTTTCTCCATTCTAGCTTTGAAAGATAAGAGACCATGTGTAGGTCCATCTCAAGAAAATGAGGAAGAGAAGTGGGTATAACGGGGGCTTGGGAAGACCCTTGGAAGCATATTCTGAAAGCAGATTTGGCAAACTCCCTGTGGTGTCTACTCACAGAATTATGAGGGGAAACCCAATTGGTAATCAAACCACTACATCACAAAAATTAGCTTGTTTGCCTGTCTTGTACAGTGATCCTATATGATCTTTAAAGGTCACATGGCAATATACAATATACAATATACTCAGAAGAACCTGAATTCAAATCTTGGGTCTGTACTTACTTGCTCTGTGACCTTGGGTTGTTTATTCAATCTCTGGATCTCCAAGAGAGTTGTAGAGTTGCAGAGTGGTTTATGAAGAAACAAAATAAGGCTAAAAACACAGATCACATACCTGGCATATAGCAAGTGTCATCTGTGATCATTCCCATGTCCCCAGGAATCAAATCTCATTTGTCTGTGGTCCCCAATATACACAGTGCTCTAAGAATATGTTTTGAACTAAAAGGATTTTTGCCTTGCCTAATCCATCATTTGGGTAGATTTCTTTTCAATGGGAATTAAAGATGCCAGTGTTTGCTTTTATATTCCCTAAGTGTCTCTAGTGCCTCTTCCCAAACATCAAAATCATGGCCAATGCTTGCTCTTGAAATGCAAGGATTTCTAAGCTAGAAAATCCAAACAAAGCCACAAAAGATCTGGGCTTTGTGGTTGCATTGGGGGGGGGGGGGGGGAGGTGTCTCAGTTTAAGAGAAAAGACAAAAATCCTAAATTACAGCATTGATTGGCAAATATGGGACGATTTCATGGTTCTTTAGCTGGAGATTTTCTGGGGGCTGAGAGAGAAGACAGATCTTTACCCTGAGCTGGTCATGAAGTCTTGGCAACCTTCCCTCTGGAGGCATCCTCTGTACCATGTGGGTTTGAAGGCTTACAATGATACTGAACAAGACATTTTGAAATGCTTTGTGAAAATTAGTGCACATTTATTAAGAGTTTGGAAGGATCTTTTCAAGATTGTAGTGGGATCAGGCCCAGAAGAATATGTGCATGGGTGAGAAGTATCTCACTTCCTTCTAAAACTGTCCCTCATTTTCCCTATCCATCAAATGGGATGTCATTGTCCCATATCATCCCTAGAACATTTTGAAGATAAATTGAAACCCATGAATGAAATAGAGCTCTAAAACACATGCATGAAATATCTCCATTATTATAGGTGAGGCAATAGGGCAGTGTTTCAAAAAACACGGGCGTTAGGGTGGAGAGATTAGGTCCCAAGCCATTTGTGAGTCTCAAGTTCTTATCTGGAAAATGTAGACCTTATAGGGGAACACCAGGACAAAGTGAGATGTGTTGGCAAAGTGCTTAGCATCATGCCTGGCAAGTGATACGTGAAGAATAAGAATAATAGAATAATAATAACATTAACATATATCAAACATTTTTCACACTCCAGATATGGCATCAGATACTTTGCCTGCCTTATCCCATTTACTCCTCATACCTACCCTGAGATTTGCATTGTTACTACCTCCACTCCATAGCATAGGACACTGAAGCCTAGAAAAATGAAATAACTTGCCCAGATTCAAACCAAGTGGGCTGATCACAGCATCAAGCTTAGAAGAAAGATGCTACAGTGAGAGACATCATTTCCCATCATCACTGTTAGAGCCCAACCCTGTGCCTACACATATTCCCTTTACAAATCTACAATGGAGCCAATCCCCCCAATATTGCTCTGATGGTCCTGATGATGGGGGTCCCCCTACTTAAGCCTGCCCGTCCAGCAGCAAGGCTGGATAGCCCTAACTTTCTTTAAGTGATTTGAGGGGGATTGTGCCCTTCAAGATGGTCAGGAACAGGGGATCCCTGGTGGCGTAGCGGTTTGGCGCCTGCCTTTGGCCCAGGGCGCGATCCTGGAGACCCAGGATCGAATCCCACGTCAGGCTCCCGGTGCATGGAGCCTGCTTCTCCCTCTGCCTGTGTCTCTGCCTCTCTCTCTCTCTCTGTGTGACTATCATAAATAAATAAAATTAAAAAAAAAAGATGGTCAGGAACAAGGAAAAACCCAGGCATAGTCATGGATCGGAGGAGACTAAGGAAAAATAACAATGAAATGCAATGACTGGATCCTGGAAGAGGAAAAGGAACACTGGGGAAAGGCTGATGAGATTCACATAAGGCCTGCCATTGACTTAATAGTATTGGCCCAGCGTTAATTTCCTGGTTTTGATAGTTCACTGTGATCGTGTAAGATGTTAACATTAAGGGAAGCTGGGTGAGGGCTAGATGGAAACTCTCTCCTTTTACAACTCCTCTATAAATCTAAAATTAGTTCAAAGTAAAAACTTACAAAGAAAATGCCCAGGAAACAAAGCAAATTGGAGCAAATACTGAAAAAAGAGAAAAGAGGAAGGTTTTTCTCTAGAAGGAGAGGAAACCACATCAGCGAGTCCCTGGGGTTTGCTCTCCACCGAACTCACAGCAGCAGGCAATAGAGAAAACAGCAAGCCAGACTGTGGGCGCCCTCCTGGCCTGGAGATGCAAACATTCCGACATCAGAAGTTTCTCTTTGTCCCTGGCCTCTACCTGCACGAGGCCTGGCCTCTCCTTCCCAACCCATGACTCCACCACCTCCAGCCTCAGGAAACCCGAGAAGCAGGAAGAACACAGAGCTGGTTACAAAGCCCTCCTCACCACCGCAGACAAGTTCAGACTGCGTTCAGGAGCTAACACAACCCCAAAAGAACTGACAGCTGTAGCTACCATGAGAGCAAGGCCGTATCTTCGTCATCTTGGGGTTCAGCACAATACCTCACAGCACCCCATAAAATTCCATGAATGAATATGTGTGTGTGTGGGGGGGGGGAGGGTGGTTATTAATTCACCATTAACTAGTCCTCTGGACCTAACAAATACCACGTTTAAATGAACTTTGAAAAGAGCTTCAGAATGAAGCACCATAGATTACATGCGTAAGAGACACTTTATACTGAATTTAAAATAACATCTGAAATTTGCTGTGAAGTTGGCATCTGTGTGGCATTTTAGGAATTAAGTCCTTTTGCCATATGCCGGACCTATACATTCCGATGCATTGAAAGAGACAGCCCTACCTAGAGTCTCTGAGTCACCCCCTTCAAATAAAACTAGGGAGCAAGTATTTGTTTATTCTTCAACTTTCCCCTTTAGGTCCCGTCCTTTTGAAACTCAGAGCAAATGCTATCACTTCCCTGCTCAGATCTCCCCCTTCCCATACTGTATATTTCTTTGCTGTTGTTTAGCTTGATCCCCTGGCTGCAAATTCCCTGAGAACAGGGTCATGTGGTTTCCTTTGTTCACTGTCAGATGCCCAAGAGTCCAGGGCTGTTTCTTGCACCAAATAGGTGCATGATAAACGTTGATAGGATTGTTTTTCATTTCTAAGCAGCTGCTAACAGTTCATAAGGTCCTATTGCAAATTTGACCTGTGCCCCCAGCAACCTGGTGAGGTGATCGGACACCAAGACACTGAGAGGTTGGGTCAAAGTCACACAGCCAACAGGGAGGAGGGAGCCTTCACTCCAGGGCAGAGCTTTGGACACCCTCCCCCCCCCCCGCACCCCAACACCCCGGCTGCTGCTGGCTCCCCTCAGACAGCATCAGGTAAGGCCAGCATAACCAAGCCCTGCTCAATTTCCAGCTTGCCCTGCCAGACACCTAGTTAGGTGGCTGCTAATCACAGCCAGACTCCAGAGCCCCTCTCTCCTCCTCACTGTGTGCCAAGATGTGTCTTCAAGGTACGAACTAGCTAAGCTGGTTTCTTCTCCCCCACCTTGTAGAAAAGCATCTTGCTTCCTTTTCACATGCTTTCCGGCATCAGCATTATTTCAGTGAGTGCATTGTGACAATCCTGGGACACTGCATATCATATTGTCTCGTCTCCCTGGAGAAGAATGCCCTCTATTCTTAACTTGGCCTCATTCTTGTCGTTCCCGGGCTCAATGGCATTTATTAAGGCAATTTATCACAGATGAATAGGTATCTAAGCAATGAGTCTAATAGGCAGGGACTCACTTTTTTTAAGTCAACAGATTTACTGGTCATATCCTTAATGGGTACTGACCCAGCCCCTTCTGAACAGTAGGTCGGGACACTTCTTGAAGACTTCAGAGATTAGAAGAAAAGTCAGAAGCACCCCTGACTAAAAGAAAAATTCCAGGATTAGAGGGATATGTCCATCCTACCCCTGCCACCTTTGACCTGTCTCCTCTGATGAAGGGGCAGTGCTGGAGCCTAGTGGAATGAGAAGGTATCAACAGGTCTTCTTAACCAGCTATCACTGGGGGAAGCAGCAGAAGTTGGGAGTCCAATTATGCACCCAGTCTTAGTTTTTAAATTAGCACCAACCTGTAAGCTTCTATCATTATGGAGGTGCAAGGTCATTCTCCATGCATGGTTTCATTACTCAAAGCTCCCATTCAGATGCCACTGTCTTCCATTCATAGGTGGGGAAACAGATGTGGAGAGATAAAATGGCTCACCCACATATGAAGAAGAAAGCCTTGGGTTTGTATGCCCTTCTTCGAGTTTCTTAGTCTGTTTGGGCTGCTATAACAAAATACCACACAGATGGAGTAGCTTATAAATAAAATAAAATAATTTCTTCCACTTCTGGAGGCTGTATATTTGAGATCTAAGTGCCAATGTGGACCAGCATGATTGCATTCTGGCAAGCAACTCCTTTCTGGTTCACAGACAGCACCTTCTCACTGTGGGGCTACAAAGTTCTGTGGTCCAAAGGGGTACAGTGAAGAAGGAGAGAGCACGTGGACTCAACTCCTATATAAGGGCACTGACTCCATTCATGAACGCTCCACTCTCATGACCTAATCACCTTGCGAAGGCCCCACCTAAATACCATCACCTTTGGGGGTTATGATTGCGACCTACGATTTTTAGGGGGACACAAACATTCAAACAACAGCAGGGAGCATGAACTCTGGAAGCAGACTGCTCAAATTTGTATCCTGAGTGCTAGGCTCGTAGCCCTGTGGCCAGTCCTGATATTTAACACCTCCATACCTCAGTCTCATCATCTGTGAAATGGGGAGAGTAGTAGTACCTGGCTCAAATAAAGCAGAACATATGAAGAGCTCAGTATAGAACCTGGATCACAGAAGCAGTTTGTGAATGCTGGGTTTCTACTCCTATGGTTGTCAGTGCTATCTTGTCTGGGTAACTGGCCCTGAGTAAATGGAACTGTAGACTTATGGGTCTCGATGAGTCTGTACAAGATGGTCACTTGCTGTCAACCAGTTGAGAGTATATATTTATTCTTATCTTGTTTATGATAAAATAAGCTTAGGGTTTTGCTCTGTGGTGGTTTCTCCATAACTTTTGTGGGACAACCTTATAGCTGAGCTCCTCTTCTGATAACGGTACGTGATAGGTGAGAAACTAGAGTCTCTAAATCTTAAAACACAACTTTTTTCATGGAACGTCTTTCACAGAAAAGCAAAATAATTCCGTTATGATAGAGAGGAGTAAAATCAAGCATTTACTATTATCTAAATCCACCTACATGTGATCTCTCTTTAGATAATTCAAATACACCATACAAGTACATACATACAAGTACATTTGTCATGTTTCTCTATTATATCCTATAGGTTGCATATAGTCAGCATACATTTTGCAGTGACACATCCACATTGTACACATCCAGAGTTACAGCATAATACCTAGATTTCCGTGCTTCCTCACTGGACAATTGACAACAGTGGCAAGGATAACCGACCATTCAAAATTTAATCAGTATTTTGCCCATCCTCCTAACCTCTATATAAGATGCAACACTCCTGTATCTCACTGTTTTTGAAGTGCCTTTCTGCTCAGGAGTTCAAAGTCTGCCTTCAGCTCAGGTCATGATCCCAGGGTCCTGGGATTGAGCCCCACAGCCGGTCCCTGCTCAGTGGGGAGACTGCTTCTCCCTCTCCAACACTCCTTCTGCTTGTTCTCTCTCTCTCTCTCTCTCTCTCTCTCTCTCAATCTGTCTCTCAAATACATAAATAAAATCTATTTTTTGAAAAGCCATTGCTTCTGAAGGTCAAAGTGATGTCGGATGGTTGAGAACCAGTCATCTTATTTCACAGATGGAATAACAGGCCTAGAGCAAAGTCCCTCTCTCTTCCATCCATGATGCTGTGGTGGGTTAGTAAAAAACCAAGAGAATGCCTAGGTGAGCTGACATGGGAAAACAGCCAGTGGCTCCAACACTAACAAACAGGACATGCTGGCTGTTTATTTTCTAATGTAAATTCTAGAAGGGAACAGGGGAAGAAAGAGGCTGAGAGAGAACAAATGGGATGGAATGAGAATCAGATTCAAGATAAACTGTTAATGGTTAATAGGGTCAGCCACCCACACGGCAGCCAGGCCTGAGATTTTCCAGCCTTACTCCCTGCCCGGCCTTTGCCAGAGACCACATGTGTGTTAGTCCACAGTAAGCGGAATCTGTTCCCTGTGCTGCTGAAAGGCAGGAGAAGTCCACTCTACAAATTGCCTGCCTTCAAATGGAATACTCCAGAGCAAGGGGGAGACTCTGTCTCAAGGGAGATGATAATTGCAACAACAAGCAATCATATTCATCTGCCCCCTCATCAGTGTTGCCAACAGGTATTGAGGGATTATGTGAATCTTATGTAAAGAGTTTGAGAATTACGTCTCATTGAACGTTCATGACTATCTCCGAGATAAACATGGGAGTTAGCCTCATTTCAGAGATGAGGAACCTGAGAACCCAAGGGGCTGAGATCCTCCCCAGATACGGGGAGAAAGAGCTGGGCTTGCAGCACATTAGCTCCAAAGCACGGTCATATCCTATGCCAACATTTTTTAGAATGTTTAAGAACACTTTTCTTTTTCTTTTTTTTTTAATTTTTATTTATTTATGATAGTCACAGAGAGAGAGAGAGAGAGAGAGAGAGAGGCAGAGACACAGGCAGAGGGAGAAGCAGGCTCCATGCACCGGGAGCCCGAAGTGGGATTCGATCCCGGGTCTCCAGGATCGCGCCCTGGGCCAAAGGCAGGCGCTAAACCGCTGCGCCACCCAGGGATCCCTAAGAACACTTTTCAATTCAATTGGATCTTTATCTATGGTGCCTGTGCCTCACAGGCTACAAATCTCTCCCGGGTTTGAGCATTCCCGTGTCACAGATAGGACAAAAGAAGGCTCAGATCAGTAAGTAGAAGAATAGGTCCAAAGGGGTACAGTGAAGGAGGAGAGAGCACATGGGCTCAACTCTGAGGCCCACGCTATGTCCTCCCCAAAACATGCCCACCTAGAAAGGCAGGAAGGAAAGCATTGGGGTGTAAAGATGTCACAGCCTGGGATTCTTCAGGGTAATGTCCATCTTATACGGAGTGGTCCCACCCCTGGGCAGGAGGAAACACAGAGAGGGGGGAAGGAGAGGAAAAGATCAGTAGGAAGGTGCACCTGGCCCCAGATTCTCTGCCCAGGCCTGGCGCCCAACAAGCACCTCCACAGCCACAGAGCTCCCTGCTTGGACAGCCTTAAGACAGTGCATCCTCACATTCTCTGATCCCAGGGCCTGCCCCCAAGTTAATATGAAACCAGCTCGCTTGGACATATTGTCCTTCTCCATGGAAATGAGGGATTCTGTTTGAATACAGTCACGGTTGCAAAGGCTCTCTCCTTGTTTTTTAAGCTCCATTGACTATCAGGATATTCAGGCCCTAGAGTTGCAATGGAATCCTGGTGGGGAAAACTCAATTAAACCCGCTACAGAATGCACACAGAGTGAGAAGGAGGGGGAAAAAACAAGATGGGGGTGGGGAGGGGGAAAAGACATTTCTTTTGAATAATAAAGCTCCAGATTTAAAATTAGACTGTACAATAACAGCCCTAATTCCTGGAAACCCAGATGGGGAACCAAATACATAATATATTGAGAGGAATTTATTTTCACAGACTTTGAGGATGTATTACGGCTTTTTGGCACTTCACTCAGCCTTGGCCAGTATTTCTGACGAGGGGAAGAGGCTGTTAACCACCTTTTCATGGAAAACATACCTCCATCTCGAGTCAGAGGTTAAGTTATTCTCTGGCCAAAAGAAGCAATCCATCATGCTTCATTATGGGGCAGATCTCACAATGAATAGCATTTGGCAGAGATGGATAAGTTAATATGACTCCATTCAGCAGCGCTGTAAACGGATCTGTCATCTCCAAGACCGGTGGAGGTGGTCAGACGCCACTTGAAGGCCCGGGCGAAATTCTGGCTGCTGCTGGGGAGGCATGTGGCTGCTGAGTTCACACCTGAATAACAAGCACAACATGCATAGCTGCCCAGCCTTGATTTAAGCATCTACTAAGTGTCAGGCTGCTGAGGACAAAGCCTGGCTCTCTGCTTACAAACTCTGCGATTGCGGGAGGGTAACAACCCCCAGCGCAGTTTATCTAGCAAAATGTGGCTAACAAAACCTGCTGCATAGGGCTGTAAGGTATGTAAGCTCTCCAAGGAGTGGAAGGCATACAGTAAAGGCTTCAGAAGGGTTAGTGGTTATCATCTTCACCGTCTCAACCAGGGCCCACACTGTGGAGAGGCAGGGGAGTCTTCTTGGGTGCAGTGTCTCGGGGGAATTCACCTTCAGGACCACGCATGAGTGCCTCTGGAAACCTTGTACCCTGGCTGCCTCTCTTGCCTCCCCCAAGTTCTGGCCCAAATCTCAGATTCACAGACTCAGAAACAAAGAAAGCTCAAGGAGGTGAAGGGGCTTGCTGGGCTCCACCTGCTATGATACCTGCAGCACCTGGATCCCCGATCTGTTATCCCACTGCACACTGTTCACCACTCCACGCTACCAGAAAAGCAGTGTGCAGATGAACTGCCCACCTCCACGTTCCGGTGTCATGAGCAGAATCAGGCAAAGAAAAACAAAAGCAAGAAAACCAAAGGTTCAGATGGGATGGAAATGCTGGCCTGAACAGATGGGTCTGTTTGTTGCGATGGAGTGAATGGAGAACAGCACCCCAACATTCAGAGGCCCCTGCTGAGTCTCTTCCAAGACTCAATTGCTAAATAATGCAAAACTGCTTACCCTTGAAAAGTGGCTGGAGTAATGAGAACTGCATCTCACTGGTCAAAGGGAAAAAAAAGACGAGATACATGATTCTCTAGCAAAACCTCCCTTATCAGCTCTGTTGGGGGAAGGAAAAAAAAAAAAAACAAGGCAAATAAATGACAAAAGCAGAGGAAGCATCAATCACGCTGTTGTTGGTCTGCCAGGACAGGCTGCAGGCGCTCAAGTCACAAGCCACCCTTTGGCTCCGGCTTGGCTCCAGGCAGGAGAAAGGGGTGAGCGAGGCTGCAAATCAGCACCTCACATCCTCCTTGCAGCTCTTCCACCTACTTTCTCTGTGACTTTGGTGAATTGGCTAACCTCCTCTGTGTTTCCTAATCTCTGGCACTTCACACACAGCCTCGGAAATCACCCCTCCACCCCATCCCCAGCTCCAATCCCCACAGGCACTGAATTACAGAGCAAAAAGAATGTTCTGAAGTGGAATCTCTCACCTAAACCCTCTATCATCTGGAAAATTTTCTAGATCTTTCATATCTGATGTCTTTCCCCTCTGATTTTTTTGTGGCTGATCGGTATAATAAATAGATTCTGAATAGATGCAGTGAGAAATTTTATGCTTTCAACATACTTTTCTGAGTGCTTTAGCTAATATTGGCAAGGCTTGCTTAGTTACGTAGGATGTTCCTACATTAAGGCTTTGTCCCATGTGTCATTTCTCTGTTCTTACAATTTCCACTCAGCAAATGAAGATTTGAGATTAGAATGAAGTAGTGGCTTTATTTTACAACCATCCATCCATCTGTCCATCCATCCATCTGTCCATCCATCCATCCATCCATCCATTCATTCATCCAGCACACACTATTGTGGCTCTTCAAGGTATCAGACTCTGTGCAAGGGGCCAGAAATTCAGAGACAGATGAAACAGAAGCAGTGTAGTGAGGTCATTGATCACATAAATTGTGGTGGAAGTCAGTCCAAATCCTGTTTTAGCTATGCGTAAGCTCTCTGACCTTGGGTAATTTATTTTAGCTTCTCAGAAACTCAAGTTACATTTCTATAAAATGGGGGTAATATCATGTACCACTTGGAGAGCAAGTGAGGATTCGATGATCTAATAATGTAAAGCACTTAGCACACGATCTGGGACATAACGCTGCATAAATAGCCACTTTTATTACAAGCTTCAAGAACATTCTGCGTTGATGGCTGGGCCAAGCATGGAGAATGGTTATTTTTGTTTGATCATTTTTTTGTTTCTTTTTGCAGAGGGCAGATCTCCTATGTACTGATGCTTCTTGTGGCAGCCAAGAGATGGAGAGCAGACCACCTGCATGGTTCTCTGTGGAGTGCAATGTTGGGGAATTGTGCAGACCAGCCTCCAGTTCTAGGCTTGGCAACAAATCTAAGGAATACTCACCAACTCATATATTAAAAAAAAAAAAAAAAAAGGCTCAGTTTCCTTCCTGAATCAAAGGAAATGCTATATCCTTTGGCAATGCAACTTAA
The DNA here is from genome assembly GCF_048164855.1 of Canis lupus baileyi. NCBI lineage: Eukaryota > Metazoa > Chordata > Mammalia > Carnivora > Canidae > Canis > Canis lupus. The sequence goes on along the minus strand of NC_132842.1, from coordinate 64,208,507 downwards.
ATAACTTCAGTAACTCCCACAGTGATTCAGACACAGCCCCCCAAGAGGCCATTGCCTCTCCTTCCCTCCTAGTGTCAAGCACCAGGGTTTTCTCAACCTGGCCGGGAATCCCCAGGACTGGCCCAGGAAAAGCTGCTCAGCCTCAATGAGCCATCCTTGAGGTGGATCAGGGCACCAGTCTGGGACAATCTGAAAAAGCCATCGCCAAGGAAATTCCAGACACAGGCGCCCTGTCACCATAGTGAGGGGGACACTCACCAGAAGGAACTGTATCAATCCCCTCCTGCAGTCTGAGCCCCATCGGCATGCAACTCAGCACAGAAGGTTTTGTCATTTGGACTGTAATAAACTCCACTTCCTGAACCCTGTACCCCTCTGGGTTCGACATCAGCCACACCGTCCGTCTCTGCATGTTCCCCCCGCCGCCCTGTCCAAGCCCTGCGCACCTGCACCGCTGCTCACAGGTGCTAATGCAAAGTGCTCTCTGGCCACCTTGGAGGACAGGGGGCAATGTGCTCTGGCTAAGGCAGCGGCTCTCGACCTTGGCTGCACTCAAGAACCCCCTGGGAGCTTTCCCAATCCTGATGACCAGGCTGCAGACCAGACCAATCAAACTATAGTCTCTGGGGGTGGGACCCGGGCACCAGTATACATATTTTTTAAGTTGGCCAAATGATTCCAGCGTGAGGCCAAGTTTAAGAACTAGCATCTGCGCTGGGCTGGGACTCCAGAGGGCGCCCTTTCCTTTCTTTCACTGGCCCTCCCTCCCTTTCTTCTTCCTTCCTCCTTCCTTCCTTCACTATTTACTAAAGCTGCGTATTTTGTGCTTAAAGCCCAGGGTTTCCAGATAGACCATTCTCACTTTGGATCCTGGCTTGGCTGTCACTAACTGTGTGATTCAAGGCTAATTACTTCACCTCTCTAAAGACCAGCTTTCTTACGAAGTAGGGAAAATAAAAGGACTTACCCCCAGAGAATCCTTGTGAGGATTAAATACCACAGATAAATTGCCTAACATAGCACCTAGAAATTAGTATGTGCTCAACAAATGTATGTTATTTTTCTTCTAGTTATTGTTGTAATTTTCCAAGAGCTATGCTAGATGTGGGGAATACAAAAGAAATACCATGGGCATGTGACACACGTAACTGTGTCACCCAACTGATTCTCTTCCCATTCAACCTCTAGCTGGGGAATGGCCTTACATTGTCAGCTAGGGCAGGGCGGACAGATATCTCTTAATAGTAGTAGCTATTATGTATTGAATACACCCAATGTGCCAAGCACAGTTCAAGCACATTGTGAACATAAAAGGGCGCATGCTATAGAAGTACAGTACTGAACATGATTCCACCTCAGGCTCTCCACCAACCAAGGGGAGATGATGCTATGATATTTACATTTTGCAGATGAAGAATCTGAGGCTCAGAGAAATTCAATATTTCATGCATGGTAGATAGAAACTCAAGCTTCTGAGCCCTGCAGGGCTCTGCTTCCTTGTGGAGGTGCGGTATGCCTACAAGGGAGTTCTGAGGGCTGACCAGAACAAGGATAAAGAAGCTCCTCCAAGTTGGGGGACATTAGGGAAGGATACAACCAAACTGGGGTGAAGCCAGGGTATGAGGGACCAGAAACAGAGGGAGAGAAGTATAGCAAATGGGGATGAAGAGGGAGGGGTCTGGATGGGTTCAGGAATGGGAAACAGTGATGAGTGGGCAGTGAGTTAATTTAAAGGGTCCAGAGCAGAAGAGAATGTTCCCAAGTCATAGAAATCTTGACCTAGTCCAATGATCTAAGTGTTATGTCAAGTTATATCACCAGTATAGGTTGTTGAAAATTAAATAACAAAATACAAGTGGTGAGCACACACCTTCAAACATGCTTTCAATGGCTTATATCTGTCAAAAAGGACTTACTTTTACAATAAGGCTCTCTTATCCACAGCAATTGATTTGGGGGTGGGGGCGGAAATCCTCGAGCTCCAACCAAGACTGGCTCATTTAGGAACGCTGGATAACCTAGTTGTCAGCCGGCAGGCTCTGAGGTTTAATTTAAGTTCTGGTTTAAATCAAGGCTCTGCCACCTATGATGGTGTAATCTCTCCAGGCCTCAGCTTCCTCCTCTGTAAAATGTTGCTAACACTGCAGCTCCCTCAGTGGGTTATTGTGAGGATACCAAACCACCAATCCTCTTAAACACTTAGACTGGCCCTTCACACATACTAAGCACTCAGATCGGGGGTGATGGTTGGCTATCCCCATTGTCAGGTCAGCCGTCCTGTATTGCTTGCCCTCGGCCCAGGCCCCACTGCTCTTAGATTCCCTGCTATAGCCAAGTTCACTTGGCTCCTTTGCCAGAACTAGTTGCGTGTTATTTGTTGTGTAGGGCATTTGTTTTCCAATATTTTTACTAAGTAGGACAGCTATATCAATGAGGTCTGCTGCTTTATTGGTTGCTAATTGCTGGGGCATAATTGTTGCAACATTACTTGGTGTTCCTATAATTCTCTGCAGCCAATCAAGGTGGCCAATTCTGTAATTACAACATAGTGAATTCTCAGGCACCAGCATCCAACTGCTTACAGCGCTCGGTTTACAAGAATCCCTTTCCAGCACTTTTACAGGAAAGGGCTTAACTGACAAAGGCAAGAAAGTCATGTCAGCAAATAATTTTTGAAAATAACTTTGTAAGTATACATATACATAGAAAATAATAAACATTTTATAATTATAATTGAAATAATCAGATGTAATTGAAAGTAGTTTCTAAAATCTGTCTCAAGATCCTTGCCCATTCAACTCCACGCTAGCTGGACGACAAGAGTCATGTTTGCAATGATCATATTCTGAGACCCAGACATATCTCAACGGGCCTTTGCACACATCGGACATGAACCACACTTGGCCTTGTTCTCGCAATGACACTGCAAGCATTTTGTTGTTTTCCAAATGTTGTCTGGAACATGTAACACATCTATGTCCTTTCCACAAGTCAGGGGGTCAAAAGATTCAATCTACTAAAATCCCGAAGGAAGTGGTGGCCCTGGAAATACTCTGTGTGATGTAGCATAGAATGGGAAGTTCTTATTGGTAGCCAACCCATGAGTCATTTCCATTTTCCTTAGAGTAAAACTCATGCCCTTACCTTGGCTTCCAAGGTCCTGCACATTCTGGAGCTTAATCCCCTCCCACCTCGCCCCACTCCCTCATGCTGTGCCAGCCCCCACTGGCCTTCTTTCTGCTCCTCAAACAGACACACTGATTCCCAGCTCAGGGCCCTGGCTCTCACTATTCTCTCTGCCTATTGCTCTTCCCTCAGCCTTTCCTGGGGCTGCTCCTTTCTTAACTGTATGTCTCACCTCCAGTGCTGTCCTCATGGTGAACCCTTCTCTAGCACCTAAATGCCATTCTCACACTAAATTTCATATTATTTTGCTTCCATCTTGAATGGCCATTATCACAAGCTGGTGCTATCTTGTTAATGAACTCCCTTGTCACTGTCTGTCCCTCCAGTATGTAGCTTCTGTGAGGACAAAGTCTTGTTCACCACGGTATCCCCAACACCTGTAACAAAAGTGGTCTGTAATAAGTACCCAATCAACAGTTGTTCAACAAAAGACATGAATGAAGGAATGAGTGAACATATATTTTCTGCTCCTTTGTTTTAATGTTTTCCAACTGACTTTTGCTTTATCCAAGAAATGTAATTATATGTATCAGTACCTGCCTGATTTTGGCTCACCACCATGTTTATTATTGTCACTACCACTAGTCCTCAATCCACTGCATTTATTAAACACTTACAGGGAATGGCACTGCACCAAATGCCATGGAGGAGAAGGAAGACCAAAAGCCATCAGGACTTCTGTCAGAAATCCTTCCATCTAATTGTCAATGAGAATAAACAAATTAGACCAACATGTGGCCAGAGATAATAGCACTGTGGTTAGACACTCTTAGTTCCTGCCCCTTATGGTCTGAACTGTGCCCCCAAATTCATATGTTGGGCAGTCTTAATCTCCAGTACACCAGAATGTGACTATTTGGAAATGGGGCCTTTAAAGTGGCAAGTAAGGTCATTTGGGTGGGTCCTAATCCAATATGACCAGCATCCTCAGTAGAAGAAGAGATGAAGACACAGAGGGAAGACCACGTGAAGGCAAACATGGTCATCTATAAGAGAAGGAGAAAGGTCGTAGAAAAATATCAACTCCACTAACAACTTGGCTTTGGACTTCTATGTCGCTCCCAGAACTGAGAGAAAATAAATTTCTATTGTTTAAACTGCCTGGTCTTTGGTACTTTGTTACAGCAGCCTGAGCAAACTCATATACTCTCCAATCTTCGTTTTTGTTTACTTGCATCTGTGAAGGAAAATGCTGAGGACCTGGCAACCCAGCTCCGGGCGGCACTTCCTGGCCTCCCCAGCAGATGGAAAATGGCCATGTGACTAAGGAGCTGTAAACAGAGGTGACACGTGACTTTGGCTCTCCCCTAACACCCTCACTCTTCAGACTCCAGTCTTAAGTCAAATTCAGGGAGGCTGTTGGTGGAGAGGGCAGAAAGGGAAGGAGACACCAAGAGGTAGGAGGAGTGAGGTAAAAGTCTCCTAGATGGCAGACTGCACAAAGGCTTCTCCAGCCAAAGCTCTTTTCCAGGATCTCCACTTAAATTGTGTTGCATTGCTAAACTGCTCCACCTAGAAATTCAGTAAATAGTAGCCTCAAAAAAAAAAAAAAAAAATCCTGTAACATATCTGCATCAGAGCCAAGAGAAGGCAACCACTTAAGCACTTCTAAGTCCTGCAGCAGGCAAATGCCCTGAGGAAATGGGTGCTTTGATGTGGGGCAGGCAGGTGGGGTTGAAGTCCTCTAGTGAGAGTTTCTGACGATGAGGAAGTCCTCAAAGATCGGAGAAGGGCCCAGTAAGGGAGGGAGGAAAAAAATCAAAAGTAAACTTAAGTTATTTAAAAGTTCCATTAGGGGTTAGTCTTATTACTAGAACGGAGAGCAAAGACTCTTCCCCAGTATCTGCTCCTGGATGGACACATCACACTTGGGACACCTGATGCTACCTTGGGCTACATCATAAGTGGTTTTGAGGGGCCTCCATGAAATTATACTATTTTTCACTTGATACTTATGGACCAAAAAAAAAAAAATGCATCCTGGAGTCCCAAGAATCAAACACGCTTTTGGAATAACTTACTTAAAAATGCAGGCTCCTCAGCCATTGTGCCAACCAAATAGCAGCAAACAAGCCCAGCCCTAAAATAATACAGGATGCCAATAGTGAAATCTACTGAAAAACCAAATTGTACTTCTTTCATGGACTGGGACCTCCAGAAATCCTCTGTGGCACCAAACATACCCCATGGAGTGTCCTATTTTCACACTGCAGAGGATGGGCTTTCCTAAACGTGGACCCCTTCATTTACTCCTTTAAGCCATCCCCCAATCTCATGTCTGGGGCTTGTGGGCCACAGTGGAGTTTGGGGAAAGCTTCAGGTGGAGATTTTGTCAAAGATAAATGGCCTGGCCCAGCGAGTGGCACTGAGCTGGAAGGAAACCCGGGATGTGGCGCCATGAATCAGTGAGTTCCCTCAGGAGGAGAGGCGGTCTGCTTATTACACTCACCTTGTCATCGATCGAAACCATACAGACATCAGGCCTTGCCCCGCAGGCAGCCAGAGCAGCAGTTTCCAATTTATCTGCAGTTGAATCCTGAAACCCCAAAGTACAAGCTGGTCCATTCAAAGTACAGGAGCCACGACCCACACTTCCCCACACCACCCTGGGTGAGAGGTGGGAGGCTCCTGAGTGTCTGTGTGACTCCTGACCCCAGCATCCAACAAGAGAGAGGTGGGCGCACACCCCAAAGGGCCTCTCTCCTCATCACTGCATTCTCGGGGCCCAGCCCCACCCCAGTAAATGTCTGTCCAACAAATAAATACATGCATTATTTTAAAAGCAAGCAACTGAAATATCGCATCGGCATTTAAATAATTTTGGAGATTCTATAATAAGGGCAAATAGCTTACTCTGTATTGTTTAGTGAAAAAAGAATAATGCATATTATTATTACTAATAATGTTTAGAGAAATATAATAATACATATTCTGTATAACCCCAATTAGATCATAATAACTTTGATAGTATTTATGCCAACATGCTAATAAAAGTTGCTTCTTTTTTTTGCCATTATATATTTCGCTTTATGTGTTTTTAATCCTTCGATTTTTCTGGGTTATACACCCATCAGTTGTTACAACCAGTAAAGAAATAAAACCTAAAAATGAAACACAGTCCTTTCCCCTACTGTGCCTCCATGGTGCACAGTTGTCTTACTGTGAAGAGTTCCCAGGATCTGTCAGTATAATGCCCGTGACCTGCAGTGTTCCCAAGGGTGAGGGCCACTCAGGGAGAAGCTAGTAACCCAAATGTCAGCACAATGTCATCACTACTCATTTGGAGTTTTTCCTTTTTAATACAAGCAGAATGTGATACTACAAGGCCTACAGTTTAACTCATGGTATTTTGTCTTCCTACTTCTCACAATAAAGTGGAAGTCTCAGTTGCTCTAGATACCATCACACTCCATCGTATAAAACCGGCCGCTCTTCTCCACTTCTGATAGAGCATCCCTGCTAGCCCTCCAACCTGGAACCCGAAGTTGGCTTCTCTAGACAGATCTTCAGCTGACAGGAATCTTGGTCTAAACATTGGGCCAGAAAATAAGATTCGAAGCTACAAATATTGACTCTTGCTTTGGCTGGCATGATGCTTGGCGGGGTCACTTCAGCTCAGAAAGGTTTTCCTGGCTGCCTGTGGATAAATATACAGCACTGTGGAGCACCCTGCTTTAGCACCGAGGGCTGGCTTAATGTGTGTTTTAGGTATCCAGGCGGAGTAACCATGTACAAGACTGTAGTATCGGGATCCCTGGGTGGCGCAGCGGTTTGGCGCCTGCCTTTGGCCCAGGGCGCGATCCTGGAGACCCGGGATCGAATCCCACATGGGGCTTCCGGTGCATGGAGCCTGCTTCTCCCTCTGCCTATGTCTCTGCCTCTCTCTCTTTCTCTCTCTGTGACTATCATAAATAAATAAAAATTAAAAAAAAAAAAAAAGACTGTAGTATCATGAATGAAGTTTAGCACCATCACCAATGCTGTGGGGCCTTCGGTGGATCTTCACCCAGGGCACGGGAGAGCCTCATACAAAACAATTATCTTTCCCTAATGCTTGCACCACTAGCATTTCTTCCCTTTTCAAAATAGAAATATAATTACATGCCAGGGAGTATGGGAGAATTAAGGTGGAAAATCTCAGCAAGGCAGCCAACCATGAATCCTAACCATTACAGCTGAGCTGGAGCATGTGATGGCAAAAGAGAGAAACAGCTGTAGGAGAAGAACTTGTCAGTAATGACAGAGAGGTCTTCAGGCCCCATTCAGCCTGAATCTCTCACCTAAAATCAGTGAGAGCTGTACAAATCCCACCCCTACACCAGAGCAGATCACCACATGTTTTGTCTTTTCTTGCAAAGACATTGCTATATTCTATGCACACTGGTGGAGAGCCAGACCCCCAGTACTTCCAGGCTTTCAAGGATTCATAGATAGCAAATAAACCACAGAAAGGGAAGTGAAGGAGCATTGAGACCAATGGATCTCAAACTCAGATCATCACATCACAATCACTTGGACTCAACTGCCAGAGCCTCTGATTCAGAGGAGGTGGTAGGGCCACACCTCTGTTGCTCGTGGCTTCCTAAGGTGGGGCAGAGGGAGGTAGAAGAAGAGATTTCTTAATCAGGAAAGAACACCAGATCGATTTCACCCCATCAGCTGTGGAACAGCAGTCTCTCCAAGAGCAGAACAAACCATTCTAGAAAGACCACACCACAGGGCAACAGCCAGCAACCTCTCTTCTTCTCCCAAGATGGCACCATGCTCTAGCACCGCATCAGTCAGGAAAGGCTAGGGTAGGTAACCATGGCACAAAGATCTCTGCGGCTTAACGCAACAAAGTTTAGTTTTCACTCAAGGAAGTTTCTTGCTGGTTGAGTTATGTCCCTGGATTGGGTTTTCCTCCACACAAGGTGGCTTAGGTCTCATGAACCTCCATGTGAACCCTTACCTCCGTGGTATCCGTGGCAAGGGCAGAGGAACCTGTGAAGGCTTCTGCTCTCATGTCACTGGCCAAAGCAAGTCATCAGGCCAAGCCTAACTTCATGAGAGAGGGGCAGCGTAACCTTCCATGGAGGACAACAAGATCCATTGGTTAATACTCGTAGTGTTACCATAGTGACTCAGTTGTATATTTCTTCTTGATCACATTTCATCTTCTCCCGGAGAGTAAAGAGGGTCCCAGAAGTCTCAAGCACACATGATATCAGAGTACACCCCATCCCAAGGCCAGAATGGTTATAAAGACAGGATAAAGGAGGCAAAAGATTTTGTTATTTTATTATTTCAATCATTTAAAGGTTACCAAGAATACTGTGGCTGTTGCTACTGTTTAATGACTGAAAGAATAATAGCAAGGAATCTGTACATGTGATAACATTTCACAGAACACACACACGCACACAAGCACACCAGTGCACTGGTGACACTAAAACCAGTATTCCGGTTACTAGTATTGCACCAATATCAATTTCAGATTGTGATAACGTATTACAGTTATGTAAGATGTTAACATTGGGGGAAGTTGGTAAACGGTACATGGGAATACTCTGCATTTTTTTTAAAGATTTTACTTATTTATTCATGAGAGATACAGAGAGAGGGGCAGAGACACAGGCAGAGGGAGAAGCAGGCTCCCTGCAGGGAGCCCGATGCGGGACTCGATCCCAGGACCCCGGGATCATGCCCTGAGCCAAAGGCAGGTGCTCAACCACTGAGCCACCCAGGTGTCCCTATTCTGTACTATTTTTGCAACTTCCTGTAGGTCTATAATCTTGCAGAATCAAAAGTTAAAAAAAAGAAAATCTCAAGGCAAGATTCTCCATCCAGGTCCTTTGCCTCACATCTTCTCTACAAATATCCCACATGTGAGCGGTGAGAGAACTTGTCTCAGGAAAGTGATTTTTTTTTTTTTCTAGAAAAGCGGGAAATCTGATTAATGTGCCAGGGAGATGTCTGCAGACATTCACCTACCTATCTGCACCTTCAGTCTCTGCAGAAATATAGATGAAATCTCTCCTTTGAAAGTTAAAATAAAAGCCCGTCAATCCCCTTGTGTGCCCCCTTTACTGCAGGTAATAAGTGGGAGCCAGGTGAATTGCTATGTATTTCCCTTTAAATTCTTGGGATTTCAGTGACAGACCAAGGCTCTCATCTGTCAGCAAACTGTTCCAGGCAGACCCATTACTTTAGCACCACAATAAAACGAAGGACATCACGATAATCCGTCAAACAAAAGCAGCTGGGAGCATCATCGTGTACCAGAGGCTGTATTCATTTGCCCAGAACATTTAAAAATCTATGCCCCAGCTCTTCTCCCCAAAGTCCTTATTTCACCCAATAAAAATAAATTTAAAGTGCATAAATGTATATTAAAAATATCTAAGCAAACACTTGCAGCTAAATAATGTTCACCCAGATGCGCCTGCATTTTTTTTATCGTTAGACATGTTTCCTGTTCTCCCAAGTAAATATTTCACTGAAAATGCTCCCCAAGTAGTTGTTATCTCGATATTTTCACAATAGAATATTCTGTGCTCTACACATATAAATACTGTGAATAACCAGACATTTTCCCGAAGAGACCACTGATTTCCCTGCATTTTGCAAAATGATTCTCTCCATAACGCTAGCTCTGGGAGCAGACACCATGCTTAGCAGGGTGTGAATTCCAAAACCCAAGGCACCAGATCCCAGTAATTCCTTAGCCTGAAACAAATTGAGACCCTACAGAATTTGTAAGTACGTTTCATTCAAAGCTTCCAAAGGACAGGGAAACATTGAGCTCAAACATTGAGGTCACACGGACCCCATAGTTGAAGGCTGTTTCTTCCACTCGGGTGACTTTGGCCAAGTTATCTATTGTCCCATCTGTAAAATGGGAAAGAACAGTCGTGCCTGCTGCCTGTATGTGTGGAGTGGTTGGCCCTCCAACAGTATCTGGTCCTCCTGCTGTGCTTAACCAGAGCAAGCAGTCAGGTGACAGCCCGGAGCACCGGTAACTCTCCCTGCAGAAGACTTCCCACATCCATAGAGACCCTGTTGTCCATTCTTGTGGGGATTTAACATCCAGTGCCCCATTAGGCTCTAGCCCTAGAGGTACTCCAGGAGTGGTTCTCAAACTTGAGTGTGCAGCAGAATTATCAGGGGGGAGAGGAGGAGGAGAGCTTGTTAAAACACAGATTTCTGGGCCCTTGCCCTCGAGGCTCATACTTAGTAGATCTAGGTGTTACTTGAAATGTTGCATTTCTTTTCCTTTTCTTTTTTTTTAAGATTTTTATTTATTTATTCATGAGAGACACACAAAGAGAGAGAGAAAGAGAGAGAGGCAGAGACACAGGCAGAGGGAGAAGCAGGCTCCATGCAGGGAGCCCGACATGGGACTCGATCCCGGGTCTCCAGGATCACACCCTGGGCTGAAGGCGGCGCTAAACCACTGAGCCACCCGGGCTGCCCCAAGAGATGTTGCATTTCTAACACCTTCCCAGCTGATGTTAATACTTTCTGCAGCCCCCACTTTGAGAACCACTGATTTAGAACAGGAGCATCTTCCAACCTTTTCTGCAAAAGGCTAGATAGTATGTATGTTGGCCTTTGCAGACTGCACAGTTCTGTTGCGACTACTCAACTTTGTCATTGTCACATAAAGCAACTAGAGATCACATACCCTACGTTTCAGGGAAACTTTATTTACAGACACTGAAGTTTCAATTTCATATAATTTTCACATGCCATGAAATGCAATATTATGCTTTTGTTAGTTTGTTCTCAACTGCTTGAAGACGCAAGAACTATTCTTATGGTCTTGAGCCATAGGAAAACTGGTGAGTGGCTGGCTTTGGTCTTCGGGTTATCCCTACACCCATCCCTACACCTAGAACACCAGGAAAATGCAGTGCTTTCAGCCCCGGCTCAATAAAAACGTCTCCATGTTTCCTTCTCCATCTGTTTCTCTGCCTGACGAGCCCACTCTGTTCACAGTGCTCCCTACCGGCTCTCCCCCGGAGGCCAGCTCAGCTGAATCAACATGGCCTTGGCCACCACCAGGCCTCGAGAGTTCTCCCTGCCGCCTCCCCACCTCAGCCTTCTTTCAGCTTCACTTTTGCTCTTTTTATAGCTTTGCACAAATTTGTCTCTGTGGCAAATTTACAGCACGCACTGCTTGTCTGAACTATTTAAAGGCACAATATTCTCGACTGTGCCATAAAGCTTTCCCATTCTGTGTGTTTTATTTCTCTGTTTGAGAACCTTTTATGAAATCAGCAGCGAGGCGGAAGGAAGTCATTTGCATACTTGGCTCCATACACCTGGAATTCCTTAATTTTCGGGATTAGCAAAATGAGTCTAATAAAAAGTGGAGGCCCTTGTGAGTCATCTCTGTAAAGTCCCTTCATTACCTTTGCCTTGCACCCAATCTGAAGGCCCATTTCAGAAACTTCACATGGTGCTGGTCAGTTATGATGATTTTATGAACTGGTTCATAATTTTATATAACACGGTTTGTGTTTCTAGTGTTTCTCAGAGTTAACATGACAGTTCTCTTCTTCCATCCCCCTCTTGAGAGGACACATCTCAGGGTGATCAGAGATGGTTCGAGGGTGACAAGTGTGAAAATCACTATCACATTGCAGTTCTATGAGAGCAGAATCTTAGCACCAATTGTGCTGTTATTTGAGATTATCTTTGCAGGTCCTGCTTTTATCGTCTCCCAAGTGGAGAACACATATATCCCCTTCTTCTGTTCCGTTCTACGCTTGCTCCCAGAGCAATCTGGATGCTTCCAAGAACTTCTGAAAATCCTATTCACCCTGTCCCTACAGAATCGAAGAAAATATGCATCAGTTGCTCCAGCACTTAAGGAGACTCTGATTAAGGTCAGGTCAACAATGCAGCTGCCATTGCTGGCCTTCTGCAAGCGGGCTTGAAAACACCATATATATTGATTGCCAACGTGGTTTCCAGTTAATTCAAAGTTCCACATGCGACTCCTTACAGAACTGACAAAACATAAATTGGTCTCACAAAAGTAGACAGTTCCCATAGTTGGGGATTAAAACAAAATACAACAAAACAAACAAAAATCCTCTCTGAAAACACCACTGATTTTTTTTCCCCAAAAATATAACTACTATGTCACCAAGCCCAAGAGCAGAGAAGCCATAGCTGCCTGAAGTCAGCAGTTGCAATCAGGATAATTCTGAAACTGAATAATGCATGCTGGAATGCTGTTTACAGGAAATGAGCAATTTATTTTATTATCCAAATTTTAAACCCTTTTAATATGCCTCCCAAGAAGACGTCTGATTTAGAAAATTGCAAAAGAGAACTTAAGAGAGGACAAGGGATACTAAAAAATTTCACCACCATAAAGGCTAGATAAAGAAACTTTACAGGCAGTTTGAACAAAACTCAGTAAGTACACCCACATAAATTACTTTACATTGGTGGCTATAAGCAACCAACATCCATAGATTTTTTTGTTTGGAGTAACAAAAAAAAATGTGAAAAGTCAAAACACAATTTTATATTCAACAGAAATAAAAATATGTTAAATTCCTTTCCTGAAATTAATTGTGTGTGTATGTGCACATACACATGTGTATATTGGCAAATACATAAAATGTTTCCAGAAGAATTGTAGCAAACTGCTAGCAGTAGTCAAAAGGGCTTGGGGAAGGGATTTCTCTTTTCATCATGTTCCTTTCTGACCTGTTTACACTTGCTAACTGTACACACATACTTCTACTTTTTGGATCATTGGAATTTACATTGGTAGTGAAATTGTGAATGATTTTTTAATGTTTTTCTTCTTGCTTATCTGTATTTTTAATGAAAATAATTTAAAGAAATGTCATTTTTAGGACCTTAATAGGTCCTTCATCTGAACATGAAGGCAGAGGTATATGGATAGTATATTTATAATTTTTAAAATTTTGTAATAAATCAAGTTCTCACACATGCACTGTCTATACTAAAGAGGCCTAAACTATCAGCTTTCCCAAAACATTCATATTTCTTAGTCCCACATTGCAATGGACTATGCAATGCAGGCAATTTCTGTTTTCATCCATCAAACTGGGCCAGCTCCTCCATGAAGATTGAGAAAATCGTCAAATACATAAGTAGGAGGGTAGCCAAGGCCCACTCCCACCTCTAGGAAGGACACATGGTCTCATGGCCTCTCTGGCTGCCCACAGTAGCCACATTTGCCCTCATCAAGAGCATAGACGAAGCGCAAAAGGGCCCAGTGGAAAGGATTCAGTCTACCTCTTTATATTACTGACAAGGAGCTGGTGCTGAGAGACACCTTGTCTTAGATAACTCAGCTGGTCAGAGAGAACTCACACGTCGGTTAGCCTCTAACCACCACTAACTAGCTTAGGGAGCCTAGTTGGCTAGCTCACCCCGGCTGTGTTTAGTTTATACAATTAACCTATCACATTTAGAAAAGAAAACAGGGTCCTAAGAAAAAGGGAGCAAGAAGATTGGTATTGATGGAAGACAAAGCATCCTGTTGATGCCCCAACCAAAGCCAGGGCATTAGGGACGGCTCATGCTGAAAAATGCAACACAGGGACAAGTTGGGGGGTTAATGGATATTTTTTTAATAAGGAGAAAGGAAGTGGCATGTATTGGATGTCTACATGTGCTAGGCATTCAGCAGTAATTCCCTCAAATAAGAGATGTATCATCATCCATATTTTTACAAATGATAGGAAATAACATGATGGAGATCACATAGCTCCTGCATGGGCTGGATTTTCAACCCAAGCTTGTCTGAGTCCAGAGCTCAGACTTGAAATCTCTACATCCAACAGCCTTTCAAGTCAATAGATGAAGCAAACTTTGCCTACCTCAAACTTTTACTAAGCAAATATAGAGATTTTCAAAGTTTGCTGCCCACTGACCATGCTAAAGAGGAAAGTAGTAGAAGGAAGTACTCTTTGCCTGTTAGAGAAAATAAAGGGAAATTTGCACTTACTGAGCATTTAATGTATATTAAGCAATACTGTGTGTACTTAACATATGCTGTCTCATTGGATTTAAATTAGGTTGGAAGTTGATAGCGTTTTAGGGAGCAGCGAAAGAATGGCCAACAATCCCAACTCCAAAGACACAGGGACTCACAGAGGTGGAGAGGGGAGTTTTCCAGATGACCTCATCCAATACAGCTATGGTTTTGACTTGTGAGGTTCCTGGCTTGGGAGAAATGATAAACAACTGTATGTCTGAGCTTCTCAGATGGAGTACCAAGCTGATTCTGTTTCAGCACCATCTAGAGGCTTTCTCTGGACACTCCAAGCTGAGGAACTGTCATTCTTTAATAATAATAATAATACTTTTGGTTAAATACCCAGAAGTGGGATTGTTGGACCCTAGGGTACTTCTATTTTTAACTTTTTGAGAAACCACCATACTGTTTTCCAGAGCAACTGCACCCTTCTACATTCCCACCCACAGTGTGCAAGGGTTCCAATTTCTCCACATTCATTAACATTTGTCTTTTGTTTGTTTTGTTTTTGTTTTTGATAATAGCCATGCTGACAAGCATAAGGTGATATTTCACTGTGCTTTTGATTTGCATTCCCTGGGTGATTAGTGACATTGGGGATTTTTTCATATAGCTTGCTGGCCATCACATTTGGAAAAAAAAATCTATTCAAGCCCTTAGTCCATTTTTTCATGTAGGTATTTGTTGTTTATTAATTTTGTTTTATTTTATTTCTTGCTATCAAGTAGGAGGAGTTCCTTATATTGTTTTTGGAGATTTACCCTTTGTCAGATATATGTTGTGCAGGTCTTTTCTCCCATTCTCTAGGTTACCTTTTTTCTCGTTGATAGTTTCCTTTGCTGTGCAAAAGCCTTTGATTGCAAACCCACTTCTGAGCACTTAACAAAAGAACTGGGGAAAAAAAAAGATCTGAAATCAGGATCTACAAGTGATACTAGCATTCCCATGTTCATTACAGTATTATTCACATTAGCCAATACATGGACATAACCTAAATGTCCATTGACAGGGACCCCTGGGTGGCTCAGTGGCTGAGCATCTGCCTTTGGCTCAGGGTGTGATCCCAGAATCCTGGGATGGAGTCCCAGATTGGGCTCCCCCTCTGCCTATGTTTCTACGTCTCTCTTTGTGTCTCTCATGAATAAATAAAATCTTTTCAAAAGAAATCAATCAATCAATAAATGTCCATTGACAGAGGAATGAAAAAAGGAAATGTGGAATATATACACAATGGAAAACAATGAAACTTTTAAAAAGAAGGAAAATTTGCACCTGCAACAGCATGGGTAGGCATTGAGGATATTATCCTAGTGAAATAAGCCAGTCACAGAAGGGCAAATACTGCAGGATTCTATACGATGTATCAAAAATAGTCAAATACATAGATTCCAAGAGTGAAATGATGGTTGCCAGGGGCTGGGAAGAAGGAGAAACGGGGAGGTGCTTATCAATGGGCATAAAGTTTCCATCACCCAGGATGAAGAAGCTCTCGAGAGCTGCTGTACCACATTACGCCTATATTGACAATATCATGCACTTAGAAATTAGTTCAGAGGGTAGATCTCATGTTGAGTGTCCTTACCGCAATAAAAGAAAATTGAAAATAAGAAAGTGCTAGGTTGACTTTTGGCATTTAGGTGTTTCCCAAGCTATATCAAGTGTTAAACTCACTCCAAATCGTCGTCATCAGCTGATGTCTATCAAATGCTCACTCTACTGAGAGCTTTATATCTTTCATCTCATTCAGTGCTCTCAACTTCCCTACGAGGCAACTGCTTTACTAACTCCTTTTCACAGATAAAGAAACCGAGGCTCAGAGTGACTAAGAAATTTGACCAAAGACTCCGAACCACTAAGTAGTGCAGCCAGAATTCAGAACCCAAGGCTGAGTTTCTAACCACTACACCCCACCCTCTTTCCAGAAAGAACATTAACGAAGAATCCTGGCCAAACAAATAGTTGTCGCTTATATCCTCTTTGTAATTTTATGAGATACGGTTTGTGGTTCTGAAAGTTGAGAAATTTAAATAATTTTTATTCCTCTCTTCCCCCACATCCTGCTTACCCTCAGTCAAACAGGGAAATTAATATCCAGACCCTGCCATCCTCCCCCACCTTCTCTCCTTCCTCATCAGCTGAAGAAAAGCCACAGACCTGGGTGCTTATCTATATTCACATCTCATCATCTGAATACCAAGGAAAGACCAGGAGGACTGTAAATCACCATGATGAAAAATGAGGCGCCAACTCATCCCTCAGGACTCCAAGGCAACACCCCTAGGATGAAGCAAAGACAGACTGTGTGTAGTTCTGGTGGTTGCCACAGATGCCAATTAGGATGTCACGAAATCCATCTTCTCTCCCTCCTCGGCACACCCCTGCACGGCATTAGCAGCCTCACATGTAGTTACTGATGATGAAAGACTGAGTCTGGTCCATGGAAAGAAAGGAGAGGAAACAGGTGCCACCTTCAGGACTGGTACACACCCTCCCAGGGCTCCCCACCTCACCCCACAACACTCTCCCTCCTCCCACTCTTCAAGCTGAAGTCCACAAACAGGGTGACTTTGAGAGCCCTGTGTTGAGGATGGCAGAGCCACCAGACAGGAAAAGACAGTAGTACCTTCAAATCACTGTTTATAAAGAAGAGTTCTGTGCTGATCAAAAAAAATACTAGTTTGAGATTTTATGTGAGTGAGAAATAGCTTTTACTCTAAAGGCACTGATGTTTGGCAGTTGTTCACAGCAGCTTTTCTTTCCCTAACGAATGCAGTTATTGCTTGATGTCATCAATTGTCTTGGTTGGGAATGTACTTAGTTTCAGCAACGAAGCACTGCTCCTCAGAGCTAGGATGTGGCTCAGTATGGTGGCTGGGGTCTTTGCTTTTAGGTAACTCTGCCCTCTCTTACAAGGCATTTACCCCTACGCGTATCACCTCATGGCTGCTATCCACTAGCAGCTCGACCTGAGCACTATTGTAGGCAGGAAGAAAACAAAGAGAAGCTAGAAGGACAACACTGCTATCAAGAAAGAAAAAGCTAAAAAAAAAGTTAAAATTAAAATAAAAAAAGAAAGGAAGAAAAGGCTTTCCACAAGCTTCTTGGTTTAGGTTTCATTGATTACCACTGAGTAACACGCTCACCTCAAGCAGCTGGCAGTCCGATATAGTGAATAATTATAACAGAGCACACCAAGGATCTGGAAATATGCCATGGTTTTTGTAAGGAAGGGGGGATCTGGGGTACTAGCAGTGTCTGTGTCAGTAGTGTACAGAACTAGTATACAGGAGTTTAGCTAAGAAGGATCACTAAGAGCCCCTTGCCTAGCCATTAACTTGTGGAAAAACCCCCATACTTCCTCTTCCCCAAGATACATATTTTGACCAACTACTTTACTCTTCTCCCACTGAACAACATGTCCCCTTCAGCATGGACACCCCAGTAATGCATACTACTTTTTTAAGATTTCATTTCGAACTTGCAATGAACTATATTAGGATACTACTTTGGTTTTGTGTTTTTTTTTTTTTATGATAGTCACACCCAGAGAGAGAGAGAGGCAGAGACACAGGCAGAGGGAGAAGCAGGCTCCATGCACCGGGAGCCCGACGTGGGATTCGATCCCGGGTCTCCAGGATCGCGCCCTGGGCCAAAGGCAGGCGCCAAACCGCTGCGCCACCCAGGGATCCCACTACTTTGGTTTTTGATGAAATGTGCCGCATCTTAGAGTCAGAAAGCATGTCTCTGGGGGATAAAGTCATCTCATGAAGCCACACTTGCCTTGTACTACTTCCCTCCTGCCTTCCATCAACTCAGCTCTCCTCTCCCGCTCTCTCCTCATGAGCTCCTGAGTGGTTTATTCCATAAACAAAAGGACAGATTCACTTCTTTTGGATGGAGAGTGGTTGTGTAAAGTCAGAAGGCTTGGCTAACAAGAGTCAACTGGTTAAGAACACCCATGCTGAAGAAGACCCATCAGGCAATAAGAGGACAAACCATCCCGAACTGTTTGGTGCATTTGGGAATGGAGTCAGGTGTCTGTTTTCACATTTGTTCTGATTTTATAAAAGAAAAGGACCAGTGTTTGAATTAGGAGCAGATATTCTTAAGTATAGTCACCAGCCTAACCCAATATACCACCACTTCCACTGAGAATCTAAAATTTTAATCATTGTACTCTTGTAAACAGATTTATCACATAGGCCAATCTAGCTGAGATGAACAAACTGGATCAGGCTATAAACATGGAATGGGTAAAAATGTTGTACCTGGTCTATTGGGGGCTGCACACTAGGATGATCATTCAAGAAGAACCAAAGTAGGGACACCCAGCTGGCTCAGTCTAGAGCATGTGACTTGATTTTAGGGTTGTGAGTTTGAGCCCCATGTTGCGTGTAGAGATTACTTAAAAATTAAAAAAAATAAAAAATAGAAAACCGGGGATGCCTGGGTGGCTCAGCAGTTGAGCGTCTGCCTTTGGCTCAGGGTGTGAACCTGGAGTCCCAGGATGGAGTCCCACATCGGGCTTCCTACATAGAGCCTGCTTCTCTCTCTGTCTATGTCTCTGCCTCTCTCTGTGTGTCTCTCATGAATAAATAAATACAATTTAAAAAATTTTTTTAAAATAATAAATAAAAAGCCAGAATAGATGACAGTGGACTTATGATATGGTGGAGGCCAGTATCCCAAAACTGACTTTGAATCTTATAGCCAATATCAATAGTAGTGAGAAACAAGGGATGCTTTCTTAAATTCAGCATCTTGCTTATCTTCATTATGAATGTAAAAACAAAACTAAATATGCTGTGTTTCAGCTCAAAGAAGTCTTGGTCATTTCAGCCTCATTAGGCTGATCCACTGTATGAAAGTCATTGCTAGCATTGTTGTGTGGGGTTAGATTCTGTTTGGCTTTCTGGAACTGGCAAGACAAACCTGGGAGATTCTTTCCATTTTCTGTTTTATTGTCCCTAAAGTGAAAACAGTAACATCTGATTTAGTTACACACAGGACATAGTATAATGAAATAACATACCAATAAGGATAATTATTAACTCAAATGTATTATGTGCCCAGCTTGGTGTCACTTGCCTTATATACAATTGCAATCAATCCACACTATCACAGCCGCTTCAAAAAGAAGATCAGTTTCTCATTCCTGAAGGTGAGTACACCTGAGACTCAGAGCGTGATTAGCCTGTCACATCACTGGTACATGGCTGAACTTGTACTGGGACTTATGTCTCTGTGACCACAATGCTTAGACTATTTCAAAGCCTTATACTGACGAAAGACACCAATGTGACTTTAAAGGTAAATTTAATAAAGGGTTTGGGGTGAAGTGTATTTTCTGTCTCTTTGTTTGCCTTAGCCTTTGCCTACCAGTGAGGAGACAAATATATTCAATTCTATGAAAACATAAAGAAAGGAAGGTTAGTTCAAAATACAGCTTGGTATATAGGTCCTCAAGAAGCAATCATCCAGAAACCAAAGAAACACATCCTTGCTTTCCTAACCTCATTGCCACCCTACTATGGGATGAAAAGATTGCTGAGCTCAGTTTTCAGAACTTTTATCAAAAGACTTAGATTTCAGAACCCATTTTAGAGGTTAAGATTTTTTTTAATTCTTACTGACTGATAAATGACATGGAAATGTGACAATATTTAGCCTATGTCTGTCTGTCTCTCTTGAAAGATAATTTGGGAGAAGTTGACTATCTGGAGAAAATTGCCAAGAAACTCTTCTATTGACTTTGTGTTTGTCCTTCCCCTTTAAGTGTCTGTGCTACAAGCAGATGGGCATGGTTATTTATGCAGCTCTTAGATGTAAGAAAGCATTGTCTCTGAAGCTTGCTTCTCTGGCACCATACTGACTTTGACCCGGTCTGGCGCACTAATGGAAAACACCTAGATAGATATAAGGTTGAGTAGTGCTCTGTTGCAGCTCTTGGAACAAAATGGCAGCCAGATTTTTAAATAAGCAGGTCTTCTTGGATCTTAAATGAATAAGGGCTCTAGTTATTGGGACATATGTAGAAATTAAAGAAATTCATGGTTTTCCTGAACAAAGGAAATTATAGACAAGTCGTTTGGTTTCAATACTACAGTAATTTAATTAAAGTAAAAAATGTTTGTCCCATTCCCTTCTTCAGCTAGGAAAATCGGGATATGTTTAATAACGGGGGACGAAGCCCACTTAACGAATCTGTAGTCTGCTTGCTCCTGAGGGATGTGTGTACTGAATTACATTTCCACTTGCACTACTTAATTTAGGAATTGATTGAATGCAGTCAGGTAGAGAGTATGGCTTTTTTTTTCCCTACATATGCATGTGGGTTATAAAAACATGAACAAAAAGAAAATCACTATACAGATAATACCTGGGCATAGTATCTATTAAAAGAACATGCGTTCTTGGTAAGACCCAGGCAAAGCCTTAAAACTCTGCATGCTCTTTGACCTATTCACTTCTGGAAAACCATCCTAAGGAAATCATTAAGAATGTGTATAAAGCTCTTGTAACCCTACAACTGTCATGCAAAGACACCTAGGCCTTGAAGGAAGATGTCCTTGAAGAAGGCAGGTCATATGGTCATCCAGCTGTAACAACCATTCCAGCTGTCCTAGCCAATACCAACCACCAGTCTTATGAGTTAAATCATCTTAAACTTTCCACCCAAGACTGAGCCACGGTGACTGAAATCAACTGAGTGACTCTAGTTAAGACCAGTAGAAAAATACTTAACTGAGCCCAGCCCAAATTGCTCATCCACAGAATCATTACAAACCATCCTATGTAGTGTATTTCATTTGTATTTAGAAGTAACCACAGGCTCTGTTGCCTATGTAATGGAAGACTACATTAGCCAACCAATGGATATACACTAGAAGAAGTCAATGGAATGATCGAAAATGTAATTAATGCCTTAGGTAACTATATTCGCTTGCTAGGGCTGCCATAACAAAGGACTACAGACTGGGCCTGAGCAGCTTAAACAGAAATGCATTGTCTCACAGTTCTGGAGGCTGGGAGTCTAACATCAAGGTTTCAGAAAGGTTGCTTCCCTTTCAGGGCCATGAGGGAAGGATCTAGGTCTCTCTTCCTAACTTGCAACTGGCCTTTTTCTCCCTATGTCTCTTTTCATCGTCTTCCCTATGTGCATGTCTGTGTGTGCCCAAATTCCCTCTTTTTATAAAGATTCTAGTCACAGCAGATTAAGGCCCACCCTTGTGTCCCTATTCTAACTTGATTACCCTTATAAAGACCCTATATCCAAAAAGCTGACATTCTAAGGTACTGGGACTCCAGCAAATCATTTTGGGGCTACATGATTCAATCCATAACAATAACTATAGGGTTTGTATAGTAAAGACATTTGTGTGCTGAATATCTTTTAAGGCACAAAGGTGTGGCTGAGGTCCCCAGGAAATAGACTCTGTCTCTTCTTGATCCTTTATCTCTGTTCCAGAAAAAAAAAACTGGGTGCATCACATTTCAGAGGCAGATTTCTCCAGTGGTAAAGGAGTAGCTGTTTTTATTTATTTATTTATTTATTTATTTATTTATTTATTTATTTATTTATTTATGATTCCATTTATTTATTCATGAGAGACACACAGAGAGAGGCAGAGGCACAGGCAGAGGGAGAAGCAGGCTCCATGCAGGGAGTCTGACTCGGGACTCGATCCCGGACTCCAGGATCAGGCCCTGGGCTGAAGGCAGCACTAAACCGCTAAGCCACCCAGGCTGCCTATTTTTATTTTTTTAAGATTTTATTTATTCATGAGAGACACAGAGGGGCATAAACAAAGGCAGCGGAAGAAGCAGGCTCCCTGCGGGGAGCCCAATGCAGGACTGGAGGATCACAATCTGAGCCAAAAGCAGGTGCTCAATCACTAAGCCATCCAGGTGCCCCAAGGAGTAGTTTTTTAAATCTCCCTCTTATTCCCAGGAATCACCAGGTTCAAATAGCAAAGATTTCATGGACCAGACAGTCCCTATCTTGCCAGGAAAGCTGCCTCCTGTGTCTCCCAATTCTCTCAGCAAGTGAAGACCCTGATGATGCTTGGGTCAGGATGCAGCTGGCTAGGATGCTCCTTGCCACATACACAAAATACCTTCAGGCCAAATGCTGGGTGTGAAGGGCTCCCTGGAAGTCAGTGATGAGGAAGCAACCCTGGCAAACAAAGAATTGTGAAACCCAAGGAGAGTCTGTGTGTTTTCCCCACTAACCCCCGTAAAGTGAGAGAAGCACACCAGGGCCAGTGATACATGAATTAAAAGAATTGGACAATAAAATCACAACCTAAAAATACACTTGAATCAACAGGTACCACCAGTTCTAATTACAATATCCAATCAACTGCCACATCTTCCCAATGAGAGAAAACAGAGGAGTGACATGGATTTTCTTTGGTTTGTAAAATATACGAGGGTCTCCCATAACACCCTATGTCTAACTCGCCCATCTGCCACCATTCAGCCACTGAATATGGGTCCCCCAAGTGCAAAAATAAAAAAACAAAAACAAAAAGGCTGAGCACAGTTGACCACCACCTGTTGTTTCTTTTCTTTAACACTTCTAGCACTGAGGACAAACTTCTTACTGTGACAACTACGCCAAGACTGTTCTCTGTCTTAGACCCCCAGACTAGACAAAGACAGTGACAAGGACACCATGCCATTCCATGAAGCATCTTCTGAGTGTGCAGACATGAGAGATGTGCTGTTCTGAGCGCGAAAAACATGAAGGAAGATGGTGGTGAAGGTCCCACCTAGCAAAAGCAAGAAAAGGGTCTTCTTCTCTGCTTATTCACCCTTCCAAGCAGACCTGGAAGTGAGCCAAGGAGACCAGTTAGGTACAGGTGATCATGCTGCCCCAGCCAGACAGTTCACGAGTGTGTTACCTGAATGACTACAGTGTGCCAAAGAACCGGAGAGGATCCTGCTGTCAAAGAGCTCACGGCTGCCTGAATGAAGGGACAGCACAGGCACAAAATTTTTTAATCAATAATTAAGTGGATATGTCATCCCAGATCAAGTGGAATCCAGCCTGCCTTAGAGTAGCTGAATATTTGTCAAAAGTTTGAACCGGTTCCTATGTTTGTTTTCTCTTATGCTTTATCTCTCCTACATCTTGTCTCGAATTCTCTGTTCTCTGTCCATCAACCCTACTCTATCCAGAACAGTACTTGTTTCCTCTTTCAACTGGTACAAAGTTTACACTTTGCATTTAAAATATATATATATATATATATTTATATATTTATATATTTCCCCATATAAAAAACTGGCAATATGGTTCTTCCATTTGCTCAACCCAAAACCTTGGCATCATCATTCTGTGCTCTGGGTGGTTTTTTGTCCCACCCATATCAATGAAAACATATCAGAATCTGATGACTGCTGTCCTCTCCCATCCCCTGTCCATCTCTGACTACCTGGCGCCCATACTTCCCCATGTCTCCACTGCCCACCCTGCCAGTTCTCTGTACCAACAAATAGCCAGGGAGATTCAGAGCCTTCCTGAAGATCTCAGACATTCTATATGCCTTGGCTTCCACTATCTACCTCTCTGACTTTATGTCCTATCTCTCGTGGTGCCAAAGGATTTCATTTGCTCAAGCAAGCAACTGAGCAGCAACTAGAGAGTCAATGGAGGGACTGCATTGACTCCAAGGACACCAGCCTGTAGAGATGCTACCAGCTGGACAAGAGCAGGACTTACGGTTTGTAGAAGAGAGGGCAAAGATCAAAGAGAGTGGCATCTGAGCCCCTGTCTCCTCTGCTCCTCTGCATGAAAATTAAATCCTGCAGTAATCATATTCATTGTATCAATTTACATATGCATCATGTTTTATAGGATCCCCCGGGTGAGGTAATTAACACGCTCTGTTCCATTGTGCACCCCTTTCTTTCCTTCCTGCCATCGCTGGAGACAGCACAGTTGCTGGGGCTGGGATCCTGCCCCCACCCTCGCTGAGGTGTGTAAAGCGTAGGTTCATAGGGTCCTTGATGGTGTCACCAGGATCTTGACTGATACATGCACATGTGTCCTCCTCCAGCTCCCAACCCCTCTCTTTTAATGGAAAATCCTCCACCATTAGAACTCCCCTGGTTTCCTCAGCCTTCCCAGCAGGAGCAGATGGTTATCTTTTCAAGAATAGGCAAATAGATTGTCCCATACTTTGCTAAACTGATTAAATGAATTGGTTCTTGTCCACACTCTTCTATAAAGCAAATCATCCAAGCTGGCAGGGTGGGTGAGTGAGAATACAAGGGGATGACGTGGACAGGTGGGAATCAGGTTCCTGGGGGAAAATTCAGCTGAGTTCTACAAAATAGAACAAAACAAACACAGAAAACACGTATCCATTGAAATACACTAATAGGAAAGAACACTTGCCCAGCACTTTACAGTATACAGGGCACTTCCACAGACGTGCGTCATTTTTATTCCTCCATCCCTGTGAAACAGAGCCAGGACTGCTCTCCCATTTAGAAGTCAGGACATTACCGACTTGACTATGGTTACACAGGTTTTCAGGTGCTGAACTGTATTCCGGGATCCATACTGGTGTGGTTTTTTATTTTTGTTTTTAAATTTAAATTCAATTACTTAACATATAACACATTACTGGTTTCAGAGGTAGATGTCAGTGATTCATAGGTCTTTATATAACACCCTGTGCTCATTATATCACATGCTCTCCTTAATGCCCATCACCCTGTTACCCCACCTCCCACCCACCTCCTCTCCAGCAACCCTCAGTTCGTTTCCTACGATTAAGAGCCTCTTATGATTTATCTCCCTCTCTGATTTCATCTTGTTTTATTTTTTCCTCTTTTTCCCTATGATCCTCTGTTTTATTTCTTAAATTCCACATTTGAGTGAGATCATATGATAATTGTCTTTCTCTGATTGACTTATTTTGCGTAGCGTAATATCCTCTACTTCTATCCACATTGTTGCAAATGGCAAGATTTCTTTTTTTTTTTTTTTTTGATGGCTGAGTAGTAGTCCATTTTATATATACACCACATCTTCTTTATCCATTCATCTGTCGATGGACATCTAGGCTCTTTCCATAGTTTGGCTATTGTGGACATTGCTGCTATGAACATTGGGGTGCAGGTGCTCCTTCAGATCATTACATCTGTACCTTTGGGGTAAATACCTAACAGTGCAATTGCTGGCTCATAGGGTAGCTCTGTTTTCAATCTCAGTAATGTTTTCCAGAGTGGCTTCACCAGCTGGCATTCTCACCAACAGTGCAAGAGAGTTCCCCTTTCTCTGCATCTTCACCAACATCTGTCATTTCCTGACTTATTCATTTTAGCCATTCTGACTGGTGTGAGGTGATATCTCATTGGGGGTTTCATTTGTATTTCCCTGATGCTGGGTGATGTTGAGCATTTTTTCATGTTTCTATTGGTCATTTGTAGGTCTTCTTTAGAGAAACGTCTGTTCTTATCTTCTGCCCATTTCTTGATTGTGTTATTTGTTTTGGAGGTGTTGAGTTTGATAAGTTTTTATAGATTTTGGATACTAGCCCTTTATCTGATAATGTCATTTGCAAATATCTTCTCCCATTCTGTAGGTTGTCTTTTGGTTTTGTCGACTGTTTCCTTTGCTGTGCAAAAGCTTTTTATCTTGACGATGACCCAATAGTTCATTTTTGCCTTTGTTTCCCTTGCCTTTAAAAATGTGTCTAGTAAGAAGTTGCTGTGGCCCTTTGGGACCCATATTGAAAGCCTACTTTACCTTAAATATATCTATCAACATTATACACATTAAATTCCCAAGATTTTAAAATCAGCTTGTTTTCTACCTTTCTGCATTTCTGAAATTGGATTACACCCTACAATCAATGTGTATGTTTAATCTGACAGTGTCTTCTTCTTCTTCTTCTTCTTGTCTTCTTCTTCTTCTTCTTCTTCTTCTTCTTCTTCTTCTTCTTCTTCTTTTTGAAAGGTTATGATTGACTCAGTGGTGTATCTTACAGTCAGTGACATCGCACCCTCAAGGACATAGGGTGCACACACTTGTGTGAATTGAGTATGCATGGGTATACCATTCAGCAGCTCATCTTTGTTATTAAATGCATGCCAGTACAGCCCTGAAGCCCTGAGAAAGCCCTCCTCCAGACTTGACCATCCTGACTGCAGTCTTCAAGGAGAGCTGCATGCCTCCATAATCAATTACTATTCTTAAGGGAAAATCCCCAACAAGCTTCAAGCATCTCCAAGAATTCAAGGAAACACCTACAACTGCTGTTGTTGCTAGATCCTCAGAGGAAGAGAACAGACCCTGGGAGGAGTCTGAGCCCTTGGTGGTCTCTGTCCTCTTCTGACCTGCCAAGCACTTGCCCCACCTTCTTTTGTGCTAAAGTTAATGTCAGCAACACCAACGGTGGGGACTAAGAACATGCAAGACAGGGCCACACTCCTCAAGTGAAGAAAATGCCTTGTGGTTCAGGCAGGATTTCTTTACAAATTCCTTCATTTCACCCCCTGAATTTTACACTGAATTT
Source organism: Canis lupus baileyi (assembly GCF_048164855.1). Classification (NCBI taxonomy): domain Eukaryota; kingdom Metazoa; phylum Chordata; class Mammalia; order Carnivora; family Canidae; genus Canis; species Canis lupus. The sequence continues at coordinate 64,181,777 of NC_132842.1, read as the reverse complement.
TGTCAGTTTATAAATTTGCACTACAGCTTGGTGCTGGGAAGGGGTGGGGGAGATAATCAAACCCACGGGCGTTTTACACACAGACACTGAAAAATAAAGACCATTAGCAAAAAGTATAATTAAATTAAAATGCCAACTTGCCAAAGAAGCTCAGTAAATGGGAAATATATCAAATTGTGATAATACAAATGGGCTATTTCTCAAGGTGTGAGAATGTCAAGGGAATAAACTCTGATAATTTGCTGACTTTTTCTGCAGAAGGTAGAGTACTAGTTTAAAAAATAAATTGCCACAATAACACACACAACCATGTAGTATGTGTACAATTGTTTAACTGTGTTAGTATCGCATATCTGGGCACACCAAGGTCTGAGAGACACAGAAAAATCACTTAAAAGCAAATAGCTCCTTTTGGGTGAGTTGGCCAGCCCCCAATCCCAGCAGAAATTTTTATTAGTCACCAGATCTATATTTTTTAGGTCCATTCAGCCTCATTTATTTTGAATGCATGTTTGCCAGTTAAGTTTAACATATCCAGTTAACGATAGCTGAATATTCTCTAAAAGCAATCTCATTATGAGGCCACGGTTCTTTGTAGAATATTGAAAATTACTTTTGGCATGCAAGTTCGTTTTGTTAATTCCTCTTTTAGTGCGCAAATAACCTTTGAAAACCTGCTTCTAGGTGTTTATGTGTCAGGACAGTATCAAAAATTATTCAATTGCCAAGTCACATGTCAACACTTCAATGTACAAAGCCTCAGAGAATCCCGATTCTCACTACTCTGCTGCCCTCTAGTGGACAGCTGACAAATCCTCGCCTTCGTTTCCATTTCTTTTTTTTTTTCAACCCAAGGCTGCAATGCCAGGCATTTCCATTTGCATCACACCACCAAGGTAAGTGGCACTTTAGAAGAGGTAAAATATAAACAAGAAAACCGGGACCCAACTGAAATCCCTTGGGGGAACACTTAACAAAGGTGAGGTTGTCAAACATTCTCTAAGAACCTCTCCATTTGCAAGCAGTCACCTGTGGCTACCGCCTTCCTTGGGAACAATAGATGGCAGCTCCCCCATTGTTCAGGTGCGGGTTCAATAGACCATCTGCCCACAGGAACTTTGAAAGTGGGCCCGTCTCTCCCTCCGAAAGTCACAGGGCACAGACCAGGATGTCAGAGAGAAAAAGGACATTTAAGTTCACCCCTTCCTGATGCTTCTCACACTGGATGATCTCAAACAACACAGCAGAAATATTCCAGTTCTTAGTTGACCTGAAGAAAACTCGTTATATGAATAACAGCGCAGCTGGTGTGCAGTTATGACAATCACATATAATTGACAAGCCGGTTCATTCCCATAATCGTCCGATGAAAAAGGCAGAAGCCCAGAGAGGGGAAGGAACCTGCCAGGAGCCCACAGCTAATAGCTGGCACAGCTGTAACCAGAACCCAGGCCTTGTGATTCAGAGCCCAGGGCTCTCCCCATTACAACAGGCGTTTTCTTCCCGCTATCACAGCAGCAGGTCTTGAACACATTTTCATAATCAGTTGCAACAGGCATAATGAGTAACCTGACAAATAAGAGCCAAATTACGGACATTTGTGAATTAATTACTTTTTGGAAATAAATTAGTGTGGATCCACATTTATTCCTATAACAAAATCACTCTTACTCGCAAACCATGAGTGGTAGAGAAAGAGGTGGAGATACAGCTGGGAAGCACTGTCCATGTTAGGAATACAAATTTCAGTCCATACCCACAGAGGAGTGAGAGATGTAAGGTTTTTGGGTTTGGGTTTTTAACTGTTTCAATGTAGATCTTCATTTCACCAAGTGGTATAAACTTTACTTCAGTTGAATCAGGGCCGCTCTGCCCTCCCAGCTCATCTGGATGGGGGAGGTAGAAGGGCAGAGGTAGTGGGAAGGCTTAGGGAGGAGTGGGACACAGGTCTCATCCAAGATAGCACCCAGTGTGATTTCCTCATCCCTGTCTAGTGTTCTGTTCATAGTCTCAAGGCCTGCCAGTTCCATCACCTCTCTGGGCTAAACCCAGAGCTCTCAGTGTCTGGGAAGCATTCTCCTGCCTTCAGGCATGTCCACCCAGAGGTTCCATGCAATTATTACCACTCTGGAAATGTCACTGTTCTCTTTCACTCTCAAATCTTGTAAACTTTCTGAGGTTTCCATTACTCCCACCCTCAGCTTACACTTCACTCACCCCATGACCCAATTCATGTGTCTGAGAACAGGGCCTTTGCTCAAAGACCCATCAGGATCAAATTCACCTCATTCATTCATTCATTCGTTCATTCATTCATTCATTCAGTGTCTATTGAGTTGCTCCCCTGAGCCAGGCCTGCCGTAGCATTGAGGATATCCCAGGAAACAAGGTTGACCAGGTACCTGCCCCCATGAGATGAAGACACCATCAAACAAGCAAAATGTGCACAAAGTGATCTCAGGGATGAGTTGGGAGAGGAATGAGGGATGGTGAAGAGGCACCTAATTTCAAATTAGGTAGTGAGCAAAGTCTTCACAAGGAAGAGTATGTTTGAACAGAGGTTTGCATAAATGTCCACGTGGAGCCTTTTCCTTGTCTTGGAGACTAGAATCTCTGCCATAACTTATCACCTATTCTTCCAAATAGCAAAAGCCAGCATACCCTTCCTTTGTATGTTAATTGTCTTGGGAGACATGAGAACATGATTCTTAGGCGATAGGGCACAGGCAATCATAGGTGATAGGGGTATAGTAGAGAAGCACCAGCTAATATTCTAAAATACTATTACAGGACACATACACCTTGGGTAGGCTTTGGTAAAGAGGTCCCCAGTGAGCAAATCCACCATATTGTGTGTGAGGAGAGGGAAGTAAGGCTGAGACCCAAGTCCTGAAGCCTCCCTTAATGTTTACTCCCAGTCTCTGGAGAGCAGAGATCCCATCTCAGTCACTGCTAAAACCCCAGCCCAGACCACTAGCTTGGCACTTTGCCCTCAGTAGCCATTCACCACAAGGCAAACAGAAGTAGTCATACCACACCAATGTAGGTGATAGCCTGTATATGGCACCTCCAGCTCAGAAAAGAACATTGGTGTTGGCTCAACGATGGCCTTAGGGAAAGAGAAGTTATTCCCTCCATATTAATCCCTAGTCAAGGTATCTAAAATGAAAATACTTATGGGAGCTTAGGTAACAGAAGGAGGTGAGGTGGGCTGGAGTAGGCACAGTTCTTCACTTTCCCAAAGAAATATACTCTCTTGGGAAGCTTGGGTGGCTCAGCGGTTGAGTGTCTGCCTTTGGCTCAGGATGTGATCCTGGAGCCCTGGGACCAAGTCCCACAGCGAGCTCCTGTAGGAAGCCTGCTTCTCCCTCCTCTGCCTCTCTCTGTCTGCATCACTCATGAATAAATAAATAAAATATTTTTTAAAAAAAGAAATATATTCTCTCTCTCTCTTTTACATTTATCTCTTGTTGCTTCATTATTCTGTTTCTTTTTTTATAGGAACAAAGGAAATAAAAATTTACATTCTTCTTTACTACCAGCCTGTATAAGCATCAGAATAAATGGCAACTAACTCGAAGCTTCTGAGGGAAGAAAGCAATAGGAAGTAGAGGAGACAATAGTGAATTGGAGAAGATATACCTCATCTAAACAGGGAGGAGCTAAAGCCAATTGTCCCCTGGTGGGAATATGGACCCAGCACTGTCAGACCTTATAATTGTTCAGGAGAAGTTGGAACCTAACTATTCTTATGAAATATCCTGATATTTATATATTTATAATTAATTCATATTATTTTAAAACCCTGGGTAGGAGACAAAAAAGACATCTTTGGACCAGATTTTTAGCATGAACCAGCAATTTGCAACCTAAATTTTAATCACATGTTCTATCTCTTGGGGTATCAGCCAGACACAGTGGGAGAAACTCTGGCCTGTAAGTCCAGAGACCTGGAGTAAAGTCTTCATTCTACCATAACTGTTTAAATGTGGGCAAGTTACCATCCCTCCCTGATCTGCTTCCTTCTTAGAACAAGGACAGAATTACGTGAGACCAAATTTATTTTTATATGCAAAATCTTTAGAGTTTGAGCAGCTATAAGAAATAGACCCTAAAATATGTATGGCTAAAGAAAGAAAAAAAAATGAATCTCCTTTCTCACTTATCCAATACTCCACGGTGAGACAGTTAGCAGCCTTCTCCCATACTGTGACTCAGAGATTATCTCTGGCTTCGGGGCCATCTCGTATGGCCTTGCTACTATCTGCATCTTTTTGCACTAATGGGAGAAACAAAGCATATACCCACATCTTAAAAATAATGGCCTAAAATCAGTACATATCATTTTTACAGACATTCTATTGGTGAAAAGTAAACATACAGCCACATCTAGAGTCAAGGTGAGTTGTGACTCCATTGTGGGAGGACAGAACAGATTTTAGTGGATATCTAGCATTCTTTCCAATGATTTTTCAAGCAAAATGTAAGTCCAAAGTTGCATATGAGTCCAATATATAGAACAGTTAGACATGAAGTTGCATTAGTTGAAGCCAGAGGAGGGAGTTTCTAGATTCCATGATGAATATTGAATCACCACTCCAATAGATGCCACTATTTCTAGAGAAGGAATATACCTCCTTTTTGCACAGATGTCAGGCTTAGCCAGTGACCTGCTTTTGGCCCATGAGTATGGCCAGAAGTGACATGCTATTGCTGAGCAGAAGTTTTATTTTTTTAAATTTTTTTAAATTTATTTATTTATGATAGTCACACACAGAGAGAGAGAGAGAGGCAGAGACATAGGCAGAGGGAGAAGCAGGCTCCATGCACTGGAAGCCCGACATGGGATTCGATCCCAGGTCTCCAGGATCGCGCCGCTGCGCCACCCAGGGATCCCCTGAGCAGAAGTTTTAAAAGCCATGGTCCACCACTCAGTTCCCTCTGAAATGGGCCTAGTATGTCCTAAACAAAAGCTTCTCCTATAGCAAATTCCAGAATGAAGAAACCATGAAGCAAAGCCAGAGTTGTTCCAGGATGGTCATGCCACATGAGTAAGAAATACACCTTTACTGTTGTAAGCCATTAAGTTTCAGGGGTCATTTGTTACTGCGGCACAACTTGACCTAAACTGACAAATACTCTCCAGTGCCCTCTAGGGCATAGCTTCTAGAATTCAGCAACACAGCATCTAGCAAAGCACTGGAATACAGCATTGCTGAGATCCCTCAGAGTCCTTGCATTCTGTGATTCTAAGTGTCCAGATGGCAGGGTTTTCATATCCCTAGTGCCCGATAGCATTCCAAATACACAGTAGGTGCTCAGTTAGCTTGGTGAATGCATCTATCACAAGTTCTTTGGACAATCTGTTCTGGAATACTCTAATCAACACCTCTCCTCATAGGCTATTCCCTTCCCTTCACCTCCACCTGGTGGACTCCATACTCTAAAGCCCAGCTCAGGTGTTCTCTTCCCTATGACACCTTCATACCTGAGCCAAAATAAGCATGTCCCATCTTCGATTCCAACAACTCAGAAGTTTCTCTAAGCCCTTTCATGCCATATTCTTTGGGAAGCAATACTTGGTTTAGCGATCCTCATATCCTCAGTTTCTAGAACATCTCCTGATTAGTAATAAATTAGTTCAAAACGTGTTTGTTAGGTAAATAAATGAATGCAATTTTTCCAAATCATCATATAAAAAGCAAAGAAGAATTTGCTATCAGATGTGTACCTATCTTAAAATATAACCATCACGTAATTTGAAGACTGTAATATGGGAAAGGTAACATCTTTTGCCTGAGACAAATTACCCTCCTAAATAACCTAAAACTGTATTATGCTGTCCACTATATTATACTGTCCACTATATGTATAATGTATATAACATTATGAAATTACAGCATTTGCTATGCATTCCCTCAAGCTAAACACTGCCCTTCTAGTCATCTTTAAATAAATGTGTTTAAAGGAACTTCTCTATAAGGAAAACATGCCAAACCATTTCTATTTTAGTATGAATCAGTTAATTACTTCCGGATTTTGCATCCCTCACTATATCCATGTGCACACACACGCACGCACACACACATCTACCGATGTTTGTAACTTATTTAAATCTCTGGATCCTAAAACTTTTTTCCTTTTTCAAAATGATGCATTCCTGAGAACTTTCTCCTAAGATTATGCTTGGATTGAACTGTGAATGCCATGTAGAGCCCTGTGCTATGGGGTTTTGGTCTGCCTCCACCATCTACTGATATGGAATGCTGGCCAAGTCAGGAAAACTCAGAGTCCCCATTTTTCAGAATGAGATAAAGGATGTTTTATAAATTGTACTTCAATACCCACATGTTAGTTATTATTAAGAAGGAGGAATGTGGATCCAGAATTTGGGTAGATGAAATGTATAACATGAAAGATAGTGGTTCAAGCCTTCTTTTTCAGTTACTCCCAGCTGGGTGGACCAAAAGAAGGTATCTTCAGAGGTAAGACAGAAACTAAGGTAAAGAAAGCCTCCATACTCCCATTTATGAACCTGAACCACCCTTTCTCCTACAACTAGAGGGACAATTTAGTAAACTTCACCAGTTTTAATTTAGAGGCTTGGTAAAACTCTTCCAGAACTTCAGGTTGATACCTGAAACTCTTTTCTCTTGCCCACAATTTAAACGGCAAGGGTTGCAATTTCACAACAACAAAACAGCCTGGAACAAAGAAAGGCTGGTATTCCAAAATAAATCAACCCAGGACATCAGGAGCAAAAATGCTCTCTTCTAGCTAAGGAGATTGACAAACCCCTTCTCCCCATGCGGTGGGAATGGAGGTGATGACTCCTCCCCCAGTCGTAACAGTTACATGCTCGACTTAAAAGGATAAAACAAAGAAAGAATCTTGTTGCCTCCCCTAAGTTACAAGCATTATGGGACTGACACCTTTCATCTTCTCAACTCACAACAGATGGCTTCTGAGGAATGGCCTCTAGGGGTGACAGGATGGCTGGGGTATGCTGGGGGCCAATCACTCAAAAACAGCTGTTTCTCAGGTTTGCTGGAAGGAAATTTTAATCAGGGTCAGACTGAAATTGGTTTGTGCAGGCTTGAGCCTACCCATGTCCTGTTGGACAACAGACAGACAGAGGAATGAAACAGAATACAGAATAGTGCAATTTAAAACCTTCGTTGGTACAATCTATACGAAAAATTTAAACTTAGCTGGTGCCAGACCTCTCAATGTATTTACCATTCCCATTATTTCAAAATGGTAGAAAACCAAGGTCTTACCCAAATTTCTAATATCATCTTCCTAGGACAAGATTTTTGCTAACATTCAGAAGGGAAAAGCAGTAAAAATGATTATGTGTCAGGCACCACTGGGGTCATGGGCCATGTCAGGCTCTGGTACCTCATGGGGGCTGTAGCAGGATGCCTGGCCCAGTGCATTATTTGGAGACATGCCCCACATTGAGCCAGTGAGGAGGACCTTAACAAGGCCTTCAGTACTACTACCTGGGGACACGTGATTCCAGTCTACCTGCATGCCAAGAAAATTAGCTCATTACTGAGCATCTCTCAGCACCACAGGTACATGTGGTCCAGGCCATGGGAAATTCTCAGCGACAAATTCAGCTGCACTTGGCACAAAGTCATAGTGTTAGTCACGTGCCAATGCTCTGGGCTTCTGCTGAACCCCCAAATGATATAGGAGTCACTGAACACAAATGGTTGGCCCTGCCCACAAAGCTCACAGGAGGCCCCGTGGAGCAGGTAGGAAAGGAAATGGAGGCCTCATACTCAAAGACAAACTTAGAAGCATTCAGCTTTCAGCACCAGGAAAAACCATAGGACAAAACTTATAAAATGGCATCCCAGGGGACAGATATGGCCCTTCAGAGGTGGTTTGCTTGGTCTGGATTTAAAATTCCTCGAGCATTTCTCACCTCCCCCAGGTTGTCCCAAGTTTTCACCTGGCCCACTCTGCTCCATCGTGTTTCTCACCCAAAGGCACTGGAGTGGGCCACCTGGCCTTCGAGAGTCCACCAGACACCTTCTTACCCCACCAACTTCCTTTCACAAATGAGAAAACCAAACTACGCAGGAAAAATAAATAAATCAGAGTATATATATATCCATGGAAATCTCTGCTTGCTAAAGAGAGCTGGTGCTTGCTTTGGCATCTCAAAAAGGAGGTGAGAAGTCCTCAGAGCCTCTAGAGAAAATACTCTCAGTTTATGATTCTTTATATATATGAAGAATCCCTTTGTTGGAATGATTTTAATGAAAGTGGGTCTAGTAGTCTGGCTGAAGGGAGTGGGTTGTGCAGAGTCCTTCAGAGCTTGCCTACCTGGACTCTGATTCTTGCGGGCTGTGCACTTACCTGTCTGAGCCCCTCTAAAAGTTTTTCTAAGCTAGTTATCCCTGAGTAGCTCATTATAGTTATTTTGAGTTGCATTAAGTTACGTTCCTTGAGAGACAAATGCTTAACCCAAAGGAATGGCTCCCTAATGGGGAAATTTACAGCAGGATGGCATGTCAGAGAAAGAGAGAATTTAGACCTGAAGCCACCCCCCCCCACACACACACACACCCCTGCAAAGCCATATGCCTAAGACTGGAAATGACTCCAGGACATAAACCAGTGGGGTTATCTTTTCCCTATGATATCAAATTTTACAACCCAGTCTGAAAGATCAATTTATTTCAAGAAACAGATCCTCACTCAAGCTGGCTTTGGCAATGAGGAATTTATTGGAAGGATGCAGGAAAATCTTGTGAAATCTATTTGAGGAAATACAGCTGGTCATTATGGCAACTGGAACATCACCAGCTAGCTCTTCTTTTTGCCTCCTTATTTTGTGGACTACTTGACCTCCCATTTCTACTTCTCTTTGCAAGAATATTTCATTCTTTCTGCAAATGCTCTTCCTTTTTGAGGCACTTTTCTGTTCTTCCTGACCTTTGCAAGTTTCACTCAGATGTGGCTACTTGCGCTCCTAATTCCACACAGCCTTGTGGTTCCAAGGCCAACGTGGCTCAGCTAATATGTTCCATGCCGTTCATATTTTTGAGAAGGACTGATTGGCTCAGGTTGGCTCAGCTTAGGTAAGGTGCCCAGCCAATCAGCTTTGGTAATGGGGCAAGGTCAAGGAGACTAAAGAAAGTTGCTCAGACCTAAGTCAGGACTATTAGGAGGATTCTGAAAAGAGGGACAGCAGCTTCCCAAACCCTTGTCCCTGTTCCTCTCTGTCAGAAGGTTGGAACTAGAGCATGGCACTCTAGCACAAGAACTGGATAAGAGTTTGGAGGCAACAGGCTCCAGCAGTTCTCTACCAGTATCTCCACAGATGAATTCTTCCAGAGAATTCCTCCAGGCAGAACTTCTTCCATCATTTCCCATCCTACTGGGTGAAAAGTGCACCTGGATGAACTATTTTTTTAAAGATTTTGTTTAGTATTTGAGAGAGAGAGAGAGGTAGTGAGAGAGAGCACAAGCAGTGGTGAGAAAGAGACCCAGGCTCCCCCCTGAGCAGGGAGCCCAACATGAGGCTCCATCTCAAGACCTCAAGATCATGACCTGAGCCCAAGGTAGATGCTTAACTAACTGAACCACCCAGGTACCCCTGAATGAACTAGTTTACATCCCTGAGTGTGGGAAGAGAGGAGAAAGATACAGGAGGTGATCTCAACTCAACTAAAGGAAGTGCAACGTAGCTCTGTAGGGTGCCACCCTCAAACCTCCAAGCTGGGGCGACATGGAGAGGAGATGCTTTCCTGCAGGAGTGAAGGGCCACTGCCACAGGCTCCTGGTGCTCCTTCCTTTCTTCTTTCCCCAGTTGTCTATCATGATATTTGGCACGCACCTGCCTAGCAGATCATCCAGGTTACAGAAGGACTTTATACCTTAACATCCTTGCTTCACTTGGTCCATGTTTTGCTGGAGGAGGCAACTGCCTACCAGGTAAAACAGAATAGCCGGTGGAACAACCTTCTTTTAAATGCCCTTCTGCCTGCCCTGCTGAGGGGTCATGCTCTACTCTCCAGCCACACTTCACAACTAAAGTCTAAGTGGCTCAAAGGGAAGGTCGATATAAGGTGAATTTAATGTGATAAGACATGAAACAATCTCACAGAGAATCTGCTCCATAAATTATGAAACATAAGCCATAGTTCTATTTGTTCTGTGACCATGTCAACACTGCAAACTTTATATCAAAATAGAAATGAAGAGCACTCATGGAATGATCCAACTCAATCATGGCATAAGTTAAAATGGTAAAGGGTGGGGCATCATAAGTTTTGTGGCATCCGTGTGTGTGCCTGTAGGAGGAGGACGAGGACAACTGTGTGATGTAGTCGAGTGATTGCCTGAAATTCCACCAGATGCCCTCCTTTGGGCTGAAACTTGAAGTATTGGATTTTGGTTCTGACACATACAACCTATACTTTTTCAAGACTTCTAATTTCTAGAGTTGCTAATTCCATTTAACTAAAGGTAAAATCTCAGTGCTAACATTTTCTATTCTGGTACTAACATTCCAGATTCCCATGTCAACACTCTATTTTATTGCCCTTTCTGGATGAGGATGATCTCAGCTGAGAGTCCAGAGCCACTCCTAGGGGAGTGCTCCACAAGAATACACAGGCCTGGATTGCGATTTCAGGAGGCTCGAGGAAATGCTGGTGCAGCACCTTGGTAAGCACTGCCTTCACTTCATCATCCTCCAAAACTCTGTCAGTCAGGGGATTTAACTGGTTTGAATTGTGACTCACATCTTAGCCTTCCTGCAGCCTAGCTTAAGGAGGACCAAAGACACCCACCAACGAGAAACTTCTGAAAGCAAATGCCATGAAACAGAAGGACTGTGGATGCTGTGGTTCCTAGCTACCTGCTGTGGGAGCTCTTTGCAACTACTTCTCTTTCAGATTTTAGCTCAACCGGAAGCTTTCTTGACTTCTTTTAAAATTTTAATTCCTGGATAGTTAGCATAATTTAAAAAAATTGGAGAGGGGATACACTTTTATTTTTTCCCATTATTTCTTTATTTTTCTTTTCATTACTTTTTTTTCTTTATTTTACAAATAAAACTGCAAGATATTTAAAGTGTGCACTGTGGTAATTTGATATAAGCCTACATCATGAATGGAGTTCCATCATCTAATTAACATAACCATTACTTAATATATTTATTGGGTTTGTTTTTTGTCTTTTTTTTGTGAGAACAGAGAACATTTAAGTTCTACACCTTTAACTTATTTCAATTACACAGCACAGTTATCATATAGTCAGCATGTTATACATTATGTCCTCAGACTCTATTCGTCTTATAGCTGAATTTTTTGTACCCTTTTACCAACCTCTCCCCATTTCCCCTTATCCCTAGCCCATGACAAACCCTTTTCTACTTTGTTTCCATGGTTTTGGCTTTTGATTTAGATTGCACATCTAAGTAATATTATGCAGTATTTATCTTTCTCTGTCTGGCTTATTTCACATAACATAACATAACCTAGAAAGGTCCATTCACATTGTCACAAATAGGATTTCCTTCCTTCTCATGGCTAAATAATGTTCAAATAGACAGATATAGAAACACATGCACACACAAAATATACTACATCTTTTTCATACATTCATCTGCTGATTGGCACTTAGGTTGTTTCCATATTTTAACTGTTGTGAATAACAGTGCATTGAACATGGAACTGCAGATATCTCTTCAATATTCTTCTTCCATTTGCTTTGGATATATAACCAGAAGTAAAATTGCTGTGTCATATGGTAGTTCTAGTTTTAATCTTTTGAGGAATCTCTCTATATTGTTCTCCATAGTGGCTGCACCAATGTACATTCCCATCAACAGTACACTAGGGTTCCCTTTTCTCCATATCCTCCCCAACAGGTTATACCTTGTCTTTTTGATGACAGCCATTCTAACAGGTGGAAGATAACATTTTATTGTGGTTTCAAGTTGCATTTCCCTAATGATAGTGATATTGAACACCTTTTCTTGTACCTGTTAGTCATTTGTAGGTCTTCTCTGGAAAAAAAGTCTGTTCAGTTTCTCCACCCATTTCTAAATTGCACTGTTTATTTATGCATGATTAGCATTGAATTGTATAAATTATTTATGTATTTTGAATGTTAACCCCTTATCAGATATAGAATATGCAAATATTTTCTCCCATTACTTCAGCTGCTTTTTCCTTTTGTCAGTGGTTTCCTTAGCTGCACAGAAGCTCATTAGTTTGCCCTAGTCACACTTGTCTATATTTGCTTTTGTTGCCTTTGCTTTTGGTTTCAAATCCAAAAAATCAATGCCAAGACAGATGTCAAGGAGCTTACTCCCTATGTTTTCTTCTAAGAGCTTTATGGTTTCAAATCTTAAATTTAAGTTTTTAATGCATTTTAACAAATTTTAAGTTGACTTTTATGTATAGTGTAAAATAGAAGTACAGTTTCACTATTTTGCATATGGTTATCTAGTTTTCTTTTTCAAAACTGTCTGTTGAAGATACTATTCTCTCCCCATTATATATTCCTGGCTCCTTTGTCATAGTTAATTGATCATATATACATGCATTTATTTCTGGGCTCTCTATTCTGTTCTGTTGATCTATATGTCTATTTTTATGTTAATAACATTCTGTTATCAGAATAACAGAATGTTATTATAGCTTTGTACTATATTTTGAAATCAGGAAGTGTGATGGCTCCAGTTTTGTTCTTCTTTCTCAATATTGCTTTGGCTTTGGAGGGTCTTTTGTGGTTCTATACAAATTTGAGTATTTTTTTTCTATTTTCTTAGGAATTGCATTGAATCTGTATATTGCTTTGTATAGTATGAACATTTTAACATTGCTGATTCTTCTAATCCATGAACATGGAATATATTTCCATTTATTCCTGTCTTCTTCAGTTTTTTTCATCAGTGTATTTAATTTTTAATGCACAGATCTTTCTCCTTGGATAAATGTATTCCTAAATATGCTACTCTTTTTGATGTAATTGTAAAAGAGATTGTTTTCTTAATTTCTCTTTCTCTTAGTTGTTAGTGTATAAAAATACTATATATTTTTGTATTTTGATTTTGTATCCTACAACTTTCCTGATATCATTTATAGTTATAACCAGTTTTTGTTGGAGTCTTTAGAGTTTTCTATGTATAATATCACGTCATCTGCATATAGAAACATTGTTACTTCTTCCTTCCCAATTTCAGTGCATTTTATTTCTTTTTCTTGCCTAATTGCTCTAGCTAGGATTTCTAGTACTGTGGTGAATAAAAGTAGTGAGAGTGGGCATCTGTCTTGTTTCTGACCACTGAATATGAAGTTAGCTATGGGCTTACATAGATGATCTTTGTTATATTGATGTATATTCCCTCTATACTAAGTCTGTTGAGAGCTGTTTTTATCATGAATGTATGTTGAATTTTGTCAAATACTTTTTATTAATCCGTTGCAATGATCTTATGATTCTCTGTCCTTTTTTTGGTTAATGTGGTGTATCACATTTATTGATTTGTGAATGTTGAGATATCTTTGCATCTGTGGAATAATCCCATTTGATTGTGGTGTATGATCCTTTTAATGCATTTTCTAAAATATTTTATTTATTTATTCATATGAGACACAAAGAGAGAGGCAGAGACATAGGCAGAGGGAGAAACAGACTCCCCGCAAGGAGTTTGATGTGGGAGTCGATCCCGGATTCTGGGATCAGGACCTGAATCGAAGGCAGAATCTCAATTGCTGAGCCACCCAGGCATCCTGATCCTTTTAATGTATTGTTGAATTTGATTTGCTAATATTTTGCTAAGCATTTTTGCGTCTATATTCATAGGGATACTGGCTTGTAATTTTCTTTTCTTGTAGTGTCCTGTCTGGCTTTAGTTTCAGGGTAATGCTGGACGTAGGAGTTTAGAAGTATTCCTTTCTCCTCTATTTTTTGGAAGAGTTTGGGAAGAATTGATATTAGTTCTTTGAATATTTGATATAATTTACCAGTGAAGCCATCGGATCCTGGATTTTTCTTTGTTGGGAGATTTTGGTTACTGACTAAATCTCCTTACTAGTAATTTATCTCTTCGTATTTTGTATTTCTTCATTTCAATCTTTTTTTTTTTTTTTTACATGAAGTCTTCAAAATCTGGTGTACATTATATTTAACAGTACTTCTTATTTCTGACTGGCCACATTTCAAATGCTCTATGACCAGCCCCAAGTGGCTAATGGCTACTATAGTATATAGACAGCCCTAAACTGATGAGCAGCCTTTATCATGAAATCAGTGGTAACTCCAAAAACTTAGATGGTGGCTTCACTAGACTGAATGTTTTTTTCCTCCCAGTATTCATTTATTGAAACTCTAATCCCAATGTGATGCTATTTGGAGGTGGGGCCCTTGAGAGGTACTTAGGTCATGAGGGTGAAGCCCTCATAAATAGGATTAGTCTTCCAAGAGGGCTATTTCCTCCTTTCCATCAAGTGAGGATGCAGCAAGAAGGTGGCCATCTGCAAAGCAGGAAGGGAGCTCTCACCAGAACCCAATCAAGTTGGCACCCTGATCTCAGACTTTTAGCCTTCAGAATATCTGTTACTGATAAACCACCCAACCTATTATGGTACTTTGTTATAGCAACCTGAACTGGCTGAAACAGTGGCTATATCTTTAAAGGTTTTATAGAGGATGGCAAATTAGACCTATAGGCCAAATCTGGCATATGAAGTAGTTTTTTGTTTTGTTTTGTTTTTAATTTTTTTTATCTTTTTAATTTTTTTGGTTTACAGCCTACATGGCCAAAGTGGTTTTTATCTTATTAAATGACTGAGAAAAAATTTTTTTTAAAGATTTTAATTATTAATTCATGGGAGACACAGAGAGAGAGAGAGGCGGAGACATCGGCAGAGGGAGAAGCAGACTCCATGCAGGGAGCCTGATGTGGGACTCAATCCTAGGACTCCAGGATAATGCCCTGAGCTGAAGAAAGACGCCCAACTGCTGAGCCACCCAGGTGTCCTGAGAAAAAAATTTTTTAAAGAATAATAATATTTTATGACACATGGAAATTTATAAAATTCAAATTTTAGTGTACAAATAAAATTTTATTGGAACACAGTCATGCCCATTCATTTTGCATTTTCTGTGACTGTGGTAGAGTTAAATAGTTATCTATGGCCTTACATAAAGCCCAAAATATTTACTAGCTTGTCCTTAACAACAACAACAACAACAAATTTGTCAACCTTTGGGTTTAGGGTTGTCAAAAAAATAAACAAGATGCCTAGTTAACCTTTTATATCAAATAAACAACAAATACTTTTCAGTATGTCTCAAATAGTCCATGGTACATACTTATACAAAAAAATGTATTTTTTTGTTCATGTGAAATCCAAAGTTAATGATGCATACTATATTCTTATTTGCAAATCTGGTAACCGTACCTGGGCTAGAATATTGCTATTTGCTCACAATAAGGACTTTTCAAGATCTCATTTATATAGAAGACCAAGAGATACTGATGAAAGATCCACTGTGGAGACTTCCAGCCTCTTCAAGTCATCAATGAACATATTGGACACTGTCACTTTGATTTTGAACTCAGTTCAAAGACACTTGGAGTGACAGGCTGCTTAAATAGTTACTGGAAAAATGGCTTAAATTTTATTGAATTAATGTTTAAAAAGATGCAATCAATCAGGCTTATGTTGAAAAATCCCCCATAAGAAACATTCTTGCTTTTATATTAAAATATTTAGGGGAATGTTTTCAGTACATGTTTCCAAGTATATATATGCTTATACCTTGTTATTGATTGTCAATACTTCTCATAGTCAATTTTGTACCTTTAAAATAGAAACCAGGAACAGAAATCTAATTTATAACATTTATATAGGGAATGAGAGGGTCCACTTAAAAGACTTTGACTCTCAAATATTCTTCAGGAATAAATTAAACCAAAGTCAAGGGTCTACGGAACCCAACTCTGGCTTCTCCATTTTGCTGGGATCCAGCTTCCCACTTGCCTGAAGAGGCTGAAAAGAAATGTTCCCTTCAGCTGAACATGAGTAGGCTTATGTAAGATACAGGTAAGTTCTCCATTACCATCTGGGCCCTGGGGCCGTTAATATTTGATGCACTCCTCATCATCTCTGTTTGTGTAATTTGTCAACGCCCAACAGGTCCTCTGCCAGCCATGCATTAAAACTATTTTCAAAATATGTCATTGTCAGCCCTTGGCACACTCATTACTTATTAAGATAAGAGGCCGGATGAGGCAAGCAGGAGGTGGCTTGCTTACTTAAACATACTTGACTTAACTGTGGGGAAATTGAGTGATATACAGGGTCATGGATAGGAAGGCTCGGAGGGCCCCATCCTTTCTTCACTGGGCAGATGGAGAAACTGAGACCCAGGGAGAGGAAGGGACTTAGCCAAGGTCAACCAGAAGTTCTGTGGCAGAGCTAGAAGTACAGCGCTCCAGCTTAAGTTGTCAGTCCTTCCCTCCTCTACCACCACCGGCACACTCGCCAATGGGCACAATTTTGAAAAAAAAAAAAAAAAAAAAAAAAAAAAAAGCATGACTTCACAGATACTATCTCTTTGAATAACAGAATCCTCCATAGGGACAATTGAAACAGTATTTTCAGGCATGGAACACATACCCCTAATGCTACTCAAGAAGATTTAAGATGTCAGTCATATAAATAAACTGCTTAAAGTTAAATGATGTTTATTTTGATGCATTATAAAACATACATCAAAGTTATGATATGGGCAGTGAAATGAGATGTACTTCAAACTCATGAATTTGTAGATACCACTGCTTAGGTCAAAGCTAAGTCATAAATAAGGATTTGATTTAAAATTGCTTTAAATATAATTATCACACAACTCATGTTTTCAATTACACATATCACAGTGTTTTTATTATTATGTACATATTTTTATTATAACTTCTCACAATCAACTTTAGTATTTTAAAGATAGGAACCAGCATGCAGGGCCGAAATTAAAATAGTCACACAACTCCTGATAGCACAGGGGTTTAAAGATATAGCAAGAATGATAGAGGTCATACTTGAAGGGCCAATGTTTAGGGCAACCCTACATATTGATACTTAATTAAAACTTACAAACAGAAGTGCTCATAATAGTTAAAAAGTATAATCTAATATTTATAAGTTATGATCTTTAATTTATATTATGATATAATACCTAAGCAATATGTCATTCATACAAAAACAGAGATTCAGAATACAAATTGTTTAAACGGCCCATGTTTGGCTATAGTACCTCAGCCTCTGCTTTAACTCCCCATCTGAGGTGCCAGCACTCACATTCTCTCTCTCATTCCCTCTGATATAGCTTACTCTTAGGAAATTCAAGCCCAAGTGTTCATATTGCTCTGGCTCAATGTACTCATTATCCCTGAGAAACTGCATTCATACTGTAGGGCCATGGGCCTGCTTAAGTCAAGTCAATGAAATGAAGCACTAATGGTAGAAATTCCAGACATCACTTAAGAGTGGGAAAAGGTATTGAGGATCCAGCAGACCAGAAATGTATGCCTAAATTCCCTGTCAGGAAAGTCAACCCAAGGCCAAACAACAAAATACCTGGGTGTTATATTTTGATCAGGTGGGTGGTACCTGATAGAGGCAGCCTCAGGATTTTAACATTTTCTTTGTAGAGGCCTTAAGACCAAGAGAGGAATGAGAACTTGTGTTTTCATAGCAATTATGAATGACTTAAAGTTATATGGGAACCATGTCATAGGACTCTCAACAGAGCTTAATTAGCTAACTAACCAACTAACTAATCAGTTAAAGGAAGCACTAGCAAGCATTCAACATTTATTCACTCACAACACATTTTTAGTGTACGCCCTCTTTATGCTTTTAGGCTGGGTATACAATGGGGAAATTGTTCCTTTATGTCCTGCTTACACCCTGCAGAATGTGTGTGTAAGGAGGGAGACTTATATACTGTGTGTGTGTGTGTGTGTGTGTAGGTAGTTTTAACACCATGAAGAAATGGTAGAAGGATTTAATGAGATTAGAAACATTCACTCCTAAAAATCATTTGTTTCCAGGCAGTTCATCTGAGTTGCTGTCATTTACTCTAAAGCAGGGACAGCCCTAATATGTGTGTGTGGCACTGGACAAGTATTTTTGGCAGTATCCCTGTGTACACAATCTACTTGATGTTTCTAATGCATTACAAAATTCATGGACCCATGTGAGATATGGTGGCTTATCTGGGATGACACAGATTAATAGAGAGAAAAGAGATATTTATGTATTTCTTTATTATCAAAATGAGATATTTATGTATTTGTTTATTATCAAATCAATGCATGTGAGTATTTGTCCTATTGTGTAGGCACCACTTTTCCTGTTTAGATCCAGGAACTAACTCTCTGTGTTTTCTATTATCAAATGCACCTTCTTAGGTAATTTTAAATCTCTACTACAGGAAAAAGATAACAACACTGTCATTCTTCACAACACCAGGGCTCCTCCCAACTTGTCTCTACTGAAACAATATAGATCTTCATCTAGCTGTTGTCCCCTAACACCTACTTATTGCGAGTTACAACATAATTCATGAGGCTCCACCAGCCATGTGTCCCGGCCCCCCACAATGGCTTACAATGTCTCTCGCAAAGGTCCTTGGTGAGCTTCACTAACGATGACCTACAAACGCAAGTCTTACCTCACGTGGATAGAAAAATGCGTACAGTAATAAGTGCTCTGATCATGTTAAATTTGTTGTTCTGAATGTTTTGGGTGAAAAGGAAAACAACACATCTTCCACCTCACCTGTGTCTTCTTTTGAGCTCTACAAATTGCAATTGCTACATTTCTAGAACATGGTTACTTTTTTTTAAATTCAAGTATAATTTACATACAGTGTTACATTAATGTCCAGGGTATGCAATGTAATGATTCAACAAATCTATACATTACTCAGTGCTCATACAAGATGATTGCTTTTTCTTTTCTTTAGAGAGGAAGAGGGGATGAGGGGCAGAGGGAGAGGAAGAGAGAGAATCTTAAGCAGGCTCTATGCCTAGCATGGAGCCTGAAACAGGGCTCTGCCTCATGATCCTGAGATCATGACCTGAGCCAAAATCAAGAGTCAGATGTTTAACCGATGACCCACCCAGGCACCCCAAATATGATTGCTTTTAATATTGGCTGCCTCCACATCACCACCAGAGAGGGAGAGTAGGTGAGAGGTCTATGGCCAGAGCAAGAAAAATGAGAGGTCCCTTTAGCATAAGCCATGTTCAATCTCATCTGGTGTTGCTTAAGAATGACCTGGGAGGGCATAGCTTTGTCACATTTATTGGAGGCAAGAAAGGACACGTGGAAGGATTCAATGGCAATGCTGAGCAACATTCTAGGAAAGAGTCAGAGAATATAAGTGTGGCCCTGACGCTTGGTGGGGAGCTTACAGAGAGGACAGAGCGACTAATCTCATGTCAGGGTTGGAGGCAGCCACCTTTAGAGGCTATGGGACCTGAGAGGTCACTGAAGTGGAAACATGGATAGCAGAGCATTTGTGCATGGCTTACTTGTGTGGCTAAGCCCATGGGTCTGCTGTGGATTGTTGATAGCCCAGCGCTATTTTCCTATACCTGACATGAGGATCATTCAAAATCATGGCATCAGCACCATTGTGGCTGCAGGATCTTATGTGATCCTATAAAAAGAAATACCATGCCAGAAGCAGGAGCAATCAACTTCAAGGCCACCTTCCTAGAAGACCATCAATTGACCCCACATACAGAGCTCAGCATGTAGGTCAGAGAGTGCCCTGTAGGGTTAGAACCCAGATAGGGTCCATGTGAATCCCAACCTGACATGGGCCCCCTACCAGATTAATCACAGGCACAGAAGGGGTACTTAGAAAATTTCTGGCTTGGTGTCCCAACAAAGGAAGTCCCTGAAGGCAAGGCCAGGAAAGGGTCCTGCCTGCCCGTCTCTAAGGATTTATGTCTGTGTGATGGTGAGCATAGGTTAGAGAGGTTAGAGGCCTACTGCTGAGCCTCCCCTGGCAACCTAGGGCAGGCACTGGCCCTCGGGAGAAAGCAGCTCACCACATGGCCTGAGGGTGGAGGGGAGCCCCTCTACTGTGAACGTCTATTCTTAGCAAACAGCAAGATCTCATTATTTTTTATGGCTGAATAATATTCCGGTTTTACCTGTTTCTTACTGTTTGTTTCTTTTTGGTTTTTGGGCATCTTCTTTTGTTTTGTTTTGTTTTCCCTGTGCTCTGCTGCTTTCTCTAGAGTTCCTGACTCACCAGAACCATCTATTTGGAATATAGTTTTAGTAGGGAATGTGTATATAAGGTGGGGAGAAAGGAAAGAAAAAGAGACAGACATGAGAGCAGGAAAGCGGAGTGGTGAGAGAAGGTTGTGATTTTGGAGGTAGAATATTTGGGAATATTCACAAGAGCAAAAATAAGATGCTTGTCTCTCTGGGTTTTTGTTTTTTGTTTTTAGTGGAAAATTGCCATAGGAATAAAGACTTTGCCTTGCTTCATCCATAGAGATTATTAGAGTCTCTGAAGCATAGGCAATGGTGAAACACGAAGGAACTAAGGAACGCTGGGCAGACAGTCAGAAGGGGCCTCAGAGGCCAGCTCTCCTCCCTCGGGAAGTCACTGCACCTCTGTCCATTTATGAATTGAAGACAGTAATTCTTTGTGTGACTCACGCAAAGTTGCCTCACAGTCAGTTTGAGCACAATTATTTTGTTTTTAAAAAGGATCAGACTCAGCCTAAACGTACTGAAAGGCGACTCCATGCTTTCCTTCAGTCTCATGAGGAGATGCCAGAGAATTCCTTCCAGACATTTATAAGACTTAGAAACTTCTCTCCCCATCTCTCTCATATTATCTTTCACAAAAGAGCAGCTGTCCTCAACCTCATCTTCCTCTCCCAAATCCCAGATCTCTGGAGACTCAACTCGCTTTCTCTTCTCTTTCCACCTTTCCTCTCCTCCTTCCTCCCCGCCTCCCCGTACCCCCAGTTCTCTCTCCCCACTGCAGGTGCCTCTCCAGTAAAACCACCCAGACTGGCTCACTTCTCCAGTTGTCTGCCTCACCTGTACCCACAAACATCACAAGAAGAGGGTCAGTCGCAGGGCAAGCTGATAAAGACCTCTTCTCAGAAGGTCACAGTGGGGGGAGGCAGTGAGTACATAATTATGACCACATTTTATCCCCATCCTGCAGATATTGCACTCGGCTGTTTTCAAGGTCAATGAGATAATACTTATTACCAAACACTCTACATCTGGAAGGGGTATTTCTTGTATCTATTAATTGTCACCACACTTCCCACCCCCATCATGATTTCCCAACACACTGCCAAAGTATCCTTTGTATTTGAAAAAAAAACCCAAAAAACCCTATAACTGCAATGTCAGGGAGGAAAAACCAACTTTCCTCCTACCTTCTTAGGCTCAGTTTCTAGAGGTCTGTGGATTAAATTGATAAAATATGGATTAATAGGAGGAAAAAACTTAACTTACATGTGCAACATGCATACACACAAGAGTGCTCAGTGATGAGTACCTCAAAGAGGTGATTAGAATTTGGGACTTATCTACCTAACTTAGTAGGAAAAAAGGCGAGGAAGAAAAGTTCCTGTGAGAAGAATTAATGTGTTTCTTTAGATCAAAAAAAAAAATGGGCTTTTTGGAGAACAAACAAGAGATAAGAAAGTTTTTGCAAGCTTAAAAATAGAATTACCATATGATCCAGCAATTCCATTTCTGAGTATTTATCCAAAGAAAACAAAAACAGTAACTGGAAAAGATGTATGTCCTCTCTCCCATGTTCACTGTAGTATTTTTTACAATTGCCAAGATATAGAAGCTACCTAAATGTCCATTGATAGATGAATAAAGAAAATGTGGGGTGTGTGTGTGTGTGTGTATATATAATATTATTGTAATAAAATATAACATATATTATATTTACTATATAATTATATTAATATTGTATAATAAAACTTTATATATAATAAAATATTATTCAGTCATAAAAAAGAAAGACATATTGCCATTTGCAACAAATGGATAGAATTGAGGGCATTATGCTACATGACATAAGTCAGAGAAAGACAAATACCATATCATTTCTCGAATTTGCAGAAACAAAAAACAAAAACAAAAAAGTAAATAAAAAAATCCAAGTTCATACATACAGAGAACAGATTGGTAATTGTCAGAGGTGGAGTGGGGGTTGTGGGGGGGACACTGGTGATAGGTTGGTAGGAGAAGTGAGTAAAGAGGGTTAAAAAGTTCAACCTTGCAGGGCGCCTGGCTGGCTCAGTTGGTGGAACATGTGACTCTTGATCTTGGGGTCATGAGTTTGAGCCCCACATTGGGTGTGTTCCAACTTCCAGCTATAAAATAAATAAGTCATGGGGATATGATGTAAGTATGGTACCTATAGTTAACATATTGTATTGTATATTTGAAAGTTGCTAAGAAAGTAAGTCTTAAAAGTTTTCATCGCAAGAAAAAAAATTCTAACAGTATAGTGTTGGATGCAAACTAGATTTATTGTAGTGATCATTTTACAATATATATAAATATTGAATCATTACGTCTTACACCTGAAACTAATACAATGTTATATATCAATTCTATCTCAATAAAAAAAAAAAAGACAGTTTCTGATAATGTTTGTATAAGTATGAGTGGTCTTTTTCCTTCAGGGCCATAAACCTCCCCCCAAAAAAGAATCTGGGGTAGTTTTTATTTGTATTATCCTTTCTGGGAGTAGATCCACCCTGAATTTATGGCAGCTTTAGTTCTCAGAAGCTGCTGCTTTTAGTCAGATAAGGGAAGCTCCAATAACACTTCTTTATGCATCTGCTGAATCTCAGATGTCTTCAGTTTAAAATAATCTTCATATTAACTCTGGGGTTCCAACTTGGTTCCCTTGACTACACCAAAAGATAAAGTAAAAAATATATGCATATGTGTGTGTGTGTGTGTGTGTGTGTCTCAACTTATCCATTTGAAAGAAATGTTAAAGTAAGTTACACAATAAGACTATAGGGATGCCAAAATCATGGTGTTGGATCATAAGTTACCAAGTGAAGAATCTCATTCCCAGCCCATGATGAAAAACGTACTGATAGGATTAGTCTTGATTCATGGCTAGGGCTGCACCTGAGACAGAGAGTGATACTTGAGCTGTCTTTCCCTTGCTCTAGGAGGGAAAAGGCAGGCACGTGGCTTCTCTCCAGCCAAGAGTGTACCTATAACTCCCCATTTCAGATTTTACCTATCTTGGAAGCTTTCTGTGTCCCCTCCTCTGACCTATCACAGAATTTTTTTGTTTGTACAGATTATCTGGCACTTAATCTTGGATTATTTAATTTCCCAGAGGTACAGATCTAGTTTCCCACTTAATGGAAAGCTTCTAAGACAAGATCCAGGCTATATTCTCTGTGGCATCTCCCACTGCACCTAATCTAAGTGAACTACAACTGGGTAATTATAAAGTTGTGGAAAAGCCAGGATTCACTACAAGACTCTCCGGAGAGATCTCAATGGTAACAGACTTTAAAACACCCCGCCCCCCTTTTTTTTTTTTTTTTCTCCAGATAGTTATTCAAGTCCTATCTCCTCCCTGATAAAACACTGAATGCTTTCTCAGGTGTGGATTTAATTAAGATGCTCTCCAAATATCATATGTTATCTGGGGATGTCATGTTACACTTCCAGACTGTGTCATCGCTATTGGGTATAACAGGCAGTGCTATTAGCTCCAACCTTCCTCTTGATGGCTTCATCACCAATATTATATAGACAAACAAAAAGTAGAAACAGACCCATAAATACTGAGAACA
This sequence comes from Canis lupus baileyi, assembly GCF_048164855.1. NCBI lineage: Eukaryota > Metazoa > Chordata > Mammalia > Carnivora > Canidae > Canis > Canis lupus. Next base: position 64,157,896 of record NC_132842.1, on the reverse strand, counting down.
AACTGATGGTTGCCAGAGGGCAGAAGGTAGGGAATGGGCAAAGTGAGTGAAGGGGAGTAGGAGAAACAGGCTTCTAATTATAGGATGAATAAGTCACAGGGATGAAAGGTACAACAGAGGGCATAATGTCAATGATATTGTGACAGTGTTGTATGGTGACAGGCTGTAGCTACACTTGGGTGAGCACAGGGTAATATATAGACTTTTCCAGTTACTATGTTGTGCACCTCAAACTAACGTAACATGGTGTGTCACCTATACTTCAATGAAAACAAAGAAGAAAACAAAACAAAAAATAGAGCTTGTTCATTTATTAATTCTTAAGACCACAAATGCCTTCTAATATTACAACTATAATGTCACTGACCAACATTTCTAAGTTTCCTCTTTTCTTTCTTTTCCTTCACTATTTCTGGAAATTTGGCTGACAAGATCATAATTTTTTAAACACAAAGGCCATAAGACTAGGGCTTCAAAGTCATTATAAAAATAAATTCAAAATCCATACAGATGGAAAATTTTTATATTTACACTGGTTTCTCTGAAAAATTGATAGTTTTCCAGACAATAGGAAAAATTTTCATCTTTGATTTAAGACATTGTCTTTTTTGGGGGAAATGTCACCAGATTTCTTTTAACTGACCTAATTCTTCACAAATACCGTTCAGTCAAAATGTAGAAGTAGTAATCAAATTCCAAATACCCTATTATCTGACATTTGGAGACAAAGACAAAATTACATAAATCCATGAGTGATCTTGGAAAAGCCAGTCACCCTCTGTGATTGGATTTCAATGACCTGTGTATCTGTTTTCAGATGTGAACTGCCCTTCCATGGTCCAGCACACCTAGATGGCATTCCTAGCAAGGTGCACTGTGTCATGTTTTGGTGGATATCTGTATTTTCTAAAGGACTTCCATATGTGTTGTACTGTTTTGCCTCATGTAGGATTACCAAGGCCCCAGTTTGCCCAGAACCCTCTTGGGTTTAGCCCTGGAAGTCTTGCATCCCAGGGAACACTTGAGTCCTGTGCAGACTGGGATGGTTGCTCACTGTAGCACAGCAATCCAACAAGTTAGGGAGGGAGGGGCTTATGCCCATTTACAAATGAAGAAAATAAGGTAAAGTTAGGTTGTATGATTTCCCCCAAGGTCAGTCTAGTTCTCTCCCTACTGAGATCTACACCATTAATCTTTTTTATGGACTTGGAGAGTCTCATGGGCAGGGATTCTTATCCTTATTCATCTCTGTGTTCTTAGCCCTCCAAAAGTTCCTGGCTCTAAGGAGGCTCTCCACATGCAAAACCCTGGATACGAGGGCTTTTCCTACCCAAGGCCTATAGTATAATTGACACAGATCAACACCGAGTACTCTTGGAAAAGCCCAGATGAAGGGAGTGCCAATCCAGTGAGGACAGATATTCTACCTCCCCGGTAGGTTTAAAGGATTGCCCAACTGCTTCATTTCCACCAGATTTCTCATCAGTCTTTCTCAAATGTTTAATTCTCCATGTTAAATGGGCCAAATCCCATCCTCTGTGCCTTCTGAATTTCTCCGTTTCACACGCCCATCTCCATCCTTACTGCTGAAGGTCTGGTCCAATCCTCACTGGCTCGCCTTCATTTCTCCCTGGTTTCATTTCCTCTCTATCCCATATGCAATCCTGGAGTCATCTTCCTAAAGTTCCCTTCCCACTATGTCACTCTCTACATTGCAAGGGAACTTATAATGGCTTCCAGTTGCTTAATGAGTTGACATTCCCTTCTTATCATGCAAGTTTCCTAAAAATCCCCCCAACCCCAACCAACTTGATCTCACTCTCCACTCTTCCTGAAGAAAGTCCGCCATTTAAACCAAGACTCTCCCTCAATATTCCTATAGTGTCTCTAAATTTGAAATATGTGTGAAACATCTGGCAGACATTTGGAAATATTGATAGAAGAAGATAAGAGGGACTAGGAAGTTGATTCTACTCTAATGTCTTCAGAGTAGAAAGGTTATCCAAGCAGAGTGTGTAAACCACAGCTCACAAATTCAGTTTTTTGGAATTCAGTTTTTTTGGGGGGTTCCACAATATATATATTTTTTTAAGAGAGAAAAGTTGGAGGTGGGGCAGAAGGAGAGGGAAAGAGAGAGCTTTAAGCAGCCTTCACATCCAGCATGGAGCTAAATGCTGGGCTTAGTCTCACGATCCTGAGATCATGACCTGAACCAAAATCAAGAGTCAGACACAACCAACTGAGCCACCCAGATGCCTGCACAATATTTTTTTTAATTGAAGTGTTTTCAATAGTTCAAAGCATGGTTTCAATATCAAAATCAAATTTCTAGCTTCTCTTGAAAATTTTTTCGATCCAGCTACCAGTGGCTGGTCTTCCCACCTAGCAATAATTAGCTGGACTTGGGGTGTTCTTTAGATGAGGCAGATACTCATTAATCCCCCTGTTGCTGTTATCTTATTTACTTGGTCCTATAGCTTTTTAATTTGTGACTTTCTGTGTAAATAAAATGTTAAGAAGAATAAGGGAAGGTAGAGAAAAGAAACAGAAAGGAAGAGAGAGGAAAGAAAGAAAGCAAAGAAGGAGAAGGAAGAGAAGAAGAGACTCAAGAAAGTTGGAGGGAGACCCAGGCTTTACTGCAGCATCAGGGCTGGTCTCCCTGTAGCTGTCTGAATGCCAGTTCCCAACATGTCTCTCTTGCAAAAAAATCCCACAGAAATTCCAGAACATGAAAGAAAGGGGTGAAACACTTTGGTTGGGGTTGGAGTGAAACCACTGAAGAAGACATCTGCCATGACATTGAAACACATGGGCAATGACTGAGTAGCTATGAAATGTCCTTGCTGGCCTTGACATAGGAGTTCATCAGAAATGCATACATTCCTCCATCATCTTTGTCTGTCCCCACCAGGTAAACACACCACACCTGCCAGCCATCAATGTGTGTGTTAGTCCATGACATTAACAGTATTCCCTGTCCTTTATTCCATTCAGTGCCTTCAGTATCAAAACGGACCTTCACACGGGCCTGTCCCTTTGACCCCTTTGGCATATGCTGGCCTGCTGTGACCATAGACAGAAAATCAACTCTTCCCAAGCGAGGGTCAAAATCAGATCTGCAATGTGGAATATTACACCCACGTCCCTTTTTGTGAGGCAGCCTTCAGTGCATCACAGCTGCTATAGTTACATCCACATATCGACAGAATAATTCAAGAAGCTCGTATCCTCCACACCCAGGTTTTCTGTGATGCCTTGGGCTGACTGGAAGTTTCAAGAAAGTCAAGAGGGCAAGTGATTTGGACTGTAGAATGCACACGTGCGACAAGGCGATGATATCAGACGAGCCAAGAGTTAAGACATAAAATAAATCCTACTTCAAGATAAAGTGGAGAGGCGACTGGGCTCTCTAACCCACGTTCCCAGCACTGGGCTTCCATTAAATAAATCTCTGTGAAATGATGGATTGGACAAGTAGAATGGCAAACTGAATGCACTGCCTACTGTTTAAGAGATAAACAGAGTTTTCATTACTTTTTTTTATCCTCTATGTTTTATAGTTTGCCATTTTCAACAGCCTCCAACAAGCTCTCTTATTAGCTTAGGAGGAATAATTTTGATAAACAAGTAAATATTAGTCAATACTTTTGGGCTGTTTGCCTAAAATCTGGATTCATTGATGGGGTCCCCATGCTCAGATGGGAGGCGCGGACTGCTGTAATCTACATGTAATAGGCATTATGAGATTTAAGAAAAATAGCTCAGGCTGCAGTTGAGTCAGTTTAGGACAGATCATTATAAAATTCCATTATCACCGCTACAAGTTGGACTATTTGTCATCACAGAAGAGATGACAAGCTCAGAAATACTACATTTGTTATTATCAGATGATAAATGATATTCCATTAAAGCGGCAATACATCATCGGCAAAGCTGCAAAGAAGATATCTAACCTATCAGGACTTGACTTATAATTTAATTTTCAAAAGCTGTCAACTAAAATTCCAAAGGCTAAGCATTTTCATTTTTAAAGTTCATCTTATTTATTTTCCTCATCTGTTAGTCTAATTTCAGTGATATGGCAAAAATAACTGATTATGTGCAATGTATAATTCTCTTCTTTTGATTAGGTAATATATCAGGTGTCACTTAGGTATTAAAAATTAAATGACAGATAATAAAACAAGAGAGTCTCATAAAACACCCCTTATTTTGATTTACTCACGTTTTGAAATATAACAGTAAAGGACAGGTCAATATTTGTTAAAGACACACACATGCCACAAAAAAAGCATATTTACTCATTATGGAGCGCTCTTCATGCCATCTACAGGGAAGCAGAACATGCTTTTCCATTTGGTGTTTATAAAATCTTTTCACAGATGAACAACTCTTCTTTAGCTCAATTCTATAAATCACACACATATTCCTTCTATATGTGCAAGTGCTTATGTTTTCCCTGTTACTATCATTGTTACCAACATTAAGCACTCAAATGCTGCCTGGGACAGCAACAACTCTTATCAGTTTCTAGTGGTGCGAGCATAATTTCAATTTATGTGTGTCTTGCTCACAATCACAGACTTGAAAACTTATCAGAAAATGTTTGTGGATGGCTCAATACTAACTATATGAACAGAATCCACATATCTGAGAGTGTAAGGTCAAGTCCTAAATCATTTTAGAGGCTCAGAGAAGTCACTTGCCAAAAGTCACACAGCAAGTGAGTACATTTGGTGACAGGAGCCATGATCCTCAATGCCTATTCTAATGTCCTTGATATAACATTATGCTGACTGGCAGTGTCTTATGAGAGATGGGAGTCTTAATCCTCAGTATTTGACCAAGGGCCCAGCTTATAGTTGGCATTCCTTAAAGTTCTGTTTAATGGACCTTGGGATGGATGGGTGGATGGATGGATGAATAGATAGTTGAGTGGCTGTCTAGTTCTCTGGTCCTCCATTAGGGAGCCTGGTTCACTTAAATAAAACTTCTGAAGGCAGACCCAATCCCATCTTTCGCAAATGCAGAAGGTATGCTTCCCACGATTATGCGGCTATCTTTCAGATCTTACAGATCACTCCCTGGTACTCTAACAAGGCAAGGGTATCTCTGAGCTGATCACAGTTATAGGTCTTCAGGCAACACAGGGAAGCAAAAGAGCTGGTGCTTGGAGGCACTTCCCACTACTCACAGGCAATGATGAAAAAAAGCTGTCCAAATAGGTGAGGCTGCAGCTACATCTCATTAGCCCTGTGAACCATGGGGGACACCATGCCTCTGTGACACTCAGTGCAGTATAGGCAAAATGAAAAATCAAGGGTTAGAGAGTAAAGTTTTCCAAAAATCAAGAGACTTCCATTCAAAGGATTGTTTTTCTTTTTTAAAAAAATTGTGGTATGAAATAAGTCAATCGGAGAAGGACAAACATTATATGGTCTCATTCATTTGGGGAATATAAATAATAGTGAAAGGGAATAGAAGGGAAGGGAGAAGAAATGGGTAGGAAATATCAGAAAGGGAGACAGAACATGGAAGACTCCTAACTCTGGGAAACGAACTAGGGGTGGTGGAAGGGGAGGAGGGCAGGGGGTGGGGGTGAATGGGTGACGGGTGCTGAGGGGGGCACTTGATGGGATGAGCACTGGGTGTTATTCTGTATGTTGGCAAATTGAACACCAATAAAAAATAAATTTATTATTAAAAAAATAAAATAAAATAAATTGTGGTAAAATACACAAAACATAAAATTGACCTCCTTAACCATTTTTAAATGTACAATTTAGGGACATTAAATGTATTTGCAATGCTGCACAACCATCACCCATTATGTATTTACATTTTTCATATCACCCCAGACAGAAACGGTATCCATTAAGCCATAACTTCCTTGCCCTCCTCTTTCCAGCCATGGGGTAACCTCTAGTCTACTTCTTGGCTCTATAAATCTATTGTAGATATTTCATATCAGTGGAATCATGTAATATTTGGCCTGTTGTGCATAGGACTGTCTTTGTAACTACAAAAGTGATGTATACCTGTTGTGAATATATAAAGTAATATATGAACTTATAATAAAATGTTAATGTCCCAAACTTGCCTTGCCCCTTTACCCTCCTCCACATTACAACATTCAGATGTAACCACTGATAACAGTCTGGTGTGTATCTCTCCTGTGTTTTTCTAGGCATGAAGACTTAAATTTCATAATGACACCTAGAACACTCTGGAATCAGACGACTTGGAGGTGTGCCATTGGGAAAGCCACTTCCCCTCAAGCCTCAATTTCTGCATCTGTAAAATGGCATTGATAACAATGTCACTTTCTCACAACTGTCAGTTTGAAAGAGGGTAAATTTTTAAAAGCACTTAGCATAGTGTTAGCTAAACAGTAATAACTCATTAAATGGTAGCTATGTATTAGATGGGGCTTTTGTTTTTAAAAGCAAAAAATGTGATCACACAATTCATGTTGTTTTACAAACTGCTTTTTAAAACTCATTCCTCATTAGTGCTCACATACCTATCTCATCCTTTCTTAACAGTTGCGTCATATTAAAGGACTATAGTTCATTCTCAAACTATGGCCTTCTGCTATTTTTATTTTATATTATAAAATTAATGGAGTTGGCCTTTCTGGAGCCAGCACTGTTTCTAGGTGAGTCAACATGATCCTAGGATTCCAATAATAATGACAACTAGAAGAAAATGAATTATTTAATGAACTCCAACTATAGTCTAGGCATGGTGTCAGTAGCTTGTATATCTTATCTCTGGTCCTCATTACACTGTTCTGTCTTGCTGGAAATGATCTCAAGGGTGGAAGGCCCTGGTTGAGTGGATGGTGCCACCAAAATGGCAGGTGGTTCTTGGCATTCTGAAGAGCTCCCTTATCCAATAGCAATTCACTGGGCCATGGACCAGTCCTAGATGAAGTCCACCAGTCTTGGCTGGCTCATTTTCTCTTGTCAAATTTTGGTCCAAGGAGTGGAGAAGAAAGGATGGAGGGAAGGTAGCTAGTGAACAGGGATCTGGATATAATCCATTTCTTTCTGTCAGTAACACTAACCTTAACCATCTGTTTTTGGGGTGAAACTGAGAAACAGAGTCTTTTAAACAAATGGGATTTTAGGTAGATACAAACAAACAGAAGTATGGATACAAGGCAAGGAAAGTTTAAAACCATCTTTCTATCCTCCCAATCTCTAGTATGGAAGGGGAGGGTCCCTGGGGAAAGGAAAGTTCAGTTTATAGTTTTCCAACAGTCAAGCAAAAAGCTGCTTATGTTGAATATGAGGAAATTGGAGCAGGGACAGTCAAAAAGTCCATAGGGACCCAAGGAGACTGGACCCCCATCTAGCCAGGAAGAGAAAAAGCAACATCTACCATTAAGTGCTGGCAATTAGGAAAGAGAGGCTACCCTGTTGTCCTCCTGCCCCGAGAGTGGGCTATCAGACTATTAAGTAAACTGGGTGTCGTGCTAACTATTGCTAAGAATATCCATTCTGGGATTGGGCTGCCCCTACTCAAGTAACCCACCAGTCTTTATAAAAATATAGAGAAGTAAAAGCTAATTACTCCCTTACTCTTCAATTAGTAGATACTGAATATATATATTTATCTAAATTCAAACCCCTGACATATAATCCAGTTGTATCAGTCAGCTTTATATTTAAAGTTCATAAGCTTCAACTACTTTCAATGAAAGTCTGATGAACAAAGACACTCTCATTATCTGGTGACATTTTCCTAGAGTAGCCCAGGCCCTAGGAAAAGGGGTTTACCCAGAGGCCTCTTGTCAAGAGCTGATTTTTTTTTTTTTTTATTGCCTGGAATTCCATTTATTCTCTTATATTTGAAAAATTCTTCCCAATCATATCTAAGTGCCACTAACTCAATGAAATCTTCCCCATCTACTTCAACTCACTAATTTCTTCTTTTGATTAATTTTTTAAAGATTCTACTTATTTATTCACAGAGAGAGGCAGAGACACAGGCAGAGGGAGAAGCAGGCTTCCTGCAGGGAGCCCGATACAGGACTTGATCCCAGGACCCCAGGACCACAACCAGAGCTGAAGGCAGATGCCCAATCACTGAGTCACCCAGGCATCCCTTGATTGAATCTTAGAAGTGCCATATTCTGGGCAACATTGTTTGGGGCATTTACCTTTTCTCTCATTGGTATTGTTTTGTTAGGCTGTAAGTGCCTTGGGAAAAATGACAGTTATCATTTTCCTTCTACATCCACTACAGGTCCTTCACAATCCTGAGTGCCTGGACTCGGCTCAGTAAATACTTGTAGGTTATAATCCAGAGCAAATAACAATAGAAAAATCCCCACCTGGAAGAAGAAAAACAATATCCACTTTCCTTTGGTTCCTAACCCAATAATGAAATCCTTGAGCTACTGCTTGATTTTTATATTGGAACCTTAATCAGGTGCTGAAATTTCAAGAAAGAATATCCTTTATTTGGTATCAATTCTTACAACCTATGACATAAATGGGCCAGGTTAATAAATAATTGTGAGTTCAAACATAACTGAGCTGATGAGAGATGGGAGTCTTAATACTCAGTATTTGGCCAAGTTCAAGTTCAAACATGACCTCCAAAGAGAGCATCTCATAACAAGCAAATTCAGATGCCAGTAATCTTTAAATGAAAAACTGAGGCAGAGAGAGAAACACTCTGTATAAAGCTGTCTTTACCAAATGTAGTTGGAATTACTCGTAAAAGAAAAGGTTTTGGTGGTCTAATAGGGCTTAAGAAATCATAATTAAACAAATTTATTTGTTTCTCTTCATTCAATTCAAGCAATTTATTGTTTCTCAATACCTTTAATACTCTTATAACCTCCAAAAAGGAAAGTTAATATGCCAGATTTCAGGGTCTCTATCTGAACCTCTTCTATCTTTGGGTTAGAATACCCCAAGTAATATTTTTTAGACCTCTTCTCTATGGTCATTCATCTGATATAAAGCCCTCCATTGAGGTCTTTTGACCAAGCACAAGGCTCCACTGATTTCTTCCACTAAGACATCAAGTTAGAGACAGTGGCTCCTATCCACTCCACTCCATCTCTTCCCTGTGCAGAATTCTCTATAACAATAACCACAGTGTATTCAGGAGAATGCTGTTTGGGTAATATACCTCTTCTACTAAACGCTTTTATTTCACAGATTGAGTATGTGATGCCATTACCAAAATCCTACTCTTCAATCATCACTACAACATATAGTAATGTTATTCACATTAGAGAAGTAAAAGCTATGCAACCATCCAGTCACCATATAAGATATGTGGCTAGGCCTGTGAAGAATGACACCCCTGCTCTCAGATCCCAGATACCAGTTACCCCAGAACAGGGTGATGGGGGGTGGGTGGGAGGAATGGTTAGGAATAGACAGCAAAACAAATAGAAAATGCCTAAAATTTCCCATTGTGTTTAAAATAAAATATATTACTATGGTTTTGCTAAAAACAAACACAAAATTATTTTCTGAGGCTGGATCAACACAAGTGCATATGCAGAAGTTAGATAACTTCCTCAGGGTCGCACCCAAGTACACAACACAGGGCTGGTCAGACCTCTAATTCAGAGTCCTGTAATCAGCTGGGAGCCCTATATTCTAAAAGTCAGGGCAGCCCGGGTGGCTCAGCGGTTTAGCCCTGCCTTCAGCCCACGGCCTGATCCTGGAGACCCGGGATCAAGTCCCACGTCGGGCTCCCTGCATGGAGGCTGCTCCCTCTGCCTGTGTCTGTGCCTCTCTCTGTGTGTCTCAAATAAATAAATAAATAAATAAATAAATAAATAAATAAATAAATATCAAGTGACAATTTTCAAAATGTGAAGAGGAAAGTGAGGGTAATAAAAATAATAAAAATGAGGTTGTGCAAGGAGCATAAGAACTGGTTCTGTTTAGATAGTCATTAGGTTGCCATGAGATTTGCCTTCTGACCTTGGTTCTAAGCAGAGAGCCTGTGGGTGGATGCTATGGGCAGACAAATTTGGGTTACATACACATAGGAAGACATCTGATAGAGACATCAGAAAATAGAATGAACTGCCTCTTGCATTTGTAAACATCTCATCATCAAGGACATTTAAACAGAAACTAGATAACTCCTTGGGCTCTATGTTTTTTTTTTTTGGGGGGGGGCTCTATGTTTTAAAGCAGATTCAAGAATGGTGTAAGGATACAACCAAGACCATCAGGAATGTTTTTAGGACCCATCCTAAAACTTTTTCCAGGTCCTCTGGCAAGGGCAGATAGGCAAAGAGTGTGCATTCAGGTCCTGTTCCATCAGGGCCAGGGATTTGTACCTGCTTCCACCACTTCCTGTGTTCCCTGGATCACAATAGATCTCTCCCAGCTCTGAGACCCTCAGAAGAATATATGCCACCTTTCTTTAACTAGCCTGTCACAAGGTCATACAGTCTCCACCTCAAGGAAGTCCTTTCCCATCTCTGAGCCCTGATTTGTGTCCCTGTGACATGAGGACATCACACCAGATGGACCTGAGGTCTCTCCTCTCTGACCTAACATTTAATGTTTTTAAAAAATATTTTATTTATTTTTGTGCATGCACACACGAGAAAGAGAGAGAGAGAATGAGCAAGCACGAGCTGGTGGGGAGGGGCAGAGGGAGAAGCAGAATCCCAGCAGGGAGTCTGACGCAGGACTCGATCCCAGGTCCCTGGGATCATGACCTGAGCCAAAGGCAGATGCTTAACTGACTGAGCCACCGAGGCACCCACATTTCAGGGTTTTATTGATACATATGAATCAGAGCTGGAAGATGGCTTAGAAATACATAAGCTGTAACATTTTTAACTCGAGGATCCTTCAAATGAAAAATACACCTGTTTACTCCAATCTCGGTCATGAGTATCAGAATACAGGTTTTTGGTGGAAAGCAGGGATTCAAAGAAATAAAACATGTTCAGGGGAGTTTGAGAAAAGAACAGTGGGAGGGATAGATGTAGAGACCAAAGAGCTGAGACTGGCCTCTGAGGAAAAAAGGACAGAGTGGGAAGGACATTCCCCAGTCAGTTCCAGCTAAGCTCAGGGACTCCAAATATGTGAGAGGAAGTGGACAGAACAGGTCTTTTCTGGGCCGCCTCCTAATAGCTGTGGGCAGCCTTCTCTGAGGGCAATTTCTCCTCTGACTGAGTCTCTTCACCTGCTGCCACTGTGGCTTGCATTCACTCTGCTTGTTCCTTCTAGGCCTCAGCTTCCCCAGCAGGACTCTCTTGATCAGCTGTCCCATCCACCTCCACAACTCTGAGCTCCACTTGCACCCATAGCAGCTGAGCTGTCAGGGTCCTGTGCATCCCCAGGGCCCCCCACACCCCCCCGCCCCCGGGAGCTGACATGCAAACAGTTTCCACACACCAGCCACCTACAGATGAGGCCTTCTTAGGAACAATACTCTATTGATGAGAAGAAAGAGCCAGTGGAGGATGGACCTCAGTGTCCTGGCCTCTGAGGCTTCTTCAAAGAGGTTTCCCAAAGAGGGTTCCCAGTAGGATTCGCCTATTTTTCCATGGCAATGCTCCTCCTTTACCCCTAATGGCCTTGCCCTTCCCTGTCATGTGTCTTCACTCTGTCATAATGCTTCCTGGAATCATCCTCCCAATGTATCACTTATACCTAAATCCTTATTAAGGAGGCTACTTTTAAAAGGACCACAGGCTAAAATACCCATTGAATTCAATGTCTGCCATTCTGGGCCCTGTTAAGTGTAGCCCCAACACTGAGTCTCCTTGCAGGGGACCTAGAAGGGGAAACAATGGCAGGGCCCAAGTGGAAGTCGCTGTGAAAACCATAGCCCTGAGCACCATGATCAGCACCCCCACCCCCATCCCATGCATTCATCTCTGTCTTCTTTTTCAAATTTGATTTTAAATATTTACAGCATCATACATCTTCCCCACCAGATATTACTAATGAACTGTTATTGTCTGCAAAACCTACCAGATGAGTGATGGCCAACTTAAAAAGAGCATCAATGTTTTATTCGTAAAATAGAAGCTGGAAACAGAAAATGCTCATGCGTTTTTAGCCCTTTCATCATTATTATTATTGATCCTCTAGTAGAGAGGAGGCTCTGGCAATTAGCAAAATCAAACAGAACTGGAGATTCCACATGGCACTAGCAAACATTTTATAAATATGTAAATTGTTTTCATCTGCTTAAATCAGCAAGTAGGACAAGTTTCAAGAAAATATAAATTTTTAACCTGCAAATTTCAAGAAGAAAGTGAAATGTCAACTATCTCACTGACAAAGAAGGAACTCCATATACTGGCCTGTCCCGCCAGCAGGAAGGCTGTGTGTTCCCCCAGCTATTAGTTTGGATTTCTTTTTGAAGGTGAAAAATCAGAGACCCTGGTAGGCATTCACACCAGCCTCCTCGAGTTGACCTGCATTCTGTCCCACATCTACCCTGCCTTTCCTCCTACTGGCTGGCTCCCAATGTGACCCCCAGTATGAGGATCTTGTTCTGACTCTGGCTCAGCAGACAGCAGAGAGGGCCTAATGGTGACCCAACCCCGGGAGCCACACAGATCAGAAGTCAAAGCTCAGCTGGCCTTATCGGGCACACCAGGCACCCTTTCTGAATCTCAGTTTCTTTACCTTTCTGGTGGAGGTAAGAATGCCTACCTACTTTGCAAGTCTGTAGTATTAGTGCTATTCCCTGCCCAGCATGCAGTTATGGGTCCCAGTCTCTACTGTCTCATTCTCTCTGGTTATGGGCGGACCTGGATCTTTAAGTGTTTTACCTCTGCCGAAGGACTCTCCTTAGTCTAGGTGTTCAAATCTAGCTGAGGCCATGGCCTTCAAATGAGTTAGAAAACCCTTATACCATGGACTTACGGCTTTTACCAGCAACAATTTCCTTTCTGGGTGACAAAGGGTAGCCAGGTGTCCATGCCCACCACGCAGACCTAGCACTGGTGTCTGTGTGCTCTTAGGATAATATATATAGCCCCGGGTCTGTAAGAGCACGAACCTGAGGTCCAGAAGTTTGGAGTTTGAGACTTGGCTTTACCACTCTCTAGTCTGTGTGTCTGGGGAAAGTGGCTTCTCCTCCCTGGGCCTTATTTTACTCTTCCTTGAATTAGCAGATTGCAGCTGCCTTAAGAGTTCAGTGAGATCAGCGCATGAGGAGTGTTTAGCACAGGACCAGATGCGCAGGAAGTGCTCAGGAAACGCCAGCGGTTAGTATTACTCGAGTCTTAGTTCCTTGTCTATAAAACAGGATGATAGCCCCTCACCCTGCCTGCCCCAGGGGGCAAGAGAGAAGCTCTCCGGAGGGGATGACTGTGATTTCACTTTGCAGTCTCAAAGCATGATGCTCTCGCTTCTTCTGGGTGGGATTCTGGGTGACCCACTGGAAAGATCATGATTCAAATTAGCACTGTCCAATCACAATAAAGAAAGAACGTGTGTGTGTGTGTGTGTGTGTGTGTGGTTGCACTTAACTGTGTGCTAGTTGAGGTTGTTGCCTGAGTCAGAAACTGATCCCCCAATCCCTAGCAGCCTTCACAGGGAGCTGATATCTCTCTACTCTTCCAGTGTGTTCTAATTTCCTGAAATAAGAGACCCAGATCTTTCCAGAGGGGAAACTCTTCAGCTAGACCTTGGGCACAGCAAAGCAGAGATGAAGCCCAGAGGCATCCCGGGAGAGGGACAGTGGTCTGCTGGGAGTGGGGGGGAGAGGGAGGTGGCTGATGTTTCTAGGGTCGTTGTGCCCTTCCTTCCAGGTTGTGCTGATTATAAGGCAGCTCAGATTCAGTCATCAAGTTTGGCACTGTGGGTGACAGAATAATTTAATGCCTTCTCTGGGAGGGATGAGTCAGCTCTAACAAGAACCTTTTACAATCTCCTATGCAGATGGACCCTGAATCCCTCTCGCAGAGTTACTTATCTCTGTGTCCTCTAAAACGCAGAGCCTGGTATCTGGCACATATGCATAAAGCAAGCGTTCACTGCTTAAAGGAACACACAGATATAGGGGAGAGGAGAATGGGAGGGCGGATAGATGAGCTGATGAATGCCAGGCGGAGAACAATGAAGTGGAAGAAAGAGGATGCGTCCTGGAGTCTATGTCCAGAGACAATGGCCCTGGATTCCAGATCGGGTAACTAGCTTAACTTTAACGAAGCCTGCAATATTTTGCTTCACAGGAGGCACCATTTCTATTAAAGATCCAGCAACCAGGACAGAGAGGCTATCACACCGTCTCTAACCTATGGGGTCCATTCAGGTGTCAAGAGTCAGACGGAGAATGAGCCTCTGGGGTGGGGTGGAGGGGCACGGTATGAGTGGCAGACGATTGCTGTGCAGCCCTATAAACCACACGCTCCTTCTCTCAGTCCCTATGACTGCAGAAATGATGCACCTGCAGCAGAGGAGCTCACACCCTTACAGATGACAAACTGAATGAACAACAAGAGGATGAGGTTTAAGAGAGGGAGCCTGGCTTCCCCAAGACTTCCCTGTTCTGGCTGGATCTCCAAGAGACCTCAGGACATACTTCTTTTTATTTACTCCTCAAGCTTCGTTTCAGTCCATTCCCTTTGGCAGCAAAGATGCTCAGTTACCACAAGGCACAACTTTTCTCCTTATTGGCTTCATTCTCAGTGCTCAAAGTGCCTCAGATGTGCTTGCCACCAGTGCCCTTCTCTCCTTGAGGTGAAAATGAGTAAATATCACATCAGCAAAGGTAGTTTCTTCCTTCACACCACATCCATCTGATCCAGCCTTTCCCCAGAAGCACTTCTGCTTGGCCAACACCCATCATATACCCTCTCCTTTCTTGGGCAGCTAGAGAAATTGGGTTTACTTTTGAAGGACCCGGATTCCAGTAGAGGGAATTATGGAGGTGGTGGTTGGTGTGTTTCCTTGTCCATGAAGCATGCCATGCCTCTGGAATATGGATAACAGGCATCTAGAACTCAACGAGTAGAAAGCCACAGGTTCCCAGGCAGTAGCCCTAGTTAATTCTAATGAACCAGCCACTCTGGTAACTAGATACAAATTTTGCCACAGCCCCTTTGAGACTTAACTCTCATGGCTTTCTGATTATAAATCATCAAAGAAATTTTAACTGGTAGCAGTGCACATACAGTTAATTGAGTCATTTGTTCCCAGGATGTCAGCGTTTGCTGCTATTTCTATTCTGAGCACTGACTCATACTGTTAATTTAAACTGTGTGTGTAACGGTGGAGATTTCATTACCTTTGGCATTCTTTTTTGTCCTAGAAAACCTAATTTCAGAACAGAGAGGGGAAGGTAAAATATACTTCTCCCTGCACTGAAATCTTTCACACACACAAAACTCTCCATTGGTCTGTTGGAAGAAATCCCCTCTGGTCCCATTTTCTACCTTGTTGTTCAATGAAGTAAGAAAGGTGTGGCTCTGGAGACATGAAATGGCATGCCATTCCCACCAAGGGAGACAGAGTGCAGACTCTGCAGCAACCTTGACTCTGAGTAATGGTATATCAGTCTGCAGGAGAAGAGAATCGAACTGGCCAAACTCCGAGGCACCTTCTAGCTTTGACATTCCAGAAAAATCACCCTGTGTTATCCTATTCCTGCATGTGCTCCACACAATATTAGTTTACTCCTTCATCAATTCATTCAACAAATATTTAAGCAAGCACTTCTTTTGGTCTCATGGAATAGCTACATATTTAAAAGCTATAGTGGTTAAGAGAATGACTCTGGTGGCCGAAGGCTTAGGATCTTACTAGCTGCACAAACTTAGACAAGTTACTTCACCTCTCTGTGCCTCAACTCCTTTATCTATAATGTGTGTCAGTTACCCTACTACAGAGAGTTATTGTAAATATGAAGGAGATTTTTTCAGGTAAAGTACTTAGAGTGATATGTGGCACGTGATATACGTTGTTTCTTGTTGTTGTTCTAACACTGTGAGTAAATTCCCACATGGTCACTGGCTTTGTAAAGCTTACAGTCTTTTTTTTATTTTTTTATTTATTTATGATAGTCACAGAGAGAGAGAGAGGCAGAGACATAGGCAGAGGGAGAAGCAGGCTCCATGCACCGGAGGCCCGACGTGGGATTCGATCCTGTGTCTCCAGGATCACGCCCTGGGCCAAAAGCAGGCGCCAAACCACTGCGCCACCCAGGGATCCCAGCTTACAGTCTTACAGAGGACACAGATTTTAATCGCTCAAAAGAAGATCAATTGCAATAATGACAAATTTGATACATACTTACATTGCTGTAGGAGTCTATAATAAGTATATTTGACCCAGTTAGGAAGGATTTCCCAAAGTTTAGTGTAGATCTGAAGGATAAATGGGGGTTACCCCCCTAATACGGAGGAAAAGATGTAAGAAGAGAGGTCATACATATTCAAAGGCATGTGAAGGAAAGCAGCAAGTAAAATGTCCCGGTGCTGATTCAGATTGTCGTCCTGGGAGCATGTTGAGATTGTATTTTTCTGCCTCCTTAGAGGGAGGCGGGAAACATATGACTTGCCAGTGGAATGTGAGCAAACAAGTGTATGCCATTCCTCAGGAGAATTCCCAAGAGCCAATATGTAATTTGCCATGCTTTCTTCTCCTAATCGGTGTACCTCCTGCCATTGCTGATATAGTACTGGACACACAGTATGAGCAATAAATGAGCTTTTGTGCTTTTAAGAGGCTGACATTTGGGAGTTGTTCATGGCTACAACTTAACCTACCATATCCTGAATGATAAAGAAAGTGTAGCCGGGAAAGGAAGAGTAAGGGGGAACATGCAGTGAGGTGAGACAGGAAGGTCTTTAGGGGTCAGATAGTTAAGAGCTTTGTAGGCCATGTTAAGGAGATCTGATGTCATCCTAAGAGCAAAGGGAAATCACTGAAGGTTCTGTAAGAAAACAACAACAAACACTGACTTCATTTGGAGAAAAGATGGGAAAGAAGTCAAATCATAGGGCAGTAGGAAGGGATAGGTGGGAGTCTGATGTATAGTCCAGGCAAGAGATCATGGGAGTTCTGCTATGGTGATGGTAGCAGAGATGAAAAGTAATGACATACCTGAGATCTATTTAGGAGATTAAAATCAATGAGATTTTGGTAATGAACTGGCGATGGCTATTGAGAGAGATGGAAGCTCCCAGATTGCTAGCTTGCCCAACTGGATGAATGATGGAGCCACTTATAGGATGGGTTCCAATAAAAGAGAATCCCAAAATGGGATTTCAGTTAGTGAAAAGTTCCTAATGTCCAGGAATGGTTTTCAGCAAAAGGCTTATGCCAATATTTATTCATCAGCAAGAAAAAATTCAATCCAATCAGAAAAAGGAGGTATTTTTTTTAACACTTCCACGTATTTCATCATTAAAGGAAAGAAAGAGTTTCCTTCAGAAAAAGAATGGTCTTGCCCTCATCCAAAGAAAAACACCTAGAAAAAATATTTTCTCTGTTATTTTTGTAGATGTAAGGGAGTTTTCTTCTCCAAGATGTATTATGACAAAAGTATCAGATTTCTCACTAAGAAGCCAAACAAGAAAGTAAAATCTGCTTTTTCTTTTTGACTTTGTGGAAAGTAGTAGAAGCAATGCAAAACTTAAGAGTCAGAGGAACCTGTGTTTGAATCCCACTTTTCCACTTACTAGCTGGGTGATCTTGGGCAAACTATTGAATCTCTCTAAACCTCAATTCTCTCTTCTGAACAGCCAGGGTAATAAGAGCCATACCTAAGATGATTATGTGAATTAGATGGAATAATATATGTGAAGAACTTAGCACAGTCCTTGGGACATAACAAGTGCTCATTAAATATTAATATTTACTAGAGGGATTATTTAGCAGGGATATTGATAGGGTTTGCTGCAGGGGTTTAGAACCAGGATAAGACTATCCACTCCTCTTTCCCTATAAAGATCCTGTTCAAAACACCCTAACTACAAGGAACAGTAACTAGCTGGGATTATAGGTTCTGCTTCAACTCATCCATATAGTTCAAAGCTGAATCGGGCAATGTCACTCAAGCCAGAAAACTAAATGAGAGCTCTTGTTCATGTTTTGCCCTTGAATCTGAGATGGCCAGTAGTCACAGACAGGGATAAGGAACAGAAAAGGAGAGAGGAGGGGACAAGTCCTAACTTGGAGGCTGGCTCTTCCCAGATGTTCTTGCCAGAAAGATTACCTTTCCATTCTACCCATTACCAGAGTAAGCCTGCCCACTCATACAAGCAGACCATTGACATTAACAAATAAGATCTACTAGCAAATCTAATAAGTACTAATTTTTGAAGCACTGTTGTGCATAAATACTATTTCAAGATCCCCTATGACAACTGTAATATGAAAACACCAGGGACTTCTGTAGGATGAAAACATTACAGGTCCCATTAATCCTCCTATGGTTTGTTACATACATTCATAATTGAAGATTTTGGGAGGAATTTAGCAGAAATATTTTTTTCCCATCCAAGTTCATTCACCTCCTTGCTGAGCTTCTACTCATATACCCCCTCCTCCATAGGGATAAGGATCCCTGATTGTACAGACACAGGCTCTGCTTCAAGGAACCCAGCAGCTCAAGGGTACCATTGTAATACATATCATTTATTAGGCACTTAGTTTGTGTATCATGCAGTGCTAAGTACCACTCAAGTCATTCTGATCCCCACATCAGACCTGTTAGGTAAACATCATTACCGTTCTCATTTTCCAGACAAAGAAACTGGGTCAGACAAGATACATAATGTGTTCTACGTCCAGCAGCCAGAGAGAAGTGGAGTTGGGATTAGAACCACTGGACCTATAACTCCAGAACCTTGTGCCACCTGGCACCAGCAAAAGTGCTGATTCTTGCCATTCATCCAATCAACAGACCCAGGCTTGATTGCTTTCAGAACAGATCCCTTCCAATGACAGCAGATAGGATAGATTGGCTTGTCAATTTTTCAAGGCATTTAATGCTTTAGAAATATTCAAATGTTGTTAAGACTTCGTCAGGTATTTAAGAATATTCCAGGGGAAACTAAAACCTCATAAAAGCATTGCTTTCTCGTTGCCAATGTCAAAGTTAGCCCTCAACTACATTTAGCTATTCAATGCCAATAAAAATAAAAGCCAAAGGAACTTCAGTAGCAGAAAGCTTCCCCTCCAAGTATCTACCCTGAGGTTAATGGCACAAAAATCTTTAAAGCAGCACTCTGGAGGATTTCTCTTCTTGATTTACCATTTGAAAATCAAAATATTGGAAACTTTCAAAGGTTGCTTTTCTGATGACAAGCAAAAAGATTAATGGATTTATTTATTTGTTTATTTATTTTTGTTTGTTTTGTTTTGGCTGGAACTAGGATAATTTACATCCCTGAGAAATTCGAAGCTGCCTTCCAAACTCTCATCTGACATCTAGCAAATCTTTGAGTTTGTTTGGGTTTATCGGGGACATAAGTACAGATTGTTCATTATCACAGAAAAGATTTTGCCCCTAGAATTGTATATGTATCTCTCAGAGGACGCTCAGAGGAGAAATGATCAATGAGAGGGGCTGTGAGCTCATTCACAAATGTCAGTGCATCTTTTCTCTCCAGCTGACTGTCTGGTTTCTCTGAAAGTTTTTTAAAAAAAGAAAGAAAGGAAACTTATAAATAAGTTCTCATTATGCTTAAAGTGGGGTTAAACAGGGATTAGAAAAAATATACTGATGAACTGATACTGAATCTCCAAGGCTCTATGGTATTTCTGCTTCTGATCTTGGGTTGCTATTAATGGTACACATGGCTTAATTTCCCACAAAGTACGGAAGCATGATTGTTTTCATCCTTGGATGCCATTACCCATTGTCACATTGCCTTAGTTCATCAGATCAGCTTTTATCACTTTTAGAAGATAATAAGGGTTTGAATGAAAGCTAACTCAACTGACAACGTATTGTCTATTATAAAATGAAAGGGATATAATGCTCACTACATTCGTTAATTTCCAAGGGCACCCTGTAGATGAGGCACAGAATTGTGAGATGTTGCACGCTCAGATGCATGAAGGAAATTAAGGGACATAATGTAGATAAACCCTATGGCACAGATATAGATAATCCTATATCATGACATGATAAGTCATGATAACTAGTTTTTTCTTTTTTGGCTACAGATAGCAAATATTTACCCAAGGTGAGCCAGTTTGATCTGGTTCGCCCCCAGGAAAGTTAATGTCAAGTTGGCTCTGACACATTTGCAGTTCATCTCCACCCCCCACCCCTACGCTACCCCACCCCTTGCCAGGAGTTGTTCAGACACATTTAGACTATCTAGTTGTGTCTTGTAATGGAACCTCTAATACCAATGAGTAACCTTTCCTGGACTTCTAAGCTCCAAGAAAACAAGGGCTAAGACTGTGGCATCCACAGCACCTGGCACATAATAGGTGTTCAAAATACTTATTCAATTAAGAATATGCCTGTGGAGAAAACATTT
The DNA here is from genome assembly GCF_048164855.1 of Canis lupus baileyi. Classification (NCBI taxonomy): domain Eukaryota; kingdom Metazoa; phylum Chordata; class Mammalia; order Carnivora; family Canidae; genus Canis; species Canis lupus. The sequence goes on along the minus strand of NC_132842.1, from coordinate 64,137,435 downwards.
TCAACCTGAACTGATGGACCAAATGTCTTAAGAGTAAAAACTATCAGCTTCATCATCATGTATGGGACAAATTCACGTGTGGGTTCTAGGACAATCTTGTCCATTCTCTATTAAATAGAAAGAATAAACACATCACACATTCCCATTTCCTGTTAGACCAAGAGTTCCTCCCCTCCACACACACAGCACCCCAAAATAAAAGCTCTCCCTGGTGCTCTTTATAAAGAATCCCACTGGCTTCATGTTTCATTAGTCCTTTCAATAGTACAGCTGCAAGAGATTGGACTATGGAATTAACCAAAAAATATAGATATCAAGTCCCTGTCCTATCAAAGTAATAGGAATGCAATCTCAAATAACTTGACTCTTCCTCTCCCTCTAGGAAAGGTTCTTGGGGTTGAGTCAGAGTTTCACAGTATTGACAGCATGGAAGGGGGAGGGGCAAGACTGGTGTCTGATTCTCTGTATTTTCTGTCCATGCCAATACACTCTGAGGTACCGCCTCCCTTCTAGTCTTTGGACACTGTTTCACAAAGGTCTCTATTTTCCCTTTAATTCTGGCTCTTTCTGGTTGAGTGGCTCTCTAGTCACTTCTGAGACACTGAAGGACTTGTTTTGTTTTTCCCATGGCATTAGGGCATGACTATCTCTGTAAGCCTGTTTCAGCTCCCTCCCATAGTTATCTGATCCCCTGCTCAGCATCTTCCCTGACCCTGACCCTGACCCCGACCCCCCAAGCCCAACCCAAGTGGGTTTTATGTAGTTCCTGAAGAAATTGACTCAAGATGTTTCTTCCCAGCATCTGTTTCTGCCTTGCCTCCCTCTTACCCTCAGGCTTAGTCCTTTAGAACATAAAGGATTTGAAAGTCTCATTTTTTCTCTGCTTTCCACTTCTGTCCCTTCTTAGCTGCAGTCCCTTTTGGAGCAGAGAAAACCTACCTTTTTGAATGCGCTCCAGTGATGTGTCTTGGGGTGCGTGTGCGGGGGCAGGGAGATAGGAATTGTGGCAGATATTTTTTGTGAAGATGGTATCAGTAATCCTTTCTATCTTTTACTCCACCCCCTTTTACTCCACATCCCTTGAAGTAGAGGTGGCATCTACTTCCTTTATCCCTTGAGGCTGGCTGACCCTTAGTCTTATCTTTGACTTGCAGAATGTAGAGAAGGTGGTATTGTGTGACTCCTGAGACTCAGCCTAGAAAGATCTTACTGCTTTCCCTTTCATCCTCTTGGAATGCAGTGCTAACCAGGTGAAGCCCAGGCCAGCCTTCCTGAGAGTGAGTACACATGAACAGAGATGGCCAGCACCACTGCCTGACATGGTGTGAGCCTGTCATGGACCATTTGGCCCAGATGAGCCACCAAGTCACTGAAGATACATGAGTGACCCCAGGCAAGACCAGTAGGAAAGTCCACCACTGAGCTCAGCCCAAACTGCTGACCCACAGAGTCATAAGTAGATGGAAACAGTAGTCATTTGAAGCCATTATATTGTAGAATAATGTGTTATGAAGCAAGAGAAAACTGATACAGACATAAACACCAGGAAAAGTTGGGTAATACCTCAACTTATTATTGTGGCATAGCCCTTCCTTAGGTTTTATTTTCAGGTATTTTCTGCATTCTGGAAATTCACACTTGTAGACTATTTGTCAGGAAATTTTACATTTAGAACTGGAGAGTCCCCAAGGAGTCTAGAGGAAAAGGCAAAAGGCAAAAGGTAAATGACAGGGATAATCTCCTGGTATTTGTTCTATTTCCTGGATAGGCACAGGGAATGCTGATCAACTTGGCAAGAATTTACTGATATGCTCATAATATCCCATACCCATGGTACTGAGACACCAAAATAACTCCATTCATCCAAAATTTATGGCCTACTTGGTGGGGAAAAATTAGGATATCAAACACTTAAGCCATTCTTTCTTCAAAAACAGAGTTACATCTTCTAAGCTAATGTCCTTTGTTGAGATCATGTGGCTGTGGGTCTGTCTGACAACCTATACACTGTCTCCCCTATCACTTATGTTATATTACTACTGTGGCTCTCCAAGAAAGAGCTATCAACAGGAAGGATTTGTGATATGTTCATTGAAATACCCCCAATAATTTATTTCCTGTGTAACTTCTATTGATCATGAAAACGTTTATGTGATCTGTTTGCTAGGTCTGGGTTTGCTTGGTGATATTGATCAAGTCGATTCCTTTGTGAAAAGCTACATTGATTAGTTTCCTGGCAAGCTGTTAAGGCCACTTGGAAAGCTGTCACTGGTGATACTTGCAGTTAGAAGAGTGGGGCTCACCCATAATGTCTTTCTGAAAGGAGACTGAATGGAAGACAGATGGATGCAGACTACATTCTGTTCTCTAGGTAAATACCCAGCGATCCATCTCCCAGCCCCTTTTCCATGGGGAGAAAATTAATATCCAAGCAGTGAACAGTCTCTCCTCCATCCTTAATTAGCATCTGTACTGGAAAACCCACCTGAAACACAGGAGACTAAGAGACAGGTCTGGTCACTTTTAACACCTCTCCCCCGCCCCACCCGTTCAAGTACACTGCTGGCAGAGTCATTCTGCTCTTCTCTTCTTCCAAATGGGAACTGCTAAAACCCCACAAACAGAACCCAAAATTGAGATGGAAGACAATAATCGTGCTTTGTCTTGGGAAATACAATATGAGTACAAGAGGGGTTAGAACAATAGGCTTCGGGGCTTTCTGACAAAAGAACACCAGATCGCAAGCACAAAGGATACTTGGCAATTCCTATTTCTTAACAACTAAAATTAATTAATAGCTTGCGCAAAAGAGAACAACAAACAATATTTAAATGCCGCCTCTTACAAGAGCGAAACAAGTCTCTAGATGGGGAAGGGAGAAATGGGATAGTAGTGTCGCCACAAGAGTCTGACCCTGGCTGGTGCAGCTTTTCCTAAGGCATGTTCTTTAAAACCTATGCCTCTGAAAAATGGATTTTAAAAAAGTTCCATGACTTAATTAAGTTTGACTATCAATTGGAATATAAGTTAGCTTATCTGAGAAGTCCCAGGATTACGAAGTCTCTGGGTTACATGGGACAGAAACTGGTCAGGCTACTTGTCACTTGTCTATTTGATATGATCATTAATTCAATCAAAGTGATCACTCCTTCCATCCAGTGTTAGAGTTTAGGTAGCTCATCTAATACTAATGGATTAGTTAGGGCCTCACTCTGTCACTCACTACCATATGAGCAAGTTGGATACCCCTTCCAAGCCTTTGCTTTGAGGATTCATGAGAGAATGCATGCATAAGTTATTGCAAATAATAGCCTGAAAATAATAGACTAACAGTGGTTGTTAACATGTTCTTGTAGTGGACACCTGCCTTAAAAAATACCCAACTTAATATGTAGAATAGTCTCATTATTAAGGCAATGCTTTGTTCTATCTTTAAAAAGGGAGCACATGTATAAACTAGGATGCTTAACTTAAAATGAGACCAAGAGAAAACAACAGATTGAGCATCTAAGTAAAAACTAAAAATACTTCAAAAAGAGATTATTTTGCTATTATCCAGTGATAACAAGAAAAATATATAAATCCAGAGCTAAGGAGTTAGTGATTTTGTTTAGGGTTTTTTTTAAGACTTTAAAAAAGTCTCCCTCTGTCTATGTCTCTGCCTCTCTCTCCGTGTCTCTCATGAATAAATAAATACAATATTTTTTAAAAAGTGGGGAGCACCTAGATGGCTGGGTGGTTGATTGTCTGCCTTTGACTCAGGTTGTGATCCCAGGGTCCTGGGATTGAGTCCTGCATCAGGCTCCCTGTGAAAAGCCTGCTTCTCCCTCTGCCTATGTCTCTGCCTCTCTCTGTGCATCTCTCATGAATAAATACTTTTTAAAAAGACTTTATTTATTTATATATAAAGAGAGCATGTAAGCAGGGGGAAGGCCAGAGGGAGAGAGGGTTTCAGACTCCACGTTGAGCTGGGAGCCCAATATGGGGCTCCATCCCACAACCCAAAGATCATGACATAATCGGATATCAGCAGTCAGATGACAAACTGGACAGAGCCACCCAAGCACCCATTAGTGATTGTTAGTGATTTTGTTTTTATCAAAGATTTGTTGATTGCCATAACATAGGAGACAATGGGAACACCGAATCCTCACCTAGGAAGCAAAGGGGTAATTTGACCTGAAATTGTGTTCTGCATATCTGTAGAATTTACCCTGACACCAATCATGCTGAACTTAACCATCTACTACAGAAGCACCAGAGGCACAAAGACCAAAAAGTCTTGGGTCTGGGTGGCTCAGTCAGTTAAGCGTCTGACTCTTGATTTTGGCTCAGGTCATGATCTTAGAATCTTGAGACTGGAGTCTCACCAGGGCTCTGCTCAACCGGAATCTGCTTGAAGATTCCCTCTCTGCTCCACCCACCAAGAGCACTCTCTCTCTCTCTCTCTCATAAATAAATAAATCTTTAAAAAAAAAAAGAAAGAAAGAAAGAAAGAAAGAAAGAAAGAAAGAAAGAAAGAAAGACCAAAAGTCCAATATTACTTCCCACTCAGATCCTCACACAGAGAGAAGTAACTATTTATTTTTCAAAAGGAAGGTAATCAAAGAGAAATGAGATAATTTACAATGTTTTATATTTGTAAAGACTACAAAGTATTTTCACAACCAGTATGCATTATTTAGGCCTACCACTATGCTTAGTGAGGTCAACTGAAGAGGTTTCCATTGTGTAGAGAAGAAATCTAAGACTAGCTGTTATTTACCCAAGGTCACACAGATGGCTCCAAGAAGGTCAACTCAAACCTGGTTCTTGAGTAAAATCTTTTTTTTATCTCTAAAGGACAGAACAATAACTCAAATTCAGAAGATGACAGAAAGGAGACAGGTTAAAAATTTGCCATGATATTGTTTGGTTGGAATCATCTTAACTCTTAGTACGTTAAAATGGCAGGTAAATTACTGGGAAAGTGAGTGCCAGTGGGACTCCATTAAGGGAAAAATAAAAGGGAAATTATCAGAATTCAAGACTAACAGCTCTAAGGAGGTCTCCGGTCACAATTCAGCTCTAGGGACTCCTCCCTACCTGAACTGTTCCAGCTCTCAAGAAAGTTGACTGTGTGCAGAACATCACACAAGACTGTTGTGTGCACACATGCATGCAGCTCCCAAAATATTTGACACCAAGTTTTCCAAGGAGAGAAATAATATTTTTTTTCCTTGTTGGCTTGTTTTATTTTTAAAAAATCTCCTTTTCAGACATAATCTTTTATTAATTTTTAAAACTGACATGTGTTCACCACAACCACGGAAATCAGTGAACAAATAGAAACCCATATAAAGAAAATGTTAGGGGATCCCTGGGGGGCTCAGCAGTTTAGCACCTGCCTTCGGCCGAGGGCATGATCCTGCAGTCCCAGGATGGAGTTCCACATGAGGCTTCCTGCATGGAGCCTGCTTCTCCCTCTGCCTGTGTCTCTGTCTCTCTTTCTGTGTCTCTCATGAATAAATAAAATCTTAAAAAAAAAAAAGAGAGAGAGAAAAGAAAATGCTAATCATTTATCTTTCTCTCCCACAGAAATAAAATATACCAGCCTGGTATTTTTCTCTAGTCACATCTTACTACATTTTAAAAAAAATAAACATTGATGTAAGAGATTTGGGGTTATTACTGTCATCCAGTGCCTTTCTTACATGACAATACATTATTGACAGCCCTCTGGATCAATAGATAAAGATTTAACTTATCTATTTGAAGAAACATCTAATATCCCACAATAGGATTTATACCAGAAATTCAATCTTTCCCGTGCTGATGTACATCAAGCTTTTTGGGTTTTGTTTTGTTCTTGCCTTTGTTTTGACAAATAATGCTGTGATAAATGTTCTTTATAAGTCCTAGGCTACTATTTCATTAGGTTATATTCCTATAACAGGGATTTCTGGGATAAAATCTACATATATCTTAAATGTAAATTTTAAGGTATATTGCCACATTAGAAAAATTAAATCCAGAAGGATTAAAAACTTAAATTTTAAACATAAAATAGCAAAATCTTAGCTTCACAGAGGCACTGCCACTAGCTACTGATTATGTCTTAAGTAAATTTGAATCCAGATGAAAACCAAGATGAAAATTCTGCCTTTAAACTAATCTTAAATCAGACATGCAGATAAACGCAGTTAGAGGGAGATAGAAAGGGAAGCCCCCAAAACATTAGGCTGTCTACTTTTATTATGACCAAGAAGAACACCAACATCCAATCAAGTACCATCATCTTGGGTCTCTGGCTGAAATTTCTCAATTTCATTTTCATTTATTCTCAACCAAATCTTGCTTTATTCCTATAAGTCAGCCAAAGATCTAGAGTGGTGATCTGGGCTGGTACTCCCAAGGGGCATGTGTGAGGAATAATCAGCGGCCTTATTTGCTTATCTCCAGGGACTTAATTACTTTCAATGAGATTTCCAAAGTGAGGGGGAAAGCTAAATTCTACTTAATAGAGAAAAGCCTAAGAGGTTATGTAGGGGAGAAGAAATGAGAAAAAAAAAAATCAAGCAAATGGGAGATGCTAGGAATGAACTGAAAATTGCTTAATGAAAAGTGTATTAAGTTTTTGCTATGGAGTGACCAATGAGACTTCCTGATCTCCCCACAAAACCTTCAAAATAATCTACTTTATTTATGATACTTTAGAGCTTGATTGTTATTTGGGGGAGGGAGAGGAGATGGTTAGGAGCAATGCAAAGAAGTGCCAAGCCTGGTCTCAATGTGGGCGGGGGCTTCCCAAGGGAGGCCCTGTCACACTGGGCCGGTTTGAAGTGCTGCTCCAAAGTTGGATTAGAAATGAAATCACATCCCAATCTTAAACCCCTAAACCTCCCAATCAATCCTGGTTTACAAAGCATCTAAAGAAAGGAAATTTTTGACCAACTGATCAAAGCAGCACTCAGAATGGAACCACTGATTGAATATTGACCTCAGCAGGCACTGTAATTGCATCTTATTGGCAAATCATTACTAGTTTATCTTAGTGATAGAAAGCACAGATTGAAATTACAGAGGCACTTACTTCTCTGGATCAGGTGAATAACTAGCAGGCACAAAATTTCTCTGGCCTTTCAAAACACAGCAGAGGCATGGGGGAAGGGAGAGAGGACTGGGGATGATCAAGGGCTGGCTTAGCCAGCCTCCCTGTAACTGAGGGAGAGAACAGTATCACCATGACCATTCCAGTCCTTATCCTCTCTTCAAGTCCAGTCACACCTCCTACAAGTCTTCCTTTACCTCCCCAGACCTCATCTACTTCTCTGCCCTCTGTGATGTCCTGGTGCCATACAGTGTAGTGATTAGGAGTTCAGGTTCAAGCTATGTAAATGATTTCACACAAATTGCCCCTTTTAGTCCTTAGAACAACCCAATGGAGTGGCTATTAATGATATCCCCACTCTGGAGATGAGGAATGTAAAAATTAGAAATGGCCAAAGGTTAAAAATAAGATTAAAAACAAATATACAAAAGGCTTCTAATATACTTTATGCCCCAGGATGTAAGAATGCATACTCTGGGAAACACTGCCCTGAACTTTGCCGTCTACTTCAAATGGGGACTGGCAAACTTTTTCTGTAAAGTCACATAGTGAATTTGTTAGGCTTTGCAGGCATGATGTTATCTGTAATAGCTAATCAACTCTGTCATACAAAAGCAGCCATAGAAAATAAAATAAATGGGGATGGTAGTATTTAAATAATACTTTCTTTGCAAAATCAGGGATGCCTGGGTGGCTCAGTCAGCGTCCAAATCTTGGTTTCCGCTTAGGTCATGATCTCATGGGTTGTGAGACAGAGCTCTGAGTCAGGCTCCATGCTGAGCAGGGAGTCTGCTGGAGAGTCTCTCCCTCTGCCTCTCCCCTCACACTCACTCTTTCTCTCTCTCAAATAAATAAATAAACCTTGAAAAAAAAAGTGTATTTGCAAAATCAGGTGAGAGGCCATATTTGGCCTGTGGCCTTAGTTTGCTGACCCCTGTTCCAGACTATAAACTCCTTGAGGTCTGGACATTACTCTCAACAGGTCTTATAGAGACCTATATTAAATCTCCAATATATGCAATCTGATTCCAGAATCCAGGTTGAAGAAGAACTATCAGTAGGAATCAAGACCATTTTCTTCTCTTCCCCAAAAATTCTGCCCTGGGAACTACCCCTGATAGAGGATTATTCAGTCACAGGTCCAATTATCTCCAGTAACAGGAAGCTCATGCCTGCACAGGTTACTCATATTTATCAAGGAGCATGTGGGGGTTTTAGGGTATTTCTGTAATCAGATCTCTGTTTGTGAGACTCCTAGAGTACTAAATTGATAAATTTCCAAATACTGAAATCTTGACATGGTAAATACCTTCTGTCCAAGAAGACTAGAGCATTTTTTCTACTGAGCAGCATTGTGTAGGGTATCCTAAATATATTCACACTAGTGAATATATATGAATCTCAACTTTAAAATAACTTCTTACCCAGCCGAGAGGATCAGTAAGAGTGATTTCATTTGCATTGCTTCAGTGTAAGAGCATCTATGAGATGTGCATGCACTGCATATAATATGTATGCCTACTCGCAAACTATTTTTTCCTACTTTCTCATAATGTTCTCTTGGAATAGAAGTAGTCACACAGAACTGAAAATTCCTCTTGAATTTCCATAGAAGGTAAAATTCTCTAGAACAGCATCCATTCTTTTGTTTTAGTCAGATATTCACTCAACACATATTTACAAGCATCTACTTTGTACTCAGCCCTAAAGAAGAAGCAAATAAATATATTAGAATTCCTTCTCTCTGTAAATGTAAAATCTAGGTGAAGACATAAGACACAAGGTTATGAAGATTTAGAAAACCACATATGGTCTCTTGGTCCCATACCAGTCAGAGCATTTCTGAGGACTTCTAATGACCCTGAAGTGCCAGATGAGCTCTCAGAAATTTTACTGGTGTAAAAAGACTTAGGATAAACATATTTTCTTTCTGGCCAAATGTAATAGTCATTATTTGCTTTCTATATCACTTTTAACCTTTTAAAATGCTTTGAATATATATGACTTTTATATCTTCATTCTATGAAGTAGATAGAGCAAGCAGTGTTATTATCCTCATTCTATAGCTCAAGAAACCAAAGTCCAGAAAGGGTAAACTGTTCTCCAGTAGTCTAGTGTTTAGGATTTGGAGCTCTCAGAAAGGGTAAATTGTTTGTTCAAGGTCACACAAGTTAATGGTAGTACTGGAACTAAAACCCATCTCCTGATCCCTCACTCTTGGCTTCCCTTCAGACCAAGCAGTCTTTCTCCTCACAATGTAGATGAACCATTTATGAGTGCAACTGGCATTCCAAAAATTCTAATCAAGGCTGGAAAGAGCGGAAACCCACTCAAGCTAGCTCAAATAAAAAAGAGATAAAACACACGCAAAGGAGACACTTGGAACAGAAAGACCAAAGTGCAGTCAGGTTTCATGGAAATTTGAAAATCCGGGCAGCCCCGGGGGGTTTAGTGGTTTAGCGCCGCCTTCAGCCCAAGGTGTGATCCTGGAGACCAGGGATCGAGTCCCATGTCGGGGTGCCTGCGTGGGGCCTGCTTCTCCCTCTGCCTGTGTCTCTGACTCTCTCTGTGTGTCTCTCATGAATAAATAAATAAAATCTTTTAAAAAAGAAAAGAAAAGAAAATCCTCAGTCATAGAAGCATCTCCTGCCATCTCTCAGGTAGGTCTCTGTTTCCACCTGTCAGTCTCCTCTCTCTCTCCCACTGGCCACTACTTACAAATGGCCTGACCTCACTGGCCACTAGCCCCTGGCCCTGAGTTTACATGCCCTACTGTGCTAGACCCTCTTGCCATTGACAATGACCTCTAATTCTCCTAATTCAATTACTGGCAGACATAACCTGGACATGGGTCAAATCTTTCACAGTTAGGCACTGAGCATGAGGTCAATATTGTTATGTCTTTATGGAGACTGAGGCAGGCTCAGTAAATTGACCTTTGTCATGGGTTAACCATAAAAAGTGAATGAAATATTCCAAGTATGGCACTTAGGGCAACTCCTGGCACGTTGTAAAATATTGATAAATAATAGTTATTCCAGTGGAGTTCTATCAAATATTCATTTTACTTGCATGAATTCAACCACATATATTCAGGAAAGGAAAGAGAGAATAAGGAAACATTTCAATACTACAGCATTTCAGCCCAGCATCCTACTCAAAGAATGTTGCCTTCAGTGAGTATGAGATGAAAGACAGCTCTGCTATTCCTTCATTGGGTCCCAGTCCCTCTGGGTCTCTCACAGAGCATCTCCCCATGTTGCCTACGATTCTGATGTTTAAAGATAAGTGGATTTTTTTGTACAACATGGCCAGTGACTTCCTCTGGTACTCAAGAGCCAGGTTCAACACTGGAGAAAATGCCTGCACTGGGAGTCTCCAATGAGACACCTTTTGAAGGCTTTAAAAAATAATGTTGGGTGGTTTAAAAAAAATGGCTTTAGGGACACCTGGGTGGCTCAGTGGTTGAGTGGCTGCCTTCGGCTCAGGGCATGATCCTGGGATCTTGGGATTGAGTCCCACATCACTCTCCCTGCATAGAGCCTGCTTTTCCCTCTGCCTGTGTCTCTGCCTCTCTCTCTCTCTCTCTCTCTCTGTCTCATGAATAAATAAAATCTTTAAAAAATGGCTTTAACATTTTTTTTAATTTGGCTTAAGCAATTTTCACCTTATACACTGTCTTTTTTATTATAGTAAAATGTACATAACATAAAATTTATCATCTTAACCATTTTTAAATACAAAATTCAGTAGTATTAAGCACATTCACATTGTTGGGCATCATTGCACCATCCATCTCTAGAACATTTTCATCTTCCCCAAATAAATTAACCGTATGTAAACCAAGGTCCCAAACATACTCTGTGTTTTTTGTTTGGTTGACTAGTTTTTGGTTTGGGTTTTTTGGGGTTTTTTGTTTTGTTTTGTTTTGTTTTTTGTTTTTTTGTTTTTTTGTTTTGTTTTGTTTTGTTTTTTGCAGTGAAGTGTGTTGTACAAGACATTTATCAAATTATTTGCTTGGATTTTTTTTTCTCTCCATATATACTCTTCCTTGGCATGTCATTCACTCCATTGCACTTACCCCTGCTTACACTCTGATAATTTCCAAATCTATCCCTGTAGATTAAATCTCCTTGTTAAGTTTTAAGACAAGTCATTTTAGGTTTTACATCACATCTTTGACTTCAATATGTTGAAAAACAAGTCCATCTCACTACCCACCATCTTCTTTCTGCCATGTTATAAATCTCTTCAAGAGGTCATGAATAAGCTTATTGTCCAGATAAAAAATGCAAACATCTTTGAATCTTCATTTTCCCAGCCTATTGACAATATCATTCCAGCAGCAAGCTCTCCGGATAGAAACTGGTCCACAATTACAATGGGCACAGTGAGGCTAAGGCTCCGGTACTACGTATGGAAAGAAGAGGAATATTTGAGATATATTTGGAGAATAAATGCCCTTGCAATGTGGCAGGACAAATGAGATAAAGAGTGAAAGTAATTACATGAGGTTTTTTTTTCATACTCACATAGCAAGATCATGGTTGAGATTGTCCTAGAGCCCTGGATTGTTGACCACTGTGTAGGCTAATATTCTTACCATTGTACAATTTCTGTTTTGTGCCGAAGTTTTTATAGAGTTCTTTCCTTGAAACTGCAGAAGAAGCTGCAGGTAGAAAGATGCCCTTTTGGAATAGCAATCATTTCAAAATAATCTAGTTAAAACCCACTATATTAGTTAACAGAAAGCTGGTCAGGGTAGCAAAGAGAAAGCAGGGACCACCAAACCTACTAACAAATGAATTCCATTTCCAGACCCTCGTGAAAACCAACTGTAATTCTTGCCCTTCAGTTCCATGAGATGCTCTCATATCCTCCCATTATGATTTTTTCCATTCTTTGTAATCAAAACTGAATGTCAAAGACGTTCCTTAAATCCTGGTCTAGTACATGATTTCAAAATTTATTATCTTATAGTACTGAAGTATAACAGCAGTACCTGCAAGCTAAAATCAAGGAGTTAGGGTGGCCCTGATGGCTCAGCGGTCTAGTGCCGCCTTCAGCCCAGGGCGTGATCCTGGAAACCCGGGATCGAACCCCACATCGAGCTCCCTGCATGGAGCCTGCTTCTCCCTCTGCTTGTATCTCTCTCTCTCTCTCTCATAAATAGATTTTAAAAAATCTTTAATAAAATACAATCTGGGTGTTAGCAGGGACTAATTTCCTTCTGAAAACTCCAGGAGAGAATCTATACTCTCGTATTTTCTACCTTCTAGAGTCTGCCCACAGTCCTTGGCTCATGGCCCCTCCTTGCATCTGCAAAGCCAGCAAGGGTAGGTTCTTCTCACATCACAGCACTCTGGCCTCCTTCCATTGTCACACTTCCTCTCCAATTTCTCTTCTCCCTCCTTCTTTCATTTTTAAGGAACCTTGTGTTTTATAGTGTATCCTTCCAGACAATCCAGGGTAACTGCCTTATTTGGCAGTCAGCTGATCATCAATCTTAATGCCATCTGCAACCTAATTGCCCTCTGCTGGATAGAGTGACACATTCATAGGCTGCAAGGAATAGGACATTAGCATCTTGTCTGTCTACACAGTCTTTTATACAAGTTGAAGGGGAGAAGCATTGCGGCACTGAAGTGGCGTGTTCTGCAGAACACCAGTACTGTATAAGACTAACGGAATGTTCTCTTATCAGATATTTTTGGGAAAACTATTTTAAATCAAAACAGGTTTCTTTTCTGTAGGATTTCAGAATATTTGATGTGTTAGCGTGCATGGTGAATTGACAAGAACATATTTCAGAAGCAGATTTCACATAGAATTCCCTTCAAGATAATCCCTAAATATTGATCCTTCATGGAACTTTTAGAATAAAATCTATGACACTGTAATTTTTTTCTTTTAATACATGGCTGAATTCTCTTTGTTAATACTATGTTGGACGCTTGCATCTTTGCTTATAAGTAAGATTGGATTATAGTCTTCTTTTTCAGTGTGATTTTTATTTGGTTTTAGTCATTTACCAGAGGAATTAGGAAGATTTGCTTTTTTCCCTTATATTCTAGCATTATTTGGATAATGTAGGTGTTAGATATCCCTAAAAGTTTAGAAAGAGTGCCCTATAAAATCATTCAACCCTGGTATCCTTTATTTTTTATTTATTTTTCATCTTATACCTTTAAAAAAACAGATTTTATTTTTAGAGCAGTTTTAGGTTTATAGAAAAAATGAGCAGAAAATACATAGAAATTGAGCAGAAAGTACATGGGCTACTCACTCCCCACCTCTTCCCCCAGTTGCCCCTTTATTAACATCATGCAGTAGTTTGGTACATGTTATAATTGATGAGCCAATATTGATACTTTATTATTAACCAAAGTCTTTAGTTTATATTAGGGTTCATTCTATAGATTTTTGATAAATGTATAAAAATATGTATCCATTATTTCAGTATCATACAGAATGTTTTGCTGCATTAAAAATCCCCTGTGGCAGGTCCCTGGGTGGCTCAGTCAATTAAGCATCCAACTCTTGATTCCGGCTCAGGTTATGAGCTCAGAGCCCTGGGATCAAGGGCCTTGTCAGGCTCCCCACTCAGCATGGAGTCTGCTTAATATTCTCTCTCCCTCTCCTCCTACCCTCCACCCCCCCATGCATGCTCTCTAAATAAATAAATAAATAAATAAATAAATAAATAAATAAATAATCTTAAAAAACAAAAACCTTGAGCTTCACCTACTCATCCTCCTTCCCTTTCCCCCAGCCCTTAGCAAACACTGACCTTTGTAGTGTCTCCATAGTTTTGCTTTTTTCCAGAATGTCATATAGTTGGAATAATCTACTATATAACCTTCTCAGAATGGCTTCTCTTACTTAACAGTATGTATTTAACATTCTTGCATGCCATTTTGTGACTTAATAACTCATTTCTTTTATTGCTAAATAATATTGCATCATATGAACTTGCCTCTATTTGTTTATTTACCTATCAAAGGACACCTTGGTTGCTTTCAAGTTATGATGATTATGAATAAAGTGGTATAAACATTTGTGTATAGTTTTTGTGTAGCCCTAAATTTTAATTTCATTTGAGTGAATTAAGGAGTGCAAGAGTGCGATTGCTGCTTGTATGGTAAGAGTATATTTACTCTTTTCGTTTTTAAGATTTTATTTTTTGTTTGTTTGTTTGGCAGGTGAGGGGCAGAGGGAGGAGAATCCACAAGCAGACTCCTCACTGAGGGCAGAGTCCGATGCAGGACTTGATCTTATGACCCTGAGATCATAACCTGAGCCGAAATCAAGGGTCAGTCGCCTAACCAACTGAGCCACCTGGGAGCCCCCAGAGTATGTTTACTTTTGTAAGAAACTGCCAAAATGACTTTTAAAGTAGGTGTACAACTTTGCATTCCCTTCAGGAATGAATGATACTTCCTGTTGCTCTACATCCTTGCATTTGATATTGTCAGTGTCTTGGATTTTATCCATTCTAATAGGTATGTAGTGACATCTTGTTTTAATTTGTAATTCTCCAATGAAGTATGATGCTGAGCATCTTTTTCTGTACATATTTGCCATCGGTAGATTTTATTTGGTCAGGTGTCCGTTCAGATCTTTTGTTCATTTTTTAATTAGACTGTTTTATTGTATTTTAAGACTTGTTTGTATATTTGGATATCGGTATTATCTTCATAAACTAGAATCTGTTTTTGTTTTCTGGAAGAGAATTGGTATCATTTCTTCCTTAAATATTTGTTTGAATTCACTAGCAAGCCCATCTGAGCCTGGTGCTCTCTGTTTGGGAAGGTTATTAATTATTGATTCAATTTCTTTAGTAGATACAGGTCTTTTCTGTTTACCTATTTTTTCAAGTGAGTTTTGGTAGGTTTGTCTTTCAAGGAATTGGTCCGTTTCACCAAGGTTATCATCAAAATTGTTCATAATCCTGAGAGCTCTTAAAATTGTTGGTTTTAGAAAAATGTTTATATTGTTTTTATGATTATTAAAATTGTATGAATATTTACCTCTGTTGAACCAATTTTAATAACTCATGTTTTTAGTAAGCTATCTATTTGAAATTTATTGGCATATGGTTACATAAAACATTCCTTCTGGTCCTTCTAAACTCTTAACATCTATAATGACATTTCTATTTTTTCCAAAGGTTTGACTCTATCTCTTGTTTTTCTCCAGTAGACACTCAAAGCCCACTCTGACACTCTGAAGAAGTTGTTTTGCTTTATTAATTGCATTTTGTTCCCTATTCCACTAAATTAGCTTTCACCATCATTGATCATCTCATACCTCTGTTTGGATTATTTTGATATTACCTTTAGTTTCTTAAGTTAATTATTTAATTCACCTGGATTTAAAAAAGTTCTTGTTTAATAACTAAAATATTCACAATGAGCTACATGGTTTTCTAAATGATTTGTAAACTTGGGCTTGAATTTCTCCAAGACTCCTATATTTTTGAATTGCTACAGTATTCTTAATGGCTGTATGATCAATATGGACAAACTTTCTAGTTGTAAGAGCAAAATATATATTTGCTGTAGATCATAAAATGTTATATGCATTTATTAAATGAGATAACAGTGTCCACCTCATTAGCATTCTCCTTACTTTCATTTCACTAAATACCCAATTCTCTTCACTTGCTAGAAGCATCATTAGAGACTTTCTTGGGAGGTCTAAACTCAGAGCATTGAGACACTAGACCAGTCATATCCTATTTGCAAAGTCCTTCTTGGTTCCCTTTCTGAGAAAGAAAAATGTCTGAATGTTCTGAAGGCCACAGGCCATACACTGACAGGGAACCCATTCTAATTAAGTGCTCACTGTATAAATAAGCTGCTTAAATACACTGAGTTTTCTGAAGTAGAATTTGATCTCCACAAATTACAGAGGAAACCAGTAAAAGAAAGAGACTGCTCTCTTCTGTATTTCCAAGGAACACGATTCCAATAGACGACAATGCAGCCATCATATGAAAAGGCCAAAAGCTAATGAAAAGGCAACAACTCATTTAAATTAATTCTTTACAATATCCTTCATCAACCTCCTCCTCCATATTCTGACCATCATCTGTGTGTGCTTCAAGGTCCAACTCATTCAGACCAGAACCCCTGGGAGAGCTTTAGAATTGATGGTTTTGCTTTACATCTCTGACCCTTCCCATCATTCAACCCCCATGACCTATATTCCCAAAGTATTACTCTGAGAACACCATCTTCTGCAGATTTCCCCACAGAGTGAAGTCAAAACTCTTTAGATACTAAAGTTCCTTGACAGTAGGGTCAACCCTCTTTTCTAACCTTTTTTACCTGTCTATTCCCATTAGCCCTCGATCTTCCCAGACTGATAAGTTCATGGATGGCATACCTAATTTTTATTTTTCCCACCACTGAGCATATTCAAGCTGAAAGTCTTTTCTTTCCGAAACTGAAAATAAGCAATAAGTTAATTCCTGCCATACCTAAAGCCATGGTTCACTGGTAACTTGCGGCATACTAGACACTGTGGTGAATGTTTTACATTTCCATTAATCTGCAGTACACTTCAATAAGATAGGTACTGTTATTATCACTGGCCATTTAACACACAAGGACTCAGATGCTTTGAGCAGCTAAGACTGAATCCAAAGCATACTTGGTTAAGAATTACACTATTACTCTCTCTTAATTACCCTGCCAGGACCAAGAGATGCTTTGCAGCCTAGACCAATCACTCGCATAGTGTAGGCACTCAAAAAAATCATTCTTAAATGAATGAATAAATGATTTCATGACTGAGAGAATATGGAAATATATGCTGAAATGCTTTAGAAGTTATGAACTACTATGCAAATATTATTTATCACACATAAAATCGCCATTAATAGATTGTTTTTATGAGAGTGACTCTTCACTTAATCCTATGATTTAAGTTAATACATACTAAAAACATTGGCTTCTGTTTCTGTTCATTGTTTTTCTCCCAAACCCAAGTAGAACCTCACCTTCCATCATGTGAACCTCATGTCCAATGGCATATAGAGCGACAATATGAAAACATCATATTGAAATTAGCCTTCTCATATGCAAATTATTGGAAAGTCGGAATCAGTTCAAAACAAAAGACCGTGGAGGGGCTGTGTGTGTGTGTGTGTGTGTGTGTGCATGCGTGCATATGTGCCCACACACCTCCACTCAAAATTTCAAACATTTGGCCTTGCTACATTTTATGTGAACCAGTCTCAGAGCCTCCTTCTGACCTTGTACAATCTCAAATCACACACAAGCACCAGATGTCAGTGTTGTGCAACTTTCAGGCTGACTGCTCAAGGAGGCAAGCCAGTCTTTGTCGCTTAGAGACAGAATCAACAGTCATTTATACACATGAACACAAACACTCTTAGGTGCTAGATAAATCTTAGAGTTCACTACAAAGAAACTAATTTGATAATGTACACAGCCCCTCCTAAAGATGCAGCTGTGAGTCAAGGGCTGGAATGAATAGGCACGGGATGGACAGTGGAACCCACAGCATTCTTCTGGCCCAGAAAGAGATGGAGACATCCAGAAAGTACTGGTCTGACTCCTCGGCCACAACTGGTGTGAGCGAGAGCAGAGGAAGGTCGGTTTTGTTTGATTAACGGACACTGCTTTGTATTAACAAGTAATGTGGTCAGATGGCCAAACTCCTAGTATGCCCTCAAGGCCTGACATAATCTGCCTCCTGTCTGCTTCTGCAGCCTCTCTGGGAGGCTCACTCTCCTCCTTTCTCTCTACTTCACTCACTGTCCTCTTTCCATTCCAAGAACTATGTTTCCCTCTGGACTCAAAAGATCTGCTTGTCATGTTCTTGCGATTTCCTTAGCTCTTACTTCTTCTGATCTCAGCTCAAGTGTCCCTTTGAAAGGAAAGGTCAGGCCTCATAGGTCAGGTCTCTTCTTTTATGTTTTTATGGTACCCTTTAATTGCCTTTCATAGGCTTATCACAATTTGCAATTATATATTTGTCTGATTATTTGATTAATGTCTATGTAGCCAACTTCAACTGACATGTAAACCCCATAGTGAATATGGCTATTTTGCCCATCACTGCTTTCCCAGTACCTAGCATAGTGCTTGGCACATAGTTCTCAATAAATAAATGTGAAACAGATGAATGAATGAATGAGTACGCTGGTGAACAAGCAAATGCATGAATTGATTCCATCAACTTAAACCCTGAACTTCCACATATAAAGGAGCACACAGTAGAGTGGAAATAGGGGTTAATATCTCAGATAGCTGGAAGTGTCATGGTCACTGTGTTTCCCCAAATCCTGAGAACTTGTGAGGCTTAGAGACCTGTAGGAATGCACTCTGATTTGATCTAAATTATGGTAGCAGGGCTGGAGTTCTCCAGGCAGCAACAGATTTCTGTCAGGTACTGGTCCTATCAGTAAGGAGAAGAGGTCAGGTTGCAAATAGATGAGGAATACTGGCCTTTCCTCAGAATAAACTATTTGAAATGTATTATGTGCACAAGATTATAGACAGAGATAGAGAAGACAGATGGGCTGAATTTGTTCTTCTGGGGCATGTGCCCAAACGGGGGAAAAAAAATCTAGCTATTTTTCTTTCTTCCACAAGATGGAGCAATCGGAATGAATTCACTACAAAACGAGGACTCTAGATCTGGTGAGACCAGAAAAATGGAGCCAGTTTTGAACTTGTTTATGCAACTGTGTAACATTTTCTAAAAAGATCAGGCCTGGGGCAGACAAGAGTAGGCAAGAGGACAGAGACTAGGGCACATGCCCACTCTATAGTGAGGTCAAAGGGACACTGCCCAGTTTCCAGAACCCCTAGCATTTCAGCCCCAGGGAGCCGTAAGGGTCTACAGCTCAGAAACAGCTGCTGCAAAATTGAGCAAATTTACCATGCAGAAACATTTCCTCACATTAGGAGGAAATTCTAGATGAGATATAATGATGCCTACTTTGAACTAAATTATTTTAATATGATCAATCACAATGTACGAATTCTGCTTCTTAATATCTTAGCTTGCTGCTTAGACTGTGCAATGATTTCATTCAGTGGAATATTCCATAATGCATTAAATCAGGCCCTACATAAAATAATTATGATGCCAGAAAACTAGAGTTTTATTTAGATAAAACTAGAGTTTTGTTTTTCTACCTATGACCTATTTTCACACAACCCTTCTTGCTTCTACTGGTTACAGATCCACTCCAAGGTCATTATACATTCGTCCCTGGAAAGAACTTGCGGGAAATGGGCTGGACAATAATTTCTAGATTAAATTAGCATTCTTCAGAAAGATAATTAATATTTCTGTGGTGTTTCTTTATCATCATTATCTCATTTGATTCTCCTGATAACTCTGCGGGTTAAATACTGTTTTTATCATCACTGTCTCAAAACCTACAATATGGGATATTTACTTTTTCAGTATGCACAGCAACTAAGTACTGGAGGTAGGCATGAACTCAGATCTTAGGACTAAGTTCTTACCATAAGGGAGTCAGCATGTGTGCGTATGAGGGCCAAATGTACACTGTATGAGTTTGGAAATCCAGCTAACCTGGATTAAATAACAGAAAATTTACTGACTCACATACTGGAAAAGTCCAGAAGTCCGAGTTGTCGAAAGGATGTCATCACAGACTCAGTCCTAGGTCTAAAGTTCATCTGCCAGCCTCACCTCATAATTTCAGTGGTCGCAGGTTATCTCCTCATGGTAACAAAATAATCTAAGTAGGTCCACATCTCATAAAGTCCCACAGAATCATATTGTTTAGGAGAAAACTGCCTCTCTCTAGAGTTCCCTCACTTGTGACCCACCCTCTAACTAGCTCAGACTGGATCCATGTCTGAATCCATCTCAGCTAGGAAGGTGAGTGTGGTTTACTGTCCCAATCTAATCAGAATCCCTACACTGAATTGGGGAGTAGTATCAATCTCCCCTAAATTCTCATTGCTAAGAATGAGTGAGTGGTGCATTATCCAAGAGGACAGCCAGAAGGAGGAAACAGATTCTGCGAAATCCAAATACACTTATCTTTTTCTGGAATTTAATAAATTATAAAACATTGCTGCTGAATAAGTAAAAATCTGTGAGGGTTCTAGGTCTATCTTGATTGCTGCACAATTCTAAGAAAATCTATGAAAGAATGTCCCACAGAAGGCCTTATGCATTAGTTTTAGAAAACTTGAAAACCAAATTCATAAGACCTGGTGCCTGGAAAGCAGAGGATTGCTCAGTAGCCCTGGAGAGGTCAGACTTCTGGAGCAGGTAAGTATTGAGAGGCTATAAGTGGTGGGGGAGATGCAAGAACAAAAAACCAACTAAGGTTGGAAACTTGCTAGGTCTCTTGCATAAACATCTACAAGGAGGAGTGCTATCTAATGAAATCTCAGAGCATATTGTCTACCCAACCATGTATTTCTCTAAACTATAGTTTTCTCATTAGCACACGTTCCTGGGGGTGGTAAGAACCACCTATATTTCAGTGTTTTATGAGAATTGAAGGTAATAATGTTCACGAAATCTTTGTTATTATAAATACTACGCAAAGGAAAAAATTATATTGCTGGACATTTTGTTTATAGTTTTAAGTTGCTGAGAAAGAAAGAAGTGTCTGTCAGAAAACAATTCTCCTTTGACCTTTCCAAAATGGGTGGTGGTTGGTTACATGCACCTCTTTTACGCCAATTTCCTGTTAGCTCCACCGCAACAATCTCAAGTCCCTCAGAAGTTCACCAAATCCAATCCACAGTGAACTTTTTGTACCCACTAAATAGTATATATATGGGTCTATACATGTGTTTTCCGAATTGGCTAATTGGCCCCACTTACAGAGCAGACTATTAAGAATTATCAAATAAAAATCTAAAATGCTGCTCTACTTTATAAAAGAGCTGGGAGTAAAAAAAAAAAAAAAAAAAAAAAGAGCTGGAAGTTCTGAAATGCAATGCCTCCCGTTGCTTAATGGAGCTGCACTTCTAAAAGAATCTGCATCCAATTTCTTTTGGGATGTCATCCGCAGTGGTCCAGGCAGTATCACTAAGCAGCTCTGACTTAGAGATAGTGCACAGACTTAGAAACACGGTCTTGGATGTGGCTAGGTGGGTATCATGGTCCAAACATCGTTTTTTCTCTCCAGTCTCAGCAATTAGAGAAATGACAGTTTACTCCCTCTGAGAGTTGTACATAAACAAACAATTACACAAGGAGCAAGAGTTAAAAGAAATAGAATCCCTACCACACGGACACATTTTCTCTCACTTTATCTCAGTGGTAATCACTACCTTGTCTTTTACAGTTTTCTAACCTAAAAATGATCCACTCTGGTTCTTTTCTTAGTATCTGAGGTTCTATAAGAAATCACCGTTGTGTGACCATAAGGCTTCGGAGCTTTGAAAGAACAATATGAAAAACTTCCCCCTTCTCTTTCCAGGCATGAAAATCTTTGGTTAACTGCAAAAGAGTTAGGATGTCATCCTTCCCATTTCACTTCCAGCAATGAACTCTGCCACTAGTATTCTGTGACAGCCATGTAAAAACAAGAGACAAAAGTCTTCACATTTAATATGAAATAGAACCGGTGTTGTTCTTCAGAAATTTTGCTTGGTGTTTGGGATGCAAGCATGTGTTTGCCCCCACAAAGGGGGCAACTTGCCTCTAAGTTGCTCTCTAAATAGCTCAAACTAAAAAGATTGTGTCTAAGTCTGTGAACATATACTTAATTCCTATCCTTAGAAATACTCTTACCTTAAATGTAGAAGTTTCAGGGATTCCTCATCTAAATCTCTCTTCCTCAGGCAGCCCGGGTGGCTCAGCGGTTTAGCACCGCCTTTGGCCCAGGGCATCATCCTGGAGACCCAGGATCGAGTCCCACATAGGGCTCCCTGCATGGGGCCTGCTTCTCCCTCTGCCTGTGTCTCTGCTTCTCTCTCTCTCTGTGCCTCTCATGAATAAATAAATAAAATCATAAATAAATAAATAAATAAATAAATAAATCTTCTTCTAACATCCCTTTGTCATTCAATAGTATCATGAATGCTCTTTACATAGAATCACTTAAAATTATCCATTATTAACTATATTTTTCAATATATTTTACTTAACTCCTGAGAGGTCGGTAGAAGTGTTCTTTTATTTGGAGATCCTGCTTTTACTCTTCATATTTGAAAGCACAACTGTAACATATTCATTTATAATAACTACAGTGAGTTCTTCATGTGTGGAAGGTATTCCAAAATAAAAATTCATTGGATAATAATAGCTTCATTTACATAGCATGTGCTATCCTTAAGCCCTAGCCTGAACATTTTATAGATATTGATTCATTTAGCTTTTATATAGCCATAGGAAGTAACTCTATCATTGCCCATTTTGCAGATGACATAACTGAGACATAGAAAGATGCACCCAAGGTTATACAGACAGTAAATGCCAGAGCTGAGATTTTTAACTTGCTAATCTAGCCCCGTATTCTAAGCTCTACGCCAATCAGAAGTACTCCTACAACATTAAAGATTCAGAACCTTGATTTAAAAAGCAGAGAAGGGACGCCTGCTGCTCAGTGGCTCAATGGTTGAGCGTCTGCCTTCAGCTCAGGGCATGATCCCAGGGTCCTGGGATGGAGTCCCGCATCATGCTCCCCGCAGGGAGCTTGCTTCTCCCTCTGCCTCTGTCTCTGCCTCTCTCTGTGTGTCTTCCATGCATACATAAATTTAAAAATCTTAAAAGATAATAAATAAAAATAAAAAGCAGAGAAATGATATCTCATTAAAATCTGTTCAGGATTGTAATTATCTGCTTATGTCAAGTGAGAGCTAACGATCCTCGTGGTTCTGAATGATATTGATTTGGTAGGGGTGGAGGGAACGCTTATCTCTGTATGGGCCAATTTGTACAGTGAGACCTTAAATACATATGATCTGCTTAACTCTTGGGCAGCCCTGCTCAATTATCTGTATCAAGTTTATTAACGTCCATAACTATGTGAGTTAGAGAAGTAGCTACTGAGCAAGGACAAACATAAAAACCCAGAGTCACCTTTTCGACACAAATCAAGATGATTTTTAGAGTGAGAGTCTGTAACTTTACTCATTTAAAAATATGAGGGTACATTGAAGAAGCTTTGGAAAAAAAGAATGTATTGTAAGATTATTTTCCCAAGGGCTGCTGCTTTAAGACTTGGAAGAAGGGACATACTGCCACCTAGATCCTGTCATTGTTGCCCAGCTCTGCTTCTCTGTCAACTTCGTTCCTTCCCCTCAAGTCAGCTTTATCAACCTAGTAAAAATCGCAGCTAAGTTTCCTTTATTGGAAACTTTCTGACTGTCTCTCTCATTTCCAATTTGAAAATTTCTAGAGGAACTTTGACCTATGTTGTGCCATTTGTCCAACCCTGGATCAGTCAGGTATGGTCAGGAAGACAGGGTCAGATAAGAACATGGTGGCTGGAAACAATGTTGGGGAGCACAGGAGCTCCCCGAATTAAAAATGGCCTATTTCGAGACTGGTGGCCCTGGACAGGCAAAACAGGCAGGACACAAATCTGCCCCTGACCAGCTATGGGAGAGAAATTCCCGGAGTCTCAAGTCTGTTTACTCATACTAAGAGTAACAGTCCTGTCTATTTCACCAAATTGTTGTAAGAATTGCCTGAAACATGTGTGAATGTGCATAGTAACTTGAAAAATATTACGAAATTTCAAGGTATGACTGTTGCCATTACTATCTATAAAGGTAACTAAATTTCCCATTTTTCACACTGATGCCTGGAGTCAGACTGACACAGCAAGTGGTTTGAACAAATTGAAGCTCATCTAACATCACAGGCTGTGAGTGTACTTCTTCTCAAACCATATTGCAGTCCAGCTGTGCATGGTTATTACGCCAAGTTCATCAAGAGATGGTTGAGTTTCTCAGAGAGCAGGCATGGGGAAAGCAGAATGAGGCTCAGATGGAACGGAATAACTCCACCAGGAAACCCTGCTTAGCCTACCTTCCAGAGATCTTCCTTTTACTTCCTGAGCTCGAATTCACTGCTATATACCGGAGACAATTATCAGTTAATTAATTTCCATGTGGACAAAGATGACTGTTTAATAGGTCAGCTATGTGTCACCCTGCAGTGAAAACCAGCAACGGGAAGAAGGGTAAATGATAAAAGGGATCAATAGTTTGATGCCTCTCCTGAGTCAACACTAGATGTAGGGATTCAGTTGCTGTTTGGGTACCAACTTCACTGCTAATGAGTGATGAATGACTGACTCTCATAAATAAAGCTTGCTGCTTCTGTGCTACCCTTCTCTTCACACAACATCAAAGGGAGAGTCTCCAAATAAGTGCACAACTTACATCACACACTACAATTTCCTGAGCATGTTCCCAAATATCATTTATCTCAAATGATACACTTGCGGTCTATTAGAAATACTGCTGAACATAGGAGCCCCAGGTATGTGCCAGTGAACCAGTCCAGCGACCTTGGGAAATTCTCAGCCTCCACTTCTTCATTTATAAATTGGGAGTGCTAATATCTATCTCAAAGTATTAGTGCGAGGCTTAAATGCAAAGATTTATGAGAGATACTCTGCAAAATAAATGCTATGTAAATATGAAGAATTTTTCATAAGGTCCCTATGAGAATCCCATCAAAGGATGCAAGGGACATATAGAACCTCCATGCTTGTGCTTAATGAAACAGGAACTGGGACTCAAAATGTTCCAAAGACTTAGCCAAGATCACTCCTAGAGGCTCAAAGGTAGAGGTGTTCCAGTCCAAATTCACTTTACTATGTTGCCTTGGCAATGGTCCACCAGAGACAGATGTCAATACATTTTTTTGAAAATATACCCTTTTTCTACTATTATTTAAGCTAAGAATAGAAAATGTCATTAAAGACAAATGAGCCATCCCCCAAATTATGATAATGTATGTAATGTCTATGATGGTACTTAGGATGGTCCTAACCCTTATACCATCCCATCTCCCAAGGAAAGGAAGCTTGGTGCACCATCTGAATCACACCCTTTAAAAAACTCAAATAAGAGAAGGATGGATTTTATCCAGAATTTTGAGCTGTTTCTTACATGTTCCTAGAGATCACCCCACTGGTCTAGTTCCTGACTTCATATGGCTGTGCTCAAATAGCCATCTCATCAACATTGATCTCAGAGGTTTAAATTAATTTTGAAGGTTGCAAAGCTAAGCACTTGTCTTTCTGTGTAGCCCTTAACTGCTATTTACCCACTCGGTTTGGGCACACTTGTGCTCAGGTGTACTGAGAGGCCCCAAGTGGAGATTCACCAGGCTTAGCATCATCTTCACCTCTCCTGCTAGGGAAGAATGCTTCTTCAAGCCAGAAGGATGATCTGGGAAGTCGCTGGCTCCCCAAATGACAGAAGAGAGTAGTGTAAGGGAGTCATGCTGAAACTGATTTTAATGTATGCAAATTATTTAAGCCCATGGTACTAACTAATGCTGTATGTTCTAATCACCTGCCAAACCTGAAAACAAAGCTACCAACACTTGGCCCACCCCAGATGAGTGACACCAAAACACCTGAGAGCAGGGCCTTGCTTTCACTACTGCAGGCATTTTCCACACTCTTCAAATGTGATTGAGATGGGAACAGCTTTTCCTTTGGTCTCAGTTCCCAGGGTCCTTGCATAATAGGAGTGGCTCATTGTACTGAGTAGAATTTAAAATATACTGTAAAAGCATAGTTAGCATTTAACATTTTTCTGTGTTATACATTACTGTATACATTGTACATTTGTAAATATATTTACAAAAGTAGTGAGTTTTTTTGCACCACCACCACAGTGGGTACAGGTTGAGACTTAGGAGATGCAACAGGCATTCCTACTACATTCAGTTAGCTGAAGGATAAATAAGCACAGGAACTATAGCCAGCACATCACTCTCATCTCACTGGTAGGCTAGGCAGCTACCTAAGCATGCAGTTTCTTTGGCGCTCTCATCCATTTCGGTGAAGCCTGGCTATGGTAGATGAACACCCATATGTGCTCATCACCTTTATATGGAGAACCTAACAGCCTTTGCTTGTTGCAGTCCTTTACCATTCTGGTCACAGGCGCCCCTTTCCCCTCCCCATCACTCTCCCTTTCTAGGAGCAATCAGATTTTCACAGCACACGAGGTAGACACTTTAGCTTGTGGTAACCTTAACGCAGTAGTTTGAAGAAACTTGTGGTGTAAGAAGATCCATGGGCTTCTTAACTCAGAGTTCTATATACTTCCTAGTGAGTGAACTGTGGATAAGTATAGATTTGAGATATTTTGAAGAGTGACGTTGACCGGGTGAGACCTCCACCTTTCTGTCTACTATGAAACCTAATGCCCCAGGGAAGTTGCACTTTTGCAATCAAATGTAGAAGTGAGGTCCTGTGGGCTTCTACCAGTGAGAAGTGAGGTCCTGTGGGCTTCTACCAGTGAGTTTAGTCTTCTGCTTGGCTAAAGAGAGGCTCTTGTTTAGTTGGGCAATAGCAAGATAATTCAGAGATGCTTGAAAGCATCTCCATCGCTTCTCTCGGAAGCAATCACTTACCTTGTCTGAGCCCATTACACCACCCTGGCTAGCATCAGGAGAAAGTAGCCACGATCCTAAGGGAAAAGGCAGGACTATGGAGGGACCGGTAACACCAGTGTTAAACCAAACAGGTGCTTGGGTGGCACCGTCCTTTCAGGAACAAAAATTAACCTGGGTTTCTGAAGCTGCCTGGTCTGGCCCAACAACAGACTCCAAAGACAGGCTTATGAGCATCCTGGGCCTTGGTTCTTACTTGTCAAAGGGAAAAAAAGGAGTGTCCCACCCTCCTACATTCTACAATTGCTGTTGCAGCTGCAGGATCTTAGAGATGGCCCCTGCTGCTTCATGGCAAGAGGCCCTTCATAAACTCCAGTTGTCAACATGAAATCAGCTCTGCTCTGGGCAAAGGGCTATTTCACTGTCCCAATATTTGCACTTGGCTAAACCACATCCACAGGCCAAATGAGCACTTTTTTAAAAATTCAATTATTTATCTTTCCCGACATGAGCACAACATGCCGGCTCCAAGAGTCCCAGGCAAAAATTTCATAAAAGCTGTAAAGTACAAATAGTCCTCTTTTAAAAGAAAAGGGGTGGGGCTCATCCTGCAGAACAAAGCCCCCCTTTGAAGACTAGTGATTCTAATTTGGAGCTGTTTCCCACTCCCAATTCTAAATCTGCATCATTAAACCATGAACGGAGTGAAGAGTAATAATTGTGAGCGAGCCGAGTATTTCTTAATGATTTTCTGTCTTATACCCAAAGCAAAAAAGCCAAATGCTTACTCAAAATCTGCGGGGGGAGTCAGGGTGGGACTTGGGTTTTGCAATTTCTTTTTTTTTTTTTCTATAGTCTTTCTTCTTCCACTGAAAGTGTCTATAAAATTTTTAAAGGAAAGTAGGTTGCTAAAATGTACTTAATTTGCCATGATAGATTGAGTCCATGCTTCAGTGACTGTAATTGAATCTGTGACCTATTTCTTTAGTAAAGTAGAAATAGTCTCTGGGGTTTTTGTCACTACCATCTTTTAATGAAATTCAAAAAGACTGTCAAAATGTCTACACTTTTTCTACTGGTTGTTAATGTTATTACTTTACAATTTGTTACTTTTTAATTAATCTTAATAAATGTGTACACACTCTACCTGGCTGTTGGAAATGCTAGACATTGATTCTTCACTGTCAGAAAGCAAAACAAAATTAAAAGGCCAGAAAGGATGGAGTGGCCGGGAATGGGGTGGGCACATTTTAGTTCCACTTTCAAAAAACACTTGCAGGCATCAGTTTAGAGACTCTGTCCTGAGAAGAGGGGTACACGCTGTGTCAGCAGCAAAAGGCTAAGGGGCTTCCCCTTGGCCCTCCTTGTGCTGGTGCCACCACTAACTGCTCCAACATTGCTTATGGGCTGCAAACATGACAAGCCGACAGCCTCGGGGAGCAATATTTTATTGACAAAATGTAAGAGAAAATATGTTTGGCTGCTTTTAAGCAGTGGTGTAGGAGGGTGTTACAGAACCAGATGGTTCAAGTTAGTCTTTCATTTGCCAGGATGATGGGAAAATGCTGCGTGCTCTACAACTGAAATGGTGGTGGCCGCTCTGCCAACGGGTGGTTAGCTGTGGTTCCCAGGGGCAGTTGCTCCTCCAGAGTCCAAAAGGCCCACAGCTCCAAGTGAGTTCATAGGTTCATGTCCTGCAGTCTCTGGAGTGGGACTGAGGAACATGCCTTTAGGTCTTTGCCATGGTCGTATCAACAGGCAAGTTTTGCAGTGGTTTTTAAATATTGCCCCAGACGGTGGCATCAGTGTCATCTGACCTGTTGAATCAGAAATTCAGTAGCTGGAATGGGGTCCTGCAATCTGTGGTTTACAAGCCCTCCAGACAGTTTAGATTCTCACTCAAGTTTGTGAACCACTGGGCTAGAAAAAGGAGTAGGGGTGGTTGGAGCATAGTGGTGGGGGTACATGGTGGAAAATGAATCACATCAGGATCCAGTTGAGAATCATTGGTTGTGCCTCTTCTTTCCCAAATACATTCAGGGCTTCTCCATTGCTTTGCCTTTGATCTTTCCTCTGGCTAGAAGGCATCTTCTCCCACTCCCCCTTTTACCTCTTCCCAATCACTGCTTTTCAAAATCATCACCATTTTCCAAGGTTATTTGGTGAATCCCTTATCCTATGAAGTCTTGTCTGACTCTTCCAGGAGGCTCCAGTCTAATCTGTCTCTTCACTGAAACCCCAAGGCTGTCACTTTTCTTGCTGCACATATTTAGCTTTGTTCCCATTGGAAACAAAACTTTCAGGGGAAGATGCTCTTTCTGGTCATTGATGTATCCTTATAATGCCTATTATGGAACAGAGGAGATACTAAAATGACTTTTGAAACCTAGATTTATTCAGTGGAAAACATAGACAATACCCAGCTTATCCAACTTTGGCCTGGTAAGCACTTCAATTCTTCCCTTTGTCCAGTATTCCAAGATAGATCTCCATTCATGGACCAATAGATGGATTTCTAGGTAGGGATGTTCTCGAGACACATCTAGTGGCTCCGTTTCACACACACATGCTATGAAGCCTGCCAGGTCTCTTGCTAAATGCTCATTACTTAGATATAATAAAATACAGCCTTTTTTTTTAAAAAAAAAAAAACTATATTCTAAAGGAAAAACACATAAAAGTTCATTTCAATGCCCTATCATAAGTAGAGAGGCATACACAAATTTTATTGCAAGCACAGAGCACAACCTTCCTTGTACCCCACTCTGGAATTATAGGAAAGGTTGTTGGAAAAGATGTCTGAGCAGTCTTGAAGACTGAGGAAGAATAGCCAGGTAAGGAGATATAGAAGAATGTTTCAATAAAGAGCAATGCAAAGGCATGGAAGTACAAAATAGTCTCATGTTAAGAAGCAAGAAGGGCACGGATTTCAAGTACTCTGGCATTACTACAGCATAAATGGTTAGTTGGAGACTGGCAAAAGATAAGATGGTATCACTGACCTGAGGATCAGATCATAGAGGGCTTTGTTATCTATGCTAAAGAACTCAGAATTTATTTTAGAGGACTTAGGGAACAGGAGTAGTGGTTAGACTTGCATTTTTTAAATTTTATTTTTAATTTTAATTAAATATGTAGTTAATGTTATATTATAGTCTTGTATTTTAAATAGATTACTCTGACTCCAGTGGTGAAGAGGGGTTCCAAGGAATGAGGCTTGATGGTGATGAGATCCAAGGTGAGCCCTGGGCATTTGCAGATCTCCCCAGGGCACAGAGAATGGGATTCACTCTCAAACCAATTAGAACAATGAGTTCTATCTCATTAGGAGCAAAGCCTGAGTAGAGTACAGTTATTCTGCAACACAGCAGGCGTGCTCCTAGTAAATGGAATGGAAGACAGGCTTGTTTGGATAGGAAGGGCTCACCTTGTGTAAGTGGCCACACCACCCCTCTCATTTGATAAGGATTTCCAGCCTGTGCACTTGAACTTCACAGGCCGTAATGGCTCCAATGGGCAGTCCTCGATCATTATCATACTATCCACAAACCCCCAGACAGACTGACTTGGACTCGTTACACTTAGTCTTGCCAACCACATTTTTATAATTTCCTAGCAGAGTTCACCCCATCAACCAACTGATGTCCATCTTTAGATACTTTCTTAGGACAAATGCTGGAAAGGAGGTTTTTTCAAGGACTTGCTCTTTTTTTTTTTTTTGGCTTATAAACTGCAGAAATTTATTTCTCATAGTTCTGGAGGCTAGAAATCCAAGATTAGAGTTCTAGTACCATCAGGTTCTAGTGATAGCCAACTGCCAGGTTGCAGACCACCAACTTCTTACTGTATCTTCACATGGCAGAAGGGCAAGGGAGCTTTCTCACCTCTTTAATAATAATAGCACTAATTCCATTAATGAAGGCTCTAAGGACTTGCTCTTCATGTTGAAATTTAAACCACATGTAATAATAATTCCAGCACTGCTGTGTTCAAGTCCTAAGGAGCAGTCTGCTCCCACAATCAGGCCCCCGAGGTCCTAGATTTGTGAAGAGAAAATTAAGAATCCTGAAGAATCTTATCACCCAATGGAAAACCAATGCAACATTTCCCAGAGGATTTTGTGGTTTAGGAAATAGCACCTGTATTGTTCTGCTGACTCATCCTTGTGATTACAGCAGTACTGGTGTCATCTGCAGTAGCTCAGGGTTAACATCTTGCTCAAGATAACCCATCTTGCTAGTAAAATTCCAGAATGTGAACCTAGAACATGGCCCTTACTGCCCTGCTCTGCTCTCCACATCACACTGTAACAGAATCACTTGACTCAAGGTGGTTGGAGGAAGGAAGATGGTCAGAGAGATTGAAGGAGGCCCTCAGAAAAATGGTGAAGATGGCAGGTTGTGCTTTGGCACCACTACCTGCCCCTTTTAAAATCTCTATCCCCGGGATCCCTGGGTGGCGCAGCGGTTTAGCGCCTGCCTTTGGCCCAGGGCGCGATCCTGGAGACCCGGGATCGAGTCCCACGTCGGGCTCCCAGTGCATGGAGCCTGCTTCTCCCTCTGCATGTGTCTCTGCCTCTCTCTCTCTCTCTGTGACTATCATAAATAAATAAAAATTAAAAAATAAAATAAAATCTCCTCTTGTCTCTGTTTCTTTAAAAAAAAAAAAAAAATCTCTATCCCCTAAGTGGTCCATCTCCTTGGACCACTTTCCAGAGACAAAGTGGGGATAATGGGCCAAGAAAGCACCGACCTCATATTTAATTGATCTGAAACCCCAACATCTATTCAAATTCTAGTCTAGCTTCAAGGCATAGCACAAATCTATAACCATCCTTTCACTCATGGAGCTTAAAATCACTTACTTTACCCTGGAATCTATCAAAGCAGATGGCAGGTAACCCAGTATTTAATGAAGTCCTGTCACCTTGTTTACTATTAGTCCTGCCTCATGGACAATACTAACAACTCAGCTATCCAGAAAACAAATGCATCAGAGCTCCTGAATTTTCCAGATAATTGAGGATTTTCTTCCTAGGTCCAAGCTTTATAAAAAGTATAAACATTTTGACAAGAAGCACATTTATGGTGTGTCTTATGCATCTGCCTTTTTAAATAGGATGTTAAGTACATCTTTGTCCACCCACTACTGAATTGTGCCTCTTGTACTTAATGTCCTCACACTCTGAGGCCTTTTGAGTATTATCTATTTGTTTTTCAAATATCTCCTCTCTTATTTCCAGAGGTTTTCAGCCATTAGTGTACGTGTAGTAAGAATCCAGTATCTTCCAATTTACTGCTCATAAAGTGCTACAAGCTTGAACATGAAAGAGTCATGTTTGTTAGACTTGTAAGCAAAGTATGAGTAAATAGGTCTTCAGTTAGTGGTACTATCTCACTCTTTAAGTTGATCTCTTGACTATTTTTTAAATAGCTAAAATTTCCTAGATAGCTGAGTTCTGGATAAAGGAAATGTTCCTATCCACTAGGTGTGGCTTTTCATATCCATTAGATAATGTTTTCTATAACTTCCACAGTGTCCAACTCAATGTGGAGCCCACAACAGACATTGAACAAATTGCTTTTGATTATACTGTTTTCAAAGTGTCTAACAATGACCAAAAGATTCTTTGCACTAGCTGCTATTTTGATTGCTCCTGGGATTTCATGGTGTAGTAAAACATGAACTCAGCATGGTTTTAATTTTGCATCCTTGTAAGCTGACTTAAACTCTTTCTGGAATGTGGTTTGGTATAAGCAAACTATCCTGGAATAAAAACTACAACTTCCAAAAGGACCATGGGTCGAGTAACCCTTACAACTAGTGACCTGAGAAAGAAGAAAATAAAAATGGCATCCAAAACTTGGTCCAGTTTTGTTGGTATTTTATTTCAACTTTTTGTGGACAGAATATCAGGAAATATCAAGGAATGACTGCAGAAAAGGAAAATATACTGAAGATATCACATCATTTTATCAAGTGTAGAGTATCAGTGAATTTTGGAGATTACAAAACCTATACAGCCCCTACTGCAGTGATGACATTGGTGACTTCTGCCTCCTGAAGTGTTTGCCCACCCTCCTCCAAATCTTTTCAGCATCTTTGCTTTAAGAAGAGGCCTAGAAAACACAGCTTTGAATCATCCAAATGCCATAATCTGGGAACTCTTAATAACTACATGGTTAGACTACCATATTTTTGCCCTGAGGTACTGATTTGAGTCTTCAAGGTGGCATTCTGCATCCTTACCTACTGAGATCTCTATATGCATGTGTAATTTGAGTAAACAATGAGACTACTGAATTAAATTCCTCCCTTTAAATTAGCTTTAATACAGAAAGGGAGGAGACAGGGTGGTTATTATTACAGAGATCAAGTAATTAATTTTCTAAGTTCTATGAAATATTGAAAGAAATCATGCAAATGAATTTGCAAACAATTAGAACAGTAAGCACTCAAATAAGTGTATTTATGGAAAAAGGAGATAAAGTGAGTCTGGGTCACTTCATTAGTCTCATGCAATTTCTCCATGCTGATAAGAGTGATATACACATGTGATTGAAGTGGTAAATAAAATTTCAGTCAGACGTTGAATAACTGGAATTCAATATGGCTAGATATTGACTTTTTTTAAAATCACTTTTAGAAAACATATTTTGTTCAATGTCATTTTAGTCCAATCTCATATCTAGGAGAAATTGTGTTAATAACCATAATTTTCTCCTCCTACATTTATATAAGATTACAGGGTTTTCAACTTGCTTGATAATCCAGAAACACCGCAAGAACCTCCGCCTGGAAATCCATCTTTTTTGAAAAACAAAGGTTGAAACAAAAATGTTCTGAGGTTAATTTTCCATTAACTAGAAAATGTAACCCACACAAATAGCACAAACCCTTAGTATGTTAGATGATCAAGTTTTAATCAAGGTTTATTATAGTATCACTTAAAATTATAAGATATATATAAATGTATGTAGAAACATCTCTCTGGTTTTGTGCTTCAAATATTCATACACATGCTCTCAAATGCTCCAGCATTAGCATTAGTATCAAAAAATATCACCTTTGAGAGGAAACATTATCTACATATTACTCCTGTAGAAGTTCTGGATTTCTTCCACATGATTTGAAATAATTTAAAACTATAGATCTAGGGTGCCTGGGTGGTTCAGTCAAGCATCTGCCTTTGGCTCAGGTCATGATCCCGGGGTCTGGGGAATCAAGCCCCACATTGGGCTCCCTGCTCAGTGGAGAGTCTGATTCTCTTTCTCCCTCTGTCCCTGCTTGTGCTCTCTCTTGCTCACTCACTGTCTCTCAAATAAATAAATAATAAAATCTTTTAAAAAATAAGATAAAACTACAGATCTATCAGGATCCAACCTTAACCCTGGGGCAAGATTTCTCAACTTCTACACTACTAAGATTTTGGACAAGATAATTCTTTGCTGTAACAGTTACTATCCTACACACTGTGGTATGGTTAACAGCATCCCTGGCCTCTAGTGAGATGCCCATAGCTTGTCAATAAGCATGTGATTTTTCCAAATGTTCCCTGGGGGACCAGAATCTCTGATACAATATAAAAAGAGATTTATAGTCATGGCATAATAAAAAAGAGATCATGGCATAAAAATAAAGAGATCCATCATATATAGTAACTGATAGCCTATGGAGTAGGGACAGAGGACCAGAAGAGAGAAATGAGTCGTACCAAAAGAAAATATTGCTTAATTAAATAAAGACCCAATGGAGACTAGAAAGAATGTCCATACCCTGGTAAACACCAAGACATAATGAACGTCAAGGATAATAAATTAAACAAAGACACAAATCAATAAGTAAACAGGAATATCTAGGCATGAAAAGACATAAAGCAGAATTTTAGCTTCAGATGTAACCAAGTGAACACCAGAAGATTGTTGAAAATTTTCCTATATTTGAGGTCAGTCATCAAGAGGAGTCATTCTTTGCTTGAACTTTAGAGGTGGGGTCCCTGACACAGGGAAGCCTTCCCTTGCTGGACCCATGCTCAGATTCTTGGTCACAAACTCAGGCAACACTTAAGCCAGTGCTGCTCCTGACTATTCCTAATGGACTCTCCTTTACAGGAACCCCCAGGAAGATGCTCTATTAGCCACTATGTTGCCAACAATGTTTTCATTGATGGCGGAAGTGTCATTTTAATCTTCAGGAAATGTTAATCTTTACTAAGATTTTATCTTCATTTTTTATTAAGATTGAATAGATTGTTCCCACTTAACTAGGCATTCCTATTTTCTAATTTCCTCATAATGTACATTGCCCATTTTCCTACCATTTGGTTCATTTTTCAAGTTGGAATGTAGCTGCTCTTTGAGAACTGTCAGATGTGTTGAGAGAATGGACTTCTCCAGTGTGTATTTTATTCTTTGAATTTGTTTCTGGTGTTTTGCAGAACCAAAGCCTTTTATTTTAATGTGGTCAAATCCTTCAGACTTTTCCTCTCCAGTCTCCAGATATCTTATCTTTTTTAGAAAGGTCTTTATATCACTCTGGGATTATGGTATTCTTAAATATCTAGTTTCTAGCATAGCCAAAGCATAACTGATGACAAGGACTCAGATGCTTCTGACCCAATGATCAGAAGAACCCTGGGAACAGAATGACATTTTTAAAAGGGCTAAATATGTAAAACATGAAGATTATATAGGCCAAAGAGCAGAAAAATGGAAACTCCATAGGTTTATAAAGAAGCCTTTGTTGAGCTTACATATTATTTGAACAGATCAAATTAGAAGGACAAGGACACATACACTAAGGTCCTATAGTCAACTAAGCCACCTATTTTTAATGGTATATTACGTATGCATGTACACACACACACACACACAACTTTCAACTTAATGAATCAAATTAGGTTGTTCTAAGTGCTTAGAAAGAGAAAGAACTCTGCCAGAAACTATAATTCTTCCTGATTTGGCATGCTTTCAGGTAACCCATACCCACACCCCATTTTCTTCGTGATCAACTGTGGCTCCTAGATTACAAAGTCTCTTGGTTCCGAAATTCTACAACTATCCATTTCATTCTCTCCCCTTCCAGTGTCATTCATCCAGAAAAAACCCAAATTACACCCCTCTCCCCATGATCTCAGCCTTGTGACTTACCTTTCTGGATTAAACTTCTCTTGACTGATAGACCTTGCTTGTCTGGTTTCAACAAGTTCAGATCCCTCAGTTTATACTCTGGCCCCCAAGCCCCACTCACTCCTGAATGACCAGGAACCATTGTGATGTTTCATCTGAGAGTCTCTATTGAGATGCAGGCAGATGGCACACAGGGATTTTTGCTCCACCACTTTAGGCTCCTGCAAATTGCTGAACACATAAGAGATTTATACTAGGAATTATAATAAGAATAGCTAACATTTATTAAGCATTTGCTATGCACCTTATGGTATTAGGAACTTCTCATGTATTTTCTTATTTATTCCTCACAAAAACATTATGAAACAGGTGAGATTCTTATCATCCCCCTTCCTTCAGGATAAATGGAAGTCCTAAATCAAAATATGAATAAAAAAGACCTTTCGAAAGGAGGGAGGGGATCCATTTTGTTCACTGCAAAATAAACGGTATGGGAAATAGTTCTTTGTTGGAAACCGCCTGTCAAGAACAATGGTAGAATGAGAACAGACTCTTATCCAGAACTTTTCAAAATGTAAATGACTGACGTCTGTTGTCTACCAAACTCCGTGAAAAAAGCCACCTCCCTTTGTGAGAAGGATGAAGGATCCATCCAGAAAAAGTAACAGGAAGTGAAGTAAAAAGAAGGGTAAACAGATTTAATACTTGCAAATAGGAGAATTCTTGAAAGAAGCCCTAGGGAGTGTTAGGAGTGTTAGGATTCCTTCTAAAATAGGCCTCAACAGCTATTACTACTGGTGTTTCCTGGGCCAAGGACTACACCCATTCCAGTGTACACACATGGGAGGAAAGACATGAGGGAGCACTGACTCTTTCTTCTTGTTTTCATGTGAACTAGAAATAATTACTGTGATATGTGAGCTTTTGAAATTTCTTTAATTCTCCCAAGATGATCACTGTTTTGTTAAGTCTTGTTTTACTATAATTATTTTCCTATAAGAAAAAAATCAATCAGACCCTCACAATAAAATGATATGGGGTTTTTTTATTTAATATTTTTAATGTTTTTATTTAAATTCCAGTTAGTTAACATACAATGTAATATTAGTTTTGGGTGTACAGTTTAGTGATTCAACACTTCCATACAACACCCGGGCTCTTCATGTCAAGTGCACTCCTTCATGTCCATCACCTATTTCACCAACACCCCACCCACTTCCCCAACAAAATTATTTTTTTTGCTGATTTTGGAAGGTGGCAGAAAGGGCCAAGAGGACAATCCTGTACCCTAATTTACAACTGGCTTAGTGGGTTAGTTTTCTATTACTGTGTAACAAATTATCACATATTAAGCAGCTTAACATGGTTAAATTTGTTATCTCACAGGCTCCATGGGTCAGGAGCCCAACCTGTTTTAAATGGGTCTTCATAAGACTTAAGACACAAAGTTGGCCATCTATATCCTCATCTGGAGGTTCAACTAGAGAAATACCCGCTTCCAAGCTCTTTTAAGAGGTTAGAAGAATGTATTTTCTTGATGCTATATGATTGAAGTCTCCGTGTTCTTGATAGCTATTGGCTGAGGACAGCTCTCAGAACCTAGAGGCTGCTCTCAGCGTCCAGAACAGAGCAGTCAGTAGAGGCAGTTTACAACATGGCTGTTTGTTTCTTCAAGGCTAGCAGAATTTCAGTTTCTTCCTTCACAAAGGGCTCACCCAGCTTTTGACGAACTCGCCTGATTGTATCACCCATGATAATCTCCTTTGGATTAACTCAAAATCAACTGAATTGAGACCTTGACTACATCTTCAAAATCTCTTTACCTTTGTCACATCTTTGTCACATCATGTAACCTAATCAGGAGAGTAAAGGGTGTAAATACCAGGAAGCAGGAATCTTGGGACCATCTCAGAATTCTGCATACCACACCTGCAGAATCAGGACCCAGATGTTAGAGGATGTGCCATTAAAGAGCATGCCAAACCCCTGATGAAGGCACAGAGAAGGCACAGAAACAAAAAGGAGGAAGTGGCTCATAGATGAAACAAAGAAGGAACCTGCCTGTCAAAAGAACCCTCTTACTTGCAGTGATCCACTAGTTAGAGGGAAGGGAAGGGGGGGGGCGGGGGGTTCTTGTAGGGATTGAATACTCAGTTTCCAGATGAAGGTTGTCTGCTACATCTGGCTACTCATTCTAAGAGAAAGCACATTGCTGGCAGCGCCCAGACCAGGGAGGGTAGGTCAGTTTCACTTTCCATCACAACTCTGATCAACTGGTAGATTCCTACTGAGAAGGATTCTGAGCAGGACTTTCTGGCTCAGCAGGAAAGAATTCTATGCTTGATTAATGATGTCTGTCATGAACTCTGGCTTGGTGATTAGCTGTTGAACTAGTATTGGCCACCCCTGCCTTAAACAGTACACTTTGCTCTAAGAAGTCTCAACAAATATTGGGCAAGAAGGAGAGTGTTTAGGAATAACCAATCCAGTGTATAGGAAAGAGACAACCTTTATAAGACAGTTTCTTATGCTTCTCTTCCCTAAAATTATCATTTTCCTATTTGGAAATCCTCCAATGAGACATTGTTTAGTTATAGACCCAATTCATAGGTGGGTCCTTCGGGACTCCCAGGTAGATACAAGAATTTACAGATCTCAAGGAGTGATGGACTCATAAAACAAAGCCCTTCAATGCCTGAAACTAGTTCTGTAAGAGTGTGTTCACCATCAACTCACCACTCTGCCCCTAAAGCAGTAGGTGTTTGATTTCTAAGTGCTGATCAAAATCCACATCAAGAAGCAGGTGTCCCCTCTTAAGGACAGAGTGACTTCCTGAAGAGTCAGATGAGCCATACCCCATCGAACAGATAGAAGTGTAAGGTCATGCCTGAGTCCCTAGGCCTCTGCCAAAACTTTTCATTTCAATTAGATCAAGACTCCTGAACATTTTATTATTGGGAACGTTTGCGGTTCCTTGTCAGAGCCGTCTCTGCTTTAACATTCCTTGGGGCTTGGCAAGGGAAAGTCACCTCATTTTCACAACTTCACGGCATTTTTTCACATCATGAAAATGCCCTCATGTTTGTCACTCGTACAATAAACAAAAGCAAGAAAGCAAATCCATCTGCAGAACAGTGCCATATGAAGCTAAATTAAAATGCTAATGGGTGAGCACGACACAGAGAAAACAACACACTGCCGCAAGTTAAGGGAACATGGATTTCACGCAGAAGGGTCCTTCGAACCACAGTCTGTACGACCCGCTCCATCTGAGTAGCTAGAGACAGCCAAAGTAGGACAGAAGTAGAAACCAAACTTTCATGGCTCCTAGTCTCCATTATTGCTACTTTCAACTCTCTGGCTTATTTTTTTTCTTGGAATGAGGTTATGTGAAGTCTGAAGAAACAGCCCCTGGCAATGCTTTTTCACAGAAAAGAAGTCCCCTTTTTTTTCTTGCCCCTCCAACTATTTGTGTGATGGTACTACATTGATATAGACAATACAATGCAATTAACTTCAAGGTCTGAGCAAAGAGAGAATACACCAAATTGAACATGGGAGCAAAACTAAGACACTTATCCTTAACATATGAAATAGAATGTATGCCTCTGATATTCTCATCAATATGGAACCAAATTATTTAGTCTACAGATGTCAGATGCATTAGGGCAGTTCTAGTCGCACTACTCTCCCCTAGATGTAGAATTTTGGAACAATATATTGATGAATCCATTTCAAAGATCTTTGGGAGAAAACTGAATTGAATTCAAATCATTCAGGGTTATTATTTATCCCTGAATTTGGAAACAAAATATGGTTCCATTAAGAAACCCCTGCAGTAATGAAACGGAACTAGATATGTAAGAAATTCCA
This sequence comes from Canis lupus baileyi, assembly GCF_048164855.1. Classification (NCBI taxonomy): domain Eukaryota; kingdom Metazoa; phylum Chordata; class Mammalia; order Carnivora; family Canidae; genus Canis; species Canis lupus. Next base: position 64,097,778 of record NC_132842.1, on the reverse strand, counting down.
AATATCCCTCTCCACAGAAGGACTTAAGAGGTGTGTTTGTCTCCCTTTCTGATATTTCCCACTTATTTTTTCTCCTTTCCCCTTTATTCGAAAAGGTCTTAACTCTCTGCTGCTATTCCAAACACTTTTTTAAAAAGAAAAAAAAACCCTCCTATACATTGTGCATTTATTGAATAAGTCCAAGCCATAAGTGTGCATTGATTCTCTGGTTGCCATGGCAGAGGGAACGGTTTCTATGTTATGATGGCAATTGCCATATGTTCCGTTTCAAGTCAACTGATTCCATCACAAAAGGAGGAGAGGACAGAGAAGGGGCTGGATTGCCTCACCTATCCTAAGATTCTAGTTAGCACTGAGATGTCACACAAGCCTCTGTTCTGGGCCTGACACTGAATGTGTGCCACAGCCCTGGTTTCTAAGCAAACACAGTTACAAGGGATTCTTAAACACGAACCACTACTCTAGAAACCCGATCAGCAGCTAACCCAAATAAAGTATTTATAACTTGCAAAATGGCCCATGAAGGTGATCTAGAAGAGATTTACAGCCAAAAAGGAATACATTCTTTAGTGGGGGGCAACTGGAGTAATTAATGCCCTCTCTTAGAGAGCCAGACCTGGAGACGTGCAGAGGGGATGTGTGAATTTGGGACCACAAGTAGAATCAAGAAGTATTTAATCATAGGAGACAGATCCTGAGCAAGTCCTAGAATTAGAAGGTGTCTGGACCCTTCAAAGCAATATCTCGGAGGGTGAGTTGGGTGCTTTCTCACCCAAATTCCTTCTCCTTAAAGAATGCCAGGCTGGCTGTTTATGAGTGTTCCACATTGGTCTAGCTCAATGTAGCAGTTATGGATGTGGCTATGTTGCCAATTAGGATGTGGCTATCTCCAGTATCAGAACACTAATGAGTGTTTTGAATGTCCAAGAGCTTATTTTTTGGTATTCTTCCAGAGTTCTGTGACTAAATGGGCTATTCACTGATAGAAGAATTTATTTGTTTCTGGAACTCCATGGTATGCTTTATTAAATCCCTCCAGCAGCAATCTAAATGATCCTTGAAGGATCCAGAGCCCTTCCAAAACAACTCAACTACAAGAACAGGACTCTTGGCACTGAGATATATGGCCCCAATGGCCTTCTTTAACAACTTATATTTCCTTTACTCTAGAAATTCATAAGAATATCAGAAGTAGCAGAGTTGGTCTTGGCATCTACACTAATCTTTTTGTCTTTATCATCATTAAGTCATGTGCTGGGTACAGTGCTGGGTACTTCCTAACTAAACACCATGATAGGGATTTCATTTCTTTTATCAGGGAATCAGATCAGTAAGGAAAAGACAAAAAAAAAAATAAGGAAAAGACAGCCCATGAAACAAACGAGCAAAGGACTTGAATAGACACTTCACAAAAGAACTCCAAACAGCCAACTAACAAATCAAAGATAAGCTTAATCTCACTGATAATCAGAGAAATGCAAATTGAAACTATAGAAAGATACCCCTACACACCCACTAGATTGACTCAAATTTAAAAGCCTGGCAATATCAAGTATTGATGAAAATGTGGCACATCTGGAACTCTCATGCTGCTAGTAGGGATGCAAACTGGCAATACCACTTTGGAAAACAGCTGGGCATTATCTAACAAAATTGAAGAAATGCAAATATATGACCTAGCAATCATACTCTAAAGTATGTGTTCCAGAGATAAAATTGTATATGCACACCAATGAGAATGTTCACGGAGACAATGCTTGGAACAGCCCAAACAGAAATTTCCCAAATGCCTGTCAATGTTAGAACGGATAAATAAATCTATTTATCACCGAAGGTTATCTAGCATTTAAAATGAACAAACTCCAGCTAAACTTGAAGACATACATGTACATACACATGCACACATACGTGCACACTTCATTCTCCAGTAAGTTATATTTCAGGAGGAAAAAAAAAAGTTTAAAGAAAAATCTGTATCCAACAGGTGCCTCAAGTATAAAGTAATGATAGTTTGTTTTTGTGAAGACTTTATCCCAAAGCTTGGAAAGTAAATCTTACAAAATCAAAACAAATCTTACAGCAGAATTTTCTTTTTGTCTATTTCAACCTTTCTTGGAGCTGCCTGTATTGTCTACCTAATATCTATTTGGGATAATGAGTTTCAAAGAGACACACGCAAAGAAAAACTGTACAGTGGCCCGAAGAAGGGTTCAGAAAGCTAGGGTTCTTTAGGAAGGAAAAAAATTTTTCAAAAAAAAAAAAAGAATTTTCATCCTCCTTCTGCAAGGGGGCAGGGACTCAAGTAGAGGATCCTCATCAAACTGTGTGTTTCCTCTGATGAGCTCTTGTTATGATAATTATTATCACTCCAAAGATGTTGATAATTATATTTAGACAGTTTTTAAAGCAATATTGTATAATATTTTCCCCCATTTAACACCAGCGTCAGAGCTGATGAATACTCAGTGAGATGAAATGCAGGGCTGTGGGTTTGTCCACAAAGTGTTCCCATCAACCGTGTAAGTGAGTTTTATAATGTATACATTATAGTAGGGGGGAAAACATACTCTTTTGGAAAGGACCGATTCTTGGCACATAATCAGTTCCCATTGAATTTAAATGACTTTTGGTCCTACACCGATGCTGATAAAATACTTTCAAATGTACAGAATATTAACCAAATGTTTATATTAAACAACTCCTTTCAGGTGAAAATGCGCTCGGTGAAGCGTAGCTCCCTGGAGCAAGTTAGTGAATATTAATGTTCAGCAGATCATAAGGAGCTACAAGTTCTCCAATGTAAGAAGCCGAGGGGGAGATAAAAGAGCAAGGTTGGTGGATGGGCCCTGCCAGGGGAAGGTACAATCACATTGGACATAACCTCATTGAGATGGAAATGGAGTTTGAAGTACATGCAATCGGGGCTGCCAGGAACTAGGAAGCAAATGTGGGCTGGGGAGGAAGCGGGCTAGACTCTGGCCCATGCTTCCAAACTCCACTTGCTGCAGACCTAGGCTGGCCTCAGACCTGCCTGGGGCCCCATCGGCAGAGAGATTTACAGGACGTACCTCATAATTAATACCAGCGAATTGCCAGTTAATCATGGGCCCTGATTTGGGGTAAGTGAAGGCTGCTTATCACAAGAAGCATTCAGGCTTAATATTAAGTATTACAGTATTTCAAATCTGCCAAAGCACACTGTCCCTTTCCAATTATCATTGTTTATCTGCAGGTTTCAGGAAATCACGTGTCTTGTATGGGACACATAAATATGCAGCATCCAGTAAATATACACATATTTCAGAGAGAAGACAGCTCTTCTCAACCAGGCTGGAGATCAAATTGAACACTCTGCATATCTGGTGGTAGGGAAAAGGCCATACTGGGAAACATTATGTCCAGGGTAATGTCTAGCTCTGACTAGGATAGTAGTGGGGAATTTGGTCAGCTAGCCCCACTCTGGACTTCCACTCCCTTATCCATAAATCCACAAAATAAGTATATTAACATTTCATGTAAAGTGTTTTGAGCTACTTGGGAACTGTCTCTGCTTATAGGCAGAAGGCACTATGTTTTTAACCTAGTGTTAATAAGGCTTGCAAGTTCAACACATGCTTAAATTCTTTTGTTGTGGTGGTTATAATCAAATTATATTTCCAGCAGCTGCTTTTAAATTTAGTAAGGATACATTTTCTCAGATTTATTCAAGTTCAGAATGGGACTAATAGGAGAGAGAAACACATTTTTGTCCTCATTTTATATAGATCACAGAGTTTCAGTCCTGAAAAATCTCTTTCAGGAAGACTTTGTATCGTGACCTCTAAATTATTCTAAAATATTGACTTTTTTAAATTTTCAAACATTATTTCCAGGAAAGTAGACTACAGAATTTTCCCTAAGATTAAATTCAAATCTCTCCAATGATATCTTATATACTTGCAGAATCAGAAGCCTGCAGACCCAGACTCCACGGGAGGTTGTCATCCAGTGGCTGTGCTTGGCTGATGAAGTAGATGCTGGAGTCCAGAGAGGGTGAGAGTCTGGCTCAAAGTCAACACAGCTAATGTCCAAGCCAAGATTATAACCCCCATAAAATGTCTTCCCTACTACTCTAAATCTGCCTTGGGCCAACCAATCAGATACTAACCAAGTGCCCACCATGCCTTTGGCCTCTGCTTGGTTGCACGGTAGACATAAAAGACAATCATCGACAAACATGAGTGCCAATGTGAAGCGAGAGTAGAGAAACAAATAAGCATACGATTCCTCCTTCTACCCTAAGAGTTTACAATCCAGCTGAAAAGAAACATTAGAAAGATGTGCAACAGTTAAATCACAAGATAAAACAACACAAACACTGTCACCAGGCCAGACAAAACAAATTCCAAACTTATGGGAATACACCAGTGATTCCCCAATGCCTTGAAAAGCATTAATCCCACAAAATGGGCTCTATTTAATAAGCAAATAAATAAAGTTTCTGTGCTCAAAGAAGTTTGGGGCATTCTGCTCACTAACTACACCACCACCTTATAGAGTCACCAGGCAGTGACATCTAAGTGCTCTGAGAAGACTCCCAGTAAAGGAATCTATGGAATAAATTCCAGTCTTGTATTTTTCAAACTGAATTGACATAAGACCTTTTCAAGGCTTCCAAAAGACCTGGCCTTTTCCTACCTCATCTCTAGGACCCTAAACTCCAGCCATCCTTGTAAATTCTCTAGTATCTTTACATCTCTGGCTCTAAGGGCGATGTCCGGCATGTGATTCCTTGTATTTATTTGCTGAGTGAATAGATAAACTGTTATTTGCTGTCAAGGAATTAAAGGGTCACTAAGCCATAACATCTGTCCTTTAGCATAGCCTTACAAATGTTAATGCTTATATGAATCCACTTGGTGATATTGTTAAAATGAGTTTCTGATATAGTATATCTGGGGCAGAGTCTGATGTTCTTATTTTCTAACAAGCTCCCAGGTGAAATCAATGTTCCTGGATCCAGGATCACACTTTAAGGCCACAAGGAGGAAGGAGCTCACTGAAGCAAGGGGCAGACACCATGAAAGGACATATTTTCACCACAGATCAAGAACAAAGTGCTATGGGAACAGCAGGGAGGACATGATTTGTTCTGTCTGGATAGGGAGGCAGTGGAGGAATGTCTTGTAAATGTCTTGAGGAGGGGCTGTTCCAGATGAGCTTTGAAGAGTGAGCAGTATTTTTCCAGGTAAAGGAAGGAAGGACACGTGGGTTGAGTGAACGGCATGAACAACATGGCAGAGAAGAGCACAGTGTATGGTACGTTCAAGTAGCAGTAAGGGAGGAGAACGTGGTACTCTGGGGTATAGGCAAGAGTCGAGTGGGCAGCAGGAGTCAAGTCTAGAAGGGATATTGGACTGGATTGTGAAAAGCATTGCATTTTAAAATTCCAAATGTTTAACGGTAAGATTTGAGAAATGATAAACTGCTGAGAGACAAATCCTAGTGGGTGAGTGGTGGCCTTCCCGCCACCCTTTCATTGAGCCATGTGGCCAAGGTGGGTGTCTGCTCCTGGATTTAGCTCTGCTTTCAAATTTTAATGGGATGTCAGAGAGGTTTTCAAAATCCCATGATTGATAAAGCATAATCAATCCCTTTCACTGGTTGGAGATTAAGCTGTTTTTTTAAAAAGCACTTAGCATTTGAAGGTTTCTTTTATAGGCATCTCCACATATCTATGAAGCTACAAACTTTATTTAGCAGTTACAGACAAGACTACTACTGCTTACAGGGTTGCATTCTTCCATTCTGTTTCATATTTCAGTCCAGCTGTTCTGGGATCTTTTATTTTAGAAACTGGAAAACCAGGGCTATTAATAGAGTCAGGCAGCCAATTTAAATCTGATAATGTGCTGACACTTGGCTGCATACTTCAGCACAGATGCCCATGTGTACAATGTGTATTTATTTCTGTACAAATGTGTACATGCATATGGATAAATAATAGCAAATACTATGAAGTCAACACTTAATATTTCACAGGGCAACCTGGGAGTTAGTCTCTGCCTCATAAATAGGACATTCTTTGACATGGAAAAATCATTTAGATGATAAGTTAAACCTGTAGGCTCAGGAGTCATGAGAATTAAAGTACACACAAACCTTCCTCTGGGTGGAAAAGAAATCCATAGAATCCACAGCCACTTTTTTAGCTAAACTTCTCTTTTCTTTCCTTCATATATCTTATCCTGCAGCCAAACTACTCACTATTGACCACACATATCCAACAAGTTCCTTCTTCTTGCTCATGTTATTTCCTCTGTTGTGTCAGAGTTTTGACTTTGGAATTTTCCCTGGGTTCAAGTTTGGGCTCTGTCATTTTCTAGCTGTGCAATTTAGAGCAAACTTCATACTAAATGGAGCTGTTCCCTCATTTGTACGGTGACAACGGTCACTGCACTATATCTAAGGGCTGTTGTAAGGATCACATGAGAGAAGGTAAGTGAGTACTTAGCAGATCAGTGGCTGCCTGGAGTGAAGGGTTGTGGGGTGTTGCTTGGGTAGGGGCAACATGAAACTTTTTAAGATGATAAATATCCTGTATATCTTGATGGAAGAAGTGGTTACATGGGAGTATTTTTCCTGTCTAATAAGAGAGGAATTGTTATAATTCCCTCTTCTCTATATCTAAATACTATCCCCATTTTTCAAAGTTTACCTCAGATTCCATCTCCTCCATGAGGCCTGTGATAGTTTCTCCAATTAGAAGGAATCCCTTTTTACTTTGAACTAATATTCTTTCATTTGCACTTCTAAAACATTTAGAATATCCCTGGTGTTAAGGTCTTGCTCTTTGTATGTATCTCCTATCTTCATGACTAGATCGTTAGCCCCTTGATGAGGTACATTGTGTGGTCTTGAGATCCTGCACTGCAGAGAGAACCATGCATTCTTCATCCTTCCATTAAATCATAGTGGAAAGACTGAATTCAAGGTAACCCTACTTGTGAGACACATAAGATTGCCCTGAACCCCATTCCAGAACCCCAGTCCACTCAAAGTCCTCTTCAAGATTTCCATAATTATAGTTTCCTTCTGGCTTCAGCTATTGCTTCCATGTGTGTTGACCATGTTACCTTGATCCAGTCATGAAATTCTGTGTTATTTCTTATCATTGACATATGCACACATATGTGTGTGAAAGAGACTCTAATAAAGACTTGGGGGGGGCAGGAATGCAAAGACCTGGGAGGCTACAAAGTCAGCCTGTTCTTAAGTGTCCTTATGGCCACCCTGCCACCAGAGTTTTAACACTGGCCCTTCACCTCATATAGTTGGCCAGCCTTCTACTATCACCTTTTCTCTGCTTCCTTCTGAACTCTCTTCCTCCCTCTCAGGAGCAGAAACAAATACCTTGCTCTGTCTCTGGTAGAGAAGTTCAACCATTATCTTACTGGCTTAAGTCCCAGCCAACTCCTGTGTTCTCAGAGTCTCATCTTGAATCCTAGCACTTCCTAATGTTATTTTCCCATATCAAGCAGCTTCCTTCTCAAAAAGAATTTAGGTGACAGCAAGGAAGATAATTTTCACCCCTGTCTTCTACCCAAACAGAGGGCAGAAGAATGAAAATTTTAAAACCACAAGAAAAGACCAATGACTCCTTAAGATAGACCATAATGGGGGAATGATGGCTGAGCAGTCTACCTCCTACATCATCCACCTTACCTGCTACCAGCAGCAACACCATACTGGAAACACCATCTTGAGAAGAAGACATGGAAACTTGGAGCTAAAAACAGCTGAGTTGTTCCAACAACCTTTAAGTTTGTGAAAGTAAGAAAGAAGCCAAAATAAATTATTTTAAACTTGTGTTTAGAAGATTCTCTTCTAAGATTTTTCAAGTGACTTGAAAGAAAGGGAGAGTATATGTGTCTGACAGGAAGAATTTGTCTAAAACAGCTGGGAAGGAGAAGATAGGCCAGTCACAGCCACAAGACCTGTAAATTGAGTACAGCAGTGTGAACAGTGCCCTGGACATGAAACAATGTTAACTGAACTCTCTGCTGTTTTCCTGAAAGCCTCCACCTCTATTAAAGGCTGGCCAGATAAACCTGTCTATTCCAACATGGCCATTCCAAATCGGTCTGTGTTCATTACATTTAATTTGTTAACTCTTTAACTAAATACATAATATTATACATTACACAATGTTCTTGACACTGCATAAAACACAGAATGTGGTCAAGAAATGATGTAAACTTAAAGCCAGCAGTTCCCAACTTTGACTGCATATTAGAATCACCTAGGGAGCTTTGAAACCCTTGATTCCCAACCATACTTCAGATCAATTAGTCAGAACCTAGAGGCATTACCTAGCCATAAGTAGTTGTTTGTTTTTAACTCTCCTCAGTATTAAGAAAACAACTTGGAAATAAGCAAAAGGACAACCACATAGCCTTTCAATGTCATGGTGAAACACTGCTTAACAGGCTTACCCCAAAGACTATCTAATTCTTCAGGGTGACATACCTTCATTTAATTTCATATTTACTAGGATATTTCATAACTCTATAAGAATAGATATTGCCTTGTACTTGCTCTATGGTTCTCAAACCTTGATATACAACAGAGTTATCTAGAAAGCTAATACAGAAGTCTAGGCTTATTAAAGTAGAATAAGGTTTGGGTTTCTGTAATTTTAGCAAGTTCCCAAGTGATTGGGAGACATCCAAGTTTGACAACCTTTGTTGTATAAGTCTGATGGCATTGCCATAGATTTTGGTGTCCATTAGCAATGCAAATACATTTTCCAGGAGAGATGCTAATAATTTCTGCCCAATTCCAAGATTATGAGGTGGTTTTTTTTTGCTCCGTAGGACATTAACCAGTTTTACATCTAACCTAGCAATCTTATTTCAGTATTTTTTTCAGGGCCTATATCTATTTGGTCTTTCTAATTCTCTTTGAACATACCCTGCTGGTTCTCTCATTAAATGAATCAAATAAGTCTTTGGCAAGAACTGACTGCATATTTGTATGAGAGTCAAGTTTTCAACTTTTGAAATTATATTTTGACACCAGGTGATCCAACGTGCATCCAAGACTGAATTCCCTGCTATAGATAGAAGCCAAAATCCTGGGAAGCATCCAAAAAGAAACTACTGTTTTCTCTACACCAAGTATAATAAGCTAATTATTCCTGTAAGTCTTTCATGAGTTACACCTCATAATAATAAAAATTAATATTTATTGAGTGTTTACTATTGCCAAGCACTATTCTAAGAGCTTTGCATGCATTATTAACTCTTTTAATTGTTACACAACCCTCAAAGATAGGTACACTCTTTCTTAATTAATCCCAAGTCTAAAGATGAGAAAACTGAGGCATAAAAAGTTTAAGTAATTTGTCCATAGTCACACAAATCATAAAAGACCGAGCTTAGATTCACATGGAGAGAATGTGAATAACATATTTGGTACTGCCTATGCCCTTCATGGCTATGTCAGGCCACTGTTCAAATAGGAATTGGAAAGATCCCACCTTGAGGGTCATTTATCCAGATTCATGGAAGCTTTCATCTGGATACCTGAATTATTAAAAAAAAATCAAGACCAACCCAAAATTCATACTTTCTTTAGCAAGGCTATAACATATCCTCTCATGGTTTCCTCAACCACCTATTAGGAATATCTTCATAAAGGCAGATGTCTAACATCCAACATGAGTATCTTGTAAACAAATCAGATTATAGACCTAATAGAAACCTCAGTTCATATCCAGAGGAGACATTCCACATTGTTTTGAAGTTTGAAAACCTTGTCATATAATTCTGCAGATTGCTGAAGTGTAGTAATAAAAGTATAAAAATAAAAGGGAAAAATATTTTAAATTTCCTCCTAATTTAAACTCATACCCAAATCGACATTTGGGCAGATCCATCAAAAAAGTATTTGGTGAGAAATCATCTGTGCACTAAGTGCTTTTTTTTCTTTTTCTTTCTCCCTCTCTCTCTTTTTTAATCATGAGCAAAGGTCTGAATTGTAAGTATTATTGGCAAGAATAAGCTATAAGTTAAGATGCAAATCCAAATCGAGTGTGCGGTGTTCTGGCTTCAAGCCTGGTAATTGAATTTCCAGTTTATTATCCTTAATGTTTTTTAATGTGAGTTTGCAATTCAAGTCAAAATGGAAAGCTGCTCCTCCAAATCTTTCCCCTGAAGCATTTCCAGGAACAATTTCTTTTCAAAATCAAGAAATGGTTTTGGGTCAGGAGTGCACTTTAACTTTTTTCAAACTCTAGAAAAGTCTGTTCCAGGGGTGCACTAAACCATGGGTCCACCAAAGGGCGCTAAGCTGCAGACCAGGGATTCTAGAATCTGAACTTGGCACTGGAGCTTCTTAGAGAAATAGAAGAGCTAAATACTGTGAGCTGGTTAAGAAGCTGTGTCTCAGCTGGGAATTCCAAGGGATGCAGTGTTGACATTTAGGGCCATACACAGTAAGTGGGGAGTATGTTTCAAATGAAATCTGCTGCTTCATCATACTTGGTTTATCCACCCCCCAAAACCTGAGTCTTTTGGTTATAACAGCTAGGCCTTATCAGGAGCCCACACTCACATCTCTTTTTCCTAAAACTAGGCCTGAATCAAGGCTGAGGACTACATTGCTTTGAACTAGTCTTCTTAAGGGAGAATGAGGTTTAAGGGTGTTAGCTATCTTACTGTATGATAGCAACAAAAAACAGCAACTATAAACATAACTTAATGAGGTTTTACCACGTTGCCAGTTTTATTCAACGTTATGCATTATTTACTATATAATTTAATTCCCATAATAGGATGAAAAGATAGGTTACTGCCCCCAATTCCATACAGGAAAACTGAGGTTTAGAGAGTTCAAGTAATTCTCCCAAGGTGATGTAACTAGAATGGAGGCTTAGCTAATATTCATACCTAAATCCGTTTGCTCTGAAGCTTGTGTTTTTTATTACTAAACTAAGGGACTGTGTGCTTTCATTTTTCTTTAAACATTATTTAAACATTCATGGGTGAGATGCCTGGGTGACTCAGTTGTTGAGCGTCTGCTTTCGACTCAGGGCATGGTCCCAGGGTCTTGGGATCGAGTCCCGCATTGGGCTCCCCTCAGGAAGCCTGCTTCTCCCTCTGCCTCTGGCTCTGACTCTCTCTCTCTCTCTCTCTCTCTCTCTGTGTGTGTCTCTCATGAATAGATAAATACTTTAAATAAATAAAAAAATAATAAATAAATAAATAAATAAATAAATAAATAAATAAATATTCCTGGGTGCATACACAGTGTGTGTTTGTGTGTGCATGTGTGTAAAAAGAGTATGAAGAAGAAAACAAAAATGTCCCATGAGCCCATTGCCTACACACGTGCATGGCATGAAAATCCAAGCATGGTAGTAGCAGAAAATGAAAATTAAAAGCTTTCCCCAGGCTCTGTCCCCAACAGTAACCATTTGTGTATTTTCTTATATATTCTACCAAGAAAAAATAGTCTGCCTTGGCTTATGGAATATATATATATTTAATTTGTTCACTTTGTTTGTTCCTCTTCCCTATTATCTCCTCCCTTCATGAGACAATGTAATACATGGACACGCACTTGCTTTTTATTTATTTATTTTTTACGTATCATATCTTGATGCTCTTTCCATATCAGTATGTGTGTGCATATATTTTTTCTTTTTTTCTTTTTTTCCTTTTTTTTAAGATTTTATTTATTTATTCGAGAGAGAGAGAGAGAGAGAGAGAGCACAAAGGGAGAGGGAGAAGCAGGCTCCCTGCTCAGCAGGGAGTCTGATGTGAGCTCCATCCCAGGACCCCCGGATCATGACCTGAGCTGCAGGCAGATGCTCAACTGACTGAGCCACTCAGGTGTCCCTATATATATTTTTCTGACAATCATTTAGTATTCTATTAATTTATGTAACCAGCTCCCAAGTATGCTAATTCAGATTATATCCTCTTTGTAATGAAAACCTTTAGTATAATGAATATTTTTATGCATATATTTTGACATAGTTTTGTGAGCATATCCACAGGGTAAATATATGGCAGTAGATTTTGTTAGTGAGGGGTCATGTGCATTGTTTAAAATTTATGGAGACATTGCCAAATTTCCCTCTAAAGAAACTGCATCAATTTGCCTTCCCAGGGACAAACAGTCAGGGTTCTTTAACTCTGTCCACTTACTTTCATGTCCATGTCACTTGAGGCTCCCACCAGCATAATGCAGCAGGTAGACTATGGCTGCCACTCGTGTTTCTAGCATGAGTCAAGGCTACACCCAGATGTTCTTATTCTAATTGCAGAACCCTTTCCTCAGACAATTCCACTTTAAAGATGTAAAGTGTAAATAAGATAAATAAGAGGTGAATAAAGATGAAAAGATAAATAAATCTTCTGTTTCTACCTTTGACAGATGAAGAGAACCAATGCAACTGGGTTTGTTCAGGGCCCTGGCAAAAGGACTTTAACCAAGTTTGGAACCTCCTAAAATACCACTCACTTAGAATTTGGGACTGAGCCATGACCTTCTATTGTTCAAAGGCATTTTCCTTTGTAATAATTCCATGGAAAGAAAAATGACTTAAAAGTTGTATTTATTAAACAGCCCCAAAGGCATTTGAACATCAATTTACATTTTTCTCTTTTATAGAAAAAAAAAACATAGTTAAGTGTAAATGAATGTCAGACATATGGTTTACATTTCCTTTAAGATACATGTGGGCTTTAAAAACTAATGGAAATACCTAAGGAGAAACACACTCTATAATACGGTGAATCTAAGATACGTAGAACATTTGAAGCAGGTCAACAGGACAAGATGGGTCTTGTAGAAGTGATCTTCTGACCCCTCACATGAGATTTCCAAGAAACAGTCAGCTCTCTGAATTCCAGTTTGGGCTTACGACTTAAAGAGATGTTATCAAGATACTTTAAAATTAAGAGGCCTTTACTATTACTCTCCATCCATTTAATGAATATCTATTCTTTTCTGGGAATCAAAGATAAGAAGACAAATAAGAGACTGCCCTTCCTCAGGGAGTTGAAGTCCTAGTGAGGAAAGCAGATCAGAAAACAGAAAAAAAAAAAAAATGGGACCAATGGGGTATAACATAGTGTCAGGTCAGTACAAAGAAGGACATTTGTCCTGCTTTGAGTAGGAGCAGGGTGAGGGAAGATATCCTAACGGAAGAAGCATCTACTTAGAGACCTGGAGGATGAGTAAGAGTAGCTGGCCAAAGAGTTTGCTTAGGACATCAGCAAGGTGCACAAGGGTAGAAGCATGGGGGGGCTTAGCTTTGCAGGAAGTGATGGTAGTTCCACTTGACTGAATGTAGGAAATTATTCTAGTTCCACTTACTGGAAGGCAGAATAGACATGAAGGGGAGAGAAGTTAGTAAGAAGGCTAGACAAGAAGCAGGTGTCAGACCATGCTAAGGTGTTTGAACTCCACCGTTAAGAATTAATAAAGGGTTTAAGGAGAACATTCTGGGTTTTAGAAAGACTATTCTGTCCTATGTTTGGAAAACAGATTAGAAAAGAGTAGTATTGGAGATAAAGAGGTTAGTTAGGGTGTTGCTGCTGAAATTCCACAAGACATGGTGAAGAGTCAGACTAAGGGGTTAGCAGTGAGGATAGAAAGAAATGGATGGATACAAAAGGCTAAGATTGAATTAGGTATGGTCAAGGGTAAAGGAAGAATCAACAGTTATCCCAGGAATTTTTACTTGAGTCTGGATGTTCAATCTCAGGAATGAATGTTTAGTTGGCAGCTGGACAAGAGGCAATGTAGACTATTAAAAAAAAAAAAAAACAACCAACACATTAATTCATTTACTTTGCTTCTAAAGAAGGCAAGAGAAATGAGACATATTAGGGGCTCCTGGGTGGCTCAGTCAGTTAAGTGGTCCACTCTTGATTTTGCCTCAGGTCATGATCTTAGGGTCTGTGCTTGATGGGTAATCTGCTTGAGGAATGTCTCTCTGTTTCTCTCCCTCTGCCTCTCCCCCTGTTCATGCTTTCTCCCTCTCTCTAAAATAAATAAATAAATATCTTTAAAAAAACAGAAATGCGACATATTATTGATTGTCCACATAAAATGTTAAAGAAATTAATCCTTTGAGAGGATTAAATATTAAAGACTCCCAGCAGGGATCCCTGGGTGGCGCAGCGGTTTGGCGCCTGCCTTTGGCCCAGGGCGCGATCCTGGAGACCCGGGATCGAGTCCCACGTCGGGTTCTGGTGCATGGAGCCTGCTTCTCCCTCTGCCTGTGTCTCTGCCTCTCTCTCATTCTCTCTCTCTCTCTCTCTCTCTGTGACTATCATAAATAAATTTTAAAAAAATTAAAAAAAAGACTCCCAGCAGACTCTACAATATAAAAGATGAGACTGCTCCCCAAAATTACAATTTGACAATATCACACCCTGGAGTAGGTATGAGGAAATGGAAACTCACAGTCACTGTTGGTAGAAATTCATTTTGGTATAATCCAAAAATTGACTTCTCTGTACAAACCCTAGAGGAACTCTGGTGTATGCACACATATACAAGGATGTTTACTGAATCACTGTATTAAAAAAATATCAGATACAATTTAAATGTCTAAGGTCAATAAATAAATAATTTGTGGTGTATTCATACAATAGGACAATTTTCTGCTATTTAAATCCATAAACAAGGTTTACATTTATAAAAATGGATAAATCTCAAAAAGATAGTTTTTAAAAAGTGCAAAAAATCAAATTGCTGAATATTTACAAATTATATTAAAATAATTGATTGTATTATTTACAGATACCATTTCTCACTGTTGAGCACATCTTGTTTATTCAAATTTTTATTTAAATTCTAGTGAGTTAACATACAGTGCAATATTGGTTTCAGAAGTTAAATTCAGTGATTCAGTGATTCATTAATTACATACAACACCTGATGCTGAAAATGACAAGTGTCCTACTTAATACCCATCACCCATCTAGCCAATCCCCCCCACCTCCCTCTATCAACTCTCAGTTTGTTTTCTATCCTTAATAGTCTCTAATGGTTTGCTTTTTCCCTCTCTTTTTCCATCTTCCCACATGTTCATCTGTATTGTTTCTTAAATTTCACATAGGAGTGAAGTCATACAGTATTTGTCTTTCTTTGACTGACTTCTTATTGCACTTAGCATACTACATGCTAGCTTCATCCACATCATTGTGAATGGCAAGATTTCATTCTTTTTGATGACTGATTCCATGACTGATTCCATTATGTATATACCACATCTTCTTTATATCCATTCAACAATTTGGGCTCTTTTCATAGTTTGGCTATTATTGATAATGCTGCTATGAACATCAGGGTGCATGTATCCCTTTGAGTCTGTATTTTTGTATCCTTTGTGTAAATACCTAGTAGTGAAATTGCTGGATCAAGGGTAGTTTCTATTTTTAACTTTTTTAGGGAACCTTCATTCTGTTTTCCAGAGTGGCTGCACCAGTTTGCATTTCTACCAACAGTGCAAGAAGTTTCCTCTTTTTCCACACCCTCACCAAAATGTTTTTCCTGTTGTTAATTTTAGCCATTCTAACAGGTATGAGTTGATATCTCATTGTGGTTTGATTTGCATTTCCCTGATGATGAGTGATGTTGAGTATCTTTTCATGTGTCCTTCAACTATCTGGATATCTTCTTTGGAAAAGTATTTATTCATGTCTCCTTCCCATTTCTAAACTGGATAACTTTTTGTGGGGTGTTGAGTTTGATAAGTTCTTTATAGATTTTGGATACTAACCCTTTATCAGATATGTCATTTGCAAATATCTTCTCCCATTCCATAGACCACTGGAATCCAGATCACTGAATTTTGTTGATTGTTTCCTTCACTAGGCAGAAGCTTGATGAAGTCTCAATAGTCCATTTTTGCTTTTCTTTCCCTTGCCTCCAGCAAGAGAAGTTGCTATAGTCAAGGTCAAAGAGGTTGCTGCCTGTGTTTTCTTCTAGGATTTTGATGGTTTCCTGTCTCACATTTAGGTCTTTCATCATTCAAAATTTATTTTTGTATATACTGTAAGAGAATGATCCAGTTTCCTTCTTCTGCATATTGCTGTCCAGATTCCCCAACTCCATTTGTTGAAGAGACTGTATTCTTTCCTGCTTTGTCAAAGATTAGTTGACCATATAGCTGTGGGTCCATTTCTGGGTTTTCTATTCTGTGCCATTGACCTACATGTCTGTTTTTATGCCAGGACCACACCGACTTGATGACTACAGCTTTGTAATAGAGCTTGAAGTCTGGAATTGTGATGCCTTCAGCTTTGCTTTTTCAGGACTGTTTTGGCTTTTGGGGGTCTTCTGTAGTTCCATACAAATTTTAGGGTTGTTTGTTGTAGATTTGTGGAAAATGAAGGTGGTATTCTGATAAGGATTGCATTAAATGTGTCAACTGCTTTCAGTAGTATAGAGAAATATAAATACCTACATCAGTAGCAGATACATAAAAGCATGCCTAGATACCTACACATCAGGAAGAAAGGAGAAGTCAAGAATAGATATTAAAAAGGTTCCAGAAATGTATGATTTATTAAACCATTTATTTATTTTTTAAACCTCTACATCACTGACATTTTAGGACAGATGATTTTTCACTGGGGAGTATTGTTCTGTGCATGGCAAGATGTGTAGCAGCATCTCTAGCCTCTACACACTAGACTGGAGTAGCACTTCCCCAAGTCACAGCCACCAAAAATGTCTTACATTTTGCACCCTGGGAGGGCAGGACAGGCAAAAACACCCTTGGTCAAGAACTACTAGCTTAATAGATTGGTGTTCTTTACACTATTTCTTATACTTTTCTTTTTAAAATATTTCATAATAAAAGGTATGGGGAAGAAGAATACTCTTTGAGCTATTTATTGTTTTAATCAAATGTAGCATGTGCTGGGCATTCAGCTATCAAGATACATAAAATAGAACCCTGTCTCCAAGAATTCTATGTCTATGTCCACATTGTAATGTGGAAGTGAAGAAGCCTTGGTGTGGGACCTAAAGATGGAGCTGAGACAGATCTAGGACAGATCTAAGAACAGCTCCTAACTCCTAACTCTGTCACACATATAATCTGGGAGAACTTCAGTTTCTTCATTTCCGTTTTTTTCTTTAAAAAAAAAAATCCATGTTTTAGCTCCTGGTGCTCTGAAATATAGTAAGCATTCAATAAGGAGTAGTAACTACACCACTCGTTGTTTTCATTATTATTTGTAAGCAGGTACTGATGATGCAAGATAGAGTTGACAACATCCTCCCTGCCCTCCCCTCACCCGCAGTGGGTCTGCCATTTCTCTGGTGGCCATGAGGGATAGGAGAGCAGTCCATTCCTAGCAGTTGCCTGTCAGTTCCTACAATGTCAGTTCAGTTCACAAGCACACTCAGTTTGCAGTCATGGAAGCATTCGTGACAGTGACACAAAGGGAGGCAGAATGTGCAGGCCAAGCAACAAGAAACAGCTCACATGGCTCATGATCTAGAAGTAGGTACCAGAGAAGTTCTTACACATACACTCAAATTTTCAGTCTTTATGAAATCAAAACAGCTTCTTTGTTTTTTCTTTCAATTCTACCTGGATTTTCCTCATTTATGGGCCCTACAGGGCAATACCTGACCATACCACCCCTAAGAACTGGCAGTTTGCATACCCAAATGAAAAACGGATAATATGTTCTCGTATCATAGGAAATGTCTGGGAGTCTTGGGCAAACTTGTTTGGCATCAGAGTGGCCTTCCTTGGTAACAGTCTTGATAAATAGTTGATTCCCCCCCCCCCGATATATGTAAATTGTATTATATTTTAGTAATAAAATCTTTGCAAGACCAGAAATTTAGTTTCTATTAGCATATCCTGTTTACTGTGCTTCACAAGCCATTTTTTATTGACACTGTTGAATTCAGTACTGAAGATGTTGATATGTATTATGGTCAGCTACATAACACATCATTGCATATGCCAAACAGCTACAAAGTTGCTACAGGAGTTGAAGAAGGAAAGGAATCTTCCCTCAGGAGCAAGAAGACTCTAAACCAAACCACAATGAATGGTGTGATTTGGTTACACAGTAATGGAAGTTAGCTGATCCTTGTTTGTATGACAACAAACATGAATGGAGGTGAAACAATAGAAAACAGGACAACAGAGAGGAGAACCATGATTCTGGCTTGACCAAGAACATTAGAATCAGGGCACCACAGAATCACTTAAAGCTAATTTGCTTAACATTTCATTCAATAATTAACTGTGTAGCATCTAAAATGAACCCAGCACCTCACTAGGTAGTATGATGTATATCACCCAGATCTTTCTAAAACATCAAGAAACAAATCAATAATTATGGGGTTATCAAGATCCACTGGTGGGGGAAGGGGGATGTTTATATTATAAGAATGGAATAAGAACTCTATAGTGTCATTTGTATTACACTAGTGTCACATAGTGTCACTAGTATGACTCAAATATGTCATCTCAAACTTGGCTCTGCCCACTACCATATGAAGCTACACATCATCATTGTTTTGCATCCTCCTGGAAGGAACATGATCCAAGATGTAACTTCACCATCCTCCCTTTCCATCACAATACATGGTTCCCAAGGACAGTCTCTGTCCTCATGGATGAATTCAATTCGCAGAAATTAATTGTTTCCAGAGTTCTTTTCATTTCTTGAAATACACAGTATCACAATGGGCTGACAGAGAAGGCTATAAGAACAATCTGCATTGCTGCTAAATAATCATCTTCACTGTGCTTTATCTGGGCTACACATGCCTTTAATCTGCTTTTAAAAACATTAAAACTCATTTAATATACTTCTAAAAATTAATAAGGCTATAGAAATGGAACACATTAATGACTATTCACATAACCTGTTAAAATTTTAAGCCAGTTTATTATTTAGTGTACTGTAAATAAAATTAATTACAAATATTGGTACTGACAATGTATGCATAATTAGTTTTGAATCTTTACTGCTTTAATACAGTTGAGGTGCAAAGAAAGGCTTCTAAGTGCTATCTGACTATATTAATAGATTGCTTAGAGGTAAACTATTGTAATTTATATGCATTTCATTCACACATAACTCTTTGACAACTCTCTTGTGATACTCAGTAGTCCAATGCCAATATGGATTGAAACGGTTTAGCAAACACTTACCAGAAATGAAAATTAATATCTACCAAGAGATGATGTGTGTGTGTTTTTTTTAAAAGCAACTTTCCAAGTTACTGTACTACAGCATATGGTTTTCAAAAGTTCAATTCACCCAAAATCAGTGCCCTATTGGTATTGAGCTGGCAACAACTGGAATTCCATAACCTATAAATGTAAATAAGTGCAATATCGGATAAAAAGTAAGACACCCTAAATATACCTTGATGCTGGAGTGCACCTTTGAGATTGAGCTGAACTTCTTCATTTTACAGATGGGAATTGTATGTTATCAAGGTCCCACCCATTGTGAAGTTTGTCAATTCTAGTCCAGTGTTTGATCCTCTGTGCCTCATGGACCTCCAGGTGTCCCTTTAGGGCTTCCTAACTGTGCTATTGTAAGACAGAAGAAGGGGTAAGGTAATAGCCTCAAGATGTAATTCATGGACAAGGAACAGGATCCTCTTCATAAGCCAGAACCTGGAATTTCATCACTATTAATTATTCTTTGGGGATACTATAAGATTTTGTATATTACTTTTTCTCAAATTTCCTATTGTTAGAATAGTCCTTATAGAAGTAAGAGCTTATCTCCTCAGTTAGCACCTTAGTAGGAATGCTAACAAAATAAAGAGAGTATTGCCATGAAGCCACTGATCAAAGAGAGGATGTTTGCACAGAAAAGGAAAATGATTTGAGACAAATGTAAGGAAGAACCTTCCTACAATCAGCAAAGTCGAATGGGAGTGGATGGATGTGCCATCACTGGGTGTGTCCAGGTAGCTGGTGGCCTCAATTACCAAGGATGCCTTAGAGATCTTTTGAGAATCATCTAAGGATTGGCATGTAATGACTCTTAAGTTCCTCTCTAGCTCTCAGATCTCCTGAGTCATTGAAAACAAAACGAACGAGGTAGATTGTTAGAGATTTGAGGGGGGCTTGAGACAAGAAGTGGGATAACACCAAAGATAAATTCTACTTACTTTTGTGTTTCTTGTAAAGTAAAATTGCCTTAAGAACAACTGAATAAAAAGAGAGAAGACCTGATTGAAACTGCAGAGTCCCTTATCATATCCTATCATGTGGCATCCAGAAGTGAGGGCTGGGATACATCTAGATCCCTAAGTTGTTGGTGAGACTGCTAAGCCTTGAACACCGTACAAAGGTCATAGACCATGAAGCTGCTTTCAATTGCCATCATCTCTGTAAGAAGGAGTTAAAATATAGGATTAGTTATTTCAACTGGGGGTAGGAAACAGTAGACTTATTCAGAGGGCACTGAAATCTAATACATTATTGTTATTATATATATTACATGGCACATATTATTATTCTATTTCTCTAACCCTTCCTCCAAAGGGATCATTATTTCTGAGTTTTAGAATTCTACATAGATATGCTTAGTGCTCAGTTAAACACACACACACACACACACACACACACACGTTAATTAAGGTAAGCATGTATACATTTATTTATTTTAAATAGCAAAGAGCCAAACCTCTATGTGTAGAGAAGCTCATCACCTTTAATCCAAGACACTCCTAGGGACTACTGAATGAAACCGCTATTATAGAGCTCAACATAAACAAACCAAAGGTCAGAACTTCCCAGGAAGTGTGCCACACATGAGTTATAAGCAGGGGTGGAAATCATTTGGAATTTGGGAAACTTTCTAAAAGAAAACTAATATAAAAACTATGGATTAGAAAGTAGGTATAGGACCTTGGATGGAGCCCCTGAAAATGAGAGTTCCCTGAAGTGTATGTAGCTTTATGAAGCATCCTGGTGAAGATGCCTTGACGCCTCTTAGTTATGCTAAGAATCTGACCCGCTCATCTCTCAAAGTGGCCCGGTTGACTTGAGGTGGGTGGTTCCCCCAGACTGATTGTCTCCCCTGAGCCATGGCTCTGTTCCCCCATTTGGCTAACATGTCATTACATTCGTTGGGAAGGACAATGAGAAGAAGTTAGGGATGTGCAATATCTGGTAACTTGAAGACCATTTCGTTTTCTGTAACTAAACATTTTATCTTATATTTTACTTTGAGAGAGAACTAGAAGGGATGCAGAGCACACATCGTGTTTTCTAACTCTGCAAGGAATGTTAAATTGCTTACTCAGTTTGTATCTCCAAAAAATTCTGTAAGGCAAAACAGCTTTCTCACCCTGGTTTGATGAGAGAGTAAACTGAGAAAATTTGGGGGTCATTTTTAAATGGGTATCCTTGTCATGTGCTTCTCTCTCTCCCTTCCTTTCTCTCCTGTTGCTTATTTCCACTTCCACCAGAAAATATCAAATGAAATTTTCATCATTTCACAGGAGCATCTTCCATGTGATTGCCACTCTTGTGTCATGAGGGCTAACCACATGCTCACCTATGCAGAAGGAATCCCAATACCATTTGAGTCTTTCAGTCAAAATGCCATAAAAACAGTGGGCATCTAAAACAAAAATTATTTAAGATATTTGGTATTACTGTTATTCTGAACATGTCACTTCCTAACTGCTTGTTTATCAAGAGACCTGCACAATTAGCAGGTGCCAAACAAATGCTAAGGAGGAATAGTTCCAATCTGCTGAATGATGGTTCCTTTCTCCCAGTGAAGGCTACAATGGCTTAACAAAAAGATGTTGAGTTATCTGCACTGAAAAGTCACCTGTGTCCCATCTGGGCATTAAATGCTATGCTTGTTACAAGCTTCTTCTGTTCTTTCCAGAAAGATCTGTGAGGCAGGTGAGCTGAGGACAGTAACAAACTAGGTTAACATGGAGAGCTTTTTGCCCCATTTATTGAAATTAAATGCTAATTGGTCCCACAGTTGCAGACAAATCTGAGATACAAAACTGTGCACCATAGGCATTTCTCCTCCTACTAGTCTGAGTCTCCTCAAAAAGCACAAATGCTGGCCTATACAGAAGGGATGCTCTTTAGTGAATTATCAAATGAAGGAAGGGAGAATGGAATGAATGAATGAACAAGTGAATGAAAAGGAAACTCCTTATTTTTGGTAGGACTTCAGTTATAAAACTAACTTCTAGAGGCACCTGGGTGGCTCAGTTAGTTAAGTGTCTGACTCTTGTTTTTGGCTCAGGTCATGATCTCAGGGTCCTGGGATTGAACCCTGAATCAGGCTCCATGCTCAGTGGGGAGTCTGCTGGAGATTCTCTCTCTCTCCCTCTGCCCTCTGCACCTCCCTCCTGCTCACACATGTGCATACGCTCTTTCTCTAAGATAAATAAATCTCAAAAAAAAAAAAAACTAACCTCTAGCTTATCACAAGCTGTTATTGATCATAGTATTATTCTCAATCAAATATCATTTAGTTCATACGTACAGACCCATCCATCCACCTGGAGGGTAACATCTCCCACCTTTGGCTGCGTTTTTGCCTTCAGAAATTTCACCTATACTATTTCTCTAGTTCCTTTGAGTGTAGATATTTTTATCATTTTCCAGGTAAATAAATGAACTCACTTAATGAGATCTGATAATCTTGTTTTATGGACTGAATATTTGTGTTCCCCAAAATTCACATACTGAAACCCCAACCACCAGTGGGGTGGTATTAGGAGGTGGGCTTTTGAGAGGTAATCAGGTCATGCCTGTGGAGGTCTCATGATGAAATTAGTGTCTTTTGGAAAGGCACTCTTGCCTGCAGTCTTTTGGTACCCACTTGGCCACATAACAGTGGGCCTTGCCCCTGTAACACTTCCTTACCAAGACAGAGAGCCCTTGTAACCTGTGCTGGATTTGTCACTTTGGAATTTTTGTTATAGCAGCCCAAAGTGCCTAAGACACCTGTATAAGGATGAAAAGAAGTAAAATAAGTTTTACTGAGAATATCATCTTTGATCCATTGGTAGTAGCTCTAGAAGTACAATGCTGAGAAGAGAAGCTGCAACCAAGTTCAGAGGAAAGAAGAGGCCTGAGAGATGAGTGATGGCCTTCATGGACCCTGAAGCGGACAATGGCAAGTAGGTGTACCACATTTTGCTGATCCTAATTGGAAATTATGCCTTACTCACTCTACTCTTCCGCCTCTCTAGGTTATTGTGGAAAAGAACCATCACTTTTCTCTAATCCTCCAGAACTGAACTTAAGCACACCTTAGGTGCTCAACGTAGATTCATTTATTAAATTGAATTAGGAAAAATGGCCTTCCCTCTGGGCTAGATGGCAAAGAACATGACGCTATGATGGTAACAAGAGCAATAATAACAGAAAAAACCACAAATGTTTTGGATTTTTATGAGCAAGGTTTGAATCTAAAACATATAAATTCTCCATGATGTACAACATTACCTCCCCAGTGGAATCAAAGAAATTTAATAAAATAGCTTTCTTGCCTATGGAATGAGCTCCCCCCCCATCCCACTTATTTTTAGTTGAAAATCAAATTTGAATGCTGTGTCTTCTCATGCATCTTCAAGATTTATTCATGAGTCACAGCTGAATGCTCTATGTGTTATATTTACGTGAACAAACAGACATTGAAAAAAAAAAAGAATCAGTTCCATTATCTAGATAGATGTGTGTTTGTCAGCATCTGAGAGAATATCCATCCTGGATGGTAAAGTATTCAGCTACTCTTTTTAAAAACATCACTCAGGCATTGTAAGACATATAACTACAGCATAAGCAATGACCTTTAGACGTGTCTCCCCTCCTATTATCTACACACTGAAACAGAAACAAGTTGGTATTGAAAATCTGTGTAATATCAGTTTAGAAGCTATTTATTTCAAATACATTCTGCTTGGTGCGCCAACCATAATGTTATTAACAATGGCAATGTACTGAGACATTACTCAAAGGAATTCTAACAGGTTCATTCACCCCACCCACCAT
The DNA here is from genome assembly GCF_048164855.1 of Canis lupus baileyi. Taxonomy (NCBI): domain Eukaryota; kingdom Metazoa; phylum Chordata; class Mammalia; order Carnivora; family Canidae; genus Canis; species Canis lupus. The sequence goes on along the minus strand of NC_132842.1, from coordinate 64,073,738 downwards.
CCTCAATGTGCATGTATGTGTGCGTACACACACACACCCCTTTTCACAAAAGAATCACAGGGCTTTGTTGTCGTTGTTTTCTTTTTCCCTTCCTAACAAAGGATCCTATAGTCATTTAGAATCTTTTTAATATTTTTTCAATTAAATTTATAAAGTCTTATCAAGTGTATAGCATCTTTGCAGGACATAGCTTTTACAGGAACTATACTCTACAAGCCTTGTTAATCTTTCAGATGACTCCACCACAGTGATTAATTTACCCTTCCATTCTCTCTAAAGGGCAAATGGCACTTAGAACAACAACAACAACAACAAAAAGAGCTTTATTTGAGGCAGATACATTTTCTAGGATTTTCCTTAGATGTAAGTCACATTACTCCAGTCGAACTTAATTCTTGCTGCTGCTCCTGTCAACACTGAATGACTCCCAGCATTTAAAGAAAAAAAAAAAAAAAAGCTAGTGGCAGAAACACTGTTAATGACACTTCATGAAAAAAAATTATAAGATAATGTGGATTATAAACTTTTGCAATTAATCAGGCTTGTGCCAGCTGGTCTTTCCATATCATTCACCTTAAAAAAAAAAAAAATCCATTGACCATAAGAGTACTCCGCCTTCTCCACAACAGAAATCATGACACAATTTTCCACTAACTGCCTGAACATTTTACAGTGCACGTGTGTGAGTTGCCATTGATCATCTCCAGGCTGAGAATGTAACAGAGTCAACATGTACTGTTTTCCAAACCAAGAATAAACCTGCAAAATGATTTGTTTCATCAATGATTAGTTTCCTATTGCAGCTGTAACAAATTGCATATAAGCTTGGTGGTTTAAAAAAACTCACAAATTTATTCTTCTATAGTTCTGAAGGCCAGAAGTCTGAAATGAGTCTTACAGTGATAAAAACCAAGGTGTGACAAAGCTGGATCCTTTTGGAGGCTCTGAGGGGAGAATCCAACCTCTGGCCTTTTTCAGCTTCCAGTGGATACTTGTATTCTTTGGTTTGTGGCTTCTTCCCCTCCTTCTTTAAAGCACATCATTCCAGTCTGTTTCTGTTACCAGATGGCCTTCTCTTATGAAGCTGAATCTCCCTCCCCTGTTTTCTTATTAGGACACTTGTGATTACATTCACAGCCCACCCAAATAATCCAGGATACTCACCCTATCTTAAGATCTTTAATTGAATCTCATCTGCAAAGTCCCTTTTGCCATATAAGTTACAGGTTCCAGGGAGTAAGACCTAAATATCTTAGGAAGACATTATTCTACCAGCCAGATAGACATGATTCTATCAAGTAATTGTCGAAATAAGAGAAATGGAATTGATCTGTCTTTTAAAATGGGACATTACTCAGAAACAAAGTGTACAGAATGGAAGAAATAATTTACAAATATTGTAAATCTACCCTGTAATATCAAGCTCAGTCCTTAGTACAATATTTTAAGCAGTTTCTTAGAAGTAAATAAAGATTAATGTTGCACAATTAAGAATATGGAAGCAGAGCCTATGGACCGACTGGGTTTTTAGTTGCAAAAAACCAAATCCAACTTCAGCTAACCTTAGCTAAGGAGAAAAAAAAATGATAAGGACTGATAGATCAATGGGAGGTTACATAGCTCAACTTTGACTTTGGGAAGAAACCAAGAGAAGTTGGACATAAAGAAACTTGACTTAGGTTACATAATAGGAACTGTTGGATGTGTATGTTTCTGGACTTTTGCTAAAAGTACTGGATTGAGGTGCTAAGCCTAGGGTTTCATCTGGCAACATGCCTTTTTAGTAAAGTGGGACAAGTTACTTAAAATCCCAGCCTCAGTCTCCCCATATGTAAAGGGAATAACATAAGACTAGTCAATACACTGTTATTATGAGGATCAAAAGAAATATTACACAAACAGTGCCTGCCCAACATATATTGTTGAAAATAAACTGAAGAAATCATCAACTATATTTTTCTTACAGACCAAATCATGAATAATTTCTCATCTGTCCCTGAGCCTTTGTCTCACTTTCCCAAGTTTTAAACTTCTGAATAGGGTCACTTGAATCCATTGTTCTCTAGCTCTCAGAGAATGGAAACAAGAAAAATCTCGCCCTTTTTTTCCATAGGGAAATCAGAGCCCTATCTCATCCATTGAGTAGTACCCCTCTAAATAAGATGATTTGGGCACTGAGTTGAAGATAAAGGAAAGACAAATGGCCCCACAGTTGATGTTGACAGGTATGAGGCAAAATCCAATTTAGAACAGTAGCAGCCAATTAAAAGTAACATGGGGCCAAGAGCCACATCTAGTGGAATAATCCAATGACCAATTGTCCATTCCCCCCCTTTTCCCTGTTACCTCAGTGACCTCAGCTCATTTTCTTAATCCTGATTTATTTGGTTCTTCCTTGGTAGATAGTTAATTCTTAATTTTTACTTTTTGGTATACATTTTCAAAGATTTAAAACATTAAAATATACTAATAAAATTTATGAAAGTCTTTTATACATGTACCTTGGATATTTTTAATTTGGATAAATATTATTTAAATGGATGCATTTCAAATTTGGAGATGGGGTACATGTTGGGGGTTGGAGGACAAGTTTTTGATAATGATAAAAGGAAATTTTACATTCATCTGAAAATGTTTTATCTTATTAAAACATTTTAATTCAACCTAAAGCAAATATTGAAAAGTTTTAATAGCAGTTAATTCTGAGTGATGAAAACACATGTTAATTACATCTTTCTAGTTTCTTAATTTTTTAATTTCTCAAAAATATTCATACCAAGTTAAAGCATAACAAGATAGAAAACAGGCACAAAACATATTTTAAAAGCCTGAGTATTTAGTAATATGTGCAAACCTATAAAGTGGAGAGGAGATAGAATTCTTTCCAGTTGTACGAAATGGAATTTAATAAAGAGTGCATTAAATTCATTGTATTTGGTCCAATGAAAACAGAAAAGTCATACGAATATGAAAAAGACCACACAGCATGTAAGAGGGAAAGGTCTGAATAATCACTCCAGTTTGGCATTGCAGTAGCTCTTTGTTCTACACTAACACAAAGACCAATGGCTCTAGGGAAAAGTGGACTTTTCCTAATGTGTTGAAGTGGAAAACTACTATCCATGAATACAGTTGGTCAACAGGCCCTGGTCAATGAAAGTCTTCCTGACAAAGGTGAAGCAGGTAAAGGAGCAAGGCAAGAAAGACCGTAATTCATTAAAATACTCTGCCACAAAGATTATTAAAACTAGAAGAACTCTCAAGGGGACTAATCTTCTCTGAGTACAGATGAGAAAACAAAGGCCCAAAAAGAGGTGACCAGTATTACATAACCAGCTCTGGCAGCAAAGAACTAGAAACTGGATCTTATAATTCCCTGGATCAATGGATATTAACTCCCTTGACACACCATACAAGAGACTCTGGCATATGGCCCCTGCCCATCTTCCAATGTCAATCTCCTACCATGATCCCATGTTCTAGTTTGGGTCCTCTAGTAGAGTGACAATTCTCATTTCTCTCTACATTTGCAGAGATGGTCCTAGTGCTTCATAAAGTAGAGCACTTCTCATCTTTCAAATCTGAGCCCCTTCTTTTGATCCCCCTAATGCCCAACTTAAGCTGGCTTCCCTCCTCTATATCTATAATGTCCACTACCTACCCTTATCACACCACTTGACATTTGCTGTGTTCCCTCCTCACTAAACCATGACCATTGAGAAAAGAGAGAAGACATTTCTGTGCCCCTGTCAAACTGAGACATTTATTACCAAAGTCCATTTGCATTGTAATTCTAGCATCCTGCCTAAATCGGGAGAGTAAAAAAGACATACCCATAATGATGATATAGGCACTACCAGCATTAACATTCTGTCTCTATAAACCTCACCCTCCTTTCCAGCTCTGATGGAAGTACCTCTTCCATTTTAAAGTATTTTATTAACTAGATTTGCAACACTAGATTGGAAACCAAACATCGCAAGAAGATGGCTGTCACTTCCTTTTCATGGGGATATCTCTCTCTTTCACTAGACTATTAACTGCTTGAGGGCAGGAACCACATTTATCACCCTGACTTTCAGGCCTTTTGTACAAAAGTATGCAATAAACACTTTGTAGATGATAATCTTGTTACTAGAACAATGTTCCATAATGGCTCTGTATTATTAGTGCCAGTTTCAAAGATGACAAAGAATTAAAAGTGTGTTTGTGTGTCTGCAAGCTTAGGAATCAGTTGACCTAATCAAAGTGAAATGAGTCCCTGCTAGAAGCCTAATGTGGTACCAGGCTAGATGGCATTAGAGATGTCCTGGATAGAGCAGAGGAATGAAACAAAACATGGAAGATATATTGTTTATTGTCAATTTGTAAATTTCATTCATACAATTATTTCTCATGTGCTATAGACCTGCTGTCTCTGGTTGAGTTAAATCATGTAGCTGCATATCCACATTGTCTTGCCTCTTGACCAGCAACAGTACTACACAAAAGAAAGGTCTTTGGCTCTTCCTCTCCTATTTAAGTTGTCCTGGCACCACAGTCACCATGCTGCCTGCTGCCTTTCTTTGTCAATGCTCAACAGTGTTGACCTTCCTAGACAGGGAAGGAGGAGGGCAGCCCGGGTGGCTCAGCAGTTTAGTGCTGCCTTCAGCCCAGGGTATGGTCTTGGAGACCCAGGATCGAGTCTCACATTGGGCTCCCTGTGTGGAGCCTGCTTCTCCCTCTGCCTGTGTCTCTGCCTCTCTCTCTTTCTCTTCCTCCCCACCCCGTGTCTCTCCTGATTAAATAAATAAAAAAATATTTTTTAAAAAAGAAACGGAAAGAGGAGGAGGCATAACCACATATTCATAAAATGATTCCATGGATCAAGAAAGCAGGGGAAAACTGGAGATAGTTAAGCAAATCTGTTTTTGTAAGACTTCACAGTGTCATTAGAAAGGAAATAATGCTTCCAAGGAGGGTCTATAATTTATAGAGCTTCCCACACTTAACTGATCCCGCAACAATTTTTTATCAGATTATTTTGTAGGAGTGGTGTTCTATGAAACATACTTTGAGGAATGCTGTGTTAAGTCAAATAAAAATCTACTAATATATCCCAAGTTTATCAGGTTAAACAAAGTTGGCAGAACATGGAGGGACAGGAGAGAGGCTCTCACCCATCATTAAAGTGGCTTTTTTTGTTTGTTTGTTTGTTTGTTTGTTTGTTTTGTTTGGTTTGGTTTTGAACACACATTGCATGATCTACCAGCTGGAAAATACTGTTATAGACAAGGAAAACTTATCCCGAATGGAATCACTTTATCTTCTAACCTCTTTGTTGATTTCTGGCTCCCACATTTCCTCCTTTACAAGGATCCACAACTCTAGTCTGAGTCTAATTGGATTGCTAGCCAGTTTAGGATTCTAGGGTTCTGCTAGAGACTCCATCCTTGAAACAAACTAAACCCTCAGTATGTGTTGTCATCAGGGACTAATGATTGGGTGAATGGTGGAATAGCTTTCCAAATGTACATCTTGATTAGGTTTTTTTCAATGTTAACCCTGTTCATTGGATCCACCAGGCCCTTCCTTCTCCCCATCCAAAAAAAAAAAAAAAAAAAAAATCACTGTGTTTTCTTACACAAATAGTGCACTAGAGAATTAAATTGAGAAGAAAATAAAAAGTTTGGAAAACTGAGATTTGATTATTGATTTTACCCCTAAAAATTAAACGGCACTGGTCAACTAAACTTAATGCCCATATCTTTAGCCCAAATCTTCCCAAGGTCAACAGCACTTTTGTGTGGCACCCAGAGCTAAGTTGCTCAAATGTGCTGCAGATGGAGATGTCTCAAGCAACACCTGTGGTAGCAGGTGCTTGGAAACCACCCTGATTCCCCATAAACCAATAATGTACAGGAAAAAAAAAGTCTTTTATTTATTTATTTCCTCCCTTCTTTACTAACTTATATTAAACTGAGTTAAGTGGAAATAGCCTGTTTTGAAATAAATCCCACAGTGCAAGATATTCCTTATTATTAAGTAATATAACCTGAAAATGTAACTAATACATAGTCTTTGAGCTTGGAATTTCATATGAACCTGTACTATCCATTATCTGCTCGTAGTTTGTGTTTACTATGGACAAGTGTGTTCATACCTACTGAGGTTGAGTCCCTTTCATAGCATTATTTGAATTTTTTAAACCATACTTACTATGGAAATTTCTAGATAAAGCTTGAGTGATTTTCTTATCTGATTAAGGAATAATATACAAACACTATAGAGAGGCTGGCTGCAAATCTTGCATAATGGCAAAAACAAACACCGTTCTGAAGGAGTGTAGATAAAGAAAAAATGGAAAACAGACTTCAAAACGTGTCACAAGGAATAAATCCCTCCCAAAAAATATGCTCTCTTCTAAACTTCATATTTATAACTTTGGAAACACATTTTATTTCAAGCAGAAGCAATATAGCAAATGCATTTTCCAAGGAAACACATAAACTTATACACACCAACTTTTAAACTTTATAGGAGCAGTTATAGAAGCCTGGTGTAAAGATCATATCTGCTAAAATAAAGGCTTGGTGAGGTATTAATTGGCCCCAATGGGTCTTCCTTCTGGGGAAAAGAGAAACTGAAAACTAAGACAAGAGTCTTCCCCAAGCTGATTATGTGATTTCTGATTTGAGTTTTAGTGGCCAATAAATATCATTCTTATGCCTTTATAAAATGTTTAGTAACTTCTTTCTATTATCAAGTAACGCCATGTGTATCCACCTCAGTCTAACACTCAAGACCCTCCAGAATGCAATATTACCTACACAAGCCAATGCCATCGCCTCATCATCCCTTCCTTCCGCCATCTCAGACCTTCCTTCCAAGGGGTCTACTCATTACTTCCAGTCATGGCCAGGGGTACTGCAATCAGCTCTCTCAGTTAATATGCTTCAGTACATGGAACAGAAAGTCCAATTCAGAGAGTCATTTATTGTATCATGTAACTAAGAAGTTCAGAGTTGGAGTAGGCTTTGATGTGGTTTGATCTGGAGAGGTCTTCTGCTATTTTTCTCTGATTCCCTTGAGTATGCCCTACTCTGTGTAGGCACTGCTGAGATGGTGGAAGAGGAGATGTTCAGAGAGACAAATACCAGTGTCTACCAACTTTCCCTCAACTTTGCACTTTCCCTTCACTCCTCTTGTCAGTCAAACTTCTGACCATCCATCCTTTGAGGCTCAACTCATATAAAGCCTCTCTACAAAGGCTTCCCCCAAGCCACTAGCTCTTTCTTCTATCCACCCCTATAATACTTAATGGTCCATACTGTGCCACCCAGAGAGTACTGGTTTATATGCATACTTACCTGAGTTTCTATTATTTAAGGATAAAATGTTTTATTCTCTAAGTTTTTAAGGCAATTTGAAGACATGAGTGTTGCCTTTATTCATACTCCCCATAACTCCTAGTATAATACTGGGAACAGGGTAGACATACAAAAAGTATGTGTTAACAAAGAAACAGATATGCAAATCATAAAGGTCAACTTTGATAACATTACTATGTTGCTCAAGATTCTATGGCTTCCCATTACCTATAGGGTGAACTCTAGGATACATAGCATAGCAAATTTGGGAAGATGGTCTTTTTCACTTTTTTCCTACTCACGTTTCAGGCTCTACCATCACTCATCCCTGCCTCCTTTAAGCCAGTTAGGCCATTTCCATGCATATTATATGAGGAAAGAGAAGTGAAACCAGGAAGAAAACAGAGGCAGGAAAGGCAGGGATTCCTTTTTGTTTCTTTGTTTGCCAAAGGTGCAGTCCTCAGACAACATCAGAAAGTATCAGATGGGGGATCCCTGGGTGGCGCAGCGGTTTGGTGCCTGCCTTTGGCCCAGGGCCCGATCCTGGAGACCTGGGATCGAATCCCACGTCCGGCTCCCGGTGCATGGAGCCTGCTTCTCCCTCTGCCTGTGTCTCTGCCTCTCTCTCTCTCTCTCTCTCTCTCTCTGTGACTATCATAAATAAATAAAAAAAAAATTAAAAAAAAAAAGAAAGTATCAGATGGCATGGAAAAGTAATTGGGAAAAACACTGGGAGAGAAATCAAGGCCTTGTCCATTATTTCCGACAGTAAAAGATTTCCCTGGGTAGAAGAGAGAGCATAGACAGAAAGGAAAGAGATAAAAGATCAGTCCAGGTCCAAAGAAAGAGGGTTGGCACATAAGGGTTACAGAAACACAGATCATTTCAGCAGAGAACCCTACCAAGAACATTCACTGTGGGAGCTGAGTGGGCAGCCCACTGAGTGACCTCCAGAATCACTTCAGAGGCTCAGCCCATCTTGCTTACCTCCAGCTTCTGGGAAGGACTTCCTTTTGCCAGCAGCTGGGCAGCTCTGCCTGAGAACTGACTAGACCTAAGACCTGAGATTTTGTTCAGTTCTTTTCCACACATACATAATTCATGAGGGCAAGTTATGAGCAATTGTAGTATCAAGGTGAAGCCTGGGCATCTGAGGGGTATATTGATGATAAAGGTAAAGCCTTTCCACCATAACCTTTACCTTGGGAAAGACTGCAATAAGGGAGGGACTGTTTCTCACAGAACCATGGTTAAAACAAACCAACCACTGAAATCCAGTATTTTGTGGTGGTGTTGTTTGTAAGTCCCTTTATGCATTGACTCCTGTCTGTCTCATTAACCTACTCTCCCACCATCCCCTCCCGTCCCAAAGGAGATTCAAAAGGCTGAGTTAAAGAGCTAGAATATGGATGGGTCTTTTTCCTCCCAAGAACCTTTCTCTGTTTATCCAAACTTTTTCCTATGTTAAGTATACTCAAGAGTCAATAAGAAAATGGTGGATCAGACCTTTGGTCTGTTCAATTCATTCTATGACCCAAAAAGCTGGGTCATAGAATGAATGAACATGGCAGCAGGAGCAATGTTCATTTTATTTAATTCAACACAATATTGAGTTTGCCCCCTAAAAAGTACTTGCCTACTACCGTAAGTACCAGGAAAAAAAAAAGTGTGAATGAGACCTGATGTTTGTCATCTGGATATTCACAAATGACATATACATAAACAGATAATTACAGTGAAGTATATTAAGTGCTGAAATGAAGTTCCTGACCTGGTGTTACGGGGTGACAATAAGAAAGTCACTGCAGGGGTGATGGTCTTTGCTCCATGGTAAGGAGTATTGAAAATGCAAAGATAAGAGATGATGAAGTTTGCCAGCCTATAGAGTGAATCTTGTGGTGCCTCGCTGAGCCACAAGCCTGGAAGAGACTCTGAGAGATCACTGACTGCAACCTTCCAGAGATCTGGAATAGCTAACCTCACCATCCAACAGGTGAAAGACTGGGAACAATTGAACAGGCCCATCCCTTCTCAATGTCCTGAAAAAATGAAATAACTTGAGCAAATCCATCCTCCATGTACCACTTTCCATAATGTATATTTAAGATAAATTGAGCCAAACACATTTTGGTCTTTCTTCCATGTTTCAAAAGACTCCCCAGGACATGTCCCTAGTTGAAGGTAATTATAATTGCTTGCAGTAATATCCCACCTTCCGACCTTCTATTTAATAAAATTCTAAGGGAAAATGGGGTTTTGTTTGTTTCAAGAGCGAGATTTTTCCACAATAATTAAAATAATAGTATCAGCTGAGTTAAGAAGTCAGGCAAACCTCTTCTTTGGAAGAGCTGACTTAGGCAGAATTTAACATGGAAACCCTGGATAAGGGAAACCACATAGACAAAGGTGAGAAAGGGCATAAGGAGATGGCCAGGGCAGCTACATGTGTTGCTCCACTGCAACCAGCCAGCTCTATGAAAAAAGCTGTATGGAAACTGAGGCTGTGGCATGAAGTCATTTATGCCAGAACACACAGCCTGCAAATGGGGGTGTTAAATGCAGAACCCCGGGCTCTCTGCTTCTTTGACCTACAACCACCTTCCTCTGCTTAACCTTACACTACCTCTATCTGGACAGAGTCCATTTATCCCCCTCAGAAATCTTATAAACAAAAGGCTCTTTTTGAAGAAGAATAAAAAGTCACAGTTGTGAGCTGCATTTTTCTGATTCCTTTTAACACCATCCTGTTTTTTGCATCCCTGTGTTTTGCCCTCTGGTAGGTTGGGGGTTGATAGAGAGATCTGTGAGGGAAGATGGCGATTTGCAAACCATCCTACTGGGTGTCTAATAAAATGCAAATCGAGACATGGGGAGAAGAGAAGTTCTCTGCCCTTCTCTTTACAAATAAAGTGTTACGTGCCACTTGCGGGGATCAGGAGCGCCATGCTGAGGCTGCATCTGCTCTTTCTGACAGCTCCCCAAAGAGCCCTGCTTCTTCTTTTTTGCAAGCCAGCAAGCTGTTCTTGGAGAGTACAAAAAGAAACCTGCTGCAGGAAAAAAAAAAAAAAAGTTTCTCTGACAAGCAAGAAGAAATTCAAAATCTCCTGAAAAAATCAAAAGCTAAAATCTATGATAGCAAAACCCAAGCTCATGCTCTCAATAAAGGAAGGCCTTTTCGGGCAGGAAGAGAAAAGACTGCATGCTCATTGACCACAGGGACCAATTGTATGAAAGTGTGAGAGGTGACCAGGCTGGAGATGATGGGGGCCTGGAGAAAGGAAGCCACTGCCCAGCTCTAACCAATGTCTTGAGGAAGCACAGTCCCAGTGAACTGAATATTGCAGTTTTTAGAATTTATGGATTTCCTGTGGAATCTCCCAATTTTCAAGTTTTCCCAATTATTATTATTTTGCCTGGCAAACTGAATGGGGTTCAAAGTTCCCCTTTCAACTTCCAGGATGAAGGAATGCTGGGACCACCTCAAATATCTAAGCTTGGTCTGCAAAAAAGGAAGTCCTTGAGAAGTAAGAGAAAGCCCCAAGGATAGGCAAGAACACAGCCAGTGCTATGAACAATAGAATCCTGGGCTGTGAAATCCTTGAGCATAGGGGGTAAAGTACAGCAAAGCTAACTTATGTTCACTGAACCTTTACCATGTACCAGGCCCAGATCTGAGCTCTTCAAAAGCATCATCAGGACATCCTGAACTACCTTATGAAATAGGTACAGCTCTGATTACCAATTTATAGATGACAAAATGAGGAGCAAAATTACAGGTAGTAAGTGAAAAAGAAAAGGCCCAAGCATCCCTCCCAAAAGGGATCTAACTGAAACACATAAGAGTCTCAAAAATGGCAATTTGTAAATGATGAATAAATCCTCCCTGTCCTGGAGGGAGGGAGGGACCTGCTGCTTTTAAATGCTTGCATAAGAGATCTTCTGACCATCACGTCACTAATATTGATGTTTAGGTAATGTTAGTATCTTTCATCTTTCATGAATTCTGAAGGGCAACTCTTCGTAGAATCAAAGCTAAATTTGATGGTAACTGGGTACCTCTCTTTGGTTTGCAGTGTTATTATTCAACAGACAAAACCACATTAAAATTTTAAATTGTGACACAACTAACCAAATAATACAACCCTTTACACCTCCTTTTAAAAGCAAAACTGAGTCTTCTCCTGAAAAGTATTTTCTGGATTCCTATAGTACGTCTTGTCTATGTCACAGGCTTTGACAGTTAAATTCCTTTGTTCTGTTCAACTCACCTGCCCCAACTGGACTATAAGCTTTCTGAAAAATAACCAGGAAGTTTGGAAGAAAGAGCCAAGATAAAAAGGGCTCCAGTTATTCTTTATTTGGTCTGGACTTCAAGAAACAGAACATGCTTACCAAGGAGACTTGGTAAGGAAGGCTTGAGTGTCACAGGAAAGACACATACGGATTATTTTCAAATGCTTAGCGGTAGGAATTAGAGAAAAGAAAGTTATACATGACTTATTTGGGTGGCACTACTGCCAGTTGGCAAAAGTCATTAGGAGACAGTTTTCAGTTCAACACATTATAGACTTGAGAAAAGTCATATTTATAAAAAAATGCTAACTGCTTCCCTGAGAATGAGGCTAGACACTATCCCTTTGCTGGAAGTTTCCAACTAAGACCTGGAGTATCTGTGGAATGGAAGATTCCAGTTTAATGTGAACTGAAACAAGAAGGTCATAGGCATTTTAAACATTTTATTATCTATTTCAGAAAACTGTAATTTTTAAAAAGACTTTATTTATCTATTTGAGAGAGAGGGAGAAGCAGACTCCCCACTGAATAAGAACCTGATGTGAGGCTTGAATCCAGGACCCTGAGATCCTGACCTGAGCCGAAGAAAGTCATTTAACTGACAAAGCCACCCAGGCACCCCATGAAAACTGTAATTTTCTTTATGAAATGTGAATGTATAATAACAGTTTAGAGAAAGATCATATAGGGTTATATAATATATCCATGGTTTAAAGAAAGGTAAAAGAATGATCTAGGTATCAATTACCATGCTAAGAAATAAAATGTTACCAGTTCCTTTGAAGTCTCATGTATGTTCCTTTTTACCACGTCCCCTTTCTCTCTTCCAAAGGCAACCAAGGGACGCCTGGGTGGCTCAGTGGTTGAGCATCTGCCTTCAGCTCAGGGCGTGATCCTGGAGTCCCGGGATCAAGTCCCTCATCAGGCTCCCTGCAGGAGCCTGCTTCTCCCTCTTCCTATATCTCTGCCTCTCTGTGTCTCTCATGAATAAATAAATTCTTTTTAAAAAAAGGCAACCAATATCCTGGATTTTGCCTTCATCCTTTGCTCTTCTTACAGTTTTTCCACATATGTATTTATTCCTAAATACATATTGTTTAATTGTGCCTCACTTGAAACATTCTATAAATGAACCTTATGAAAACAGCATGTTAATCTTCTGTCTTGCTTTTTTCACCAAACATATATTTTAGATATCCACTAATTTGAAGGATCCATAGTTCATTCGTTTTCATTAAATGACTAGTAAAATTTGCCCATCCTTTCTACTGTTGATGAGCATATGTTTCATCCCTGTTTTTTTGATACTTTGGATTATGCTGTTCTGAATATTCTTGATGTTCACTCATGCAAGAATTTCTCTAGGATTCATTCTTAGGATATAAATGGTCAGTTCATTAGGGGAAAATGCAGGTTCAACTTTACTACATGTGGTAGGATGCTTCTAAAAGGTGACCTTGGGAAAAAAAAAAGAAAAAGGAAAAAAAAGGTGACCTTGGAATACACAATATGTTCTTAGATTTAACATGAAAAGCAAAAGCTAAAAAATAAAAATAGATAAATTGGACCTTATCAAAACTTAGAACTTTTGTGCATCAAAGGACATCAACAAGATGAAAAGAAAATGTGGGTTATGGAGAAAGGGAGAAAACACAAATAATATACCTAACAAGGAATTTATATCCATAATATATAAAGAACTATTATAACTCAATAATTAAAAGACAAATAATCCAATTTAAAAATGAGCAAAGGAGAGGGATCCCTGGATAGCTCAATGGTTTAGCACCTGCCTTTGGCCTAGGGCATGATCCTGGGGTCCCGGAATCGAGTCTCACATTGGGCTCCCCGCATGGAGCGTGCTTCTCCCTCTGCCTGTGTCTCTGCCTCTCTCTGTCTCTGTGTCTCTCATGAATAAATAGATAAAATATTTTTTAAAAAATAAAATAAAATAAAAATGAGCAAAGGAGGGGCCCCTGGGAGGCACAGCCAAGTAAGTGTCCAATTTTGGCTCATGTAATGATCTCAGGGTCATGAGATTGAGCCCCACGTTGAGCTCTACACTAAGCTCAGAGTTTGCTTCTCCCTCTCCCTGCTCCTCTCCTTGCTCCCCCTTTCTCAAATAAATAAGAAAACAAATCCTTATTTTAAAAAATGGGCAAAGGACTTAAATAGCTATTTCTCCAAAAAAGATATACAATAGGAACATGGAAAGACACTCAACATTGTCAGTCATTAGGGAAATGCAAATCCAAACTACTGTGAGATAGCATTTCATACCCATCAGGATGCTGTAATCAAAAAGACAGGCAAGGGCAGCCCAGATGGCTCAGAGGTTTAGCGTCGCCTTCAGCCCAGGGTGTGGTCCTGGAGACACGGATCGAGTCCCACGTTAGGCTCCCCACATGGAGCCTGCTTCTCCCTCTGCCTGTATCTCTGCCTCTGTGTGTGTGTGTGTCTCTCATGAATAAATAAGTAAATAATCTTTTTTAAAAATTTAAAAAAAGATAGGCAAGAACATAATAACAGGTAATCATAAGCATTGATAAGGACATGGGGAAACTGGAACCTTCATACACTGTTGGCAGGACTGTAAAATGATACAGCTGCTATGGAAAACAGTTTTGCAGTTCCTTAAGAAATTTAACATAGAGTTACTATATGACCCAGAAATCCCACTCCTAGGTGTGTACACAAAGGAAATAAAAACTGTGTCCATTTAGAAACTTGTCTACATATGTGTATGACAATATTTTTCATAATAATGAAAACCAGAAACAGTCTTAAGTGTCCAATTGACAAATGTATAAACAAACAGGGTATATCCATACAATGAAATACTATTAAGCAATTAAAAAATCAAGCATGACAAATGCTACAACATAGATGAACCTTGAAAATTATCATGCTAAGTGAAATAATCCAGTCACAAAGACCATGTACTGTGGGACTTCATTTATGAGAAATGTCTAGAATAGGCAAATCCAAAGAAAGAGATAGTGTATCAGTGTGGTTATCTGGGGCTGGGGGTGGTGACGGGCAAGAATGAGAGTGACTACTAATGAGGATGGTATTCCTTTCATTTTTTTAGAGGGGCTTTAGGTTTACATAAAATTAAGAAGACAGAGATTTCCCTGGAAATCAGGAGTGCCTTTGTCCATGTGCAGCCTCCCCCATGATAAGCATCCCCCCACTCGAATGGTTTGGCTGTTACAATTGATGAAGCACATCATAACACATAGAATACATAGTTTACATAGGGTTCATTCTTGGTGTTGTAGGTTCTATGGATTTGGATGAATATATAATGACATATATCCATCATTATTGAATCAAACAGAGTATTTTCACTGCTCTAAAAATGCTATGCTTGTCTATTCATTCCTTCCTCTTTGCTACCTGCCCAACCTGTAGAAACCACTGATCTTTTTACGGTATCCCTAGTTTTGCCTCTTCCAAAATGTCATTTGGTTGAAATCATATTCTGTGCAGTCTTTTAAGATTGGCCTCTCTCACAAAATGCACTTAACTTTCCTCCATGTCTTTTTATGGCTTGATAGCCCACTACTTTTTAGTGCTGAATAATATTCCATTGTTTGGGTACACCATAGTTTATATATCCTTTCGCCTACTGAAAGACATTTTGTTGCTTGCAAGTTTGGGCAATTAAATGAATAAAGCTGCTATAAACATCCATGTGCAAGTTTTTGTGTGGATGTGGTTTCAACTCCTTTAGGGAAGCACCAAGGAAGAAAATCATTGGATAGTAGGGTAAGAATATGTTTAATTTTATAAGAAATTACCAAATTATCTTCCAAACTGGCTCTACCATTTTGTATTCCTGCCAGTAATGAATGTGAGTTCTTGTCGGTTCATATCCTCACCAGCATTTGGTACTGTCAGTATTCTGGATTTGGGCCATTTTTAGTAAGTATAGTGTCATCATTGTTTTAATCTGTATTTCCCTGATGACATAGGATGTGGAGCATCTTTTCAAGGGTAAGGTGTCCCTTAAGGTCTTTGGCCTATTTTTAAGTCAGGTTATTTGTTTCTTATTGTTGAGTTTTAAGAGTTCATTTTAAATTTTGGATAACAAGTCTTTATCGTTGTGGGTTTTTTTTTTTCAAACATTTTCTCCCATACTATGGTTTATCTTCTCATTCTCGACATCATCTTTCATAGAGAAGAAATTTTAAATTTTAATTAGTCCTGCTTATCAACTGCTTCTTTCATGAATCAGTTAGATGTTGTATCTAAAGAGTCATCACCGTATCCAAGGTCATCTAGTTTTTGCCTGTGTTGTCTTCTAGTAGTTCGATAGTTTTGCATTTTATGCTAGCTCTACGATCCATTTTGAGTTAATGTTTGTGAAGGGTGTAAGGTCTGTTGTGCCTAGATTTTTTTTCTTTTTTCTTTTTTTTCTGTAGATGCCCAAATGTTCCAAAACTATTGATTGAAAAGACTAATCATTGCCCCATTGTATTATCTTGGCTTTTTGTCAAAGATCAGTTGCCTGTATCTGTGATGGGACCCCTTTTTAAGATAATGAAAATGTTTCAAAATTAGATGATAGTGTTGATTACACAAATGGGTGAATATAAAAACCAGTGAACCAATACTTTAAATAGGAGAATTTTATGGTATGTGAATTATAACTCAATAAAGCTGTTTAAGGAAAAACAACAACTGTGTCTTCTGTCTCAGGTCCTCTTCTTGCCGTCTCTCACTTGCTCACTCTGCTGCAGCCAGCTGTCACGTGAGTTGCGTTATGAAGAGATGCAGGTGGCAAGGAACTGCTAGGGGCCCCGGGCCAGAGGCAGCAAAGAGCTAACGCCCACCAGTGCAGGGATATACAAGGGACTGAATCCTACCAACAACTACGTGAATAAGTTTGGAAGTGGATCCTTCCATAGTCAATCCTTGTGATCAGACCAAAGACTAAGCCAACACCTTGATAATAGCTTTACGTGAGACCTTGAGATAAAGGACCCAGCAAGGTCCCGCCAGGATTTCTGACCCAGAGAAACTACGGATAATAAATGTGATTTTAAGCCACTAAGTCTTACAGTAATGGGTTACACAACAGTATAGAATAAACACACTGAGCGACACCAAAGCCATGGCAATGGGAATAATTCATACCTCTACCAGCAGTGAATGAAAGTTCCCACTCCCCTATGTCCTCACCGTCACTGAGTTGTTTTACTTCTAAATGTTCACCAATTGAGCAAGTGTTAAATGATATCTCAGTGGCACTTTATTCTGCATTTCCTAGCTTACTAATGAGATTGAGCATCTTTTCATATGTTTATAGGATATTCAAATACATCTTCTATGAAACATCTGTTTTTGTCTTTTGTGCATTATTCTACCTTTTCTTAGTTCCTTTTTATGATCAGAGCAGTTTTCAAATATACTGCAGATACTAATCCTTTGTCAGTTATATGTGATGCAAATTCCCCCAATCTGTGGCTTGCTTTTCATTCCTTATGGTGTCTTTCAGTGAGAGGAACTGTAAACAAATTTAATATACTCAAATTCATTTATCCTTTCCTTTGTGTTTTATCATTTTTTGAATCTTCAGAAATCCTTTCCTGCCTTGAAATCATAAAGATATCCTCCTATATTTTCTCTAGATATTTTATAATTTGGCTTTTCATATTCTAATTTACTTCATCTTTAAGAAAGCTCTGGCTTCTATTATAGGGGTAGAGTTTTTCACCATAGGGCTTTTTCCTCGTATTTTCCATTTTTCTCTTCCTAGAAGAGTCTTAATTTCTTACCATCACCAGTGTTTCCAGCTCTCTCTTACTCCTTCCCTCCACCTTTCTAAACCCTCCTGTGAAACAGCCCAATGGCCCATTTAGAAAAGGTTGAATAAATAAGTTTTGGTACATCTCCACAATGGGGATCCTGTGGCTTTTAGAGAATGAAATAAAACTCTAGGCTGAAATGGAAGAACGTGTTGTGATAAAAGCAAGCTGCAGAACAGTACAGTTGCAAGTGTGTGGCAATGGTGTGCACACAAAGAACTGTGGAGTAAATGTCAAACTTAGCAGAGACCATCTCAAAGATAGGACATGAAGGAGATTAGGGGCTTTTCCTATCCAAATCTATACTGCCTGATGGTTTTGCAATGAGCATGTATCACTCCTACAACATGGGGAAAACAAATGTAATAAAATATGAGGCACAAAAGAGAACCTCTCACCCATCATGTATTTGATAAATATTTGCTAATGTAGGGCCACATCACGCACTGGGGGGTACAACAAAGACAAGGAGGTTCCAAGCATTGCAGAAACCACTTTACCCAACTCACTTCCAATTTCCCATCCCTTCTGTTGTGCCTATCCTAGCTGTCCCATTGAGTTTTCCCTTCTCTGTGCTACCAAGCTACTTACACCCTTGTCCACTCACTTTAGTCCATGATGACAGATTATCTTAGGTTAGTCCCTATTTCTTTCTTCCTATACAAACCTCATTTCCCTGAACAAATGAAGTGGGGCTTCCTTAGGACAAACACCATTTTTCACATGTCAAGCTTTCCCCCAGTAACCATCAAAGAGTAGAGAAAAAGACAGTGGGTATTCAATAAACATTTGCTGATTGACTCAGGTGAGGTGGAAGCTGGAAGAAGCCTTTTGGGAAAAATTGAGTTTCATATTTTCATTTTAAAAAATGGGGATAATCTTGACTCATATTGCACTCTGAGGAAAAAAGTCAATATCCCGCGCAAAGCAAAATAGGGCAATTGTCATTATGTAACTATTAGAATACTGTAGAGGTATCAATCGATTGTCTGTATGCTTGTTATCCACTTTGTGGATTATCTGTGGCCACATTGATATCCTCAATTGGTACCCCCTCTCCTGCCTGCAGCCTTCTGCTTGGTTGCCACACTGGTGGATACCCAGGGAACACTGACTAATTTAAACATCAGCTTTGGGGGAAAATGTAATTAGAAAAATAAATCTGCTGCAAAGCTACCACACAATGTCTATTCAAACCAAGAGATAAAGAGCATTATCATGCATTGTTTTTGGTGATCCATGATTCTGCTTCCACAATAACCATGAATAGTCATAATTTTCTTATAGGAAATGTATTTATCTTAAAAGGATATATCATTTTCCCTTATAAATTTAAATGCAACATAACCTAAATATACCATATAACCCAAAAATTTCACTCCAATTTCCCTTGGTATTTACGCAGTAAAACAAAAACTGATGTTCACACAAAGACCTGTACACAAATGTTGATACTGTTTTATCCATAAACACCCAAAACTAAAAACAAATGTCCTTCAACTGGTCAAGAGATAAGCAAACTGTGGTGTCGCTATATAATGGCATGCCACTCAGCAATCAAAGAGGCAAACTACTGGTATGTGCTTCAACACAGATAAAATTCAAATGCATTTCTCAGGGGAAGGAAGCCAGACACAAACATCTGTACACTCTATGATTTCATCTATAGGACACTCTGGAAAAGGCAAAATTACAGAGACAAAAAATGGACATGCAGAGTGACCAGGGCTTCAGATGGAGAAAGGATTAAGCACAAAGGAGCAAGAGGGAGTATTTTGGGGTGCCCGCGATGTTCTATTTCTTGAACGTGGTCGTGATTACACAATTGTGTTTCTCCAGACTCACAGAACTGTACCCTGGCAACGATGAGTTTTGCTGTATGTAAACCACACTTCAATATGCCTGACTGAAAACGGGTTTAGCACTCCCTAAAATCTGTTTCTTCTTCCATCCACAGAGCCCCCGGTGTAACCAGCCTGAGTGAGGAGTCCTCCTTACAGCTATATTTGGTAAATGTTCTTGAGAGTCATGGAGAAACAACCTCTGGCATCTCCATTTGCAAACTATGTTACTATGGTTTTCAAGCTACTCACCAAGCTTCATCATCTAGCATTTAAGAGGTTTAATCTAGCTAGAGCTTCATTTTTAATGCACTTTTATTTTAGTAACTTGAAAAAAAATTTCATTCAGGGGTTTTCATTTGCATCAGGCATTGAGTTGGATAAAGTGACTTAAATTAGCAGAAGAATCACACACCTGTGCCAAATTTTCATATCAACCACCTCAAAGACTTTGAGGCAGGCAAGAATTCACATTCAAAAATGATCTCGCATTTCATCATGCACATCGGTATGAAGGAAATAAACCATGTTAAAAGAAATAAAAAAATAAAAATAAAATCAAAGAGGTGGCATTTATGCCTCTCCACTTGCATCTGATTATGCAGCAACTCTCAGAAAACAAAACATACTTCAAGTTAGTGATGGATATGTATCAAAACCAATCCTAATTTTCCTCTGTCTAGCCAATGAAAGGATACATCATTTCAGGCATTCAGTCATGTGTCCCATGCTCTGTGTTTCAGAACACTTTGTGGATAAAATATCACCCAACAGTTACAAGCATCAGTGAGGGGCCAAGACCTCACTGGACCCAATGTGACACATAAAGATGAAGAAAGCTGTAGGCCCTAACCTTCATGAAACTGAAGTTTAAGCAGGAGAAATAGGCATGCGTGTTGTCTTTCCTGGCCAGATGGGGCACTCAAGTGTAGGGTGACAGTCAGGTAGAAGTTGGTCAGTGGTAAGGATTCACCCAAGGCAGAACAAAAAAAACCCCAGAAGTTTACTGAATACACTGCAAAGAGCAGTGTGGGCAGGAGGCAAACGAGAGACTGTCTGCCACGAGAGGGAGTATTTTGGGGTGCTCGTGATGTTCTATTTCTTGACCGTGGTGGTGATTACACAATTGTGTTTCTCCGAACCCATAGAACTGTACCCTGGCAAGGATGAGTTTTACTGTATATAAACCACACTTTAATATGCCTGACTAAAAACGGGTTTAGCACTCTCTAAAATCTCAATTTTTTCTTCCTTCCACAGAGCCCCTGGTGTAACCAGCCTGAGTGAAGAGTCCTCCTTATAGGGGCAATGGTTAGGAGCTGTATTTAGAGCAGGAAGAGAGGAGATATGGAGATATATGGCATTTTCCCTTTTTTAGTAACTGCCTTGTTTTAAGCAACCCATTGGTCAGTTAGGGCCCATGGATATTTTGAGGTGGATGGCTGGATGGGCCTGCCTATATTCGGCCAGGGGGCTGGAGGTCACTTTGGGCCCTTCAGCCTTGATCAAGTTTTCATTGCTCAAATCTGTTGTCTAAAAGCAGCCCCTACAGCATGGAGACAGCTATCTGTAACACACAGCAAGGTGCAGTCAATGTAATAATAATATGAGGTCACAAAAGACATGAATTTTGATGAAGAAACCGGGAAGGCTTAATGCAGGAGGTGGTATGTAGTCTAGGTAGGATTTCAACAGATGGTAGAGACAAGCACTGCTCTGTGAATGGAGAACAATGTGAAAAGCAGGCAGTAGTGTGTAACTGGAGGAGGAATGAGTTGGCTGTAGCTGAAGCTAAAGAGTAGAAGGTGGGGAAAGATCCTGCAGAGACAGTAGAGGACATGAATTCTGGGAGGAGGGTGTGGCCTAGCTTTGTGGACTGGGCATTAGCCATAAACCTAGGAGGCAGAAGAAAGGAATGGTTAAAAGCCAGTGCTAAGCCTCGTGGGCAGTCCAAGGCCTGCTGTCTCAGAGCTCAGAACTGTCTTGCACACAATGGGTATCTATATGACAGCCATTTTTCTCTTTTCATTGCTGACATAACCTTGATTTTTGTTTGGTCAGCTGTCTGTCAAACTTTGGGAGATGAATTATTAATGGTGTTAGATAACAGTTTCCAAAGTGTGGTCCACAGACCCTTGGGGGTCTCTGAGACCCCTTCAGGAAGTCTTCAAGAAATAGATTATTTTCATGAGAATACGAAGGCACTGTTTACTTTTCTGTGAAAGTACCCTACAGTGAATCAAGGCAGGGGCACCAAACTGTATCAGTAGTCATGTGCTGCCAAAAATAAAGCAGTTTTGCTTAAAAGTATCCCTGGTGGAGCAATGAAAATCACTAATAGATTATTGATTCTATTAAATCTTGACCTTTGAGTATACATGTAAATATACTGTGTGATGAAATGAGAAGTGCACAGAAAGCATTTCTGGGCATGCTGAAGGACTATGTCTCAAGGAAAGGCAATGTGAGCAACTGCTTGAGTTACAGGCTGAACTAGCCACTTTTTGTCACAGAACATCATTCCTATTTAAAAGAACAACCCAAAAGCCATGATTTTTTTCAGACTCAGGTATATTTGGCAGACAGTATGAACCTCACACTTCAAGTAAAACATTTGATGGTATTTGCTGCCAATTATAAAATATGAGCTTTCAAGTGAAACTCAGAATTTTGGAAAATCCATATGTGGATTAAGTGTTTGACAAGGCCCCAATATGTGAAGACTTTTGTGATGAGATTAGTGGTGATACTGATGAACAGGATTTTTTTTTATTATTGCATAACGAAGTATGGAAGATCTGCATAACCTACTGAGCCAAACTCTCCAAATGACCAATACATGATGTTACAAAGACACTTGTGGATAAAAAGTCCCTACAAGTTACAAAAGAGACCAATGGATTTTAATGAAATGGAGTACAAAAGTTTATTGATATAGTTTCAGATTTTATGATGAAATGAACCTTAACATATTACCATTTGGTAAGTTTGAGTAGTGTCAAAAAAATTCATGATTATCTAAAAAGGCTTTTCAAATATCCCAATTTTTCCAACTACGTATCTGTGTGAGGCTGGATTGTCTTCATATACAACGATCAAAACAATATTTCACAGTAGATTGAATAGAAGGAGATGTGAGAATCTAGGTGTCTTCTACTAAGTCAGATATTTTAAAAATTTACAGAAGTGTAAAACAGTATCACTCTTCTTGTTAATTTTTTGTTTTGAAGAAGTTACTTTTCAGTAAAAATATTTTAATATGGATAAATATCATGTTTCTTGTTACTTTAAAAATGTATCAGTTTTAACTCCTAATATGGTATATATTAATAGAGATAACAAAGCTCTCTGGGGTCCTCAATAGGTTTCAGAGTGAAAACAGGTCCTAGGACCAAAAAAAGTTTGAGAACTGCTCTTCTAAGCCAATCAAGGCAACCCTATTTTCCTTTGCCACATACTCACTGCCCCAGCTTCCCTGGAGGGTGAGGATGATGGGATGGCCTAGTTCTAACTAATGAGTTGAAAATAGAGTCTGCTGGGGTTGTCTAGGAAAGACTTTCCTCCCTGAAAATAAAAGAACACTAGAAAGAAAGGGCCCTTTCCTATTCCTCTTTTGTTTCCTGCTTTGGGTGCTTTCCTATGAAGATGTGACAGTTGGGGTTGTTGCAGCCATCTTTCAATACATTGATGATTCACTGAAGTTAACAGAGAGAAAATATCAAAAGAGATGAGTCCTTTGGGACATCACTGAGCACTGGTAAGGGCTGCTTTGAGATTTCTTATAAAGCAAACAATAAGTACTTTCACCTGTTTAAACCACCTTTAACAATGTTTAATAAAAAAAAAAAAAAAAAAAACAATGTTTAATAAGTATTCCTAATCTTTCTGGGAATATTGTGGATAATCAAATAAGGTCATACAAGTAAGGTTCTGAAAACAATGCTTGACTTACAGTAAGCACTCAATAAATGTTAATGATTATTATAGGTTTGTTGTGAATAAGGTAATGTGTGTAGTGTTTAGCCAAGTTCTTACTTGCATAAAAAAACTATTTGTGAGAAATATTTCTCAATGATACAAGTGTACAGTTGAGCTCATATTTTCTTATAATTTTTTTCCTGGTTGAAATAGGTTGGATAACTAGATAGTTTAACCACTATTATTATAACAAGAAGGTAATCAATGTTTCTGGATGGCAAAACAGAACTTCTAAGGAATTCACATTAAATTTCATTTGCAGTTGTCATATCCCAAAAGGCAAGAAGCTTTTAAGCCATGCAATTATCCATAATTTCAGTGAACATGCAATTGTTTTCTATCTGTAACATTGTTATTTTGAGGTGTCACTAGGCACTAAGCTTACATGCATAGACAGATGATAACCACAGGAAAATCTAGAATACAAACTAACATCCAGAAATCTGAAATAATTATAACAGCATTTTCAGACACCCAAAAAAATAGAGGGGTGGAAAATACAAATGGCAGAAACCAAATTAATATTAGGTTCAAGAGAAAGAAAAAAAAAAGGGATGTTAACTGACCTCAGATTCTTGAGTCAAGAGTAATGTGGCTGCCTCCCAAAAGCTATGACTATTATCTTAAGACTATCTTGGTAATCATAGAGTATCTAGAAGAACAGATTTAGAAGTCTTAGTTTTTATTATTCCGACTATACCTAACCTGCTACACTCCTGGAATCAATTTCCTCCACAAAGAAATTTTACTAACTTAAAGATATTTAGGTCCATAATACTTGCCCTTTTTTAGGTCATCTGTTGATTCCTTTGGTAATCTGTTGACCCTTGCCATTGGAACATTTTTACTTTCCAATCACTCTGGGCTAGTATGGTAAGGGCATAGCTACTATGTCTAACTTGAATTAAGGCTAACATGGGCTTGAAAGCTGGCTCTGCCATTTATTGACAGCATAACCAACCTGCACTTTAATCAATACACAATTTCATGTTTGATTTTAGGAGTTTCATTACTCTCCTTCTACTCCAAGCTCATCCAAAGACCCTCTACTTAAAAGCTTATTCATCTACCCTTCCAGTTAGGGCAACCAACCTGGTTTTCCCTAGGCTTAGGAGATCTTGGAATAAGGGTCTTTAGGTGCTAAAACTGAAAAGCATTCTAGGCAAACTGGCATGAGCTAATTACCATACTCCCAGATGAAAGGCACGAAAGACTGGCCAAAGGCTACCCTTATAAAAGTATTTTTGCATTGTCTTGATTTTCCTTTTTTGTATGTTTATTTTTAAAGATTTTCTTTATTTGAGAGAGAAAGTGAGGGATTTAGTGTGACCACGAGGAGGGACAGTGGGAGAAGGAGAAGCAGATTCCCCACTGAGCAGGGACCCTGATGTGGGGGCTCGATCCCAGGACTCTGAGATCATGACCTGAGCCAAAGGCAGATGCTTAACTGAGTCACCCAGGTGCCCCATCATTACGCTGATTTTCCATGGTACCTCTGTAGTAATGATAAGGAAAGGGAATAGGGGCTAGGAGACTGGAATCCATTCTACAGCGAGTTTGATAGAAGCTCCTACAAAGAAAGCGTGAATATGGCTGGGGATTATGATCAACCATCAGGAAGGAAGAGGACGAGTCATAGGGTGGCTTCCTGGGCCTACACCTAGCAGTGAGTTCTTGAGCTCAGCAATGGAAAGGTCTCAGGAGGGTTGCCACCAGAAGCATTAGGGGAAGGGCAAAGGCTTTGGAGTTAGAGATATTGAGGTTTGAAATTCATTTGCTATCTACAAGGCCTGAGCATGTAACCTAACTCATTTGAGCTTCAGTTGTTCTATCCATAAATTGGAAAAAGTATTAAGGCTTTCCATAAGGACTCAGTGGATTCATGCTTATATAAGTGCTTGGCACACTGTCCTGAATTGTTAGTTGGTGGGGCTGAAGGATCATAATAGTTGTCTTTAAATAACATGCAGAACTACATACAGAAGCATGATTCACCTTTCATATAATAATGATTGAAATAAAAACATTCAATACCCACACAAGGCTCTCTAGTTCCTAATGTGCTTGCATATATATTAGTTCTAGGGACAAAACTAGAAGCAGTGGATTTAAGCTACAAGAAGGTAGATTCTTAGATAATAAGGAAAATGATTTCCTATAACAAAAGATGACCTTGAGACTCAGACTTTCACATTCTGGTGTGTTGAGGCAGAAGCTGGCCTATGTCTGGAATATCAGAGAGAGGTTAGACTGGACTACAAAAGCAATTTATATTATTTGGCAGGCAGTTTAGAGTAACAGTCAAGAGCATAGGCAGCCTGTCATGGTTCAAACCCTGGTCCCATCACTGAATAGCTGTGCAACCCTGAGCAAAATACTTAACCTCTCTAAGCCTCAATTATCAAGTCATTAAATTGAAGCCAACATTTGCACCTACCTGACAGAAAAATGGAGAATAATCAGTGAGACAATGTACCTAAAGCAGTTAATAGGGTGTCTACACTGAGCACTCAGTAACTATTAGCTATTTTTAGCTAAAAACAACTGGTGAATTTGAAATATTTTAAAAGTGAGAATATTTCATTGTTCTTTAATCTCTGAAAATTGCTAAAATATTAGCAAATATACTAGTAAATATCAGTTGGCCAGATATTTAACTGCATGGTACATCCTATCTCCCAATCATTCTCAGTTCTAAGGAAAATGAGGAGCAATAAAGTGTACTGAGTGGCTTCAATCCACAAAGTATTGTCTGTCTTATGCACTATGTCACTGCTTCCCCAAAGATAGTCACCTATGATGTATAGTAACACACACTACTTAATGGATCAAGAGATTTGATATGGGCTTTTAGTAATAAATCCATGGTCCAAGAAGGGGGAATTTTCTTACAACCTTTTCTCCCCAAAGAGCTATTAATAAAAAATAACTCAGAGGATATATTTCTACTAAACCAAGATTCCTGGGACGTAAACCCTTACTGGAGTCATGCTGAGCCCTTTATCCCCACTGAAAAAAGTCTGGAATGATTGATGACTCCTGCCAGGAGACTGTCACACATTTTGCCTTGCACCATTATGTACATTTCACCCGTAGTAAACTTTAATGTGGATATCTTTCAAGCTCTACCTGGAAATGGGAAGTGTAAAGGAGGCCTTTCAGTTTAATAGCCTTGCAATTTGAGTCCTCATTCTGTATGAACCTTTGAGGTCACTTAGTGGGAATGGTGAGACCCCTCCACCTCTAATCACATCTGATCCATCCACCCAAACCAAAGCCAAAGCAGACCTGCAAACTTGGGTGGAAAGTCTAGAAAGCAGGAGTCAATGGAAACTTCCCCTGATTGATGGTTAATTTGGAAGCAGAACCCTTCATAAAGAAGAGGACAGTCAAAGGAAAAGTCAAACTCCCCTGAACCAAAGTTAGAGCAAGTAATTATCTCACAGCTTATAATAAATATAATTGGGCAAGTGAGGTCTGTGGATCAAATATGGCTAGCAATTCCAAAGCAACGGGCATCTCATTCTGTATATGGAGACGGTCTTTGGAGCTCATGTCAAATGGCTCATTCAGATGAAAGAATTGGGGGGAAAAAAGGATACTACAGATTGTGTGAATTTGGAACTTTCAGATCTCAATCAACCCAGATCAATAGCTTTCTGGTATCCTGAACAATTTTTCTTTAAAAAAAAAAGAAAGAAAAATTATTTTTTTCTTTAGAAGAACATTCACATTCACACACATTTAAAGTTTATTCAAATTATCTATAAAACAAAACAAAACAAAAAACTGTGACAGTTGCGGACAAAGTCAATTGGATAATTTAGCAGAACCAGAAATGAAATTTCCTCGTTCCCTTTTCCTAGTTCACCGTGCCACATTTTCAAAAAGTAGCTAAATGCTGCCCCTACTCTTTATATTGCCAATCTTTTTGGGAATCCTGTGACAGGTACAGGTGTTGTTAATTGAGCTCACCTTGAATAATTAACTCGCTGCCTGATTTGGGGAGGAGCCGGAGGGGGTAGATTTCCATTTCCTCTAGGCAGGCCACTGAGATGCAGTTCCAGGCACAGAAGAGGACACTAATAATCTAGGTCTCCAGAAGCAAGAAGCAGCTGGCCAGAGCTGGCCTCTCTTTCTCCTGGATCTGAATACACAATTTCCCCCTAGGCCAAAAGAAATTGCTCCCTAGCCAGGCAGGACACTCTGGAGAATCCCATTGGAAATTATTTTTGCTCCTTCAGAAGCTACACATTACCAAGGGAAAGACTCCCTTCGCAAGGCCTAGACCAAGAATGGTTAGGAAACGGGTGTGTGTTATATTTTGCCACTTAAAAAAAAAATCCCTCAATAAACCAACTCAGGAAACTTGCCCAAGGTTAAAATTATCCTTCTTACGTGTATAAACTGCTCTCTTCACACCTATTACTTAACCAAGGGAAACTCACCTTTTCTTCTTTCCATGGAAAACAATCCTTAAAAGCAATAAGAAGCCCGGCCTCCATGAATTCAAAAGAGGTGGGAGCCTTTGGGGAGGACAGAGAGAAGCAGCTGTGGAAGTCAGAAATGTCATCTGGAGAACATGTCATTCGTTCTGCCCGGCTCAGTAATCTCGACAGTTAAAGGGGCAAGGCATGCTTTGCCCCATGATAAAACGTGAAATGAATTCATACATTTATAAATAAATGATCTGACTCTAATTGGCATTTCTAAGCCCTCTCTGGGTAGTAGCTTTCTTGTTAACAAGCTACTGCATTTGACACCGGTGATATAGGAGCCTCGGAAGAGAAATTGCAAGTCTATTTCTGAACTCTTTATTTAGTAATAGAACCTGAAAACTTTCTTCTAATACCTACACCTCTGGACAGACATATACAGAAGTTAACAATAAAAGTTTCTGAGTACAGCTAAATCTGAAAATAAGAATCAAAAAATTTTCAAGGAAGAAAAAAACTGGATTTGTAAAGGATACACATCTTTGGAGAAGTTAGGGATTCTAGGATTGGGGGTAGGAAATAGACAAGCTGAGCCTGGAGTATTTCATGATAGCAGAAAGTAACTGAGTGCTAAGAAACAAAAAAATAATAATAAAAATAAAAATAAAATAAAATAAAATAAATAAAAATCAATCAATCAATCAATCAAAGAAACACACTGATGAAAGCATATCAAAGGCAGGCAAGAGCCAAATGAAAGAACTCCCAGTGGCCAATACTACAACAATTTAGGCACAATATAAATAAAATAGTATTGCATTATATCTCACAGAATAAAATAAATACATGAGTCCATTCAGTGGAAATGCCTCATAAACACTATCTTACCAGGGAATCACATCAACACCAACAGTGATAAGTCACATTGATAGTGTGTACCCTTGATGCTATGTCATGAAAATGGCACTTACATCTAAGGTCTTCTTCCCCCAAACTCATAACTCTGGTCTAATCATGAGAAAGACATCAGACATTTCTAATAGTGGGCATTCTACAAAATGTCTAACCACTGCTAAAATATTCCAGGTCATTATGTAAAACAAGAGAAGTCTAAAAGTGTCACAGCCATGAGCAACCTAATGAGACATGAAAACTAAATGTAATGTGTATCTTAGATGAAATGCTGGGACACAGAAAGGACATTAAGTAAAACTAAGAAAATCTACCTAAATTATGGACTTTAGATAATAATAATGTATTAATGTTGGCATATTAATTGTAATAAATGTACCATATTAATATAAGATGTTAATAATGGGAAACTGAGTGCAGATATACAGAACTCTGTACCATCTCCTCAGTTTTTCTGTAAATCTAAAACTGTTCTAAAAAATCGTCAATTTTTTTAAAAAAGGATTCATAGAGATATATGAAAAATAAGATTTAGGACTTATTTAGGTGAGCAACCACGAAATGGAGAGTAAAACCAATGCAGTATTTCCAGTCTTTTTAGTGTCTGAACTCACTCCTGAAAGTCAATCCAGTTGCATCCAATCTTTTAAGAAGACGAGCTTCAGTTAATAATGGCCTATCATATAGATCTATCTCAGTCCTAGGGCATGAAGACAATTAAAAATTGAGAGCATTTTGCCAAAAATGTCTTTCCTCTTCATGGATAGTAACTAAATGAACCTGCATCTTAGACTACAAACTTCTATTACTAAGCAAACATATTTATCATTCACCCCCTCAACATGTACATTCATTCAACCAAAGCTGACACCCCATGTGTCGTAGGAACTATTCAAAGCGGTAAAGGCAATCTTTTGTGAATCTCACGTTCAAAGTTGGGAGATTGAGGAGTAAGCAACAAGCAAGTCAATTAATTTCCAACCACTCCCACCAGTCAATGACCACCAAACTTTCTAAGATGCACTCTCCACCAGTTTTCTTGATTTCACATTCTTCTTCATCCCTAGCAATTGTGCATGTTCTATGATTCTGTTTTCTTTGATTTAATATATGAGATCTTCTGCTTTCTCTGTTGTCAACACGAGGAGAGAAAATTTCTTCTCACGGCAGGCTGAATGAAGCAAGGAGGGGCTGCTGAATTCATAATTCAGCTTCCTTATTTTTAGAGATGAAGAAAGTGAAGCTGGGTGGAGTTAGATGACCAATATAGCCAGGAAATGGGACCCTAAAACTACCCACAATTTAGAGTTCCTTCTATAATCCACACAGCACTCACTTCAATGTTGTAAAATCTACAGATTCTTGAAAAAGCTCCCCCACTCTAATATTCATGTGGATATTCCACATAAATATCCATATAGATATTCCATCTCTAAAGACCTCCAGGAAAACGTAGCAGCCTCTACTCTACCTAGCATTGAAGTGTCACTCAGTTGAAACCCCAGAGAAATCTGATTCCTTTCTGCCTGTTAGCAAAGCAGTGAGAAGTCAGAGAGTGAACAAAGGATAAAAATAAGACAGAAAATTTGCAGGCTATGAAAGAAGTATCTTGAATTTTTTCCTTTAAAATATTATGACTTCATATCTATGGCATATTTTCCTTACGATCATCAATAATCCAATTATTTAAGCATGTTTTACAGCAGCAAGCAAATGTAGTACCTAACAAGAAGAAATGCTGTGACACACTTAGAAAAATATTACCCTGAAATGCTTTAATCAATTATAGCATTGATGGCTGGTAGCGCTGGCAAGGCCTTGGCACCTCTGACCTCCTGGCTCCTGTTAATACCTGATGCTATTTTATCTGAGAATCTAATTTGAGTTTGTCAGTAATTAAAATTCATGAAACTCCATCCACTATTAACCCCAGGTCTCCCCTACTGGATCCTGAATCTCTTGTGGAAAGCTCTCTTACCTCAACAAAATGTCAATGACCACTTTGGACATATACAGGTGTATAGATTCCGTAACAGAAAGAAGAGGTGCAAGACTTCAGAATCCCATTTCAGAGATGGGGATGCCAAAAAGGACAGTAAGCTAATAACTATTTGATGAGAACCCACAAAACCATCAATACCGCTTTTGTAAAAAATAGAGATTGTGAAAGAAATGAATTAAGCCATATCTAAAAAAATATGTTTTGTAGGCATTAAAGTGACATTTGTGAAGATGTGAAGTGAAATGGAAGATGAAGATTATTTGTAGGACCATCATCATTCAAAAGAATAAGGAAATAGGGCCAGAGGAGTTTTTAAGCATGAAAAAAATGATAACAAAAATCTTAAGAGATGAGCTTTTTTTCCTCCCTCATGGCACCAGAAGAATCTGGTCTCACTGCCATCTCCCCTCCTTCACTATGTTAGTTAAGAGGAGAACCTGTCATAAATCCAGTAACACTTGAGATGATCTACATCTATTCTCTGCGTTCCACCTGGGGCCTTACATTGAAAATAAAGCTGTTGCCTTGCTTCCTGTTTGCCACCAGATTGCTGAGTGGCTTTGCCTGGCACTCTTTTCCCGAGGCATTTACTGCATGAGTGATACCCACGATGGAGCCTATAAATTTATACAACAAATTGAGGAAATGTTTCCTCAAAAAGCTTTAAGAGGCAATATTAATTAAATACATCTTTTCACATGGGATCATATAATATCTATGGCTGAAGTAATTAAGAATGAAGACATAAACTCATTAGATGTGTACTATAAAGATGAAATGCTCAGAAATTATTGACTGTCCATATATTACCACCTCCAGCCATTTAGAGAAAATGCAATCAGCTAAGATGTAATGTGGCAGGGGTCTGAGTGAGAATAAAAATAAGTATATGTCCCTTTATTCTATGTAGGAGTTCATTAACTAGGCAGCTCAGGAATTCCTCTGATTTAAGAAAGTCATTTCATTTTTTAAATTAAGTAAAGATGTCTGACTTTTCTGCTTCTCATTCAGTTTCCACAAATCTTAAAACCCATTTCTTTTTTTTTTTAAGCTGAAGTATAATTAACATACAGAGTTATATTAGTTTCAGGTGTATAATATAATGATTCAACAATTCTATGCTTTGCTCAATGCTCATCATGGTAAGTGCACTCATAATTCCCTTCATCTATTTCTCTCCTCACCCCTCTGGCAACCACCAATTTGTTCTCTATATTTGAGTCTGTTTTTTTTTTTTTTGTCTCTTTTTTGTTTGTTTATTCATTTGTTTCTTAAATTCCACATATGAGTGAAATCATATGATATTTGTCTTCTCTGACTGACTTACTTCACTTAACATAATACCCTCTAGGTCCAGCCATGTTGTTGCAATTGGCAAGATTTCAATCTTTTTCACAGCTGAATAATATTCCATTGTGTGTAGAAAGTTCTTGTGTACCACATTTTTATCCATTCATATATAGATGGACTCAGGTTGCTTCTATAT
Organism: Canis lupus baileyi; assembly: GCF_048164855.1. NCBI lineage: Eukaryota > Metazoa > Chordata > Mammalia > Carnivora > Canidae > Canis > Canis lupus. Next base: position 64,041,628 of record NC_132842.1, on the reverse strand, counting down.
GTTGGCCTCTGTAAATAGTGCTGCAATAAATAAAGCGGTGCAGATATCTTAGCAAATTAATGTTTTCACTTTTTTTTGAAAACCCTTTCTTCAACTTTTTTTATTTCAAGGACAAAACTATCAAGACACTCACATTTTAGACAATGTATAGCATAGTGCCTACTTATCAAATTTACCTTAGGTTGACTCACTTTGGAAGATATTCAGAAACCAAGACACAGCCTGTGTTGGGCCATCCAACTGGGAAGTTTTCCCTTCCTCCTGTGACTTCCCTTTTCACATCTGAGCAATGGAAACATTCTCTTTAGATCATATCACTAAGTTTATCTTAACTCTTGCTCTCCAGAGAATTATAGTTTCACCTTCATTGTCCTAGAGGCCCCAAAACTTTTGGGTGATAAGTATCTTAAAGCTCTTACCTACTATGTTTTTAATTCTCTTTTTTATACAATGAATGGGCATTATTGTTTCTTTTAGAATAACAACTTTGGATTACTGAGTCTACGGAGTGCCCAAAAAAATAAACTTAAAAATTTAAAAATAACCATACAAAGAGAGTGTTACTTTTCATGTTAAAGTCTTGTAAATCTATTTAACTTTTGACACTATCTCATTGAATTATTTGATTCAATAAAATCTAAGAGGAGAAAATAGAGAAAAAGAGAGAGGAGAAGAAAAAGTTAGGTAATTAAGCATTATATTATAAATTTAAGAATAATCAACAACAAAAATAATCATTAACAAAAGATCTAAGATAAAAGCTATAAATCACATAAATCAAACTAAGACAAGAAATAAAAGGAAATAAAATCCTATCAATCTACAAGAAGTATAAAAAGAAAGAAAAGGCTAAGAAAAAGCATGGCAAACTGAAAAGCAAAGTTAGACAGCAGAAATAAGTAAAAAAGAAAATCAGTGTTAATAATTCAAAGAAATATTAGATTGAACAAACAAAACTCAGGTATTTTCAGTTTAGAGAGAGATAACTAAAGGAAAAATGATATATAAAGGTTGAGAATCTAGACCACTCTCTTGCACCATACACAAAGATAAACTCAAAATGGATGAAAGATCTAAATGTGAGACAAGATTCCATCAAAATCCTAGAGGAGAACACAGGTAACACCCTTTTTGAACTTGGCCACAGTAACTTCTTGCAAGATACATCCATGAAGGCAAGAGAAACAAAAGCAAAAATGAATTATTGGGACTTCATCAAGATAAGAAGCTTCTGCACAGCAAAAGAAACAGCCAGCAAAACTAAAAGACAACCTACAGAATGGGAGAAGATATTTGCAAATGACCTATCAGATAAAGGGCTAGTATCCAAGATCTATAAAGAACTTATTAAACTCAACAGCAAAGAAACAAACAATCCAATCATGAAATGAGCAAAAGACATGAACAGAAATCTCACAGAGAAAGACATAGACTTGGCCAACAAGCACATGAGAAAATGCTCTGCATCACTTGCCATCAGGGAAATACAAATCAAAACCACAATGAGATACCACCTCACCCCAGTGAGAATGGGGAAAATTAACAAGGCGGGAAACAACAAATGTTGGAGAAAGAGGAACCCTCTTGCACTGTTGGTGGGAATGTGAACTGGAGCAGCCACTCTGGGAAACTGTGTGGAGGTTCCTCAAAGAGTTAAAAATAGATCTGCCCTATGACCCAGCAATTGCACTGCTGGGAATTTACCCCAAAGATACAGATGCAGTGAAACGCCGGGACACCTGCACCCCGATGTTTATAGCAGCAATGTCCACAATAGCCAAACTGTGGAAGGAGCCAAGGTGTCCTTCGAAAGATGAATGGATAAAGAAGATGTGGTTTATGTATACAATGGAATATTACTCAGCCATTAGAAACAATAAATACCCACCATTTGCTTCGACATGGATGGAACTGGAGGGTATTATGCTGAGTGAAATAAGTCAATCCGAGAAGGACAAACATTATATGGTCTCATTCATTTGGGGAATATAAAAAATAGTGAAAGGGAATAAAGGGGAAAGGAGAAAAATGAGTGGGAAATATCAGAAAGGGAGACAGAACATGAGAGACTCCTAACTCTGGGAAACAAACTAGGGGTGGTGGAAAGGGAGGTGGGCGGGGGGTGGGGATGACTGGGTGATGGGCACTGAGGGGGACACTTGATGGGATGAGCACTGGGTGTTATTCTATATGTTGGCAAATTAAACGCCAATAAAAAATAAATTTATAAAAAAAAGAAAGGTTGAGAATAATCATAAACATTGAAAGCTGATATAGTGACATTATTTTCACAATAAAAGAGCAGTTAAACCAAAAGATAGTAATGAAAATAAATAAGGATATTATATAATAAAATAATGATAAAGAAATAACCACTGCATGAAGAGAAATAACCAGGGAAAAGACTAAAATTCATGCATCTAACACATGCGTCTTAAAGCTATACAGCAAAAATGCTTTAATTTCATAGAGTGGGAGATTTTAACACACTTCCTTTAGAAACTAATAGATCAAAATGACCAAAAACAAGGATATGGGAAATAGGAATAACACAAGATTTATTTTTAGTGACATAGTTCCCACTTGAGATGACTCTTTAAAAGGCCACCTCAAATGATGTATTTATAGACAGATTTATCTATATGTTTTTCTCTCTAGAGAGAAAAAACAAAAATTTGTTAAGTACACTTGAAACAGATAGTTATGATGCAATTTTCCTTACCCATGATTTACTTTTGGGTGGGCATTTTAGCTGCATGCATGTATAATATATATTTTGCATGTTATAAATATGTAATATATGTATGCTGTATTACCCATGCATATATATATTATGAGTGTAATTACACATATGTAATTTTATAATATTTAAAACAAATTACAATTATAAATATATGTTTAAAACTTATGGGATGTAAAAACAAAAAAAATAAAACTTATGGGATGTATAATACATATACACAACAATGGACTTAGGAAAAGGATATATATGTATATAAAGAACTACTGGGATCCCTGGGTGGCGCAGCGGTTTGGCGCCTGCCTTTGGCCCAGGGCGCGATCCTGGAGACCCGGGATCGAATCCCACGTCGGGCTCCCGGTGCATGGAGCCTGCTTCTCCCTCTGCCTGTGTCTCTGCCTCTCTCTCTCTCTCACTGCGTGCCTATCATAAATAAAAAACAAACAAAAAAAAAACAAAAATAAACTTTCTCTAAAAAAAAAAAAAAGAACTACTAATCAAAAAGAAAAAGACAATGATAGAAAAAAAGAGCACAACACACGAACAGGCACTTCATAAATCTACAATGTCTAAATGATCATTACACCTATGAAAACATGTTCTCTTTTATCAGTCATCAGAGAAATTAAAACCACAATTAAATAACACCACACATCCAGAATGCCTAAAAGGAAAAAGACAAAATAACAACTGTTGGCAAGAATTGAACTCTTTTTTACTGCTTGTAAGAAAGTTAATTGATCCAACAACTTGGGAAAACTGTACGACAGTACTGAATAAAGCTGAACATTTGTTACATTGTGACCAAATAATTATCTTTCCAGGTAATGTGAAACAGAAATGCACACACATGTTATTAAAAGACAGGTACAGAATGTTCATGGCAACTATAAACCCCAAACTGGAAACTAACCAAATGCCTGTCAACAGGAGAATGGATAAACAATGGAATCCTAGACAACAACAAGAATGAATAATTTACAACACCAAGCAACAACATGAATGAATCTCACAAATACAACGTTTCACAAAAGAGGCCAGTTACACAAGACTGCATGATCTGTGATTCCATTTATGTAAAATTAAGTAATAGGCCAAACTAATCAATACTTTTGGAAATCAGGATACTAATTATTCTTGGGTGGATAGTGACTAAAAGGGTGTTCCTGGGAGCTTCTAGAGTGCAATAAATACTCTGTAATTGTATAGTTGTTATACAGGTATTTGAATTAATGAAAATTCATAGAGCATTATATTTATTACTTATACACTTTTCTCTTTATTCATATTATACATCTGTAAAAGTTTATTTTACAAATTGTGAAATGCAGCTAAAATACTACGCAGATACAAAAGTATGGCCTTTAAATGCATGTATTAAAAAATAAGAAAAATAAAAGTAAGTAATTGAATTGTATCCCCAACGAGATATGTTCACGTCCTATTTCTCGTACCCGTGAATGTGACCTTATTTGGAAATAGGGTTTTTGCAGATGTAATCAAGTTAAGATGAGGTCTTACTGGAGCAAGGTAGGCACTAAATCCATTGTGACTGGTGTTCTTACAAGAAAATAAGAGACAGCGACCTAGGAAGAAGGCCACGTGATGGCAGAGGCAACGATTAGGTTTACACCATCACAAACAAACAAACAAAAAGCTGGGGCTACCAGAAGCTGCAAGAAGCAAAAAAGATCCTTTTCTAGAATTTTCAGAGAGAATATGATCCTTGATCTTGGACTTTTCACTTCTAGACCTGGCAGAGAATAAAGTTCTGTTTTTCTAGAGTCACCTACTTCATGATACTTTATTATGGTGGCCCCTACAAAACTAGTGTAGTAATGAATTCACTAAATGGAACTAGAAAAGCAACCAAAAACATACTCAAAGGCAGTAGAAGTTAAAAAATAATAAAAAAAATAAAATAGGGATCCCTGGGTGGCGCAGCGGTTTAGTGCCTGCCTTTGGCCCAGGGAGCGATCCTGGGGACCCAGGATCGAATCCCACGTCGGGCTCCCGGCGCATGGAGCCTGCTTCTCCCTCTGCCTGTGTCTCTGCCTCTCTCTCTGTGTGTGACTATCATAAATAAATAAAAATTAAAAAAAAACTTAAAAAAAAATAAAGTATATCAATAATAAATACATAATAGGGATGCCTGGATGGCTCAGTGGTTGAGTGTCTGCTTTCAGCTCAGGGAGTAATCCTGGGGTCCAGGGATCGAGTCCTGCATTGAGCTCCCCGAGAAGAGCCTGCTTCTCCCTCTGCCTGTGTCTCTGACTCTCTCTGTGTGTCTCTCATAAAAAAAAACCTTTAAAATAAATAAATAATAATAAAGTTAATGATAAGTAATAAATTAGAATTAGAATTAATGATAAAAGAAAAATTGGGCAGCCCAGGTGGCTCAGCAGTTTAACACCACCTTCAGCCCAGGATCCTGGAGATCTGGGATCAAGTCCCAGGTCAGGCTCCCTGCATGGAGCCTGCTTCTCCCTCTGCCTATGTCTCTGCCTCTCTGTGTGTGTGTCTCTCATGAATAAATAAATAAAATCTTTTTAAAAAATGATAAAAGAAAAATCAAACAAAATTAAAAGAAATAACAAAAAATCTATAGCGGAAAGGAGACATACATTTAAAAATAACTTATTAACTATCACTATGCTGCACACCTGAAACTGTAACATTATACGTCAACTATACTTTTTTTAGGTCAACTATACTTAAAAATAATAATAACCCCCAACAAAGAAATTTTAAAAAGGAGATGGAGAAAACACACAGTCACTGTTCAAAATAAACCTTACAAACTGTTTAAGAGAAAAGCCACTCACAACAATATTAAGAATAGAAAAACTAGTAAACAATAGATTTTTAAATATTTTCAAATCTTTTTACCTTTTAATTTTATCATTTCAGATTTTTTTTTGGAGGATTTTATTTATCTATTTGAGAGAGAGAAAGAGAATGAGCAGAGGAGAGGGGCAGAGGGAGAGGGAGAAGCAGACTACCCCTGAGCAGGGAGGCCAATACAGGGCTCCATCCCAGGACCCTGGAAACATGACACAAGCCAAAGGCGACACTTAACTGTCTGAGCCAACCAGGTACCCTTAATTTCAGAATTTTTTTAGAATTGAAAAATTACACAGGGTTCTGATATAAGCTTCACCCATTTCCTTAAGAGTTCTGTCCAGTGTTTAGCATAGCGTAATGATCAAAAACAGAAAATTACCATTGATACAATATTATTAACTAATACAAAGACCTAATTTGAATTTCACCAACTGTCCGATGAATGTCTTTTATCTGGACCAGGATGTAATTCAAACACAACACTGTGTTTCATTGTCCTATCCCCCATTCTGAGACAGTTCCACAGTCCTTTCTCTCCTACCACTATGATACTTTAAAGAGGACTGGCAAGTCATTTTGTAGAATTTTCTTTAATCAGGGTTTACCTTGTGTTTCTCATGATTAAACTCAGGTTATGAATTTTTGCCAAGAAGATCACAGAAGTGATATGGTGTCCTTATCAGCACAAAATATCAGGAGTTAACTATGATCACTTGGCTCAGATAGTTAAGACAGTTTCTCCATGATAAAGTTACCCTTCTCCCTTTGTAATTAATGAATATCCTGTGGGGGAAAACACTGAGACAATAAATACTCTGTTCAGCATCATAATTTTTCCCACTAATTTTAACACCCATTGATGATTTGGGTCTGCAACTATTATTATACCTGTGCTGTTTGTCAAGTGGTGATTTTCTAGTTCATCATCCATGCAACCTTTATTAATTGAAATCCTCCTTAAGGAAAAGTTATCCCTTCTTAACTGAATTCATTGATTTCATCAATTATTCAATTATCTGTTCCTATCAGTATGGACTCACAGATATTTGTTTTATTCTAGGAATTATCATCCAATATTATCTATCATTATATATTTTGTTGCCCAAAGTATCTCAGACATGACCATTTGAAGCTCCCAGATGAGTTTCTGTGCATTTTAAACATGATACCTTCATGTTTTGTACTTTTTTTACTTTCAGGCATGACAAAATTTTTTTGGCTCATCTTTTACTTTGTTGACCTCAAGTTGGCCTCTTCTCTAAGAAGGACCAACTACTTTGATTCATTTGTTAAAGACTATTCTTTCCCCTTGAGATGGTTTGATATCCTTGGGGGGGGGAAGTATCTTAAAATAAATAAATACCATAATCCAATTTATATCAATATTTTTTAACTTGGATGAAATTTATAATACTTTATGGGGAAAGTAATCAAAATTAACTCAAGAATATATCTAAACTAATTAGCTTTAAGTAATTTTTATCTAATAGAAAAAAGAATTCTCTCCCCTACAAAGACACCAGCCCACGCTTCTTATACTAATTTTTCCATGAACAACAAAAAGATAATTCCTGCATTTTATAGTTTTCAGTTTCAGAAACCTGCAATAGGAGAGAAAGTTTCTCTAACTAATGTGTTTTTCTTTTCATTCATTCATTAATGGTTTTATTAAGGTATAATTCATATACCATATAATTACCCAGTTAAAGTAAACAATTCTGTACTATTTATTCATGGTTGTGCAACCATCACTACAGTCAATTTTAGGATATTTTCATCACCCCAAAAGGAACTTCATACCATTTCCCAGTTACTCCCCCTTCTCTTCATCTCACTCAGCACTAGGCAACCATTCAACCACCAATCTTTGTCTATGAATTTGCCTACTCTGGACACTTCATATAAATGGAATCCTACAATATGTGGTCCTGTGTAACTGGCCTCTTTCACTTAACATAATGTTTTCAAGATTCATCCAAATTGTAGCATGTATAAGCTTTTTATTCTCTTTTATTGTCCAATGATACCGTATAATAGTGATACACCATATTTTACTCATGCATTCATTAGTTGATAGACATTTGGGTTGCTCCTACTTGGGGGCTATGAGCATTTGAGTACAAGTGTTTGTGTGGACGTATGCTTTCATTATCTTGGGTATAAACCTAGGAGTGTAATTGCTGGGTCATATGGTACTCTATATTTAACCTCTTGAGGCATTGCCAGATGATTTTCCGGTGTGGCTGACCATTTTACATTCCCATCAACAATGTATGAGGGTTCCAAATTCTCCACATCCTTGCCATAATTGTTATTATTTGTCTTCTCTATTATGCTCATCTTATATGTGCAAAGTGTTAAGTCATTGTGGTTTTGATTTGCATTTCCTGACAGCTTATAATGTGAAAGCTTCTTTTCATATGCTTATTGATAGTATTTATAAATTTTATGGAAAAATGTCTATTCAGATGCTTTGCCCATTTGTCATTTAGGTTACATGTCATGTCTTTTTATTATTGAGTTATAGGAGTTTTATATATTCTAGATACAAGTCCCTTATCATATATGAGACTTGCAAATATTTTCTCCCATTTTGTTGGCTGTCCTTTCACTTTCTTAAGAGTGGTCCTTGAAGCAAAATTTTGGTGAAAGCCACTTATCTATTTTTTCTTTTGTTGTTTGTACTGTTGGTACTCATCTAAAATACCACTGCCTACTTCATGGGCAGGACAATCTACCCCCATGTTTTCTTCTAGGCATTTTAAGTTGAAGCTCTTACTTTTAGATCTTGGATCCATTTGGAGTGAATTTTTGTGTATGGTATGATGTAAGAGTCCAAATTTATTCTTTTGCATATGGATATCCAGCTATCCCTTCCTCATTTGTTAAGGACTATTCTTTCCCGCATGGGATGGTTTGATATCCTTGGGAAAAAATCAATGGACTATAAATGCGAAGATTTCTTTCTGGAATCTTGATTCTAGCCCATTGATCTATATGTCTGTCTTTATGTCAGTTAACACAGTGTCTTGATTACTATAGTTGTATAGTAAGTTGCAAAATAGAAAGTTTGAGACCTACAACATTATTCTTTTTCAGGATTGTTTTGGCTATGTTCAGTCTCTTTCAATTTTTATAATAATTTTATGATAAGCTTGTCAATTTCTGCAAAGATTCCATCTGGGATTTTGATACGGATTGCATTGAATCCGTGAATAAATTTGGAGGACTACTGCCATCTCAACAATAGTATCTTCTGATCTATCAACATTGGATGTCTTTCCATTTATTTATATCTTCTTTGGTTTCTTTCTACAATGTTTTATAGTTTTCAGAGTAGAAGTTTTGTACTTCCTTTTGTTCAGTTTATTTTTAACTAGTTAATTCTTTGTGATGCTAGTATAAATGAATCGTGTCCTTAATTTAAATTTTGCACTGTTCTTTATAAATGTATGGAAATGGAATCTGTTGAAACTTACCCAACTCATTTGCTCATTCTAATAGTTTCTTAGTGAATTTGTTAGGGTTTTATTTCTGTATGCAAGATCATGTCATCTGCAAATAGAGATAATTTTACTTCTTCCTCACCAATCGGAATGCCTTTTGTTATGGACTGAATGTTTGTGCCCCTGCTTCAAATGGTGAAGTCATAATCCCCAATGTGACTGTATTTGAAGTAAAAGGAGTAATTAAGATTATATGAGGTCATAACAGTGGATCCTTGATCGAATAGGATTAGTGCCCTTATAATATGATCAGAGAGAGATTGCATTCTCTCTATCCCTCCATTCCCATCTCTCTGTGTCTCTCTCTTTCCCTCTCTCTCTCTCTCTCTCTCTCACTCTCTCCCTCTCCTTCCCTCTCTAACTCTCTCCCTGCTATTGAGGACACAATGAGAAGGCAGCTATCTGCACCCTAGAAAGACTCTAGCCTCTATCAGACCTTCATCTGAGACTTCCAGCCTCCAAATCTATTTCTTTCCAAATCAGAAAATAAATTTCTGTTGTTTAAGACTTATTTTTACAGCAGCCTGAGTCAACTGATACACCTTTTATTTCATTTTATGACCTAACTGCCCTGGCTAGAACCTCTAGAACAATGTTGAATAAAAGTGGTAAGAGTGAACCTGACCATGTTCTAGATCTTAGCAAGGCAACTTTCAGTCTTTAACCATTAAGTGTGGTATCAGTTCTGAGTTTTTTATAGATATTTATTATCACATTGAGGAAGTTCCCTTCTATTGCTAGCTTGTTCAGTTATTGTTCAGTTGTTGAGTTGTTGTTTATTTTTATAATAAAAATTATAAAAGGTTGCTGGATTTTGTCAGATGTTTTTTTCTACATCTAATGGGATCATCATGTGGGTTTTTTGCCTTTTATTCTACTAATATAACATATTGATTGATTCTCAGGTGATAAACCAATCTTGCATTCCTGGGTAAATCCCACTTTGCTTATGGTGAATAATCTTTTTTTTACCGAATAATCACTTATGGTGAATAATCCTTTTTTATTAGTTGCTGGATTTAGTTTGCTAGTAATTTGCTAAGAATTTTTATATCTATATTCATAAATGATATTAGTCTATATAGTAGTATTTTCCTATGATCCATTTCTTTGATTTTGGTATCAGGGTAATACTTGCCTCATAGAATAAGTTAGAATGTGTTCTCTCTGATTCTATTTTTTGGTAGATTTTGCAAATAGCTTGTTTTAATTTTCTTTAAATGTTTGGTAGAATTCACCAGTGAAGCTATCTGGATCTGGGTTTTTCTTTGTGGGTACTTTTAAAGTTTTAAATCAGTCTCTTTACTTGTTAAAGATTCTATTCTATTCTATTCTATTCACATTTTATATTTCTTCTTGATATAAGTTTTGGTGGTTCTTGCTTTCTTGGAATTGTCCTTTCACCGAGTTTATCTAATTTACTATCATGTTATTATTTGTAGTATTCCCTTATCATTTTTTTCTACATTTCTTTAAGGTTGTTAGTAATTTCCCCTTTTTATTCCTTAGTTTAGTAATTTGTGTCCTCTCTTTTAATTCTTGGTCTAGTCAAAGGCTTAAGGAGCCATGTTTGGTGTCATTGATTCTATGCTTTTAATTAACTAATTCTAATAATTAATATTCTATTAATTTCTGATCTAGTTTTATTAATTTTATTCTTCCTTTTGTTTGTTTTACATTTAATTTGCTCTTCTTCTTTCAGTTTCTTAAGGTAGATAGTTAGGTTATTGGTTTAAGATCTTTCCTCTTTTTTAATACACACATTTTACAAATACAAATTCTAAGTACTATTTTAGCTGCACCCCGTAAGTTCTATATTGTATTTTCAATTTCATTTTTCTCAAAATATTTTGTGATTTCCCTTGAGGTTCCTTATTTAGCCCCATTGGTTATTTAGAAATGTGTTGCTTAATTTCTACATATTTGTGAATTTCCCATATTTATTTCTGTCATTGATTTATAATTTCATTCCACTGTAGTTAGAGAATACACTTTATATGATGTAAATGATTTTAAATTTATTGAGGCTTAGTTTATGGCCTACTATATGGTCTAATCTGGGGGATGTTCCGTGTGCATTTCAGAGGAAGGTATATTCTGTTGATTTTGGATGTAGTGTTCTGCAGATGTCTGTTAGGACTGGTTGCATAACTGGGCTGTTCAAGTCTTCTATAGCCTTGTTAATACTCTGCATAGCTGTTTTATCCATTATTTAAAGAGGGATATGGATGCTTTCAAGTATAACTATTTAAATTGTAGTTAAATGTCTATTTCTACATTTCATTCTGTCAGTTTTTCCTTCATGTATTTGGGACCCTGTTTTTACGTGCACAAATGGTTTATAATCTATATTCCTAATAGATTGATTTTTTAAAAATCATTATTAGATGTCCTTCTTTTTCTCTAGTAACATTGTTTAAAAGCCAGTTTATTTGATGGTGCTATAGTCACTCCACCTGTCTTATAGTTACTGTTTGCATGATATATCTTTCTTCATCCTTTTTCTTTTAATCTATTTGTAACATTGAATCAAAAGTTTATCTTGTAGAGATAGCATATAATTGGATCTTATTTTTCTTACTCAAACAATCTCTGACTTGATTCGATTGCTTAATCCACCCACATTTAATGTAATTATTTATATTTTCTGCCATTTTACTTTTTGGTTTATATGTCTCATGACACTTTCTCCCCTCTATTCCTCTTTTACTGTTTTATTTTCATTAAGTGAGTATTTTTTAGTATAACAACTTAATTCTTTTAATCATTTCACTTTGAGATATTTCTTTGAGTCCTTTCTTTAGGAGTTAATATCATATAAATATTAACTTGGGACAACCTATTTCATATTTATACTAACTTAATTCCAGTGAGATAAAAAAAATATAGAAAGTATATAGATATAGCTCTAGTCTCACTTCCCTTTTTTGTGCTATTTTGTTATATACATTACATCTATAAATGTTGCAAATTCAAGGATACTCTATTAAAACTATTACTTTACATAATTTTATCTTTTAAAAAAGCTAAGAAAATAAGGACAGCAAGTTTGCTATGTTAAACTTATTTACAATTTCTGGTCCTTTTCATCTGTCCCTATAGATTCAAGTTACCATCTGGCGTCATTTACTTACCTCAGTGCATCCTTATTCCCACCACCTCCTCTGTGTTGTTTGAGAAATTACGTTACATATTTACATATTATACTCCAACATATCAGTGTGCGTGGATGTGTGTGTGTATATATATGTGTGTGTGTGATTTTATATGATTACCTTTTATTTATTATTTATTTTTTAAGATTTGATTTATTCATGAAAGACACACAGAAAAAGGCAGAGACATAGGCAGAGGGAGAAGCAAGTTCCCCACAGGGATCCTGATGCATGACTCGATCCCAAGATGATGACCTGAGACAAAGGCAGATGCTCAACCACTGAGCCACCCAGGTCCCCATATGATTGCTTTTTAAATCAGTTAAGAAAGGTGAATAAATGCATTTACACTGTGATTTATAATATATGATTACTTGACCAGTGCTCTCTGTTTGTTCTCCTGGATTGGAATTACTGCTTGGGGTCATCTGCTTTCATTCTAAAGAATTTGTATCTCTTTTAATGGGATGATTTCTGTCAGTTTGGGTTTACCTGTATAAAGTAAGATAGGAAATTGACTTTATTTCTTCATAATAGTCTAATAAATAAAGACTGGGAATGTCTTTATTTGACTTTAATTTTCACCTTTATTTCTGAAAGACAATTTTGCTGGATATAGAATGCTTCATTAATTTTTTTTTTTCTTTCAGCACTTTGAATATGCCACCCCACAGACTTCTGGCCTTTATTCTTTCTGATGAGGAGTCAGCTTTAACCTAATTGGAGCCTCCTTGTATATGAGGAGTCATTTTTCTCTTGCTGCTTTCAAAATTATCTCTGGATTTTTGACTTTCAACATTTATACTCTGACCTGTCTATTGTGTGCATCTCTTTGCATTTATCCCATTTGAAGGTTGTTGAGCTTCTTGGATGTTATGTGATTTTTCATCAAACTGAGGAAATTTTCAGCCATTATTTCTTCAAGTATTTTTTTCTGCTTCTTTCTGTTCTTTCTTCAGGACTCCTATGTCTATTTTGGTGTGCTCAATGGTATCTCACATTCGATGCTTTGTTCATTGTTCATTTTTTTTACTCTCTATTTTCTTTAATTTCCATAATTTCTATTGATATATCTTCCAAGTTTGTGGATTCTTTCTTCTGACAGTTCAAATACATTGTTGAGATCACTGGTGAATTTTTTTATTTTAGTTATTGTACTTTTCACTCACAATTTCCATTTGGTGCCTTTTTATTATTTCTATCTTTTTGCCAATATTCTCTGTTAACAAATTACATTGTCATTATACTTTCCTTTATATCTTCGATCATGGTTTCCTTAGTTCTTTGAATATACTTAGTATGACTATTTTGACATGTTTCTGTTAAATCAACATCTGATTCCTTTCCCAGGCAATTTCTGTTTTCTGCTTTGTTCCCCCCCAGTTTTGCATCATATTTCCCTGTATCTTTGTATGTCTCATCATTTTGTGCTGTGGGGATATGGGGCATTTTAGATATGTATTGTAGCAACTCTTGGTATTGGTGTCCCACTTCTTTTTTTTTAAGATTTTATTTATTCATGAGAAACAGAGAGAGAGAGAGAGAGAGAGAGAGAGGCAGAAGGAGAAGCAGGCTCCATGCAGGGAGCCCAACGTGGGACTTAATCCCAGATCTCCAGGATCAGGCCCTGGGCTGAAGGTGACACTAAGTGGCTGAGTCACCCAAGCTGCCCTGGTGTCCCACTTCTGAGGATTCCTGTTGTTAGTGGATCATATTATTAGTGAATGGCTGGACTATAGTAGGAAAGTCTATTCCTTGCCACTGCCCGTATGATGTTGTTTCTCTGGGGACACAATTTTGTACACAGTGACACTGGGATGACAGTGGTTTTGGCAGGACTCCCTTCAACTGTCTCCTTCCATGATCACATTCAACTATTAGGCTCCACTAATTGCCAAATGATTGCCCTATTGTTTTTTAACAATGCCCTGGAGCATAAATGGTTCCACAGTCTGATCCAATTAAACTTGGGTCCCTTACTATAGGTAGTTTGTAAGGTCAGCATTTGAGGTTTGTGCTGACCATAGGAAAGCTCTTCTTATTTATCTGTTTCCCTGATTATCTCTAGTGCAATAACTGGCCTAGGATTGAACTTCTGCTTTCACCTCCAAAATGTCCACTATCTTTGAGAGCACTTTAGGCCTGAATTTCCACACTGTTTCAAATAAAGTCATTTTCTTTGGGGAGAACTTTGAAGTTCACTGATACTAATGCTTGCCTCTCCCCTTGGGTAAAATTTCTGAGCCATGAGCACTAGGGCTGGAAACAAGACAAAGGCCTGTTTCTCTCTAAGTAACACCCCTCCTTGCTTTAAGAGCAGGACACTAGCAGGAGTGGTACCCTACAGTCTTTGCTTGTCTTTCCTGGCAAAGAATCTCCACTCTATGAATGAGCTGCAGTAGGGATGATGGTGGCCCCATTTTGTTTTTAGCATGTCATGACTGAAGTAGAGCCTCCACCTTATGAATAGGGGTTGGGTAGAACAGGAGTGCCCCCAAACTTCAGCCACATTCACCTGAAATTTAGTCTCTGCAACATGTAGCTGGGAAAAATAAGAAATGTTGGTATTATGCCCTTCCCAGGAAGATGACTTAGCTCTCAACTTGTAGCTAATGGAATAAGGAGTCCTATGTTCTTGATTACGTCTGCCTTAAGTGGGATTTCCATCATAATGAACTGAGAAGGGGGCAAGAGGGAACAAATCATGTTTCAAATGCCACAGGTTCTCACTGCTCTTAACAAGTTTTAGATTTTCTTGAATAAATGTTTCTTTATTTGCTATATGCCCTTAAGAAAGTTTCCAGAAACTTTAAACTGTTTTTTTTTTAAGATTTATTTATTTATTCATGAGGAGGAGAAGGAGGAGGAGGAGAGAGAGAGAGAGAGAGAGAGGCAAAGACACAGGTAGAGGGAGAAGCAGGCTCCATGCAGGGAGCCTGATGCGGGACTCAATTCCGGGACTCCAGGATCACGCCCCAGGCTGAAGGCAGGCACTAAACCACTGAGCCACCCAGGAATCCCCTAAATGGCTGTTTTCTTAAAGTAATTTTCAACAGTAATGTTTGTTTTGCTGAGGACAAGGTTCATGGAACTAATCATGTTGCCATTCCAAAGACGGACTCCACTAATTCATGTTTTAAGCTCATAAAACCATAATCCATAAGCAAGCAAGTTCAGTCAGAAATCATAAATTAAAGCCCAATCTTAAGTAAAACTCCCCAAAAAATGTTAATAAAATGAATCTGGTAGCTTATTTTTAAAAATAATAATCCAATCTGGACATGATACATTAAGAATTCAAGGATGAAAAACAAAAAGAATTCAAGGATGGTCCAATGGCATATCTATTCACTTTGAGGCTTTTCTCAGATAAAGGCAAGCTGAAAAATACATATCATATGGTACCATTGATACACATTTAAAAAGTACAAAAATGTTATATGTTTTTTTATGGCTGCAGTATGTATGTAGTGAATGTAGTAAAAGTAGAAAACCCACTATACATATAAAATCTTATAATAATGTTTATCTCTGGGAGGGAAGGAAGGAGAATGAGATAGAAGTAGGTATAGGAAATTTCAACTAGATATGATAGATGTTTGTTAAAGGATAAAGAATATTTTTTTCTCTATTTTTATATATTAACAAATAGAGTTATGGGTTAAATTGTGCCCCACCTCCCAAATTTATGTGTTGAAGCCCTAACATCTAGTACCTTAGAATGTCACTATATTTGGAGATAGGGGCCTTTAAAGAGATAAGATTATATTGAAATGAGGCTGTTACGGTGGGCTCTGATTCAATCTGACTGCTGTCCTTATACAGAGAAGAAATTTGAATATAGAAAGAGACACCAGGAAACCATGCACAGAAAGGAAAGATGGTGTGAGGACACAATGAGAAGGCAGACATCTGCAAAACAAGTAGAAATGCCTCAAAAGAGATCACATCCACCAACACTTTTATCCAGACTTGTAGCTTCCAGAACTGTAAGAAAATTTTTTTCTGTTGTTTAAACCACCCAATCTGTGATATTTCATTATGACATCCCTAATGAACTAAGATAGGTAGATGATAGATAAATAGATAGACAGATAGATAAATTCAAAATGAATGTAAGCAGCTCAACATGCTTCTATATTTGCAGAATCTAATTATAGTATTCAAATATGAAGCATACATGCTGAAAAATCCAGGAAGGTTTATTTGCCTTTCATATTTTACAAACTTTTAAGACAAACTACAGTTTAAATCCTTGTTCTGTCTGCTTACTTGCCACATGACTCTAAGAAAGACATTTTTTTTTCTGAACCTCAATTCCCACATATGTAAAATAGGGACCAGAAAACCTATCTCCCAAAGTTTTTGTGATAATTAAAGGATTTAAAATACATAAAGTGCTTCATTCAGCATCCCAGTTTACAATAGATATTCATCAAATCCAAACCTCTGAACATCTATCTGCAGAAAATACTATTGATGAGTCATCCAGTGGGAACAGAGTTAGAGACAAAAAGTCAGATTTACACTATGATGCCTGGTATAAGTGGAGTATCTTCTCTGGCATGCATTTCAAAAGTTCCCAGAGACCTTTCCCTCCTAAAACCATTTGCTTCCTCAGGAGTAGGCAGGTCTGAAGCCAGAGTCTTGAGTTAAATTCCCAGCTCCACCACCCATCACCTATGTGACCTTGAGCAAATCACATAACTGCTCTGTGACTCAGTCTCCTAATCCATAAAATAAAGCTAATAATCCCTACCTTTATGAATCACCATAAAAATTGTAGATCAAATACACAAGTACCTGGCAGACAAGATATACTCAGTACATCAAAATCACTATTGTTATTAAGGTTTTTGTTCTATCGTTATTACAAGAGCATCTTCCTTATACATATTAAAAAATCAATATGGGGCACCTGAGTGGCTCAGTCGGTTGAACATCTGACTTGGTTTCAGCTCAGGTCATGAGATCAAGCCCTGTTCAGGTCAGGGTCATGAGATCAAGCCCTGCTCTAGGCTCTACACTCAGCACTGAGTCTGTTTGAGCTTCTCTTTCCCTCTCTCACCCTCTGACCCTCCCCGTCCCCATGTGTACTCTCTCTCCCTCTCTCAAATAAATGAATAAAATCTTTTTAAAAAGCTCAACACGGTATATACTCTATAGTATATAGAGTATATACTCTATCCAGCACTATATTATCCCCATTAAAAGATCATTGATAACACGTGGCCACAACATTGGTTACCATCACAAAGATAGAGACTGAGTTTTCAAATGGACGTGCAACATTAATCGCTCCTTAATGGATAAATCCTCCTCCCAGCTTAGCTTCCACTCTAGAATAGTGAAGAATTTAATGTCTTATGGCTAGTGGATCCTAATAAACACATAGCTCTTATTGAGTCCACCTGTCTAAACTCAACTCCAAAGGTGGAATGTTACCTAAGTCAGAGTTATTGACTTGAGAGAGATTTATTTCAGACTCTCACAAAACAGCAACATGCCTTGGCTCTAAACCTGTCTTAACTTTGCTCCAATTGCCCTCTGAATTATTGACAGACCTAATTAACCCAGCAATTGCTTAGTGATAATTACCATCTTTTCAGAGGCAACAGATCTGATCCCCAGGCCCAGATTTGCTAAGAAACTTGAAGAGATAGCAAAATAATCACAATCGAAGCCACAAGCTCCTATCTGCAGCAAACAACCTGTCAATTAAATTCTCTTATCCCTCAGAAGAAACACATGTCAATTTTAAACAAGAATTAACCGTTTAATTCCAATTTTCCTTTTGAAGCTTCAGGTTGGAAATGAACCTGAAACTAATAAATGAGACACTCAGGAACCACGGCTTTTGGGTCACAGAAAACATTAAAACACCCCCAGAAATGCACAGATAAATCTTTTGACAAAATACTTCCAATTCTTTAGAGACATTTTTAGCAAACACAAATGTTTATCCCAAAGTGCTTCAGCGCTGTCAGCACAAGCTTGGCATGTTTATCATGCAGTCTGCATCAAGCTCAAGTCCAAAATCTGGGCAGTTTTCAGAGAAGGCACCCAGAAACCGTATTGTGTGCATTATTCACAATGCTGGAAGCAAGATCAATAGCCACAGTTCACCAACGAAGCTCCAAAGCCCAGCAAGGAGTCGCTTTTGACACAGTGAATTTAGCGAGAATGATGTGCTCCTTTGCAGAACCCAAAGGGCGGTATTCTCAGGTTAACAAAGATGATAATGAAGTAGCAGCCTTCAGGCCAGAGAATACCACCTGGGAACCACTCTTACCAGGAAGGAGCTATGTGCAAATACAGTATTCAAGAGGAGAAAAATCATGGTGGAGTTACTGCATATACCAACGTGGCAGTGGAGGAAGAGTTCATAACACAGCATCAAGCCTCAGGAGGGGGTCCATTCACCCCATCCCATTCCCATCTGCCAACCCATCTGGAGAGTATCAGGTCTTACACAAATTGAAGTCCTGGGGGCTCTGGTTTTACCATCAGGAAGGCATGGTCTATAGGGTTTGTCTTGGAAAAAAAAAAAAAACAGATAAGGACCATGATGGATTCATCACACACAATCAGGTGGGTTGTGGATGAGGGGTCACTTGTTAACTACTGGGTATGTATACAGGTGGTCTGGAAAATTAAACAAGGATAGTCCCTGAGGATAATATCACTATAACCAGGGCATGAATTAAATCCCTCAGAGTGGTGATAGCACAAATTTAACAACACTTGGAAGCGATTCTTCAAGTATGAGAATAACCTAACCAACATTATGGGTAAACTAAGGATTAACCAAACATCTAACTTAAGCATAGACATAACACTACTATTAGCAATAATAGAAAGACACTCCATTTTTTTTGACACTCCATTTCTTAATTTTCTACTACGTACTAAACATAAAACTGCTTTATTTCATGGATCCTCCAATGGCCTGTTAAAGATGAGTAATGCATATATCCATTTTACTAATGAGAGCTTAAACCCTTAGAGCATGATTAGCAGCAGCAGCATCACTTCAGAACTTCTTAGAAATGCAAATTTTCAGGTTCACCCCCAGACCTACCTCATCAAAAACTCTGGGGCTGAGATCGAGAAATGTATGTTTTAACAAGCCCTCCAGGTGATTGTGACAGGTGCTAAAGTTTGAGCACCACCATCCTGGAGCAATGGTTCTCCATCTTGGCTGTACACTGAAATCACCTGGACAGTTTTAAAAACTATTGATGCATGGGGCCCACACCTATGATATTCTTAATTAATTGATCTGGGGTGCAGCCTGGGTATAGGATATTTAAATGTATCCCAGGTGACTATAATGTACAGACAAGCATGAGAGCCATGGACTGGAAACTAGTTTTCCCAAAGTCTGCTGAGGCAATGAAAACAACAAAGCCAAGATTCAGACTCGAGTCTGACACAAATGTGTATTCTGTCCATATATCCGTGGTGCTCAAAGCCTGGTCCAAATCAGCAGCACCTGCATCGCCTGGAATCTTGCTAGGAATGTACAATCTTAACTCACACCTCGGACTTACGGTATCAGAATCTACATGTTAACAAGATCTGTTAACAGAATCTTGTTAACAAGAGGCAGGGTGTTACTCAATGCTAATTTATACCATGTAGTCACCAGTGCTAATTTGCTTAATTGTCCTTATCAGTATACCAGATACTATTTTAAGATACTGGGATTTCTGTTCCTGCCAAACCTCTCTTCCCATTTCCTTATATCCATTATTCTTCTGATTCCACTCATCAACAGAAATAGCTGATAAGTGGGAGGAGACTTACACAGCCTGGAACAAAAAAGTGAACTACATTTCTGATGCATGTTTTAAATATATACTAAAGGAGGGAGGGAGGGAGGGAGGAAGGAAGGAAGGAAGGAAGGAAGGAAGGAAGGAAGGAAGGAAGGAAGGAAGGAAGGAAGGAAGGAGGGAGGGAGGGAGGAAAAAGAAAAGAAAGAAGGAAGGAAGGAAAAAGAAAAGAAAGAGGAAAGAAAGGAAGGGAGAAAAAAATAAATGAAAGATAAAAGAAATATGGAGGAAGGAGATACGGAAAGACACACAGACAAAAAGTAGCTAGTAAATTAACAAAAACACTGAAAGTCCTCACTTTTCAACTACATGAGCCAGAATACAAAAGGTCTTTGAATTCTAGAAGCAAGACTCCAAATACCGAATTCATGCTATAAATGATTTCTGGGAAAGAGTTCCTCTGCAATGAGGAATTAGTCATTCTCCACTCCAAAGAAATTAAGAGTTTGTCAAGCAGAAGAATGAGAAATAAATACAATGCAATACTATACAACAGTCAAAATGAGTTATGGAGCTACAGTCACCTGAATGAATTTTACAACTATAATGTAGAAGAGAGAAAAAAGAAGAAAATCTCAGAAGTATACATAATTATAAATATTTTAAATATATGAAATAATTTATGTTGTTTAGAAATACATATGTTTGTAGCTAAAGAAAAACATAAATATGTGAAAATGATAAATACTAAATTTTAAATCGTGGTTGCCTCTGAATGAGAGTGGGTACAATTGGGGACAGAGCTACTGATATTCTATTTCTTAAGCTAGGAGGTAGATATATGGGGGTCACTGTTATTGTGTTCTTTTAAAAAATATATTTTATTTTTGAGTCCCCTCTATAACCAGAGTGGAGCTCAAATTACAACCCCAACATCAAGATTCACATGCTCTGCCGATGGAGCCCACCAGGCACCCCTATAGTATCCTTATACATTTTTAGTATATTCAAGATACTTAGTAACTTTTTAAGAAGAAACACCAATTCTTTCTTCTTCCACTGATTGGGATTGAGATTGAAATTCCCAAGCTTAACATGAGAGCACAAAGGTTTTTTATCACAATTGCTGTGTTCTTAGAAGAAAAGCTCTCTTCCACATTCCAAATGCTTTATTAATTTCTGCCTGTACAAAGTAATATAGGCAGATCAAGTTGATTTATAGCAAAAGATCCATAGCAATACCCACCCACCAGGGTTATGAAGGTTGGAAAGGTTGGGGAAATGCTAGAAAGAGTAAATTCTTTTGTTTTAGCAACATTTTCTGGTTGCTAATACCTGTTTTACCAATTCTACGTTACCTGGTCTACTTATGCCTCAGTTTAGAAAATAAAATAGAATTGTTGTCAAAGTGATTCTGCTTGAAGTGCAGTTGCACCAATAAGAAAATGATTTTAAGTGCTCACCCAAGCATTATTAATTTTATTGGATTAGGACGTGGGTTAATGCTATTAGGAATCTACCATAATCCTATTGGATATGTACTGTCATTACCCTGTTTTATAGATGCGAGAAGGCTATGTATTTTCCTAAAGTCACAAAACTAGCAAAAGTCAAGACCCAGACCAGGTCATCTGTCTCCAGAGCTCACACTCAACCACCCCACTACAGTGCTTTCTAGAAGTTACTAACATAGAGATAAAAAGCAAGAAGGCAGGAAGGGACAGGGAGAGAAAAGGGAAGGGAGGGGGGAGGGAGGGAGAAAGGGAGGGAAGAGGGAAGGAGGAGGCAGGCAGACCTTGCTATAAAAACTGAAACTTCTCTGAAATGGTAGGAATTGCCTTATGTGGCTGAGAGCTCCATATCTCTAGAAGAATTCAAATAAGGATTGGAAAAATAAAATGTGACTGGTTATAGAGTTGTTCCAATTCCTTGCCATGAGAAGGCTGATCCCTGGACCAGAAGCATCACTAGGGCATTTATTAGAAATGCAGAATCTTGGGCCTCATCCCAGATCTACTGAAACAGAACCTGCATTTTAACAAGTTCCCCCAGGAGAGAAGCACTAATTCAGATCCAGGTTTTGAATCATCAGCTTGCGATTTCTTGTGCCCCATCCCAAAACTGCTAAATCAGAAACTTTAATTTTTTTGTAAGAAAAAAAAAATCTATTTTTAACAAGGGCTCTTGAACACTTTGGATAAGCAGTCAGATTTGGAAGTCAGTGGTCAAGTGACCTTTAAGAGGACCCTCTATCACTGAGACTGTGTGATGCTGGGTCACCCCTTTTCCTTTTCCTGGGCGGGGGGGGGGGGGTGGAGATGAAGTCTTAGTGGGCAGGGAAGCAATTTCTCAAACACCTACTGCTGACATGAGCATTATGCACAGAGGAAGCCCTGACAAGGTCTGCCTCTCCCACCACTCGCAGGACCTATATCATGAAGCCAAGGCCTTCACTTTACCAAACACAACTAACAAGGAATATTGCATATCGAAGATGCTCACACTTCTGACAAGGCAGGGAAGTGGAGCCCTAATCTTTCAGCTGGGTTCAGGGGCTGCCTCTCCCACCTGTTCCCTGAGCTAGAGAGCCCACACACAAGCCCAGGCACAAGGGGACCTGCTATTTCACCTTCAGATCGCTCACTGCATTAGGCTGAAGATAAGGGGCAGGCTGTCTCTGAAGTCTATCTCATCCCCAGACTGGAGAGTGAGTCCGTATCTCTTCCTCCATGTCAGATTAGACCCTTGCTCTAGAAACTCCATTCTGCTTTCAAGAAATAATACATAAGTCTGAAATGTTCCATCCTTGCATCTTTTCTTTTACTTTTTTTTTAATAAATAAAAATTTAAAATTTACCCAGAATTCAGTTATTTGTATCTAGTCATATTTTTATCAAGTCCTCTTGGATGGAAGAAGCAGGTGTCTCAGGAACCAGACACTCCTCTAACCCTGGGCCCTCTCACTCAGACTCCTGCAACAGCCTTCTTTGCTCTCTCCCTGCCTAGTTCCTGCCCCCTTTTCAAACACTCTCCATGAATCTGTTCACATCCTTCTACTGCTTCAAGTAGTAAATAATAAGTGAGATGGTATTAAATGCAACTAGAAATTATAAGCAGCCAGTTAATCCTATGATTATGCGTTCATCTGGCTCCCCTGCTAGCCTGTACACTCTTGGGCAGCCCTGAGCCCATCCTGTTCCTCGCTGCAGTCCAGTATGTAGCAGAGTCTGAACACTCTGGATGCCAAGTAAAGATTTTTTTGACTGGGTGAATGCATAAATAATTGAGTAAGTAAATGAATGAATAACCCAAGTAGGATTAGGAAGAGAACCACCAAATATTTTTAAAAGCCAGGTAGGAACATCAGAAATACCATAGGTCCAGGTTCTGAAATCAGACTTCCTGAGTCTACATCTGGGATTTTCCCCTTACGAGCCATATCATTAGGGGCAAGTTTCTCCCATTCGTTTTGCCTCAATTTTCTCTTGTCAAAAAGTGACAATAATAGTACTTTCCTCACAGAGTTGCTATGACAAAATTAAGTGAGTTTTTATATGTGAGAACTTAGTGCCTTGCACCTGGTTAGTATTATGCATATAGTTACTGTGTTCTTTTATTATATCTGTGTCTATCCTGCTCTAATTTGTAGAGATAATGAACACTGAACCCAGAACATCTCTCGAGTCAGTACTGCTTCTGAGGGATCATAGTTAGAGTGTCTGCTATCGAACTCAACCCTGTCTTTAAAAATAAATAAATAAATAAATAAATAAATAAATAATTTTATTTATTTATAGAAACACAGAGAGAGGGGTAGAGACATAGGTAGAGGGAGGAGCAGGCTCCATGCAAGGAACCCAACATGGGACTCGATCCCGGATCCTGGGATCATGCCCTGAGCTGAAGGCAGACACTCAACCGCTGAGCCACCCAGGTGCCCCCCTCAACCTGGTCTTAAGGACAGAGCAGCAACTTGATAAATGCACGAAATGCTGGTATTTTGGAAATGGGAATAAAAGGGATGTTAGAAGGAAAAAGCAAGCCACAACATGGTCACACGAAATCGTATATGTGGATAGAAAAGGAAATCTCCTCAGAGGAATTACAAGGCTGGCAACCCAAAAGTCACATAATTGTTGTTTTGTTTCTCAGCTTTGTTAATGTACTTTTAAGGTGATCCTGAGCTCCTCAAGATTCCCAGAATCATGCACAGCCCTGAGTCCGGCCTCCTGGGGTTGGGGACCAGGGGTGATTCTGCTACTGGAGGTCATGACCACCTCTTCACCTGTGCCACTCCTTCATCTCTACGGAAAAGCTTGGACAACTGGGTCTCACATCACTCAATCGTAACTTCTCCTTCATAGATTTCAGTTTCTGTCTATTGTGTTTGTCTGAGACTAGATTCCATGATAAATGTGAAGAAAGAGTGAGCAAGAGGTGTTTATCGGGAAAATCTAGCTAGAGAATAACCAGTTGTCAAGGGTCAGCTATCCCCTAGCTACAATGAACTAGAATCAATTCTCCAACCAGACTCAAATAAATTAGCAAAAATATCTCCACAGACACAGTGTCTCTCATCAGGAAATCATCTTAAGCAATGAAAAAAAAGATTAATTTTATTATCAAGGGAAATATCCTCAAATTCCAGCATGACGGCTATATTTTCACCAGGGGACAAGTATTTTTTTTCTATTAGCTGAAGCTCTTCCAATACAATATTCTACTGTTGCCTTTGAAGGGAAATGAATATGTTCTCATTAAATTTCTGTTTATTTGGAATGTAAGATGTGGGCAGAGAGAAAGATTTTCAGGCAGGTGTTCACCATAAGAAAATCTCACTCTTATTCCCTCATGGCCAGTCCAAGCTCCTGTGGCCTACAATGCCTTTAGTCAAATCAATTACCATTCTTAGAAAATGGTTATTGAAACACATTAGTAGAGTAAGTGATTGGCTGCCTTGCCACCATTTTGAAGGAACCATATGGAATCATGTTTGCCTCCCCAAATTGCTCCTACTTTTCTTTATTCGTGCAATGATATCTAATGAATTCCTACTAGGTATTTCAAATGGTAAAAGGTTTTAGCTATAAATAAAAGTTGGCTGTATGCTGAATGGTCTAAAAGTCCTAGTGCCACTTCTGGATAAGGGCACTCTGCTAGGACTATTTTATTGTTATTGTTCCTGTTTTAGTCAGGTGAGGCCATTTGGGCACAGCCAGCCTTTACGCCTACCCCAGAGGGCTAGAACACAGTCAGATCCAAACCGAAGTTCTTAAGAGAATTCAACTGATCCTGAGGTAGTTGAAGGGAATTTGTCCAGGAAAAGCTCCCCATGGAGGGAAACCAACCAAGAGAATCCTCACTGTGGAAAGCAGAAATGCGAGCAAAGAAAATGGTAGGGTATTAAGTTCAGATTCCCACCCTTAAAGAAGATCAAGACTTTTAGGTGGTATTTCTAAAGGCCTCCATCGAGGCCTCCATAGAGATTCTAGAAAGAATCTGTCTAGAGAGTTAATGTGGCTATGGGACAGATTCTAGCTCTGTTTGGGATCTTTACAGATCCCTGTGATAAACTTCCATCACGCAAGCAATTGACACTGTTTAGGTCCTTATACCCAAGGAATCTGCTTGGGCTGACACTATACAGCTATCCCTGACAGGGTAATAAGACCTCAAACTCAAGAAAACCCCAGGAAATATATGTGTCAGGTACTGAAATCTATGTTTTATCTGTGTTATCTCACAAGATCCTCAACATAGTTCTACAAGACAGGTGGCAATATCCTAATTTTTGAAGTGAGATGGCTGAGGCCATGAGAGGTTAAGTACTTGGCCTAAAATCATCCAAAGAGGACTGACAGAGCTGGGGCACAAACCGAGAGTGTCTGATTCAAGAGTCCACGCTCTTAGCATCGTGATCTAATACCCGCCCCCATCATTTTATTTAATCCTGCAACAACCCCATGAGGTAGACAGAATTATTTCTCCTTTAGATAGAAAGATAAGTTAATCAACTTGACTTGGGGGTAATTGTTGAAATGTGAGCCCCAGGTTCACCTACCTTGGGAGCCCAAACATTTAACCTCTTTGCTTGAAGAAGGGAGATCTCCTAAACAGCACACAGCTCCATCCTGTTATGATGTCTTTACCGAGAGGGCTGGTGGGGGAGGGCAGTTGTTTGCATATTTTATTTTAGGCAGCACAGAGGAGGATGCAGCACACATTTGAATTTCCTACCCATCATCATTGGATGTTTTCCACAGGAGCCTACCAATACTTGTCTTCTGGAGTCACTCCAGACAAAACATATACAGCAGGGTGTGGAGAGGGGTGGGGAAGACACAAGTGGCAGAAGCTCAACCCTTCTGATATTCTAAAGTTTGTTTCTTTTTAGATTATTATTTTAGCTAATATTTTTCCTTGGTTATTTCTCGTTGAACAGTGGTTCAGCTAATGGAGAAAGGCACTTAGAAGGGAGGACCAGGCTTGCGAGCAGACCACTGTATCTGAAATAAAAATCAATTGCCCACCATGCAGATTACAGAAGAAGCTGCAAATAAAATTACTGTAAATTTAATTAAAACATTCCAGCCAAGTCCATACATTTGGTATTGATTACCTGGCCTGCAATTTCAGGGAGTTAATTAACACAGCCTGCGCCTGGACAACAAGCGAAAGCCAGAGCAGGCACTGGTTGTCCTAGCAACAGGTAGGCGAAAGCAGCTCGCAGATTAAATTGAAGGAAATACAGAATCTTATTGAATTAGACTTAAATGCAATGATTTAAAAATATAAAGAGGCAACTTAAAGTTCAAAACACACTTCGTGAACATGAGTCATTGTGTGTTTCTAATTGGGCCAGAATAGAGTGTTTGTACTGAAGGATGGGGAGACAATGGTGGGGATGGGGTCACTTCAGATAATCCATTACAGTGAGAGCATTTCTCAACCCTGATGGCTCAGGCGATGACTCCAACAAAAATTCATTTGAAAAAAGAAAAAAGGCCATTATGAATAATCTCCTAGATCCATAAGTCGAATGAACCCATTTATTTTCCCTTTCCCAGAATAGAGCCATCCTATGGGGAAAAAAGCACATTCTGGGGGTCTGGCTAATAGGATGACCACCACAGAAACTGTTTCCATGTCCTGTATTATTACACACACCCTAGGCTGCTACCTAGGTGCACACCCATGTTCTCTCCTTGTCCTCCCCTGTGAGGTTTTATGTTATCAGAAAAGAAGTAGAGTTCTGACTTCAGTGGTTATAGCAAAGAATAACTGATGACTATGGTCCCTGACCAAAAAATAAAATAATAAAATAATAAAATAACCATGCACTTACAAAGAGCTGACATCAGGTATGCATATCAAGAAATGAACCACACCTCTACCAGCCACATCTTCCACCCCCCTCACACCCTGTTCTTCAATGCCTGGAAGCTCCTGGTTGAGTACAGTATACTAGCTTAGAGTTGCACACCTTCTTGAAACATAAATAACCTCAGGAGGGATGACATAAATATGATGATGATGATGATGATGATGAATAAAAATTCTTAATTATCTGGTGTCTGCTATATGCCAAGAACAATGCTATGTGCTTTCTCCTAGATGCTGTTTCATTGAATAGTCACCATAAACTCCAAGACAGAGGGGATTTAACAATGACAAGGCTGAGGTTCACAAAGGATCACTTAGCCCCCAAATCCCACTTCTGGTGTATAATAAAGCTAGCATTGAAAGTCAGACCTGGTCTTTCCGTAAACTTTATGCCCTTTCCCCTATACCAGCAATTTCCCAGCTTTTGCTAAGGAACCCCACATCCTTCCTTCTTTTATAATTAAAATGGAATCCTATGTGCCACTTTGATTTATAAACTCTGTAAATGCAGAGAGGGCGCGGGGGCAGAGCCCACCTAACTCAGCTGCCTACACACAGACCCCAGCCTCTCAGAGACCCCTGAGCCCCCACTGCAGCAACCTGGGATTCTGATGGTGGCGATGGTCCTGGTCACCATCCTGAGCTTCCTCCTCAGCAAAGAGAGTAATCTTGGTGGGTGAATCCACCACCAGCCTCTCCTTCCCTTGTACCAATACTGCTGTGGAATCCCAGCTGGTACAGGAGGTCTTGGCTTTTTTTCTCACTAAGGATCACCACAAACAAATATATAATCAAAAGAAAAACAGATTTTACTCAAAATGTATTTTAGCTGACCTTAGAAAACATCTTGTAGAGGTTTGGTTTACTTTCCTAACCACATAACTTAAGGCCCAGAGTTGACATTAACTAAGCTGATGAGCAGAGAACCCTGGGAGAGGAGCCCCAGGCCCAGTATGACCTGTAGCTCCACAAGGATCACCTGTATGTGTCCCTGGACAAATCATTTCCCTCTTTGGGCCTCAATTATTTCCTCTGTAAAACAGAATTAAGCTGTATCACACATCCACATGTCACTGTAGCAATGTTGGCATGTAGCTTTTATACTGTTACTTTAAAAAAAAAGACTTTTGTTTATTCATGAGAGACACAGAAAAAGGCAGAGACATAGGCAGAGGGAGACACAGGCTCCCTGCGGGGAACCTAATGTGGGACTCAATCTCAGGACCCCGGGATCACGACCTGAGCCAAAGGCAAACACTAAACCACTGAGCCACCCAGGTGTCCCCACTATTACTTTTGTTAACAGACATATTTAAAATAAAATCTTATATCCTTACCATAAATAAAAAAACTCTAAAATTCTTCTCTAATATGTACGCACATAACTATAGTACCATTATCAAGAAAAATAGAGTATCTGCCCATTACAAATTTCAAGTACCACCAGTAGTTTGTGTCCTGAACTTTGAGAAATGCTGGCGACATTAGGAACTTTTATCTCTAGATTATTTCAAGAGCCTCTTCCAGCTCTGCCTTTCTGGGATCTAAACCTCCTGGCAAGGGAGATAGCTGAGCAGCATGCAAGGGCCAGAGGGATACCCCAGGCAGGTGAAGGGAGCAGATGGCCTACAGCTACACATGGTAAGGATGGCTGGAAGAGTAAAGCAAGTCTGCTAGGTGATAACACAGCCACCCAAGTTCTATCAAGTACCCATCCACCACCTGCAGTTCTCAACTGCCCTTGAGACTTCTTCTACCCCAGGGAGCTGAATGACAAGCAATCACATGGATCGTGATATCCATCCCTCCCCTAGGCTCCCAGGTTAGACACAGGACCCATACACGGGTTCCACCTCTGCTCCAACACCCACTGACAACTTCTGCATGAAGCCATTCTCCCATTGGACACCCTTGAAATCCAGCCTTGCTTCCTCCAAGCCACATCTACTCTACATGGATAACGCCACATGCCACTCAAAATTGTGACCACAGAACTCAACAACTCCCTTTCACAAAATTTATATGTAGTGCATAAAGTTTCTCTAAAGAGCTTGGCCAAGACATAGGAACTGCCCAATTTAGGGGGTCTGGGGACAGAGATGCACAGAATGTGCAATCTCCCCAATGCTGAAGGTGGATGTGTCGCCAATGAAGCACACTTGGAACACAACTGTTCCACGAGGTACTAGAATAAGGAGGGAGCACGAGGCTCTGGGAGTCAAGATACCAGATCCTGCACTTTGCTCCTTTAGCCAGTCTCCTCCTCTGCAACTGAGCGCATCAAGTCAGGGGCTGAGAGTCTTCCAGCCCTTGCAGCCCATGTCTCCGAAGCCTTGCCTTCACCTGGATGTACCATCAAGCACACTCATGGGCAAAGTATAAAAGCCTCCTCTCTCTTCACTTAGCAGGCAAATGGAGTGTGGATGTTTAGTTGGGGGGTAGGGGGAGCAGAGGAGATGGTGCTCTCAAACTAAAATGCCCTCATTCAAATCTAGATCTGACTTTTACCAATTGTCAGTTTAGGCAAGTTACTTAACGTTAACTTCTCTGAATCTGCTTCTTCAACTGGAAATGAGAAAAACAACACTGAAATGACTGAAAATTGAAAGAACAATTAACTGTAAAGGACCTGATACCATGCCTAGCATGTAATATATGTCCCAAAAATATTACCTACTAAGAGGATGACTAGATACTCGTGCTCTCTACTCCAAGACCACCTAATCCTCTCTGTAATTGAGAAAGAAACAAAAAACGACCAGAATAGCCTCAGTGCTAGAGGCACAGGCCATATGTTTAGATACCCCCCACCACACACACACAGGTGTTCAATTCCATCTTTCCTAATAAGACAGCGTTAGAACCGAGCTCACATGGAGCCATACTTCAGGAGACAGGGGGAGAGAGGAGGAGTGTACAGACCCTCAGCTCTAATTCTCCAGCCCAAGGTCACTGTTCAGCCACCACTGGACCCTCCCTCCCTGTGTGTTTCATCAGCCTATAATAATGGCATGAAGTTTCTTGGGCTGCAATTAGGAGAGTCCATATAGACCTGCGTCTCTGTGTGGAACCTCATTAAAGTGAGTGATAAAGTGAAGGTCAGCTATCTTTATAAGGACAAGGAGTGGAACACCAAATACCCAGAAAACCAGGAGGCTAATGAGAAATACAAAGCACTTTCAGCACGAGGGATGAAAAGAGGAAATTTATTTGGGAAAAGAAACTTGTCGATGGCTCCCCAAAATTCACTACAAAATCTTCATAAAATACAAACATGTATAAGGATCCTAAGTTCAGAGGCTTCCAAAGAACAAATACAACAAAACTTTATATAATGTTAAACCAAAACAGAGACCTCAGATCTCACTACACAAATCTGTGCAGCATCTACTACCTTCCAAGACCCTATTAAGAGGAAAGAAATACATTCTTTAATTACAAGTAGTCCTACATCCAGGTACTACTCATTATTCTACATCTCCTTATTCCATTTATCCAACAGCTATTCACTGAATGCCTCCAATCTTCCCAATGCTCCCAGAATTTATGGAATGGAAGGGGATGCTATTCTGAGGGCCCACTGTGAATTTCCCTCCTGGTAATAAAGCATGTGCCCATGGCCATGGGTTTGGGTGGTGAATCATCCCAGTGTATCCCATTCCCCAGCTCACAGGACTGGTCTGTGGTGGGCCCATGGACACAGCCTGATCAGAGACCCATTCCAAGGCTTTGACACTGTAGATGAGGGCCAGATTTCTCTTTATTCTGTGGTCAGGAAAATGTAGGACTGCAGCTCTACAGCTATCACAGGACCACATTCCCCAGCAGGTAAAGAAGAATGACTACAGGAAGGAGAAATGAAGTTCTACACAAAGAGAAGCAAGTGTGTGAGTGTATGTGTACAAGTGCACAAGCACACACATCCTTGTATGTGTATGCACACAGGTATGTGTATATGAGAGCAAAAAAGCCAGAGAGATGTAGGTGGAGTATCTTCAGCGTATTTGATTCCCAGGATCTGTAATACCAAAAGCCAACTTCAATTTTGCTCTTTCCTTGTTTGGTTATAAAAGCCAACAAGCTATCTAATTAGATTTGTGTTCCTGTCACTAGCAAACCAGAGTATGCTAACAACTAAAAGGAAATAAAACAGAAAATAGGCCTTGACCTCAACTTTCAAGGAGCTTAAAACCGAGTTAAAAAGCCAAGTACAGCTATTTGAACTTCTAACCAATACAAATGTACACATACGCTATCCCACAGGAATATGAAAGGCCATAGAACAGAAGGTTCTTCATTCTAATGGTTGTGTTCTGTGGCACTAAACAGTATCTACTATTCTCTCTTTCAAACTGCCTTATTTCAGTCCATAAATCAGTTCTCACCATCAAGTAGATTAGGATACGACCCCCACAGAAACCTCTCATGCCAAGGCAAATACCATGAACCAGGGCCACATTCCCCTGAGAGGGTTTCCTGGAACACTAGTCTTGCTTTTCTCAAAAAGTGCCCAGGAGAGAGCCCAGCATGTGGTAAGCATCAAAAATATATTTGTTAAGTGAGTGAACAAAGCTGCCATGAAAACTGAATCTACTATCAAATAAATTTCAGAAAAGTTACATGTTTTATCCTCTTTTTAGGAATCCCAAGCACAGATAAGCAAAAATAAAATCTCTGAGAGGTTCTGCAGGAAACATGTTTCACTTTGTTTAGCACGCTGCTCCCCCAAACCTTTCATCACTAAGGAACCCATTTTGCTGCATAACATCAATTAGCACTCCCACCCCATAGATCCAATGTGTGGACCATGCATGGCGGAGCACTGGACAAGTGCCACTGGTCAACAAGCCAACCTTTCCCACAGCTTTGCCTAGGCACAGCTGGAGCATGTTAATCAGTAAGGCTAGGGTCTCCCAGCAGCACCTATCCCATATTCACGTTCCCTCCCTTCCCATTTCATGTCTTCTTTCCAAAGGTAGGAGCAAGAGGTGTACGCTCGTAACCTAGCTTGGAGACTATCCCCCACCACCCCAGATACACCCACACCAGCTCAAACACAAACACTTGAAGGTGATCGTAACCAGAGATATTTAAATGTCAAGGCAAGGAAAAATGCCTTGAATCCAAATATAACAGGCTGGCGCAAATTAGGAAAGATTAATAGAGTCAGACACACACTCTTTGAGTCATTTTTAGATAATCAGCAGGTTCTCACTGGCATTATCTTAATCCAGCACCACAGTGGAAGAAAATTCACTTGATGGCTCTCATGGTCCACTCCACAGGAGCCAAATAAGCTATATTAATGTGCAGAAAAGATCAGGGCCAGGGCAAAAGGGGAAGAGAGCTAATTCTAGGTATGAAATGTGGCCAGAACTCAGAAGCTCTGCTTCCTTAGGAAAGGCTGACATTCTCCATAAGAAAATTAAATAGTTACAATGATTAATTACATCCATTTGAGTTCGTCTTTACAGAGAGGACCCTAAGAGCTGCGCTCAGGAGTTAGTTCTTGGAAGTCCTTAGCCCCAAATATAATAGGGTGAGCAGCAAAATGGGGAGCCAAGATAGCTCTGACCTTTTCAGCAGCAGCTTTTTTTTTTTTTTTAAACGTGGAAACTAAAACTGGAGATACAGCCATTCCTTTAAAGAAAAAGATGGAGAGGGGTGAGGGTGGTCATGCAGTACTAATTGAGGTGGGCCTCTTTAGCCAGCCACTGAAAACTTGTGTTATAATCAGCTTTACAAAATGTTGCCTGTCTTTAATGGGCATCTCAGGATTTGATCTGTCTTTTCTTCATTCTTCTGGAAAAAGAGCCTCTACTTCATCAAAAAATTACTCATCCTGTACTCCAAGTGGTTCTCATGAAGCAGCCAATCACCATGGCCTGCCCTCACCTGGAGTGTTGGTATATGCCCCAGTATTAACCAATCATACTATGTGATTATGTTGGCCCCAATGATTGGCCCAGAAATAAACACATGACCCAAACCAGCCAATAAGAATACTTCTCATAATTGTCCTATAAATTCTGGAAGAAATCATTTTTTCCCACTGAATGAGTTGGACGCACTTTTCTCTAGAGTTGCTGGCTACCACCTTTCCCATGTGAAGTAGGAGAGAGGACCAACACAGAATCAGAAGAAAAGGATGAAATTGGTGAAGTAGGAATAATAGAAAGGAAGATGTGATGGCACTGTTTGAGCTCGTTTTAGGCATGCCTGAAGCCACTAAATTCTCTTTTTACTAATGCCAGTTTGTGCTGGATTTTCTCTCACGGTTGAAATAATTCTGACCTGTACAGTGACCGCCCCTTCCCAAACTGGATTAATTTATCTTCTCTAAGAATGGCACGAGTTGCAACTGTTTCTTAATTGTCCATCTCAGTGAGCAGACACCGAGCTCAATGAATACCTCCAGGACAGGGAAACCATTCCTTAATGCCCAGTTCCTCAACCAGTAAGTGCCAATTGGTTGGTGTATTAGTTTGTATTAGTTAATATTGCTGCTGTAACAAATTACCACAGCCTTAGTGTTTAAAACAAAACAAGTTTATTACCTTATAGTTCTGGAAGTCAGAAGTGCAAAATAAGTCTCGCCGGGCAAAAGTGAAGGTATTGGCAGGATTGGCTACTTTGGGAGATTTTGAGAGGAGATTCTGTTTCCTTGCCTTTTTCAGCTCTCAGGGCCTCCTGCATTCCTTGGCTCCTGGCTGCTTCCTCAGACCACTCCAACCTCTTGCTTTTGTTGTCACATCTCCTACTATTCATTTTGCTCCTCCTGCTTCCCTCTTATGAGGATTCCTGTGATTACACACTGGGCCCATCTCATGATCTTTAACATAATCACATCTGTAAAGTCCCCTTTAGCATTGGAAGGTGACATATTCACAGGTTCCAGAGATAAGGATGCGAGTATCTTTAAGAGGCCACTATTCAAGGGCACTTGAGTGGCTCAGTGGTTGAATGTCTACCTTTGGATCAGGGCATGATCCAAGGATCCCACATTGGGCTCCCTGCAGGGAATCTGCTTCTTCCTCTGACTATGTCACTGTCTCTCTCTGTGCATCTCTCAAAAATAAATAAAATCTTTTAAAAATGGGGGAAGGGCACTATTCAGCCTAGCATAGTTTGTGTAAAAAATTTATTTACAGGAAGTTTGTGAGGCACTTGCAGTCTTTCCAAAGCCCAATGTTGTAAGCATCTTTTTTAAAAAAAGATTTTATTTATTTATTCATGAGAGACACACACACACACAGAGGCAGAGATATAGGCAGAGAGAGAAGCAGGCTCCATGCAGGGACTTGATTCTGGGACCCCAGGATCACACCTTAGGCTAACGGCAGATGTTCAACCACTGAGTCACCCAGGCATCCCTATAAGCGTCTAATAGCAGGGAAGGGAGATGACAAAGAGGAAGACAACCACAGGTCCTCCCTGATGGCTTAAATGTCCTAATTGTCATTTTACCAGTCTGAACTCCTAATAAGTTAAACATCGCCTTTGTCCAATGTACATTATTTATAGTTCTCCAAGAAATATGAACTTCTAGCATTTGACAAAAAAATCAGGAGACCCAAAGGCCATCCCCTTAAATCATGTTCTTTGCTTAGATCTAAGTATATATCTGAGCTTGCCCTAGAGTAAGAGCACCAGAGATTCTACTTACAAGTAGGAAAGATCCACGCTCTGAGAGAGCCATGGCAGCTACTTTTTGAGATGCTACATGGGACTCACAAAATTGCTCCCGAATGTCTGACATAAGCTGGTGCTGACTCATCCATCAAATTTCATGACTTAAGGAGAAACACATTGTGATATATGTCAATCAGCTCAGCTCCCAATTCTTCCCCTAGCTGATCTCCAATTGTCTGTCAGGTTAAGAACACCAAGATAGGATTCACGAATTGCTAATAATAATAGTATTACCTAATACCTACTGGTGCATACAATGTGTCAAAAGTATTGTTATGCACACAGTAGTTAGTGTCATGCTAGCTGCTGTATCAGATAAACTCCCACTTTTCAGTGGCTTACCATAATAAAAGCTTATTTCTGCTCACGAATATATCATCAGCAGTGGCAGGGTAGAGAGTTTGGTTATGCTCCATGCACCCAAACAGACAAACAGGTTGCTTCTATCTTGTGGATCTCCCATTCCCTAGAGCCTCAGAGACCTCACAAATAGCTGGCAGTTGGAGAAAGATTTTGGAGGGTCATCTCTAGGAGGCTTTTATGGAACTGGCTCTCATAACTTACACTTATATTCCATTAGCTAGAACCCAATCATTTGACCTCAACTAACTGCAGGATAGATTGGTAAATGTAGACTGGCTTCGTGTCCAGGAAGAAGATGGACCAGATCTTAGGGAACATATAGCAATCTCCACAATCACATTTGTCACATAACTATTGTGTGAGGTGGACACCAGTGTCATTTACATTGCACAACTGTACAATTGAGTCTAAAAGAAGTCAGATACCTCTCCCAGTTCACATAGCCCAAGCTGTGCCCAGAATATAAGCCACTGCTTCTAAATGTACTCTCTTAACCAGTGGGTCTCAAGCTGGGACAATTATGTCTGACCACACCCTGTCCTCCTGCATGGATATTTAGCAATGTCTCTGATTGGTTGTCACAACTTGATGGGAAGGTGGCATACTAGTATTTAGTGGGAAGTGGCCAAGGATGCTACTACATATCCCACAACACACAGAAAAGCCCCCATAACAAAAGTCATCTAGCCCAGTATGCCAATAATCCCCAGTTTGAAAAAACTCTGCTCTTAACATTACACATGTCCATTCTAATGATAAGGGTGCTGCCTCCAGAGGTAATCCTGCTCTAAAAGCTCCTAAGACTGACATGAAACAGTTAAATTTAAGTAATACAGGGCTTTTCTCTTTAATACAAAAGGCAACGTGCCAAATTATTTAACTTCTGATGGAAATTATTGCTCCAATAAAAATATATCCTTTGGAAATATGACTGCAAATAAGCAGACATGAGCCAAGCCAAGAGTCTGCTCCAACCGGAACAGTAAGGGGTAGTAGTGGGTGGGGGATGCCAAAGGAAATCAGGCATATGATTTATTTAGTATTATAATTATTATTTTTTAGTATCATCTGATCTTGGCTCATGTGCTAGAATGAACACTTATCCAAAGTGACTTTGGCAAAATGGTTATTCTTCACCACGATCCTGAATCTATTTTGTTACAACACAGGCAAAAAACAGAGATGCTTCTTAGTTTAAGTGTTTACTTTTGCCAATTCTCAAGGCTTTCCCTCCAAGTATGGGGGGAAAGATAGAGGTTCACTATAGACAAGTGGAATTTCCCATAAGCTTTAGATCAGGAAACCTGGCTTACATCTTGACTCCCTGTTTCCTAGCTATGTGACCTTGGGAAAAATCACCCTTTGAGTCACTTTTCCCACCTGTGAAATGGAAATAATAACCATATATACTTTACAGAGCAGTGACAAATAAATGAGATAATCATGTAAAGTGACTAGCTCAGAACCTAGCACAGTTAGCCCTTGAATGCCAGCCCTCAGATGCTTGAGATGCTACATGGGACTTGAGATGCTACATGCTTGAGATGCAACACCATCATTACTACTAGAAACGCTGCAGAGAGGGAGGGAGGGGTGATAATAACAGGCTAAGCTCTGGAGATAAAATATTATCATGACAAGACTTAACCCAGGCTCTAAACACCCATGACAGAGCTTCAGCTTTGCTCCTGGTTACTACTGTGAGCCTCACACATCAACTAAGGGCCTCTGAGCTTCAATTTATCCAACAGTGAAATTAAAGATAAAACACTGCTCTGACACCCTCTCTCAAGGCAGCCACGAGGAAGAGGAAGTGTGTCAGGGTCATCGACAGCATGGGCTCTGAAGCCAGACTGCCAAGGTTCAAGCATATGCCAGTCACTGGCTGAATAACCTTGGATGACTGATTCAACTCAGCTGTGTTTCAAGTTCCCTCCACCCACCCCCATCAAATAGAAATAATAGTTACCATTAGGATATAGAAACATAAGAGATCCTGGTCTGCTTTGTTTTAACTGTACCCCCAGCACCTAGAACTGGGTTTGCTGCATCATGGGCATTCAATAAGCACTTGCTGAATGAATGAGTGAGTGAATGA
Organism: Canis lupus baileyi; assembly: GCF_048164855.1. Taxonomy (NCBI): domain Eukaryota; kingdom Metazoa; phylum Chordata; class Mammalia; order Carnivora; family Canidae; genus Canis; species Canis lupus. The sequence continues at coordinate 64,004,072 of NC_132842.1, read as the reverse complement.
ATGAATGAATGAATAGTGGTCCCTATCACACAGGGTTGCAGTGTGACTTAAATAAAATTATACATGTGAAAGCCACAGAATGGTGCCAGCCCAAGGTATTCATACAAGAAACACTGACATTAAAACACTGTCAACAGCATTGTCCAAATAATCTAAACTAAGCCTAAATATACACGGCAACAGCCTCAGGTTTGGTTCCCAGATGAACAGCCATGGGTGAATAGTCAAGGCCATCAGAAGTGCTCCCTCCTCCTTAGCCTGCTCTCTACTCTGGTTTGCAGCTGTCCCCCTGGCCAGGCATTACATGAACTTGGTGTTCCCCTCATGCTTCCATCACTGGGTGTCTTCCCCCAGGTAGATGTGCACATTAGATCCCTTGCTAATTATCCGCAGTGTTCATGAGTGACTCTGATGCAGTGTGTCTGTTCCTCCAAGAGTTTCTGCAGCTTTGCCTCACCCAGATGGGTCCATCTTGGGGAATATTTCAGCACAGACTTGCTCATTAGGGGCCTTATATACTGTTGAAATCTTAACTGTAGCTGGCCCTCCATGTAGTGATGGGGAGACGGCCATTGAACTTCCATTTTACCTTCTCTCTGGTGGCTAAATACTTCTAGAAAGCTAAATACTTCTCCCCAGTGAAGTATAAGAATCCTCAGTGTTTGAGATGTCATGTAGATTTGGCCACTCAGATGCACAAGATTTGGAAAATGGCAGTGAGGCAGAAATTCTGTTTCTGCTCCTTTTTCTAGCTGAAGTTACCATAGCAATATTTGATTTTTCTGTGACAGGGTTAGCAGAAGTCCAGGAAAGGCATTCACTAGCTTAGTGGGTATCAATAGCCAGAATGCAGAGTACTGTTTTGCTCTGTGGATCCAGAAGGGCCACAACTCTGGAGCCAATGGTTATAAGGCAGCTTCCGGATCCCTGGATCACACAAAGGTGTGTGACAAGGAGCCAGAACATATAGGGCAGCATCTCAATTCTCCTCTTCCTAAGAATAACAGGGGTCATTTCCTATGTGGACTGATTCTGTAATTACTCTTCTGCAAGTCTTTCTGGAGCCTGATCCTAGCTCTTCCAACCATTTTCTAAGCACTGAATATCTGGAAAATTGCTTTTTGCTTGAAACGACAATTGTGTTCTGCCACTAAGCCATGACTGTCAATTGACCCTCTTCTTTGGCCAGTGGCCCCAATTTTCAGCTGAAGCCCCATCCTGTCCCACTTCAGTTCTCCTAGGCCCTTATGAGTGGAATTACCAACCCAACCCAATGAAAGGCCTGAGGCCTCTCCACATAGCCAATGTTGCAGGGATGTGCATGTGACTCAAGCCTCCCTAATCAGAGAAAATGTCAGGGAACTTTTCTGGGTATACTAGGAATAAAGACTCTAACTCCTTTCTGCCAGATATGAAGCTAGTGGGACAAGATTGAGAACTGGAAGCAGGCATCTTGCATCCACGAGAAGAAACCCATCTAAGGAAAGTCCTCCAAAGAGAAAGCCAAACCAAGAAAAAGGACAATGACAAATCATATCTGGTGGCTTGAGCCCTTATATCCAGCTGTACCCAAAGTAAGATTAACCCTTACATGGTTGAGGTATGTAAGCCAAGAGTTTCATTTCTTCCTTTTTTTTTTCTATAAGCCAGTGTGGGTTACATTATCAAACATTTCTAATCAAAAAGTCCTGATCATCATACCACCCAAGACAATAGTTCATGTTGTGGGCCTGTCTCTGTTTCGAGAAGTCAAAATTAGTACAAATGTTTCCTGGGGAAAGAACTAATTATGTGCATAAAATGTTCAGACCTGCAGCCAGAGGCTACCACTCTGCTCTTCTCTCTACCCCTTAGCTGCCCATGGCCCCTTTCCTCCTAACATTTGTGAGTGTGTCTGAGGATGATTCCCCAGAAACCACCAGTCCAGAAAGTCCTTGTCTATATAACTCTCCCCACTAGCTTAGGCTTCTTAGAGAAAGGAGAGTTTGTCTGTTTGTCACTTATTATAATTGATATGTTTCTCCCTAACTGTGCACTCAATCTTGATTCCTTTTGCTGTAGACAGCAAATCTGGGGCCGAGAGCTCTAGAAAGTCTATTATTATCTGCACATCATTTGTCATATGAAGGAGCATGGATTTTGGTGGCCATGGAGATGATGAATGGTTTGGGAAGAGTGAGTGCAAGAACTGGGGTAGTTTCGTCTGGAGAAGAGAATTCAGAAGGGAGTCAAAAAGGATGTAAGAGAACACACAGAACTCAATGGACTTTCCACAACGCTGGACAGAAGGTCTCACTGGCAAAATTCATAGCCATCTAAACTTGCCACCCTGGTATTTTTGTAGTGACCACTGTTTCTAGGCATAGTTGGGTCTCAAATATAAGATGACTCTTTGTTTGTAAAGGACAAGGTGAAAGTAAAACTGTGGAAGGGATGATATTAGGCCTGATGTTCCCTCCAACCTCCCCAGATACTGAGGAGTCTTCTATTCCAACCTTCGTCATCCCCTCTGCCACCTTCTCTTTAAACTTCTGGGTTTCAGGTCTCACTTTTTCGTTCACCAGACCAATACTCATCCCTGTCTCCAGTGATGTTCATACAAGAAACCAATGTGGTATACACATATGTATCAACTTTTGCCAACACATTTTATATGTGGTCCCTTCTCCTTTGCATGCCAGACTCCAAAGACCACCCAAGAGTGGGTTTTCAGGCTATATGGAAGGTCAACACAGGAGAGACCTGAGATGAATTCTCAAATTACAACACCACTCTGCCATTGGCTTACACCACACAGAGGAATCTAGCACCGCCTCAGAGATAGCTAAAATGAAAGAAGCATTTCTAAAACAACATCCAATGCAGCCTTATATTTACCTAGCACTGGATAATCACCCCAAACTTGGACTTATAAATTCACTTCCTTTGGTCTTCTCACATGACCAGAAAGTCTGGAAGGCAAATAGTTATAAAGCTCCATTGTGTAGATGTTCAGGGACAGAGATGTCCCATGACTTGCTCCAAGTCAAATAGCTATTATGAAGTTGAGTCAGAATTCAAATACAGATTTTCCAATATTTAGCCCAGCATACCCTTCACTATTGTCTGCACTACAAGATATGCTCAATCTTTTACAAGATACACTGACATCTGCAAATTCATCACAGGTGTACCCACTATAATTTGCATTGGTGGTATCGATTTATGCCTATCTTGATTAGAAGTTCCCAAGAAAAACTTAGCAATTTAACATGTCAGACTATCAAGAAATTCAGTCTTCTTACCATATCATCACCAAGAATTCAGGGATAAGCTGGGTAGAAAACAGATATTCTGAGCTTGATATTACCCACCATAGATTCTTGAGCAGAAATAGCCAGATGCTCTTCTAGCATCTCTGGAAAACAGCAGTGGCCATCCCTCACTTTAATGGCATGATAACTGAAGGAAAGTCACACTGGAATCTGAAGACACGGGGATGTACATGCCATCCTAACTAGGGAAATCAGAGAAAATTGTGGATGGTGATGCTTTCACAAAAGCCACCAAGACCAGCCACAGTGACATGTGTCAGAGGTAAGGACAGAAAGACCATGGTTAGCAGATAAGAAACAAAAGTAGAAAACATGCACAGCACCATGTAATTTCTCCAACTACAATATCCTTGCCCTCACTGGGGCTTACATTACCCAGAGAAGACTTCCGATAAGCTAGATGTATTTAACATGCACAAGGACATCCAAAAGATGTGCTAAATGAGCAAGCTCAATGCCGCTTTTACTCTCCCTCCTCACTTGCTTTCGATATTAAGATTGAGGGATCGACTGTAAGGTCTTCTCCCCTGCAGAATGCAGTGGAATATTACAAAATGCGTTTGCAAGCAGGCTAAATCATGATTGACAAAACAAAATTTGTTAATACAAGGGTTTGAGGCACTTGACAGAAATTTTTGTCAACAGTATAGATTAAGGGATTCAAAAAATGAAATTTGCAGATGAAATGGCTTTGATGTTTCTCATGAAAAGCATCTTGTTGACAGACTGGATCAGAGTGAAAAAATGTGCATTTTCGCAATGCGCAGGCTTTACATCATTGACAAAACATGTATTAGTCCTGCTGGTTTTGCTCATTTGTCATATACTCCATGCCTGGCTTTTAGCCATCTGAGGGGCTCAAGCATGAGTAGACATAGTAGAAAACCACCTAAAGAAAGTGTCAGATTGGTCCTATGCAATCACAAAGTACGGCCATGTCATCTTTCAAGGGCTTAATGACTAGTTCTCAAACACATCATCTTATCTTATTCTGTTAATTCTTCTAAGAATAAGATTCCTTCCCACATAGAAAAGATCTTCTGGTATCAGTTAAGACAGTTTTGGTTATAAGCAGCAGAAATCAAAAGAGACTTACAAATCAAAGAGTCTCAAAGTATGGTCCTTGGACCAGCCGCATTAGCATATCCAGAACAATTATTTGAATTGCAAATTTTTGGTCCCTACCCTAGACCTCCTTGCAGATGGGACACAGCAATCTGTATTTTATACAAGCCCTTCAGGAGATTCCATACACCAAAGTCTAAGAACCACTGATCAGAGCACGAGCCAAAGAGAAACAGATTGGTTCATACAATTCAAAAGTTTGTTGATTACATGAAGCTTCAAAAGTGATTGTATTCAGGAGCTCATACAGTGTCATTACGACCCTAGCCTAAATTTTTATTTTCTCCTCTACAGTGGCTAAACTCTTAGATTACTTCTCACTTCGTGATGGCAAGATGTCAGCAGCTCTAAACTTATGTCTCATCTTTTTGACAAACGCACAAGAAAAAGAATGCTTTTCCCCTGAGAGCTTCAACAAAAGTCCCAGGATGGACTTTTTGTCGTAAGTGCCCTAACTGGTTCAGCCTGGATCTCATGTCCCTCCCTGATTTTATCACAGTAGCCTGAAGATGTCAAACACTGAGTGGTCAGGCATGGTTTATATGCAGAGTGGTCTGAACTCTAAAGTCATGAGTAAAGAGAGTAAGGAGAAGTTGTTACCCACAAAAAAATCCAGCGTTGATATAGGAAGACAGTGGAGTGGATACTAGCCAGGCAAAAACAAAATATCCATGAGAGGCATAGTCCTTGGTCTTCCAATAAATTCCAGATTGCAGTAAGGGTAGCTTCCCTAAATCCACACATCTTGCATTAGCATTACTCTAGATACGGATGGTGGGACCCTACCCCTTAGTTCCATCCTCTTCCTTAGGCCCTTTCTGGCTTCTTGGATAATGAAAAAAAAAATGGTGGATGAGTTTTTAATAAATGTCATCCAAAAGCTGCTAGCAAAGGAACTGGGAGAGAGGATTACTTACCAAGGCCTACATGTCTCTAAATAGAGTTTCTAAAGATTGATAATGGGGAGGAGTTCAGAAAGGATTCCTTAAGGAGCATCAGAGGCAGCTCTGCACACATGTGGGAGACAAGGGGCCATCTTTAGCTCTGTTGCCATGTAGTAAGACTGCCTCCCTCAATAGAGCCTTTTATTTCCTTGTAGTTCACAGAGGCATTTATTTAGCAGAGGAATAAAGAACTCATGTACACGGTTTGGCTTTCATCTTCAGACCAAGACTGAGACTTTGAGCTGTCATAGTAGTTGTGCCATCTCAGCAGTCCAAAATCAGTGTTTTACAAAAGAAAGAGAAGAAAGAAAACTTCATCCATTCCCTGGACCATCACTTCTCCCCAGAACAAGGAAATATTTTCCTTTATGGGAACAAATACAAATAAAAGTGCTCAGTGAGTAATCACACTCTGACTTGAGAATTACTATCAAGAATACACATCTTGTCAAATGCCTCTCGTAACACTGTTTGTAGTCTAACTTGCTGGTTGGGCCCTACCCTCTACACGTCAATCTCCCCAAGGGCAGGGGTCAGGTTTAATTCCTCCGCATACCTTCAGCTCTAGACTAGAAAACTGGCACACAGTCGGGGCCCTATATATGTGAGTTGCATTGAATTAAATGGAGTTTCTTCTTTCCCATGTTTCCTTTTTACTATTAAGTAGCCCCACTGCAGCACACACATGGCTGTTCTCTGGTTCATAGGCCAGAATATTTGTCCCCTCATCACTAGGCAGGCTGCTGACAGGATGAGCGGTTTTAAGGGCCTCCAGCCACCTTTCTTTCTTCTACAATCTAGTTACGTAAGGATGACCTTGAGACATTTTTTACACCCAACTCCCTCAGATGACCACTAGAGGGAAGCAGAGAACACAATGAGGGCACAATGGCCATTTTGTCCAGCCTTTGTCTCCAGCTCTCCAAGTCCTTCAATGTTTCTAGCTTTCATCCTTTTGTTAACTTTGGCTTTATGGGTGCAAGTTTCAGAATGGGAAAGCCCGGTTTGTTTTAGAGCAACGAAAATCATTCCTTTTTTCTGTCTCCTAATGCAAATCCTTGGAAAAATAAATTTGTTGGCAAGCTGAATTACTAAAAGTAATTTACAAAATGCATCTTTTTCTTTTTTTTAAATATGGCTTCGCCTTTCAAAATGAAAAAAATAGAATCTTATCTACCTACATTGGGCTACAGCCCTCCTTCCTGAACACCTTTTCTATAAGATTTTTAACTGAGCTGTTCTGTGACTCCCTCTGACCTCTCTTCTCCTGATCCAAAATCCAGTCTGGAAAAAAACTCTCATTTGAAGGATAATTAAAGTAGATGAACAAGTCCTTCAGTCTCAGTGAATCCCAGTAAGCCTAATTCAGCTTTTATAGATGGAGGGATAAGTATGTTATCCCATCGGAGTCCTTCATAGTGGACTGCAGCCTACACCAATAAATCACTCCCCAGATAAATGTAAGGTCATGGAGACCAAGTTTCTACATAAGTAAGATTTAATTTGGTCTAGTTTTGATCCAATTGCACAGGTCAAGGAATCACTATCCACACACCCCCAAAGGCTACTTAGAGCTAAATTTCAGGAAGAACCAACACCTTGAATCCTTAAAAATTTCTCTTTCAAGTTCCAGGAAAGTGCCCTTAATTTGATACACAAATTGGAAGTCCCTTTTAAACTAATAATTTAATAATAATTATTAAAATGAATTTCTAGAAATCTACTCCACATAAATATATGCATTCATATTCATATTAGGATACTCTTAGCATTATTTATATTATAGCAGATAATTGAAAACAATCTAAATGTCCATCAACAAGGGATTACTTAGATATATTTTAGTACATCCATACAGCTTAAGAAAAAAGAATGAGGGGCACCTGGGTGTCTCAGTGGTTGAGCATCTGCCTTGGGCTCAGGGCATGATCCCGGAGTCCCGGGATCGAGTCCCATATTGGGCTCCTTGTATGGAGCCTGCTTCTCCTGTCTATGACTCTCTCTCTCTCTGCCTCTCTCTGTGTCTCTCATGAATAAGTAAATAAAAATAAAAAAAGAAAAGAAAAAAGAATGAGGTAGACCTATATTTAATAAAAGAGTGGCTAAGAAATATCAATAATATGCCAAAAAACTAAAAATATATGGTTTTAAAAACCATATATATGTAAATGAATGCAAATACAAAACTGTATTTACAAGGTCTGGAAGCATTTACAACTGGTTTGGGGGTGCTGTAGATCTGAGAGAGGGATAAGAAAGTGGAAATTTCCCCATATTCTGTAACTATCTGTGTAATTTTTTTTTTAAGGTAAAAAAGTTGCTTACACAATTAGGCCCATATTAGCCAATGTCTGCCTGGCCACTTGTATTTCTTTGTTAACTAAAACTGTATTCATTTCAGGTACTAGTTAGCACATGGTCTTCATATCCTAAGGACAAAGCAGTTTTTTGTTGTCAGTTTTTTTCTTTCTTTAAAGGACAAAACAATTTTAAGTTTCACTCTAAAAAGATTTTTTTAAAAGATTTTGTTTATTTATTCATGAGAGACACAGAGAGAAAGAGACAGAGACATAGGCAGAGGGAGAAGTAGGCTCCTGCAAGGAGCCTGGTGTGGGACCCTGTCCTGGATCCCAGGATCACTACCTGAGCCAAAGGCAGACACTCAACTGCTGAGCCACCCAGGCATCCCTAAAAAGATTTTTGGACACTAATATAATCCTGCTAGCATGAATACAGCATACAGAAAAATGGAATCCACATCATTCTCAAACTGAAAGAGAACAAATGTCCTCATACTATTAGTTTGCCCAAAGACATACATAAAAAATACAGTATAGAAGCTGGGAAGAAAGCTTAAAGTTTTGTTCAATGCCCCTTCACTCACAAATGAAGAAGGGGAGGTTATGACACATCCTAGCCCAAAAAGGTGCAGGCCTATTATCTGGGTTCCCTAGCCACCTCATAAAATGACCATGTTACTTATCATCTAAAACCAGGATACTTTTGAGGGTGGAAGGTGACGCTATTCACAGTTATTCTGGGACAACAACTATAAATCAAGACTGTCTTGAGCCAAGTGGACACATAGTCAATCCTCCTGCAACCACACTGAATTTTAAAGAAACACATCTATGAAGTTTGTACCCCTCCCCCCCACCACTGTCTCCCAATGCAAGACCTTGATGAGGACCTTCCTATCCCCTGCTCTCTCCCCCTCACAAAAGTTATCTAAAGCGCAGTGGTTCCTTGTTACTTCAGCTGAATATTCATTCACAATCATCTTTCTGGCTTCTTGGAAGAAAGTAACTATCTAGCAAATAACTTAGTCAATCCTGGGAAAAATAAAACCAAAATAGGACTATTGTTCCTCTCCAACGTTCTCTCAATTACTCTCAAAGCCCTTGCAAGATGACGTAGGCATCCAGTTCTGGCTCTCTAGCCTCTCCTGTTAGGGTTGCCAGATTCAGCAAGTGAAAAATAGAGAACATCGAGTTAAATTTAACTTTCACATAAACATGCAGTATTTGGGATGTACTTACACTTAAAAATTATTGCATGTTTATCTGAAAGAGAACTCTAACTTGATGTCCTATATTTTATCTAACAACTCTATGACTTTGCCTCAATTTTTTAGAGATCTGAAATGTGCCAAAGATTGGTTGGGCTTTTAGAAATACTTATTGGTACCAGGGGGAGAGATGCCACAATGGAGCATATTGGATAACTATATGAAATGTTTCCTCATACCTACCTTGTGGGAGGTACCTCGGGCCAATGAGCAAACCAAATTTCTCTTTGTCTTCCAAATGCTCAGCAGGACATAGAGAAGAGAAGACAGGAGCTGATTTTGCTGGTCAGTCTGTCGGCTAAGGAGGCCATCCTTACAAACCCTTCCCCAGATGACCTTTGTGCCTCCACCTCCCAACGCTGCCCCCTTCCCTCTACCCTCACTCCTGCCCCAGTCCTGCCATGCCCTCCACAGCTCCCTGCTCACTTGTCTATTCTCCTCACATCACTGTCACTACCTGACAGTGTATAATGTTCTTTCTACTTCCTTGCTTATTGTCTGTCTTCCCCTGTCTAAAACAGAAGCTCCATAAGGTCAAGGATTCTGTTGGCCTTGATCACCACTGTGTCTTCAGCACCTAAAAAGAGTGCCCAGTGCCTCTACCCCGCTGAGAATGAACGGATAGCAAGTCATCTCTACTGGGAAGCTTCTCCTTACCACACTCTTGAAAAATTAATGACTTTCTCCTTTGCAATTCCACAGCCCACTGGTCCTCTTCATCTAAGCATCCATTCAAAAAATAGCTATTGAGTACCAACCATATGCAAACAATTGAGCACATCACATAACTTAGTTATATGCTTATCTATCTCCACTCTAATGAATGAAATACGTGAGGGCAAGGAATGACTTATTCATCTATTTAATGGCCCTAACAATTAGGACAGTGTTAGAGGTGCTTATTAAATAGGTTCATTTAAATGACTAGGTATTTGGGGACATGTAGTAAAGGAGACATAATTCATTCCCTTATTTATAATTAAGATAGCATATTTTAAAATTGCTCTTATAATAGAATTTTTTAAATTTAAATGTCTATTTTGGGTAAGCTTGTGGATAAAGGTGCAGTTTCTCACTTGGCAGGTAGAAGTCATCCACATGAGTGGAACCTCTTCAGGGGCTGTTGTAAAGTGAGTCTGACAGTACAGTGCCCTCTCACTTCCAGTTCCTCTCCTAGGAATTTGTCCAAGGGGAGGAAAAAGTGCAAGAGGAGGTTCAGGCCATGAGTGTTTATAATAATTTGTAAATAGAAATAACACGATCAAACATTCAATACAGAGCATTGCAACCATGGAAAATCATGTTAGGATATTGAAGTGTGTTAGAAGATATCTGAGGTTCAGTAATAATTGAAAAGAGTATTAAAAGTAGTATTCCCAATATGATTTCGATAAGGAAGAAGAATATATGCATAGACACACACGTGTACATACATACCAATGTACACAAAGAAATGAGTAGAGTATACAGCTAAAATGTTACCAGTGGTTAAATCTGGGTATAGGAATATAGGTGTTTTTCATTTTCCTCTGTTTTTGATGTTTTTTGAGTGTTTCCAAGCTTTTACAATAAAGATGTATTACATTCAACACGAAGTGTGAACGCTAATGTAAACTGAGGACTTCGGGATGGTAATGTTGTGTTGATCTTAGTACAAGTGGCACTCCTGGTACAGGATACTATTCATGGGGGAGGCTATGCTTTGTTGGGAGGGTGGGGAGGGGGTATGTGGGAATTCTCTGTACTTACTATTTTTTCCATGAACTTAAAACTGCTCTAAAAAATAGAGCCTGTATTTTAAAATGTATTACGTTAAGGGTGCCTGGGTGGCACAGTTGGTTAAGCATCTGTCTTGGGCACAGGTCATGATCTCAGAGTCCTGGGCTCTCAACAGAGAGTCTGCTTCTCCCTCCAGCCACCGCCCCCATTACTGCTCACTCACTATCTCTCCCCTCCTCAAATAAATAAATAAAATCTTCTTTTAAAAATGCATTACTTTGATAACAAAAAAAATATAACTAAAAGGGAAAAAAAAACTGCCTTGAGAACTGGAGACCAAGTAAAGCTGGAACAAGTCACATTGGTATTAGATGAAATCACATGACATTAGAAAGAAATCAGCCGGGATCCCTGGGTGGCGCAGTGGTTTGGCGCCTGCCTTTGGCCCAGGGCGCGATCCTGGAGACCCGGGATCGAATCCCACATCGGGCTCCCAGTGCATGGAGCCTGCTTCTCCCTCTGCCTGTGTCTCTGCCTCTCTCTCTCTCTCTCTCTGTGACTATCATAAATAAATTAAAAAAAATAAAAAAAAGTGCAAAAAAAAAAAAAAGAAAGAAATCAGCCAATCTGAGAGGAGGTAGCCTAACTCCCAGGGCTTTGAAACCCTGGGCGGATCTGCTTGCTTGATCTCCTGGCCCAAAAGGAAAATAGCTTTGTATGTTCCTAAAAGAAGTGGAAGACCTTGGAAAATGTTCAGTTACTGCACATACACCTGCACACATAAAGCCATGTTCTCCTCCCCCCACCCCCCAACCCCTGCCCCACATGCATATCTCCTTACTCATGCTCACAAAGGAAGAGTAATCCTCTGTCCAGATTCCCTGTTAGGAAATCCAACTCGGAATAATCCTGTGCCTTGCAGCATCCTGATCAGAAAAGTACTCCGGAGTCTCAGGCTCCATTTTTATGAGTCCATAACACATCTAATAAGCATAGAGATTTCTTTCTTTTTTTTTTTTTTTGTTTTGTTTTGTTTTAGAGATTTTGAGAAGGTACTTGTTTTGATTGAATCTGGAAATTATTTTACCTCTGAGAATTCGCCCCCTTGAGAGTGGCCAAGAGTGTTTCAGCTTCTGATTAAAACAAAGTAGTGATGATCAACACTGAGAGCCCCCCAATTAAAGCAAAAGATTTAGGAACAACCATTAGCTTTAGCTCTTTTAAAAATGCCTTTCCCTCCCATCTATGACTGTGATCGATCTTCTTGCTCCAAAGCATGGGCACTGTAACACTCCAAAGTCTGTTTCCCAGTGCAAAGTATTAACACCTCCCTGACTCAGGCATTCACACTGTCATTGGGAAACACGTAGAAACATCATTAAAAGGTGCTTGGTTCTGCAAGGAAGCACTGTGAGACCTGCTTATTCCAGGAAGCAGAGAAGGCATATCTCAGTAGCATTCTCTGGAGGATAAATGCAAATGATGTACAAAACGGGTACACTAAGTATACCTGTTGAGTGGTAGTTGTAGACAAAATTATTATTGATGTTATAATGTCAACATCATGAACGGTGATCACATCAGCCTGAAAGAGACCAAGGATTTTTGTGCTGGGTCACTGGCTAGCTGTGTGTCCACGTATGCTCCCTCTGTCTTTTGTGGCTCTGTTTACCGTCTATAAAATCAGTCTGTTTCACCAGAGGCAATCTGTTCCCAAATCAAACTGAGCATCAGGTTTCTAAAAATACAGATTACAGGACCAGACCCCAGCCCTTCTAAGTAAGAATTTCTGTGGGTTGGAGTCCTAGGATCTGTATGTTTTTAAAGAGCCCCAGGTGTTTTGACTTGAACACGGTCAGTCAACCAAAAAGAGTTTGGGCACTGCTGGTTTATATGTATCACTGGCCTTTTCCACTTCTAACATCTCCTAATTCAAAAGAATCAAAGGGATGCCCAAAGGACCCCCGTGTGTAAAGATGTGATCATCCAAACCTTTATGGATTTTAAGTGAGGAAAGACTGAATATGGCCTGAGGTGACAGACGAAGTAGATGTAGTAAGTGCACCATTACAAAGCTTAGATCTAGGGTTCACAGAAAATAAATCTGTAGGAGTATAGTTGAAGTAGAATGTCACCCTTTCTGTAATATTTACAACACATTCAAGCCTTTCAGTTGGTGAAAAATACCTACTTGCACTGGAACTTTGTTTTATGGATTAAAAAATACAATTACCAGAATTTCAAAATTATTCAGCTATGTTAATGTCAAAGACATGAGAGAAAGGACCTACCTGAAATTAACATAAAAATAGAAAACTTCAGTCCATAATCAACACCTCTGAATAAAGTTATTGAGATCAGCTATTCTTATTCAAGATGATATCACAGTGAGGATTCAGAAAGTGTCTCTGAATGTTAACTTGAATAATTCTATTCGAGGAAGAATTTTGCATTCATATAGAAGTTACCACCACAACTAACTGCAAACTGTAAATGAACTTACTAGTACTGAACACAGCACAAATCTTCAAGAAAGACTTCACTGATCCCAAGGGTTACATGCCACGTAGGCTCTGGGAAAAGGAAAGTGATTCTTGCCTGAGGGGCCCTCATCTTGACAGTGTTTAATCACTGCATATTCCAGCTCATGACCCTTATAATTCTGGTGGCAGAAAACTTAACATGCTTAGTACAGTTTGTCTTCAAAAAGAGAGCAGAGCTAACTCTCTTTCAGGAGCCATTATAGTATTACAGACAATATGATCTACTGAAGAGAAAACCAGCAAATTAAAGTTGCTAGAGCTGACCACATCCCAAGTAAGGATGTAGGCTAAATCTGTTTTCATGTTTTCAGGATTGGGGACATTATCTTAGGTTGTCGTGATTGCTCTTCTGGTTGAGTCTCTTTGTGTATGTGTGAGACTCACTGATATTATACTTCTACCTTGCTGACTGATTCTCCTCAACTAACATGGAATGCTCGAGTAAATCTACTCTTGCATCTAAGGGAAGTCATCCTTGGGATAAAGGAAGAACCAGACAACTGAACTGTTTTTAGTTTCTAGCTCAGTGACTACATTTAATTATTGATTAATTAAAGATACTTTTTGATCACTTCCATATATTAGGAATTACTCTAGGCTACGTAGATAGAGAAATGAATAAAGGTCCTGTTACCATCAACTAGTAGAGCGTTCAAGGAGAGCATAAGAGAAACAGGCAAGTAAACAAATAAAGTAATTTTAAATACTTATAAGCTCCCTAAAAGAAATGGACAGGATGATGGTAAGGAGGGTGACTTGGGAGAACTCTACTTTAGATAGATGTTCAAAAAAACCTTCTCTGAAAATGCTGCAAAATTTCAGTGATTCAGGCCCTCAGCTATCTCATTGAAAAAGCATCTATTTGTTGTGGCCAATTCTGGAAATCAACATTTCCCCCAAGATCCAGTATCAAAAACTACCCACAATCTATTGATCCCACCTTTTCATACAAACCAGATACTCTGACCAAACAAACAACACTGTTTGAATTGGAACTGTGGCAGAAATGTGGAAAATATTCATTTAGAGACTACCTCAGGACTAATCAACAATATGCCCACTGAGTCATCAACCAGATACCATATGGAAGATGAAATAAAAACAAAAAAAATTGAATATTATAGATTCTGCCTTTGAGGTATTTTCCACATCTTAGGAAACATATAATCTATTGCTAAGAATAAATCTATGCCAAATAGGCTATTCAAACAATTAAAGCAATGCCATAGCTTTTTGGATGGTGTCTTACATTTTACAATGTAACACTCAGCACAATCCTATGCAGTAGGTGATATATCTCCATTATATAGAGAAAAAAACTGAGGGTTAGAGGGTTTATGCAACATGACCAAGAGCACAAGTAGCTACTAAAGAACTGAATCTAGACTTGAGCTCAAACTTTCTGAGCTAACTTATACTTGGCTCTCCTATACTATACTTAGGAATAGGAAGAAAGGAAAATTTATCTTTCAGTCACCTTTTACTTAAGGTATAAAGCATGATAAGCATATAGAATTAGACCTATTATCTTGGGATAAGTTGTATTGGTCTGGAAGAGGGTAATAACACTAACACTTCACGGTTGTGAAGTCCATTATACTGTTGTAAGGATTTCATATAACTTTTATCATCTTATTCTCACAATCACCAAGTGAGGTTCTTTAAGAGTCAATGTAAGCCTCTCTTCCAGAACATTCTAAGGCATCACAGCTTCCACTGATGAATAGTGGCCAATTCTGAATGCAGATTGTTCTACTCTGACCCTGCTTGGTTGACAGTCTTGTGTTGTTCTTGGCAATACGTGCCTCAGTACATCTCCCCAACTAGATCACATGCAACATTTGGGCAGAATTATGCCTCCCATCTTGATGCAAAGATAATAAATCAAAATCTGTTAATAAGAAGGAGGGAAAACTGGTATTATCATCTCCATCTTATAGATCAGAAAAACAGAGGCCAACAGACACACCATGGCTTTCTTAGTGACTCACCTAGTTATAGGCACAATCACCTCTCAAATTAGTGTCTCCAGAAAACCAGCCTGTCTTCATTTCTCAAAATGTTCCATCCCCATAAATCCCATTTCCTCCAACCCATCCCTCAGGGATGCTTGGAATTACCAAGGATGGGAAAGACCCCAAACTGAGAATCAGGCAACCTGGGATAAAGGTCTAGGCTTGCAATGAATAATTTAACAAACTCATTTTGTTCAATCAACATATACTTATCCAGTGCCTACTTTATGTACTTATGAGCACACACACACACACACACACACACACACACACATTGCTTCAGGCCTTTTAGGAAAAAAATTCTAATTATTAAACATACTCTATGAACCTGGCAGTATACTAAACATTTTATATACATATTATTCATCTTCATAACAAGTAGATTTTATAACCTAATTTAACATAATGAAAATAGAGTGACTTGCCCAAGGTCATACAGGTGGCAACTGGCAGAGCCAATGTTGCTTCATTTCTTCAGTGAACATTTGCCTCTGTGCCAGGCACTGGCTTGGCCCTGAGAACACAGCAATGAAAAAGCCAGGATGTAATCCCTGTTCTCTTGGAGTTCACATTTCAGGGAAGGAAACAGACAATAAACCAGTAAACTTAGAAGTTAATAAGATGATTGCCACTGGTTAAATCTGTTATTAAACGATCACATAAAGTAGGGTAGTCAGGAACATATCTATGTGAGCACAAAGACATGAGATCTGAATGACAGGGAGACAGTCATGCCAAGATTTGACAGAAGAACTTTCCCAGCAGAAGGAACTGCAAGTGTAAAGGCCCTAAGAGAGAGCAAAGTTGGTGGGTTGAAGGGACAAAAAGAAGCCAAACATGAATGGAGAGGAGTGACTGAAGGAAATGAGGTCAGAGGAGTGGGCTGTGACCAGCAAAGGAAGACCATGCAACATGGTAAGAAATTTGGATTTTTATTCCAATTGTGATAGGAAATCATTGTAGGCTTTAGCTTTGTATATATAATTTTTAAGAAAGCTGCCCTTGCCCTACTTTTCCTTTTCAAAAAACGAATTATCCAAATCTAGAGGCAACCTGAGTGCCAGGTAGAGGGGTCTCTAGCTGCTTGTGGTGAAAGGTTGGTGGGGCCGTCAGTAGCTGCAGGACTGCTGTGTTCTCTGTCTCAGATTCCCGATGCTCTTCCTCACCACAAAGAGACCCCAAGTTCATAAGGAATAAGACTGGACATGAGTAACTACAGGGTAGAAAGCAACAGGAGCAGAAGACAGAGGATGCTCTTATCCCATCTGTTTTTCTATCTCTAAAGTGGAGGAAGCAGACTTACTTGGCGCCTTCCTGCTCTCAGCTGCCTGCATTCTATCGCTACAGCTGAGGGCATTTGGGTCCTTCTGGAGCACTGTGGCCTATCCCATCATTTTGTTAACATGTTTCATTTTTATGTCCTATCATTCCCACCTGTGGTGGCCTCCAACCTTACAGGTACTTGGTACCAATGGCTTGCCCTGTTCTCCCTCTCTCCTCATGCTCACATGTAACCAGATAAGTATATAGTCCTACCTCCTTGCTAGTCATCTGCTCTCAAGAAGCCAGGCACACCTGACAAAGCCCCACTTGGGAGCCTGGGTCGGTAGGACTTAGCTGGCTGGGCCTCTTAATCCTTCTAAAGAGAGAAAGAAGGCTATGAGACCCACTGGTGGCAGACTACAAGCAAGGCTCTGATCTCACTTTGGGAAGAACACTTCCCAGGAACCAATCAGGTGTAAATGAGCAATGTCAATGGGGTAAACGCCACAGAGCCCACACAAAGTCAACAGTTTCCCAAGCTTAGAGGGACCAGGGTAAAGGAAAATGAAACCAAATCCAAAACAACAGCAAAACAAAATAAATGACCAAAAACAACTTCCTGTATAGACCCTCAAGAACCCTAGCAGAAGCCCTGGAATTTTCATATCAAAGAATTTTGTCCTCTGGGTCCCATTCAGACTAAGTCACAGAAGCAAAACTGCTGGTAATTGTCTAACAGATTTATTTATTTATTTATCTATTTTTTGTCTAACAGATTTAAAATGGGACTAAAAGAACTCCAGATAATTCTTTTCAACATGACCCAGACAGACTTATCTAGCTCTATAAATGACCCCACTGCTGCTTCTCTTGAGTTACATGAGCATTACTGTCACCACGTATAGGAAGACAGGCTGAGGTTAAGTCACTTGAGGGGTTACACCCTTCTCAAATGGAGATGGCCACGACCACAGAAAGGATCTGGAATTAGAATCACACAGAATTGGATCCAATTCTCCCCACTACTATTTATTAGCCATGTGACCTTAGACTTTCATCTTTAGTGGGGATCCATCTTTAGCAGGGATCTGGGATGAGCAGAAGGAAGAGAAAGGAAGTCCACAGGGATAACTGTATTTAATGGTACAATATATGCAGAGACCCAAACACTTAGTAAGTACTGAAAAAATATTAGTCTCCATCTTCCCTTGTAGAAAGGCTTGACACAGGGGTCTTCTCACTCAAGTTCTTCTCTATAATATTTAACATGGTTTGTCCTGCAGAATTTGTCTAGATTAAAAAGAAAATCTCTTCTCTTTAACCAACATCTGTATTAGAGAATCTTGCTGCAAAAGGGTCACAGAAATAATCTGGTATAACAGCTTCATTTCACAGATCAGGAAACTAAAGCTAAGAAAAGAAGTGAATTGCTTGATGTCACACAGAAGTTGGGAGAACAAGGATCCGAGTCAGTCCATCCAACATAACAAAAAGTAGCCTACGGTCAGGTGAAATGACTATAAACAGTAACGACACTTTGATGCCAACAATCTGTATCACCTCCTACATTCTCAACATGCATGTACTCATTAAATCTTCACAACAGTCTCCTGAGCTGTGTTCTCATACTCTCCCCTGTGTAATAGCTTTCCCAAGCTAATGGTGGATCCAGAATTTGAACCTATGGCTCCTTTGCGCCAAAGCCCTGCTCTCACTCACCAACACTCTAAAGCCTCCCAGGCTTATTTATCAAGCACCAGCAATTTGCCTAACATGAAATGGCCTTCAGAGAGAGGAAGTTATAAGACATAACCCTTGCCTTGAAAGACCTAACATTTTCTTGGGGAGAAAACACACACTTAAAATAATTCAGTTCAGTTGAAAACAACCCACTTAAAGTGGTGAGATGATGTTATCTAGATGTGAGAGAAGGAAGAAGAATGTGGGTCCAGGATGCAAAGCAGGCCTTTTCAGACAACGTATGACTTGAGCAGGCCTGGAAAGCAAGTTTGCCCTGGGAGCCCAAGCCCTGTTTAGGTGGTATGGTGGTTTTAAAATACATCCGCAAATCCTTGGATGTGCCTCCCTTCAAGAGATGGAGTTTAGTTCTTCCCCTCAATATGAGCAGGACTCAGTGACTTACTCCTAACAGACAGAATATGGCAGAAATGAGAGGGAGTGACTTTTCAGACTATGACATAAAAGGCATTGCAGTTTCCTTCCCCTCTCTTGGATCAATTGCTATTGGGGAAAGCAGCCGCCATGTGGTGGGCACATTCAAGCACTTCTATGAAGAGACTCATATGGCAATGAATGGAAGCCTCCCGCCAATAACCTTCAAGGAATTGAGATCTCTTGCCAACAACTGTCCTTTTGGAAGAGGATCTTCCATCCTCAGCTTGACATCAAGGCTTTAGTTGACTGCAGCCCTGGCTGACATCTTGACTTTAACTTCATGAGACCCTAAGATGGAACCACCCATCAAAGCTGCTTCCAAATCCCTGACCCTCAGAAGGTGTGAGATGATAAACATTTGTTGCCTTAAGCCACTAAATTTAGGGGTAATTGGTTACACAGCAATAGATAAATGATCCAGGTAGCAATTCTTTACATGTATTAATAGGATATGAAAAATTAAGAGGATAAGGATAATAAGGTAAATGGCACATTCCACATCTTCAAACTCTAGTTCTAATGCTCTGAGACCTAGAAGATGCAGGTTAAACTGGAGTTAAGAGCAGAAAAGTCATTTCTCCAGGTTAATAGCCAGAAGCCAATTTCCTGAAAGCTCAGCTAGTAAATTTACCAAGCAACTATCCAGGGTCGCTATGTGCCATCAAGAGTGGTGAATACTAACTAATCTTTCTCCTGAGGGGAGTCAACTGGCCCCAGAATGGAAATATTCCTCTCCAGTGTACCCAAGGGCAGT
This sequence comes from Canis lupus baileyi, assembly GCF_048164855.1. Classification (NCBI taxonomy): domain Eukaryota; kingdom Metazoa; phylum Chordata; class Mammalia; order Carnivora; family Canidae; genus Canis; species Canis lupus. Next base: position 63,984,652 of record NC_132842.1, on the reverse strand, counting down.
GGAAAATCCCAGGCTTCTCACATGCAATCTGACTTTGTAATTACAATTTCAGGTAGCGATCATTAGGCACACACCCCTCCCCTCGGTTTACAGATAAGCATCTACCTATACATGTACACAGCAGGTAGCAGAACAAGATTCATTCCCAGGGCTGTGTCCTTCATCTGGGTCACCCATCACAGAAACATCTACCACACCATGATCTTAAAGAAATGATTATCATTTGTGGTTCTAAATAGGACCACATTATTTTCCACAAGTGTCAATTTTCCACTGCAATATTACATTTTCCAACATTTAGTTTTCTAGCATTTTGCCATGACTATCTGTGTAGATTAGAAAGGTTCTTAACTGTTATCTGTAATAGATTTTGCCTGTAGCAAAATTCATGCAGGCATAATAGAAGAACAAAGTGTACTCTGATGAAATTGCAACCATAATTTCCAGATGCCTGACATTTATTGCTTATTGCTATTAGAATTCAAGTGCCTATTTGTTTTGTACTTTGCTTTTATTCTTGCATCACAACATATAATGGAAAAAAGATATTTTAAATGTTGGGTTAAGTATCACAGATCAACATGAGGCACCAACATAATCAATACTACTTAAACATACTCCTAGGCAATTAATTTTTAAAGAATCAAATTGTTGTACCACATCAAAATTTATAATGATACCAGAAATGGTGTTACATTCTTTATTGTTTAATTAAAAGCAACATTTAACACTTATGCAGCTAACTGTTAAGACATCACAACATAAAAGGTTTTGCTTATCATTATGATGAGGGAGGTACAACAGACTCTTTAGATTTTTTATTATTAAATATTAATTATAATTTATTAGTATGCATTTATAAAATTACTGGGAACAATCATAAGGAGGGCTGTAAGAAGCACAGCTTAATATTGCCACCCTACAGTGACCAGTGAATCGCTGAAACTTGATATCCAAATAAATGTCAGCATTTTAAAAGAAGAAAAGAAAACAAGTGGGTTTTATGACTACTGTGTTGATAAAGTTGAATCCAAAAAAGGGCAGAGAGCAAAACATGCATAGCTTCAGGGAAATATACCAGAAGATGCATACACAGAACAGAGAGGGGACCTAGGAAACAAAAACAAAATTATACTGACAAGTCCAAGCTGAGAGAGAGAAAAGAAAAAAAGAAGTGGGGCAGAGGGCAGAAGAAGGAAGGAAGGAAGGGAGGAAAGGGGGAAAAAGGGAGAGAGGGAATATTTCCAATCTTCTAGGTTCAGACAGAGGTGAAAATTCAAGATAGACAGGTGATGCTGTCAAATTCAGGTCACGATATTTGCTCAATACAGAGTCACTCCCCAAATGCTTGAGGGTGTGTTTAGGCTCCTAAAAAAAATGGCAGGTGCAATAAGAGTATCTTGCCCAGGCTATCAAGTTCATGGACCAGTTGGGTTGAATTAAAGAATGTCAAGGGGGCTTGGAAAGGACATAGAGACTGACTAGACTCCACCACTGACTACAGAGTGTAGTCTTATAGTTTGTATATAACATATACTATATATATATATATATATATATGTAATATATACTATATATAATATATACAATATAATATGTATACAATATACAATTGTATATATTGTATATATATTATATAATAATATAGTTTGTAAGACTATACAATATTTAATATATACAATATATGTATATAATATGTACAATACAAAAATATATTGTATACAATATACAATTGTATATATTGTATATATTATAGGGATCCCTGGGTGGCGCAGCGGTTTGGCGCCTGCCTTTGGCCCAGGGCGCGATCCTGGAGATCCGGGATCGAATCCCACATCAGGCTCCCGGTGCATGGAGCCTGCTTCTCCCTCTGCCTGTGTCTCTGCCTCTCTCTCTCTCACTGTGTGCCTATCATGAATAAAAATTAAAAAAAATTAAAAAAAAAGATGTATATATTATATATAATAATATAGTTTGTAAGAAACTATATAATTTACTCTGTAATAAACAATGCGGGGCCATTAGAGACAAGTATACAACTACTATTAGGCTTTTTGCAGTACTAAAAATAGCTTTTGGAGCCCACTGCTATTGTTCACACCTTAATATAATCTTTTTTCTATGGTTTAGAAATAATGCCTTCCCTAATACCAATGATGACTGAGATTGATTCCAGAGATGGTGGATATGGCCAAGAGGCAGAGAGTATTGACTTGGTCTGAAAAGGCAATTCTACAAGTATGTACTTTCTATAAGGAAAGGACCACAGTTTCATAAGCTACCAATAACTCTGGCCCAGGGCCCTGCAAATTTGCACTTTCTCCTTGGAACTAGCTGTACGATTTCATAAGAACCTGTCAGAACCTATAAGGCCTGGGTTCTGATACTGGATATCCTGGCAACTGTTCTCAGAAGTACACATGGTACTAGGGGATTCCAAAGAAGCAACTTTGAAATCTATCAAGAGCAAGCCTATGTAACAAGATGAAAATTTACACAGAACTCTGAAGTTTAGGTAAGGAAATTCAACTACTCCATTTTCTATAGCTGACCTCATCTTCTTCATGACATCTTAACCCTAGTCAAAAAAGGGAGGGAAAGGATCTTGATGTGCATCTACTTGGCATTTCAGTGTCCTCAGACTAAGGTACGAAGGTACCTTAGTTACCTTTTAGGTAACTAAATCTGCTTTTGGTAAATAAATCTTAGGAACATCTTTGTGCACTTCTGTGTATACATGTGTATATAAATTTATACCACATCATTTAGATTACCATCAAAAATAGCTTATCACTAAATTCAAGATACCATGAAAATCAGTTCACTAATGAGAGAATCAGGAAATGAGAGATCTGAGTTCAACCAAGGAAGCCTTCCTGGATCTAGAGTGGGTGTGAATATAGGTTAAGGAATGCAGACTCCACCTCATAGGCAACCTCTAATTGATAGAGAATCAGAGGCGCCAGGACGAAATGACATTTTAGGGAAATGATCCTAGTAGGTTTTCCAAGATAGATTAGTAGGAAACAGCAAAATTTCCTGTCTTTTAATCCAGGCATGGGTTCATACAGGGCCAAGGTAGAGGTAGTTGGGCACCTTCACTATGGGTTTAGTCAAACTGATGAGAAGGTCATAGTTTAGGAAGGAACAGAGTCAGAGGAGAGAGAGGAAGAACAAGGTTGGTATTAGAGATGAAAAGTTGGTGGGTGTGTTCCTTTTAAATATTGCCTTTCAAGAGTTATCAGGACATTCACATAAAGATCTAGGTGTTTTGTTTTTTTTTCTCTAAATATCTGGATGTTTGTGATACAGACTGCAATTAAAACAATGAGAAGATTCTAGTGCTAGACCACTCTATTTGGTATTCCCTAAAACTTAAATAATATGCTGAGTGCAAGGGAATAAAGCATAGGAGAGAAAAATCTGTTCATCAATCCTAACTTCCTTTTCCAAATCACTAAATGACTTGATGCTGTAGGAGGGTAACATTTTTCAAGGAAATGTTTCAGATAATACAAACAAACAAACAAAAAGAAATAGAGAATAACATAATCCAATTTTGTATACCACCAGAGGATCACTTTTGAAACGTATGCTTTGAAGAGCAATTAGTTCAGGGGGGAACATGTGACAGACCAGTTAGCATCAAATGTGGTGTTCTTTCTCATTAACCGCTCAAAAATATTTGTAAAACGTTTTCTGTAAGTGTGCTACTCCTTTTTTTTTATTTCGAAATGATTCAGCAGATCTTACCACCATCGTTAATTTTTAACCTAATTTTTGAAAGAGAAATAATACATAAATATGACTGAAAATCCAAAAAGTATATACAGGTATAAAATTAAAATGCACAAGTCTGTCTTCTTCCCCAACCCTCTGCATTTCAAAGATAGCTATTATTAATAGTTTCTCATTTATCCTCCCAGATAAAAAAGACATAAAACCACATTTACGATTTTATTTTTAAATTTACATAAATGCAATCCTGGAGGTTATTTATGCACCATGGGAGCGATTCTATGTCTATACATACCATTCTAACACATATTTGTAACAGCTGGATCGATGTGCCATGTTCATATAGCCAGTCCCCTGCTGATGGACCTGTAGCTTGTTACCAATGCTTTGGTGTTACATTCACTGCTCAAATAAATAATGTCATGCATATGCCTTGGTATAGGTTTATAAGAATGGGTCAAATGAGATATTCATTTTTAATGTTAGTAAATATTGCCAGGTTGCTTTTCAAAATTGTTTTACCAATTTATATTTTCACCAAAAGTTATGAGTACATATTCCCTTATATCCTTTTATGCTGACCTATAAATCTGACTTATTATCTGACTTATTTTTTTAAGATTTTACTTATTTATTTATTCTAAATAGACAGAGACAGAGACAGAAAGAGTGCAAGTTTGGGGAGACGCAGAAAGAGAGGGAGAAAGAATCTAAAGCAGACTCCATAGTGAGCACAAAGCCCAACTTGGGGCTTGACCCCACCATCCTGAGATCATGACCTAAGCTGAAACCAAGAATCAGACACTTAACTGACTGAGCCACGCAGGCGCCCCCTGACTTACCATCTGAGTTATTAATGACTTATTAATGACTACCTGCCATTGTCAATTTTATTCATTTCTTTAACTATATATAGAGTATGATTAAATATTCTTTTGTTAGGAAGTTTAGCTCTTTGTATTTCTTTCTGAATTAACTTGTGAAAACTCGGGTACATGCTATTACAAAGCATTTTTTATCAAATGCCTTCCCTAGTTTTATACTGAGAATCATTACCTAAGAGATTTCTTACAGCTTGTAAATTTCCAAAAGAGTCAAATCTCTGGTTCAGTGAGCTCCATCAAGAATTCACATTTCCAACAAATATGGCTAGGGCTGAGGTTGTCTTATAAAAGCAACAAAATAGAACCAATGACATTTACATCACACTCAACTTATGAAGCACAATAGTAGATGGAATCACCTGAAAAGAGAGATATTTAGTGTCTTGAAGAAGAGGTCTGATCAAAGGGAGATGATTGATGGGTTAGCAGTAAGATTAATGTTAGGATGCTGTCGGCAGCATAACTGAAAGAGAAAAGTGAATACAAGAATATATTTTACCTGAGTTTTCAGATACTGCCAATATTTGAAACAGTTCTTTTTTTTATATTCACAAAGGAAAAAAAGGGCATGACTGAATGTAGTACCAAGATGATACCTACAGCAGGTGTAAGAAAACAGATGTGATGAATTTAGGTAATCTCATCTGTCATTAAAGAAATTCAATCCATTAATGTCTTCAACCCAGACTGCATGTTACAATCAACTGGAAGGCTTTTTAAATGATTTAATGCCTGAGTCCTGCCCTAGACCCACTGAATCTAGACCCAAGCATTGTTTTTAGTTGTTGTTCTTTTTTTTTTTTTTAAGTTCTCCCAGGAGATTCTAACTTGTAGGTATATTTGAGAATCTCTTCATTAAGAGCTTCTAGTAGGGTTCAGTTATATTCTCAAGGCCTTCCTAGGTCTTTAGCTGATCCAGGTGCCCCCTTCCTGAAATCTCATAGTCATGACCATGCCTTGCTATGAAAATCTGAAGATTGGCATACAGTATAATATCCATTAGAAAGCCATGTATGCAGAAGAGGTAGCCACATCAGACATGGTGGAATATAGTGAAAGTAAAATTCCTGTGGATCTTTGAAGAGATTAATATTTTTTCTAAAACTGACTTTACTTATGGGAGTATAATCTGGAGATCATTTTAGCAATTTAAATCAAGTCTTCAAAATGTGCATATCTGTTGACCCATAAATCACATTTCAAGAAACCATGGCTATGTACAAAGAGGTAGGCATGGATTAGGATGCTAATTGTGTTGTTTCACAAAATTGGAAACAATTCATCTAAGGGACATTAAATAAATTCAAGTTCAGCTACACAACGAGGCATTATCCAAACATTTGAAACAGTATGGTTAAGATAAAACATGGCTAGCAGATGAGCCATTCATTGACATGAAATGAGTGACACGAAAAATATTCAAAAGCAAGTTGTAAAGCTGCACGTGTAGTATAATCTCATTTCTTTATAAATGATACAATAGTAGGACATTTATTGAGGGCTTCCTTCACTCTAGATAGAGTTCTAAACATTTTATAAATATTAACCCATTACCCTTACAAAATTACTATTGTTAGCCCATTTTAAAGTTGAAACCAAAGTAAATACAGAGAACACACTGGTTGTTGCCCAAAGGGGAGGAAGTTGGGGGGATGGGCAAAATGAGTGAAGGTGAGTGGGAGGCACAGGCTTCCAGATTTGGAATAAGTAAGTCAGAAGAATGAAAGGTACAGAATAGAGAGTACGGTCAATGGTATTGTAATAATATTGCATAGTGACAGTAGTTACACTTGTGGTGAGCACAGCAAAGTATAGACTTGTCCAATCACTATGAGGTATACCTGATACTAATGTGACATTGTGTCAACTATACTCCAAAAAAAAAAAAAAAAAAAAAAAACCGAAAAGAAAAGATGCAATCACTGGGACACAGAGAAGTTACTAATATGCCTGAGGTCACGTAGCTAATAAGTGGCAGAGCTTGGCTTTTAAATTCATATACTCTGGCCCATCACCTATGCTCTTAGGTGCTGCTGCACCATACTACTGATATATGTTCATGTGCATAAAATATCTGAAAGGATAAAAGTTTTATTTTCTACCCTTGGCTAATACTCTCTTGTTTTCTGTAATGAGCATATGTGACACATAGTTTTTAAAAGTTGGCATATTTTTTAAGGAATGGCAAATCCTTTGACAATACCAAATAAAAAATGAGAAAGGGATGAAAAAAAAGAAAAACTTAGAGGGAGACAGGGATGCGATTAATAGAGGGCAGCTGGGCATCTGCCCAGTAAGGAAAGTTGGAGGGGAGACAGTCTCTGAGGCTCTGCCCCAGGTCCCAGCCCTAATGGGTCCTTCCGTACCTATTCTGATCCACAACAAAAGATGTTAATTTGCAAAGTGAGGAAGATGGCAAGAGCCAGAAGATGAAACTTGTAAATTCTGCAGAGCAAGAGTTTTCTTAGGGTAGGAGAGAAACTGTGAGGAGAGCAGGGAGAAGGAGTCAGTGAGGCAATATTGAAAATACATGAGAGGGAAGAGACTGGGTAAGGGGGAGAGTTTTAGTCATTCATCGACAGAAGGAAGGAGAGACAAGACAGCACTTACAAAAGATCTCAAGGAAAGGGATCTACAAGAGAGCTTCCCCCTTTTACCTTCCCTGTCCTCTCTAAGATTTCATGAGCACCTGGATGAAGGCAAATAATAAAAGCTGGAACATTCCTACCAATGAAGAAATGGGGCCTCAGCGATGCAGTGATGTGAAGCTCAACAGCAATGTGGAGCTCAGCAGAAGCTAGACACCAAAGGCCTATAATGGTGCCATGCAGCCCAGTTACTCTCCTTCCAGTGACATCGGTAGAATTAAATCGCAGTGCTCACACCCTTGGCACAATGCTATTCCTACGGGCCCAGCAGCCCAGCCTTCTGGCTGTCTGCAATCATTAGGGTCTCTCAGCCAATGATGCCAAGTTGAAATTTTCCCATTTCAAACCAAAATTTCCATGGGTAGAATTGCTTAGGAAAGTAGGACATTCATTCTGAGTTAGGGAAAAATTCTAGAGTATATTTAAAGAAATGCAGCTGGCTGTGTTACTTTTAGGAACATATAGACGTTCAAACCATGATAACAAGTTCAAACTACTGCCTAATAAAAATACTTTTGGACTAAGCAACTGATTTATAACTGATATGTAGATTTGTGCTTCTAAAGTACTTGGAGGTGCTAGAAAACAGAAATTAAAACAGATTCTATTCAGTATTTTAAGTACATGGCTCCATTTTATTCCCACTTTTGGTTTCTATTTTAAGGAGGACTCTTCCCTTCTTCATAGATTCCCCATCCTTATTACTGACAAGACAAGGTTAAATAAATAAAGTTTCACTTTACATTTTGCTTCACTTAGCAGATGCCCTCAATTTTTTCACACGTTCACACTTAGAATTACAGCAAAGACTAAATTCAAGCCAAGAAGTGATTGTCTTTCACAATCGTTCTACAACCAGAACTCTCAAATTAATGAATTTAATAGCAGATTTTTCCTCCTTTGGACAGTAACCTCTTTCTGTCTTTAGATATAACATATGATACCTGGAAAGCATATGGAAATTATGCACAGACATGCACCCGGACTGCAAAAGCCTCATTGTAGAAACAGCTATCCCTACAGTAAGTACTCATCTTACTTTTTTCCTCCTTATTATTGCAGTACATAATTCACTCCTCTGCAAGTTCAAATTGCATATTACAGCACATTAATGTTGGTCTTCCTTTATAGCAACCTATCATATGGTTAGCATTCTCATTTATAACCTAAATTACTTTTATTTCTCCAGCCATTTCACCTAACTACTTCGAATCAAATGGGAAAATGATCACATATCCCAAGCTACAGAAATATGCAGTAGTAAGAGTTGGCTAGGGTACAACGTTACTCATATCTGTGGGTGAGGGCGCGCTCTGAGGTCGGTTGCCTTTCTGGAGCTACAAAGTATGTTGGGGTTCCCTGATCACATTTAGAAGCAGCCTCTGCAGTGAGTAGAATTGAGGACCCAGCCCTGCCTCGAATAAAGACTATAGTCAAATAAATTTTTTAAAGGGAGGAGAGGGATACCTGGGCGGCTCAGTCGGCTCAGATGCAGAGTCTGCCTTCAGCTCAGGTCATGATCCTCGAGTCCCAGGATCGAGCCCTGCATCGGGCTCCCTGCTCAGCAGGGAGTCTGCTTCTCCCTCTGCCCCTCATCCCACTTGTGCTCTCCCACTCTGTTTCTCAAACAAATAATTTTTTTAACAAATCTTTTTAAAAATAAATAAACGGAGGAGTAAAAGAAGGAGTTTGGAACCCTTCAATGGCTTCCCATTTACCCTAAGGATGGAAATGCTGGCCCTCCAGCATGTGACCCCTACCTGCCTCTCTGGTCCCATCATGTATCCCTTTAGTTTGCTCACTGCATAAAAGCTCCCCTAGCCTCCTTTCAGTTCCTCAAACACAGCATGCTTCTCTTCAACACAGGCCCTTTTCCTATACTGTCTTATTTCCTGAAACACTCCTTCTCCCATCCTGTGTTTCAAAAAATATGATCCAATCATCAGTTCCTCAGAGAACCTCTTCTCTGGCTTCCCTGACTGAATCACTTTGCTCCAGAATATAATCGCAGACAGGACAATCTATTGAATCTTTTTGTTACATACACATATGTGAGTTCTTTCTCGCACTTCAAGCCTCTAGCTTAGCCTTTTTATTCTTTCTTGCCTTATCAAGTTTTGCAGAGCAAAGAGCAAAAGCATCCTGTATTTGCTAGGTGTCCAGAGAGGAGACACAGAAGTAGAATGTGAGAGAGCGACAAGTCCTACAAGCAGTGGAGGTTTCTCTTTGCTTCCAGACAGCCCCCCCCCCAACCCCACCAGAAAAAGAGATGGCAAGATCTCTAAAGACGGCTGCATTGCATTTCTAGAGAACTTCTTATTGGTTGAATAGCAGCATGCCTCTGTCCTTCAAAGATCCTTCTGCATTGGTCCAAAAAAGATACCAAACAATGACCATGAAAGCTATGAGAGTTTGGAACCTGGAGGCCCTTAGTGCCCTGTCAGGCTACCACCGGAAATCCATAGACTGGAGTGACCAGGAAGGAGGCAGCACCCACAAAGTAGACAGAGATGGAACTTCCCACCTCCCAAGACTGGGGAGAACTAAGATGACTTAAAAGGAAATAATGTAACACTTGTTGCATATCTCAGTGCAGGGACTACTGCTAATACCTGTTATATACTCATCTTCCTGTTCAAATACTTCACTCATCTATATTTTTCAAATTTTCAGTTTTGTGTGATTTTTCTCACTAATATCATTCTCCTTCTCTCCTTACTAAAATTAATGATGCCTGGGACTATGTTGCTCACTACCTATTTCCAGGGCCTAAGACAGCACCTAATACACAGTGGGTGTCAATGCATTCCTTTCTTAGATTTAACTGCATATATGAAAATGCACAAATCTTAAGTACATTTCAGGGGTTTTTTGGCAAGCGTATTTAAGTGATACTTCAACCAAGGTATAGATCATTACCATCATCCTTGTGTCTCTTTCCAGTTTTACCCCTCTTCCCACTAGAGACAACCACAATTTCATTTTCTATCCTCACAGATTAGTTCTGTCCTGTAACTTTATATAAATGGAAACACACAGTATGAACTCTTTTGTATCTTGATTGATTCACTCATCATGTTTTTGAGATTTACCCATATGTTGTATAAATGAGTAATCTGCTCCATTTTTGCTGCACACTATGCCACTGCACGAATTTACCACAATTTATTTAATGGGCAACAAGAAAATTTAAACATGTTTTGGATTTTTTTTACTATTATGAATAAAGCTGCAATGAACATTTTTAGACAAGTCATTTTGTAGGAATATGTTTCCACTTTTCTTACATAAACAGGTGGAAGTTGAATTGCTGGATCATAGGATAGGTATATATTTACCTTTATAAGACAAGGCCAGTCTTCAAAGTAGTTATATAATTTTATACCTCCACCAACAGTACATGAGCAGTCCGGTTGCTCTGCAGCATTTACAGCATTAGATATTGTTAGTCCTTTTAAATGTTATAGATTTTAGTGAATAAGCCATAGTTTCTTATTATGGTTTTAATTTGCATTTCCTGGTAGGCTTACAATGTTCAGCATCTTTTCATGTACTTAGTGGCCTTTCACATATCCTCTTTCGTGAATTGTCTAAGTCCTTTGACCATTTTGTACTGGGTTGTTTCTCTTTTTGGTATTTATTCATAAGACTTCTTTACATATTCTGTATATAAGTGATGGAGAATGTCATCAAAAACATGACCACCAATCAATCTGTCACCCCAAGCACTCAGAGGCTCCTCATCCCTTTCTTTGTCGTTGGAATATGGGTTCCACTTGCTTTTCCTGCTCCCAGAGGCTGATCCAAAGACATAGCCTTTAAGATAGTGACATGGTATTGAAAACACCTGCATGGTACACATGACTGGACCCAGCCAAGGCCTCTTGATGAAATATTAAGACTTGGCAGGCCATTATGGGGATCCATTTGCCTTGGTCCCAAGACAAGCCTCATATGTAAGTTCACTGTACTTACTAAAACTGCCACATACCAACCAGCCTCTTTCTTCTGTCTCTGTGCCCCCTTGAGTCCAAAAGGGGCCCATCTCAAATTATACTCAGGAAGCTCCCAAGAGGCTTGTAAACCAACAAGAAGTTCTTATGGATATATGTGGGATACTTTATGTAAAATATTGGAAATGTTTTCCCCATTCTTTAGTTTGCCTTTTCAGTTCTGTAATTGTGACTATTAAGGAGCAGAAATTACTTTTAATGTAGTGAAGTTAATATCTTTTTCTTTTATGATCTTTGCATTTTGCTTTGTATCTAAAAAATCTCTGCCCAGGTCACAAAGATATTTGCCTATTTTTGTCATCGAAGGGCTTCATAGTTTCAAACTTTTACATTTTGAGCTACAATCTGCTTCCAGTTAGTTTTGTGTATGGTGTGAGGTATAATTTGCAGTTCATTTAATTTTTTATTCATACAGATATCCAGTTATCCAAGCATCATTTGGTTGAAAAGACTTTCTTCTTCCCATTGAATTGCATTGGTGTTTTCTTGAAAAATCAACATGTGTGGAACTATTTCTGGACTTTCTTCCAACTCAATGAACATAAGAAAACTGTATTTAGTCAGGTCTTGACTTTTTCCTTCAACAGTGTTTTATGGATTTCAATGCAAAGGTCTTTTACAACTTTCATTAAATTTATTTCTAGACAATTGTTGGTTTTTGTCATTATGAATGGTATTTTTTAAACTCTGTTGCTAATATACATATATAAAGCTAGTTTTTCTACATTGGTCTTTTTATACTTAAGACCACTGAATTCACATATCAGATCTATTAATATTTTAGGATTCTGTTATATATGCAATCATTTCATTGTGACTACTTTTACTTCATCATTATCAATGTTTCATTGCATTGAACTCCACTAAAATGTTGAGGAGAAATGGTTTAGAGTAGAAATATTTGCCTGTTCTCAATTTTAGGACAAATGCTTTCAATATTTCACCACTAAGAGTGATGTTAACAAATTTTGTTAATGTTTTCAATATTTTACCATTAAGAATGGTGACATCTTTTTCAGAGATGCCCTTTGTTAAATTGAAGAAATTCTTTTCTATTCCTAATTTTCTCAGAGGTTCCTCTTCCCCTTTTGTCATCATAAATGTGCTGGATTTTGTCTAAATGCTTTTTCTGTACCTCTTGAGAGCATCATGATTTTTCTTTTACTCGGTCATGTGGTGAATTATATTGGTATTTGAAATATTTTTTAAGGTTTTATTTATTCATTCATGAGAGAGACAGAGAGAGGCAGAGACACAGGCAGAGGGAGAAGTAGGCTCCCTACATGGGAACTCGATGTGGAACTCGATCCCAGCACCCCAGGATCACAACCTGAGCCAAAGGTAGACACTCAACCACTAAGCCACCCAAGTGTCCCTTATATTGGTTTTTGAATCTTAATACAACCTTCTGTTCCTGGAATTAAACTCACTTGGTCATGATATATTATATTTTTTAGATATTGCTATACTAATTGCTAATAATACAGAAGGATTTTTGAGTCTATTTAATGAGTGATTATGACCTACAGTTTTCTTGCAAACCCTTCTCAGGTTTTGTTATGCTGGCTTTATAAAATGAATTAGAAAGTGCCTCCACATTTTTTTTAATGAGTTTGTATAAGATTCGAGTTATTTCTTCCTCAAACATTTAATAGAACTCACCACTGAAATTTTCGGAGACAAGAGTTTCTTTGTGGAAAGGATTTTAATTATGAGTTTAATTTTTAATGAATATTTAGAACTATTCAGGTCATCTCTCTCTTTTAATCAGTTTTGATAAGCTGTATTTTATGAAAGTTGTAAAATTTGGTGGCACAAAGGATCTATAGTAATAACCTCTTTCATCCTTGATGTTGGTTTTGTATTTTGTTTCCTTTTTCTTGATCAGTGTTAGTAGTTTATCAGTGTTACTAATATTTGTTAAATGATAATCAATTTTTGGATTTGATATTTATCTGTTTTCCATTATTTTTGTTTTTAGAGAGAGAGGGAATGTATACACAGTGGGGTGGAGAGGGGCAGAGGAAGAGAATCTTATGTAGGCTCCACACCCAGTGCAGAGACTGAGGCAGGACTCGATCTCAAGACCCTGAGATCATGACCTGAGCCAAAATCAAGAGTTGGACATTTAACTGAGTCACCCAGGCACCCCTACTGTTTTCCATTATTATATTTACTATTTCCTTCTTTTTACTTACTTTGACCATAGTTGCTCTATTTTCCCCAATTTCGTAAGGTCATTTATGTCAGGTCTTTGTCCTTTGCTAATCTAAGCATCTAAGACAGGATTTTCTCTCTTAGCATCACTTTAGTTGTACCCTACAAATTTTGATACTTGTGTTTTAATTATCATTTATTTCTAGATGTTTTCTAATATCCCTTATAAATTCTTCTCTGAAGCATGGGTCGTTTAATTTTCAAATATTTGGGGAATTTGTAAATACTTTTTTATTATTGATTTCTAATTTAATTTTCCCTTGGTCAGAGAACATATTTTGCATTATTTCAATCTTTAAAATTCAGGAGGCCTTGTTTTATAGTCCAGAATCTGGTCCATTTGGTTCATCTTTAATGTGTCCTTGATAAGAAAATACATTCTGCATCTGTTGATTATAAGAATTTTATGAAGTCTATTATGTTGGTTGACAGTGTTGTTCAGATCATCTATATCCTTTCTGACTTTATGTCTCCTTTTCTATTAGTTTTGGAGAAAGGAATGTAATGATTCCTCACTCTGACTATGGGTTGATTTTTTTCTCCCTTTAGTTTTGTCAATTTTTGTTGCATGTAGTTTGATTCACTATTAGATGCACATATATTTGGGAGGATATCATCTTGATGAAATGGCTCTATGATTACAAAATGTCTCTCTCTTATGTCTGGCTTGAAGTCTTCCTTGTCTAATTAACAGAAGCATTCTAGTTTTCTATGAGTAGTCTTTGCATGGTACACCTTTTTCCTCTTTTGACTTTCCATTTATCTGCATTTTTATATTTAAGGTGCATCAACTGTAGATAGCATTTAGTTGTTTAGCCATTCTGATCATCTTGGCTTCATAATTGGAGTACTTTCTCCCATTTAAGTATAATATAGTTACTGGTAAAGACTGGGTTGAAATCTTCCATTTTGTGATTTTTTTTTCTATTTCTTCTTCTGTTCTCTTACCCTTGATCCTCTTTTCCTGCCTTCTTTTGTGTTCATTGAATACTTTTTAGGATTTCATTTTTTCTTCTATATGAGTTTGGTTTTTTGTTTTGCTTTGTTTTAAATATTTTATTTATTTATTCATGAGAGACACAGAGAGAGAGGCAGAGACATAGGCAGAGGGAGTAGCAGGCTCCCTGAGGGGACCCCAATCCCAGGACCCTGGAATCATGACTTAAGCTGAAGGCAGACGCTCAACCACTGAGCCACCCAGATGCCCCTCTCTATGGGATTTTTTTTTAATCTGTTAGTGGCAATTTAATTTTAGGATCTTTTCAAAAAAACCTCAATTTACAAATGAGTATGCGTCTGTGTATTTGCTCACACACATATCCAATCATTCGCTGCTTCACCTTAAGTCCAGCCTTCTATAGGACAGGGTTTCCGGGGTTCTGAGATGACTGTTAGCATTGGTACTCCAATGAGCCCCTCTATCTTGACACTGACTGTTTGGTGTGGCTGCGTGCCACAAGAGCAGTGTCCACAGGTCCATTCCATGGCATCACAGGCCAGAGCAGCTCCTGTTCTATTCCAGATGCACGATGCAGATGCCATTTCCACTGTAGCCAAAGTTCATGTGTCCAGGTGCTTGTAGAGTCTACGACTTTTCTTTTTTATTTCTGTTGCCATGCTTTTTCCAGGCCTTCCCAGCCCTGCTCTCAGAGCTCATAGTAACTGCAGTCACCAGGCCACTCCCAGGCTTGTAGCCCATCACAGCCTGGATGCTTTTTGTCAGAGCTCTCACATCTTCATGATGGAAAAAAGTTTTATCAACAATATTTTCAATCTCTTTTGCTTTTTTCATTTTGCCTGGATGTATTTTTAGTTTGCCACCATTTGTTTGGTTCTGTAGGAGTCGGTGTTGGTGCTGGAAGGTCACAGGGTCTCTTCCAGGAGGAGGATGACAGTACAGCAGTTTACCACTGACAAAGTCCTTCAGGATATAGAGAGCGGACTGAGGCTGGTCTGGCTGCCGATGCATGGTCATGAATCCTCGCATGTATCCATAAGCTGTCAATAGTTCTTCTGATGTTGGAGGTCGATGGGGATTTTCATCCTCCCCAGGCTTTATAATATTAAAGCCTATGGGTTTTTAATCCATGTATGTGTGTGTGCACTTTCTATGGCTGCTCAAGGGAATCACAGTATATATTTATTAAATGAGTACATGAGTAAATGAGTGGTGCAATACACTTATAATCCCCCTTATTGATCCCTCATCAAGCCTAGAACATCATGAGCTGTAGCATAGTCAAAACTGATAACATGCCAGTGGAGGAGAAATTCTTTAAATTCAGGCTCACATTGTGATGTTAAGGAATTCTTGTCTCAACTTTAATATAACTGCTTCTTGGTCTAGTTGCATTTTTATTCCTTCCTTAATTCAATTATCTTCCCATCGAACAAATATACATTTACTTCTTCGGCTACCTGTCAAAATTTCCCTTGAAGATTTAAAAAACTTCCAGAGGCCTAGACCAAGAGCTACTGAACCAAAATCTTCAGAGAGCTTCCAATTCACAGATAAAGTTGAGAACCACTACATTACTGAATGCCCACCAAACTCTGGTCACTGGCTGTAAGTGTTAACCCCATCATGTTCCCTACCTACATGCCACAGAACAGGCCCCCTACCAGCAATGTACACAGATTCCTTCTCTCTTCCTGTACAAGGCCAGGAAGGAAAAAAAATCAGAAACTAAAGAATTTCATTAGGTTTCTAATGTTTTTTTTTTTTTTTTCCTTTTCTCTGCCTTTTGGAGATTGGCCCCCTTGAGGCACATCGTAACTCAAAATAACTCCCGTGGGGGAAGTGTGAAGAGTAGTGTTGGGACTACAATGGCAGAACCCAAAGGCAGCAAAAGAAAATTAAGAGAAACAAAAACAAAAAGAGAGGAGGGGGGAGAAGGAGAAAGCCTTATCAATAATTTACTAGAAAAGATTTCTTTAAAATAAAAGCTTACCTCTTCACATTTCTTCTGTGTGCTCTGTAGATACAGCAGACTATGGCTTGTGCATCCTTGGAAGGCCTGAATTATATCTAAGCCACTGGCCGAGTCTACTCAGCGTGTGCTTTGTTTGGTCTGTCACGACCAGCCACCAAAAGCCAGGGGACATTCACTGCCTCAAGTGGAGTATTGGGGCCACACAAGGCTGTGAAACAAATCTGCAACCATCATCCTATCATCCTCTTCAGTCCAGTGAATCCCTTCCTCTTTTCCATGGGGCAGAGCCTATTTCAGAGTCTACCACTCACCCTGAAAGCCTGATTCGATATTTCTCAGAAGCTCGGCAGGGAGAGTGGAAGGAAGCCTGTTGTTCTAGCAGGGAAACCCAAAATATCTTTCCACCAATTTCTGTTGCCTGGGAAGCTATACAGTCCAAGAGAAGGAAAGAAAAACAGAAAACTACAGCGAGGAGTGGTTCAGGAAATAACTGCTATGTGAAACTGTACTAGAGAAATGTATTAGTGGCTCTAATGATAGCCTAGACACTTGCTCCCTTCCAAATTACTAGTGTTAATGTGTGCGGTGTAGTGAGTGTTCATAATGTGTAATTTTACCCTGCTTTTGTTTTTATTCCATCCTTCGGGCGGACAAGAATCATGCTATTACACTTTGCATGGCTGCCTCTAAAATCAGGTAATGCTGTAGCTCATGAAAACAGGCACCAGGTAAATAGCACCTGTTTGGAAGTGCCCAGCAGCCAAAATTTAAAATGCCTACCAACACCTCCCTCACCCCGTGGGCCTGGATACCAGCCATAGAGGAACTGGGGCTTCACACACAGGTGAGAGGGCTGACTGCATTGAACCGGGTGTGCTTTGTAAGCTGTTCACACTAGCTTACAGAATGTCTTGCTGGGAATGGAGAAAGCAAGTTTCTCCTAAACCAGAGGCTTCAAATTGGCGCCCTGTGAACTGGATATAGCCTAATCAGGGCTTCGGCAAGGTGCAGCCCTGTGTGCACCTGTGTATGAACTAGAAAAAGGCGTTCCTACAGTGATTAGACCTATTTTAGGACCCTCAGCTAAAGCACAACCTACATGATTGTATGTACATGGTGGCCCTGGATGCCAGACATGCTTTTTCTGTTTTTTAAAAATATCAGAATATTTTTTAAAGATTTACAATTTCCCTTAAAAACTGGAATTATGGCACATTGAATTCACATTCCCACATGGCAGCTTTCAGTGAGGATGAATACCAGCTACCCATCTGAGAGGGGCCACACACTCTCCAGTTCTCTACTATCCACTCTGCTCCCTATCTTCCTTCGCCTTGCTCACTCACTCACCAATTCAACCTGCCAGACATTAAGGCCATTCGAGTGTGCAACCACTCTCAAGGTCTCCAAAACCTTGTTAAACACATACAACCAGGGAGAGGCTTCCTTCTTGCTCCCTGAAACACTGAAAACAGGTTCCATAGGACCAGCACTGCCCTTACATAGAGGGTAAAATGGTAGGATCTGGAGTAAAAGACCCCTGAATTTATAAACCTCTTCTGTTGCTTCCTGCCTACATGTTGTCCCACCTAGATGTTGATTCCCACTCTCTTCTGCCTTTCCTTTAAGATTCAGCCTGAAGGACACCTTCTCCTCCACCTTCCAGGATCAACATGAACCTTAATGCCAAAAACTCTCATCCTGAACGCTGAGCTCACATTCCCACATTGCAGCTGTCAGGGAAGATGAACAGCAGCTGCCCACATGAGAGGGGCCATGTGATCTAGATAGGCTTCAGGGAGACCATCTGGAGCTAGAGTTTAACAAATATGTAAATAAATGGTAGATAATGGGAGCCAGATTTCTCAGTGCCAGAGAAAGAAATGTGCAAATAAGCAAACTAGGATTAAAAACTAAAGACTAGAAATAAATCTGTGGTGCTTGAATTAGAGTCAGAGACAAAAGTCCAACCTCATGTAAATTTAATTTATATACAAGTAGATACAGAAATAATTATTGATATGTGTGTACACATTGTTTAGGGTACGTGCATATATTTCCTAGTTCTGTCCATTGAGAGGGCCTAGAAGCAGTGAGCACACCCAGTGTCCATATCTTGGTTTCTAAACACCATTCTTCATTAGAAAGAATCTGGACTCCTCAGAGAAATGTTTGATTCAGGGATGGAATACAGAAAATACAAGGTGAGTTTGATCATCTTCTAGTGCCAGACAGTAAGAAAGTATGAAAACAAAAACAAAGATAATAAAGGATGAGGGCATGTCAAAAGGATAGAAGAGCCAACCTGAAAGATCTCTCAATGGCCCAAACTGGAGCAATTTGAACAACAAAATACATAATGTAATATTAGAATACAATGCAAAGTATGAAATAAGTATACATGAGTCCATACAGATATACATAAAGGCTTGAATAAATAAGTAAGTGAGGAAAAGGAAGAAATCTTCCCCACCCAGAAGATAAAACTCCCTTTGGATGTGAACCAAATTTAGTGACTTGCTACCAAAGAATGGAGTATGGAGAGGGAAAGACAGTAATTGTATAGTGGAGAAAGCCAGTAGACACTGCCTTAACCAAATGGTCGACACTATTATCACCATTTATAAGTCATGTTGATATTATATACTCTATGATACAATATATGATATTATGATATGATATAAGAGATTTGGGTTTGAATCCCAGCTCCATCATTTAGTACTTTTATCTCTAGGCCTGTTTCCTCCTCTGTAAAATGGAAGAAATAATAAATTTCTTCCTGTGGGATTACTTTGAGTAAAGTACTTAGATCTTAGAGCAGGGCCTGGCACTAAGTAAGTGCTCAGTACATACTGGATATTATTATACTTCTTTATCCTTCCCAGCTCCCTGTATAAAGAAGACCCTGAATACATTTCTCAGTCCTGACAGCTATTAATGACTCTAAAGCAAATCATTTCAGAGGTAAGGATTACATTTGACAGCTCCCAATGCAGGATTTCTAGGGCATCTAATCCCTTATTGGAGTATTTTGATTCTGGCATCTAAACAGGAGAGTCAGCCTTTGGGACACCAAGAAAGGCATGATTATAGAGTGATTAGAAGCACTAGCTCTGGAGTCCAAATCCCAACTCAACCCCCAATAGCTGGATAATCAATTTTCTCACCACTTTGAGCTTCCTCATCTGCAAAATGGGTATAATACCAACATACGTCTCAATGATAATTGAATAATCTATCTCTTAGCAAAATTCCCAGCACACAGTAAGTGCTCAATAAGTATCTGTTATTATTATACAAGATAATAAAAAGAAGAATCTAGCTGCTGGTATGAGGATATTCCCTATGACAAGAAGTACATTAAAGAACCTCTCACCCTAGCTAGGAGGTTTTGCATGACCTTACAGACAGCAAAAGAGACAAAGGTTCCTTCTTCCTCAACCCTGCTGTCTGGGAAGGGGGTGGGGGGTTGAGGCCCAGTCCTAACCTTGGCATCTCGGCCCAGCGCCTCTCAGAAACAGCTGCTCCTCTCTCCCCTGCCACTCACAGGCCGGAAGGGTTAGGGGAAGTGGATCTGAACAGATGACCCCTGGGGCTCACAGGTCAAACACAGGCTGGGAAGGGGAAGGCCCCAAGGAGTAGCAGCTGGTGTTTGCCTGGTTGAGTCCCCTGGGGATTATTTGTTTAAGTTTCAATGAAATGATTTTAATTTAGTGCTTCTATGTTATATGTTTAGTTTTTTCAAGAAAAGATTTTCAATCTAGCCCCAGACCTCCCTAGAGGTTGTTGATAGTAATTTAAGTACTCAATTATTTGGTCTGATATGAGGACAATTGTTAGAGGTCACAAGCCTGACCGGGAGATCCTTGTGTCAACCACCGAGACACATCCTCCTGCTTTTGGTATCATTTTATTTTATTCTTGTAAACAAATAACATACTTACATGATTCAAAATTCTAAATCCACTAAATAATTATTTCCTATTCATCACCTATTCATTCCTTAAAGACTAGTTTACCAGTTTTCCAGGTTTGCTTTTTGGGTCCTTCCAAAGACTTTGTTTTTGGTCCAATCAAGCAAATATATGAATATACACAATTTTTCTTTGGTTTTATTTTATGTATTTCTTTTTTCACAGGAAATATTTCTCAGATTCCCATGACAGCTACTATATTTTTGCTTCCAGATGCTTAAGAGCAAATTTAGTAACATTTCAAATGAACTAGTGCTTTATTAACAACACCTGCATTAAAAAAAATCTGCATTCATTTGAAAAATTGTTTTCATAGGAGATTAAAAACACCTATGTATATTGTATCACACAGCAGCTAAAAAGAATAAAGTAAATCTATCTGTATTAGCATTAAAAGATCTACTAAAAACGAGTGTTCGGCAATAATCATTTATACTTGATACCAATTATTAAAAAAAATTTTTTAAATGCCCCCAAAATACTCCATATTCGTTGAGTGTCTATATAAAAGTTTGTGTATTTTATCCACGAAAAGAGCTTGGTGAATCCTGGCCGTGTTGTCCACAGACTATGATCCACTGATCCATCCTTCCAACAGCTAAAGGAAGCTTCTTCAACACATTCAGCTGGACTCAAAATACACCAGGGAACCCCTTACTCCAGCCTGGGAATGGCCTCTCACTACATGGAGGTAGGCTAACTCCCTGTTGTTCAAATCCTAAATCCGATCTTCCCCTTCAGCCTGAGCCACTTGGATACTGAGAACCAGAGCAGGGGAATCCCTCTAGGGTCATGCGCACCTAACCAGCTACAAAGGCAAGGATTGCTCAGCAGAACTCAACTCTGACAACTTGCTGGGGTCAGCACACTTTCTCAAAAAGGGCCAGATAGTAAGTATTTTTGGCTTTGCAGTCCAGATGGTCTCTATGGAAATCAGTGGACTGTGCCATTGTAGTGCACTACAGTGAACTGGCATGGCTATGTTCCAATGAAACATCCTTTACAAAAGGCGGCCTGTGGCAGGCCATGGTTCAAAACTCTGGAGGATAACAGCTAGTGTGGCCAATACTTCATCTCTCCCTAGCTCAGCAGTGGCCTTCAGCATCAGACTCTGAGTCCTAGAAGAGACCTCAGAGATTGGGAGATCTATACGGAGAAAAAAGGCCCCAGAGCAATTCTACAACAGCACTGCCCAGTGACCCAAAGATCAAGGACTCTCTCAGGGTGTGTGATGTTCAACTTCTCATGCTCAAGGAGATTCTGGGACTCGGTGGGAACAAGTTCACTCCAGACCCATAACTGAGGTAATGCACAGGAGCCAGATGGAAAAGGGAAGTTTCAATTTTGGTTCTCAAATCGGTATTTCCCTCTCTCTGCACTGAACGCTTGTCTCCTTAATTTAAGTAGAAGTATAGAGGAGTGAAATGTAGAAGTCAGTCACAAATCCTACCTGGGTTAGGCAGACTTTCCCTGATAAGACCCTATCTATTGTAAAGCTCCCACATCACACAAGAAATCTATCTTTATCTTAAGTAATAAGCATTATGTCAGTCAATCTTTCTGTGGCAGGTTGACACTTCATTAAACCAAGGCATGAGGATTAAAAAAAAAAAAAAGAGCCCCCATCAAACCTTCACAACTCCCATTTCTTTTATATGTAACAATACAATAACAGCAACTCTTAAAATTACAGGATGTCCTGCATGTAGCCTGACCAGCTCAAGTTTTTTCAGGTTTTCTCCAAAGATGTCACATGAATGGGAGCGCCAATCTCCAAGATGGTACTGAGTAGCTCAAGGAACAGAGGAAACAAAATAGCAGAGTAACAGAAATAATCACATGCAAGTCTTCCTATAAATTGTTGGAAGTTTTTTGTACCCAATTAGAGATGAGGGGAAGTGAGGGAAGATCTAAAAATTGTGATTAGCGTATTATTTTTTTCCCCTCTTGCTCCCAATTAAAGAGGGGTTTCTTCTTTCACTAGAGATGCACAGTTATTAAATCATTATGTCTTTCTTTAAAAGACCAATTTATAACAGAGGGCTCCATACTGCTGCCACTTCTGCAAGGTTGCTTATAATTGCTCCATGCAATGCTTTGACTAATTAAATCACACAAGAGATTGTTTCTTAGTAACACACCTGGTCCACGCTTTGTTGTTGGCTTTCATTAAAGCACTGTGTCTCATGCTGCCTTGTAGCATGAAAGGATATTAATCAGGTAAATGGCCATTAAAAGTCATATCAATGTTTGCTGTGCAGTGATTATTTTCTTAAATCTTGAACAAAGGAGGTTTCTTTGAAATCTCACGGCTGGCCTCCAACCACGGGAGAGAATAGCCACATTGAAAAGCTTTGTTTTTCAACCTTCCCAAGAAGGAAAAAAAAGGAGCAAAATGCAAGGTGTGGCAAGAAATAAGATTATATTCTCTTTGTTCCATTGGGCTATTTGGGGCAAGGAGGGACAAGTTGAACAAAGTGAAATCAGTGTACAGCAAGTGAGGACAACAGACAAGAAGTGCTCTCTAAAGGCCCCCCATTCCCTGGGAGAGGAAAGCTCCACTTTCCAGGCAATGTTGCTAATTAGGTTGCATTTCAGAGCTCTAGTTAGAAATAAAAATGCCCAGGGAATCAAATGTTACTTGCATATTAAAATGAAAAGAAAAAAAAATGTTGCTAAACGTTTCCTTCTGTCAACAGAGCACCGTTTATGGTTGATCAGGTTCTGTATCTGGACCTGGAACAAGGTCACCCAGTTTGATTCCCCGGTTATTCTGCCCAACCCTTGGAGCAGCCCCTCCAAATAAATATATATTTGTAGAACCATGCCCACTTCCAACAGAGCAAACATTCCGTTCAAGAGAGGAAGAAGGGTGGCTGCATACATGGACACTGGGAAAAAATCACTACTTTGCCAAAGGCACCTACCTTGAATCCTGCAACATTTTCTTCTTTTCTGCCATGAATGACCATTGCTCTGCACTGAGCAAGTAGCCTTGTTGAGGCTGGGATTAAGCACTCTGCTTAATCTGGGGTTGGAATCTCAAGTCTGCAACTTTGCGGCTCTGTGACTCTGAGCAAGCTACTTCAAGAAAATGAACAGAGTATCAACAATAACCTATGGTTGTTATGAGAATAAAATGAATATTATACATGCAATAGAGAGTCTGGTATATAGTCTATTATATACGATACATATCATATATATGATACTCGATACATCGTAAATCCTCAACATATATTAGCTATAACACGTCTGACAGCTGCTAAAGGCTTACCAAGTACATGCTTTTATTCAAAACTAAGTGCCAAACGGAAGACTAAAGACTAAATACACGCTCTTGGGCAGCTCGCCCTGTGTGACACTGTACCTTGGGAGGCGGGTGTGAGCTTGACCTATTCTCACTACATCTACCAGAGGCGAGATCGAAGGACTTAGGATGCTCCCAGCAGGGTCCCCAGCAAGAGGCTTCTGCCCCAGGCACGTGCACCAGGCCTAGGCTGTCCTCAAGGCCGCTGTCCATGCTGTCCCCGCCACAAGAGCCCCGGGAGGAGCGACGGGGCTGAGCCGAGTCGGGGCACGACTGTCCACGCGTGTGGCCGTGCAGCCCAGGGCGTGCGCCGCTTCCAGATCTCACGGCGGGGTGAGGGTGGGGTGAGAGTGGGGTGGGGGCGGGGTGGGGTGGGGTGAGGGTGGGGTGGGGGTGGGGTGGAGGCAGGCTGGGCCCCACAGGGCCCTCCGTCGGAGGAGGCCTGCGGACGTCTCCCCGCTTCCACCAGCTGGAGGGCAGAGGGCCGGTCAGCCAGGACCCGAGCTGCAGGAGCCACAGGGGCCACACGGGTGGGCTCGGCGAGGAAGCGAGCGGAGCGCTGTCCGGCTGGGGCGTCCAGGGGTGGCCCCAACTTTGCCCAAGGCCTGAGTCCGCCTCCAGGTGTCCTGCGCCGCCCCCTGCGGACCCGCATTTCTCGCGGCCGCTCGTCTTGGGGGCGCTCCCACGGTGGCCCAAGGGGGGGGGGGCAGGGGGGCAGCACCCGGGGGGCAGCACCCAGCACGGACCTGCGAGCTCCGGGGGCACCGGCCCCTCCTAGGCCCCGCCCCGCTCAAGTGCCCACCCCGCCGCCCTGGTCCCGGGGCCCCGGGGCTTGAGTTCCGATTGGCCAGTCCGGGTCGGGGCGCCTCTGGGTGGAGCCCGGACCGCGTGACCCGCAGCCTGGGGACCAGCAGGAGGCCAGGGCGAGAGGCTCCTAGTGGAGGCCCCGACGCGGTTCCCGCGGTGGGGAGAGGAGGCGGCGGGGGCGGCGATGGGCGGGGCCGGGGAGCAGGACCACAGAGACCTCCCTCCCCTCGGGTGTGTGTGGCTGTTCTTCTGTCCGTGAAGGGGCTGCTCCCCGCTGAGCCGGCAGGGACGCGTCTACAACACCCGGCAGCGGATGCGAAACTGCCCCGCATGTGCAGGGCTGTGCTCCTCCTATAGACCCCATCACCTGGGGAGCTTCTGAAACATCTCAGTGCCTGGACCCCTCCTCCAGAGGTTCTGTTCTAATTGATGAGGGGCGGGGAGGAGGTGTGGGTGTGTTCCCCACAAGCTCCCCCAGTGATGCTCTTGGACAGCCACGTTTGAGAACCACTGTCCTGGGGCACCTGCCTTCCAGTCTTTGGGAAACATGCCCACAAAAGGGGTAGGGGGGAGCTCATCTAGCTCCCCAAAACTCTCATCGTAGCTAACCAAACCAGTTTTCCCCCAATCAGGCCAGATTCTTAGGAATATTAAGCCAGGGGTGCTTGGGAAGACACTGGGGGCTGGTTCTGTTGAACGATGAGAGTAAGTATATTGAAGGGTGCCACATTTTACCTTCTCCATGGTTTGTTTGCTTTTGTACTGGGCCCTCTAATATCTTTTTATCCTAGTCTGATGATGTCATCATATTAGCTTATGGTACAAATTGACAAAAAGATGGAACTTCTGGAAAATGTGCTCCGAGGAGGAAATTATTCTCCTGCCCTTCTGCTCCCTGCCCTCCAGTTTCATTTCTGTTCCTTTTCCCCAGAGAAAGAAGAAAACTCCTTAGCAATTGTAAGAAGACCCCATTAGATGTTTGTATGAATTCTCCTTTTACCGATTAGAAGAGAGTTGCTATTTAACAAGCCAAATTTCTGAGGAGGACCGAAAATAATCAGCAACATATTAACTATAATCTATCTCCCCTGGCTGGATTAAATGCCAAGAAAAGATAAATCCACTGCTGAGTTTCTAATCTACTTTGGTTCAGTATACTGCTTGAGCCTACTAGCTCTCCTGTTTGGGTTTTGGGTTTTTTTTGTTTTTGTTTTTGTTTTTCAATCTGTGATTTTCTTGAACCATTAAACAGGCTCAAGAAAGGCTTAAATTCATGAACAGTGGGTCTGTAATAGATTTGTAAGCATAGAGTTATGATAAGTGTCTGGGCATATTATATTCACCCACAATCGCTATCCCTTGGTGTAGAAAGTAGATGCCCTCCATGGTCTACCCAATACAAAAATTTCATATTGTTAAAATTTAGAGGACTTCCTCAGAAACCACTCTCTTCCCCTGCTTTCACACAGTCAAATTTATTCTGTCATTGTGAAAGTTGTAGTACATCTTTTGTTTTGTTCTTTATATCCTCCCCTGAATTTGTAAACCACATCCATTGTATGAACACTTCTATATTTATTTCCTTAATGAGTTACAATTCCATAGCACATTTTTGAAATATTGTTTTAAAGATTATTTATTTACTTACTTGAAAGAGAGAGAGAGAGAGAATGCAAGTGGAGAGAGGGGCAGGAGTCAGAGAAGGAAGAGGAAAAGAATTTCAAGAAGACTCCACACAGAGTACAAGCCTGACTTGGGGCTTGATCTCATGACCCTGAAATCATGATCTGAGTCAAAACCAATTGTCAAAACCAACTGAGCCACCCAGGTACCTCTTGAAATGCTCTTTAAAGTATAACCATGTGTTAATGGTCTCCTCTGATTGGTTAGGTAACACTTTGACATAACCCTAAAGCACAGATTTTTATTACCTAGTAATGTGTGCTACAGATGCCTTCAGCTTGTTCCTCATCCACCATCCCATTAAATAAAGGTGAAATTCAAAGCCATACAGGGACCAGAAAAGAGGAGCCGTAGCATGAGAAGGGCTGGAGAGGGATGATGGCAAACCAGAAAACATAATCCACTCATTACCGTGAAAAAACAAGGACCAGTGCTGCCAGGTCTTCCATCCTCTCAAGAGAAACTGTTATTCCTGATCTTTGCATACTCTCGCTATTTTGGAATTACGATAACTAATCTTTTTTACTCTCTCTTTTTAACTCTATAGGCCAAATAGGCCAATTTTTTTCTGGCTGGATTTAACCCTTGAGCTGTCACCTGTGGCACCAGCTTATCCTTCACTTTTTCCTTTTTCATAAACTCAGGACTGGCCAGGACAGCATCACTTATTCAAAACAATCAAATTATTATGTCTCAGGAGTTCCAAATGGCTGTGTCAAATTATTTTATTACCTAGTCCCCGAAAATACCCTGCAGCAGTTTTGATTACTATCTACATCTATTACTATTGTACTTTCTTTTTAAAAAATATTTATTTATCCATTTGAGGGAGGGGGCATACATGAATGGGGGCAGGGGGAGGAAGAGAGGGAGAGAGAGAGATATCCTCAAATAGACTCCCTGCTGAACACGGAGCCTGATGCAAGGATAGATTTCACAACCAGAGCCGAAATCAAGAATTGGGCACTTAACCAACTGAGCTACCGAGCCCCTTTTGTTGTACTTTAAATATAGTTCTGACATATTCCACTGAATGGTAATTATTTGCGTACTAGACAGTGAACTCCTTAAAAGCTAAAACTGTCTTTTTCATCCTGTGTGTTCCTCCCTAGCTCACGATGGACACTCAATTATTATTTAATGAATGCAGAGGGATTTATATCACTGCTTCTAAAGGGAAGAGCAAATTTAGTGAATTAGAGAAGTGAATAAATACTAGTTTGATTGCTGTAAGTATGTACACATGTGCATGTGCACACACACACACACACACATACACACACCCTACCAGTATCATCATCACCACAATCAAATCCTATGGTTGGCCCTCCGGGGAAGGTAACCCCAAGGTTCTTTTGAATCAACAATAATAATGAGGGATGTCGGGGTGGCTCAGTGGTTGAGCCTCTGCCTTCGGCTCAGGGCGTGATCCTGGAGTCCCGGGATCGAGTCCTACATCGGGCTCCCTGCATGGAGCCTGGTTCTCCCTCTGCCTGTGTCTCTGCCTCGGTGTGTGTGTGTGTCTCATGAATAAATAAATAAAATCTTAAAAAAAACAATAATAATGAATGTGATTCTGGGAATCCAAGAGGTAGACAAGAGCTGGAGCAGGAAGCTGCCCCAGGTGCTTAAATATTTAGCTTGGGCTCTTGAACCACATTTCCTCCCACTTGTTCTGAGCTTCTGCAATCAAGCGCTATTCCATCAAATTGCCTGGGATCCCAGCCTGAAAGGGATGGACACAGACCCCTCTTCTGTGTTTCTGTGTTGTTTCCCTTACCCAAATACCCTACCCCTTCTTATATCCTATTCATCCTTCACAGAAGCTCAAGACACATCTTCTTCTAGAAAGTCCCCTGGCTGCTTGAGCCCCAGAGAAATTTCTTCCTTCTCAAATTTTGGTAGTGCTTATAATCTAGTCTTTCCACTTTGCCACTTTATTACATCCAGTCTGTTCTTTTTGAATGCATAGATGCATCCCTAAGAGAGTATCATTATGAGAAATGCTGCTTAAAAAAACTATTGTGTTGATGGGGAAAATAGAAATTAGGGGATAGAGAGCTTCGGAATCACAGTAACAAATTATATTTTCTGCACTCATTTCAAGAATAATAGATGCTTGTGTATAGCTATGAAATGTAAATATCACTGAACAAATCCAGTATTGGAATAAGTTCAACTTCTGCTCAAGCAAAGTCTTTTGTCTCTTTATACACATTCTTAACACCTTTCATTCATTCATTCGGCAAATATTTAATGAGCTCCTACTATGTGCCAGGAACTGATAGAGGTGCCAGGGATACACCAGCAAACAAAAGAGAAGATTCATCCTGCCACTGAATGGAAGTTACACTAGGGCAAGTAAACAATGTCAGACAGCAATTAGTGCCATGAAGAAAAATAGGCTGACAGGCTAGAGAAATCCTGGACATGTGAGTAAAGAAACAAGCTGAGAGAGCTGATGGAATGTACAAGCAGTAAATGTGCAAAGCCACTCAGACAGAAAGGTTCCATCACATGTATGACAAGGTTTTGCTTTTCTATATAAATAGAAATTGCTAGTTCCTAGACTCTGCTGGTTGCCTAACTTTATTTTTAACACTGAAACTGGAGTATAACATATATGCAGCAAAGTGCAGAATCATACTGTACAGCTCAATAAATTTTCTCTGAGTGAACACACCCATATGTCTACTCTGATCAAGAAATTGAACATCAGTGCTCCCCATCCCCAGAAGTCCCCCGTGTGCTCCTTTGCAATGACGAACACCCCTCCTTTTATTGGTTTTGTCCAGTTTTTATATCAGTGTAAGTGGAATCCTGAGGTATTATTTGGTAGTCTTTTATTGACTATATTGTAATTTATTTCTCCACTCTGCTGTTTATAAGCATTTGATTATTTCTAGTTTGAGACTATTAAAGAGAGTACCATCATGAACTTTCTTGTTCCGGTCTTTTGGTGCATATATGTATGTATTTCTTTTTCTTTCTTTTTTTTAAAGATTTATTTTTATTTATTTATGATAGAGAGAGAGAGAGAGAGAGAGAGAGAGGCAGAGACACAGGAGAAGGGAGAAGCAGGCTCCATGCCAGGAGCCCGACGCGGGACTCGATCCTGGGACTCCAGGATCACGCCCTGGGCCAAAGGCAGGCGCGAAACTGCTGAGCCACCCAGGGATCCCCTATGTATGTATTTCTGTTTATTATATAGGGTGTTTGTACATCCAGCTTTGGTAGATACTGCCAAAGTAGTTATACTAACTTATAATATAACTATGGATTTTTCCTCACTCCCTTAAAGTTGATCTATACAAATCCTTAATGTCATATAATAAAATATATCAGTTTTTTTTTCTCTTAGAGATAATGTTTTATATGTCCTTTAAAGAAATGCTTCCCTACCCAAGTGTCATGACAAAGGAGAGCTACAGCTATAAAAAATGAGGGCAGAGAGAAATGTTTGGTACCCACATCATCTACTTGGATGTTTGTTGGTCTCTCTTGACTAATTTTATCTTGTAAGTTCACAATTGCAACAGCCATGGCTTGAAAGATATGATGACCAGGAACTCACATGGCTCAGGAGTAAGAATCTGGACTAGACCACCAGGTAGGCTACTGAGCCTAGCAGAGGTTAGTGAAGGTGAGGAGAATCTAGAATGGCTGTAGAAGAGGAAAATTATATCAGTGGCAGTCTGAGACAGATAGCAGGGGCTGCAAATTATCCCGCTGACCTTCTCCTTTTAAGTTTCTTTTGGAAAAGACATTCATGGGAATCCTCAGGGTATTACTTCCAGAAGTTATATGCAGTGAATCTGAGTGGTACCTGTGGTAGACTGTAGGTGGACATCATCATCAGCCAGGCCTTGCATTGGGACCGTAAACATCTGGCCCTGCAACATACTATCTACACTTAGTTCTCTGAGCCTTTTACCCCCTTCTGTCATTGTCTCCATAGTGATTCTTCGCTATGGCATTTCTGGCTTCATTGGCGTTTCTACTTCACTTAACGTAGGCTGTTACTATTTCCATTCCTGTAGAAGCCGCTCTAATAGTACGTTTGCATATCTTGTAGGGTCTTTGCCAGGATGCTTGACAAAATCTTGCCAGATCTTGACAAAATCTTCTCAAATCAATAAATTCTGTTTTAGGGAATCTCTTCCCCCTAGATCCAGCACCCTTAGAATACAATCCCATGCATATTTTCTGGCTTCCTATGGTACAAGTTGGCTAGATCCTGCTTCTCCTTTCAAATCTAGTACCTTCTTCCCTCATCAGGCCCACTATATCCCTGCCCAGGTCATCTTGGATTTGACCCTTGTCACTTACTAATGTATTGGCTGGAAGGAAACTGGGGGCAGATCCTGGGGAAGAGGGACGGTGATGGCATGTGTCCTGCAGGGGGAAAATATCTACAATCTTCAAATCAGGGAAAGCAGTCCATTAAGGGAATTGTGCACCATTTCAGAGGTTCATAGGAATATTGAGATTCAAAATTTTCTCCTGTTTTAATTCTCTTCTCTCCTGATCAGGGCCAAGATATAACAGACATGAGATCTTGGTCTGTTCAGGCTGCTATAACAAAATACCACAGACTGAGTGGCTTATAAACAACAAACATTTACTTCTGAAAAGTCCAAAATCATAGTGCCAACAGATTCGGTGTCTGGTGGGAACCTGCTTCCTCTGAGAGGGTGCCTGCAGGCTGTGTCCTCACATAACAGAAGGGAGCTAGAGGGCTCTATTGGCCCTCTTTTATAAGAGCACTGGTCCCCAACATGGTGGCTCCACTTTCATGGCCTAATCATCTCCCAAGGCCCCACCTCTAGATACTTCCACCTTAGGGGTTGGGTTCCAACATATGAATTTTGGGTGGGGACCCATTCAGATCATAGCTCAAGTCTCAGTTTAGAGTTTAACTTTTGAAGCTCCATCACTCATAAAGGAGTCCTGGCCTGTAGAAGATTCAAACCTCTGTATATGCTACCAAGGAAGCCCTTTGGATTTCCTCCTTAACTTTTAATTGCCAATTTCTCCCTTTCAGCCTTTTGTTATCTTTTTTCCAAAACATCAGTGGAACTTAGCAACAGCTAGCTAATGGTTATGCTATGATTGCCACACATTTCTCAAATACCCGTTGTACACCAGCTGATGAATTCCTTTCTGCCAGTATACTATCCCAGTTTGCTACCAGTAATAACTGTAATAATTACGCTGCTACCTCATGCCAGGGGCTATGTTCTACTTACCACCAATGATGAGTCATTCTTGACACTTAGGCAGCTTTCAGCTCCTAAAACTCATCTTCCCATCTGCTTTCTCCAACGTCTTCTGGTACCAACTATTGCAGGTCTGGTTCCCCAGAAAGGAGAATCCAAGATGAATATCAGAATGCAGGAGGTTTATTAGGGCAGATTTTGGGATCAACACCCATGGAAGGGATATGAATGAAGGAGAACTGAACAAAGAAAGAAGATAGATTGTGAGTCAATGTATATGAAGGCCTCAGAGAACTCTATGGAGTGATGAAATTAGGATACTTCATTTGGAGTGAGAGAGTGAGCACTTTATATGCCCAAAAAGACTGCCCAAAGAAGAAGTATAACCTTAAGCAAGATTATTATCTTTACCTGAGAAATGGAGAGCTGAGAGGGTAGAGAGCCCTCACTGGTAACTCACTTTTGAATGTAATATAATCTACCATGTAAACTGAATACAGGGGAATATATTGATACCTTCAGTTCTCCTCCAATCTAAATACTTCCATTTTTCCTTATTTCATTGGACCTCTAGTGTGGTGATAAATATGGTGATGATAGTCAACACTGTCCAGGGAGAAAACTTTTAATATTTTGCTCTTAAATATCATGTATAATGTGTTTTTGTACATAACCTTTTATTGAGTAAGAATTTCCATTTTCTTCACAGTTTTTTAAAGAATTTTTCATGGAAACAGATGTTGAATTTAACCAATTGCATTTTTTCTCTAACTATTGAGATAATCATACAATCTATTGAGATTATTCTCCTTTATTCTGTTCACATGACAAATTATAGTTACTTCAAAATGTGACAACAAACTTAGATTTCCTTTTACACATCTGCTGATTTCATTTGCTAGAATTTTGGTATTCGATTTATATGTGTATAAAATTTTTTGAGAGATCAGTCTGCATCTTACCTTTCTAATGCTTTGTCAGATTTTGCTGACCGAAGTTATGCAGCTGTCATAAAATGAATCAGTAAGTATTCTGTCCATTTGCATAAGACTGGTAATATTTATTCTTTAACTATTTGGACAAATTCCCTAGTAAGCCCATCTAAGGCCAGAGCTTCCTTGTGAGGATTCCTTTTCTTATTAGATACAGGACTATTCAGATTTTTTCTTTCTTCTTAAGTCAGTTTTGATTAGTTGTATTTTTATGAATTGATCCATTTCATCTGAGTTTCCATTCAGATCATCATTCTTTTAGAAGCTTTCTTCTGACACTTTCTTCTTGTGTTTTCCTACTCTTTATTTTGAACTGCTTTTGAATTGGCAGTTGCTTTAAGTGGAAAAGTGGATAGACTATTAGGCTTACTTCTCTGTGCGTTCTTTTCCTTCAGGATCTTGACCTCTCCAATCTTCTTACCTTGGTATCTTTCTAATACTTTCCAAAAGATATATTTTTAAACTTTGTTCAGTGTTTCTAATTGTTCTTATCAGGAGAATTGGTCTGCTCATCTATGATAGATAGACATGGAAGATCTCCTCATATTGCTATAATAAGTATCTGACTGGTTAAGTACAAATGGCATTCTCTAATTAACCTATCTCATATTCAAATATTGTCAGGAATATTTGTGCTGTATGAAAACACCTGTGAATTCCCATATTACACTCTATTTGGCCTCTGTTATATAGCAACCTTCTTAAAGACAGTGACAATGTATCTTTCAATGGAGAAGCAAATTTGGATCTAAGTACTGAAAGCTTATTCATGCAATTTGAAAATCACTAAAATTATCATTTTAAGCACCTTGAATGTCCTCAATTAATATAGGCTATCACTATCACTATTATTATTACATGTGCCTTATTATATTTCTATAAGATAGCTCTCAGCAAAACAATGAAGAAAATTGTCACAGTAGTGTAATTGGCTGAGAATGGCTTATTTACCAAATTCAGCAAACTTAGTTTAATGGTCCAAGCAATCATTATGTAAAACTAAATGCTCGATTCTTTCTTACCTAAAAAAAATGTAGGTTATAATCATCACTATTTATCTTAATCTCCTTATTAAAATCAGGAATAATCTAGTTTCAGACCAGACAGACACATAAAATGGTGTGACACAATCATAAAATACATATGCTACCAAAGAAAGGTTTATGTAGCTAAAGCGAAGACATGAAAAATTATATAATAAATTCAAAATTCAATGAAATTGTCTACTTTCTCTGCTTAAATATTGTAGAGAGGGACAAATTTCAAAGGATGTAAACTCTTCCCATTCATCTAAATATAAACCAATTTCATTAGATGGTTTCTTGCGTTTGTGTTTTATCTTAGGAACCTGTAATGTCACACAATTCCAAGGAGATAGTATTAACCCAAATGGGTTGTGATTTTAAGAAAGAAGTGAAGTCAACTGAACCAAACATTTTGCAAACAGCCATGCTTTCAGGAATTATGATAGATTCTGGCTGCAGGTGGAAATGATCGTGGTAGGAAAATTTCAACTACTAGTTAGCTTGGTTATACTCTTCTCTAAAATGTCTTTTGTTAACCTGATCTCTCTATTTAGAACTCCTTACCCTGTGTTTAAAACAAAGGCACCCATTCAAAGCAGGCTATAATTGCAATCTTTCAGCAAAAAAGCATTTACCAAAACATGCTTTTCAGAATATGGTACAATTTATCACCCCCACAGTGCATGACACACAATTACATTTGTCACTGCTTTAATTGGATATTACATGTCAGTAATGACTCATCAGCTCCAGAAGTTATGAAAGATAAATTCCTTACTACCATACCTCAGAATTTGCTCCAAAAATAAACCTAAAAAATCATTTATTTCTCAGTAAGGGTAAAAGCTACATTTGGAAGAAACACTAATCCCTGTTTTAGAAAAATAACGATGTATTTCATTTATTGACAGCAAGATGATTGCCTACAGTGTTTCTCATTACCCCTAGATCACAAATGAGTAAATCACTGTCAGACAAACCAAGGTTAAAACTGAGTGTGTACATTTTAACAAGGTGCAGCAAATAAATAAATGAATGAGTAAATAAATAAATAAATATTTTTTTTAAGGACTCCATCACTAGGAGAGAATTGTTAATTCAGAGAATTTTTCAGATTCTGTGATCTGATAAGCTCTACAACCCAGTCATTGCTGGAATTAAATTAGGTTTCAGAAAATGAATATTTCATTTTTAAGATTCTGTTGCTTGGCGACCTGGAAAGAGAAGGCTGGTTTAGCCCAAGACAAGAGAGACGTTATAAGGGCCAGCATTTTCTACTCCTGGAAACTGCCAGAGAATGCCTCAGAAAAATTACAGAAGAGAGGGAAAACAATGATAATGGTACAAATGAATGCATTACAAATGCCACGATGCATGTCATTTCTTCCAAGCTAAGGAAGTCTGTGTCTACCTCTCACTCTTATTACTAAGACTTAAATTGGACACAATATCATACCATAGGTGCCATCTACCTTTTGTTTTAATAGACACAATTTTTAAAAAGCAAAACAAATATAGCCTCAGTAGCAAAACAAAGGAGACTTTTCTTAGTAAAGAGGTTCAACAAGGGATAGAGATATACAAACTTGGATCTACATAATGGATGGATTTACACTCACCCGGCTACATTTGAATCAGAATTAGAAACATCGAATATACTATCCTTCATCATCATATGAAGCTAGAGCACTTTAAGTGGTCTTCCACTTTTGGGGTACAACAAATGCTAATAGTTTCCCAAATTCCAGAATAACAGAGTTACCTGAGCTTCACCTGGGCACATGACTGCACATCGAAACCTTACTTTTCCCAGTTTCCTGGTAGGTAGATGTGGCCAGGTGAGATTCAGGCAGAAGCTATGTGTGTAACTTGAAGGTTGTGGTTTTTTGTAAAGAGGCTCTTACCCTCTATTCCCTGCTTTTCCTTCTGTGGACTGCTATACAAAGGAAATGGAGAGAGCCAGATGTAACCATTCAGAGCTGTACTTAGGGCATGGCATAACAACAAGCTAGAAGCAACCTAGATCCTTCGATGATCTTAAGGCACCAAGTAATTTAACCAACCTGCACCTCCTGCTCAATTCTGGAGTGTAATATAAGAAAGAAAAAAAAAGGTTACTCATAAATCTGTATTGGAGGGCCTCTTTTGTACTGCAACAAAATGTGCTAGTTTCCCTAACTAGCACATTAGATTTTTGGTGGACATAATCTCAAGAGAAAACTTTACCACCTATTACTAGTTTGATTTCATCACCATTCTAACCTTTTCTTGATTCTCATCTTCCTTCCTCAGCTCTTTAGGGTACCTACAAATTGGGGTGACCATAGCCCTCCAAGGCCTTATTTGAACCACCTCTTTCTTTTTGGTTGCTGCTAGCAACTACTTAACCTCCATTCAGAATTCTAACATGTTCCAAATGTGAAATGCATCTCTCTATATAGATGACCCTGCTTCCATGACTGCCCAAGAAATAGGCATGTGACATAGGTAGGAAAATCAGAGTTCTTTCCTTGCCTCTTCCTGAAGAATAGGCACTTTCTCTCTTGTGAAACAGAAATGTCTTGACTTGTGACACTCTTCTGAAATTTTAAAGAATGACGTCAGTGTTCAAAAAGGAAGAAGACAGATTCTTGTAGTTGTTTCCAGTTATCCCAAGCCTAAATACCTAAATTTCACAGGCCATATATGAACATTACCTCCAAAAAAAAGTTACTTTGGCCCCTGCTAATTTGAACTGGGTTCTTCCATTAGCAAATAAAAGATCCCTGATTAACACTGCAAATTAACCCCATCATTACAACTCTGTCTTTATATCCTTAGAATGGGTCTTTGGGCTTTTTCCTTAGAAGCATCAAAAGTCAAACAGTAAAAGATTAAGAAAACCCAATGCCATATAGTATCTGGTTATAGATCTATATCCTATATGTGATCAAATTTCACTCTTCAGATCATGATTTTATTCCTTCAGGCTAAACATTAAGTTGCTGGAATTTATAAATGCTGTCCTAATTTTCTGACTGCCACACTACACCAAAGGGTCAGTTCAAAGCAGCAAGATCATAAGAGAAAAGTATTTTTTCTGTGATGATTTCTGCTCAGCACACAACATGAAGGTTAACCACCTGGAAAAAGAAAAATAAAAACTGTAATGCTAAACCTAAAAAGCATATATAACACCCTAAGAATGACTGCTCTTTTCTATACACGTGAATAATAGAAAATGAAAAGGTTGATGTGCTATCTGTTTATAAAGTGAGGGCCATCTTACAGGCCAGGTTTGATTAAAGAATCAATCTCAGTGGTCCAACTACATCATTTTAAAAAGAAATTGAAGGGGGAAGAGGCAGCCACTTCTAACTTTAGAGTGAGGCACTCTGGGAATCCACAGATAGGAATTTGAAGGCCACATTAATGGTGAGTGGGCTGTTCCAGATTATTGCCAAAGCACTGATCTGATCGTGCAAGATAAAGAACTCTCTTTGAATAAATGATGAAGAGTAATCTTTCACGACAGATGGAGACTTAATTTTAACCAAATAAAACTACTTGCTGAAGAGGACGCAGGAGCCATTTCTGAGGTGTGAGACCGCATGGACAATACACATTTAAGGAAGAATTTCTTTCATGTTCTTTGGCACCAGAACTACTCCCAAGAAACCAAGAGGAGAATAATCCCTATGGCAAATAGGGGCTGACAAGGGCCACCACATCAAAATTCTCCTCTCTCCAGCTGCCATTCATTACCGATTGACAGAGCAGACAGTCCCCTTTGGTAGAGCCTCAAAGATAAACGTATTTTAAATCTAATAGCCCGTAGGATTGTGTTCTAGCCTTCCTCGTGATTGCTGGGCTCATACAAATATTCTGTGTCCAGCAAGGATTAAGAGAAGTCTGTAAGGAAGGAAAGTAGCAGTAGGTGAGTTGTGTTTTTCAATTTTATTATAATTCTTCATTATGCATTAATTATATATGTTCTTGATTGTATTTATATTCTTAATTACGTGTACATTCTTAATTGCATATACATGCTTCATTGTTCACAATGTAACTGTTTTTCTTTGGGTTGCGGCTGGGTGGAGAAAGCAGTTACTTTCTTCTCCAATCAACATGTTAAATAGTTACTGTGTTATAGAACTGCTAGAAGGATGAAAAATTGAGAGTACCAGACATTCTCTTCCCAGAGGTTAACAATCCATTTGGGGAGGGAACTGAGAGTAGAAAGCATTGTGAAAACCTCAATGACCCCAGACCATTTGAACATACTTCTGCTTAAGTGGAAGAAACTCATATTTCTTAAATTTCAGCCACATGCATGCTAATCAAATCTGATGTGGTTTTCTTTTGCCATCCTCACATTGCTACAGGATTTATTAATATTTACTCAATATTTTTATGTAACTGAAGTCCATTTTTTCTTAAATAACCCCATAGTCAAAGGAAACTCAAAGATCCCTACCATAAATGGGAACATTTCCCATAAGTCCATAAGTATAAAAGGAAATATAACAAAAATAAAACAATGTTATAAAATTGCAGCTAGATATTTTTTCCTGCTGAAATCTGAGACCTACTATGTATGTGTATCATCTTAAATAATTTTTCCTCCATCCAAAGTCATCACGGCACTGCCAGTAGTATGTGTCCTATAGTTAGAGAGCAACCAGTTAAAAGTAACAGTAAGGGATGCCTGCCTGGGTAGCTCAGGGGTTGAGCGTCTGCCTTTGGCTCAGGACATGATCCCAGAGTTCCAGGATCAAACTCCCTACATGGGATCAAACTCCCATTTGGCTCCCTACATGGAGCCTGCTTCTCTCTCTGCCTATGTCTCTGCCTCTCTCTCTCTCTGAGTCTCTGATGAATAAATAAATAAAACTCTTTAAAAAAAAAAAAAGAAAGTAATAAGAAAAGGCATTCAGAAAAGGGAGTGCTCTCTGGGCCAGGTGACCTGCTGA
The DNA here is from genome assembly GCF_048164855.1 of Canis lupus baileyi. NCBI lineage: Eukaryota > Metazoa > Chordata > Mammalia > Carnivora > Canidae > Canis > Canis lupus. The sequence goes on along the minus strand of NC_132842.1, from coordinate 63,946,257 downwards.
ATCTTCATGGCACTCATAGCATCTGAGTGGAGCTTGAGTTGATAGGATTGTCCTACTATTAGACCCAAGGGCAGAAGTGATTTGGACACTTACAGAGAAGAGTTGAGATACAGGAGCAGTATAAGTGGTGCTAACTTTGCTTTCTTAGTTAGCCATCATGTCTGACCCAGGACTTCAATAACAGAAGACAAGTAACATTTCCTAATTACTTACTATGTAACAAGTACTAAGCAAGGCTTTCTCACATATATTTCCTTGTTTGATCCTAATAACTTATGAAGCTGATATCTTCATTTTATAGATGAGGAAACTGATTCAAATTTGCACAGGTTGGAAAGTGGTGGAACTGGGGATTCCAATCCAGTTCTTCCTGTACACCAAGCCCATGTTTTCTAATGTTCATTATGTTTCCAGTGAAACCATGAAATGAAAGCCATGGGCCATCTTGGGAAATTCTCCTAAAAGGACTCTGTACTGGGATCTAGAAATACAGAAGAGGTGAGTAGAGCTTGAGCAACAGAGGCCAATACAACCCAGTAGATGTGCCGGTGCTCCAGCATTTCCTCCCCTCCTGGAATGGTGTTGTTTGTCCTTCAGTCATGAAAATGATGTCTTCTCCATGGGCCTCCCAGCTCTGGAACTGGAAAATATCAACTGTGTGTATCAGCAGCATCAGTGACCAAAAGTTGACCTTTGGTGAGTTAATCAGTAGAGAAACTAATCAGTTGGAAAAATGCAAATTTGTTTTCTGCACAGAGTTGGAAACTCATTACACTGAACCACTCCTTAAATTAAGTTCAGAGTAGTGACTCCAAATCTAGGTCAGATAAGGAACAATGTAAGGCTATAATAAGTAGGCTTGAGGGCAGTAGTACACTTTTCATCGTATCCTTTAAGGTATTTGTATCCATTTCTCATTAGGATCCTTACCTGTGTTGACAGAGCAACAAATGGCCAACGCAATTTGGATTAGATTGTTTTTTTTAGATATCACAGATTTATATGAATGGACATTTCCTTGGATCACATTTTGGTTTAGAGTTTGAACAGTGCACTTGCTTCTTTAGTTCAACTGTCAACCCTCAGCTACTCCATCTTTCTAAATAAACAGCAAGTTGCTATAGCTAGATAGTACCTGGGTCACAAGATTCTGGAGGTGAGTATCTCATGGACTAACCTCATCCCTTGCTACTTGGAACCTCTGGGTAACAAAGTGTGAGAAACCAGAACCATGTTGTTGCTCTGTTTTCCTTCTTCAAAATGCCAGTTATGATTTAAAACCAATGGCTATCATTTTGTACCCCAGTGGGACCAATCAGTAATGGCATTTCCTTTCCTTTCCTTACACTGCCCCCTAAATGATCAAGAACTTCACGAAAAGTGAACACTGTCCCTCCGCCTTTTTGCTAACTTTCCTTCAAGTGTGCCTCGGAAAACTTCATGTGATAGATTCCCATGCACATCAACTCAGAAGACACCTGCTAAAAACTGCCACTGTTGAGAAGACACTTAACAAAATGCACAGGATATGCAGTAACAGGATAGAATTGTCTAGAATTTAAATCCAAAATGCCATAGGATTCAAGGTAAAGATATTCTAACTAATGCATTCATTTCTTTATGTCCCTACTATGTTCTTGGCATAAGATCAAATTGTTGGAGATTGAAAAGTTAATTGGACACAATATATCAAAAAACCCAAGATCTAGCAGGCAAAGCAGATACATTATTACCAAACAGTGAAACAAGTGCAATTAGGGAAGTATCTACAAGGGGCAAGAGTAGTGCAATTTTTTCTTTCTCCTTCAAGTCTTCAAATTAACAAAATTTAGGCAAATCTGTTTAACCTGGAAAAATGGTAACAGGAGAGGTTGTGGATATCAATATCTTCAGGTAGCTAAGGAGCTACCCCCAGAAAAGGTACAATAATATTTCTTGGAGTAGCTCGAGAAAGCGTATCTGGTTAAATATTTATAAGACATTTTAATTTGACATCAGAAAGAAATTTCTGCTTGGTACGATGTTCCCATAAGAGGTTAGCTGCATTGTGAATCACTGAGCTTTCCTACCACTGTGCAACCAATGGCCAGTCATCCAGTTTTTCACCTTACTGGCGTGTTTTCCTGTCTTTGCAACCAGCTCACTTCTCTGACACTGTCCTTTATCCTTATGCCTTGTGAAGAGATGGGTCCACTCATCCATGTTATCCCACATCACCCCCACCCCACCCTAGCCTAGATAATTGTCCTAGATGAGGCACATAACTGGAAGCCAGGCAATCATGGGCTGGATAGGAACCAGTTGGAGTGTCTTTCCTAAGAATTTGAATGAAGAATCACAGCAACTGTGGTTGTTCAGTCCTAGAAGTGTCCAGTTTGTAGACTCATGAATTGTGTCATTATTGGGCTGTGTGTGTACACAGCTCAAAGAGAAGCCACCAAGAAAAAGAGGTGTGACAGACCATGCGGCCACTGAGGGAGAGAGACAAGACCAAGCAGCTCCTGAAACAGGGCAAGGCTTTGATTTGTACTGCCTTCTAGATTTCTATTTCCTATGGATCTGGCTGTGACTCTGAGTGTGCTTGTCAAATCCTTAAAATAAGCCTCCTTTTTTGAGCTAGCTTCCATAGGTTTTTTGTTCTGTGCAAACAATGATCATTACTAGAACATTAACAAATATAAACAAGCCTATATTTCTCCCCCAAGAATTAAACAGTGGGTGCCTGGGTGGCTCAGTTGGTTAAGCGTCTGACTCTTGGTTATGGCTCACGTTGTGATCTCAGGGTGGTGAGATCGAGCCCTATGTGGGCTCTGTGCTCAGTGTGGAGTCTGCTTGAGATTCTTTCCCCCTCCGTCTTCCTTCTTCTCCATTCCTTCCTCAGCTCAGTCACATATGCTCTCTCTTTCTCTCAAAAAGAAGAAAGAAAGAAAGAAAGAAAGAAAGAAAGAAAGAAAGAAAGAAAGAAAGAAAGAAGACGAAGAAGAAGAAGAAGAGAGGAAGGAAGGAAGGAAGGAAGGAAGGAAGGAAGGAAGGAAGGAAGGAGAAGGAGGAGGAAGAAAGAAAGAAAGAAAGAAAGAAAGAAAGAAAGAAAGAAAGAAAGAAAGAAAGAAAGAAGCAGCATCTATACACACTCCTACGGGCAACCTCAACCAAAAGGATACTTTAATTAAATGATGACTCATGAACTTTGCTATTGTAATCATTTTTTTATTACTTTCTTTTTATTTTTTTGTTCTATTACATGGAGAATAGTTTGAGAGGACCCAAGGCTGCTGAGATCAAAATCAATTCTCCAGAATTTTGAAATTAGTTTCCTATTACTGTTAGAATTTCCATATTACAGATGAGACATTTGGTGCTAGACTGATTCTCCTTTCTTTTTTTTTTTTTTTTTTTTTAAGATTCTATTCATTTATTCATGAGAGACACACACAGAGAGAGAGGCAGAGACACAGGCAGAGGGAGAAGCAGGCTCCATGCAGGGAGCCTGATGTGGGACTCGATCCCAGGTCTTCAGGATCAGGCCCTGGACCAAAGGTGGTGCTAAACTGCTGAGCCACCCGGGCTGCCCTGATTCTCCTTCCTTAATGATCACCATATTCTTCCTTTATTCTGAAATTGTGTATATTTCTTTCTACCTATCCCAATAATTTAAAAATTGCAGTAGGGTATGTCTATGTGTATCACTTTTCCCCATCCCCTGCCTATCATTTTAGTCTGCCTTTCGACCTAAAGACTCCACAGTTTCTTCATCTAAGGGATTTTATCCAATTGTTCTATAACATTTTAAATAATATTTCTTCCCCCTCTTGTTTTCTCTTTAATTTTAATTTTTGTCTTTTGGCTCTGCACTTTGAAAGAATGTCTTGTGCTGGTTTATCAGTTTGCTATTTCACTGCTCAGCTACAAAGTGCCTGTGTTCTATTATTAATTTTCCTATTAAACATTTATTTTCTGTGATTTTTTTCTTGTTCACCAATTACTTCTTTTTAAGAACATGATGCTCTTACTTCTCAGAGTTATTTTGCAATCATATGGAGATTAATAGTTTAAAATTTGACTTTCCCTCCTGTTTCCTCTGTTAGACCCATTTCAGTAGGGGACCAAGAATGATGTATCATCCAGCCCATGAAAACTGCTTTGACTCCTATACTTCTATAGAGCATGAAAAGAAAAAATAAATAAATAAATAAATAAGAGATATAGTCAGAAACAAAAACAAGATTAGCATCTCCTCGGCGGAAATGAGAAACAAATACAAAGCACTAACTGAGGTGATGTTGGGAACTTTACAGCAGTGGCTAAGATTCCGGCTCCCACTGAGTTTATGAGTCTAAATGTAACCCATGCAAAGTGGCAGACCAAAGCCAGGCAGCAAGAAGTGCCAGGGGGGAATGGAGTATAATCAAGTTGAAAGGGAAAAATAAACAATATACAAACAATTCCTGCCAACCTAGAATGTTCTATTTTGCTAACTTTTATTTAAATAAGAGGTCAAAATAAGTACACTTTCAGACATACCAAGGGAGTTGGTAAATAGATGTTCTTCGTAAAATAACTATTAGCAGACATGCTACATTAGGGCATTAAGGTTTCAAGTATGTATAGAAAGCCTCAGTCCCCAAAACAGTATGCATAATATACATAAGCATACATACATATGCATAATATACGTAAAGTATATTATGACTTTAGTGAGTATGATCTCTATCCAGCTATATCACATATATAATATACAAAGCTATAAATGTACATATGTATATATACATATATATCCACATGTATGTGTATATATATGTGTAGGGACATATATATCTATTTGTGTGTATGTGTGTATAGACACACACAATTGTATTTATATAAGAAGCAGGAGAGATCTGAAGAAAATAAGGCAAAATGTTCACATGGGTTAGATGGTGTCAGGTATGGTATTCTCTACTCTTTCTGTTTGAAATATTCCATATTAAATATTTTTTAATATTTAAAAATATTTTTAATGATTTTTTAATAACTTTGAAACAGAAAGTCAATGAACTTGACTTGTACGTGAGCATAGACTTCAGGCATCTGAGAATATTAGTAGGCCTTGTCTTGCGAGCCCATCAGCCCATTGGTGTCAAAGCTGTTCTTTAGGCTCATCAAAGTAATGCTGCCTACTGTGGCCTGTTGAAAAAAAATAAAGACATTTTTACAGTCAGCCATGAGTCTTTGAAAATATTTTCCCTCTATTTGAATGTAGATTTCCTTACATTGCCTTTTCATTTTGGGGAAGGGACTGGGTTTGGCGGGATTGTCACAGGAGAACCATGAGAGAAAAACACGTGCCGTCTCCCCTGGTGAAGAGGGACTATCTGTAACAGTCTCTTTCCTTGGATTCATAAATGGATTTCTGCCTCATCTTGCAGTAAATCTGAGACCAAAAGAATTCATAGGGCCTCCTAATGCACATAATGCAGCATGACTGATGAAATGTGGCAGGCACAACCCAATATCTAGTTTTCTGAAAACCACACTGAAATGAACCATCCTGGCCAGAAAGTTAAAACAATACACAGACTTGAACAACCACCAAAGTTATTTTCCTTGATTCAGTAGTTTTCTCAGGCACTTTGCAATTTGGATTACAAAGCACTATCTGTGTATTTTCTGATGGCGGGTGACAGCTACTGTTTATTCCCAGAAACTCAAATTAATGGTTTTGTTAAATCGACTTTCACCACTGCACACATAAGTCATCCCCTGGGGATCCGTCTAACAGTCTAAGCCAGTTTCATGTACTTCAAAATGAGTGCTCTTAAGCAAACAGCAAGAAAATTGGTTACCTGAATCTTGAAAGTCAATTGAGGTGCTGCCTGCAAGGACATAGGAGGGTCAGAAGAAATAGGTATAAAATAAGAACCAACTTCATTGGCCCTTCCCTAGGATAACAATCATGTCAGCAAAATGGACTGGTGACTCCAAGACAATGGAAAGCCTGGAATTAAGAAGACTTTGGTTCTAGGTTAGTTATTTCCCTCGGCTTCTCTCTCGGCCTTTGTCCCATCTCTAACACTTGATTCCAGCTTCCTGCTTCATGATTCCATAGAAGGATGAAATGAAATCACAGGCGTGAAAATATTTTGTAGACGATAAAACACCATCTATGAATAAGGGATTAGACTGACTTCCAGATAGTTGAATTTCTCGTTTTTCAAGCTGGTCTGGGCTCAGTATAAGACAACAGACTGAACCACAGCTGACTTCTCAGGGTCTGAGAGTGTCCTGTCAAATGAGTGTAACCCTCCTAAATCAAGCACCTTCTAAAGCTATTGTGAGAAGCACGGGAGAAAAGAGATGCAGGATCACATTGCAAAGTTAAAGAGATGGGATAAATAGCAAGTGTGGTTATTTTTGCTGAGCATTCTGACTGCCTTCTAAACAAGAAGTATATGATGAAAGAGGCAAAGAGATGCCAGTTCTGAGCAGCAATGCCCCAGGAAGCGACTGGGGGTCTCACCATGTAGGTCAGATTTGCCTAGATTATTTGGATATTTCAAGTAGAAATCACATTGTTGCTGTTTTCTTGCAACGAGTCTATCTGAGTCACCTGGAAAATTGCCACTATTCTTAATTTCCTTTCCTATTGGGTATTCTGAATTAAAACGTTTAAACCACATGACCATGATTTGGGGATCCTAAAGAGTACAAGTAGGGGTGCTTGGGTGGCTCAGTCAGTTAAGGAGTTAAGCATCTGCTTTGGCTCAGGTCATGATCTTGGGTCCTGGGATTAAGCCCTGTGTTGGGCTCCCTGCTCAGCGCGGAGTCTGCTTCTCCCTCTGCCCCTCCCCTCACTCATGCTGTCTCTCTCTTTCTCTCAAATAAGTAAATAAAATCTTCAAAAAAAAAAAAAAAAGGATTACAGGTAAGGGAAGCTATAGAAGCTGAATTAGGTAATGACAAATATCTTATTTAGGGTGAAAGTGATGTGTTTTCTTTGGCTCTAGAAACTCCCCCCAATACCAGCCTGTCTAAAACACCTAAAATCAATTTCATCTGCTTGAAGATCATAGGAAAGAACACAAGTGGGTTATATCAAAACCATAGGCCTACTCTATATGCTTGAAAACTAAAAAAGAAAAGTCAAGTTTGAACAAGAGTTTGACTCAGATTCAAATAAAACCCTTGTCAGAGCAAAGTAGCAGCAGGACTACAAAGTTAGGGATCACTGGCCCCAGAGGCAGGCACTTAACTCTCACATTTGTTTATTTTCCTGTAAAATGGAGATACTACTCCTGTACCTGCTCTTTGCTGAACAAAACTATAGATGAATATATGGTTTCAAAAGTACAAAGGCCTATGGAAGTCAAGTGATCTTGGTTACACTGGTCTACAATTCAAGCTGGTTCTCTGCTTCTGTACTGGCCATCAAAGTAATAAATAAAATCTTCACGTGTAAGGCAACATGTAATGCCCTTTACCTCTCCCCCTCCCCACCAAATGTATTGGCAATAATTTGTGTGCTCTAATACAGGGTCCTCAACCTGGTGTCCACAGTCCCGGGGGAGCCTCAGGATTCACATCAAGAAGGTCTCTGTTTCCCCTAGAATTGTATCATATATGAGTGCTTATTTATATGTATGTGTAGTAAATATGTATGTGTGCACATGTGCAAGCGTGTCCAAGCACGTGTAAGCATGTGTGGGTGCATGTACACGAAGAGGATATAAATTTCATCAAAATACGGAAGAGATCCACGACCTGGTCACTTCCTCTGTGAGAAGAGGAAATTGTTATCCATTGTTACCCATTGTTATCCATCACCAACGTAATCTGTCTACAGCTCATTGTAATTGTTCCCATGTTCAAACGGAAGGGACACCTGTACTATATTTCAGCCGAACCATCTGATCTCAGACCATGTATCCCCTGAAGACATTTATTCCTGCAAATCTTCTTTAAGTTTCTATTCTGTTTACTCTCATCCTCTGGCAGGCAACTGAAATATTGATAGTTCGATGAACGTCGGGAGGGTGACTCAGGCCCGAAGATGGCAGGCAGGAGATTTACTGTTCTGATAAATCCTGATACATTCTTTGATGGAAAAACAATCATAATATGTTCAGTAGGGAAAGTAGCACACTACAAATTTGACAGCTACTGCAGCTTTGCTGCAGACTGGCCAGTAGACAATTCCTTTCTCTGCGTTGACTTATTACCTGGTTGGTTGAGAGTTTTCTCAGGAAAACTCAGAACACCACAATCCTGCCAATAATGGCAGTGGGCACTCCGCCGTGCTGCTTGCTGCTGGATGGTCAGGCAACCACCACGGATGGTAGCAGAGGCCTGTACCTCTGTCACAGACAAGCACAAACCAAATCGGATGAAGTACTGCATTTGGTTCGTGGATTCTTGATTCAACTGTAATTGAATTATTCTCCCAGTGTCACAATCTAAGTTTCCCTTCGTTCTTAAATTCTGGGATTGCCATGCTTCTTACAAAGGGGCATATGTTTGTTCCTGTTAGCCACTTGGTAAATAATACATTTTTGTAAACCAAGGTTGATTGCCACAGAAGCAGCTGAGCCCAAACCAATAGACCCAGGGCATGAAACATAATGATATTGAAGATCTAACCAACAAGAGAGTCAGTACTTCTTGTTCCTGATCATGATAATCAAAGTAGACCTTGCCAAGGCCTCACAAGGTAAAAAGGGCTGGATAAAATGTCACTGTCTGGTCTTTTTGTCCCCTTTTGCAGGGAGGAAGGATCAAAAGCAGAACCTTTAACTCCTCCTAAGCAGTAGATAAATGTCCTCAAAATTTATCCCTTAGTGCAACGGAATATTTTAATGATTTTACAGTGTTTTTGTGTGTTCAGCATTATTTACAATAGGTATGCTTCATTTTTTACAAAAAGTATAAAGCTTTTCTTTTTTAAATCTCCCACAGACTCTTTTTGTCACCAACTCATGTATAGGATTATTTTTAAAAAGAAATAGGAGGGTGGTGGTTAATAATTTGCATTAAGACTTAATGTATCAACTTGCCATCAAGTCTCTCTAAACAGATGACTAAGCCAACCTTTAAAAAAAGAAAATAAGTGCCCTAGAAACAGAATTTGTATATATACTTGGCAATCAATAAAGAGGAGACAATATAAAAGTGTGCTCAAGCATTTATTTCGTAAGTTCCATCCTTTGTGTATTGGTGTTTGGTGTGTAAATAGGGTGGTTTGTTGTGGAAATAGGACAAATGTGGATGGAAGTCACAGCCAAAATAGCCAACAAATGGTCATTTTCACATGTAATGCTCTATCACGGGATTTTTCTTTACATGAAAATGTATATGCATGTGTCTACGTACATAAATACATCTCTACATATTTACTTGCGCCTTCACAAACACAGAGATAGGGTATTTTAATGCTGAATCTCCATTTATTTTCATTGAAAACCAAAAAAGTTGAGGTAACATCTCAAGTTTAAATATCAGATTTTTATAGCCAGAATGCAAACAGCAAGAGGGTTAAAAAGAGGTTGCTTCTTGCATGCATTTGCCTCCAAAGCATTTTATCTAGAGCTGACCCCATTGGCCAAAATCGTCTTCTCTTGTTCATTGTACTTGATTCGGTGTGTCACCTGTCTCTTGTTTGTCTATAGATTAGCACAAAAATGTCATTGCAAACTAAGTGAATAGGGCACAGCCTCAGCACCTGCCACTTTTAAAACTCTTTAGAAGATTCCCTTGTTTATTTTGCAGGCACCCAGGGGGGCACTTAAATAACTGCATTGAAACAAACAATGCTGGTGATGATTAAGGAGGCTTTTCACATGAAAATTCACTTCAGAAAAATGTTTTGCAGATGTACTGAAGAAAACTGTATCACTAAGAACCACTCAAAATACTTTGGTGGACCAAAACACCTTTATATTTCTTCTGGCAGCCTGCCAAGTTCACTGCCAGCTTGAAAAGAATTCTATAGCTGGAGGCTAGAGCAGAAACTGCAATGATTTAAAAGAGAATTGGCTACAGTAAGAACGATAATGCCCTATATCGTTAAAATGCAACTGGCATCTTAGCCTCCCTACAGCTCTTTGAAAATGTGCTTACTCTTCAACTATTTACAAGGAAAAATGCAGAGACAATTGAAATCACAGGAAATAAAAATTATTTTAAAGGACTGAGAAGTATTTGCCAAATGATTTATCAGTGGTGCTTATAAAATAATGACATGTTCTCAACTGTTAAATGAGTAAGAAATCCATGCAGAAATTCTACTCGTTATGAAACTCACCCATCAGACATCACCCATTTTCACGATGTCCTAAATCAATTAACACAGACTGTACACACAAAAACAGTTGGCTAAAAATTAAGATGGGAACACAAACGGACAACGTCCTGATGTCATTGGTTTAGCTTAGCATTTAGCAGAAATGATATCTTTGGTTCCTTTTCTTTTCTCGGTGATTTTGAAGAACTAAGATGTGGTTTGGCAAGCTAAGAGAAATCACAGAAAGTCCATGAACCAAATTAAAAGGCATCTCCTGGGTACTTGTACAGAAAACCAAGAGAAGCCTCTATCTAGTCGTTCAGATTTATAGTAAGCAGCAGAGACATGTTTTTAAATTTAAGGCTCAACGCATTAGACAACAACCCCTTATTTCTTCCTCTTGTGAAAATGAGGAAAATTCTCCTTTCAGTTGGGGTCATATACCTCCCCACTTAAATTTGCTCTCATGAATCCACACATGTCAACGGGAAAGTCAAGAGTAATTTGCTAGAAACTCAACCTAAGAACTGTGGAGAGGGTGTGCTCAATTTAGCACACTATCCTTCACTGCATGCCAAAATTTAAATAAGTTATGCACTGGCCTCAGGGGGCTTAATACACAGGGGTTAACAGCTGCACAAATGCCTATTGGTGACTAAAGGTAAAAAGTAGTCTCATGGAAGTGTGTAGCAAGTGCAACGGGAACATCAATGAGGGAATATTTTCTAAAAATCTAAAAATGTATAATCACATAAAAACTGTAGCAGCGAGGACTTTGGGTAATTTTATTCCAAATTCTGACAACCAAGCCCTCCTCTACAGTCAAAAGAGAATGGATTATCAGTTATACCTTCTTTCCTCACTGAGGAAACAAGGAGTCACCTGTGGAACATGAAAGCTAATGACTAAAATAACCGACCACGGTGAATTTAATTCAACGTGTGTTTATCATTTCATTTTCTCCTGATGATCTCATGCCCCGTCAATGTGCTAAATCTGTATCTATGGGCTGGATTCACCTCCTGAGTTCCAGATCCTTAAATTTGACTTTCTTCTTGACATTTCTAGATGCCTCTCTGGCAACCTCCAACTCAACACGTTTCCAGCTGAGCATCTCCCATAACTTACTTACACCTGAACCCATCTTCCATTAACTAAGCATACAGTTGTCTAAGTCTAAACCTGGGGCATCATTCCTAACTCTCCCTTCTCTAGGACTCCCACTCATATCCAGTCAATCTGTTGAATCTAGTCTCTTAATTTTAACTTAACTATAGGTTATAGATTGAATGTGTGTTGAAATCCTAACCTCCAATGTGATAATATTAAGTAGGGCCTTCGGGAAGCACTTAGATCATGAGGGTAGAGCACTCACCAATGAAATCAGTATCTTTATAAGAAAAAACATGAGAGCGATGATTATTTTCTCAGCCACGGGAAAATGCGGCAATATGGCCATGGGCAAACCAGGAAGTAGGCCCTCAGTAGACTTTGGATCTGCCAACACCTGGATCTTGGACTTGCCAGCCTCCAGGATTGTGAGAAGTAATTCTTGGTGGTTTAATCCACGTCGTCTGTGGTAATCCATTATAGCAATTCTGACTAAAATACTATGCCTTTTGAATATATCCACTTGCCTCCATTCTCTCACCCTACTTTAGAGCACCTTTGTCTTTCACTAGATTGCCACAGTCGTCTTCCAACTTCATTCTCAACTGCTAACTTGTCTACCCAAAAATGAATCTACAGGAGCTAAAATGACCCTTTTGAATTTAAATTTTTGGTCTCTAAACTGCCCTGCTTGAAAATTCATGAAGGCTGCCTGCTGGCTACATGACAAAGCCTAACCTCCTTACTATGACATAATAGAGGCACAGCATAATCTTCTTCCTAAATATCTCTCCAGGTTCATCTCTCACCAGAATAATCAAGTCACAGTCTACTCAAGTCTCCAAAATAATCAAGTCTCTGTTTCACAAGAGCACCACTGCCAGAAAAATCCTTCTCCCATCTCCATGCTGACTAACTCCTGGTCCTTTAGATTCAGCATAGCTATTACCTCTTTCAGGAACTTGGCTGACACCTCGATAGCTAGGCTGCAGTTGCCAGTGCATTCCAAGATCTCTTATATATGTCATTTCCTTTAAATGGCCCACTTACTAGACTGTTAGCAGCAAGTCTTAGTCCCTGGCCTTGCTTCTTGAGTTCAGCCAAGAAAGAATTCAGAGTTAAACTCTTAAGCAAACAAGCATTTAATAGTGGTCAGAGCAAAAGTATACTCTCCAGGAGGGAGAACAGGCAGGCCCAAAGGTGGCAACAGCACCCAAGGGCAAGATTGTCTTGTTTTTTTATACTTGCATGAGTTATGGGTCATAACTAGTGTGGTTTCTGATTGAAGTTACCTCCAATTATCTAAGGGACTCCTCCTATGGGTCTGGAGGGCGATTTTTTAGCCCTGTATGGTCCTTGTTGGAACTGTCATGGAAGCTCTCCTCCTCCAAGGAGGGGGGGGGCTCAAAACCACAATATAAATGTATTGTAATGAAGCTATAGGTTACTTTAGGGCAGCATTTATAAGAAAGGTTGCATGCATTTTCCCCAAGGTTCTTCCAGCCTTTTGCATTCAAGAGGTGGTTGGTGGTTTCCTTCTTTTTCAACAGTGGGGCAGTCTAGTTCCATGCTCATGTCTAGCTACCAGCACATTCTATACAGACTACATTCCCTACCACATTATAAGTGCCTCCAAGGCAAGTTAGGGACTATGTCTTATTTTTACTTGTATCTTTAGTTCCTAAAAGATAGGTGAGCACATAAAAAGTGATGAAGTTTATTTTGGTGCTGAACAAATACATGGAACACATTGTGTGGCCTGAGAAAGATTGTCTTACTCAATGCTTCACCCCACTCAGATTTTGCCTTCATGGGTTAAAATGATAGTTCTAAATTTGAATATGTGTATAATGTGATAGATGATAGATAGATATTGATAGATCTCTATATGTCACATTTATGTAAAAACAATAGACAGATAACAATTGGGAATAGAAAAGGTAAGTATGATGACCTCTAAAACAACAAAGGACCCCAAGAGCATAGAAGGAATCATTAATTCTAACATCCAACAAAGGTGGTCAAATATAATCAGTGACCTTGGACTTTAAGATTACACCACTGGAGATTGCTGCTTTCAACTTGAACGTGACTCACCCAAGAATTCTTTGTAAAATGTAAATACTCATAGGAGACAAACCACACTAATTCTCTAGACACCTTAGTACCAATTAGCCTATGGAGTCATGTTCTGTCAATGGAACCCTAGGGATGGGGATTGAATCTGGAGAGGACAAAGAAAACTTCACCTCCTCATTATTGTATTAAGAAATGTCACCACCAAGGGCTTAAGCTTCCCACACTTTGATTTTACACAGATAGTTAGCTTATATGTATGCATTATGTATGTATGTTATGTTTACAGTCTTACTCACTATGTTGCCTATGCTGTACTTTTCTTAGCCTCTCTACTCCACAAAGAGTTTGAATTACAAAAAAATAAAAATAAAAACCGAGGACCAACAAAAGGCTGCTAGTTGTTTCACTGTCACTGAGGTATAACTGAAGTACACAAAGTTGCACATATTTAAAATGTATGATTTGATCAGTTTTGAAATATGTATACATCTGTGAAACCATCCACAGTCAGATAAGAAATATTTTTCTCACCCCCAAAAGTTTCCTCATGCCCTTTTATAATCTGTCCTTCTCTCCACTGTCTCCACTCCACCCCTAGTAACCACTTGTCTGATTTCTGTCACTATAGATTGATTAGTTTGCAGTTTCTAGAATTTTATGTAAATGGAATCATACAGCATGCATTCTTTTTCTGCAAGGCTTATTTCACTCAGCATAAGGATTTTGAGACTCATCCATATTGTTGCATGTATTAACAAACTTTTTACGTTACCAAGTGATGACATCTTTCAAACCATTCCTTCTACTATCATAATCATTTCACGAAAGAAAAGGCATTTTCACCATCAAAAGGAGAAAAAATATGTGTTCTAAATAAGGATGGTTGCTCTCCAGAATGAAAAATTGGCAAGCCTATGCTGACAAAGAGTGGGATCCTTAGGCAAAATCATGTAAGCCCCATCACCCAAAGCCAGTCCTTCTCCTGGCCATGAAGGGGGAAGCGCTGCCCCTCACAAAGCCCTGTACTCTTCCTCATTCAAGGAGGGAGAAAAGCAGATCCCTCTTGAGACCTGTTTCCATGGTAACCAGCCAGCAATTGACAATGTGGCGGCAGTTGGGCCTCCTGAAGGGGAAAATCTTCAACAGAGACCAGGCCACTGAGAGGCCCAAGAAGGGACAGCTCATTCCCAGGCCTCTTCAGGAGGCCCCACGAATCACCAGGCTGTCCCTTTCTTGGGAAAAGGCCTCATAGATTTACCAAAGAAATGGTTGGAGAAGGGGGAAGGAGAAGGGGAAGAGAGGACTTTCTGAATCAGACTTGCCCATCAACTGGCAGCAGGGAAGGCAGTGATGATTCCAGAAAGAGCACAGACCCTAGACAGATGTCACCTTAAAATCAGTGCAACTTTGAGCAAGTTCATTCAACTCCATAAGGTTCAGTTGCCTCCGTAAAATTAGGCAATATGAGGGCCTCTGCATGAGCCAACTCCTGAGGGCATCATTGAGGTTAGAGTTGATTTGCCAGCCTTCATTCCAGTGAGCATTCACTTGCATTCTACGATGCCCTGGGGGCCAAAGGAACAGAGACAGGTGTCTGGTGCAGTGTTTTAGTCCTGGAAGGGGTGGAAGGCAAGAACGCTGGATAAATATTTCAGGTGAGTAAGGGGCTTTACTCCGGGTGCTCCTTGTTCCCCATTCTTTTCCAAAATAGCTATCAGGAAGGCCCCATGTTGCCAGCATCTGGGGCTCTATGTGAAAGCAGGAGTATCAGTCAACAAATTTCACACACTCTCTCCCATTCACCCCCAAGACGGTCCATCAGATCTCTGGTTGTTGGTGGTTCCACCCAAGGATAGCCTGAGAGCAAAGCACGTTGGTTAAGAATTCGATTCTGGTGGCAGGTGGCACCCAGGTTCAAATCCCTGCTCTGCCTTGATAACTGGGTAAATCTTGGGTGGATTATTTAATATTTATAAACCTCAATTGCTTCATAATAATAATTTATTTCATAGCGGTGCTGCAAGAATCATAAAAATATGTAAATGTTTAGCAAATTCAGACTTTTCTCTGGGCAAGATAGAGACTTTGTTGTGGTCTTTCTCTCATCCAGTCCTGCTCTACACATCCCTTCTGCTGGGAGTAACCCAAAAGAGGCCTGATGATCTACTTAACGGTAGGTAGAGTGCAAGGCCAGCCATCAGGCAACTTTGAAAAGTAGCAGATCCACATCATTCTCAACGCTGACAACCGTCCAAACTACCTGTGAAAGTTTACAAAATGCAAACGACATTTCCGAAAGCCTAATTAAGTAGGTTTACTTAGGGCAGAGTTATCTACTGGTTTATATATGTTGCTTTGTTTTTGAAGATTTCCTCAGGTGGCCCCAGTATGTAGCTAAGATTAAATACCATTGGTCTAGATCAGGGGTTGACAAACTTTCCCTGTGAAGAGCCAGATCATAAATATTTTAGGCAAGGTATGTTCTCCATAACATATTTTTTTTGTTGTTTTTTTTACAACTCTTTAAAAAATGTAAAAACCATTTTTAGGTGTGGGCTATACTAAAACAGGGGTGGCCAAATTTGGCCCATAGGCCATTGCTTGCTGAGTCCTGGTCTAGAAAACTTTAGCCCTGGAGTTTCCATAATCTAACATAGTCTTCGATTTGACTCAGAATTCAATGACCACACTGACCCCATTCCCTTTGGTCAACTCGGTTATCCTCTATCCTTTCTTTGCCCACCTCACTCTACACCTCTAGCAAGCTGGTGAAGGGCTGCATCGCAGCTGAGATCAAGCATTCCCTGAAGGCTGCAGAGTGCAGAGTGTTGGCAGAGCAATTGCGTTCCCACCGGAAGAACAAGAGTCAGCACCACGCTGAGCTCAAGCAGGGATATATGCTACTGCTGCCAGAGCATCATCATTTACAAGCATTTATTGAGTACCCTTCATCTAATTCATCCTGCAGAAAGTAGAAAATTGCTACACTTGCACGCAATAAACTTTTGGCAATAAAAATGGAGACTCTATACCACTCCTTTCTGATGAGTGAAGAGAGAGCCTCCAGTTACTACATTTGCTTTGCTACTCCCTGGAGCCACTGATGGAGACGCATTATATAACTGGCCATGGCAAACTTTGGACTTCCTTCCCAAGGCACAGTTGGGATGTACACAGGCGTCCTTATCAAAGGTAAGACACTGGCTTCAGGATGAAAACTAAATTCTCTTGCAGCCTCTACATGGCTCTTCAGATTTTGTGCTGTGAGACTCCAGAGGCCCCTCAGGTGTGAGAGGTTCTGTACTAGAGTAGAATGCGAAGGAAGCAGCTGTTGAATAGCTTCCTTTTGAAGTTAGGAGACCGAAGACCAGTTGCATTGTGTGTGTATGTGTGTGTGTGTGTGTGTGTGTGTGTGTGTGTGTGTGTTTTGGTGTTCCACTTGGCCTGCAAGTTCACTTCATTCCTAGAGTACTGTCCTTTGAAGAAATGGAGTTTCGAATGACAGTTCCTCTGGAAGATCATTTTAAATACAGGAGACCCCTTTTCTGTGTCATAAGATAGAGATGTGTTTATTTTACCAGAACTCTTGGGAAGCAGTCTGTTTGGAAAAGTGCTTTGGTGGGGATCCCTGGGTGGCTCAGTCAGTTGAATGTCGGACTCGACTTTGCCTTAGGTCATGATCTCAAGATCCTGGGATCGAGCCCCAGGTGGGGCTTTGCGCTCAGCGAGGAGTTTGCTTGTCCCTCTCTCTTCCCTCACTCTTGCTCTCTCCCTCTCAAATAGATAAATTTTTTTTTAAAAGGTGCTTTGGGCTGAAGGGATATGAATATGGGTGAGAGAGTTTGGCAGGAGACAGGGTGAAGAATTAAGTCACTTTTCCATGGAGGGAGGGAGGAGGACAAGAAAGGGAAGGGAATGAGTGTAGCCAGAAAGATCATGAAGCAAATGTTCCCCACATGGCTTCTCTCCAGATTGTCCCAGGTTTTTAGTAGTGCTAGGAAATTCATAAAATGCTTGTGTTTGAATACATTTTTGGCAGAAACAGTGAAGATACTGAGCTTCATGCTGAGATTTGATATAGAGTAGGACAGAGCTGGAACAGCACAGGTGAACAAGGAAATGGGAAAATAGAGAAAACATGGTGTCAAGCCCTAAGCCCTTCTCCAAACTGTGGACAGTGCTGGACACTTTCCCCAGATAGTGTAATTAGCTATGGTTTAAAGTGAACTAAATCCCCATTTCGTGTTATTCTTTTACTTATGTTATTATTAATTTCATAGGGGTTCCATCTGACTTCTGAGTCACATCTGGTTGTCTTAGCTCACATTTTTAGTTCAAGAGTAAGTACGAAGCGGTAGATTTATTTCTCTCTTTAAAAAAAAAATCAATAACCAGTTTGCAATGCCTTTGATAGAAATTCAATGACTAACATAAGGTTTTACTTTATCAAGAAGCTGGGATATTGTCAACAGCCTTCCAAGAAAGTAACTGATTCAAAATCCAATTGTCAAAACATTCACTGGGCACTCATTGCATGCCAAAACAGCGTGCACAGTGCTGGGAAGATTAAGAGACATAGATGCATTCTCCCTCCTTGGAAGAAATGTCACCAAATAGCACAAGCATGGGACCAGCAGACCGATTCCAATATGCATTATACGGAGACAAACATGGCAAAGACTGTGTGACTTACTCAGCAGGATGAAACCAAGGTAGGACTACCTGGGGTTATATAACCGACACTGTTGGTGTTGAAGACCCCAACACCACAGCTATCAAACACATGCCACTTTGGGGGTAAGTGGAAACTGACATCCCGTCAGTGGACATTCAGCCTGAAATTAGCTAGTACCAGGGGCAGAATGATCAGGAAGTGTTTGTGAGGGATTTGCCACATGCCCAAGCTCCAAATTGCCTCTTGAGGAATCAATCCTAGAGGACTCAGAGTTATCTTTTGAAACAGCTTTTAGGAAAAATCAAAAGATATGTTTTGCCAAGAGCCTGATACCCTAGTGGCCTAACAAGGCATCCTGGCAACAGCCCTAGAAGGGAATGGCTGGAGATACAGCCGTGGGCGAGGTGTAGGAGTGAGGGGTGCTGAGTGAAGCTTGCGTAGCACATAGAGGGACAGGACAGTAGCAGGGTGAGAATAAGAAAGCGGTTGCCCCAAATCAAATTTAATTCTCTCCTACTCATACTAGAAGTACTCAGCCAGTGCAGCATCCTCTGGCACAGAGCGCGTGCTTGATAAATATTTGTTAGAAAAATATGCAGATATGAGTAGAAGATCCGAAAGCAGCCTTTGAGAAGCACAGGAGGCTATTTGCTTTTCAAAGCCAAATTATATTTACAGTATCACTTTAAGAGTCAGCGACGATGATGCCACTGAGACCATTTCCACTGGGACAGAAGATGTGAGGACTCTGGAAACTTGCAGGAAGAGGCAGGCAAGACCAGAGATGGTGATAAGTAAAGTGATTAACCGAGGAGCTGCGTGGGGGGAAGAAAAGAGACTCAACTTAGCCAAGGTTCAGAGATAACAGAAACTTTTCACCAAATGAAAGGTGACTATGAACAGACTGTTTGTCATTGATTTCGGGAAAAGCTCCCAGACTGAACAGGGAGACTCAGATAGTGCTTTCAGGTGAAGACCTCAAGGGAATCCAGCCAGTCTAGGCAGCCCCCAGGCCCCGGGGGGGATCCGGCTTATTTCCGGGAAACCTGAACCGAAAAAGGATTCAGAGCTCTCAAAACGATGCAGAGCAAAGTGTACCGGTAAACACAGGAAAACAGAAAGTTTCCTAGGAATGTCAACTATCAGCAAATGTCTGTTTAGGTATGCCGCGGAATTCAGGTTCATGGAAGTGTGTCAAGAAATGAAAATATTGTGGTTGTCACTGGTGGTGCTGGGGGTGGTGCTGGTGTCGGTAGTGGCAGTGGGGGAAAGGGGGAAAGAGCGTGACAATCGCAACTCTCTTTTACATACAAGGAAACTACACCCCCAAAAGATGAGAGTGGCTTGCTCAAGGTCCCATACACTACAGAAAGTCTTTAAAGCTACATGTGATATGGGGCACCTGGGGGGGCTCAGCTGGTTGAGCATCTGACTCTTGATTTCGGCTCAAGTCGTGATCTCAGGGTCGTGAGATGGAGCCCTGCATTTGGCTCTGCACTGGACATGGGACCTGCTTAAGATTCTCTTTCTCTCTCTCCTGTGGCACCTCTCTCAAGCTTCCCCTTTCTAAAATAAATAAATAAAAGATGTTAAAAGCTACGTATGTTGCCAGCTCACATATTATGTGTTCTACTGGAATACCATTCCCATTAAAACAAGAATTTTTTTGTTTACTGATGCATCCTCAGCACCTACAAAAGTGCCTGGCATAAAGTGGGTGCTCAGTAAAAATGCGTTAAATGAGAGAATGATGGAAATGCCAAGACTCTTATCACAATGACCTTCAGACTACATCATACCATTTCTTAAATTTAGGGACCTAGGACCACTGAAAACAGCATGTATTTTTCATGTACACATCACATGCCTGGCACTGTGCCGGGTTGCTTGGTGGGAAGGGAGGGTGTGTGTCTTGGTGAGGACTCTTTCAGAAGCAAAATGCAAATACTCAGCTGAGTCTAACTTGCATATCAAAAGGATTGGGGGGGGGGTTGTAGAGAAGATTTGCTGGTTCATATAGCTGGAAAGTTTAAGGTAATGCTTGCAAGGATGACTGGAACTCCCAGCACCAAAAAGGTTTCTGGATTTTATTACTCTCTCCATTACTCAAGGCTCTGCTTTTTCTCTGCATTGGCTTCATTCTTAGTCAGGATTTCTCTAGATTATAGTTCTGATAGTTCTAGGATTACATTTCACTCACTTAGCAGTGGAAATAAAATTCCTTTATTCTAACAGTTCAAACAAAATCCCAAGTGGTGTTCTTATTAATTTGGTCTGGATTATGTGCCCATCCATAATGAGTTACTGACCAATAGGATGCAGTAATTCACTTATAGAGATGTGCGTTAGGCATCTGCACATGGAGCCTATGATGGGGTCAGCCATACCAAAACTATGTGGACTGGACTAAAAGCAATCCCCTAAAAGAATACTGGGGGTATCCCATCCGAAAGAAGAGATGCTGTGAAGGTAAAGGGTACATATTCCCACCCCAATTCAGGACTGGCAGTAAAAGCAATACATAAAGTCCCTAAGTTTTAGGATCTCTCTCCTTTTTTTTGGGGGGGGGGAGAAATCACAAATCAATAGCACTTGATGGATATCAAGTCTGAATTTGAAGTTATAACAGGAGTATCACTAATTTCCAAAGGGTTGATTTCCTCTTCATATTCAATTCTGTGCTACTTACAATGACAGCCCTTCACCACCTGTGGCTTGACCTTCCTCTCCTCCCTCTTTCCAAGCCACCTCAGAAGTTATCAGTCTGTGGCACAGCCAGACAGTCAACAGTTCAGGCTGGGCCTTGTTCCCATCTTCGAAGCAAGTTGCTCAAGCAATTGGCAGCTATTTTAATGTGCTGTACATCTTAAAAACAAAGCTGAGTAAAAGATGGAAAAAGAAAGCACAAAAATGGTCATAAAATGTATAGTTTTCAGAGCACTTGGGTGACTCAGTTGGTTAAGTGTCTGCCTTGGGCTTAGGTCATGATCCTAGGGTCCTGGGATTGAGCCCCACCTCAGGCTCCCCACTTGGTGAAGAGTCTGTCTCTCTGTCTCTGTCTCTCTCTCTCCCTCAAATAAATAAATAAAATCTTTTAAAAAGACATATAGTTCTCATAAACTTAGTAAAGCTCAAGCGTGACCCTCATTAGGTATGGCAAAAGCAGTTCACTCCTCAGTTGAACGTTTGTTGGACCACATTTGACTTGAAGTTCAAAGGTCAAATTAGAAAATACACATCAAACTCTAGAAATATAATATTTTAGTCCTCAAGTGTGCTGACTGCACTTATTTCTTGTCCATACCTTTCAGGACTCTTAGGTATGAAAGCAGTGAAGTGCCTATCTGTAGACAGAACTTTCTTTCTGCTACAACTGTTTCTTAAACTTTAGTTATTCACGATCTTTGCTATATTTGTATAGCCCTTCTACTAACACTGAGTATCTCCCATTAACTCTCTTTTCCCCTTAAATATATCTGTTGAAGGAAGATCTGTACCAGAGACATAAATGCAACACCAGTATCCCTTGCCATAAATAGAAAGCATCTGAAAAATGTAACAAAGTTATTAAATTCTAGCTAGACACTATTGGCTGGCAAGGCTTTCAGCCCAAAGTGGGCTCTCTCTTTATTAAACAAAAACAAAACAAAAAACTAAGTGACCAGCAGAGATCAAAGAATTGTTAAAGACACATTAACACCAGACTTGAACTTTTTTCCTTGATTTAAACATCAGGACAGAAAGAAAATTGAAAGAGGCAATAACTTCCTCACTATGGGATATTATTTAAAGCCTTGCCCATGTGCTGCCTAAAAATATCACATTTCAACTGTGGCATATGATTGGGGGAAGCAACAGGCTAGAGGAATTAAAGAGAGAGGTGAATCAGATAGGTGGCATTGGGGGAGACTTTCTGGAAGCAGTGGTACTTGAGCTCAGCCTCACAGGGGGGCCTTGCTTTGACCTGTGGGCTGTAGCAAATGCCATTTGGTAAGGCCATGGACACAAGAAGGGTTAATGGTCATGTTTTCCTGGAGGCCCAATTCCCAGCTATCTGAGTGTCCTCAAGGCCAGAGTATTTGTATAGGGAGCAAAGGACCTCTGTTCCATTTGTTTTTCTATCATTTGTGCTTTTATTTTATTTTATCTTATTATTTTATCTTGTTTTTGTGTGTGTGTGGGGGGGGCACTTGTTTCTCACTCCAGTTAGCATTCATTTCCTAGAATTATTTTTGCTCAGCACATAATCATTGTCATTAATGGTTCTATTCTCTCCAAGGAGACTGTATGTGCCACCATCATCCCCAAGTACAAAGCTGGCTCTGCTGGGAAGCTGAGGCTGGAACTGTACCTGGGATAGACCCACCAGGCACTCTCCACCATAGTGAACAGTGCATGGCAAAGGATCTCTTTGAGCAGAAAGAATGCATCCTAAATGCCCACAAAGAATGTACCTGCGATCAATCTCACTGTATTTCACCCTAGTCCCTTCTGATGGGCCCCACAATTCTTTTCATCAGTAATAAAGAAAGCACACATTACAAAAAGGCCATTCATCTATGAACATATTGGCTAGAATAACACATCTTAGAGCTAAATGCGTCATTGTAAATGGACTCATTTTATGTCTTCACATACTGTAGATGTTTTAAAAAAAGGCATATGCCAGAAACTATGGGAACTGAAGTATGAGTTCAGTAGTTTAAACTCTAGTATAATCCGACTTTTTTGTGGCACATTTCCTTTCTTTAGTATTTTCTTAATGGGGTAGAGGAGGAAGCAAAAGGAGACAGAGGCTAACACAGAGGATTGCATGTGGACAAATAGAAATACATTCAGCATATCTTAAATCATTTGTCATCACCAGGGTATTTTGTGACTTAAAAATATTTTGTATAATATGCAATCAAATATTATATATGAGTCATGCAATCATAATTTTTACAAGGCTCATCTTCCAATATCTAATCAATCACCGGGTCATCTTTCTTCTACCACCAAAATATATCTGGAATTTTTATTTATGGGAATACATAAAAATGTGTTTTATTTATGGGAATCTCCATCTGTATTGCCAAGGTCCTCTCTCATTGGACAAATGGGAAAACCTCTTTCCTGGTTACTGTCTTTGCACCATTGTCCTGAAATGACAGCAAGGGAAATCTTCTAATCTTATCACTCCAGTTGTTAAATACCTCAGAGGCTCCTCACTCACCTCAAGATGAAGTCCCCTTCCTTCCAGAAGCCTCCAAGGCCCTGCATATTTTTTGCATCTTCCTCTCTTTCCAGCTTCATCTGTCACCACATGCTTTCCCTCTTTTTTATTTTTAAGATTTATTTATTTATTTGGGGGAAGGGGAGAGAGAGAGCACACATGTAATTGGGGGGGAGGAGCATAGGGAGAGAATCTTCAAGCAGACCCCCTGCTGAGCAGGGCTTGATCTCAGGACCCCGAGATCATGACCTGAGCTAAAATCAAGAGTCAGACACTCAACCGACTGAGTCACCCAGGCACCCTTCATCACAGGCTTGCTCTCTTATATCTTGTGGACCTTGAGCTCAGGCCTGGAGACATGCATTCCAGTGTGGGAGTTAGAAGCAAGAACTGCGGCCAGACTTTTCAAGGACCAAATCCTGGCTTCCCAACTGATAAGCTAGCTGCATGACCTTGAACTAGTCACTTAACCTCTCCACTTGCTTCACCAGTAAGACAGGGGCAGTGATGTCTCCCATTATCCAGGTCATCATCAAAATTAGTGAGTTAAAATAACTTTTAGGGCAATTATAGAATGAATAGGTCACAAAGATGAAAGGTACAACAGAGGGAATATACTCAGTGGTACCGTAGTTACGTTGTATGGTGACAGATGGTACCTATACTTGGGGTGAGTATAGCATAACATATAGACTATAGACTCATGGAATTACCATGCTATACACCTGAAACTAATGTAACATTGTATGCCAATTATACTTCAACTACAAAAAAACAAAAACAAAAACAAAAACCCCAAAAACTTAGAGCAGAAATAAATGAGCCAAAAGGCCTTTTAAGATTTTATTCTCCTGGGAAATGGACCTTCTTTCCCCATTTCCCTCCCTCTTGGAAAATCCTAACTATTCATCAAATTCCATTACAGGCTGAACTGTGTTCCTCCCAAAATTCATATGTTGAGGCCCTAATCCCCAGTACCTCAAAATGTGAATATATTTCAAGATAAGGTCTTTAAAGAGGTGATTATGTTAAAAGGAGGCCATCAGTTGGGTTCCAACCCAATGTGACACGTGTCCTTAGAAGAAGAGGAAATTTGGGCACAGATCAAGCAGAGAAAAAACCATGTGAGGACACAGCACAAGAGTGGCCATCTGCAATCCAAGGAAAGGCCCCAGAACAAACCAAAGCTGGCATACCTTGGCCTTGGACTTTCTGGCCTCCAAAACTCTGAGAAAAAAAACTTCTGTCGCCCAAGCCACCTAGTCTGTAGTATTTTGTTGTGGTAGCCCTAGGAAACTACTACAGATTTGCAGGTTTTGGACTTAACAGGCCTCCACAATCACATGAGTCAATTTTTAAAATTCTTTCTCTCTCTGTTTCTCAATAAGTGGATGGATAGATAGATGTAGATGGATAGAGATAGATCTATATAGATAAGTAGATAGATCTCTTTATAGTTGTATTTATATATCCTTATCTCTATATCTCTATTTCTATCTCTATAAAACCCCCTTGGTGTAGATTCTTAGGACACCTGCATGCTTCCTTTCAGCACACAACACTCATGGGATAGAATGTTACACCTGTGATCATATGATCGCTATCCATCCCGCCTATCAGATGGTGACATCCCGAAGTGAAGAGCTGGCTCTGTTGTGCATTGCTGCTCCCAAGAACCTACAATGGCAAATCAGCGTGGGACAAATATACATGGAAAATTCACAGTGGAGACATAAGTTTTTTTTTTTTTTTTTACCATTCTTTTGCTCTTATAATTCCCAAGAAAATTAAAAGAACACATCTTTTTTAATAGAGATGGTCAATATAGTCACCAATATGATGAATATATTTATTATCCCTCAGTCAGTAACTTTAAGTCAATATTTTACTGAGTTTCTATGTTCAATGGGAAAAAAATTCTACTATACATGCCTTATTATTACAGCTCCTTGTACCTTAAATTCATTCAATACGAATGTGAGAGGGTGAGAAATTGGAACAGCCATGATTGACAACAATAACAATAGTTTTTGGAGCAAGGGGCAAGAAGGAGGAGGAGGAGTCTATTGATTGCATTCTGTAATTCTATATTTAATATTTCCAGGCAAATAAATTCCATCACTTCTCTGAGACTTCGCTTTGCTGCAGGGCATGACATGTTAGCCATGATTTTTTTTTCAGTAATTTTTGCATCTTGGATCGCAAACTTATGGTTCTGAAATAAAAATAGTGCCACATTTTGTATTTGTAAAGTCACCGGGTGGCACAGGAAAAAATGTACCAGTTTAGCAATCAATGACTAGTAGTCCCATTGTCACTAATTGTGTGGTTTTTTTTTTTGTTTTTTTTTTTAAGAACTTACTTCTCATTAGCTCTGTTTTTCAACTCTAAAACATCTGTGATAATGAGGGGATGACTTAGGTGTTTCTAAAGGCCCTTCCAACAATGATAGATAAGACTGAATAATCAACTCACCTGGGAGGTAAGGTGTCCAAAAAGACCAGTGTTGCCATGCCACGTCTTCCAAGATTCTTCAGAAAGGAATCCTCACAACTCTTTCTCTCATTTAAGTATTTCTGGGGGAAAACACCCAATTATTAAGAAACTGCTATGTCCCTGATACTGTAATAGATGTGGGGGAAAATGATGATGAGCAAGAGATCTCTGTCCTCCTGGAGACAGGAGACTCAATGGGCACTTACATTATCGTGTGATGAACACTCTGATAACAGAAGCCTGGGTATCGCCAAATTTACATCCGGGAGCTCCTCTCATAATCCTGTGTGGCAAGAAAGCCTATTGGAGGGAGTGAGGTCTAATGAGACAGAGAAGATGAGTAAGACTTGTCTGGGCAAAAGTATAGGGGTGAACAGACAAGCTCTGGTCATTCACTTTCCACCTATCCTTCAAGACTTGAGTAAAATATTATGCCTTCCTAGAAGCCTTCTTTGATGTCCCAGATAAGAAGCTAGCACTTTCTGTCATCACACAAACATCCAGAGACAGCCTGAAAGACCATTCTTCCATTACAACTTCAGTGATAAGTCACTTTATGCAAACCATATAAAAACGGGGCCCCAGGAGTCATATTTTACTGAATGTACATTCAGTAAAATAACAGTACAGGAAAAGGACACTGAAAATGATTTATATCATCAAGTGCCCACTTTGAGAAAGTGTAAAATGAAAGTAACCACACAAACTATAACAATTTCTTCATTTATTGGTAAAAATCTCTTTTCTTCTATTTCTTGTGTTCAGTACTTCCCACACCAACCAGTTTCCACAAAAAAAAAAAAAAAAAAAAAAAAACATATCCAACTTGGCTCTTCAACCTGTCCGGTCACTCTTCTCTGCTTCACTACAGCCACTCTCTCCTTTTTGGCATAATAAGGGGGGTATGAGGAAAAAGGGGTCATAATATACATGCATTTCCCCCATCACACTAATATGAGAATTTGTGTGATTAATGTCTTATCTCCCTTACCAGGCCTGTGATTAATGTTGAAGCAGAGAGTTTGCCAGTCTGATTTTTAAAACTTCTATCAACAAAGATCCCCCAAAAACATAAGAATGTTCTTTCTCAGTGAGGAGCGGATCCTTTTCTAACCTCCAATTTTCCTCATTATTATTCAAATAATTATTTAGAATTTATTGAATGTGAACTTTGAGAAAGTCCAGGACCTTCTTACTTAGGTTCAGAGGGCCTGTGGTTTTCTCCATGTGATATTGTGATTTACGGTAAGAAATATATATTTAGTCTTTGACCTGCTCCTGGCCCAGAGCTCCTAAAACCATCGGAATTTCTTAAGTGATGACAGCCATAGAAGTGTCTTTTCTAATGTTAGCCCTTAACTTTTGGAAAGCCCATAACTCACCTAAATTTGGAGTTGGTTGCCAGCAGAACCAAACAACTTTTAGTCCCAAGCCCTCCCTCTACTGCTATATTAGGGGAGGGGAGATGGGCTGGAAATTGAGCTTAATCCTCAGAGGGCAATGATTTACTCAATCATGTCTGTGTAATGAAGCTTACATAAAAAAATCAAAAGTACAGGATTTGGAGAGCTTCCAGGAATGTGAACATGTTGAGATTTGGGGACAGTTATGCACCCAGATAAAGCATGGAAGCTCCTTTCCCCATACCTTACCTTATGCATCCCTTCCATCTGGTTGTTCTGAGTTATATCCTTTTATAATAAACCAGTAACCTAGTAAGTAAAATGTTTCCCTGTGTTCCCTGAGTCACTGTAGCAAATTTATCAAACCCAAGGAGGGGGCTGTTGGACTCTGCAAATGATAGCCAGTCAGTTGGAAGTACTGGTGACAACCTGGTATTTCAGTTGGCATCTGAAGTGCAGGTATGGGGCAATCTTGTAGGATTGTGCTCTTCCCATGTGGGATCTGACCCAATCTCCTGGTAGATAGTGTCAGAACTGAGTTGAATTGTAGGACATCCAGCTTGGCGGTATGGGGAAAACTTTCACACATTGGTGACCAGCATCAGAATCATTAGTCTCCAAATATAAAATTAAAATTTCAGAGGAGGTTACCTTAGGGAAGGTCTTCATCCCTGCTTTTTAACCTTAATATGCTACAGAATTGCTTAGAAAGAGGAGCTAATGAGGTCAAAGTCTACATAAAGTCTAGTTAGATTTGCACAAGAGGAAAGTCCTTTCTTCAACATTAGTCTGTGTCTTTGGATACTGTTGGATATCTTACAAATTCAGGCCACTGATCAGAGGAAAAATAAGAAAAGAATTAGTAAATGCCATAGAAAAGTAAAAATGCCTACACCTTTAAAGAAACAGTCCAGCAGGAAGCCTCATGGTGGGCAGGTCAACAGACCATCTTTGTATACAAAGCAGAGCACTTTTCTGATTCAGGATCTCAGAACTTCCCAGAAGGGGCCAAATATCAGGACCATGAAAAAAGTCACTATATAAACACAGGAAAAACTGTTGACCCATAGTTTAAGAAGGAGTTAAAGGTATTTCCTTGAGAATTAAGCAAGCAATAAATCTTCCATTCACGAGAATGACCCATGTTCTCTCACCCTTGCCTTTTATGCAATTTTTCTCATCCAGCATAAAAAGAATTATCAAAACTTATGCTAGAAATATTATTAAGAGCTGGCCTGCCTGTTTCAAAATTGCTCCCACGAGGAGTCTACACAGCAATTCAGGATAGGCTATGAATGTGATTGGATTAATTAGAACACATCAGAAAATTTTCAAGTGGGGGAAATAAAATTCTGATGGAAATTATTCCCAGGAATGCTCTTAATATACCAGAGTTACCATATTGAGTATTGAGATACTGTGATAATTCACTAAATAGCCTGAAAGTATCTTAGCAAATTGGTACCTGGCTATCAACACTTATAATCTATTCATTATTTAATTCTCAAATACCTATTTAGGGTCTAATATGAGTTGACAGAGTATAGGTGGTGGGAACATGGTGGTGAGCAAGCAGACAAAATCCTCTCTTCATGGGCACGCATTCTAGAGAAAGATAGGAAATACTTTGATTCTGTCAAGATGGTAATAAGAGGTGTGAAGAAAAACAAAGCAGAGTAAGAAGATAAGGAGGAGTGAACATCAGAGAAAATGGCTTTTTTAGATAGGATAGTCCAGAAGATTTCTCCGGGAAATTCCATTTCAACAGAGACCTCAACAACAGGGGATGGACTATGAGCAATCTGAAGACAATGTCCTGGATGAAGGTAAAAGTGCCAACGAGCTCAGGGATATAGGGCGATATCATGAGAAAGGATGACTAAAACAGATAGTATGGAGAAAAGAAAAGGAAAAAAAGACCTTTAGAAGGAAGTGAGGCAAAGATACTGACAGGTTAGATGGATTGTCAATAGAGGTGTTCCATTCCCCCCAAATAAGAAAGATAGACCTACAGGAGAGACCTACTGAGCTGTTTAAGTGGTCAGTGCGTGAGATGTGGAGCGGCTCCAACATTTATGCCAACTGCATAAAAAGGGAGGAGCGGTAGACAGTCTGACATGTGCATCTCAAAGCAACTGGTGTTTAGGGAAGAGGAGACAGGAAATGATCTAGAAAGAGCAATGAGGAAGAAAAGGAAATGAACTATCTCCAGGCTCTGGTCCAAGATTATGGGAAGCACTGTCCTCAAAGGGTAGCCAGGTCTCAGAGCACAATGCTGAAGAGAATGTTCAAAGAACAGGATACAGGATATTCTGTTGATGATCAGGAGGTTCACATACCACAGTTTCGGGGGGTTGAAGGAGCAGTGGAAATCAAAACAACGTTGGGGCTTTACTGAGTCACGTATCATTTGGAGGCATTAAGTGCTACACATGTGTCAGGGTCCCGTAACTTTCTATCTCATGCAAATGGAAAAGATTAGAATGGATCATAATAAAGAGCCATGGGGACAGCATGCTAAAAAAGATGAAGCATTCCCATTTTCTGCATTTTCCTCCTTACTCCTAAGCACAGCATTTGATCCATACCCAGCTTTATGGGCTACCCTAATATAAATTTTAGAGATTGACATGTTATCTAAAAGGACAGGGAGATTTCAGACAGCAGCCGCACTTCCAGTTGATAGAAGTTTTGGGAGCTGAGAGATAAAACTGACTTCCCCACACCCCAAGAGCACACGTCAACTTGGCCAAGAGAACTTCTCGAAGACGTCTTACACCGCAATGCCAAGGGTGCGTCACCCATATGCACTGACTTTTCTATTTTGGTGAACAGAAGGGGGAAATGGCACCATCAGATAAAATAACATGATGAATGTTCTCAGATTGTACTTGTACTTTGTGAATCCTGGAGCTCTAAAAGTTCTTGACTTCTCGCTGAAGCCTGAGAAATCAGTTGGAACTCAAGCTGGGTGCGTGATGTGAAATGGGTCAAGCCTCCCCCTCTCTCAGCGCCTCCAACATATTGTTCAAACCGCTCAGCTTAAATTACAAAGTAAGTTGGCTCCTCCAAGCTCACAAGGTTCATGCTTCTCCTTTAAACTTCAAAGATAGTTATTGACAGTGTGTGAGAGCCTGGCTCCTTATCGCCGACTGTTTCATTAAGGGACTCCTCAGCCCCTCACAGTGGAGTGGGCTGAGCTTCTGCTGCACTTAGGAAAATAAGGACAGGGAGCAGAACAAACAGAAGGAAAAGAAAATAGAAATAAAAAAACGAATCAATACACCAGTGAAGTAAGGTGGGGGTGGTGGGGAAAAGCCTAATGAGAAAACTACCAGGGGTAGTTTTACGAAACAGGCAGTGTCTTTCCTGCCATTCGAGTAATGATTCACTCCCGTGTTGCAGCTCATCGTGCTCATATTGAATTATGAGGCGTAGTTCTGGGCACTACTAGAAAGGATCCATCAGCGAACACCTTCATGCACACGTGAGCCAGAGAGGGGGCCTATCCAGCTTTCTCCTTCTGCTTATGGAAATCCGCTAATTCAACTCTCAGGAAGAATGAGAACAACCAATGTCACTACAGAGATAATATCAGGATAGTTTTTTCTCTGTTTTTTTTTTCACATGGATTTGTGCCTGGATATCCTAATTTCTGGCTCTCCTGAAACACTATAAATATACGTAGGTAGGACAATTTTTGAGATGATAAATGGTGTTTTCTCCCAGCTTCTCCCACTATTTCCTCTGCCCATCCAAGTGTTCTTGTCACCAGTAAAGGCTTAGCCAAGGATGTCTGGAAAAGATCATGGAATGGCAAATGGAGCATCTCAGCAGTAACCAGTATGGAGAGAAAATTCTAGGAGGCCTCATGATGACTTAGGACCCCCTAGAACAGACATCGGTAGACGCTTGGAGCTAGGGGAACTTAGTGTGGGCTTGAATTTCCCGGCAGCTTGGAAAAACAGAAGTTCCGAGTGAAATTATGTTGATTTATTGAAAATAAAGAAATGTATCTTTTGAATGTGTGTCCTGAGATCCATACCTAATATACACATCAATCTCTCCACAAATGTATATAGTGCGTGCACATGTCTGTATTATGTCATAAAGAAGTGTCCTGAAACTATGGACACCAAACTATTAACAGGCTGCTTTTGAGGATTGAGGTAAATATGCAACAGTAAGAAAAGGAAAGGGCATAATTTAACTCTTTATTTACATAATTTTTTTTAGAGAGAGAACACAAGAGCTGAGGGCAGGATTGTGGGGAATGATGCAGAGGGAGAGAGAGAGAGAGAATCTTAAGCAGGTTCCACATTCAGCGTGAAGATCAACCCAGAACTCAATCTCATGACCCTGAAATCATGAGGTGAGCTGAAGAGTTAGACCCTTAACCCACTGAGCCACCTGGGTACCCCAGGGTATGAGTGCTTTTAAAGAGAGAAAAAGGCCCTAGAATGTGTCAGGAACTCATTGTCATTTACAATCCTAAGGACTCTTTAACTAGTGTGAACATGCTGGCAGTTCCTAGATTGAAGTGTTAGACTTCTCAGGAAGCAAGCATGTTCATGGACAAACAAGGTGAACAAGCAAACGGTCACTCTCGACTCAACTACTTAAAGGAAGGGAGGCACAGAGGCCTCCTCTCACTTTTTCCTTCATCCATTGCTCCCCTCTCCCACTCTTCTATTTTACAACTGTATGGAAGGATACCTGATAGATAACTGTACATATTCAGTGTATACAACTTGATGATTTTGAACCTTGCAAACACCCATGATACCATCACCACAATCAAGACAAGAAGACACTTCCATCACCTCTCAGTTTCTTTGTGTCCCATTGGTTTTTGTTGTTGTCGTTTGTGCAGTAAGAACTCCTCATATGAGATCTATCCTCTTAACAAATTTGATGGCATAAATATTTGCATTGCTAAATGTGGGCCTCCCGTTGTACTCTAGATTTAGTCATCTAGCATACTTCCATCACCTCTCAGTTTCTTTGTGTCCCATTGGTTTTTGTTGTTGTCGTTTGTGCAGTAAGAACTCCTCATATGAGATCTATCCTCTTAACAAATTTGATGGCATAAATATTTGCATTGCTAAATGTGGGCCTCCCGTTGTACTCTAGATTTAGTCATCTAGCATAACTGAAACTTTCCTTAAAATAATTCAGTGCAAAAAAAAAAAAAAAAAAAAAAATAATTCAGTGCAATTCCAATAACCACTCCATTTGGCTGACCAATATCTCAAAACATCAACACCAACAGAGGAAACAACAAATCCATTCATTTCATGCTGATGAGGGCCAGCACAGGCTGGACAACATGAAAGGCACAGAGCACACAGAGGCAAACAGGCTGACTTGGTGACAGGCCCAGATCTTATGGAAATCATACAATACTTGCAAATCTGGATTAAAACTTCTGAGTTTGAAATAAGAAACTTTTAGGACAGGGATGCCTGGGTGGCTCAGTGGTTGAGCATCTGCCTTTGGCTCAGGTCATGATCTCAGACTCTTGGGATCAAGTCTTGCATCAGACTCCCTGCAGAAAGCCTGTCTCTCCCTCTGCCTATGTCTCTGCCTCTCTGTATGTCTCTCATGAATAAATAAATAAATAAAATATTTTTTAAAAAAAGAAACTTTTAGGACAAAAAGATGAGTTTATCATAATTTGAAGAATTTTGCTTCCATCAGGAGAAAAAGTAGGCCTAGAATGTCAGTATTGTATACATTCATCTATTTGGAACCAGAACAAACTTTGCCTTCGACCCAGTTGATGCATTTATGGCTTCTGTCCATGTCCCAACCACAAAGGTGTTTTATGAGAGTGGCTATGGACTGGAATGGGGGCTGGATGGTGACTTAAGTAAGTAGCCTGACTGAAGGAAAAGCATAGTGAACATTCATATTCTTTCCATGAAAAGTCAAAATAAGGGGCACCTGGGTGGCTCAGTTGGTTGAGTGTCCAACTCTTGATTTCGACTCATGAGATTGAGCCCCTGAGTTGGGCTCTGCACTCAGTAGAGGACCTGCTTGAGATTCTCTCTATCTCCCTCCACCCCTCCCCTGGCTCACACTCTAAATAAATAAATAAATAAATAAATAAATAAATCTTTAAAAGTTGAAACACACACACACACACACACACTTTACCAGAAGGTAACAGAATAGAGAGAAGCAACCCTTGCAGCGGGGCTGAATCACACTTAGAGCAGAGCGTTGGAGTGAAGGGCCTTCAATCTTGCATTAAGAGCTTCAACTTTGGTGCCAGGCAAAATTTATTCTAAATACAGAGGCCAAGTTACCTTGGTCAGAAGATTCTCTAAATTCCATCTGTTTGTTTTTCAAAAGATTTTATTTATTTATTTGACAGAGAGAGAGAGAGAGCACAAGCAGGGGGAGTGGCAGGCAGAAGGAGAGGGAGAAGCAGACTCCTCGCTGAGCAGGAAGCCCGACATGGGGCTCCATCCCAGGACCCTGAGATCATGACCTGAGCCGAAGGCAGACGCTTCACCGACTGAGCCACCCAGGTGCCCCTCCATCTGCTCTAATGTAGCAAGAAACATAAAACTGAAAGTCAACCAAAAAGAAAGCAAAATAAGCATATTGCATTTATACACAGAACAGGCAGGACATCAGTCCAGAAACTTCTCATCTCCATTTATCAGAATTTGGAAAAAAAATGTGTATGTTTTCTGAGGTAAATATGCTGATGGCAAAAATAGCCAAGTGACTATGCTGGTTCATTGTTTTTCCTTTAAAATTGAAGGAAACAATAGATATATTACATAATGAAAGACTCCAATTCAGTTTGTACTATTTATAAAAACCTGGATCAATAAAATAGTTGTTGCTTTTGTTTTATTTGAAAGGCATTTATAAAGCACCCACTAGTGTCAGACACTTACAGTGTGTTAAGGCTGAACACACATTCACATTTAATTCTCATAATTATACCTTTAAAGAGACACAATTAGGGACGTCTGCGTGACTCAGTGGTTGAGCTTCTGCCTTTGGCTTAGGTTCATGATCCCAGGGTCCTGGGATCAAGCCCCATATCAGGCTCCCTGCAGGAAGCCTGTTTCTCCATCTGCCTATGTCTCTGCCTCTCTGTCTATGTCTCTAATGAATAAATAAATAAAATCTTTAAAAAAGAGAGACACAATTATCTTCTCCATTTTATAGATGAAAATGCAAAGGCACAGAGAGATTACAAAATTAGCCCAAGGTCACACAGCTAATAAATGCCAGAGCTGGGATTCAAATCCGGGTCTGGAACTAACCTTCTTTTTTCTTCTTTCTTTCTTTCTTTCTTTCTTTCTTTCTAGCACGTGAGTATGTGAGCAGGATGTGGGAAGGGGCTGAGGGACCAAATCTCAAGTGGACTCTCCACTGAGCATTGGACACCCCCCCCCAATACACACACACACACACTCACACACACACACACACACGCACACATAAGGAGCTTGATCCCATGACCCTAAGATCACGACCTGAGCTGAAATCATCTGTCAGATACTTAACTGACTGAAGCACCCAGGTGCCCCTGGAATTAAACTTTTAATTGCTAGCCTATGTAGCCCCTTTGCTATATGAGGGACAGGGTCATCTTTCTGCATGTCTTTGAGGGTAAAGACAAATAACATCAACAATAATCTGGAACATTTCTTTTGGGGAAAGTGAGGCACCCAATGCTTATTGCAGGTTGGGAATCTGTTCTTTGTGGAAATCTTCTGGGATCACGACGGTGTATTATTCTCTGGCCAGGATGTGAGGTACCCCTCTTGCAATAGACAAGATGATATCCCGAGATCCATCTCTGCTCCCAGAGTCTGCTTTTCTATTCATGTTCCAAAGCTGCATTAGCAGATTCAGGAAGGGGTCCGTTGTTCAGTTTTTAAAAAGATTTCAAACTTTCTGCTTAAATCTTCCAGCTTTAAATCATTTTTCTTTTATTCATTCTTCCGAGGTTTCTGAGGGATTGTCAATACTTGACTCTGCTTTGACAAAGCTATCCTTGGCTATCAGATTAGATAAGATGATGAATTGTACTTAAGACTCCACATAAGTTAAAAGCCCAGGAGTTTTAGTGGAAAACTTTCTCAAACACAGTTAAATCTCACAGCTTGCAAAGAATGGAGGGGGTTGGGTTGACTGATAAAATAATCCAGTTCATTGATGTTGCTGCCGGGATTACTGAAATCTGGCAACAGGGAGATTTTCTACATTTTTCCCCCAAATAAGCCTACACAGCTGGCAGAAGTCCCCAGGTCATGGGGGGAAAACATTGCATTCTAAGAGGAAAACAATATCTAGATTATGGTCAGGGATAAAATGTTCATACATCATAGACTCTAAATGTGTATATTTCACCTTTCTGAAACTGGGTGCATATGATCATCACACAGTTGGCAGTCATGATGTAGGCATCATTATATGCTCTGGAGCATCCATTTGTGGAGACTGGGTGGCACTGGCTCACAAGAAAACCCTAAAAAGACAACAGTAGACTTCCTCAAGCAAATGTTGATCACCAAGACTCTTCATGGCATCACCAACCCAGATGAAACACTACGTGGAAGTGAAGATGTTTGAGGAATATTCTCATGAAATTATTTCACTTAGACTTTCCTTTCTATGGATAATAAGTGAGTGTAAAAGAAATCTTTCAATAGGTCAAATGGGAAAGTTCTGAGTGCTCCTATTACATTGACACTGGTTTGCTTCATTGTCTTGATTACACATAAAATAATAACCTGACTTCAATCAGTGTGTCCTAGAGTCGATGAAGTATGATAATGATCAAGTAGTATAACACAATGCTTATGAACTCTGGTTTTTACGTCAGATACCCTGAGGACAAAAGCAGAGCTTGACAGTAGATCCCTTTGGTTGATTTTCTCAAATTACTATCTTCTTAATATCTCAGGAGCTCTTCTAGAAAATGCAAGTGCCCATTACATAGTAGGGATGGCTGAGCGAGAGGATGAGGGGGAAGACACTCGGCAGAGAGCACACAAGCATTTAACCTATGAAAATTCTTGGCCCTCAGCTGCTTTGGCAGAGGACTCACAATACCCCCTCTTTTTGCCTTTTCCCATGGGTGCAGGAGGCTTTTAAAAAACTGTAGTTAGCTATCTTAGGAATCCTGCAAAATTATTTTAGTGTCCAGAGAAAAGTAAACTTGACTAATAAAAACTCACTGCCAAGTTAAGTATACATGAGTAATGCAACCTTTCATTATGACTTTGAAATATATACTGGAAGCCACAGAGGGACACATGGGGGCACTTGGATGTGGGTAAAAGAATAGTCAGTTCATCACAAGATGAACCTTAAGCACTGGGAAGCAAGAGATGAGATATTCACTCACCATGAGACAGGGGAAAGTCAGACAAACAATTTCTCCCTCTTTTCACCATTCTGTGGCTCTTCCATGGAATGCTTCTGGAAAAGTCCAGTGCGCCAAGCAGTTCTACTCACTGGGGGACCTGCTGTTGTTACCTTGTGGCTCATCGGGAACTGGTGGCCAGGCCAGGAACACATCCTCTCAAATGCTTTGCATTATCTCCTTTCTCTTCACCTTCCTCAAACTGTGGACTTGTACCACCCAAATCAAATGACAAATCCTTGATATTTAATCAAATATGAAATCGTTGCCTCGCCTCTGCTTTCCAGAGTACCCAGCACATTCTTATGCCCCACCTGTTGGTTATGATGCAGAGTTCATGGGGAGCCCTGGAAAAGTTGGTCTGCTGTGTTT
Organism: Canis lupus baileyi; assembly: GCF_048164855.1. Lineage (NCBI taxonomy): Eukaryota > Metazoa > Chordata > Mammalia > Carnivora > Canidae > Canis > Canis lupus. The sequence goes on along the minus strand of NC_132842.1, from coordinate 63,909,255 downwards.
CTAGAATCAGACCATGACGTGGTTTAGGCAAAGGCTGATGCTTACCTGGAGTCAAGTGTCCTAGCTTCAGCCTTGGCTCTAGGTCTCATTTAACTGTGTGACTTTCCCCCTCTCTCAGAGGTCTCAAGGAAATCATATTACCTGCCTTCCTTATCTTGAAATGCCATCATCAGGTTCAGGAGAGATAAGGTTTGAGAAAGTAATGTGTAAGCCATAAAGTAGCACACAAAAAGTAATTATTGCTACCAAACATGAATTGGTCCAATGAATTCTGCTGCCCTTTTCAGTCAATGCAAAATCAATGTCAAAAATTTTATAAAATTGGAAAACTTCAGACAGTTCATTGTGTTAATTTTCTAGGACTGCCATAATAAAACACCACAAACCGAGTGGCTTAAAACAACAGAAATTTATTCTAAGATGGTTTTGTAGGCTAGAAGTCCAAAATCAAGGTGCCAGCAAGATCATGATCCCTCCAAAGGCTAAAATCCTTCCCTGCTTCTTTCAGCTTTGGGTCACCTCAAGAGTTCCTTGGCCGTGGCTCTATAACTCCAGTCTCTGCCTCCATCCTTATATGGCTATCTTCTCTTCATGTGTTTGTGGGTCTCCCACTCTCTCTCTCCTTGTAAGGAAACCCATCATTGGATTTAGGGTTTGTCCTAATCCTATATGACCTCATCCTAATATGAATTACATCTGCAAAGGTTCTGTTTCTAAATAAAGTCACATCCACAGGTACCTGGGAGTTAGGACTTCAACATATCTTTTTGAGTTATGTAATTCAATCGAAAATAGTCATATAAACTCTTAAAAATATATATACATGTATATGTATATACAGCACTATGATCTATGAAGTTAACAACATGATGAGAAGTATAATTCTTATTAATTAGAAAAATAAATAGCTCTTAGAAATCTCTCCCCAGGATCCATGTTCAAATTGCCACTTCTTAAATTCAAAGTTTCCTATCCCATATGTATTATAGCTTAGCCATACAACAGTCATTTAAATCTGTGCCATGAAACCATCCTTTAAAGAAGGTGTTCAGAATCCCAATAACTGAATCATGTTGGCTGAAGAAAAGAAGAAAAAATGGAGAAAGCAACTCACATTTATTGAGCATTTATCATTATTCAAGGTTACAACAATTCTTTCATTTAATCATCAGAACCAACCTGTAAGGGGAACGCTATGTTTTTTGCTCGTTTTATAGGTAAACAAACTGAAGCTCCAAAGAGTAAAGTGTCATATATAAAGACTCATAGTAAATGGGGGAATATAAGACTCAAACTCTGGTGTTCTAAATCAAAATCTCAATATAACTTCTCTTATTGTCAGCTTAATTCTAGAGTAAATATTGTGTGAAATAATTGTCACTTTTTTTTAGCAACTAAACAACCTTAAAGATATAATCTGAATGGTGAAGGGCAGTCCCCTAATATCTCCATACTTTAGTGCTCAAGTTTTATAGTTGAGGAAACTCTCACTTAGGACTTCTCTCCTATATATTGAATCTGAATGGCACATTATACCTACCTCCTACTTCATATAGGTTCCTAAGTGAGTGGAGACTTTGAGATCTTTTTTTTTCCCTCTGTCTTCTGAAACTCATAAAGATTTTCCATGTAATTCTTTTGTCATCAAAGTAGATAAAGCATATCTGCAGTCAGCTAAGAAGAATGCAGCAATGGCCCAATTGTGTCGGGGTCTGGATTTTACTAGCTCTACGAGGTTCTCAAACATGGTCAAGGTCAGAATAAGTTCCCATCATCAGGCTTTACAAAATAGTCATGGGCCTGGAAGAAAGCAAATCATACATGGTCACTGCATCGTTGTTTGTAGCAGTAAAAACTGGGAGCAGCCCAAATATTAATCAATACACATACTGTGCAATAGCCAAATAATGGAGAACCACGTAGAAGTTCAGACAAAATAAGCAGATCTGTGTGTAGTAATGTGGTTAGATCTCAGAGACAAATTTATTATAAATACTTTGACTCTTCACCTCAACTGTAATTATTTCTGTGTATATTTATTTACAAATTAGGTACATGCTCATACCGATCACTTTGTCCTTTCTAAAATATATACTAAAGTGGAAATGAAAAATGAGATAAAAAATCAAAATGATAATATTATCTTCTGGACCCCAGTGATGATTATCTTGCAGATACATGTAAATTGAAGGCCACAGCTCTGATATATAGTGTTAGCTGAAGAGGATGAGGTACCTAGCATTTCCTCCAATGCAGGCATCAGCAAACTTTTTCTATAAAAAGCCAAATAGTAAATATTTTAGGCTCTACAGGCCAGAAAGTCTATGTTACAACTGCAAATACTCAACTCTGCGTCTGTTGTGTGAAGGCGGCTATAGATAATATGTGAAGGAATGGGTATGGCTGAGTTCCAAGAAAACCTTATTTACAAAAGTAAAGACTGCCCTCAGAATTTGGCCTATGAGTAATGAATTAATGACCCCCACTTTGGGGGGTAGTATTTCTCTAATAACACACATAAGCTACTTGAGGCTTCCCCAATTTTAGAAATATTTTTTTAACATCGACATTTTGACAGACAAAAAGCAATAGAGTTCATTGGACCAAATTCATGTTTGGTAGCAATAATTACTTTTTGTGTGCTACTTTATGGCTTACACATTACTTCTCAAACCTTATCTCTCCTGATCTTGATGATGGCATTTCAAGATAAGGAAGGCAGGTAATATGATTTCCTTGAGACCTCTGAGAGAGGGGAAAGTCACACAGTTAAATGAGACCTAGAGCCAAGGCTGAAGCTGGGACACTTGGCTCCAGGTACGCAACAGCCTTTGCCTAAACCACGTCACGGTCTGATTCTAGAAACACAGCAGACCAACTTTTCCAGGGCTCCCCATGAACTCTGCATCATAACCAACAGGTGGGGCATAAGAATGTGCTGGGTACTCTGGAAAGCAGAGGCGAGGCAACGATTTCATATTTGATTAAATATCAAGGATTTGTCATTTGACTTGGGTGGTACAAGTCCACAGTTTGAGGAAGGTGAAGAGAAAGGAGATAATGCAAAGCATTTGAGAGGATGTGTTCCTGGCCTGGCCACCAGTTCCCGATGAGCCACAAGGTAACAACAGCAGGTCCCCCAGTGAGTAGAACTGCTTGGCACACTGGACTTTTCCAGAAGCATTCCATGGAAGAGCCACAGAATGATGAAAAGAGGGAGAAATTGTCTGACTTTCCCGTCTCTTGCTTCCTGTTGGTCTCATGATGTAAAACTAGCTAGACACCTAGAGGTTCTCCATTAATCCTGAGATGACTGTCATAGAAGCTTTTCTTGTGACTTCATGGACATATATGTATATGGATATATATATATACACACACATATGGTATACAAAGAAGTATATATAGATGTATGGTACACATAAAATCATCGGCCTATACATATATATAGACAGTCCATATGTTATAAATATAGTACCCATATGTGTGGATGTGTATGTATATATGTGTGAATGTGTATAGAGAAAGGGAAAGGAAAAAAGTCACTCAAATGCTTAACACCAAATAAATAAATTAGGGCCATGGAATACTACACAGCATTTTAAAAACTGAGATGGAACTACATGGTCCTGGAAGGATGTATGAGATTTACTATCAAATGAACCAAAGCAAGTTACTGAGCTCTGCCTGATGCCATGTGTGGGCCGCCATTCTCACACACGTGTACAATATCTCTGGAATGATACATAAGAAACCATTAGCATTTTTTAGTTTGGAAAAGTAAACAAGAGGGGAATTTTTGTTTTTTCTCTTTATATCTGCCAGTCCTAAAAAATAAGTTAAAAGGTATCACTTTTCTAATCAAGGAAGATGAATAAAAGCAAGGTCTGCAACAGAAGGTCTCCCAGTAAGCGTAACAAAAGATGGTACATTTCTGGGAATCTGAATTTGAGTCCTGCTTCTGGCATGGAGTATCAGACATTCCTGGACAAAGCTAGCTCCTTTGTAGGGAGGTTCTTCCCTGATCATTTGTTACCTACCTACCTCTCCTGATTTCTTTTCCCACTTCCCACCATGGCTAACAGACTCCTTCCTATTTCTTTTCTTTTCTTTTTTTTTTTTTTAAAGATTTTATTTATTTATTCATGAGAGACAGAGAGAGAGAGGGAGAGACATGGGCAGAGGGAGAAGCAGGCTCCACGTAGGGAGCCTGACGTGGTACTCAACCCCAGGACTCGAGGATCACAACTTGAGCCAGCCACTCAACCACTGAACCACCCAGGTGCCCCAACTCCTGTTTCTGCACTATTTCCTCCTTTTGCCTATGCTCCTACCCATCCTGCCTGGATGCCATCCACCAAGTCATTGGCCTGACTAAGCATGGATGTCATCACCCCAAAGCAGCCAGAGAACCCTCCTATGTACTCCCAGCACACCCACTACAGTCTCCCCCATCCTAGGGGCATCGCTTATACCTGGCCTGCTCCCCCACTGAACTCAGCTCCTACAGGCTAGCAATTGTGGCTGACCAAACTTTGTGCCTGGTCTTGAGTACACTTTAGTAAGGGCACTCTTCCACTTGCCCCAGCCACCTTCCTTATAAAGTGAGGAGGCTGAGTTATATTTAGTTTAATTCAACAAGTATACACCAACACCTATACTACCCCAGCTTGGCTCTAGAAAGGGCAGAGAAATGGGTTTGGCCCTCTAGCGGGAAGGATGGTCTAAGGTCCCCTAAAATTCAGCCTTCTGGTTCTCATAACTAGAATTTAAAACATATGAGTTGGATTTGTGGCTCTCCCCTGACTTGGTGAATGATCCTGGGAATATTTGTACTACCTACATGGGGAAGTTCCTGGCAGGAACCACACTGAATAAGGCACCCATGACCTCACCAAGGTGTGGAGGAGGGGACTGGTATTTTCCCTGATATGCAATATACTGTGATAGGGTCTCCTGCTCTCTAATCATGCAATCTGCATAATTTATCCTTTTAAAATGAGCCACAATCCCCAGAGAGTGCTTCCCTATTGATATCAAATGTAAGAGCGTATTTTTAAGGACAAAGCAGCATCACTGCTATACATTAACCTACACAAAATAAATCCATTTCCAAGTTAAGCACGGCCCTAAAAATTCACTAATGGAGCTCAGTGTAGTTTGTGCGTGAGATGTGCAGTCAGGAATCATGCATAATGTAATAGTGCAAATGCTAAAAGCAGCTCCCACAAACTAATTTAATCTTGGTTTAATGGACGTAGGAGAACTGATCTTCAAAAGACACTGCCAATGAGATTGTTGGGGGCCTCTCAGCAGCCCGACAGCAAGCTCCAATATTAGCTTTTGGTTAGATTCCCCTTTCAACTAGTGCATATTAAAGGCAATCCAATATTGTCATTGAAATTATAAATAACTTATGTCAACTTTCATGGACTACATAATATAGATGTTGCCATGCATTTGCATAGATCTCTGAAATTGAAATTTTGCTCTCCGTACCTTCCAGTTCATGTGTGCCTACCTCGGTCGAGAGAATCTTTTATGTTCTGGAAGATCAGAAAGCTAAGTGGTATTCAGAGCCCCCAGGCCACGCCAGAGAGATAGTGTCTGAATAAAGACCGAGGATATGGAAGCCTGTGTACAATCAAAGGGATTGGAATCACACTGCTGTAGCTTGTCTCCCAGGGACCCCCAAAACCCCTAAACATGCACCTCCCACCTGACATGATTAGAAGAAGATTTACCTCTGTAAAAACATGTGTGTGTGTGTACACGAGCGTGTGCGTGCCCACACACACACCACTCCCTTACTGATGTGAGCCAGGTTTATATCAGATGACCATAAAATCTTGCTAAGTAGGGATGCCTGGGTGGCTCAGCAGTTGAGTGCCTGCCTTTGGCCCAGGGTGTGATCCTAGGGTCCTGGGATCAAGTCCCACATCGGGCTTCCTGCATGGAACCTGCTTCTCTCTCTGCCTATGTCTCTGCCTCTCTCTGTGTTTCTTTCATGAATAAATAAATAAATCTTAAAAAAAATCTTGCTAATTGTCAAATATCCAAATTTAAGAACTTCCCAGTGAATCCAGTTCAAGTCACATATTTTCTTGTAAATGAATGTCTCAAATTGACTGTGGACTTTTAGAGCTACCTGAAGGAGAAAACATAGCGAAGGTGCTCTTGGTGAGTGAAAAAGTGATAGCAGAGAATGGCTTTTGAAAATGGGAGGGTAGGTATAGAGAGGAGGAGTTGATAATAGAATTTTACAAGTCAAGGGAAAGTTGATGAAATAAATAGAGGTTAAATAATGTTACCTAGAGTTAGAGGGACAACCAATGGAACGTAATAATATAAATCTCAAACACTGGGAGGAGGAAACAAAGCAGAGTGGTCGATATGGGTGAGCTTACTCCTCTTCTTCCATATTGAGAGTTAATAGATATTGACTGAGTGATAAATGAAGAAATGAAGTTATGGAAATAGTCACCCAAAGAACAAAAAAACCCTCAGAAGCATTAAGCAGATTTTGCCTTTAGAGTATAGGAAGGGAGGTGGTGAGGGTGCTTTTCTTGTGCTTCTGCATTATTTCATTTGTTACAATGCTTACACTATAATTTAAGTTAAAAAAAATTTAAGTAGGTGCTTCTGGAAAGCTGTGCTGGGAGTAGGGAAGGATAGAACAAGGCAATGCTGCTTTTCCTCAGAAGCAGCCAGGCCATTTGTATAAAATCATGAGTACATGTAGTATGACACATTCTTATTTCTACGTGCAATTGTAAAACAATTGAGAATTTGTGCAGTAAACTGTGAATACCTCTAGAGCAACAGTATCCCAGATACTTGCTATAATAGAAATGATCTGGTTTTGCATTGTTTAATACAGTAGCCACTAACCACACATGCCAGTTGAGCACTTGAAATATGGCACTGGATTTTCATTCTCCTTCATTTTAATTAAATAAATGTAAATGTCAACATGTAGCTAGTGAATACCAGATTGGGTAGCACAGCTAGAGAATCATATGGAGGTGTGAAAGACTTTCTTTTTATTACTTTCTATATTTCTGTATTATTCGAAATTCTTGCAATAGGAATATGATACTTTCATGATTTAAAAACCTCAAAACTTTAACATTTGAAACAAAAATGAAAAGCAAGCAAAAGGAAACAGACGTAAAGTGATGCGTTGGCAAAAAAAAAAAAATCCTACAAGACAGATTAAAATATTCCAAGAAAAACAGTTAAATAGGTAAATAAATACATATTCTCTGGGACACCTTCTACCTCCAAACTTTCACACGAGCCTCCAGAGCAAACATCCTTGCGTCATCTCCTTATACTACAAGCACTTAGGTTTCTATGCTCTCTGCTCTGCTAAGTTAATTATTCCACTTTGTTCTGCTTTCAATCTTTCAAAAATGCCTTGACATCTCTCCTCTGTGAACGCTCCTCTCCCACTCTTTGTCTATGTCGGTATAGATCTAGATCCGGATAGATAGACAGATTGATGCGTAGGTTTTATTTCTTTACTCTCTTGTGAACGATGTATAATTACACTTGCATTCTATTTGTTGTATTTACTCTGACCCAAGGGGAAGAAATCAACCAAGAATGAGCGGCAATATGATCTTGATCATCTAACCCCTAATCTGATCCCTTTCCATTCATCAAGCTGCTCCACCATCTGGAATCTAATCGTCTCTCAATTATCAGGCAAAACAATGACTCTGCCACTTTTTTAGCTGCAGAACCTCGATCGGTTACTTAAGCTCAGTTTCTTCACCTATAAAATTGACATAATAATTGAACTGACCTCACTGAATTGTGGCGAGGGTGAGATATAGCGCAGAAAGTGCTCAGCACAGATGTGCCAAATGGAGAGTACTCCATAAATGGTAGCTGTTGGTATTTTAGATATAACAAAGTTCTAATAATTCTCTGCTTGTATGAGGCAAGATATTTCTAGTCTTCTGGCTCTTAGACTATGAATCCATCTCTTTTGTGGCATGTCAAGCCAATTGGAGGTACAATTACTTTTAGAGAAATGTCAGATGATACCAGGTAGATAAATACTGTGTTGGTAGGTAGTGTTTTTCCATGCAAAATGATTTACATAAGCAGGTAGAGGCCTGTTTTATGGTGCAGCTCATCCCCTCATATAAGAGTAGATACAAGCAGGCTGAAGAAATTATATCCATTACACATGGGGTGAGGCCTTAGAAGACTCCCTATCCTCATCTAAACTTGAAGGCCATTTCCAAAGTTCCTCCTATTCCTCATCTTCTTCTTTATTTTTAATTTTTTTGAAATAACTTTCTTCCTACTATAAAGGTAACATACATGTCGGAAAGAATTCAAAAAATAAGAGTAAAAATAAATGTCACTTATGATCTTACCATCTAAAATCACCCAAGTATAATCTGTTAAAATTTTGATGTGTAAAAAACTGGAATGGATATATACATATATGTCAATCTAAATCAACTGAAGTCCAAATAAATGTGCATAAAATATAATATGTACGCAAATAGATGTAGAATTCAATCAATTGTAATTCTAAATTCTAAAAATGGAACATAGAAAAAATAAAAATAGGTAAAAAGAGAACATAGACAATATATAATTTCATAAAGACATAAATAGGATCACATAGTTCATAATGATTTAAAATACCCTTTATGTACTATGGATCTTCCTGTGTCAGTAGGTTTACATATGTATCTTTTTTTTTCCCCTGAAGATGCATTTTTATTTGATACAAAAAATAAACCCTTCAACCTGTAGAGTGTCACTTATTTTCATATTGCAGAGCAAGCTTACAGAATAGGAATCTATTACCAACTCCAAGGATATCACATATGCTTTAGAAAAAGTCATTGCTATTTGGATTCCAACAAAGATCAATGTGGAAGAAGTAACTAATTCTCCCTCCCTCTCCTGATTTGTCCATAATTTTACCAAAACATCACTAGGAAAGCTACTAGTTGGGATGTCACATAATTATGCCAGAATCTGGTAAGGGTAGTGCAACCGGCCATCTGAGTCCAGTTAAATTACAAAAACATGACCTTTTATTGTCCTTCTCTCCTGGTTCTGGAGTGGGAAGACTCTACTTTATAGCCCCATGGGCCAGCAATAGGCTTATGTTATAACGCGTAGGTTCCTTCTGGTTATACTTGCGAAGAAAGCCATTGAATTCTTGAGGGTCTGACCCTTAGAAAGGAGCAAGCTAGGAAGCAGACAGCTGATCTGGATTTACTTAGATGGAAAACATTTATGCAAGGAATCCAGTTGATAGGCTGTTAACATTGAAATAACCAAGCCTGTACGGGTTAACAAGTTGAGTCGGCTAATCAGGATATCATCCCTAGATCTATAAGTGACACATCTGCAGTTCTTGCTGTAAAGTTGCAGCTCCATCAGCTATGATTATCTTCTTTGATTTTAATGCCCATCAATCTTTACCAGCTGTAGCAGCCACTGCTTGATAAAACTTTGCCACGAAGTCTGCTTCCCTGACCTCTGACTGCCTGACAAATTCATCGTGCTGCTGCTCAGCCCAACCTCTAAAGCCTGATCCCAAGGACGTAGCTGGCACTCAACGATACAAGGTGGTCGATTTGCTCCAGACACACTAAGCTGCTCCAGACCTTCCAGCGGTGGCTGTAATTTTCCTGGCACTGACTTAGCTACCAGGTCCTCCTGTAAGAAACAGTCAATCTGGGGACCTGACCAACAGGTAAACCAGTGAAGAATGCACTTCGTCTCCTGGGAAGTGATGTAAGACGTTGGGAGAGGGGAAGAGTTGGTAATACTGTCTGGTACTGAGGGTAAGGGAGAAGAGAAGGAGAGTGGCTTTGAAGAGCAAGATGATTCCAGTGACATCCTTCCTTTCTTCTCACAGGGCACCTGGGGACTGTCACAAAAGTGTTAAACTCCAACTGTTGGCGCTGCTTCCATGTTTCCTGAAAACTCTCTCTATATGCATCATTTTAAATTAATATACTATTCTCATATATACTGCATATATTTTTTTATCAATCTCCTCTGACAGACATTTAGTTGTTTCTTGCTGTGGATTTGGTCTGTTTTTGCGATTTAAGCTTTTTTGATGATAAAAATCATCTTTATGAAACCACTTGGTGAAAGATGAGCACATTTTTTAAAGATTTTTTTATTTATTATTCACTAGAGACACACAGATAGAGAGAGGCAGAGACACAGGCAGAGGGAGAAGCAGGCTCCATGCAGGGAGCCTGATGTGGGACTCGATCTCAGGACTCCGGGATCATGCCCTGAACCAAAAGCAGACTCTCAACCACTGAGCCACCCAGGCATCCCAAGATGAGCACATTTTTAAGGCTCTTGATAGTTAACATCAGAATCCTTAGAAGTGCAGCAAGTTGCCCTTTCCTGCGAGGTCATGAGAGCCCCACTTCTCCATTCTCAAACCCACATTGGGTGTCTGTCATCAGTCATCTTACTTTGGCCAATCTGATGGGTGGAAAAAGAATATGTGCTGCTTCCCTCAATTTTGAGTCATTTCAATTTGATTATTTTCATTAGTGGGAGTGGATACCTTCTCACATGTATAGTGGTCATTTCTATTTCTTCTTTTTTTGTGAAGGACTTCAGCATTATTTTCCATCTTGGGGAGGTGGGACAAGAAATGCCCTGCACACCTCTACACTGACCTATTACACTACTGCCTGTTTCTTAAGGCTAGCCAAAGGGACTCCACAACCATGCAATCTTTTCTAGAACGTCTCCGCCACAAGTAACCTCAGCTAACTTCTCAGAGGCCCTTTTGTAAAACTATCCTTGTGGCTTTACCATTTTACCTTGTTCTATGGTTATATACATCACCATCCTTCCTCTTCTCACTTCCTTTTCCTATTCAGTCAAAATGCTAAAGAAGAGAACAGAGCAGTCAGAAGAGTGCATGCCATTTAAATACATATTTACTGTGTCTCTATTGGTAGCAAAGTAGATATAATTATAGACACTACCACTTATTGACTTATGTATTAGGCCCAGATCTGCCATGTGCAGTAACAAAATAACACTGAATGTCAGCAATTAAACCCAACCCAACATAGGACCAATGGCCTTTCTTCATCTTGTAACTCTGCTGTCTGAAACACATCAATTCCAAGGTTTTCTTGACAGGGAAGGAGAAAAATGAGGGAGACACACAGGCAGTTAAATATCTTGGCTTAGAAATGACATGCACGTCTTCTCTAACAGTCCATTGGCCAGAAACTAGTGATTTGGTCCCTATCCGATTGCAAAGACGACTGGGAAACCAAAGGAGCACAGGGATACTTAGTGAGCATTACCTGTCTCTGCCGTAATAAGCTTCAATGTTTCAGGAATTTCATAAGCATAAACCCGCATGTACCTATAATCTAGGTAATTATAATTATCTCAGTCTTCCACCTGACAACAGGAAGTTCAGAGAGGTTAAGCAACTTGCCTAGGATCACTCTGCCAATAAGTGGTAGAGCTGGGATTTAAGCCCCATCAGTATGATTTTGAACTCCCTACTCTTAAGGAGTAGATTATGAAAATTTTATTTAGTAAGTTGCATGAAGAGAAGCTCCAAATAGAAAAAAAAAATGTGTGAGGTCTTAGGCCCTACATGGGTGAGTGATCTCTTCCCGACAGAAACGCAGCGCGTAGCTTCTCTGCACATAGTCTGTACCTACCCACAGACTGAGTGGTAAGGTCCAAACCAGACTGTGCATTGAAAAAAAATAATAAATCATGATTCTTATTCTATTAGGAAACTGTGTATTCATCTCCTGATAGCAACTAAAGTGAAAATGGCTGAGAGCAATAAAAATCCATTTTGCTATTTAGTACAGTTTGTCAGACTAGAGAAATGGGATTGAATTTCAAAGCCACAGGCAAGCTGGCTGCAATCTGTGGCTACACAGTTGATGGGTTTTTTTCTTCTTTATTTACAACTCTTTTGATAAGCCTTCAGCAAGTTACATAGGTTGTTCTAGTTGTATCTCGTTTGACTGGATTAGAATACTTGATGACAGTTTGGATAAGTTTGAGGCAGATGGTTCTTGACATTTTTCATGGCATCAGTTACAAACCATGCAAGAAACTCTTTCATCCTTTGTTTATCCTTCACTTAGAAGCCACTATAGTAGATCGTTAAACTTTCATTTTTCACAGTGCTGATTAAGGCATACTACAAGGCAGATGTTATTCCGTACCATTTTTAACAATTTACATTTAGCACCAAAGCTGGCTTTGTACTTGTTCCAGTGGATCAATTCACTTTTTTAAAACTTCAAGGTCAATCTCTGAAATACTGTGACTTCCTTAACAATCAAATGTTTCGTAAACTTCTCTTGGTTACAGAAGCCCTGCTACTATTCCATTTATGTGTATTTGCTAGTCAACACACACACGATGATTCAATAGTTCTCTTCCTCAACAGAGTAAGAGCATTATTCAAGAGGCAGTGCACAAAACAAAGGGTCTTTAAAAAAAAAGAATCAGTATATAACCTATCAGAATTTCTTAATTTTTCTAAAGCAGTTCTCGAATCAGAAAAGGTCAATAGTCCTGAAACACTAGAGTCATTGCACCTCACACCTGAGATGCAGAACAAAGAGTAAGAAGTATTTCTCTTTCCTTTCTCATGATTTAGTGATTTAGTAAATTAACACTCTATTTAGTTCAACCTAAGAGAAATAAGAGGATACAAGCATCTTTAGATAATGACAAATAGGCTTATTTAACACAAATTGTAACAAAATTTGATTGTACCTTAGGAAGGCACAGCCTTTCACTTTTTCTTTCCTTCTAGAATAATTTCAAAGTAGATTCTGTTTATAAACAAAAGGTATCCTGCTGGGGCGGGGGGGGAAACGTGTGTGGAAAATCCTGAAGACAGTCCACATAAAATATGCTGAAATGTATTCCTCACTTATTAGAGAAAAAAAAACCAAAAAAACACCTGAGACAGGATGAAGAGTCATGCAAGGTGGAGTGCTATTTCTTCAAAAAGGAAACAGAACCACAACATAATGACAAATGAGTAAACAGTAGTATCCATGACCTTCATTCTACCGCTGGCAGAACCAATGCACAAACAAACAACTTTAAGGGCTAAATGGGACCTTGAAAGATCATCCAGTCTAGCCTTTGCACTAAAATAATAGGAAACCTAAACTCCTTCCCTCCTCTTACCTGCAAGGGCAAGAGGTGAGGATGTGCACTGCAAATAATGTGATTTGTAGAAATAGTATTTCCAGAGATTTAGATCAATGTCTGTGTAATGCAAAGTAACTATCATCCGAACAACCTGTTGGCTAATGAGCCTCATTTAATGCAGAATCTGGAAGCTGTAATAAACAAAGGAGGACTGATGAAGATTTGCATATGAGTAGGCAAGGGAATCTGCACAGATCAAGTGCACTTAGAAAAGTGTTTCTCTTCCTTTGTGTGTGTGTGTGTGTGTGTGTGGGTGTGTGTGTGTGTTTTAGAGAGGAAGAGGGAGACAGAGGAGAGAGGAGAGAGGCAGAGGGTGAGAGAGAGAGAGAATCTCAAGCCGACTCCATGTCTAGTGCAGAGCCTGATCTCATAACCCTGGAATCATGACCTTAGCCAAAATCAGGAGTCAGGCACTTAACCAACTGAGTCACCCAGGCGCCCCTTTCTTATTGTGTTTTCTTGCAAAATAGTATTTACGTTTGCTGGTGTGTAGTTGTGAAAATCAGTAATGAAAAACCTCACTAAAAACTGACCTGGGGATCTCTGCAGGGAGCGCTCTCCTACCTTCCACCTACAGTCAATTGCAGACCCAATAGGAAGAGATGGACATGACCTTAAAGGGACTTGACCTTGCATGTGGATACTACTGTGCTATACTAGAGGGAGAAAGAGATGATTTCCACATCCTACCCTCACCACCCCCTCCCCCACCACAACAGCTCAACCAGTGAAAAGCCACTACTCTGAATTTTGAATTCCCAGTTTACTGCAATGGACTTGTAGTTCATAATATCCTTCCAAGCTTACCCCTTTTCTCTTGAAAAAAGAGTGCCTCTTCTTTGTTTCCTGGATTTGCCTGTGGTTTTGTCCTGGGTCGCAATTCTCTTTTATTGCTAAATAAACCCATCTTTTGATGGTAAATAACTGGCAGTGTCTATATTTAAGGTTAACAAGTTACAGTTTTGGGGATCCCTGGGTGGCTCAGTGGTTTGGTGCCTGCCTTTGGCCTGGAACACAATCCTGGAGTCCCGGGATCGAGTCCCATGTCGGGCTCCCAGGATGGAGCCTGCTTCTCCCTCTGCCTCTCTCTCTCTCTCTATGTCTATCATGAATAAAGTAAAATCTTTAAAAAAAAAAAAAAACAAGTACAGTTTTTCATTTACATTAACCTCCCAATAAACAATTGAAAGGAGGTTGTATAGAGAATAAGGGAAGCAGAAATAGGGGAGCTCTTTTAATATACATATTGTTATTATTCAGATATCACAAGGCCACAGATCAGAAGAAATTGCCATTTAAAAGATAATTTTGTGGGGCACCTGGGTGGCTCAGTTGGTTGAGTAGCTAACTCTTGATTTTGGCTCAGGTCATGATCTAAGGGTCCTGGGATTGAGCCTGCATGGGGCTCTGTGCTCAGCAGGGAGTCTACCTAAGATTCTCCAGCCCTCTTCCTCTGCCCCTTACCCCCACTGACTTGTGCATGCATGTGAACGCATCCTCTCTTTGTTTCTCTCTCTCTCTCTCTCTCTCAAATAAATAAAGAAAATCTTAAAAAAAAAAAAAAAAGAAAGAAAGGATAATTTTGTTATACTAACAGGTTCTAAGAGGAGGGAGACCCAGTACTGGGAATAGTGAAGAGCAAGTAGGGAAGCACCAGGTTGGTCAGGAGGCAGGGGAAACTGCACAGGAGCCTTTATTGTGGTTTCTGAGGGAAGAAATAAGTGAGGCTGAGTAAGGCATCTTGGGATTGGTTAGTTTTCCTCATTTCTGGGGCATAGGGCTGCTAGTGGTTTGGTATCTGGCTCTGGGGTGATTACAGCAGACACATAGTGGCCTAAAGAATGAAAGCCTCATAAAGGAGATGTTTGGGGGTGGGGGTTCTAGATGGGTTGGTCTGTGTTGGCAAAATGCAGTCCCAGAAGAACTGATTATCATCTCTAGGAAGTTACTAACCACAAGTAGTTGGATGGGTGGTCCTTCCAGGGTCAGCAAGGCCCCAGATGTTAAAGCATCAGAATATACAAATACAAGAAGTGGTTAATATAGGAGTATGGATTTTCCTGACCCATTGGCTAAGCTAGGCCACGGACACTGAGACGGGGGCTTCTAAATTCCAAGTGGGGATTGGTGAGGATGGACGGGTGTTGTGGGCTGAGCCAGGAGCAGGAGGCAGAGCATACAACACCTGCTAGTAACTGCCAAGAGGATAACTCAGGAGTTTATTAGCCTATCTATTACTGTATACAAACTACTCCACGACTTAGTGGCTTAAAACAACAAATATTTACTCATGGCTTCTGAGGTTCATGAATCCAGGCACAACTTGGTTAGGTGTCTCTGACTCAGCGTCTCTCATGAGACTGCAATCAGGTGTTAGAGGCTGGTGTTGCTGTCATCTCTAGGCTGGACTGAGGTAGGGTCTGCTTCCAAGCTCACTCAGCGTCTATCGGCAGGCCCCAGGTGTTTGCTGGCTGTTGCTGGAGACATCAGTTTCTTGCTCTGTGGACCACTCCAGAGAGCTATTCACAACGTGGCAGGTTGTTTCTCCCAGAGCCAGGACTCCAAGCTAGTGCAATGGACAGTGAGAGTGTGTAAAGAGGTCGAGCAAGATGGAAGCCAGAGCCTTTTGTAATCTAATCTTGCAAGTGACATCCAGTCACTTCTGCTGTGTTCTAGTGGTTGGAAGTGAGTCACTAGATCCACTTCACATTCAAGGGCAGATTACACACAAGATGTGAATACCAGGAAGCAGGGACCACGCGGGGTGGGGGAGGGCTGGAGGGTCATTGCATAGGTTGCCTACCACAAGTGAACAGAAATCTGAAAAACAAAAACCCAAACCCCAAACAAACAAATACAAAATCTCCTCTTCCTGATTATGTGATGGAAGAAAGTAGTCATCATGCTCTACTTATAATTAATAATGGGATTATAATTGCTCCCATTTTACAGTTGCATCTGGGGAGAAGTAACAACTAATCCCTTTAGATGATGTTAGTAGGGCTAAATGCCAGCACCTAGGCTCTATCACATAATCGCTTTCAACACAATAAATGGAAGTTCATAGTCTGACAATTCATAATGCCCTGTGCAAAGGGCTAATTAACATCTAACGAGATGTGCAAACTCAGTAATAATCTTAAATACAAAAATAAGAACAAAGAGCATTGATGCTATGGTGTTTTAAACTTTCGGCTTGGCAAAGATGAATTGGATTGCTATCACCCAGTGTTTGGGAGCATATGGAGAAAAGACACTCTCATACCCTGGTGAAGGGAGTACAATGGCTATGAAATTTTGGCAGGCAATTTGGCAATACCCATCAAAAGTTAAACGTGTGCAGACCCGTTGATCCAGCAATTCAACTTCTGGAAATTCAACTCAAGGAAATAATCAGATAAGCACATGCAGGACTATATGAATAACCATTGCTACGCTATTGAAAATAGATAGATTGATAGATAAAAACAATCAGAGTGTCCACAAACGATGGATAGGTTGGATGAATTATAGATTAGACAAAATATAAGTATTCACTACAATTGGCAATTTACATCTCTATTATTGACAAGGAAAATATTAAAATATTGCTGGAAGAAACCAGCCGAAATATGAAAAAGGAGACAGTGATTCCACACATAATTGGAAAGTTTTATTCTAAAATGTTAATTTTGGGAAAAAAAAAAAACCTAAAATGTTAATTTTGTTTTCTGATAGGATCTGGTGATCAGAATTTTTTCCTATTTGTCTGTATATTCTTGCATTTTTTACAGTAAATATGCATATATTTTAAAACAGGAACTAAATAATAGAAGTCAATTATTTTCATGGCCCTAAACTGAGAATATCGTCCCTAAGCTGAGAAGAGCAACTGATTTTATTTATTGACTTTTAAAGGAAAGGTTAACCCAGTCAACATCCATTCTCAGTTCATTAAGCATCACGGAGACAACATTTGTAATGAACAAAGGCCTTGTAGTGTCAACATCGTGAGCTTTCTTTTGGCCAACCATAAGTAGAAGGTCTAAGGGACACTTTCTGGAGCTCAACAACCACTGAAAAGCTTTCCCCAACTCAAAACACGTTTGAATCAGTTGGAAGAGCACCTTTCCAAGCAATAAGCTGTTGCCTAAATATTGTAATAATTGTCTTGAAAAACAGTTCATTAAACCTTGTGCACTTGATTTTTCATCCCTCATGTATCTGGATCTTTCCTATCCCAGACTCAGCTACAAAATGGGCTTCTTCTTTCACTCTGAACCCAAGCCAAGAAGACATCTGTGCTCTCAGCCCTTCCAATATATTCCATCTGCTTATTTCCCCAAGTCCAGAGCAATATGGAATTTACTGTGCTGGCTTTTGTATATACCCTTAAGTCATGTTGCTTTTTTAAATATGACTTTTCTAGAATTACAATTTTTATAAGGAAATCCCAGCACTTGAATGTTCCCATTTGGACAATAATAATTGGAAATCAGGTTGGACTATTGCTTTAACTAGCACAGACATCAAAACTTACCTTCTCTACAAAGGTCTGTGAAATGAGCTTGCCATCAGAAGGTACTCCAGTCAACCAATTTCCTGCTGCTAAGTTAAGCCAGCAGCATCTTCTACCTAAATAGAACAGAATGGTGTCTTTGGAATGAAGGAGACATTTGTTTGACGTTCAGCTTGCCGTGCAGAGAAGACATAGGTCAGGCTGTCCTTTTGACAAATCAGCCCTAAGGAACAAATCTTAGAAACAATAAATATATCATATGTGTTCCATAATGGAATAGAAAAATAGCCCTACTCACTGATCTCCTGTCTGCTTTGTAAATAGGGGGGGGTACCCCTCTTATTTATAGGAAAGGAGGAATTTAACTTATTTTCACGATTAGATAACATTCTCTCATAATTTTTCAAGTTATCATGAGACAATTTGATGCGGATTAATGTACGTCTGGTTTTTATCACCTAGATGAAAAGCGTATCAGCACTAAGATGGGTATAGGAGACATCCCGTGATTTAATTATACTAAACAATCTTGTGCTTTAGTACACAAAAGATAACAGTTAACATACTGCTAAACATTCACTGATATACAAGTCATGACAAAGATAAAAGATTTCATTCCAAAGGAAAAATACACTTAAGGAGAAAAGGCTGTCAGGAGGTTTTGAAAGAGAAGTGAAACAAAAATTAATAGTGGAGATGTGGAGTGCTCATGTAGGGATGTGATTGGGGGCACGGTATCTGTTTCAATATTCCATTCTCTTCCTTCTTTCTACTCACACTCTTAAGTTCCTGCTTTTCCTTACCCTACAGGATTTGTATAAGGCCTATGTTCGTATCCCACATTAACCCTATTCTTTACCTTTGGAATAGGCCTTATCATTTGATACACCTTCAGAGAATTTTCCCTCCCTAAAAGTGCAAAGGAAACCTCACAATCGCCAATGCCCATTTGGGTGCATCGGCGCATTCTTTTTTTTTTTTTTTTTTTTTTTAATTCAGGAGAGACACAGAAAGATAGAGAGGCAGAGGGAGAAGCAGGCTCCATGCAGGAATCCTGATGCGGGACTCAATCCCAGGCCCTTGGGATCGCGCCCTGAGCCAAAGGCAGACGCTTTTACCACTGAGCCACTCAGGCGTCCCCGTTCTCTTTTCCCATACTTGGTACATCCTGGTTTGGACAAGCTAACATGGAACCCCTCTAACTCACTCTAAGATTCATTGAGGTTGAATGAAGTAAGAGACAGAAAAAGAGGTGCCAACAGCCTCTAGCCTGTCCTAGCTTCTCCCTGCATGCAACTCTTCTTCCTGACCACGGGTTTGACTCACGGTGACTCTGGTTCACCGTTAGACACAGAGACAGCAGTTGATGCTATAACAACCTTTTCTGGGCCTTACTTCTCCAGCTCATTCCATGTTTTGTAAGATCTAATCCCCCAGTACATTCTGTAGTCCATTGTACTCACAGTGATTCTGCTCCTTAGTTGAACCCCAACGGGGACAGCCATTACCTGGTTCTGACTGTGGTTAACCCCAAAAGAAGACCATCAGGTCATTCTTAAAGTGGCTGAGGCCACAGGAAGTGATAATCCTGGAGGAATAGTGATTCTGGGGAGCCATGAAAACTGCCACAGCAGCAGCTATGGTTAGGTGTCTAATGCATAGCCCCCAATCTCCTTCCCTTTTGCCTGTGTTGCCTTCCCAGCTCACCTAGCAATGATGGATGGCCATTTCACCCAGTCTGGCCAATGAAAGATAAGCAAAAGTTGGCAGGGGGACTTTAGGGAACATGACTTTGCTTCCTAAGAAAAGGAAGGGGAATGACTAGAGTTATAGATTCCAGTCTTTTCTCTTTCTTCCTGCTTTGAATTCATTCATGATGGCTGGGACTATAGCAGCCATCTTAGGGCTATCGTGCAGAAAGACTGAGGAAAAGTGCCAATAATGCAAAGAATAATAGAGTAGAGAGGTAGAGCCTGGGTCCTTCATGAGATCAGTGAGCTATCAGACCTAGCCTAATGCTGCATATCATTGAGCTTCCTATTAAATAAATAATGCACGTCTTTATGATAAAGCCAATATTATCTGAGTTTTCTGTCACATACTTGTTGCCAAGTGCATTTCTTATCTATACATGTGTCATCAGGCATATAATTAATGAGAAAAGAAAAACAGGACAAAAAAAGGAAATTTATTGAGTAGCAACTATGTGTTAGACATATGTTGGGCATTTTCACACACATTCTCCTATTTAATCCTCACGATTACTTGGGAGGGTAGATACTGTCTATATTTACTAGAGGAGGGAATTGAGATACAGAAATTAAAAACTTGCCCAAGATCAACTAATGTGTGGGGCCATAACTTGTATCTTCTGATTCAAAGAGCAATTTAGTCTTATGAGGCCATGAACAGGTGAGACATGTCCTTTACCCTTCAAGGAAGCACCTTTAGGATTACTGGAGAGATGTTAGAAATGTAGATTTTGTCTTCTTGGAGGTTATAGGATGAAATTGGTGTGAAGAAGTAAGGGCTAATAATCAGAGATAACTAAAAACTTGAACGGTCTTTCTTAGAAGGTACCAAGTTTCTTCATCAAGGGAAATATTCCCATTTAAGTAAGACAGATGATCATAAAGGGCCCCTGTAAACAAATTCCAGCATTGGGTAAGGGAGTGGTATCGATAGTTTCTGAGATCCAGTGACTTTTCAGAGATGTCAAGGTTTTTTCCAATTTATTCTGACTGCCATGTTTCTGAATTGGAGTTGTTCTTTCTAGTGCCTCATCATGAAGATGCTATCCTTGAGAGAATGGGAAAGCAAAACCCTTCTCTGGTTTCTTTGTTTCTTTTTTTTTTCTTTTAAGATTTTATTTATTTATTCATGAGAGACAGAGAGAGAGAGAGGCAGAGACATAGGCAGAGGGAGAACAGGCTCCCTACAGGGAGCCCAATGTAGGACTCGATCCCAGGACCCCAGAGATCATGACCTGAGCCAAAGGCAGATGCTCAACCACTGAGTCACCCAGGTGCCACCCTTTTCTGGCTTCTGGCTTAGAAAATAGAACTTTTCAGGCAGCCCTGGTGGCTCAGTGGTTTAGAGCCGCATTCAGCCCAGGGCCTGATTCTGGAGACCCAGGATTGAGCCCCACATCAGGCTCCCTGCATGGAGCCTGCTTCTCCCTCTGCCTCTGTCTCTGCCTCTCTATCTCTGTGTCTCTGATGAATAAATCAATAAAATCTAAAAAAAAAAAAAAAACTTTTCCATGCATCAAGGCCATTCCTTAGGGAAAAATCAAAATGACTGACAACTCATTAAGTTGGTAAAGTGGCACCAACTCAATTTAGAGACATGGAGAGGTCATAAGAGGCTGGATATATTTTATAGTTCATTACATCAAAGAAAATAATTTCTGGGGCCACCTGGGGGGCTCAGATGATTAAATGTCTGCTTTGGCTCAGGTCATGACCTCGGGGTCCTGGGATGGAGTCCATGTCAGGCTCTCTGCTCAGTGGGGAGTCTGCTTCTCTCTCTCCCTCTCCCTCTCCCCTGCTTGTGCTCTCTCTCTCTCTCTCTCTCAAATGAATTTTTAAAAATCTTAAAAAAAAAAGAAAATAATTTCTGGTCAACCACAAGTGTATTTTCCCTTTTCTCAAAACAAACATATACAAAACAAATCATAGACCCAAGGAATGACAAAGGGAAAAAGTATTTCCTATTAACAGGACTTTAAATTATTTTAAATGAAGTTTGGGCAAAGGATCAAATTGGATTTGTAGATAATGATGATCTTTCTTTCCTGGTTCAGAACAAAGATAAAAGAGAAGCAACTTGGGAAAGTAAAACCATTTTGACATTCAGTCCTGAAGATCATTTTGAAAATAATCTCTGAATCTTTAGAGATGCCCATTAGGGTATCAATGAAATTTAAGAGGTCTTTGAGATTGTATGAAGGGATTCCTTCTTCATTCTTGGGAATTCATAGAAGCTTGATTCAGTTTATTGAGTTCCTACTACATGACAAGCAACTAAAAACTATCCCCCAACCCCCAAAAAAGTTTGAAAAGAATACGAATATATACAAGATAATGAACAATGGGATAAACAAATATAGAAGGATTTCAGAAGCAGAATAGATCATATATATTGTTTCTTTGTGCAAACAGCCCTATACTTCCCTTCTATAACCCTTCAACATAACTCGCATTTTTCTCATTTTTTAAAGATTGTATTTTTAGGTAATCTTTACACCCAACATGGGGCTTGAACTCATAACCCCAAGATCGAGAGTCCCACGCTTCACCATTTGAGCCAGCCAGGTGCCCCTCGGTTTTCCCATTTTTATGTCTTAGGATAAATGCCATCTCTGACCACTCTGTTGGATTTGGGTATTGTTTCCCTATTCTCCACTGAGACACCATGTTTATTTCTAGTTAGCATTCATTACAATTTAAAATTTTATATTTATTGTTTGCTTGATGATATATTTTCTGTTGTCTTCCCTTTATAATATTATCTTCAAGAGGGCAAGAATGGTATCTATATTACCGGAACTCTCACACAAGGTTTGGAATTCAGTAGGCATTCGCTAAATGTTGGATAGATGGATGGATTAGATGGATGATGAACAAATGGGAAAAAGCTTTACACTGGTGATTTAATCAAACCTTGAAGGACGTGCAAATTTTGGCAATTGAAGACTCTAAGGGCTGGGGAAGGATGCATTGTAGGTATAATGGACGGCATGCAAAAAATGGCATTGAGGGGGGAAAGTAGGTCAATGACATTAGAGAAACAATGATTCCTACATGATGTGATTAGATTTCCCTCTTCAATTCACCACCATTGTGGTCATTTGGAATGGGTAGGCAATGGAGTAGGAGCAGAACAGGAAACATCAGTTAATTTATCTTTGGTTAATTACATCATTCAGACTGTCATTTGTCACTTACAATTTCTTGCAATTTTTTTTAAAAGTACACAAATACTGTACAAATACATTCCAGTAGTAAAAAAGATGCCTTCCCCTCCCAGAGTTAAGCCCTTAACCATTGGGAGAGGATACACCCCCAAATTTCTCCCATGCATTTGAAACACTCACAACTGCACACGTATGTTCACATGTAAGCACCTGTACATGGACATCCATGCATGTGCACACATCCATTCACAAATACACACATATACAAACAAAAATTTATGATAAATCTATTGTAGGCAGGAATAAGCTCAGTGTTAACAGCTGAGAGTATGGAGGCTCCTACTCTATTCACCATGGGGACTCGTCACGGGATTTGGGCTTGACCATTCCCCACTCAGAAAGTAGGGCTTCCCTCATCAACCTCAGAGGCCCTCAGCTTTCTTAGACACAGGTGGAAAATGTAATTTAAGAGCACCACACTTGGCAGGAAATGCTGTGGCACTGTCTTCAGTGTGTCTGTATGCATCTGTACACATCTGTACACTTTCCTTTCAAGTCCTAGAAAAGTTCTCTAATTCCTATTAGTTTTAGGAACTGACTCTTTCCAGCACCCCCAAGTCCTGACCTCACTTACTGCACTTGCCCCAGTCTGAAATCCTATGGACTGCTGCCATTCAGGCAAGAGAATTTCCTAAGCTCCTCTGACTCCTCTCCACATTCCTTTACCCACCGTTACCTCTTCTCTCCCCAGGGCTTTGTACAACAAGGTGATTGCTGGTCATGGAGCAGAAATGAGAGAGGTCCCTGGGAATGGGCCCCAAATGACCGAAGAGGCTCCCATGAGCTCTCTAAATGTGGCGCACATTCCACTCGGCTACATATCAGCTGCCCAGAACAGACACAACGTAAGGCCTCAGAAACGAACCCAAGCTCTTCTAATAAAACAAATATTTCACAGTTCATTTAATCCAAGATATTGAAAGACCTGCAGAACCTCAGGGTTGCCCTCTCCCCTGGGATGCTGCTGTGTTTGAGTAAATACAGATGCTGCCCCCTGCCCAGCTCAGCAGCTGCCTTGCCAGCACCAGCCTTCCTGCTCTTCTGTTTGTCTTCTGGAATCGTGGCTGGATTCAGTCCAAAGGAAGTGCAGATAGGGCTCTCTACTTGCATGTTCCTGGTCATGGATAGTTACAGAAAAGTAGGCTAAAGAATAACTAGGGATGCCCATGAAAACAAACATGAACTTTACTGGCCACTCGCTATTTACTGAGCGCCTATTCTGTGCCAGGCACTGTCCCAGGTGCTGCAGATACGGTGGTAAACAAGACAGACAAAAAAATCCCTGGTTTAATGGAGCTGAGGTTGTAACGAACAGAAGAGACAATAAATACATAAGACATAGTATGTCATTTGGTAATGAGTTCTGTGAATAAAATGACTGGAGAGTACTGGGAGCTGTGGAGTGGGACAGGGAAAGATCCCCTGAGAAAATGATATTGCAGCGAAGACCAGAGGGAGATGAGGGAGGGAGCCATGTAGATATCTGGGGCAGGACTTTTCCAGGTGGTGGCAACAAGTTCAAAGACCTCGCTTGGGGACACCAGTGTGGGCAGAGGGGCATGAGCACAGGAAGGATGTCCACTGATGAACTTGCAGAGCAGTAATCAAGCTTAAGGACTTTGGGTTTGAATTACCTGGCTCTAAATCAACTTCAAAAGAAAAGTTCCAAAGCAACTTGCAGCTCCGGAGGGAACATTTAAGAAGAATCCATAGACATCCCGCCCCGTCCTTCTCCTGGGGACTGTTCCGTTCTCTATCATGGATAGCTACCAGAGGAGCTGCCTTGGCCTGGCCTAACACTGGCCATGTTCATACCATTCAAAAGGAGGCACTGGCTCAGGAATAGGCCACTAAGTTATCTCCCTGAGAATCTGTTAGACTGAAGACTCAGAGGCTAGAAATCAGACCCTCTCTCATGACAGAAGCTTTCAGGTAGAAATCTTAACATGAAGAGATGAGCACTGGGTGTTATACTATATTCTGGCAAATTGAATTTAAATAAATAAAATAAAAAGAAATCAATATGTCTCACTTCAGTAGACTTGGTTTATAAAATAGATTCATTTTCCTGTTAATAAAATCAATGACTCTGAAAAAAAATAATAAAAACTTAAGAGTTGGGGGTGGCCATGTTTTCTACTTTCTGGTTATGATGGAACACAAAGCAGAGAATAGCAAAACAAAACAAGAAACAAAAAACCAAGAACAGATTATTTCAACTTGTATTCAGTGTAGTTTAATTTATATTCAGTATTCAAGTGCCTGATGAATTCTATTTATATCCCTCCCTCCCTACAGTTACTTTATTTAATCCTTCCTTGGATGCAGAGATACATGCAATAAAGCACCTAGAACCTGCTGAAGACAAAGGCCAGGTCTCAGGGAAGGAAAGCAGAGCACAAATCTATAGTGGAATTGGAAATTAGTGTAAGCCCCACATGGCGTTGCAAATCTTTTTTTTTTTTTGCAATTCTTGATCACAAGACACAGAAACATCAGCCTGCCATCACCATGCCTCTACCTTTTCTCCGCTGATAAAACCATTGAATCCAATCATATTGGTCTCAATGTTTTCTTGCCCTGAAAAGGAGACCCACAGGTGTGGTAGCCGAGGTGAAAGTGGAGATCATGTTGGATTGGCTCTAGATAAGCAATCCTCAGACCTACAGATCATCTAAATGACATGAGAAGCTATCTGCCAAGACAGATGTCTGGCCATCACCCCAGACCCACTCTGTTGGCCTAGCTTGGCCAAGGATTCAAGCACCTAGGTTTTCCAAATGCTCCCTAGAGTTAGTAATAATCTGGTAAGGGACCCCTGGGTGGCTCAGTGGTTGAGTTGAGCCTTTGGCTCGGGTTATGATCCCGGGGTCCTGAGATGGAGTCCCGCATCAGGCTCCCCACAGGGAGCCTGCTTCTCCCTCTGCCTGTGTCTCTCATGAATAAATAAATAAAATCTTTAAAATAATAATAATAATGATAATAATAATAATCCGGTAAGTATATGAAACTATTTGGTCAGAACTTAGCCTGTCGCTATGCAGAGAAAATGTGAAAATCAGCAAGTATGGGAATACAGTCCATTCCAGCACATTGGCCTATTGGCTGTTCCTTGAACATGTCATCTCAGGGCTTTCGTATTCACCATACCCTTCGCCTGGGACATCCCTCCACCAGACAGTCTTTTGCTTTCTTTGTGTATTTCCTAGAATGTCACCTTATTGTGAGGACTTCTAGTATTTCAAACTCCCCCACCCTCAACATTTTCAGTACCCCCAGATTTCTTTCTACATGGTATTGATCATGCTCTAGTATGTTCTGTATCTTATTCCCTGTGTTGTGTATCATCTCTCTCTCTCTCTGCCTCAATAGAATGGAGGCTCCAAGGAGGACAGGAACTTGTACCTGATTTGCTCACTGCTCTCTCTCCAGGATCTGGAGTAGTCCTTGTGCTAGGGGCGGTGGTCAAATGTTTGTTGAGAGAACAAACATCTTCTTAGCCATGTTTCTGAGATGCTTAAGGATCCTGTTCTCAGAGTCATTTTAGTCCCTACAGTAAGGAACCAGATTTTCAACAAGTTAGTTAACCTTTTCCACAGCACCTAAGTGCATGCTCTCGTGCATCCAAACACATTTCTACATGCTTGAAAGGCACCTGAAAATGGTCATCTGGCTGAGACGGGGCAGACATTGGCCAACGCCAAGCCTGAGGCCAGCTGGTTGGGAACTGACAGGAAGATGAAATGAAAGTGTGCACCTGTGTCAGAGAGCTCCAGCTCAGGACGCTGCCCCACACTGAGAAAGCCTCCATAAGCCCTTGTCCTAGAGAGAAAGAGAAAGAACTTCCTCTCTGTCAGCTCCCCAGTAAGTGTCTGTTTTCTTTCAGAGTCTTTCTGGATGAAAAGCACCAGGGGAAACGTGTACTGAAAGTGGGGTACGGGGATTTAAAGAGGGTGATTGCCCATGTGCCTTTTGTATAAAGTGTTCCACATCTGTGTAGACAACTTAGCATTATCCAAATGTCTTCCAGGTAACATGAAACAGCCTCAAAGGCCTTTGCATAAGGGAATGGGTGGGTGGGGGGGAGGTGATTTTTCTGGCTTGGTATAGAGAAAAAGAAATGATTTCTGTGAGTGTAGGGCCCCCCCAATTTTTATTCTGATCACTTCCTTTTCAGGGGAAGGCTTCCAACACACATAAAGAGATTCACCTTTCTGCAAGTTACCACTGAGGGACTAGAGGTGGAAGTGAATCCGGAATGGAGGTGAGCTTTCAAGACTAATTCACTTTTTGTCTTCCAAAATGTAGGTGGGATATAAAATCTTGAGGATTTATCCTCAACCACAAAGTGACACACCCTGAGAGGCCCATCTCCAAGCTGGAAGTAGAATTTAACTGTAATACACATACCACAATATAAGGGACTTGGGGAAGCTTCCATGACTAATTTATAATTGGAGAGCAAAAAGAGAATAGGTGTTCTAAGCTAAAATAAATGCTTCAAACAGAATCAATAAGTGATGAGTGACTTTAAAAATGTCTATTTAATTAGGCTGCAAGAATATAAAAGGAGTCCGCACTCAGCTGGTTCTTGAATTCCATTAAGTTCTCTTTCCTCTCTAAAGAAATCGAAGTAAAAATCCTAGTGAGTACTCCACAGGTATGGTTTAATGCAAGGAAGGTGATATGAAATCCAATTAGGGGACCCAGACCTAACGAAATGGCCTTGATTCTGGAGAAAAAGACTATACATGTGTACCTTATGTATTTGTGCAGGTCGGGGTGGATGTGTTTAGTTAAAACGCAAAGTTTAAGGTAAGGAATTCAAGGCATAAAATGTTTTGTGATTTCTGGCATTGACTGATTCCTTCAGTTGTCTGAAAAACCGAGTCCCAGTTACAGAGGGTTAAAGTAAAAACTACCATGTTTTGGTCTTTCACCCAAGTTCCTTGAATGCTGCCATTACGTAGTGTCTTCCATTTCATTGGATTTTTCACCCAGAATGCAAATAATTTCTCTGGCACTGGTTTCACTTGGTCATGAGAGGTTAGGATTAGGGTGGGGACGGGGAAGAAATATTAACAGGACAATATAAGATTATTTTAGTTTTAGTATTCCTCCTAAATTTCTATTTCAGAGCCACTGTTACAGAAAGATAAATTACTTTTGTTTTAATTATTTTTAAAAGCTTTTATTTATTTGAGAGAGCGCACGAGAAAGAAGATAAGCCTGGGTGGGTGCACGGGGTGCAGAGGGGGAAGGAGAAGCAGATTCTTTGCTCACCAGGGAGCCCTATGCAGGGCTTGATCCCAGGACCCTGAGATCATGACCTGGGCTAAAGGCAGACCCTTCACCTACGAGTCACCCAGGCGCCCCTGTTTTAATTTAAAAGCAAGAACCTACCACATGCAGGCACAGGGATTGGTTCCTTTCATAGTATAGAAATTGGCATCCCCATTTTACAGAGGTTTAGAACTGGTGTGTGGTCTTTAATGCAGAATTATTATGTTTCAGTTACTATTAGTATGTGAA
The DNA here is from genome assembly GCF_048164855.1 of Canis lupus baileyi. NCBI lineage: Eukaryota > Metazoa > Chordata > Mammalia > Carnivora > Canidae > Canis > Canis lupus. The sequence continues at coordinate 63,881,014 of NC_132842.1, read as the reverse complement.
CACCTGCCCCATAGATAGCCTTGTAAACAACCTTTTTTTTTCATGTTTACACATTCTGTGAGTCAAATCCCTAAGGGCCCAGAAGGGACAGTGCGTTCTGACTCATAATGTCTGAGGCCTCAGCTGGGAGCTAGTGATGGCTCAGGATGACTTGGTGGCTGGAGTCTGGAATCCCCTGGAGGCATCTTCACTCACATCTAGCGGTTCACTATGGCCACCGGGTGGATTTGTTGGCTGCTGCCTCTACTCTGTGCACCCTGGGCTTCTGCACAGCATGGCAGCTCGAGGTGGTTGGACTCCTTGAATGGAGTCCTTGAAAGGCCCATGGGAAGTGCTTTGCCTTTTATTACCTTCCCTAGGAAGTCGCACAGTGTTACTTCTGCCAGACTCTGTTAGATCCAGTTGAGTCATAAGCCTGTCTGGATGCCAGAGGAGGGAAAAAGGGAGAGAGAGAGCATAATCTCTTCTTTCAATGAGAGTAGTGTCAAAGATTTTGTGGTCATTATTTTAAACCATCCCTGGAAGTAATAACTTTAAAGTTCCTCTTAGAGCAATCCTGCTCCAGTGATAGACTTTTACTACTCACGATATTCTAAGCATTATCTTTATTAGGAAGATATTTCAATGAAAAAGATTAAGAAGGATGAAATATTGGGGGAGGGTTTGCAAACTCAAAGAAGTACACAGACTATGCAGCTCATATGAGCAAATGAAAAAGGCCAACTTTTACTAACAGGGAGCTTCTCTCATCAAAGAGAAACTGAAGATCTGGAGTTTTGTGTGAAATCTCTTGATTTTTAAAAATGCTTTGCAGACAGGAAAAATATTACATACAAGTCACCAGTTTGCTATTCCTGTAATTGATAGATAATACTATTTTTTTTTTGTTCAATAAGTATCTAAGAACATGATTATCATTTGCCTGGGAATTTTCTGGGTCCTCTAAGTCAATGACAAGTTAATTCTTGCTCTTTATGAGGAATGGCTTTTCCCATATCATAAACAAAATTCCCTGGTTACAAGAAAATTAATTTACTCATATATTGAACATCGACTTTGTAGAAACAGAAATAACTGTCCATCTGTTCTAAAACTTTACAGAATCATTATTTGTTCCATTAGCTCCATAAATGGGCTGTCATCAGTAATTGTCCTGTGTACTGTGAACACCTCCACTGATATTACATCAAGCTGAACTCCCAGAGTTCTGAAAGATTAGCCAATCAGTATTCAAATGTTTTACGGCTACACTCACACATCTTGTGCCTTAAAATTAGAACATGTAAAAAGTAAAATGTTCCTTTTCTTTTATAATGAATATGCCCTCATCTACCATGATAAGTTATCCCAAGGGATATCTGAAAGCCAAGGGATAGCAAAATATTAGTAACCTTCTTGTCATTATAAGTTGTTTATTAAGAAATAAACTTCAGGGCTTTCCTCTCCAGCTGAGATGTAGTAACAGGGACCTTTTTTCCTGAAGTCACTCAAATACAGGAAAACTGCACTGGGTAGCAGTCAACAAGGCACAGTTGTTCCTGAAAAGCAGGAAACAAATGAGGGGAGTCTCACAGTTGCCCCAGCTTACTCCATTGAGAGAGTTTCCAGTCCCTGGTACAGGAAGGGGAAGCCCGTGGGAGCTGAGCAAATTCGCTACTTGAGGATCTGTAGGTGAGGGTCCAAGGAGAGCATGGCAACAAGAGTCCTCAGGGCAGAGAACCAGAAAGGAAAGTTACACAGAGATACATCTATAGAGATCAGGAGAGAGGCCTCCTGGAGAATTCAGCATATTATGGGCAAGTCTGGGATCCAATAAAAAATTACCAGGCATGAAAAAAAAGGAAAAATAGAATCCATTATGAGGGGGAAAAAAATCAACTCATTGTAACCAACCCAGAATTGGCCCAGATGCTAGAATTATTAGAAAAGGACCTGAAAATTATTATAACTGCATTCTAAATATTAAGCAATACTAGAGAAAAGGTTAAACATGCTGAGTAGAAATACGGACAATTGAAAAAGAAACCTAACAAATTAAGCCTGGAGAAATCACTACAGTGTGTAAAAGGACAAGTATACAGGAGGGGATTAATGACCAATGAGACATCAAGAAAGAAATTAGTGGATTTAAATAGACAAAAATGGAAACTATCCAAAATGAAAATGAGAAAGAAAAAAGAAGAAAAATGGACAGAGCATCAGCGAGCTGTGGTCCAACTTCAAACAATGTAATATGCGTGTGTTTTGCTGGAAGGAAGACAGGAAGAGAAAAAAAATACCTGAAAAAAAATCATAGCTACATATTTTCCAATTTAATAAAAACTACAAGCCCAGAAATCCAAGGAACTCTATGAACTCCAAGCACAAGAAACATGAAAAAAATATATACACCAAAGCACAAGATAATCAAATTTCTTAAAACTAGAAAAAACAAAGTATTAACAGAAGCCAGATTAAATAGACACAATACGTACGTACACAAGGAAAAAGATAAAGATGATGGTAGACTTCTCACTGGAAACAAGGCAAATGAAAAGACAGTGAAGCAACATCTTTAAAGTCCTGGAAAACAAAGCTACCAATTTAGAATTCTATAGCAACCAAAATATGTTTTGAAACCAAAGGCAAAATGAAGACTTTTTCAGACATCAAAAACAAACAAAAACACTACCTGATAGTCAGCTATGTCAGACATGTTAAAGAAAGCCCTACAGGCAGAAAGAAAAATGATACCAGGTAGAAAAACAGATCTACACAAAGAAATAATGAATGCTAGGAATGGTAACAATATTAATAAATATACTTTTTTATTATTTAAGTCAGTTAAAAAGAGAGACTAACCTGAGGTACCTGGGTGGCTCAGTCAGTTAAGCATCCAACTCTTGATTTTCACTCTGGTTATGACCTCAGGGTTGTGAGATGGAGCCACATGTCGGGCTCCTCGCTGGGGTGGAGACTGCTCAAGATTCTCTCTCTCCCTCTGTCTCTGCCCTTCCTCTACACTCTCTCTCCCCTCTCTAAAAAAATACAGAGAGAGAGAGAGACTAGCCCTACTTATCTTTAAGAATTTTTATAAAGCAGGAGCCCAGGTGGCTCAGCAGTTTAGCACCTGCCTTCAGCCCAGGGCGTGATCCTGGAGCCCCAGGATCGAGTCCCATATCGGGCTCTTTGCAGGGAGCCTGCTTCTCCCTCTGCCTGTGTCTCTGCGTCTCTGTGTGTCTCTCATGAATAAATAAATAAAATCTTTTAAAAAATAAAAATAAAAGAATTTTTATAAAGCTATAGTTATCAAGACAGTGTGGCATTGGCATAAAGCTAGACAAACCATAGAACAAAATGGAGTCCAGTAATAGACCCACACATGTATGGGCTATTGAATTTTGAGAAAGGTATAAACATACTTCAGTAGATGGAAGTCAGTCTTCTACAAATGGTGCTTTATCAATTAGATATTCATATGCAAAAAAATTAGGTCAATCCATACTTCACACCATATATAAAAATTAACTCAAAGCACGTCATAGACTGATTATATAAAAGCTAAAGTTATAGAGCTTCCAGAAAGAAAAAAAAAATAGAGGGGAAAATCTTTGCAACTCTAAGTTAGACAAGGATTTCTTAGCTGTGATACTAAAAATGCAATTCATTAAAGGGAAAGTTGGTAAGTTGATTTCCTCAAATTACAAATCTCTACTGTTCAAAGGACGCTCATTGTTAAAGAGAATTGAGGAAAAAACTACTGGCTGGGAGAATATATTTGCAACCGGATATGTGACAAAGGATATATGTCCAGAAGAAATAAAGAGCTCTCAGAAAGCAATAAGAAAATAACAAGCAACCCAATGAAAAAAATGGCAAAAGGCCTTATATCTGTCCTCTCCTCTGTATCCCCGCTGCAATTTCCCTACTCTGAGTGTCTTTCATTTCTTCAAGCCCAGATCTGAAAGGCTGTTACTGTTCAGCCTCTGAGATAGCCCCACGGCAATCTATTCTCCCAACAGCAGCCAGAATCTTCATTTAAAAATGTAAATTAGAGCTGCCTGGGTGGCTCAATGGTTGAGCTTCTACCTTCAGCCCAGGGCGTGATCCTGGGTCCTGGGATCAAGTCCCACATCAGGTTCCCCTCATGGAGGCTGCTTCTCCCTCTGCCTGTGTCTCTGCCTCTCTCTCTCTGTGTCTCTCATGAATAAATAAATACAATCTTAAAAAAAAATAAAAATGTAAATTGGACCAAGTCAGTCTCCTGCAGTAAAACTTTCAATGCTTCCCTACAAAGCCCCGCTCCATCCAGCCCGGCCTCTTGTCTCTTCACTACTTTCTTCCTCTGTTCCTCTCCAGTCATTCTCACCTTCTGTTTCTCAAGCACGTCAAGCTCATCCCTGGCTTCTCACCTTTGTGATTTCTGCATTCCCGCTCTTTCCTCACACGTCTGGCTTTTTTGGTCCAAAGGGTCCTCGGCTCAAATATCCCCTCGTCTAAGAGGCGTTCCCTGATGACTTGAGCTAGCCAGTGTGTATCCCGATACACTGCTTTACTCTCTGCCTGGCCCTGATCTATCCACTACCTGAAACTACCACATTAGTCTATTTCCATCTATCTACCTGCACTAGGATAAGATGTAAGCCCCAGGGGGCCAGGACCAGGCTGTCATGCTGTGCTATCTGCTGTCAATACTTAGCCCACGGACAGGGCCTGGCCCACGGTCACAGGCAATTGGTTAAAAGAGAGAGTTACAAATTCCTTCTGCAGTAAGGAGTCACCAAGCCTTTTAAAAATCTATAATACCAGATAAAAATCCAAACTCTGGACATTTCCATAGCTCTCTGCTTTGCATCTTTTTATTGCACACCAAAGCTCTGCATTTCCTGTTCCTTTAAAACACTTACGCAGTGTACGGGATGAGAGAATGAGACTCTAAGCTTCTGGTTTAGCGTCAGAGATACTTCTCAGAGAATCTGAATTCCTCAAGTCTATTAACCTCAGAGGGTCAGCAGCTGAAATCATCCAAGAAAGCCTGATATGGATGAATAGGGGAACAAATAAAAAAACATCCAAAGGAAAAAAAGGCCCTTTACTTTTTCTTGCATAGATATGAATTTTCTGGGATGCCTGGGTGACTCAGTGGTTGAACGTCTGCCTTTGGCTCAGGGTGTGATCCTGGGGTCCTAGGATAGAGTCCTGCATCAGCCTCCCCCCAGGGAGCCTGCTTCTCCCTCTGCCTGTGTCTCTGCCTCTCTTTCTGTGTCTCTCATGAATAAATAAATAGAATTTTTTAAAAATATTAATTTTCTCATCAACATCTGTAAAATACCCAGCAAAAACCAAGAACCACTTTCCTCACACACAACACGCATAAATGCAGTGTGCAATGAGGTGCTCTGGGGCTCATGGCTTAGCCTCTCTGTCCCTGTCTATAAGCTGAAGAGAATGATCAACTCTGACTCACAGGGTTGTTGAGAGGACCCAGTGAGACCTTCCACATGAAGGGCACAGCCCGGTACTTGGCATATAATGAAGTGCTCGATAAGTAGGGACAGTGTCAGCAATGGTCAATTGTGAGAATTCACATTATTCATGACACCTGACATCGGTTCACCTTTTACATGAGATTTAATATTTTTAAGGATCTACACGTGGAACAGAAGGACTAGGAGCCGAATGGCATGCAAGAATAATGCATAACACTGGCACTTTACAGTTTATAGTTTAAAAGGAAGAAGGAAAGGTAGAGAGGGCATTTACATATTTCTTTCTTTTTTAACGATTTTATTTATTTATTTAGAGAATGTATGTGTGACAGGAGGAGGGGCAGAGGGAGAAGGAGAGAGGATCTCAAGCAGACTCCCCACGAAGCCCAATGTAGAGATCAATGCAGGGAGCCATCCCAGGACCGTGAGATCATGACCTGAGCCCAAGAGTCAGAGGCTTAACCGACTGAGCCACCCAGACACCCCTACAGACGTATTCAGTTTCCTACAGTCACTCTTCCTGGCTGTAGCTGTTCAGCAAATCTATTTGACCACTGACATAGCATGGCCATGTGTTTGTGCCACAGAAGGCACATGCCACTGCTCTGTCCTCTCTGGGTTTCCCTCTCCTGTGTCCAAGCAGAAGAAAACTTGCCTGAGAGGAAAGATCATCCACCAGCATAGGTGCTTCCTGGAAGGGTGCTTGAGCAGATGGCCAAGGGCCAGTGGTGCCAGGGCCAGCTCCTGCGGGGTCAGAGGCTGAGCGATCCCATACTTCCGAGGCCAACCTAAGCAGGACCATTGTCCCGCCTCCCTGCCGGGAAGAGGTAACACGTCTGCAACCCCAGAAGCTTTCTCATGGCAGAAGAAAGAGAAGCTGTCAGCTGTCCTGAGGTTCAATCGGCAGAGAGCCGCTCATTCAAGTAACTTGAGACCTGGGAGGGGAAAAAAGCCAGAGAAGAGCTGGAACCCACTCAGGTTGGTTTTCTTTCTTTTTTTTTTTTTGCCAAAGCTCCTATTGGGCATGGAGGGAGGGAGAGGTGGGGAAGGGTTGCCTGACACAAAAGAGACAGCCCAGAGCCCTTGCCAACTTGCTGCCTTAGAATTAGTGAGTTGCAGGAGCTGAGGGTCCCGGAGGGGGGGGGGTGTTGGGGCCTCTCCCCAGATCCCAGCAGATGAGTGAAAGTGATCCTTTCAAAGCCATTTGTTCAATGAGAGCAAAGCACACCATTAGGAATCATGCCAAGAGGTTTTTGCTTGTTTTTTTGCTGTTTGGGGAGGAAGGGGCAAAAACAAATGAAAGTAAAGGAGGTATTAAAAAGGTGAAAAACAGAGTGGAGATCATGTAGTGGAATAAAAAAAAAAAAAACAAAAAACAAAACAAAACAAAACAAAAAAACATCCCTTCATTTAACAGCCAAAAGAGATTTCCCATAAGGAGGGGACTGCATTCATCAGTGGCATGTGTCTCCAGGCCACTCAGTGAGGGAGGTTCTATAAGGAGACAGTGGAGGGACGCCTGGGTGGCTCAGTGGTTTAGTGCCTGCCTTTGGCCCAGGGCATTATCCTGGAGTCCCAGGATTGAGTCCCACATCGGGCTCCTTGCATGGAGCCTGCTTCTCTCTCTCTGCCTATGTCTCTGCCTCTCTCTCTCTCTGTATTTCTCATGAATTAATAAATAAAATCTTTAAAAAAGAGAAAAAGGAGACAGTGGAGTCCAAAGATAAGAAACTTGTCTGCATAGGAAGTTTAAAAGAATTTAAGGCAATGTAGGAAGGGGTAAGTTGAGAACAGCGTGATAACAGGTAGAAATGTATCACTAAGAGAGATCATGGAGAAACTCCATCATTTTCGAAGATTTGATATCTAAGGTGTACTTTCAAGTTGTGTGCAATTTTGAAATGTCAACATCTCTGCCATCCAGACTCGGAGCAAGACATACCCAATGCACTGATGCCTGGGAAGAATGGTTTAGGGTATTCAAGCCAATGGTACTAGTTCCTGATCTGAGAGGCAGAGAAGGAGAACAGCAGTCAGATGTGAGAACGGAAGATGGTTGGGAGTTCACTGAGGACAGAACCAGCTACCAGAGAGTTTTCACACAACTCCTCCACCTCCATCCCCTTACTCGTGACCCCCCAAAACCACCACACACAACAAACATGAAGGGAAAACATTGCCTTTTCCCTCTGCATTTGCCATGAGAGTTTGTACCAAACTTTATTTAAATCCAGAGGACAGGGTGAGCCCAGCTAATTCTTGAGTTTAATTAGCACACAAAGAAAAACCTGGTCCCTGAGAACTTCTCAAAAAAAAAAAAATGCATTAGATAGAACTCTTTCAGTTGCAAGTTGGTGCAAGCACAGAAAGAAATGTGTTGACCCAGGAAACCCAAGCCATGGAAAAAATAGGAGTGGAAGTGGTTTCAGGATTGACTGGATCCAGAAACTCAAATATCATAGGGACTCTCACTTCCCATTTGTACCTCTCTTGATGGGTCTGTTTCTTTTTTTTTTTTTTTTTCACACGAAGAACTCACACCTGCGGTTTTGATGTTAGTTTCCAGAGGAAAATGATTTGCCTAACCCAACAAAATGCATTCAGAAGGTGTGGAAAGAACCTTAGACAGTGGGTGTATCACCAACTTGTATTTCTGAATGCCCACCTCAAGCTTTTTGACTTTTCATCCTGAAGAGGTTGGTAATGCTTCTTGAGTGCCCAGAAGAAGCAATCATGGAGGACATTCTGTCTAAGCTAACTTAGATTTGGAAAAATAACTGTATGCCTTAAACTGTTCTTAAAATGGAGGCAGTCATTTGTATCATTTTCCAGAGTAACTTTGGAAATGTCCCTCCTATATCACTCTCCCCATTAAAAAAAAAATCAATTTCCTTATCTTGTTCTTATTTTTTTAATATTTTATTTATGTATTCATGAGAGACACAGAGAGAAAGAGGCAGAGACAGAAGGCAGAAAGCCTCATGTGGGACTCGATCCCGGGACTCCAGGATCACGCCATCCTGAGTCGAAGGGAGATGCTCCACCACTGAGCCACCCAGGGTCCCAATCCTTATCTTGTTCTTAAAATACAGTCTTTCACAAAGCTTAAGAGACTGGCCCAACCTAATTCTCCATTTTGTTTTGTCTCCACTTCTGGTGCCATTCTCTGAACTCCCTCATCAACCACGTTATCCAGCATATCAGTCATTCCTTAACATGCCATCTCATCTCACCACAGGGCCATAAGAGATGCTGTCCTCTCTACCAGGGACCCTCTTCACTTCCTCTACCCTGCCATACCCCACTAGCTGACCAGTTGAATTCTCACTTATTCAAATCTTGGCTCAAGTCTTTATTGATCACCTTCTTCTCTCATCTCCCACAATTAGGCTAGATCCTTTGTTACATGTTCAGAAAGCACCATGTACTTTTTCTTCAATATACCCACTATAATTTGTAAATATATATGTTTAGGTGATTCTTTGATGGATATAAGTTCCATAATAGCAGAAACCATGTATATTTTGCTCGCCATTATTTCTCTGGTACCTAGCACCTGCCCTGGTGTGAAGTTGGTACTTCAGGCATTTTATAGAAATTAATTAATTAATTAATTAATTAATCGATAAAAGAATGAAGAAATGAATTGATGGGTGAAAGGATGGGTGAATTGATGGGTGAAAGGATGGGTGAAAGGAGAACTGGGGTAATAATAGATAAAGGTGGATGGCCCGCACAGTGCAGTTTTCTTTAAATTAGGGAGAAGGGAATATTTACATTTTTCTGCACATGTAACTGATACTGGGCTAGATATTTTACACTTGATTTATATTCAGGTCATCCTGATTCTAATACCCCATGGACCTTTTATTCTATCCTGTAACCTTCTGCAAGCAAAAGGATAAGTTAGACACTAAGGAAATTGGGTAATACAGAAGAGATAACTCCCTTCTTAGAAGACACTACTATGGAGCCCATAAACATTAGTTTATATAACAAACACTTGGATATCACTTACTAGGTGCCAAGAACAGTTCTAATGCTTTATAAAATATTAACTTGTGTAATATTAACTCTATGAAGTAGCTTCTATTATTATCAAAGATATCTCTTTGAATCACAGAGATCAAGTACCTCACTGAAGGTTGTACTTCTACAGAGTGATAGAATCAATTTGAACCCAAGCATATGGCTTCAAAGCCCAGGTGTTTTGCTACCACTCTAGGTAATTTTTATAATTAAAAAAAAAAAAGACCAGAGCTTAGCTAAAGCCTCAGAAGGTCTTGTTTTTCTCTATGAAGGGAGAGTTCAGGTTTGTGTTCAAAATGGAGTAGGCACATTCCATCTGTGTTACCCATTCAAGGGAACTAAAAACCCTGGACAAAATGCATGGAACAGCTAGCTAGGGATTCTGAAAAGCAAATAGCAGTTTAGGAGAAAAAAACCCCTCCAAACCTCTAAGTAATACTACACTAGTGGTAAGCTCCTAGGTTTTCCTCTTCCAGTAATTTCTCACCTAAATTCACAGGCATCTTGAAACCTAGAACTGCGTATGGAAAACAGACAAAGAGCTTCAAGAGAGCTCAACTTCTGGTGGCACCTGGGTGGCACAGTTGATTAAGTGTCTGACTCTTGGTTTCAGCTCAGGCCACGATCTCAGGGTCTGGAGATCAAGCCCTTCATAGAGCCCCACAAAGAGCCCCACACTGGGCTCTGTTCTCAGAAGAGTCTGCTGGAGTCTTCCTTTCCCACCTCCTCTGCCCCTCCTTCAAGGCTCACACATGTACACACTCTTTCTCTCTCTTTCAAATAAATAAATAAATCTTAGAAAGAAAAAGAAGAAAGAAAGAAAGCTCAACTTATGGTTTAAGAAAAAAAGGGGCCCTCGGGATAAAGGAGAGTTGGAAAACATCCCATTTTCACCATTTTTCTCTCACCCAAACCCCCACGCAATCACACTGTGGTAGTGATAATGATGGCAGCAGACAGTGAGCAGGTGCTCAGATTCAGAGGGAGGAATCTTTCTTTTGGACCATAGAAACTGATGCCAAGGACATAGGATAATGCCTATCACTTTTTCTCTATGTGTCCTCTTGCCACTTAGCCCCAAAAGCAGAAATGTTGAGTGAAAGACATGGCAGAGAGGAGGAATTAAGTCACAGTGTTCTAAATCAAAAGACCAAGAAAGGAATTATTGTGAGCCAGTGAGTGTCTGGGAGGTCACAGAATAAAGAGTTTATGAAAGTGATGTTAAAATATTTTGTATGAACTCCTTCACTCACCCTGAGCTATGCATACATGGATCCTAATGCCAAACAATATGCTAAGAACTTTAAGAACTCAACTGTATAATGAGCCACTGCCTCATCCCCAAACTGGCACCTGAATGATGCTCACATGGGATAGACCAAAATCACACTCCAAAGACATTGAAACTTGACTGACACAGGGACAATAGCTCAGGGGAGGCAAGTAGGAATTTGCAACCTGAACAAAATCTGGTTGACTGCCTGATAAATAAATAACCTTCTCCACATGATTTAGCAAAAGCAAGAGTACTCTAACATAATATTCAAAAAGTCCAAGATACAATTCAAAATTAACCTACATACAAATAACCAGAAAAATCTGAACATCTGAAAATAGAAAAGACAATTAACAAATATTAATCTAAAGATGATACAGATGCTGGAATTAGTAGATATAGGTATTAAATCAAGTATGTAATCATGCTCCAAACAGTAAGAGTGAATAGTCTTTAAAAAATGAAAAGATAGAAAGTTTCAGCAGGTAAATAGAAGTTATAATAGATTTTTAAAGAACCAAATATAAATATTACAACTAAAAAAACACAATAACTGAAATAAAACATTTTCTTGATGGGCTGGATAGAGGAATGGAGATCAGAGAAGAAAGAGTTAGTGAACTTAAAGATAGATCAAAGAAATATTGAATCTAAATAATAGAAAGGAAAAAAATTTGAGGAAAAAAGAATGACAGAGTTACAGAGACTTGTGGGACATTAGCAAGTGGTCTAACATTCATGTCATTAGAATTCCACAAGATGATAAAGAATGTAGTGCAAAATAAAAATAAAATAAAATAAACAAATTATAGTTAAGAACTGTAAATTTGGTGAGAAACATTAATGAACAGATTTAAGAAGCTCAACAAACCAAGAAAGAAAGAAAGAGAGAGAGCAGAAGGAAGGAAGGAAAGAAGGAAGGAAGGAAGGATACTTGGATACATTGTAATCAAAATGCTGGAGGTTAATGACAATGAAAACAGCCAGAAAAAAACACAAGGGATTGCATATAAAGGCATACTTATTTAAATAAATACAGTTTCTCATCTGACACCATCGAAGCCAGAAAACAATGGAACAACATATTTAAATTGCTGAAAGAAAAAACTTGTCAGCCTCAAAGTTTTATATCCATTTTATTTTTTAGAAATTAGAAATAAAGATGAAAGAATGAAATCTTGAGGTGAAAGAAGATCAAAAAAAAAAAAATGTCTTCAGAAGATCTCTTAAAGAACTAAAGGAAGTTCTTCAGAATAAAAGAAATTGATCCCAGAGGGACATATGGAACACCAGGAGTGAAAGAAGAGCAACAAAAGTGGTAAATATCTGGGTAAATGGAATAGATTATGTTTTTCCTTTTAAACTTTTAAAAATAGACATGACAGTTGAAAGCAAAAATTGTAACATAGGAGAAATACAGCTTAAATGGAGGGAGGTCTTAAATGAAAGAAGATAGTGTTTTATATAGTAGTAAGGTTTATACATTCCACTTAAAGTAGGAAAATATTAATTCTGAGTAGTCTATAAGAAGTAAAGTATATATATTTTAATTCCTGAAGGAACCATTACAAACTATACAAAGTTATGGTTCTAAGCTCAATAAATTAAACTAAAATGGAATACTAAGAATATTTAAATAATCTAAAGAGGACAGGAATGGGAAAATAGAGAAATAAAAATAGAAGAAACAAACATAAACAAATAATACCATGATAGAACTGAATCCAAACATATTAATAATTACATTAAATGTAAGTGGTCTAAATGCACAAATTAAAAACCATAGATTGCCAGAATGGATAAAAGAAAAGCAAGGCCCAACTATATGTTGTCCATAAGAAACTTCCTTTAAATATAATAACCAGGTTATAAGTAAAATGATGGAAAAAGAAATGACATGCAAAAACTAAGTTTTTGCTAAATAAGTCTGGAGGGTCTAATTAATGTAAGGCAGAGAAAACTTTATGGCAATAAAAATTACCAAGGATAAAAAGGGACATTATAAAAGAAAAAGCATTAAGTCACCAAGAAGACACAGCAATCTTAAATGTGGATGTATTTAACAATAAGGACTCAAAGTACATGAAGCAAAAACTTACACAGTTGAAAGAAGAAATGGCCAAACCCACAACTATAGTTGGAAATTTCCACATTCCTCTATTGGTAATCAATAAAACAAGTAGACAGAAAAACCAACCAGTATATAGAAGAACCAAACAACACTGTTAGCAAATTGGAACAAATCAATATTTATAGAATGTTACACCAAACAGCAGAATACACATTCTTGTCAAGCATCTATGGAATCATCACTAACATAAGACTATATTTAGGTCATAAAACAGACCTTAACAGATTTCAAAAACTTGAAATCATATAAAATATATTCTCTGATCATAATGGAATTAAATTAGAAATAAATAATGGAACAATAACTGGAAATCTCCCAACACATGAAAGTTACACAATACACTTCTATTTTTTTTTGTATTTTTTTATTGGAGCTCGATTTCCCCACAATATACTTCTAAATAACATATGGGTAAATAACAAGAGGAATTGGAAAGTATTTTAAAAAACGAAAATGCAACATACCAAAATCTGTGGGAAACAGCTAATGCAAGATTTAGAGTACTGCTAATGGTTCATTGTTTGCATTAGGAAATAAGAAAAATCTCAAGTCAACAGTCCATTCTTCCACCCTATGGAATTTTAAAAGGAAGAGCAAAATAAACCCAAAGCAAGCAGAAGAAAGGAAATAAACAGCAGAAATCAGTAAAATTAAAATGATAAACCAATAAAAAAATCAATAAAAAACTAAAGTTTATTATTTGAAAAGACCTATTAATTTGATTGACACAAGACTGGCAAAAGAGAGAAAGAAAGAGAGAGAAAAGAAATAAATTTTCAATACCAGGAATGAAATATGGACTATCATTACAGAACCACAGACATTAAAAAAGAAAGGAAGAGATACTTCCAGATTCATTTACGAGACTAGCATTACCATACCAAAGCCAGACAGACAGTAAAAGAAAACCACAAACCAATATACCTCATGAGCATAGGAAAAATCCTTAACCAAATATTAGCAAATCAAATCCAGCATTACGTAAAAAGAATAATGCACCATGACAAATGGGGTTAATCCCAGGAATGTAAAGCTAGTTTAACATACGAAAATAATTTAATGAAATCCACCATGCTAATAGACTAAAGAACAACAACAAAAAACCCCCACACAAACATATAAAATTATGCAGAAAAGTCAAAAGATTAATATTCATTTCAAATAAAAGCTCCTATCAAACTTGGATGATAGAATCATCCATGATATGATAAAAGGTGTCCAAAAAGACATATTGCTGACAACATATTGGACAAAGACTGAATGCTCCTTTTCCTAAAATCACGGACAGACAAGGATGTCAACTCTCACCACTCTTATTCAATATTATACTGAACGTCCTACTCAGTACAATAAGTCAAGCAAAATTAAAAGGCATACAGATTGGAAAAAAGAAATTAAACTGGTCCTATTTACAGGTGACATATCTGTCTATTTAAACAACAATAACAATAACAACTAAATAATAACATGATTTAAAATAGCTCCAAAATATGAGATGTCAAGTATACACCCATATGTGCAAACCCTATGTGCTGAGAACTGCAAAATACTTGTGAAATAAAAGAAACTGAATAAAAGCAGAGACAGGCCATATGAATGGATTGGAACCCTCAGTGTAGTTGAGATGTGTATTGTCACCAAACAGATCTATAGATTTGATGCTATTCCAAACAAACACCTGTTGGGATTTGGGGGTAGTATAGATATAGGTATTTATATGTGATGTATACATATAGATTATAAAATCTGTATGAAAAGGTAAAGGAAATGCAATAGCCAAAAATATTTTTGAAAAATAATTTAGATGAGAGGAGTTACACTATCCAATTTTAAGACTGCTATAAAGCTATATTAATCAATACTGTGTGGTACCAGTAAAAGGAAAGGCACAGTAAATGGCAATACAACATTTATAAAGACACCCACACAAATATGGCCAGTCGACTTTAAACAGACTTGGAAAGGCAACTCAATGGAGGAAGGATAGGCTCTTCAACAAATGGTGTTGGAATAATTGGACATTCAGGTACCAAAAATTGATGTTAACCTAAATCCCACATCTTATACAAAAATTAAGTAAAGGTGGCTGAAGTTTGGTAAGAAAGCATTTTGCTTCCCAAGTCCAATACCCTTGCATGATAAAAATTCTCAGAAAACTAGAGCTAGAAGGGAACTCCCTTAACAGACAAATGGCATTTTGTGACAAAACCCACAGCTGATATCACTGTTGTAAAAGATGTTGTAAAAGACAAAAAACTTCCCTTCTAGGATAAGGAACAAGGCAAGGATGGCTGTTCTTACCACTTACTTCTATTTGACATGGTGCTGGAGGTTGTAGCCAGAACAATTAGGCAAAAATAAAAGAAAGAAATAGCATCCAGATTGGAAAGGAAGATGTAAAAGATTCTATTTACAGATGGCATAATCTTTTATTAAAAAACCAACACACAAAAATCTTAGCACGAATACATGAGTTCAGCAAATTACAAGATGTCAGTTCAATATTTTTTTAAAAAACCAAGTGTATTTCCATACATCAGCGATGAACAATATGAAAATAGAATCAAGAAGACAATTTCATTTACAATAGCATCAAAAAGAATGAAGTGCTTACAAATTAACAAGAGAAATACAAAACTCTTTCACTGAAAACTATAAAATATTGTTGAAAGGAATTAAAGAAAATATAAGTAAGTGGAAAGACATTCTATGATCATAGATTGGAAGATGTAATTTTTTTAAGATGTCAACACTCCCAAATTGATCTGCAGATTCAAGATCTCAGATCACTTCTTAGCAGAAATTGGCAAACTGACCTTAAAATTCATATGAAAATGCAAGGGATTTAGAAGAGGCCAGTTGGGGATCCCTGGGGGGCTCAGCAGTTGAGCACCTGCCTTTGGCTCAGGGCGTGATCCTGGGGTCCTGGGATGGAGTCCCACATCGGGCTCCCTATGGGGAGCCTGCTTCTCCCTCTGCCTGTGTCTCTGCCTCTCTCTGTGTGTCTCTCACAAATGAATAAAAAAATTAAAAAATAAAATCTTTAAAAAAAAAGGAGGCCAGTTGGAGGACTCATATTTCCTGATTTCAAAACTTAACTATAAAGTGACACTAATCATGCTTGTATGGTACTAGCTTAAGGATAGGCATACAGATAAGTAGAATAGACTTGAGAGTAGAGCGATGAACTCATAAATCTCAAAACTTACATTTATATGTTTCCATTCATATGACATTCTGAAAAAAGCAGAAGTATAGGGATGGAAAACGATCAGTGGTTGCCAAGGCTGGAGGGAGGATTTAACTGCAAAAGATCATTGTAAAGGGACTTCTGGGAGGTGAAAGAATTCTGATTGTGGTGGTGGTTGCATGATTTTATGAATGTGTTAAAAAAAACTCACCAAACTACACACACTCACACACACACACACACACACACACACTTGTTAACACTTGTTTCCTTTTTTTTTTTTTTTTTTTTGAGAAAGAGAGAGAGATGAGCAGTGGGGGAGAGAGAGAGAGGAGAGAATCTTAAGCAGGCTGCCCATCCAGCATGGAGCGCACCATGGAGGGGATCTCACGACCCTGAAATTGTGACCTTGCTGAAATCAAGAGCTGGACACTTAGCCAGATGAGCCACCCAGGCTCCCCTCCCACACACGCCAACTTTTAAAGGCACACAAAAAAGGGAATAAAATAAATGGTACAGGATCAATAATCCAAGACTTCAGAAGATGCCAACGTGTTATCCACCCCTGCTTAAGATTTGTGATCTAGCTAAAAGGACAGAATTGGCAAATTCTGGAGAGCTATCACTAAAAATAATACTAATTCCTGTCATTTATCAAGTATTTACCCTGTGCCAGGCCCTTTCCTGATGCCATCCACCCACTAATCTTCCCAGCGCTTATTAAGAGATAGATAGAGCAATGGTGTCCCAGCCAAAGCTGACTGGCTACAAGGGCCAGGCTACCTGGCACAGAGAAGTCAGAAGAATGGTCGCACCGTTTCTTCTCTTTGGGGACTCTGTCAGAAATCAGAGTTCCAGGAACACAGCGGCATGCCATTTGTCACAACCGGTTTGTTGTTTATGGAGATGTAAGGGTGTGTTTTTCATGCGTATTCCCCACCATGACAACAAAACCATCTCAGCAAGAACTTAAGTGATGGTTCATAGGTGCTCATCATTCCTTGCAGCCGTGTGGTACCTGACACCAAATGGCGCCTGATCTAAATAAAAATCGTTGGCAATGTCTCCCCATAAGGAAATGAGAGGTAATTATCTAGTCTGAAAAATTAGATTGGGTCAATCAGAAAGGTAATTAAGGCACGACAAGGACTGCAGAAACTTCCTGATAAAGGAAAAATACTGCTGTTGTGCTAGAAGCTGGAGACTACTAATGTTACTAAACCTTGAGTACAAACTTTGACAGCATCTAGAGTTAGTGCTAAATTTCAGCATCATTAAAAAGCAAGGATTTTCTAGGAAACAGTGTACTCAGGACTGAACAAGAAGATCTAGGCCTCCCTAAAATGCTGATATTCAGGTTTCATGTCTTTGCCTAGAGACTCCCACCAATGCCGGGGTATTTAGTTTTGGTTTGTTTGTTTTTACACCAAGTGAAAAACAACAATCTTAGTTGGGACTCAAAGTGTTCCCCATCCTGACTTCTGTGGCCCATATAGCCAGAAGCTCGGCCACCATCTCCCCCAATTTTATTTCTTACAGTCTCAGCCACCCTGGGGGATGTTGACTTTTCCACTTCTACATTTTCTTTTTTTTTTTTTTAAGATTTTATTTATTTATTCATGAGAGACACAGAGAGAGAGAGAGGCAGAGACACAGGCAGAGGGAGAAGCAGGCTCCATGCAGGGAGCCCGATGTGGGACTTGATCCCGGGTCTCCAGGATCAGCCCTGGGCTGGAGGCAGTGCTAAACCACTGAGCCACCCAGGCTGCCCCCGTCCACTTCTGAGGAAGAACACGTTTTGGCTCTCCCTTGGTCTGATGACCATGCTCAGACCAGCCCAGAGTGGCCAGCGAGGCAGACACAACAGTGAAATGCGGCAGGAGTGGGGCAGAAAAGACAAAGCACTGTTTTTCATCAACCCCAAAGCTTTCTCTCTCTTGTGAATAATCTCATGAAAGCTAACATGTACCAAATATTTGTATGTGCTAAGCACTTTATGCCACTTTCATTCAATGCTCAATGAGGTAAACACTATTATGTTCATTTGTAATTGAGAAAATTGAGGAATACAGAGATTATGTAACTTGCCCAAGATCACAGAGTTAACAGGTGGTAGACCATTGCCTGGGCTGTGACCACAGTGCATTATTGCTAACTTTTGAAATATGAACTATCTGATCAACTCTTTTGGTAATAACAAGTCTCCAAGGGTATTTATCATCTCACATTTATTCCCACCTCCCCAGCTAGACTGAGGATGGAAGCAAGGTCTTCTCACTATCTACCCCACATCTTAGCCTTGGACATGCCCTGCAATCAAGGCCCAAGAGTGCCAGGGCCCCAGGTGACATGCGATCACAGTGCCTGCCAAGGAAGGAACAGATGGGTCTGCTAAATGGTGAAATCAAGTCCCTGCCACTATAATGGCAATAAGCATTCCACATAAAATAATTACTTCCAGTTTGCTTGGCAGGTTGGACAAAGTCCGAGGGAAGGTTAATTTATCTTTCACAGCTTTGAGCCTTCAAGCTGTGGTTTCCCAAGTGAAAGGGGCCTCTCCTCAATGATTCTTTGCAGGATCCGCTTAGTCATAACAGAATTACCTCCTCATCACTGAGTGGCAAAGTCTATTTGGAGTCCACTTGTCAGTGAGGGACTGGAATGGAGGGAATTACTTAAGTCACATGGAGATTTAAATCCATAGCACAGGTCTCTGGTACAGTAATAGTAGGTAGGATATGGAAATAGCTTCCAGGTCAAGATGCCAGCTACCTGTACCATGTAAAATTCGTGCAATGATTTCCTCATCTAAGAAATGGGTACAATCATACATGGCCCATCTATTTAAGGAATATAAAGAATATTAAATGAGATTAAGTTTACTAAATAAAATTTGGCATGGTCAAAGGTGCTTAAAACTTCCAGGAAGAGAATTCAGGCATGGGTGGAGCCTTTTAAACTGAGCTGAAATGGCAGAGCTTCCTGCCTTTCCTACTGGTTAATGTTTCTAGACTTCTTCCTCACCTCTGCTTTCTGAGGCTCTACCTTCCTCCCTCTAGGCCCATCTGTTAAAGTCCTTGCACTAGGGGAAGCAAATTAGCCAACTTTTTTGTGTGTTTTCAATCACCAAAGACCTATTCCCGCTGAATGGCACAGGTCTAATTTTGTCAATAATTTGATATCAGCGTTATGAATACTGACCCAATTCAATCCAACCTCTTTTTCAGAGAAATGTAGTTAGCTAAAGTAATCCCTGGTGTCCAAAGCAAAGTTAGGTTAAGGATTTCATCCAAAAAATGGCTAGAATGGTGCCATGAAGAGACACTCATTCCTAAACCAGTCTTGCCTACTTGGCCTGGGTCAGAACTATTCCCTAGTAGAAGCAAAGATAATTTTACACTCTGGGAAGTGAAAGCAGAATGGTAAATATTTTAAGATTTGTCAGCAGTGGAAGACATTCAATATTCTTTCTAAAAGGATATACAAAGACTCATAATCACAGAGTAAGAGAAGCAAAAAAAAAAAAATCAGTTGATGTGGAAAATGGCTTCAATTATCCATTGCATTTGAGGTGACGTGTTCATTTGGTCTCTCTAGTAGCCAGGTACCCTTCTACTGTTAACAAAATTTTTGTGTGTAACTCCCTTTCCCTCTCTCTACGTCCATGTAATTTGATGGTTTTAGAACTCATGGTTGACAGTTATTTTGTCTTAATACTTGAAAAATGTTACCCCACTTCTTTTTGGCCTCTATGGTTTCAAGTGAGAAATCCACTATCATCTGAATTAATGTTTGTCTGTAAGTAATGCCTAGTTTCTTTGTGGCTTCTTTCAAGAAAGAAAATGTCTTCTTTATGTTGTGTTTTCAGGAGTTAAATTATGATATGTCTTTGTATGGCCTTGTTTGTATTTATCCTATGTTAGGTTAGCCTAGTTTCCTTGAATAGGTAGGTTTATGACTTTGGCCAAATTTATAAAGTTTTCAGACACTTTTCTTCAAGCATGTCAATACTTTCTTTTTACTCTCCTTCTGGGATGCCAATAACACAGATGTCAGCTCTTTTGTTATTTTCCCACAGGTTTCTGAGACTTTGTTCACTTTTTTTATAGCCTATTTTCTCCCTGTTTATTTCAAAGCTATAGTGGTCAAGACAGTATGGTCTTGGCACAAAAACAGACACATAGATCAATAGCACAGAATAGAAAACCCAGAAATGGACCCACAACTCTATGGTCAACTAATCTTAGACAATGCAGGAAAGAATATCCAATGGGAAAACGTCTCTTCAACAAATGATATTTGGAAAACCGAACAGCAATATGCAAAAGAATAACTCTGGACCACTTTCGTAACACCATATACAAAAATTCAAAATGGTTGAAAGACCTAACTGTGAGACACGAAAACATCAAAAGAAGAGGCAGTAACCTCTTTGACATCAGCCTTAGCAGCTTCTTACTAAATGTCACCTGAGGCAAGGGAAACAAAAGCAAAAATGAACTACTGGGACCTCATCATGATAAAAAGCTTCTGCATAGTGAAGGAAACAATCAACAAAACTAAGAGGCAACCTTCAGAATGAGAGAAGATATTTGCAAGTGACATACCTGATAAAAGGTTGGTATTCAAAATACATAAAGAGCTTTTAAAACTCAATACCCAAAACCCAAAAAATTCAGTTAAAAAAATGGGTAGAAGACATGAAGAGACCTATTTTTCTCTCGTTTAACAGAATAGCATAAACTTAATTGGTCGATCTTCAAGTTTACTGATTTGATCCTTTGTCATCTCTACCACTGAGCTCATTCAGTGAAATTTTTTATTTCAGTTACTTTATTTTTAAGTGCTGTAATTTCCACTTTGTTCTTTTTGTAACGTCTTTTCTTTTTGCTGAGCTTTTGGGCTTTTGCATTTGTTTCAAAAGAATTTGTAATTGCTTACGGACGAAACATTTTTAAGATGGCTGCTTTAAAATCCTTGTCAGATTACTCTACTTAATCTTGATGTTAGTGTCTCTGATTCTTTTCTCATACAATTTGTGATCTTCCTGTTTCTTAGTATTAGGGAGTGATTTTTTTAATTGTAACCTGGACATTTTAGATATATTATGAGGCTCTGGATTTGATTGAATCTTCCCTATTTAAGCAAGAAATCCTCCTTTTTGGAAGTAGTGTGAGGACTGAGTGTGTTTGCTTAGCTTCCTGCTGGGCTTCACTGACAACACCTCCAAAAAGTGGAACAATGATTTACATCACATCACCTTGTTGCACATAGATGGGGTAAAAGTTCAGCTCCATCCGTAGCCCATTGATATATTTCCTGCAAAAGTGAGGCACCAATTCAAATCAGCTCATTATCTTAAAGCAGTGGTGTAAGCTCAGCTCCCTACTGATGTGGTGGGGGTGAGGGCTACAAGGTGGGGGGCTGACATATCATTTTGTTGCTGCAGGGTAGGGGTGGAAGTTCATCTCCCTCCTGGTCCCTACTCATAAAGAGTGGGGAGTCAAGGGTCAATTATCTCTACCTCCTGTTATCTCATTCTACCTGTTAATGCCAGTTGGGGGTGGCAACCAAAAGAGAGGTGCAGAAAGTAGAGTGCTGAGTAGCACTGCTTTATACTGCTTCTTTCAATCTCTTTGCTGTGTGTTGGAGGGGGAAATTCAGCTCTCCACTAAACCCCACTGACCTCCAGGATCAGGGAAAGTGAAGTGCAGACTAGCTCCAATTTATACTGCCTGTTCATGCTCCATGAGGCTAGATGGGGATAGAGACTCCCCTCACCATTGGAGTTTGCCAAACACTGTAATTTGCGACCCCCTCACCAGTGCTTTGTTTGAGACAGGATTGAAATCAATGCAAGGTAACTCAGTATTAGGGTTTCATGGAGACAATTGGGAAATATAGGGTTCTTAAGAGAACCTCCCTCTCTGTGCTGGACTTGAAGTTGGTGGGGGTATGTCTGGAAACTATGGAACTACTACCTAAGGATTAAAGAGAGTTTAGACTCTTTTGGCTCCGGTATGCAGTAAACACAGTAGTTAGGTACATATACCTGATTTCAAAGTGTAGCTCAATCATAAGACTTTGATCACAACATATTACCAAGTAAAATGGAAATAATAAAGGCATATCCCTATAGGGGTTATTTCAAATATTTAATGAAGTAACACATGTAAAGCAGTTCAACCAATGTTTGACATGTTGTGAGTTCTCACTACATGGAAACAATGATGAATAATTGATAATGGTTGTTAATGGCAAGTCAGTGTCTTCTACTTTCCTTTTATCCTTCACAGGGCTGAGCTCATGGGGAGTGCTTAATAAATAAAACTGGCACCAACCAATGTATCAGGAACAAGCAGATTAAAACCTGCTAACTCAATTTTCTATCCCATCACAATACTTGTTTTAATGTAAAGATTAGAGCTGGCTGACCAATTGCATCCTCACCCTCTGCTGTCACACAACATAACATGACTGCCTCTTCCACATCTGTCTCTCCAGGGATTCTGTATCAAAAGCAATTTCCCATGAGACTGACATCCTTATAGCTGCACAGAACAAAAAATCCTTATCCACAATAATGTAAAGAATCTTCCCTCCCTCCTCTAGTCTATCAGTTTCCTATTGCCACTTTTTAGAAAATCACCCCAGTAACACCCAGATTCAAGGAATAAAAATTGTGAGGAAAAGAACGTGGAGAACTGATGGTATTGATGTTAATATTGAGTTTATGGAGTTGTCATAGATTTTTCAAGAGAGTTAGATGGTGAAAAACACAGATAGATTAATGGCACTCGGCCCTCACATGGACAATAAGAACCATCCTGCCAGGTTAACAGAACCTCAAGCCTGGAGGGTCTAAACCACACTCAAAGAGCTTTTTCCTATTCTAAACTCTAATTGTCAACATCACTGAAAAACATGGCGTGGCTTTGACCTCCATCTCATTCACCACAACCTAGTCGGATCCTTTCATTCCATTCTGATTAATTTCTACATGTATCATTGATCTTGAGATATCATGGAATTTCTTTTTCTCCTACGCTAATGTCCCATTAATTTATTTTGTGACAGCTTGTTCAGTACCAATCCTACTCCCCTCTATCATGTCATGAGATTATATTTATAATCCCAAGAGTACTATTCTCAACGGGAGGCAGTTTTGCCCCTCCCCGGGGGACATTTGGCAATGACTGGAAATGTTTTTTGACTATCACAACCTGAAGAAGTGTGAGGAGGTATGGGCCAGTGCTATTGGCATGTGGTGGATAAAGGCCAGGGATGTATAGGATGTTCCCTGTCCGCCAACAAAGCACCTGGCTTAAAATGTCAATAATGTCAAAGTTAGGAACCCTGATCCAGAAGCTGGAAAACAAGATCATATTTCCAAGGTATCTTTGCAGCTAGACTTCCACATGTGCTCAGCTGGAAAGCAGAAGTGAGAGCTATGTGACCACAGTTTTAAAATCCTCCTGTAAACTCACTGGCAGAGGTGTTTGTTTCATTCTTCTGCCACTGTGGGGCTCTGGGTGGAGGCTCTGGTCCTTAGATTCTGAATGGCAAGCCTGAGCAGCAACAAGGTTTCCACTGGAAATACTCCATGTTTGACTGGGTTTTTCTCTTGGCTTATTTGCTCCTACTTGCATAGCATTCAATTTTGTTTCTCTGGTCCTCCTAGACATTCTTGTAAGTGACTTCATGGCCTATAATAAATCCTTTTCTGCTTAAACTAGTTAGAGTGCATTATTTGGCCTGCAGTTAAGGATCCTAAGTAATACAGTAAGTGATTATAGGCAATCAATCTTCAAGAAGATGGGAATGTGAGATTGATTATAGTTAGAAATCAATGCAGATTTAGTTAGCATTAGAAGGTGGAACTCTCGTAGGCTTTGGAGGACTAAGTGGCTGCTCCTGTATGGGAAGTGGATTGGTATGGGAGATTAAAGATGGTCACAAATGTTTTGTCACTCATCCATGTGTTCCCTCCCTTTCCCTTGAACATAGGCCATCCTTGTTATTTCATTCAATGAATGGAAATATAACAAAAATAATCCTGTGAACTTCAGAGGCTGGATCTTAGATCTACAATGTCTGCCTCTATCTCTTGAAACACTCCTTATTGGGATTCAACCACCATGCTATGGGGAATCCAAAGCAACCATGAAGACAGGCTATAGGGAATAGAACCAAGGTATATGTAGCCAATAATTCCAGCTGAATCTCCAACCAACATCCAGCATCAACTACCAGACATATTGGTCATATTTTGAATGTCCCAGGCCCTGTTAACTCTCTGATGATTGTCATCTCATCAGTACCACTAAACACTGTCAATTCGCAGAACAGTGAGAGATAACCACCGGGTTGTTGTTTTAACTCACTAAGTGTCAAAGTGGTTTGTTACACAGCAATAGATAACCAAAATAATTGGCTACTTCCAACTGTACTGGCAAACTTTAAAAATAAAATGACAAGTTGAAAATTTAAATTCTCTATTCAAGACATAGAGAACTGCTGTAAAAGAAGGTAGCTACAAAAAATAAGATGCTGAGTCTCGTTCTGTTGGGCTGCTCAAAATTCAGCATAGGTTGAATAAACATCCTCACTGGATCTCTTCTGTACAAGTTAGAGCACTGACTTGGAAAGAATAGGATGTTAAGAATAAAAATGGTGACATTTGAGAGGATTTGAATGATTCCGAGGCCACCTAACCTTCCATATTGCCAATGGGATTAGCCCTTCTTCCTCTATCTGATGAGGCCGGCCCTGCCCACTAGAACAACCAATAAAGACATCATCTAAGGTAGTTATCATCACAGAAATATCATTATTCTCTCACCTCAAAGTCCTACCTTTGAGAGGCTCCAGGCCTAAAACTACAGTCAGGGGAACCCTGGGTGGCGCAGCAGCTTAGCACCTGCCTTTGGCCCAGGGCGCGATCCTGGAGACCCTGGATCGAATCCCACGTCGGGCTCCCGGTGCATGGAGCCTGCTTCTCCCTCTGCCTATGTCTCTGCCTCTCTCTCTCTCTCCCTGTGACTATCATAAATAAATAAAATTTAAAAAAAAATTTCTTTAAAACTACAGTCAGATCTCAACATGCCCTGGGGCATCAGTTATAGAGTAAAACCATGAAAGAAGGGGCACATGCAAAGAACACAAGATTTTGCTAAATTATGTCAGCAAAACTTGAGGAACATATGTGAGAAGATCATAGATTATATAGAGAGTAATATAGTTCTGAATGAAGCTGAATTTAGTGATACAACTTTATTTACCAGAGATTCTATAATCAATGGACTCACAACTCTCTTTTCTAATTATTGCGGCGCATGGCACCATGAGCAGCAAAGTCTCCCACAACAACCCGTACAAGATGGTGTGAGAAGTCTTGCATGGGAACCAGAGCAAGCACCCAAAGTTTTTGGAGAGAACCTGCAGATTGGCTTGAAGAACTCTGACTTTCAGAAGGAGAAATGCTTCCTGGGCACCATCAGGCTTAAGTCCACTCCCCACCTCAAGTTCTCCATATGTGTTTTGGGGCACCAGCAGCTCTGCGATGAGGCCAAGGCTGTGGCTATTTCCCGTATGGATGTTGAGGTACTGAAGAAACTCAACAAGAATAAAAAATTAGTCAAGAGGGAGGTCTGAGTGGCTCAGCGGTTGAGTGTATCCTTCCACTCAGGGCGTGCTCAGAGTCCTAGGATTGAGTCCTGCATTGGGCTCCCTGTGAAAAGCCTGCTTCTCCCTCTGCCTGTGTCTCTGCCTCTCTCTGTGTGTCTCTCATGAATAAATAGGTAAAATCTTCAAAAAAAAAAAAAAAAAGTCAAGAAGCTGGCCAAAAAGAATGATGTCTTTTTGGCTTCAGAATCTCTGATCTAGAAAATCCTATGAATTCTGGGCCCAGGCCTGACTAAGGCTGACAAGTTCCCTTCCTTGCTGACCCACAATGAGAGCATGGTGGCCAAAGTGGATGAAGTGAAGTCCATGATCAAATTCCAGATGAAGAAGGTGATGTGTCTGGCCTTGGCCACTGGCCACGTAAAGATGACAGATGATGAGCTCGTGTACAACATCCACTTAGCTATTAATTTCCTGGTGTCATTGCTCAAGAAAAATTGGCAGAATGTCCAGGCTTTATGCATCAAGAGCTCTATGGGCAACCCCAGCACCTGTACTAAGGCACAGTTTAAAAAACCCTAGTGCTACCATTACCTGTCTGCCTGTGACTAGGGAGAGGGACGTGTTTTGTGAGCTGACATTGTGAACACATAGCACTGTGCTAATGACTGCAATTTCTGGCACTTAATGATGGGTAGTCATTTTTTCCACACCACAGACCAAGATATGCATTCTATCTACCTCCAAAACCGTAAATCTTATTCAGATCTCTTGAGTACTTAAAACACATGACAGTAGGTCCTCTAACCAGGACTGAATCTTCTGCTCCTGAGAGGAGCAGATATAGGCTAGCATTCCAGCCTATACTGCTCCCACTGGTTATTAATAGGAAGAGGAGTAGGACCTTCACATGGAAGACATTGACTCAGCCCTTGGCAGTGTGCTTAACCTATGGGCTGAAGTTGCCTCCTATTAAGCCATGGGTTCTGTCCATGGGCTTTTGTTGTTGTTGTTTTATCCCTCTAAATTGTATCTTTGGGCTCTTGGTCTATAGGGATCACAAGGAATGTTCCAAATGGAGACTGGGTTCCTAGATTATTCAGATGGGAGTGGTCCACAATCCTGAGAAATTGATCTAGCATTTGCTTCTCTGACCCCACATTGAATACTCCATGTTCAGAGTAGTAATTTACTATGTTAGATATTTAGGAAAACACTAAGAGACCTATACAATATTGTAATTCATCTACTCTGTTTCCTAGGATTGCTTAGAAAATGGGTAGAATCAGGCTGTGGAAAATTATAGGCCCTTTGTCACTCAGGTAGCCTCTGCCCCCTCCCTGACCCGAATCACTTCCCTGTTGGAGTTCTTTCCTCCAGCACCAAGTTCTGGAAAGTTGGGTATAGGTGTGGTAGGAAACACCTGTGATTTAACCCTGGACTTGAATCTGCTTCATTTAACTTTGGTTAAGGAACCAGTTTATCCGTCCATCTTTTAATATGGCTGAAAGTCTATTTCAAACTATAAATAAAAATGTTGCACCTTCTTGAAACAAGCTTGAACCATAAAGAACACAAGGTTTTCACCAAAGTAATAAATATTTTTTTAAAAAATAAATAATATCAACTGGTTCACCCAGGGAGCTGGAAGTGGGTTCTAAATGGTTGATAGGAATCTTGACTCAGTGGTGGCCTACTGTAAATAAAGTCAACATTCATGTAATCCCTTGGTGTAATGTAGGGAGAAAAGAATGTTGGAGTAAATTTGTCATAATCCACTCATTCTCCTCTTTTGAGAGGGTTCAAAAACACTCCCTTAGCAAAGCAGTGAGAAATACATTGATGAGAGGAGTGGCAAATCTTTGAAAAGCACTGTAGTGGCTGTATTCTAAGTTAAAAGTGAAATGCAAGAGGCTTTCAGTGGTGTTGATAGGCTGGCACAAACACCAGAGGCAAAGTGAGCATGAATACTGTAACAGGCCACATGGTGGAAAAGATAATCAGAATGGTTTGACCTATAACGGTCTCTATCTTGGGGGTCCTGAAGACCAAGGTCCTAACCAAGGTCCAACCTGACCCATATCTTGAAAGATTCAATCTAGTAAGGAGAAGTTTGATTTGCATCAGCATGACAAGGGATCATGGTCCAATCCAATTCTGAGGCCTGAATTTCAGCACTGACTCAGAATTCCTTGAAAAAAAAAAAAAAAAAAAAGGCAAACTCAGTACCACCAAGAAAAGAGCCTACAAAAATCTCACAAATCTCCCTCCCTAGTCTTCCCTAAAGGAAACTTGGCCCTATGTCATTGTAACTGTGCAGTGGGAAAAGTGACATATACAGATCTTTATGGCATCATTAGACTGCATTTTTCTGAGTTACCATTAAGTCCTGGGACCTTACAACACAATCATGGATCAAAGGTTGAAGTGGAGCTGATAGGAGAGTTTAGGCTTGAGCCATCTAAAGCCTGTGGTTCAGTGAATACATGCTGGTTATTTCCCCAGTTCCTAAGTTCAGTCAAGGGGAAGCTCATGGAGCTTTCCTCCATATAAAAATAGTACACCAAAAACAATAATAATTCCTATAAAAATAAAAAGATTTTTGCTACAAAGTCTTGGAGAATCACCCCATCACCCCAATACCATCACAATCTTATTTTGTTTGCCTATTTAATCTGTGCAGAAGATGGACGGATCTTGGGAGAATTACAATGGCTTATTCTAAGTTTAATTAGGTTTGACTTCAATTGCAGCTACTATTCCAGATGTAGTCTTCTCAGTGAAGTAAATCAATACAGGCTCTGGCACCTAGTGTGCAGATATTGATCTGCCTAATGCATTTTTCTCTATCCCGATTTGCAGAAAATACCAGAAGTAATTATTAGGTAACCACAAGCCTGCCAAGTTAGAGGCAGTTCAGAGCAAGGGAAGGTTCTCCAGCTATCCCAACTCATCCCGTTGGCCTTTGTGATACCTCAGACCCAATGAAGTTTGATTTGTAATTGATCAAATTGCTAGGCTTGAGGAAAGAAGCGTTAGGAGAATCATAGCTGCATACCTTTGAGATTGGTAGGAAAGCTATGCTCTTTTCTCTTTTTAAGAAACAGCTCTTTCTCAATGTACCTGAATGCCAAGAATCCATGAAAACTGAACAGTTCATCATGAAGTGGGAGTTGTCTGATCCACCAAGCCATAAATTCAGGCAGGTCCTGCATCAGTCCATCATCAAGGAGATAGGATATAAACAGAATTAGGTCTGAGCAAATCTTTAAGATGTAAGCTATTTACCAGAGCCCCACACTCCAAGCATAGCTACTCCTGCCACACTTCAGTCCTAAAACTCCTAAGGAGTCCTTATGATCAGTTGAGTGAGGAGGAAAATCAAACCCGATTTATGGTGCCTGTGAGAAATGGATTACTGTGGCATTTCAGTCTCACTCAAGAATAGCCTTGAAGAATAATGCAGGAAGGGAGAATTTTCCAATAGGTAGGATTTCAAGCAGTTAGTCTTGTGATGCAAGGTCCAGGCATTTAGAAAGAATAAGATTAGATTATTGGTAACAAGGTTTTAATGAAGGATGAGCAATTCTAAATGGGCTTAGCATAAGAGAGTGGTTGGTCCCATGCGAGTGTTCAGAAAAGGGCCTCACTGTGTAGGAAGTTCTAAATAATCATGTTACAAATTATACCCCTGTGGATGTCTGGCAATCTCTCTCCAGACACTAGTGAGTAGGTTCATGGACAATGTGGTCATGGTGTCAAAGGATGAAGTAACGCACAGGTTTAATAACAAAATTAATCTGGTTACCACTCTGCTCAGTGCACCAGTGTCGTGAATACTGAATTATTGTCTGAGGACCAGACTGCTATCTGGTAGCAACTGATTATATTGGAACCCTTCCTTCATGAAGGGACAAAATTTGTCCTTACTGAAATGTCCTTAGTGGAATTTTTTACATGGTTTTGTATTCCTTGTTCTGGCAGTCCCACCAGGCATGGAATCACTGAAAGCTTTGTTTGAGATCACGGTATCACATACAACACTGTCTCTTCACTTTATGCAAAAGAAATAAGGTAGTTCCTAATGTTCATAGGGTTTACTTATCTGTCCATGTACCGCATCATCCATAAAGAGTTAGTCTTGCCAAAAGATAGAGTGACCTACTGAATTATCACCTACTGGAGACAGTATCTTGAGAGACTAAATAACTATCCTATAACCTAAAATCTATGCCCCGAGCTAATCAGAGGCCAATATTATGGTGTCATTTCTCTTATAGACAGAATATAAGGGAGCAGGAAATCTGAATGAGAGGATTAGTGGCTTCCCTGACTATCTCAACTAATAACTAATATCTAATATCTCAACTAATAACAAACCATCTAAAAAAGTATTCCTTTTTATTTCCGTAATTCTGGACTTTGCTGATTTAGCGGGTCTTCGTATTCCAGGAGGAAATGCTTTCTTCCACTATGGACACAATTCTTCCATTGAATATGAATTTGAGATTCCTTACTGGCTACCTCATGTTCTTCAAAAGAAAGTGTCGGCTAAGATGATCAGTCTTTGCTATGAAGAGGGTCTTTCACATAATGGATGTAATAGCAGAACCCGAAGCTTCCTGGTGCTGCCTTTTCCAGTGGTAAAAATTAATGAAAGATGCCAGAAACACCAAATTGGTAATCCTACCAAAGCTCAAACCTCTAGAAATGAATGACCCACCAGATGCACCCCAACAAGATGGATGCTGACTGAAGGCAAGGGAATATGGACTGGGATGTGGAGGAAAGGAGTTTGAATGTGAGCCTCCTTTCCCTTGGCACACCACTAGCACTGGGTGATAATATACTTAAAATATTTGTATTTTATCTTCTATTAGAAATGTTGCTGGGCGGGGGAGGGCACCTGGCTGGCTCAGTCAGTAGAGCATGTGACTCTTGATCATGTCGTGAGTTCAAGGCCCAACTTGGATGTGGAGCCTATTAAAAAAAAAAAAAGTTACTGATTATCAGTGAGGTTAAGCATCTTTTCATCTGCTTATTGACCATTTGGATTCCCTCTTCTGTAAAACTTCTATAAATAACTCTATTGAGTTATATTTTATATTATCAAGTTGATGATGCCCAAGATGCAATCTACAGAAACACAAGATACATACTCTTTCAGGAAAATCTGCAACATATATATAATATATATATGTGTATATATATGTATATGATTATATATATATGATGGCATATATATATGTATATATATGATGGTTACTATCTATAATACTCTGTAATACTCTAAGAAGGTCTTTGAGTTCAAACTTTTACCCTCAGATGATGGAACATGTCATGGAGAGGCATGAAAAAGCTGATTGACTTGCTCAGAAGTCTATAACCACCCCATCCCCCCCACCACATACATAGCATACCTGAGAAGAATGGGGAATCCAAAAAATAGCCTAGTGGAGAAGAGGAATTTTTATTCATTCCAAATGGGAAAATATCACGGAAAATGTGAACTGAAAAAAGTGAAGAGGAAAGAAGAGGTTGCAGCTTTAAATAATAATGAGTCAGGGCAGGACTGCACTGCCCAGGCTTCGAGTCAAGGGTGGGAGTGAATCAGAGCCTTATAAAGGTCGCCCTCCACCCACCTTTTGTGTGCCTCCCATGCTGTTCACTAGTTTTAACCACAGCGGGGGCGTCTCATCAGCCACATCATGCAGAGGACCGGATCTTTACTTATGTGCTTTTCCACAGCACACCTAAAAGGTAGAGTGCCTTTGTGGTCCTCACAGATGCCAGAAGACCAGAGTTCCAGGACAAAAGGGTTTGGGATGACTCTGAGAGCCTGGCCCACTCCCTCCTACAGCTGCCAAGCCTTGCATTTTTCTTACCTTGTTCAGGTTGATATAACAAGACGCGACCCTTAAAGATAAGGATGATTTTACTGATCCATCCCAAAAGAGCAGTATAGATGGGTCTCCTGTCTTACGATGAGCTGTTGAAACATAGATATATAATTTAACAAAATTTAATCTAACTTTAAATATGGCAGAAAGAAACCAACAAGGTCAATACACAGTATGTTTGTACATACACATGTTCTCTTTTCTTACATCCATGGCGGACATCACCAATCAATTACAGAACTCTTTCCTTTTGAGTATGGACATAGCTGTAAAATGCTTCAATGCTCCTTAAAAATATATCCAAATTGGTATGAGAAATTAACACCATTTGCCTAGCTGTCCAACCTTTTTCTAGAGATGATAAACGGATGGCTCAGAGAGGGAAATGAGTTGTCTGATAGCGCGAAAGAAGTAAGCACCAGAGCCAGGGAGAGGGTTGGAAAAGGACAAGGAATTCAATTTATTGAGTGCATTTGTGCCATGTTCACTGAGGCATTGTGCTTGCGGCTTTGCACATGTTATTTTGGAACAGAATTCAGGTCTTGTGAGTGTGCTGAATCAGTTATTCTCTTGATCAGTGTCCTTTATGGACAACAGCACAGGTCTATGTGACAAAGTGCCAAGATCATGGCTATAACTATGGCTATGGGCTAAGTGGCATTAATTAGGTCATGGGTGCAGTGTGACGAAAGCCACAGTCTTGCTATTTTTACCCCTGTGCTCTAATCAGACACTTTCCTTTAGCATTATGACTTTGGATCTGTGCCCAGAGAGCATGGCACTCTTAAAGGCATCTGCCTTGCTTTATCAGTTGACAACTTCAGTCTTGTATAAGCACCATTTGCTTGGCACAGAAAAACTCACTCCAGGACCACAGTGTATCAATGGCAAGTACTGAGCTTTCCTATCATAGCCAGGCACTACCTTTATCACAGAAGGAGCCAAGTAAAAAAATGAGAGCCTCAGTCAACCTATCTCCTCTACCAGATATCAATCAGCCCTCCCTGACACACCCCATTACTACCACCACCACCACTGCCACTGGGCAAGATAATGGCATAGATATGAAATGACATCATGGCCACTGATGATGGTACTAAAGTCATCTAACTAACAGACACTGTACTCTTTCGCTGTTCCATAGATTTAGTTAGCATTTGCCAGTTCCTCTGGGATCTCAGAGAGCATGACTCGGGGACACAAATTCAACAGTGCATATTCAAAAATTGTATTTTCACATAATGTGGCAGGATCTCTGGAGTCAGACAGATGTGGGTTCATGTCCTGCCTCTGTCACTTAATTATGTGACCTCAGGCAAGCTACTTAACTTCTCCGACCCTCAATTTCTTCAACTGTAAAATGAAATGCGGACAATAATGAGACGAGGAAGGTACAATATTTATCACAGTCCTTGGCACATAGTCAACTTTTAATAAATGTTTAATATTATTAAAAACTTTAATACTAAGACTAATAAGCAATGAGTAGGAGTAATTCCTATTATAAATCATCATCATCATCATCATGATAATGGTCATAGATGCTTTTTAGCCTCCATAATTATGCCCACCACTTTTCTAACCCATCTTTCCATTCTCCCAAATAAGACCTTCCACAGAAGGGCTTTTGTTCATGGCAATTCCCAGGCAAAGGCCATCCTTTCTCCATCCATCCAGAAGATTTCATCTTCAAAGCCGACCTAAATGTCTCCTTCTTCCGAGAAGCTCACTCTCATCACCTAAGAACCACCTCTTGTCTCCAACCTTCTGCACATGCTCATTGGCACTTCCATCAGTCAGCACGTAAGGATTGTGTCTTTCAATGTTGCATGAAGCATTATAATCATATCACATAGGGTTGCGGGTTGCGCTTGGGTCTTTGCATTTGCAGGTCCCTCTGTCTGGCACGTTTTCCCACCCATCTAGCAACTTCACATGATTGGATCCTTCCCGCTATGCAGGTGTCAAATCAAGTGTTGCCTCTGCAGAGAGGTCTTCCTTTGTCATTATCTGGCAATTACATACTGCCTCCCACCCCCTCCACCAGTTATTCTTCAATCTCCTTTCATCGTTGACTTAGCCAATTTTCCACGTTCCTCCTCTACAGGAGGATACACTCCCTGAGAGCAGAAATACTGTCTTTCTGTTCATTGCTGAACTGCTAACACATAGAAAATTACCTAGCACGTAGTACATGCTCAATAAATATTTAATAAATAAATAAGTAATTGCTTCCCTTTTCCTCCAAAAATATTAGAAGCTTCAGGGCAACACTTTCTAAAGCAGATATATTCCTTTTACAGTCAGCTTTCTGAGCCTGATACAGTATTTTCAAGAGTTGAACAAAATAGCTGGCACTACAGAAATTCAATGAGAAATAATATTAAAGTGTGTATCCGTCATATCCTCACTAGATTATAAGCTCCTTGGGGGTAAAAGTCATCTCTTTTTCAATCTTGTGCTTCCTGCAGTGCCTAGCAAGCACCATGAAATGCACATATATAATAAGGGCTTAGCTATGTCAAATGGAATTGAATGGAATAGCACAAGCGTCTGCAGAAATGTTCAAACACACACAGAGGCAACAATAAAACTGCAAACTCATACCCGCTTCCTCTGCAACATTGGCTCAGATCTTAGAAAAGCACTCTCTATAATTAGGCATTTTGTTCTTTTTATATCCGAGGGATGAGAAAGGAGCTCTTACTTTCTGGGTGGCTGGGGAAGCAGAAAATAAACCCACTGTCTGAAACAGAAATGAAGATCCTTCGATTTTTTCCATTTTGCACCAGAACCCTGATTCAATGTGCCAGTCTGCATTTCCTCATTCTTACACATACCTTCCTTCTGGTCAGAGCCTTGTCATACTTGAGCAAACATATCTCTTTCCACTGAAGTCGGTATCAACAACCAAAGATTAGACACATTTAGTGTCTAGGACACATTACATAGCTGCTATGGCTAATGACCTTCTCATTAATCCATATATAGTAATGAAGTGGAAGGTGGGAGCTACCATTTATTGAGTGCCTATTACGTGGTCACTTCGGTGAAACACATGTGTTATGCTATGTAGTCTTTACAAAAACCAAAAATCCTGTGACTACATGTTGTTATTATTATTATTATTTTTTTTCATATATATTTTTTAAAGCCAAACCTGGGACTGGCAAAATCTGAATATGGCCTGTACTTTGGCTGATGGCATAGCATTGATATCTGTTTCCTGGTATTGATCATCGAATCTATTGAATCTAATACGTTATCACTGGGGGAGCATGAAAGAGAGCTATTGTACTATTCCTACAATTCCTTGTGGGTTTACAATTATTTCAGATAAAATAATGGTTGTTTTCTTTTTCAATAAAGAAGAGTCCTGGGACACAGGGAGGCTAAACAGCTTGCCCAGACTACAAAGTTTGTATACTAAGAGGTCAATGTGAACCACTGTTCACCTGGTTCGGGAGCCCAGGCCTTGACCTCAGTTACACTGCTTAAATGCCATACCTCTCAGCTTCTCACCTGCCCTGCCTCCAGATAAGAGGAGCTCTTTAGCACCATATTGCCCTCCTCACCTTGGCTACTGGGAAGCTCAGAGCTAAATGCTGCTGAACCATAGCATCTGTGGACTGCTATTTCTGGAGTATCAATTTCATTCTTCTTAGGTCAATTTTCTTCCAGCATCCATCCACCTTTGTCTTCCTTAGACTAATTTTATGCCTTTGTGTCTTTAGTGGGTTTTCTGTGGATCCCTTAAATCCTTTTGGAAGAGATTCCAGGTTATAAATCCAATTAAGGATCTTTCTCCTCAAATTCCAAAAACAGTCTTTGCTCAAGTTTTTCAACCTAGAGATCAACTCGTACCACTCAGCCAGCATCCCATAGTCTAGATGCTATAACTAGGAAGGTGCCCAAGGTACATGATGAATATAAAACAATGGCTTCTCATTGTAGAAGGTTGAAAGGCCTTCCCTATCTTTCTTTTGCTTTCTGAAAATTAAATACTTGGCAGGGCTCTCCTTGAGCTAATTAGCATCCCTTTCTAACATTTTAAGTAACTACTCATTTAGAGCAGTGAATGATTGCACTGAGATTAGAGTATAGGGAAAAAAATCCTTCTATTGGGAATAATCTACTTATTCGGCTGTTTGTTTGAAGCAGAGATAAACAGAATTTTTTTTTTCCTTCTTGACACGCCAGGCATAAGAGAGAACACAGTGATTAATGAAACTGCCTTTTGCCAATAAATTTCTGACTTCAGACACGAACTCATAGTTGCTGAGTTTTCTGAGAATTTTCTTTCCCTTTCTTTCTTTTATTTTTTTTAACTGAAAGGAAAAAGAAAGTGGCACCATCCAGATTCTAGAGCTCATTTAAATCTGTTACATTGTGAACTATTTTTGGTTCTGAAAATGGTTTAGGTAATTTTTCATTGGTTCTCCTGGGAATGCCACTTTGTGCTCTGTTATTTATAATCTGCAGAAATTAATTATGCTGCTAATTAACAGCTTGCAAACAAATTATTGCTCAAGGAGTTATTTATTCAGTTATGAAAACACAACTTCAGGCTTCTATGTAGATTCTTTCTGACAGCTCTTTTATTTCTTGCTTTTCTTTTTGAGTCTTTCTGCTTCCAGAGTTCAGGGAAGGTCTGCTTGGAGGGGATGACAATTAGTCAGGATCTCAGTAGCAGAAGCTGGGTCAGCTGCTCTAGGTGGGGGGGAGCAGACAGGCAAGAGGGTACATAGCCTGCTCCGTGTGCACCCTGGTGTTGATGAAGAAATTCCTCATGTGAGTGATGGTTTCTGTAACAACCACTGCAAGGTTGCATGTGCCCATTTTTGCCCCTCTCGGGATTTTAGGAGAACTCTGGAGATGTCAAGTAAGGAGGAATGTAAACACATGCCCCATCTACCACCACTTCCCACGCCCACACTCATGGCAGACAGCAATAACGGATCACAGATCACTTCGGCCTCTGAATCATTCTCAACAGGGTTCTTGCAGTAGGCATTCCCAATCATTGCTATCTCTGGTAGGAGGAAAGGGCTGGCTAAAGTGAGTGCGTTGAGATCATCAACTCATGTAAATAATAGCCTTTTCCAAACTGGGCCAATGGGATAGAGGAAGCTGTAGATGAGTAACCTCTTTCTCCCTTGGCCAGACTTCAGAGAGACACTCAGAACTCCTAACTGACCCCACCCTACCCAGGGAGACACCAAAGTACTGGCCGTTGGCAAGACATAAAGAGTCAGTTCCAGGTGAAGGGCCAGGTTGGACAGTGTCTGCAGGAGTCAACACAAAAGATGAAGAGAGCACTACTACCTGGTTCTGATTCTCTGTACACTGTTCAGTGCCTCTGAGATCATGAGTCTCTTTCTCTCCCTCTGGTCCTTATACTTTCATCACTTTCATCTGCCAAATGAGGGAGGTATTCTGAGGGTCTCTGAGTCTCTTCCAATTCTGACCATCTGAAGTTCCAATGTTATTGCAGGTGTTGGATACAAGTGGCTCCCAAGGCCAAGTCTATTCCAATTAGAAAAATGAAGATGCTAAGGGATTCACTAAACTGTTACTGCATCCAGCTAAGGGGGAACAGAGCAGGGATTCAGAATCAAATTGTGGAATTTGGAGGAGAACAAGAGAAAAACAAGAGTGAAAGTCACCATGTTGGTGCTGGATGGTCTGCACACACCATACAGCATTTATCCTTAACCTAAGTTCAATGGAGCTAAAACCACTTTGTGGCTCTGGATACATTTGGCCCCCCAAATTCCCATCACCACTTCAGCATCCCTAGCACATTTTCCCCTCTGTTATTAACTGACCAGCCCACCTCTCACATATTCCAGAACCCAGGCCTAGACCATTGGTAAATGGATTTACTTTCTTTAAGCCCCTTTCTTAAAGCTAAGAAACAAGGACTCACATTCACTTCATTAGAAAAGCCCAGAATCTTGATCACTTAATCTGCAAAGTTAGATAATCCTGTGCTGGCTGGAGTGGAGTTCTAACACAGGCCAGACCAGAGGTCTCCAGAACATTAGCTATCAGCTTGTACCTCAAGGAACTCCAGTTTACCCGTCTCCAAGAAAACACTTTTCCTGCTCTCAGACCTCAGGCTCTGCCTCCTCGAGGCAACTAGAGCACTTCTGACCTTAAATGCAACTTATTCTCTCAGACAAACTGTCAAGAGCCAAAAACTGAGTGACATTTTCTGAATTTCCATCAATAGATTTAACCAGTTAAATGTCTATGAATGTGGCACATTTTATTCACAAAGTTCTTCCCTGTGCACTACCTCCCTTGAGACTCACAACCAGTCTCTGAAGTGTTGAGTGTTGTAGAGATGACATTGAGAAAAGTGAAGCGACAGGCCGCAAGTCCCATAGAAGTGGCAAAGCTGGGTCTTGATCCTATGATTCGGATCACCCATCCTGTACTGTCTCCTCCTCATCAAGTTTGCTCCGTGACTGGTAGCAGGAAAGCTGATGCTAGTCTCAGCTCAATCTCATGAGGTAACCATGAAACTTCCTTCCTCAGATCTGACTCCAAGCAGCACACCCCTTGTCTGGAAGACTTTTCTGCCTCTTGGGAGGCTAAGGGCAGCAAATGAAACACATGGTCTGAATTTGAATTCTGGCCCTAACCTGATTAACCTTCTGACATAAGACAAATCACCCACGTGCTATGAACCTCAAGTTCCTTATCTAGAAAAGGGAACAGTGAACTCTTGCCATGCACAGGGAGATGTATATGAAGATGTCCATGGTAGCCTGGTTTACCATAATAAACATGGGAAACAATTTAATTATCCATCAGTAGGAGAGTGAATGATAGACTGATGTTTAGTCATAAAATGGAAGAATGTACCTCAGTTAAAATGAACAAACTAGGAAAACATATACTAAGGTACTTAGCTTTAAAACCTGAGAGTGAATAAAACAAAATGCAAATGGATAAGAAGCGTGTAATACAATATCTGGTGTTTATTCTGTGTTTTTCCATTCATATGCCTATCTACTAAAAGAATAAAAGCATCTTGGCAGTGATACTCAACAACCTCAGAATATTGTTTCCCCCGAGAAGGGATGAAAAGGAAGGCATATGAGTAGGAATGTTGCTGTTTCTGATGTGAATGCCACATGATTGTCTTTAGGTCAAGTTCATGTTGCTAGTGAATTTTCAGTAATTTGGGC
Source organism: Canis lupus baileyi (assembly GCF_048164855.1). Taxonomy (NCBI): domain Eukaryota; kingdom Metazoa; phylum Chordata; class Mammalia; order Carnivora; family Canidae; genus Canis; species Canis lupus. The sequence goes on along the minus strand of NC_132842.1, from coordinate 63,842,197 downwards.
TTTTCCACATTGAATCCTATTTTTGATGTACCATGCAGTCTCAATATTTAAGGGAGCCTTTGTTAATCTCTGCTTTAGCAAAGATCTTTCTGTTATATAATTAGTCATCCTCTAATTCTGTCTATATACTGGACTAGTGTTTTAGAAACTGTCTTCCAAAAGATGCTCATTCATTCAATGTGCTTTACTGAAGGTCAAGCCTGTGCCAGTCACTGTGCTAGATGGGGGGATACAGAGGCAAACAAAATAAACACGAATGCTGCACTTGGAGAGCTTACAGCAGGGAAGAACACCAAACAAATTGTACAAAATTCTGCAAAAAAAAAAAAAGAATAGGATCTAATAAAAAATAAGGAAGAAGAAGCTGCATGTTTCAGTTATTTCTTGTGTATAATAAATTACCTCAAAATTCAGTGTCTTAAAATAGCAACAACTTATTATTTCTCCCAATTCTGTTGGTTGACTAGACTGTTCTTCCAATTCCCATGGTATTGACAGGGGTGCTGGGTTGGCTCGAAGGTCCAAAGTGACCTCAGTCACACGGCTGGCTAAGTTCTCATCCACACAGGTGCTTCTAGGAGGCTACTTGAACTTGGTCAGCCTGGTGGTCAGGTTGCAAGGGGTGTTCCTAAAGAAAGAGATGGGAGCTTCAGATCTTGTAAACATGGCCTTGAAATTACACTTTCACTCCTGCCACATCCTATTGGTGAAAACAAGTCATGAGGCCATCCCAAATTCAAGGGTAGGGAAACCAGACCCAACCTGGTAATGGGAGGATTGGTGAAGAGTAGATGACCGTCTTCATCCACCACACAGAGGTTCGGGGCTGTTGTGTGCCGTGTCTTTTCCATAAGTTTCTGAATTACCATCAATGGATTTAACCAGTTAAATGTCTCCGGATGTGGTACATCTTATTCACAAGGTTCTTCCCTGCGCACTACCTCCCTTGAGACTCATAACCAGTCTCTGAGGTGTTGAGTGTTTTAGAGATGACATTGAGAAAGTGAAGCGACAGGTCCCATTCACTGTGCCCATTACCAAAGTCCTGCCATGAGAAACATGGTTTCACTTATCTTTTAGAAAATGTATCTTTTGTGAGGCACTTGGCTGGCTCAGTCTGTTGAGCATGCAACCCTGGATCTCAGTGTTATGAGTTCGAGCTCCTTGTTGGGTGCCGAGATTACTCAAGAAATGTATTTTAATTTTAATTTTAAAAGCTGGATCTTTCATTTATATATGACTGTACATATTTTTCATTCATACTAACCAGGCATCTTCCAAAGTTAGCTGACCACAAGTACTCTTTTTTCTTTTTTTACAGAACCCCTGGATCTCACATTCTTGCTCTCAGTTTGAGAAATGATTATTCTAAATGAAGCAGATTTTTATAGATCAGAGTTGCTGAAAGCAGAGTCCAAATGACAGGTATCACGTGTTCTTTGGAGAAAAAGTTCTTCCGTGTAATTCAGAAAAATTAATAAACATGGTGACACAGTCTGTATGACATAGCCCAGGCCTGAATTAGAGAAGGGGCTCCAGCAGAAAAGGCAGGACAGGAATCTGGAGTCTGTCACCTGCTCGCCACCTCCCTCCCCTCGCCCCCAACCTTCAGCATTTCTCTGTTCATTCCTCTGGTCTAGCAATGACAAACTCTGGAATTTTAATTTGCATCCAGAATAAAAATCTACAAGTAAAATGCCATCAGCCTGTAATATGACAACCACCTGGACAATTATTAGAGATGAACTGCTGTGAATTACATGAAAGACCAAGTGCCCCCCCTTGAACACAATCCAGCATCCAGCAGACAGGCTGTGATGTTCAGCAGCCTCGCCGGCCGTGTTACGGTTGCATTACAAGGGAAAACAGCTCTGTGCTGAGTTCATAATTATCATGATCTACTATTATGATCCATCACCAACAGAGCAGTTGGTGAAGCCACCATAAATCACCGTTATTTATATTGCAACAAATCACAAGGACGTATCCTCGAGAACCATAATTTATACTCACTTCACATCATAATTACCTATATATGACTGTCTAGGTATGTCGCAAAGGTAGGCACAGGAGGAAAAAACTCATCAGCTACACTGTCTCGAAGATGTGGCTTCCCTAAGCAAACTTTTAAGCTTTGCAAGGAAGGAGAAGACAAGTCTGGCTATTTCTAACCCCCCATATACCTGGATCTATCTGTCCAGGATCCCCTCAGATCACACAAAAGTGGCTGAGTTCTAGGGTCCAGCTTTAGGCCGGACATTAGCCAACTTTATGACCTCTTGGCTTGACACTATGTCCTGTGAAAAGCAGCTGAAAAACATGGGATGCTTATCCTGGAGGAAATTAGACCCACAAGAATGAAATTCTGGGAGACCTGTCACAGAACTGTGGGCCTTCAGAGGAGTTTAGCTCTGTCCCCAGTCATATGCCAGGGAAACTAGAGAGCCATGTGCTTTAGACAAGATTAAGGTCCAGATGAAAATTAGATCAGACTAGCCATATCCAGATACTTTTTTACCCACCAAATTCTTAGGATTAGTAATAATGCTCTGCCCCGCCATATTGGAACACAGGGCAAAAGGAAAAACTGGTGACACTAGTCCTGCCTTTACTTAAAATTGTGATATTTTGCTCATCATGGATTGTTTGCATTAATTTAAATTTTAAAAAATATTGCATTCATATATTGTTTATCTTGGTTACTGAGTGTTTGGTACCCTCTTAAATTCCCTTAAATCCCCCCTTAAATTCCTCAGCTCCTCATCCTAGTTGCTCCCTGGATAATTTTACAACCATCCTATGACATAAATACAGTTATCCCCATTTTGGTGATAAAAAAGCTGAGGCTTAGTAACTTGGACAAGTCCTGTTCTGGGCAATTCTGAAAGGTCACTGAAGAGTGAGAACAAGTACAGACTTCCTTAACTTCCTCCTTTGCTCATGTTCTACCTCTTATCACTGAAGGAAGAGGCTGAATTAGATCGGTCCAGTCCAAACGCAGAGACCTAGAGAAACAATGTACCCTAACAGAAAGGAGAATGTCCTTATATCCAGCCCACTTTCTTATTCACCTTTGAGCAGGCACTCTTAACAAAGGTTCTACAAGGGGTCAGCAGCCTCTCCAAAGTCTACAAACTCCCCTAAAGTTATGTGAAAAAGTGTGTTCTGGACAGAGGATCCGTGGTTCTTAACTCTCAAAAAGATCTCTGATCCTCCAAATTTAAGAACACTGCCTTATAAGAGCTTGGGAAACTTCTAATGCAGTCTTACAGTAAGGGATCCACAAATAATATATTTTCTCTTTCTCACAACCAAGGATTCTCCATGAAAACATGTAGTAACTAGAGTCAAAGTTCTAACAGAAGCCTTGTATCACATTGTCCTCTCAAAGTTCAGCTGAGCATACATTTTTAACAGTTCCCAATGAAAGTATTTTATAGGTCACTTACTTTCGAAAGTCCAATCTTAATCCCATTGTATTTATATACTGATAAAAGTGAGACTCAGAGAAACCATGTGACTTTCCCCCTGTCCCACAGCTGAGTCACCTGAGGGCTGAGGTTAAAGCCAAAGCTCGTCTCTTGAGCCCCTTTCTCCACTGGGCAGCCAGCTTCCATTGGATAGATATACTTAAGACCATAACTGGCTGACTCTTCATGCTCTGTTAGGGTCCAAGCCCTATGCAGAAGCTAATGTTTCATGTACTTTGGCTTTAAGTCTTCTGGGACACAAACCCCACAGCCTCACTTCTTTGTATCTACTTTCAAAAATGAACCAAACAGAACCTTCCTGGAGACCTGTGCTGAACCAGGGATTCCCTCTAGTTTGAGATTTGTAATTAATGACTGTGTAACTCACACCACTCCCCAGAATGGCCTGATCTCTCCCCCTCAGGACCTAATTTTTCAAGAATTCCCCTCTGAAGACCAACATATTTAGTGGTGATTATTATTAAAAACAAAGAGAATCTGGCTTCCGAGAGGGCACATGAGTCCTGATCTCAGAGATGGTAAATGATCTCATTTGGAAATAAAATGGCTTTAGAGCATGGTTTTCCAATAATTAAATTAGGAGAAGCAATGAGAAATAGCATTGGGGATGGCAGGGCTGGGTAGATAAGCTTTAATGGGGTCTCAGGCCTCAAGAAAGAAAGGCTTAACAGGATAGAAAAAAAGGTATTAAATGAAATCACTCGTAAATTTCACCAACAATTTTGAAGTGGTGAAGCTCCCTCACACAGTAGCAAGCTGTGTGTTGGAGCTCACCATGAGCCCCGAACTGTGCCAGGCACCCTGTGGGACATCCAAGAAGATGACATAGAGCCACTGTCCTCGGGTGTTTACAATCTAGTTGAGGAGTGAAATACAAAACACAGCAACAAATCAACAAGTGATGCAAGACAGTATGTCAACAAGGTACCATTATTTCAGAGAAGAGAGGGCTATCAGTGTGAGTTGAGATAGCCAAGTTAGGTCAGGCCTCCAATTAAGTGAGCACCAACTATAACCCAGTAGGAGCATATTTTCTACTTCGCCAGTAGCAACTGCATCTCACATTCTGTTTTAGTAAAAAGCTGTCTTCTAGCATTGGGTTCATTCAAGATAATTTTGTTGTATACCCGAAGGACATAAAAAGGACAAGTGTGTTATAAGGCTAAGAATATTCTACTAGTTGGGATTGCACGTACAGGCTCAAATAGGACATTAAGCAGTCAGACATGATGAATTCCTTTTCCACATTCTTGGAGATGATGAAGGAAAATAGTCAACTGCGCATCTGAAGTGGAGACTTGTCTTCAACTTACTTTCTGCCTCTTCTATAATTGGGGCTTAAAATACACCCCCTAGAGAGGCACCTGGGTGGCTCAGTGGGTTAAGCGTCCAACTCTTGGTTTTGGCTCAGGTCGTGAGATCCAGCCCCGTGCTGGGCGTGGAGCCTGCTTGGGATTCTCTCTGAGATTCTTCCTCTCTCCCTCCCCCTCTCTAAAAAAACCCACACAAAATTTAAAAAGGGCCCTTGGAAAGAGAAATGTGTCAACATGAGGCTGGAAGAATGATAGACTACTAGAAGAGGATTGGGGTTTATGATATCTGGGGGAAAGCCAGAGAAGAGGACAAATTGGAGAAAGTGGAGAATTCTAGAAAAGTGAAGGCTCAAAGGACAGAAGTAAGGAGGGAAGAGAAGGGGTAGTGGGAGGAATCCACAGGGATACCCAGGCCCAAGATCACTGTGAGGCCACAGTGACCTTGAGGCGTAGAGAAGTGCAAGCACCACACCACGGACAAGTTTTTTTGGCTTCTATTGCTTCCCCTCTTCCACCCCATTTTGACTCTGTAACATCTGGATTTTTATCCCCAGAAATACTAAGTGAAGAGCTCTGTGAACCTTTGTTGGTTGTTGTGAGGGGCAGGCAGCAAAAACAATGAAAACATAGTAGTCAAAATTTGTATTTAGTAGCATTAACTCTTCTTTGTGAAAGAAAGAACTCGTTTCATCCTCAACAGGGATCAAAAAAAAAAAAAAAAAAAAAAAGGAGGAGGCACCTCACTCTCTCTTCTGCCATCAATGGAAGAGAAAAGAGACCATGGTGGTGGGGAATTTGGGGGAAATGTGTCCTTTCCTATAGGAACCTTATCTGGAGCTGACTTCCTTCCTTCCTCCCTTCCTTCCTCCCTTCCTCCCTTCCTTCCTTCCTTCCTTCCTTCCTTCCTTCCTTCCTTCCTTCCTACCTTCCTTCCTTCCTTCCTTCCCTCTTTCTATCCCCCCCTCTCCTAAACATACCCACCAATAAAGAAGAGCTGTAGGTACCCCATCAGTTAAATCACAAAGAGCCTGGTATCAAATTGGACCCACAATTCAACCTACTTGAGCCAGTGTACTCATCTGTTCCATAAAACAAAGGAACCAACAGATACCCTTGACCAGGACATAAGTAATTTGTAAAAGTTTCCTTGACACAAACCCAAGTCTGTCCTCCCCATGGGTATAAGGGCTGCTTGTGCAAATACACACACACACACACACACACACACACACACACACAGGTATTCCTTATTGGATAGGATCATCCTACAACCCCTGAACATTTTCTCCCACTAGGGGTCATCTTCTCTAATGCCTGCACCCTCCCCGAGTGAGCCTCCTAGCCACCTTGCAGATAATGCCAAGCCCTTACCAGCCCACTCAAGAGTAGTGTCCCAGTCCCCCCAGCTTCCAAGCTAATACTGGGCACTGTACAGTCACAAATGAGCCCAGTTCATGCTCCTGACCATTGATCCAACATCAATTTTTTCCAAGCCCGAGGCATGCGATTATCTGCAAAGCTGACTTACAAGATAAAATCCCCAGGCCTCTCCCCAACCACCCCCCTTCAACAAGGAGACATTGATTTTACACAGAATGTGCATGGCTTTGATGGTGTTATTGCAATCAACATGAAAAATACCACCACAGTGCTTATCCGGATGTCTCAGTTGTTTTGCCTCATAGCACAAGTGATTGTTTAAAGAGGCCTGACACTGTTGGAGTCTTTTGTTTTATGGATTTTGTAAAGCATTGCTCTTTGTCTCCTGGGCTGGCAGAGGAGGAAGCTCTTTTTTCAAGGCAATGGGCAGTGCTTTCAGAAAATAGGATCCAGGGACGCCCGGGTGGCTCAGCAGTTGAGCGGCTGCCTTCAGCTTAGGGCATGGTCCCGGGATCCTGGGATCGAGTCCCACACCAGGCTCCCCTTGAGGAGCCTGCTTCTCCCTCTGCCTGTGTCTCTGCCTCTCTCTGTCTCTCATGAATAAATAAACAAAATCTTAAAAGAAAAAAAAAGGAAATATGATCCAACAAGAGAGCTGATGTTGGGAGTCCTTTTTTTTTTTTCTTTCTTTCTTTCTTTTTTTTTTTTTTTAACATGATGATGGTCCCACAGGACAGGCTGCTCCTAACTGGTCTGTACCTTTAACAGAGGACTGGCCAGGTTACCCCTGAACCTTTCTCCCCATCTGTTTTCCTTGGGGCTCTGCCTTTTTTTATTCCATGCTGGCCCTAAGTAACTAGATGGGTTTGCTCCCTCTCTTTTACCTCTCTGTCTCTCTCTTACCCCTGCATCACAAGCGAGCAATTATCTGACTCATCTGATCCCCAGCAAAAGTCAACAAAGAAACTTGGCACACGTACCATTCACCCCTCCCACACAGGGAAAAAGCCAGAGATGCAGACCCCCCTTGTCTCTTCTTTCCTCCTGCCTGTGACACAGTCACTTCTACCAACCTGTCCGCCCACGTCTCCCATGGTTAACAGGACCCCAAAAGACTGGAGCTCTTCACCATGTTTGCTGTATCTACTTGTGGCTTATTGTCCAATTTAGTGCTGTTTGAATTATACTGGGAATCCTAGTGAGGGTAGAGATTTAGTTGGATAGTTACGAGACCACATATTGGGGAATGACTGTGGAATTCTGAAGCAGGTTATCTCAACCTGGGTACTATTGAGATGTGGGGCCAGACAATTCTTTGTTTTGGGTGAATCTCCCATGCACTGTAGGATATTTAGCAGCATCAAAGATATCTCAAATATTGCCAGATATCCTCTGGTGGCCAAAATCACCCCAGTTGAGAACCATTGCCCTAGAGCATCACAGGGGTAGGGGATCCATGCTAAGACAAGTTCATGAAGAGGTGGTAACGTGAGGCCAAAGTGAGCTGTAGAATTCTACCTTTAGGATCATTACTCATCCTGCCTCTGGTTTCTGGGGCATTCCCTACCAAATCCGTGCAATGATTTTGATCCTTCCTGTTGAAATCAGTGACCTGTCTTCTAAGGATCAATACCCTCAACTACATATTTCTACTGCCCCATCACTACATAAACTACATATTTCTACCACCCCATCAAATTTCCTGGCTCTGAAATTGATCGCCAAATTTATTAGACAAGTTTAGGCCCAAATGGGGTTCGCTGTTTATTACAGTACATACAGAAGGCAAAACTGAGCCATGCCTCAAGGAACCTTAGAGAAAAGGATTTAAGATTAGAGTAGGGGCAAATGGGTTTGGCACCCAGATCCCCTGTTGGGCCACTAGGTGCCATCAGGTCCCACCCCTGCTCTCCATGGGCAAGGCTTCCTTGTTTGACTTTCAGTAGGAGAGCAGAAGAAAGAAGGAGGTGGGCCCAATTAAGGATCTTTCAAGTGTTTTATGGATTTTTAGAGTTTAATAGAGGTACTGTAGGCATCACCTTGGGAGACAAGAGAAAACGTGAGATGAGCAGCTTCAGCCTGATGCTCAAATGCTAAGTCAATAGAGTTTTTCTCTTACCTATTCTTCATATTGGGCTTCTGGGTTAAATTTCCTCTGCACCCCAAAGTTTCAGCATCAAGTATGTGTGTGTATCTATTGTTGTTCTTAAAGAAAAAAAAAACCCTCAATGACATGTGTAAGGAAGTTTACTCAAGGAGGGTAGGGGTGATCTCTGTAGGAATAACCCCTGCAGTGGGAGTTTCCAGTGGTGGAGAGAGAGATTGGCTCAAAGTCTGAGTACAGCAAGGGCAATGGGGATGTGTAGTCAAGGAGCAAGGTGGGGGTCAGTGGACAGAAGATGGCTAAAAGAAAGTATCAGGAGTATGGGGGTTCTAGCTAAACCAACCTAACAGGATTCTTACCGAACTCTGGCCAGGGTGATCAGACATCACGTTGGTGGAGGATGAGGAATCTGATAACATCTCAAGAGTTATCAGATCTCTAGGGTGGGGGTTTCGGTTACACTGACTTAGCAGGATTCTTGTTAAAACTAGGTTTTACAAGGAAATGTATCTATGGGCCCAGGAGAATATTCAGGAGCCTGACTAAAGTCTGGTTAAGGGAAGAATCTTTGTCGGTATGTATAATGTTATTAAAGTTTTAAAATCTCTAGACCAGATAACATCAAGGAAACTTCTGATTCAAATATTCTAGAAAAATCTTTAATGTAGAGCTAATTTTCTGTGCAAAAATATTTTAATGGCCACTAGAAGCCAGTGAAAGAGGGCAAGGATTTGACCCTGGGGGGGATGAAAAGTAGCTGATTCCTCTACCTTTCAAATTCCCAGCTGGCCCCCCACCCCCACCCCAAGGAAAGACAGATTAATGAGAGAAAAACATACCTGGGTATTTCAGTTAAATTTCAAGTGACTGGGGCCTTCAGAAGAAAATCAGACCTGAAGAAACCATTTTAAGTATTGGGTTTGTTTCCTTTTTCTTTTTTTTTTTTTTTAAGATTTACTTATTTGAGAGACAGAGAGCAAGTGTGCACGAGGGTGGGGAGGGGCAGAGGAAGAGAGAGAGAGAATCTCAAGCGGACTCCACGCTGGGCAGGGAGCCAAACCGGGGCTCAATCTCAGGACCCTGAGATCACAACCTGAGCAGAAAAGAGTGAAGAGGCTTAACTGTCTACACCACCCACCCATCCCTTTATACTTGTTTTGATGAAGAATGGAGAGTTATAGAAAAAAGTGATAAGACAAAAAAAAAAGTATAAACTTAGAGTAGTAACCCAGGGAAATTCAGCAAGACTGTTCCTTCTGATTCCTCTCAGTGTCCCTCTGCCTCCAGAGATAAGGACGCTCTTTTCCCCAGGTATAGGGTGAGCACTTCCCACATGAGGGTGTTATGACCTGCTCCAGGGGAAGGTCAGAAAGTCCTTCCTATACCTGTCATTTCTCAAATTCCTTCAGCTTCAAATAGTTCACATGCCAATGTGCCATCTCTTGGGGGAGCATGCCAACCCAATCCTCCTTCACTTTATATATTCAACGCCAAGGAAAAAGGGAAAAAAATCCAGCATTCTAGGAAGACCAGAATTTGCAGGATGTGTAAGGAGGCAGCAGCAGGAGGGCGAGGCTGGGGTTTTGACCACCTCTGCTGTCCATAACCACGGCCTCCCCTGATCCAAGCCCGTGCCTTTTGGCTCAGAACTTGCTTGCAGCCTAGATCTACCAATGCAAGCAACCGTTTCAGCTTCCCCCAGCCCTCTGAGCCTCTGAGGAGGACTGGAGCCCTCTGACTTATTTCTGAAGCCTGAGCCTTTGACAGCAGGCCAGCCGGCAGCCCCAGCTCTGCAAAGTTTGCCCTGAGCCCCACAGTCCTCCTGTTTTATTAATACTGCACATAACGAGAAGAACCAGCCTGAGTGGCAGCTACAAAGACACTCGTCTCCTAAAATGTGATATTTGATCACAGAAGGATTTTGCGGTGGGATAGCTTATAATCCTAAATTTAAATCCTTCCTGACTTTCAGAGGTTCCAGTATCAAAATCCTTTTAGGATTTTTCAAAGTGTGTAATCTGTTTAGAGTTAAAAAAAAAAAAAACCTCTCCGGCCCATTCTTTCTCCAAAAAATAGGCTTGCTACATTTTTAACTTCCTTTAAAAGAATGAAAGAAATGCTTTAAAAAAAAAAAAATATATATATATATATATATATATATACATATATATATATATATATAGTTGTTGTTGTTTATTTGACTTAGGAGGCAACTGTTTTTTTAAGACAGCCAATGAAATAGTCCTACTAAACCCAAGTGAAACTTCTTTCAGTGACTGCAAAGAAACCCAGAAGAAACATTTATTTTAAAAAGGATTTAGAAGGGAGAGAAACAAGGAGCTATGTTAAGGAAAAGAAGCAAAAGCACACAAGGAAGGACTACCAAAGCCTCTTCCTCTCTCTGGACACCTCCCCGGGAGCAGAGGAGAGAGCAGGCTGGCTGCTTATTATAATTTAAATTAGAGGGTGGAGAGTAAATGTTCCCTGAATGGAAGGGCCGGGCAGGGGGGGAGCAGGGAAAGCTGAAGGGGAGAGGGAGCACGTGGAGAAAGAAAGGCCAGCCCCTGCCCAGCTGTCAGCACAAACCTCACACTTGGGGTAAACCTGGGACCTCCTCAAGGCTTGAATAAAGGTTGAAGTCAGACAAGTGTCCCCAAAGACAGTCCACAGGTAGAGATTTCCCCAGAATGGCTGAACCTCGTGGACAAATTTTTCCATGTGATTTTCATTCCATTTTCCTCATCTGTTATAACATAAAATTTCATCAACTGTAAATGTCAGTTCTTCCCTTTATTACTTGCTAATGTCATAAAAATCTGAATTGTTTGCTTTGTTAAAGGGCTTGCTGGGCATTGACTTTTCCTTATTTGTACTTTACTACCCCAAATGTGTGGGGTTTATTTTTTTTTTTTTTAAGGAAAAAAAATAACATCCCTTTTGAAATGGGATTTAAATAACAGAGCAAGGTTTGCCATTATCATAAATGTATAAAGTGCTTTGTGAGTAATAAAATGGATCATGGATTCAGGATAATTCAAACTGAAATGTTATGTTCGGTATCAAGATTAGATTACGTTAATGCAGTTCATTTTAAATAGTTTAAAGGCCATCAGATGCATGTGAAAAGAATCTGTATCATAACTTAGAATAAATAGACTGAGACATTTGTTTATAATGTCAGTGCTAAACAAATCTATTACTACATTTCTGCATGTAGCGTTATATTACCACTGCTATTAAATAAACAGAGCATGAAGATAAATTATAGCTTTAATTATAAACATTACCTTTGCGTACTTATTAATTTAAAATGGAACAATGTTCAATAACCTTAGGTTATTTATATCAGCTAACATTTTAATTAACTTTGTTGTATTTATGCGTCTTGGTAATTGTTGCTACCAGGCACATGGAGCTCCTTGAATAATGGAAGCAATCTAACCTATCCCTGCGCATATTACCCAGTAATGGGATGGTAGCATTGTAACTCCTGCCAGAGAGTCAGACTCTAGTGCACAGGCACCCTGGGTGAAGAGCCTAAGGCTTTAAAATTTGCCTTTCTCATTGGAAGCCACCAATGGGAGCACCTGGAATTCCTGAATAAACTGTGGGGAAAGGTGGCAGGGGGACCAGGAATTCTCATGTGAATGAAGAAAACATAGGACATCCTTCAAGAAGGTTTTAGCTGGAAAACCATCACAGCAGAGCATGTGGCCAGAGGCGATGGCTCTTCCTCAATAGTGCTACCATCAAATGCACCCATCGCAGGCTGGAAGCTGTCTTAAGACACAGACAGGCAATAATTATCACAAGTTTTGATTTTTTTTCTTTATTCAACTGAATTTTTCCTTTAAGCCTCCATTGCAAGAGGTTGATGGGCAATCTTTTCTCAGTCTTTATTGGAGTTGTACTGAAATTCAGAATGCAGAACAAGAGGAGGGGAAGCCTTCTAGACTCCAGTCTACTATGTTTTCTACTGGTTACTTCTTTGCTTTTCCATCGGTCCCTTGGAGTCTTGCTACTACCTATTTCCATGCCATGAGAAGTGTGGGAAAGCTGCATACTGCCTGAGAACCCCTCTTCCTGACTTAGACTATGGGAATCTCCTCTCTGGAGCCTAGCCACCTCTTCAGGGTACTGGCCCAAGTTTCCCTTGGGTCAAGCTTCTCAGTATATCCATAGGTCTGTCCTCTTTTCCAAAGCCAGAAGAATAGCCCTCCTTTCCTCCCATGTCCCCACAGCTTTTCACCTTTTTGCTAACACATCCCTTCTTTTGTCCCTTTCATGATAAACTTTGTTAGTTCATTAAGCCTAAAGACCAAAATATTCAAAACACAAATATAGATTTCACTGTTCCTGGGGACAATGAGGGCTTAATTTTCATATGCTACCTCAAATTCCAAGAAATTAGAAGGAAGAAGAAAGTATGGTTACATGGGGTTGGGACAAAGAGTCTTGAAGACAGGGCTTTGTCCCCATGTCTGTGGCCCTGTCACATCTTTTACTCTCCAAAACCGAGGAGCCAACAGTCTATCCCACAGGCTTCTGGATAGAGAGCACATTCAGGAGAGAAAATCTTTCATCTTCACCAGCGTATCTCTACAATTCAGCACACAGCCAGGAGCATGGAGAATGAGCAATATACATTTGTTGAAAAAACCAGATAAAAACTAATATCTCTACAACAGGTATCAGCCAACCCTGCTGGTATAACATGATCTGCAGCCAGGCACTGCCTCCACCTTCAAAAAACAGGAAGGTCAGTCTCAAATGTCAGTAGATCCCATTGACCTGTACACATTCCCCCTCTAGACCTGATACTGCAGTAATTAATGTCAGGTGCTAAAATGGCCAAATCTCCACACCAAAATTGCAAAGGGATCAGAACAGGAGCTGTTTTAAGAGATGTACACAAAGTAATTCTTTAAATAAATATTCTTCTTTATCTACCTATTTTTAAAGACTATTTTCCCCCACTCATAAAAAATGTAGCTAAATCATGGGAATATGTGCACACATGTGCATGTGCATGTGCACACACACACACACATTCCAGTTTTCATATTCACGTTCCAACTTTCCCCATATGCCAACTTGACCATCACCAACATCTAGAAGAGAAAAGATCTGGATTCCATTTTCACCTGCCGACCATGTAGGATGCCTTGAACATCTCCAGATCTCTGACCCTGAGTACTCATCTGTGGAATAAGCTCGATAATTTCATCCGCACCCACATTCTCAGAATGATCAGTGTATGAAACACTGATGTGGGGTGTGAAAAACATGAAGACATCTGGGCAGAAAGAATATCTCATCTGAACAAAAGGAATTATTTCACTAAAACATTATTTGGGAGGGTTCCTAAGCAAAGCATATTTAGCAACAGGGTCATGCATGGGTTCAAAAGTGCTTCATCATGGGGGTCCTGGGTGGCTCAGTCAGTTGAGTGTCTGACCTTTGATTTCGGCTCAGGCCATGACATCAGGGTTGAGGGATTGAGCTCCGTGTCAGGCTCTGTGCTCAGTGCAGGGTTTGCTTGGGATTCTCTCTTTTCCTCTGCCTCTCCCCCGCTCATCTGCTTTTCTTTCTTTCTTTCTTTCTTTCTTTCTTTCTTTCTTTCTTTCTTTTGCAGAAAGAAACATTTAACATCTTAACATTCCCAGGTGAAGGGTTAACTATAAACAGAAATTTCTTTCTAGAAAGAAGAAATTAAAAAAAAAAAGTTTCATCATATTATTAGTGTTAGCAAGGAGCTGGATGTGTCCTAGGTAACCATAATTTAATAGGGAGATGGGTAAAGTGTGATAGTAGATGATGGAATACAACACGGTGCTCTGAAATAAGGAACTCTAGTGATACAGCAACACACTTCAGAATCCTAGCATTGAGCAAACCAAGTTAGAAGTAGAATAAGATTCATCCAACAATATCATGATGCAAATTTAAAACCAACGCACAGGAAACAACACTATTCTATTTCAAGGATGCAGGCTATATACATATAAACAAATGAAGGGTGAATTGGAATTTTGTGTATTTAAGACACTAGCATGGACATCTATAGAGAAAGGGAGCGTGGGACTAGAGATGCAAACTGATGCAGGAAATAATAAAAAGTACAGTAAAAATACAACTATTTTTTCAGAAAGTAGAGATTATAGGACACCACAAACTGAGGAGTAAGAGTGAGTCTGTACTTGATGTACAAATAACTTTTTTTCAGGAAGGAAAGAGAAGTGTTTGCATTAGTTTGCTAGGGCTGCCATAACAGAGTACCATAACCTAGGTGATTGAAACAATAAGAATTTATTGTCTCATAGTTTTGGAGGGTAGAAGCAAGCAGGGTTGGTTCTCTCTGAGGCTGTGAGGGAAGGATCTATGGCAGTTCTCTCCTCAGCCCAAAGGTAGCCATCTGCATGTTCACATGCTTTCTTCTAGAATGCTTGTCTATCGCCAAATTTCCTCTTTTGGTAAGGACATCAGTCATATTGGATTAGGACCCACCTTAATGACCTACTTTTAACTTGATTACCTTTATAAAGACCCATTTCCAAATAATCTCACATTCTGAGGTAGTGGAGGTTAGGATTTCAACACATAAATTTGGGCTCAAAATACAATTCAACGCCTGAGGGTGCTATATCTCAAACAGCTTAGACAGGAGTGAGTATAGTGGTCTAAAAATTATTTTAGACATCTCAGATTGTGGTTATAGAGATGATAAAACATTGAAGTGAAAATTAAGTGAAGAATTAGAATAAATATCTCTTGAAATGTGCGTGTAAAACACAATACTTCTAAATAGTTAATTATTCCATGAAGTCACGATTTTAAAAATGTGTGTCTAGACTAAGAACATGAATATATAGTATGTTCATACTATAACATTTGACTATTTCTAGATAATTCTAAAAGTTTATAAATTTAAGTTAGCTATAAAACTATTTCAATCTTCCCACTCGAAAATTAAAGGATCACCATACTGTCAGCTTGCTTTGTACTCAAATATACATGTATGCTCTAAAGCTAGAAATATGCATATTTACACCCTTCCAGTTTGATTAATCAGGTATCTTCTCTATGAAAGGCTCCTCATTCAGTAGCCTATTAAGAATTAATCACTTTCTCTTCTGGATAACAATTTGTTCATTTATTCCATTGTTGTATGCTACAGTTGTTTAAAAAAAGAGTCTGTCTTCAGCATTAGAATGTGACTTTTTTGAGAGAGAGAGAGAGAGAGAGAGAGAGTATGTGAGAGCAGGGGTGGAGGGGCAGAGGAAGAGGGAGAGAGTCTTCAGTCAGCATTCTCTGCACTCAGCATGGAGCCTGATGCAGAGTTGGACATCACAACCCTGAGATCATGACCTGAGCCAAAACCAAGAGTCCATCACTTAAACCCCTGAGCCACCCAGGTGTCCCCTGGAATGTGACTTTCTTAAAAGGCAGGAATTGTGTTTCATTCACCCTTGTGCCACACCTGGCTCATTTTTTCTAGACAATAAATATCGTAGAATTCAACTCAGCTATGATTGCCTTTGTTTCAAGTTTTTATTTTCCTTTCTTTAATTAAATGGGCAATACATGTTCCTTACAGAAAATTTAAGCAATGTAGTGGTTTTTTTTTTAACGTTGTGTGGAAGCTTTCTAACAAAATGTTGACCATATAATATAATGTCTGTCCCTCTCCATAGTATATTTTGTACAATAAACAGTTTTCTTCATCATTATGTCTCATGGCTGTACCATGTCCCATAGAATAGATGTCATAATTTATGTAGCCTAAATGCCCAACAGTAAGGGAGTGTTTTCTTTCAAGTTTTCCATGCTAGCGTTGTAAGTAAAAATAGATAGAAACCAATAATAAAAGACTTTAAAAGACCAATCCCAGTGGTCAAGTAGACTTACTAAAGTAAGTTATGATACAAGAGATTTGAACAGCATAAGGAAGATCAGATCTTGAGGGTAAACATTGAAATGTACACCCCAATAAGGGAGAATTTTTCTTTCCTTTCAAGCACACAATGAATCATTCATGACAACTGAAGATACAGAGTTTCACAGAAGAAGCCATAATAGATTCCATAAAATAAAAAGATACAAATAACATTCTCAGATGTTCTCCCAATAAAACAAGAAATTAACAGTAAAGTAAAAACAAGTCCTTGGCTCTAAAATTTTTTAAATTTTTAAAAAAACCTCTCAACACTCAACATTCCCAGGTGAAGGGTTAACTATAAACAGAAATTTCTTTCTAAAAGAGAATTATAGAAAATAATACATGTCAGAATCTCTGGGGGTATAATAAAAATGGTGATCAGAGGAAAATTTAGAGCCTTAAATATTTATATCAATAAAGTGATGCCATAAAAAAATAAAATAATTAAGTGATGCCATGAAAACAAAGCCCCACATCAATAAAAGTAGGAATGCAACTAAATAAAAAAGAAAGCAGAAGAATAGAAATAATAAAGGTAAAAGTATAATTAAGATAAAGCCCCCAAACACAGTGAAATCAATAAGTAAATCAAAGTATTGTTTCCTTTCAAAAAAAAAATTTTTTTTAACAAACAATTCAGAACAAAAAGGGCCTGGGGTTGGGGGGGATCCCTGGGTGGCTCCGCAGTTTAGCGCCTGTCTTCGGCCCAGGTGGTGATCCTGGAGGCCGGGGGCGAGTCCCACATCAGGCTCCCTGCATGGAGCCTGCTTCTCCCTCTGCCTGTCTCTCTCTCTCTCTGTATTCTCATGGATAAATAAATAAAATCTTAAAAAATAAATAAATAAAAGGGCCTGGGGGATGGGGGGTGGGCGGGATGGGGAGGATGCAAATACATATAATAAAAAATGGCAAGTGGGAAATAATGAGTTAGTCCTGGGCATGTGACTTGGAAATACTTGGGCAGATCCAGCTGGAGATGTCCAGTGAATGGGGGCAAGGGGACAGGGTGGGGGGGGGCGGTGTCTGAAGCTCAGTAAAGAGGTCCAGGCTGGAAAAGGGGAGTCACCAGCCTACAGAAGTAAGATCCCCTAAAGTGGAGAAATTATTGGTTTTCCTGTTTAATCTTAGGTCCAGCGCTGCACCGACCTGCTGGCTGTAGACTATTCCCCGGGTGTCGTGGGCTCCTGGGGCTTGGGCCTGGCCTCACCCGGTGGAAGGACAGGAGGGGGACAGGAAGGCAGAGAAGGGAAAGCCAGGGTATTTGCTGCCTCTACTTGTTTTTTTTTTTTTTTTCTTCTTTAGATTTTACTTATTGATTTGAGAGAGAGATTGAAAGAGAGAGCGCAGGAGCGGGAGAAGGGGGAGGCTGCAGAGCGCAGAGCCCTCGACAGGGCCCACCGGGGCCCAGAGGGCAGAGGCCTGGCCTCCCCGCAGCCGCCCCGCTGCCTCTACTGATTTTCAGGGCCTCTCAGCATCACTTGCCTGTCCACCTGCGGCTCCAGCTCCCAGTCCGGGGGCCTCTGCCGTGACCCCTACTTAGGAGCAGCCCTGGCTTTTTGGGCTCAGGTCCTGCCATCTGCTCCCCTTGTTGCTCCCACCCTAGGAGCGGTGCGGGCTCGTGGCTTTGTCGCCCTCCCAGCCCTCTTACCACCAGTTGCCCCGACTCCTCTGTTGGACTGTCTGGCACTCCTTCTATTTCCTGAGTGGAGCCCGAGTATCAACCTCTCACTGCTGAGCAAGAGAGGGGGAATTAATGCAAATTAGGGAGCCCCTACATTTAGGATTTAGACAGAAGACAAAGATTTCTGGAAGCACATGGAAAAGGAGCCATCAATGAGGCAAGAAGTAAAAGAGGGGACTCCAAGGTGTCATGCCTGTGATGCTTGCTCTGTCCTTCATAACCAATTTATATTTTAATTGGTGTCTCCAGGAAACTTAATGCTGAGAGCAGAAGTAGCCCATGGCTGGGAGAAATTTGGGGGGGATGCCTTTCAAACTCCAGAAACGCTCCCGTCTGCCAGCACCCAAGGCTCTAGGAGCTGTCTCTTGGAAGAGGGACCCTCAGCCAAGATATATTTTATTCAGTGGCTGGGCTGGGCTGTGTTTATAATCTTAATAACACCCCAACCTAATCAAGTCAGCCCTACTACCTAAGCTATCATTTAATTGCCTGTGGTTTATATCTTGCATATTCAGTGCCTATGTGATTGAAAAGGTAACGATTGAGCCACTTAAGTAAAAAAAAAAAAAAGAAAGACAAATATTAACACGCATTGCATGAGAAACTCAGATTAAACGGAGTAATTTTACATTTCATCAGATTTCCTTTTTTCAAACTACTGAGTAAAGCTGGGGCATACACACAGGGGGAGAATTCTTTCCAACCAGAGCTTAACTGTGTTTTTTTTTTTTTTCCTCCCCATCAATATATCTGCATAGCACTGCTTCTGAAATCATCTAACTAAATGTGCCTCATTAACCTATATTTATCTATGTTGAGTACCTGGTGATCCCTGATGTTTCTGGAATTGATTATCTCCTTCCAGGTGAATCTCAAAGAAACCGGAGCTGGGGAGAGTTTAATGGATCTGTTGACATTTTCAAAAGATTTTAAATTTTAGTCCCCCTTCCCTGACCACCAGTCCTTGTCCATTTTACTTGTTCCTGTGAGTTTCAAATCATTTTGTCTTTACCCCCAAGCAGAAACCCTGCCCTAACAGGATCTTTGACCTCCTCGGAGCTGGCCCAGAGCTTCTGCAGCCCATCAAAGTGGTATGGTGGTCTCCGTGACAGATGACACTTAACAGCAGTCAGGGAGTAAAAATTAATTGTGCTTTACAGAATCGTGCAATGTGGTCACTGAAGGATGAGGAGCCGGCTCGTTTAAAGCAGAGCCCATGGGACACCCCCCGGCTCTGTTCACAGCTGCCCCAGCTTCCTGGGCAGTGGGCACAGCTCACTTAGCAGGCGGATGCTGCATGAGGACAAGGGGCGCACTCTGCCTCTGGCTTCCAGACCCTGGCCCATAAAAAGTGCTCGAAAGTTATTCCTTAAATGACTGAATTAATGAATGTTGAATGGCATGAATTTAATATATTTAGAATAGCAAACACAGACACAAACTTCTGAATCGGAAGGATTTGGAAATTATCTGGGTTCCCACCTTCCTTTTGGAGGCAAATGCAGCATCAAAGCCAGACTCTGGAAGCAGATACAGAAAGTCTGACTCTGAGTGAGAGACCACCCTCCTCTAAGACTCAGTCTTCCCGTCTGTGAAATGTGAATAACAGTGGTAGGTACAGGTGCATGGAAGGATAGGTGAGATAGGTGAGGGGGATTAAGGGTGCACTGATCAAGATGAGCACTGACTAATATATAGAATTGTGGAATCTCTATATCGTATACCTGTAACTAATACAATACTGTCTGTTAATTATACTTGAATTACAAAAATAATGGTAGGTACATAAGAAGGTTATGGTAAGAGTTAGAAGATATAATATCTGGAATATACTTGGAAGAGTGGCTAGCCCTCAGTATATGTTAACCATCATTATGTCAGGGAATTTGATTTAGTTTAGTTTAGATTTAAGAAAAATGGGGGACACCTGGGTGGCTCAGTGGCTGAGCGTCTGCCTTTGGCTCAGGTCATGATCCCAGGTCCTGGATTGAGTCACACATCAGGCTCCCCACAGGGAGCCTGCTTCTCCCTCTGCCTATGTCTCTTCTGTGTGTGTGTGTGTCTCTCATAAATAAATAAGTAAAAGCTTTAAAAGAAAATTAAAAAATGGAACTTTCCTTTTTCCCAGACAAAATCTTGATAGAGACCTCATGAATATAAAACAGATTGAAGCAGAGTTACTCTGGTAGACATGGGTGTAGGGAGCCAAAGAACTCTAGTCTGTGTCCTTCTTGTGCCATGAAGTGGCATCCTTAGAAAACCCAGGAACTCCAAAGAAATGTCAGTTTCTGGAGAGAATCCTGATACTGGGGACGCCTTGGTGGCTCAGTGGTTTAGCGTCTGCATTCAGCCGGGGGCCTGATCCTGGAGTCCTGGGATGGAGTCCCACATCGGGATCCCTGGATGGAGCCCACTTCTCCCTCTGCCTGTGTCTCTGCCTCTCTCTGTGTGTCACTCATGAATAAATAAAATAAAATCTTTTTTTTTTTTTTTTTAAAGAAAACTCTGATACTGTATTTGCCTGGGTCATTCTTCATTCCACAATGACACTGATGCCAGAGAGGGGAAGTGACCCACTTAGGAGCACACCCCAAGTTCCTGACCCCAGCTTCCTGGCTTTTCTTCTCTGCTTTCCCATTGCCTCCAGGATCTCAGACTGGCAGGGTCCCTGAGAGTAAAATAACCCAGTTTGTAATGTCTCTTGGTGGTGTTAGACTGGTTCTTCTAGATGCCTCCATTAGCAGGAGGAATTTTAATGCTGGAGAATTCTGGCTGAAATTTGCCTGCCTGCAACTTCCACTTATATTTAGTTATTATTGTAAGAATAGTTTACCAACTAACCTCCAGAGACACATAAAGACAAGTCAGTACTACTCATTTGGCACTGCGGGCACATCCAGGTCCTCTGGATCATCATGTGTGCCCCCATGATGGTGAGCTGGGGAGGAAGAGGGATCCCTGGCCCATCTGCATGAAAGAGCTCCAGGGCCCAAAGACCCCTACCATCAGTGGCCACGCTACCTGCCGGATGAGGGCTGTAAGTACTGGAGACAGGCCAAATTCATCATCACAGACTGAGCTGGGATCACCCTCCTGCCTGTGCCTCAGCCCCAGTTCCTATTCACACATTCCTTATCCACATGAATAATAAACTATTCAACATTTCAACCTGTCTTTGTAGTTATGAAAATAAATCAGAATGTAAGGTCACCACTCTCCTCCCCCAAGTCCCCTTCCCAACTCGATGACTGTACTGCCCAATAGGGAAAAAATACAAGTGCCTACCTCACAACAAATCACCTGCACTTCTCTCTGTGACAGTGATGGCGGGCTGGATGGGATGGACTTTGGATAACGGAGTAATTGCTCCACATATTCTGACCACTGGGCATTGTACCAAGTCAGGAACCCATGAGAAATGATGGGCAGAAGGAGCCCGATCCACTACCAAACCATCAGAAGAGGTGTGCCGGGGCCACAGATTCTCCCAAACAAGCAGTGGGGCTCCTCCCTTCTCCCTTATGTGTATAATGATTGTTGTCATTCCTGGGCACATGAATATGCAGGGATAGGACAGCATCAACTAGTCACCCATTTCTCAGTGTTTCCCATACTGTGGCCACTTCTCCAGAAACACAAGCAGCCCCCAGCCCCCACTGAGCTTCTCCGGAAGAGCACAGTATAATTAGATGCCCTCCCTTCTCTCTTAGTCTAAATTATCTTTCAAAGAGCTCTTAGACTCTAACCTCATGCAGGAAGCCCTTCTGGATTAATCAGAGAAAAGAAGAGAAAGCAATCTAATGGACATTCAAATTGCTCCTTATCCCAAGGTACAATAATGCTCCAGTTAAGTTGAATTAAAAAAATGTGCTGTATCCATCAATAAAACATGAACAAGACAAAATTTCTGCCACTAAGGAAGCAAGTTAGAAGCAGATCAATATAATTTGTTCCCAAACAAGAGATTTATTATTATTATTTTTAGGATTTTATTTATTTATTCATGAGAGACACAGAGAGAGGCAGAGACACAGGCAGAGGGAGAAGCAGGCTGCCTGTTGGGAGCTCGATGCCTGACTTATCCCAGGACCCCGGGAGCACAAGCTGAGCCAAAGGCAGACACACTCAACCACTGAGCGACCCAGGTGTCCCCAAACAAAAGATTTAAAACTAAACAAGGGTGCTCAGAGAACCAAGGAAGTAGAAGCTGATCACCTTGCCTTTGAAGATAGGTTAATGATGGGACATCACAATCCTATCATATTGGCTCAGTGGTGATCACAGAGTGGGACCTTGGTCAGTTACTGTTCTTTATTTATTCTGCTATCTTTAACATAATTCTGAAATCTGCTAAACTATGTCTTCCCCTTAATGAGGCTTCCTTTTCAAAAATTGAAAGAGCTGTCCTTATATGTTTATTCCTCCCAATATTGTTTAATATCAGCTTGAATTTCTCCTCCCCAAAAAGATACCCACCAAAAGATCTTAATGGCATTTTCATTGAAATTGCATGCAATGCGTTGATGTGGAAGAAATTGAACTATATTGATTCTTCTCATTATAGGGTTAGGTATGCTATTCCATTTATTCAGATCTTTTCTAAGCTATAAAGTTGCTATGCTATGAAATTGTACAGTTTCCCTGTAGAGCTCTTGCATTTTGTGACAGTGATTTAAAAAATCCTTTAATAAAATTTTTAAAAATGGATATTCAAGAATAATTTTCTCAGCTTGAATTGTTTGCCTTTTCCAACCCCAAAACAATACAAAATTATCAGCACCCACACACGTATACACTTAAAGCTCTGGTGACATTCTCTACACAGGACTACATTAGATAGAGTTTAAATTGCTGAAAAATCAAGACAATTTCAAACAGTATTGCAGGGAAGTTTGTTTTTTTTTTTTTTTCCTCTTCTAAAACAGCTGACCAACGTAAAGCAATTTCGATAAAATTATTTTCTGTGGTTTTCTAAAGTTTCATGCAGGTCACATTTCAACCAAAATAATTTATTACTTTATTTTTGGTTTTTATATTCGTGTTAATGTGGATTGTTGTTGTTATTTAAACTGATTGCTTCTGATATTTAGGAAAGCACTATTTCTATACTAGTCTGATACTTTTATTGAACTCTGTTATTGGTCTTGGCAGTTTTTCATTTGATTTATTTTTGAGACTTTATATGTAGACAATCATGTCCTATAAAAATGATGACTATATTCTTTCCAATATTTATCTCTCATTTTCTAGTTCATGTCTTGCTTTATTGGCTAAGACTCCAAAATGTTAAATGATGGTGGTGATTGTCAACATCTTTATCTTACTCTCGATTTTATTGGCATTATCTAGTGTTTTATTGTTGAATCTGTTATTCATTATTTGTTTCCAATAAATATACTTAGATTATCAGGTTAAAATGGTGGATTTAAAAGCTTTCTATAGACTTCAATTGCTTTAAAAAAATGACGTGTAGAATGTAGACATACAACCTTATAAGACCCTAGGTTTTCTACAGAGGACGTAGAAAGTCCTCTGGACTTGCTGAGGTGAAGAAAATAACATATACCCTCTAGCAAACTTCTTAAAAATAAAAGGTCAAAATGCAAGAGGGTTTTTTCAAATGATCCTTACTTGATTCAGAAATTAAGAGTATACAGGATTAGCCAATTGCTAAGGCTCCCAAAGAGGAAAAAGATTGTTTCCATAAGCAAATGATCCAGATTCTCTGAACTACAATATTTTCACGATTGAAAATTAGGCTACTACCATCTCCTATGATTGTTTTAAGACTAACTGAGACATAAGACATCTGGTATCATTCCTGACACATACTAAGCACTAACATCTGACTTCTTTTCACTTCCTTTAGCCAAACTCCAAACACATAATAATCACTCCATGAATACGTAGAGAAGAAAACAGAATTTAACATTCAATACATTTATCTTTTACCTGGATGGTATCTGACTACTCACCATCCTTTGCTGTTGTTGTTGTTGTTGTTTTGTTTCTACAAGAGACTCAGCTTCCAGTCCTTGCTTTCTGGGCAGCTGTTACCTTCCAAGCATGTGCTACACAATTTCACGTGCATTCTTCAACCAAACTACAACAGTAGATTTTAGATTCTACAATTAGAAAGGTCTACATGGTTCTTTTTGTGCATTTTTCAGTACTGCCCCATTTGCAGTTAAGAACTCAAGAATGTCTTTTGGATGGTAATGTCACGCGGGAGGCTCAGAGAATCTCAGTGTGGGAAGGGATAAAGAAAAAACTAGAAAGAATGGGAGTTGCCTTGCCTTCCCTATTTATCATGATCCATGTGGATGTCAATAAATATGCATTTTTTACATTCAAAAAACATTTATTAAACGCCTGTCATTTATTATGTACCTGGCAACCTCTGTGAGCTGGGCATGTGGCATAATCAAGAATGGTAAGGTTCCACCTCTTTACACTTACTGTTTCTGGTACCTGAAAGTCTCTTCTCTCAAACACCTGTGTGGCGTCCCCTTTGGCCTCCATTATGTCTGCACCCACATGCCACAGCGTCAAAGAGATTCTCCCCATTAGCTTGTTTAGAGACCCATATGTTTTGGCCCGGTCCTAGTCATGGGTCCAAATTTTCTAAAATACTTGGTACATATTAAACCTATGGACAGCCAGGCTCATTCTCCACAAGAAAGACAAACCTAGTTAGTTAAGTCCTCCTCTGAGCTGGGGAACTGGAAATAAAGTTAATGCATATTCCTGTGACCTTGAGTCAGGCCTCCCATTGCTACTTCCATCTCTTCACTCTTTCCTCTAGTGGACTAGGCTCTCCTCCAAGCAGAGCTCTGGCCACAGATATGAACAGAACAAGTACTCCTCCTTCTCTCAGGTCATTAAATGTGTGGAACAGGAAAGAGAACAATTGCAGAGTCCTGGGTTAATCCATACTATTCAGGGGCAGATTTTTCAATGGAATGATGACACCACTGATTTTAAATACCAGCCATTTCCAAAGAGTCCCAAATCTACATCAAATCTTGGCCTCCTCTGGAGATTCCAGGTTTGTATATCAAGCTATCTATTTGATATTTCCACTTGGATATTAGAAAGGTATCTCAAACTTAACACGGTCACAAACCTCACATCTTCTCTATCTCAATAAAAGATATTCCTGCCATTTTCCTAAGCCAAAAAACTGGAAGTCACCCTCGATTCCTCTCTTTTCTTAATCTAATTCAACCCATTAATATGACCTGGGAAATTCTGTCCCCCCAACATGTATCACAGATTCAACTCTTCTAACCACCACTCTAGCCCCAAATAGTATCTTCTTTCCCTTGGAATAGCACCCTCTCTGTATCTCTTCCTTTACGCCCACTCTAATGCATTCTCAACACAGCTACCAGTGTGATTAAAACAAAACAAAACAAAACAAGCAAACAAACAAAAGCCATATGATAATGTCACTTCTTTGACTAAAATCCTTTAGTGCTATCCATTTGCAATTAGATCAAAATGCAGGTCTTTACCTTGGTTTCACAGCCCAACCTAACTTGAAACCTGCCTCCTTCTCTGCCCTCATCTCCTTTTTCCGCTCCTCACTTTGGTGTTGTTTGTTTGTTTTTCATTTTGTTTTTTAGAGATAGAGATTGAGAGAGGGAGGGGCAGAGGGCAAGGGAGAGAATCTCCTATAGGCTCCACACCCATCATGGAGCCCAACCCAGGGCTAGATCTCAGAACCCCGAGATCATGACCTGAGCCCAAATCAAGAGCTGGACGCTCAACTGCCTGAGCCTCCCAGACGCCCCTCTATTCCCCACTCTGTTTTTTATTATGCTTCCTCCTTGATTTCCATGCTGTTCCTCAAGCCCACTGTGCTCATTCCCTACTTCTGGCCTTTGCACCACCTGGGCTCTCAATGTAGGTTTCCTCCCATTCCCCCCACCCCCCGGGGATGGTTGTTCTTAACTCTCAGATCTCAGCTTAAAAATCATTCTCTGGGGGGATACCTGCATGGCTCAGTTGGTTAAGCCGCTGACTCTTGGTTTCAGCTCAGGTCATGATCTCAGGGTCCTGGGATTGAGCCCCAGGTAAGGCTCCCCATTCAGCAGGGAGTCTGCTTATCTCCCCCTCCTTTTGCCCCTTCCACTGCTCAAGTGCTCTCTCTCTCTCTCTCTAAAATAAAAAAATATATATATCTTTTTTTAAAGTTATTTTTTCAGACTTTCCTTGACCACCCAGTAGCCAATTCATTGCTTTCCATCTCATTCTCCACTTTAATACTTTTAGAAGGGATGGCTTATTGATGAGCAATTGTTCATTTATATACTGACTTGTCCCCTCAATTAGAATGGAAGATTTTTGAGGACAGGGATCTTGTCTGACTTGTTTAGTGCTCTACTCCAGATCCTAGAAGAGTGCCTGCTATATTCTCAGTTTGATGGATGATCAAACAGTCCTCAGCCTTCAAGTCTCCAGCTTGCCCAAAAGGACATCACAAGGAACCAGGTTAAAGGATGTTAAGATATACTAACTTACTGCCCTCCCTTAAACTATGAGTATTATAATGTTTTTTAAAAAGAGGAAGAAGTGAAATTAATTTTGTATAGCTTGTTAGCTCCTGGATCATTGCATTCTTTACTCAATGCTCTCAAAATAGCTGGTTAATAATATATTTTTTCCTTTATTGGCTTTCTTAAATTAAAAAAGCAGTGCATGTTCATTGAAAGAAATTCTAATAACACAGAAGTGTATAAAGAAAAAGAAACAATGTCTATCCTCTCCTACCACTCTCACTTCCCAGAGGTAACCTCTGTTACTAGCTTGATGAATATCCTTCTTTTTTCTATGCATATACACCTAAAGGGAGATATACATACGTAGCTTTAAGGAAAACATAGGATATGTGTGGGTGTATGTGTGTGTATAAATATATATATATATATATATATTTTTTTTTTATTTACCATGTGGTAGACACATTTCAATGTCCATACAGATTGATCTACTATATATGTAATGGTTACATAGAATGCCATTGAATTCATTACTTATTCAAAATATACTTAACTATTTTATGAGCAGAGAAAAATGTGGGATTATAGATAAGAGTGGCAATATATTGCCAATTGTCATAGCCTGGTGATGGCACATGGAGCTTCTAATACTATTTTTTCTACTTGGCTATAGAATTTTAGAAGAAATACTTAACAGACCTCATTCTAGTGGCAAATCACTGAATACTTTTCTCTGAGATCATCAACAAAATAAAGATGCTCAAGATCACTTCTACTGAACATGGTAATGAGGGTCATGGGCACAATAATAAGAAAATAAAAAGAAGAGATAAAATAGTCATTATTCATAGATGATATAACTTCATATAAAGAAAAAAAGAATCTACAAAGTATTGCAATTAGTGAATTTAGCAAGGTCTTTGTTTACAAGGTTGCCACACAACGCAATTGTATTACGATCTACCAAAAACAAAGAAAAAGATGAATTTTTAAAAATCTACTGAAAACATCAAGCACTTTGTAATAATTTTTTTTTTTACTTTGTAATAAATCTAATGAAAGATATGTTAGCCTTCTTTGGTGACAACTACATGACACTGAGAGAAATTAAAGACAATCTAAAACAATTATTTAACAAAACTTTTAAGACACAAAGAGAGAGGCACAGACATAGGCAGAGGGAGAAGCAGGCTCCATGCAGGGAGCCCAATGTGGAACTAGATCCCAGGACTCCAGGATCATGTCCTGAGCCAAAGACAGACGCTCAACCGCTGAGCCACCCAGACGTCCCAAAACTTTTATGTTCTATGCCACATGCCCTGGCAGGCAGAGGATAAAGTGTTAGGTAAAAATAAGGTGCAGTCCCTGTATTCTTGAGCTTGCAGTCTGGTGGGATCACCAATACCCTTTAGCTAACCATGCATTAAGGAAGGCACATGGGACGCCTGGGTGGCTCAGTAGTTGGGCGCCTGCCTTCGGCTCAGGTCGTGATCCCTGACCTGAGTCAGGGATTGAGTCCCACCTCGAGGTCCCTGGAAGGTGCCTGCTTCTCCCTCTGCCTGTGTCTCTGCCTCTCATGAATAAATAAATAAATAAACCTTAAAAAAAAAAAAAAAGGAAGGCACATGATGAGATGAGCCTTGGGTGTTATACTCTATGTTGGCAAATTGAATTTAAATAAAAATTTTAAAAAAGATAACTGTGCAAATTAACATTGTCTTGCCAATGTAGGAAGGGTTCCAGAGGAAGGTACACAGCATTCTGAGAGCTTTAGAGATAGGATTTAGAGATAGGTTTCAAAAAATCAAGGAAGCGGTCTCGAGCGGCATTCCAAACAAAAAGGACAGCATATTCAGGGACTATGCCAAGAGTAAATATGAATCCTAATTGAATCAACTGTTCTGGGTATTGATGGTTATTTAGGTTATGTGGTAGCACTTCTGTGAAAGAGGCTGCCGGGTTGCCCTTCTCTTGGGTAGTCTTACTATATGGACTCTGGGGTAGGCTACTTGGCTTGCTTTGGCCAATGGGATTACAGCAAATGTTGAGTCAAGTGGATACTTAAAAATCTTGTACCCCGGGGTCTTCTCTCTCTTGCCACACTTAGAACCCTGAGAACACCATGTGAATTTGCTCAGGCTAACTTGCGAGAGGGGAAGAGACACATGGAACAGAGAGTGGCTGTCCCAGCTGATCATCCAGCCTGCTGACGACCAGAAAGTTGAGGGTACCACCCCAGACCATCCAGCTGTAAGCCAAAATACTGGCAAATGTGAGAGAGCCACACAGAGATCAGCCAAATCTGTCAAGACCAGAAAGACCACCCGGCCAACTCAGAATCATGAGCTAAATAAATTGGTTATTGTTTTACGCCACTGCATTTTGGAGTAGGTGTTAGGCAGTAAAAGCTAACGATACAGGTTGACTGCAATTTTCGTACAAGCCATGATTTAAGAAATGTCTTGGCATTTACATCTTGGCTCATCTGGCACATAGCAAGGTCCTAGTTATTGGTACTTTTACTGTTGTCAAGACAAATTAGGAAGTTGTCCAGATGAGGAAACTGAGATACAGCTAAATTAAACTTGAATACCAATCTTACGCATGGGGAAGGAGATATTTGGGATTGATTAGTAGTCACGCCTTCAAATCCCAATTCACCATTCATTCAAATCCATCTTTGTCTTCTCTTGCTAAGTGGAGAAAAGCAACACATTTTTCAAAACCAAAAACCAGAGAAGTTCCAAATCAGTTCACTGGGTTACAACCTGTCTACATTTTTTTTAAAACCTGTGCCTTTTAATCCTAACAAACCTGAGCTTGTCAGGCTTTAAGGAAGAGCAATCCAACGAAATACCACTGCGGAGGGCTGACTCCACTTTCAAAAGAAAAATATTCCTGTCCCCTGAGAAGGAAATATAGCAGACAAGCATCTTCCCTGATCCGATTGGCCCAATAGAAGCCACAAATCATGAAGGGTTAAACAAAGATTATAAACTCTCCTCAGCAGGGAATGGTAAAGTTTATTTTATTTTTTTATCCAGTCTAGAGAATTACAAAAATATTATTT
The DNA here is from genome assembly GCF_048164855.1 of Canis lupus baileyi. Lineage (NCBI taxonomy): Eukaryota > Metazoa > Chordata > Mammalia > Carnivora > Canidae > Canis > Canis lupus. The sequence continues at coordinate 63,812,715 of NC_132842.1, read as the reverse complement.
TCCTGAAACTTGGAAGGAGAGTTCAGCAGACAATATGAATTTCAGGAAAATATTTTTGCCATTAATTATGTCATAAGCAAAAGAGTAAAATAAACTGTTTATTATCACATATAAAATGCTTTTGATCAGTCAACTGAAAAACTAATTTCATTTTCTCATTACCCTGCCTCGGGCATCCTTTAACGTCAATTTTTATTATAGCAAAAGCAAGGAAATTAAAATGATCAGTTATGGTGCAGAGAGAAACATTTGCTTCACAATTTTTAAAAGTAAAAATAATAAGGCACTGAACCTCTTTATCATTCGTAATAATCACAACTCATCTGGCGAGAGAGGAATGCTGCTCCAGGGGTCCCATCCCCACCATAACCCTTTCCTGGAGTCCTTGGAACCTTTAGGGTTGGTACTGAGAGACCTTAGAGGCCCTGCTCATGCACCTAGGAGAGATCAAGCTGCATTTCTAGCCCAAATGGCTCCAAGTTCCACAGATGGACCAGGGTAGGAGTGGGCCGTGTAGCCACCCAGAGAAGCTAAAGAAGAAAGCTCTGCAGAGGATTAGGGAAGCATGAGCTTGGTATCTATCTTTTGGCGCAGAAGGTGATGCTATGGCAAGAAAGATGATTTTATGGAGATGTGTTTTCTAAACTTGCTTCTGCCCCTTACAAACTTTTTGATCACAGATACCATTCACAGACTCCCGACTCGCCACAGCATTATAAAGCATGAACAAAGCTATCCATGTGAGACATTTTATAAAGCAATAATTAAGGTCCATTTTTTACTGGTTGTTAAGATACCAATGCCCTGGCTAGGGTGACCCTGGGACTTGGTTGCATCCACTGGAGGATCCCTGACCGTGAACAGAACTCTTGCTTTTTGGCTACAGGAAGAGGAAGTGATTCAGGGGTGGGGGTGGGGGTGGGAAGAGGAGAAAGAAGCCCTGGTAACGGAGTGATGACAGAGCCTCTGACCCTTTGTCAGCCTGAATGATCTGACTGAGGGCCCCATAGAAAGAGAAATAGGGAGAAACCAAATGACCCATGACTCCATGACTCTTGGGTGAACATCCTGATCCAGAGCTGAGAAGATGAGGTTGTGGAGGGGTCCTGTCTTCTCTGACCCGCTTCTTCACGCACACAGGGCAGCACTGGCAGTCTCGTGGGGTTACATTTTATGAAGCAGAGGTGGTGATGTAACTCTTGACAAGATGGCAAAGGCAGAAGGAAGTAGGAGACCCCTCTGCCCCCTGCCCTCGGATCTGGGATGCCCCAAGAAACTCAGGCAGAGTTTCCTCACTGTGTCTGCTGTGGCTGGTAAGCTAAGGATCTTGGCTAACCTCAAGCAAACTGTCCGCTCTGGCTTACCCACAGGCCCCAGGAAGAAGCCGCTGTCCTCTCAGAGTTGCATAGATGTCCCCATTCCTAGAGTCATCCCAGCAGAGATAAATCTTGAGGCTGTACTCTTGAGGCAGCTCTGTAGGCCAGGGAAGAAACAAAACAAGTCCCCCCAAAGGCCCTGCCCTCAGGGATAAGTCAGTCTGCCAGGGAGTCCAAACTCAGATGCCAAATGACCTCAAGAGCAAACAGCAAACAATTTAGAACTGTCTGGTTCCAATCAGAAGGGAGGGGCCACAGGGAGTGGGGGAGGCTGTCTTCTCAGAGGAGGATAAAGCACATCCCAGTGTATAGGGCCTCTCCACCACCTGGTGTCCTCTTGCCTCTGAGCAGTGTGTGGTGGCTCTACTGTCATGTGAACTCCAAGGATGGACCTGCTGATGAGTGGCCACATCCGGATGCCTAACACCACAGCCAGTTAGGTGTCCTTATCTCTGGTTTTGCCTCCCTGAGCACCAGCCCCATTCTCCGGCAAGCCTCCCACATGCCTGGCCCCTGGGAGTTCCAATCTTGCACCCTTCTAGCGCGAACAGAAGGAGGGCTTTGGATGCAAGTTCTGGAACTGCGTCCCTTTGGCCCTGGACCGCCTGCCCTGGGTGAGGTGCCTCCAAGGGCCTGAACAATAGAATCTTCTGATTGGCCAGACCAAGGTCGCATGACCTTCCCTGGGCTGAGAGCTGGGAGGTCCTGGAAGGGAAGAGATGTCAGGGAGGCGAAACCCCACAGCAGATGGCTCACCTTTTCCAAGCTTTCATTAGGGCTTGGTTTGGAGCAGAAAGCAGAGCTGAGGGCAGATTCTAGATCCCCTCATGCCTGTGGCATTCGACAGGCACACGCAGGTACAGGGCAAGTACGGGACAACCCTGTTTTCCCCAGCCAAGATCGCCCAGCCTGATGAAAAGGACGATTAATCCAGCTGCCTCTCGGTAATCCAGCGGCCCATTTGCTAACCATCTGCACGCCTCATTCCGCGAGGCAGCCCAAATTAAAGAGCCTGTATTTGTTTTTTTGGAAAATGTTATGATTTTTCAAGTAAACAATAGAAACTTCACAAAACCGTGAGATTTATTGAAACTGCCAAACTGTCCGGACTTGATCAAACTGGTTTATGCTGGTTTAAATGTGTGCTCCGTTCTCTCCATTTTATTATCATAAACAACAGTTTCTATTTATTTGTACAGGATCAGAACTTCTATTTATGTTTCTCGCATATTATTTGATCACCAAATCCACGTGCGGAACGAGGGTAAGGACTATTGTCGGGCCTGTTTTATGGAGGGGGATCCTGGCAACCCAAGTGGTTAAGGGTTTCTAGAACTCAACCTGGTATCAGTCTCAGGGGTTTGGAGTCTGACTCTTTGGACTGAAAACCAGGTCTGTTCTGGTGTGGCTTGTTGTGCCTGGACTCCGCTTAGGACTGTAACATCCCTCACACACCCTCTGACCTCATTCTGTGCCAGTCCAACTATTAAAAAGAAGAAAAAATAAATGAAAGAAGCCTTTGCTCATTATCCATACTTGAGATTTGTGCTACTTCTGATCTAGACAGCCAAGGCTTTTGTATGCCATTATATTAAATCAGCAGATTTATTGTTTCTATGGAAGAAAACTTTGTCCTAAACACCCTGGTAAGGGACACAGAAGAAGGAGGAGTATTCCTCATCTTCAAAAAGCGTGATGTCTCGTTGTGGACGCAGAATAACCTGGAGAAAAAAATCATATACACTTTTGCAAGGTTTTATAAAAATTCTTATTTTATGTATATATTTATTTACTTAAGTAATCTCCTCCTAAAAGCATCATAAATGCTCGCCTGTAAGCTGTTCATGAACAATTAATTAGATCTTTTTTTTTTTTTTTAAATAGCAATTAGTGACATACTGGAACTGTTCTCAAATTTGGAAATGTATGGGCTTGTCTTGTCTTTACTAGTTAATCATAAGCCTCTGGAGGACATAAAACTTGCTTTCTACCTTTTCTTCCCCTCCTCGCATTGCCTAGCAAGAGTTTGTATCCAGAGCAAAAGCTAAGTTCTATAAAACTGGTATCGAAATAAATCTAATTTAGCTAATGAGCCCTAAGTACCCAGCTGCTTTACCCAGGCAGTGTTTAGAGAAAACATTCCCTGAGAGAGAGGCTGGCATCCCTTAGAAGTGGATGGGGCCCTGAGAGCAAGTGGGGAAGCAAGATGCCTTGAATTCAAGCTACTGCCAATAGCAGATGCTCATGGGCTCTCACTTTGGGTTTCCCACCTAGCACACCATGAATCACCCCAAAAAACAGGGAGAGGTGAGTAACTTGACCAGAGGCTTACCCCAGGTTCTCAAAGTTGGGGCTATCTCCCAGTGGATTCAATTCTATCCTTAGCGACCTTTCCTTCATGGTCATTTGAACCAAGGAGGGACCTAGCTCCCATGGACAGGTAATTCAAGAAAGCACTGAACAATGAAGAATCTGGAAAAACATGCACCCGAACGGAAATTAGTACACGGGATAAATGTAATATCTGGAATCATTTTATGAAGTTCCATGCTTCAAGTCTTTAGGTTTTTTTTTTTTTTCTCCTCCTCTACCCTGTTAAATGCTTCCACTTGTGCTTGTAAGATCTGTACCAAAACGGCCTTAATAAATTATTTCTCTTCCGAGCAATGAGTTGATCTAGTCTTGTTTGGTACATCTGTTATAACACATCACAGCCTCCCATAATTGCTCTTTTATTTAATTCTACACATTCTGATTAGCTGTGTCTGTTCCGGGCGAGCGCTAGGAGTATGCTGAGTGTCCTTCATTCAAAAAGAGTTCTTCAGAACAGTATGAAGGGAAATTAAAGTAATGATTAAGTCATAGAAACCAAATACAGTTCCATAATCGGCAGAAGGGCTGGCAAATAGCTAGCAGCCCGCAGGAAGGAGGGTTCAGAGCTTCCTTCTGCAAGAATTCCTAGGATGGGGTTCTCGGTAATGGTGCAGCGAGGGAAGAGGCAGGAGGACAGAGTTGGGGGCTGCTTCCAGATGTACAGGGAGGCCTCTCCAAGGCCCACGAGGGCCTCCAGGAGCAGCAGCCTCCGAGGGGCGCCGTGTGTGACCCTGGAGCTGGGCAGGCTTGTCTCTTCTTCAGCTCATCTACTTAGCTCTCATGAATATTCTGTGAGCCTGAGAGGCTTTTAGTAGAGAAAAGACAATTAAATTCAAGCTTTTCACCATTGTATCTCTTGCACCAGACTGAGTAATAGGGCACAGGGCAATAGACTGAAATTACATTGTAGCAGAACATGTGTACTGACCTTTCCTCCAAGCAGATCTATTTACTTTATGCTGCAGATCAACTTGTAGGAACTGATGTACTCCTAGCGGGAGTAAAGGTTAAAAACGATGTGCATTTTAATTCATCTGGATTTCGACTCTGCTCTAGTCCTCTGCTTACACACCCGCACGTACCGGCTTCAACAAAACAAAGGAGGCAACGTTGTGCTGAAGTTAGTAATACGTTGGCTCTTCCCTCACTGAGCACACAGGTCCTCCAAAGTGTGGTCTTTGGTGTCAGTGTTAGTGTTACCCAGGATCTCATTAGAAATGCAGATTTTGAGGCGCTATGCCTAACCTGGGGAGTCAGAAACTGTGTGATTCAACAAGCCCTACCAGTGAATCTGATGCACAGTGGTGTTTGAGAACCTTGGGTGTGCGCGTGCGTGCGCCTGTGTGTGCAAGCACGGGCAGCGGATCCCCTCTGGCTGCTTTGAATATGCAGCCAGCGATGTACTTCATTGTTTCCTAAAATGTGGCATGCAGCAGGTAGACTGGTGACACACATTAAGTGGTAGATGACTCGCTTTGGGTGGTCTGGAGAACGTGATTTTAAATGGCACTGGAATGCAATTTTAAATCACTGAATCTCTTAGCAAGAAAGTTCATCCTTTTTAACCCTTCTCACTTCCCAAGAAGACTCAGTTTCACACTAACAGACTTTTCACCATCTCATCTCTCTAACTTGTGATCATCTCCCTTTTAAATAAAGACAGACCAGGATCTAAGCTAGAACCTTTAGCATTCGACAGTAGCAAGATAGGATATGATCAGTATCATTAAATTTTATCTGGGCTATCCCTAGGGGTTGCTTTCTATTTATCCCAAATGACACCAGTTTTCATAGTAGGACAGTGATTTACATTTTCTTTTTACTTGATTTTTCCTAAAAAGAAAGGAAACTGATTTAAAAAGAAATATGAAATCATTCAAATAATAGAGTACAAGTGACTCTGAGGAACTCATTTGCAGGCCAGGGCAGGAAGGCAATTTCCAGGGCAGTACTCAGTCAGTATACATTAAGCTTAATTTCTAACACCAGCTCAGCCTGTATCTCCAGGCCTTGACCTTCAGAAAATGACCTGAAGTCTGAGACATTTGCCATCAGTAAAGAAAAATCACATCCGGTTACTACACGATTTAAAAGAGAGAAAAGTGACTCATACATTTCAGAATGATGTCTAATCACAACCTTTTGAAATCAAAAGGGTTCTGAATTGCTCAAAAATTAAAATATCAAAAATAGTCCATTACTCAAAATTCAGATTAATTGAATTTGAGTTGGTCATGAAGAAATAAACTTACATCTAATTTTTATAAAAGTAACAAGTTCTCTAATATAACATTTGAAAAAAAAACACAAAGAAAAAAAAAATCACACCATCCATACTTAGATCCCTAAAAGGGTCCTAATAAGATATTGTTCAATTTCCTTCTAGTCTTTTTTCTCCGTGAGACTGTGGTACCAATATATACCCTGTGCGTGATAATGAAACTTTTCCTTTTGTATTTTAATGAAGATCCTATCGTGTGGATAATAAAGGAATAAATAAATGCCTTATAATAAATAGCCTTGTCCATATTTTCAGCAAATAACAGAAAATCCAACTTGAATTGGGCTGAAACAACAAAGATATTTATCATGCCACAGAACAGAAAGCCCAAAGTAGAGTATACTGTAGGACTTTGGCCAGCCTGACAGTGACATGAAGGATCTAGGTTCTCACGTCTTCCCAGAGTTGGCTTTATCCTCAGCCTAGGGAAGAACAGTCTTTTTCTAGGGAAAGAGAACGTTTTCTGCAGAAATTCCTCTGACAGACTTTTCACCTGGCAGGAGAAGAGTTGGGTCCCATGCCCACCCCTGCCCCAGTCCCTGGACAAGGAAGAGGGCTCATCCTGGTTGGTTTACCCCACAGTACTCAGGAGGAATGCATGAATGCATCCTGGTAAGTCCACTGCCTTTTGCTCCAAAAAGGAAAACAGATAGGGAGGTTTCTTTAGTAGATGACATAGAAAGCAGTGTGTGCAATGTTTAAAGAAGATATATTTAACATCTCTCAGTGGCCAGTTGATTTCCCGTACTGCACAAAAGCTAGCTCTAGATAACTTCTGGTCCCTCTATCTTGTGGTCCACTCTGCTTCTCTAGCTTTAATTTTACATCCTAGTTAGTCTTTATTCTCCTCCCTTCTTTCATGAATGCATTTCCCCCTCTCATGATGTCCTTCTAATCAAGGTTTACTTCAACTCCCACTCCAGTACCGAGCCCCATACTTGCTCATGTTTATAGAACATTTTTTTAAAGATTTTATTTTTATTGATTTGAAAGAGACAGAGTGAGAGAGACAACACAAGCAGGAGGTGGGCAAAGGGAGAGGGAGAAGCAGATTCCCTGTTAAGCAGGACTCGATCCCAGGACCCTGGGATCACGACCTGAGCTGAAGGCAGATGCTTAATCAATTGAGTCACCCAGGACCCCCTCTAGAACATTTTTTAAGCAGCATTTCCCCCCATATACTTGTTGGTTTACCTCTTACAGCCACGTCTTACACTTGTCTAGCTAACACCTGTTCATATGTGCATCTTGCTGATGGCACCCCAAATTTCCATGAAGAAGTACCTCTCCCACTTGCAACCCACATGACTTTAACCTCTGCTTGACAGGGTCAGGCAGCCACAATGACTATTTCAGGGATGGACATATGACCTAATCAGACAGAGTCCATGGGCCTGGATTCCAGGACTTTTGGAACCGTTTGGCAGAAAGAATTTACTTTTTGCTGGGGTTGCTGATGAGATTTAAATCTGGAAATCCTGGAAGACATCCTGCTACCAAAGAGACAGCCCTCCTGGGAATAAAGCCAATATAAGGTAAAGCAGATATAAATCAAGAGACCAAACTCAAAGAATACCACCGGATTCCCTGGATCCTGTGTGCCTAAACACAGTGCTACCTCTGGGCATTTCAGATGTGAGCGAAGGCATTCCCTTTTTTATTTACACCAGCCTGAATTTGATTTTTGTCACTTGCAACCAAGAGCGCCATGGCCAATGTGACTCCTCCATTATTCTGATTCTCTTCATCCTTAAAGGCTTAGTGCCATCTCTTCCCAGGAGTCTTCCCCATCCACCCTAGTCTTCACATTGTCCCCTTTCTCCTAAACACACAGCACTCAAGCCATAAGCACTTTCAGCTTTTTATGAAGTAGTGTGCCTTTTTAAAAGTTTTAACTATTTAACCCAAAGTACAATATTTTTTTAAACTTATTTTTATTTATTTATGATAGACATAGAGAGAGAGAGGCAGAGACACAGGCAGAGGAGAGGGAGAAGCAGGCTCCATGCCAGGAGCCCAACGCAGGACTTGATCCCGGGACTCCAAGATCGCGCCCTGGGCCAAAGGCAGGCGCCAAACCGCTGAGCCACCCAGGAATCCCCCCAAAGTACAATATTGTAAGCAAAGCCCATCTATGTTTCATGGTTCTTTTGCATTCATGTCAAAACCTGAAACAGAGCTTAGCACATAGTAGGGACTCTTTAATTTATTGTATGACATTTCTCAAAGAAAAAAAAAAAAGAAGAAGAAGAAGAATTGGAGATGTTTATTATGCAGAGGGTTCTTACAATGGGACCAAGATGCTAATGGACTTTTTAATACAAGTGTTGTGAGTTTCTGTCACTCTCCTGTCTATGACCCAAGGGGGCCACACCCTGATACAATCTTTGAGGGAGGTCCTTGAAAACAGAGCATCCCCCAACCACACTTGGATTCTGTGGAAGTTGAAGAAACAAAGAAAAAAGATGAAGGCCAAGTTCAACTTATTAAAAGAATAGGAATTAAGGTGGAAGGTGAGCTGTCTGGAAGGGTAGCCACCTGAGTTTACTAATACCAGAGCTCACATCAGGAAGAGTTAATTACCTAGTCTCCGCAGCACTGGACCAGAGATGCTTCCCCCAGAGTGAAAGGGGAAGCAGAGAAATCACATCCCTTGTGGATGGCTCACTTCCAAGAGAAATAAGGTCAGATCTGAGTCTACCATTCTCAGCTATTCCCTCGTATTTACAATCAAATATGTCACTCTCTGGGAGCCTGGGTGGCTCAGTCAGTTAAGCATCTGCCTTGGGTTCAGGTCATGATCCTGGAGTTCCAGGATAGAGCCCCACATCAGGCTCCCTGCTCAGCAGCAGTCTGCTTCTCCCTCTGCCCCTCACCCCGCTAGTGCTCCCTCTCTCTCTGGGTCTCTCAAATAAATAAATAAAATCTTAAAAAAAAAAAAAAAGTCCCTCTGTCTCCCCAAGGAAAGGATGAGGAGAAGAAAACCAGAAATGCCACATCTGAGGTGATCCTTCCACCTGTAATGGGTAGGGAAGAAGCATTCCCATCCCTCAACACATGCTCCTGGCCACTTACCTCGGTCAAACCTTAGGAGCATGTAACTGCTGGTTGCTAATGGTCTCCTCTTACACTCCTGGTGACAGAAAAGAATTCTCGAAGAGATTTTGTGGAAATGGTCTGAGGACTGTGTGATACCATTGAGGAGAGGTAGGTGATACAATGTCACTTCAGAGGACATTTCTTTCTCTCTCTCTTTCTCTCTCTCTCTTTATTATTTCAGCCCTGGATTTTTCTCCTTCAAAGTTTGCTCTCTAAATGTTTCTTTTCCATGTTTTTGGGTCTACGCTGAAGTGGAATTTTATGCTTCAAGAAGAGAGTTGATGAATCATGGCACGTGTAATCGACAAAGAATTGGCATGTTTTCCAACTCTTTTTTTTTTCTGCATCAACTGAATAAGATTAGTGTCTTACATGGATTATTTTTTCAATAATAGAGAAGGCTATGTTGGCAACAAAAATTGCAAAACAGCAACATCATAAGCTTGCCTAACCATCCAGTGGAAGAGAATTTTCAACTTGAAAAAATACTTTTGGTCCAGCAAACCAGGGACCTGAGGAACAATTGTAACTGAAATCATTAAACATTTGCTTTTACTCCTACTGAGAAATTGGATCCTCTAGGATTCTTAGAGGGAAAAGCAGAAACATTAGGGGAAGACCTTACATAATAACCTTTCTGTAAAGCTTGGATGGCACAAATGATTTTGTGAGACATTCAAGTCACATGTCATTAATCAGAAATGACAGTCTTTATTCACATATATTTGACTGAAGCTGCATAATTTTAGACTCCAATAGGTCTAGATAAATGACCCTAAGTATTGTACTTTTTCAAATTGACAATGATTGATGATGGAGGGGAAAAAAATGAATGCGGAAAAGGAACCCCGAAGTAAACATTGAAAATTAGTTGCACTACTTTGGGGAAAAAGGAGTTTGGATATTTTTTCTTCAAGACTTTCCCTCTTTCTGAGCATCTCTATCTCTTTAATTTTCAGTGTAATCAGGTGGGCCCTGCAAAAATCTCCATTTTACACTCAAATCTCAACAAAAACTGAGCCTGATTTAGTTATGTTTGTTCAAATAGTCAGAAAGGGAAGATGATGACTAATTACAATGCATCCACTCCATAAATATTCCCTGGCCCTATGTTATGTGCCAGGTGCTATTCCACATACTACGGCTTCAGCAGAAACTAAAACGAGTATCGCTTATGTTTTGGGGGAGCTCACATTTTAGTGGAAAGAGACAGGCAATATCCAGTGAACAAATAAATGAATGGGGTCATTTCAGAGAGTGCTAAGTTGCATGAAGAAAATAAAATAGAGTGATTTAATAGAAAGTGATGTGGGATGGGGATTTCATTTGAGAAGTCAAGGAAGGCTTCTTTAAGGGGATGACATTTTAGCTGAATAGGAGCCAGTTTTTCAGAGAGCACAATTTGCAGAGGGAGTCGCAAGTGCAAAGGCCCTGAGGCAGGGACAAGCTTAGCATATGGGAAGAATAAAAAGTAGGCCAACATGGCCCCTTCAGTGAGTGAGGAGAGAAGGGTAGTAAGTCAGAACAGAGAGGGAGTCAAGGGCCAGAGTATATAAAGTCTTTTAGGTCATTAGAAGGAATTAGAGTGTTAGGCTGCATGAGGTTTTAATACAGCAGAAGGAAGACTTGATCTCATTAAAATAATGAGACCAAGGGTCCAGTGGACCCTTATGAGCAAAGCATTGTGCCTGACACACTACATTTCCATTATTGTACAGTCTCCTTGCCAAGAAAAAATGATCATTGCCTTTTAAAGATAAGGAAATAACAAGCCCTGAGCAAGATCACAGACCTAGTAACTAATGAAGGCAAGTTTCAGATTCTAATTTCAGTGCATCCAGTTCCAAAGTCAGAAACTGCCCACCACCCTAGACTGAGTCCCATGGTCTGCATTTTATTAGTTTCTCAGAAATATTAAAAGGATTAATACGCACATTTACCATATTGTTGCCTTCAACAAATACCTAAGAATGTTTATCGGTAGTGGATAGTGGGATACTTCATAAAGTCTGTGTCAAACGTTTGTGTACATTTTTTATCTCACCCCCTTTTTCTGCTTAATAATTGTTTGAAATGACTTCTTACTAATTCTCCCTGGGGAACAGCTTTCCTAGATAACCTTAGTGGGAACCTCTGATGAGCAGGTGTTATCAAACCATTATTTACTCATTTATCCACTCAAAGATTTATTGAGTAGTCACTATGGTTATAGATACTGGGGAAAACAATGGTGGATAGAACAGCAAAAATCTCTTTTTACGAAGCTTACATTCTAATGGAGTCATTATCTATGTGGCATAATAAAACCCAAATTACTTTTCCCCAAAGCCTTCCACAGTGCTTACGATCCTCCCTTGTTACCATTTCCATGAAAAAAAGTAAATGTATCTATTAAATATCACAGGCAAAAATAATAAAAATGAAAGTTTTAAAGAACGCCAGTAAATTAAAATAAATCACGGTACTAAAAATCCTTACCTGGCAGAGCCAGAATATTCACAATACACAGCGAGATTAATTTGTTAAGTGTTCCCACATCGACCCAGTGTATATTTGTGAAAAATAATAATGTGAATGATGATTGAGTCATGTATGAAGAATAAAGAGGTTTGTGGAATGCTTAGTGAAAAAATAAAGAATCTCACACGCATAAAATGTCACTAGATCAGTTTTCCCATTGTTGCCTCTGACTCTTACTCATACCAGTTAAGTATTAGTAGCATCCTGTTTCAGTGACAGAAAAATGAGGAAACAAGTGAAGACAGCAATTTGCTAAAGAACAAGAAACTGGAGAGTAGAACCCACATCTGGCTCATCCAGCACATCTTACTTAGAGTGGAGATTCTGTGAATAACAGGAATGTAAGAAATACACACCTTTGATTAATTCAACTACTGGGTATTCACCCCAAGAACATGAAACACTAATTTGAAAATATATATGCACCTTTCTGTCTATCACAGCATTATTTACAAGAAGTAAAGTATGGAAGCAAACTAAGTGCCCATTGATAGATGAATAGATAAAGAAGGTGTGTGTGTGTGTGTGTGTGTGTGTGTGTGTGTGATGGATTATCCCTCAGCCACAAAAAAGAATGAAATCTTGCCTTTCGTGACAATATGGATGGGCCTCAAGGGTATTATACTAAATGAAATAAGTCAGGCACAGAACAACAAGTACCATATGATTTTGTTTATATGTGGAATTTAAAAAACAAAAGAAAAAAAGAAACAAACAAACAGAAACATACTCATAACTACTGAGAATAGGGACGCCTGGGTGGCTCAGTGGTTGAATGTCTGCCATCGGCTCGGGGCGTGATCTTGGGATGCTGGGATCGAGTCATGCATTGGGCTCCCCATGGGGAGCCTCCTTCTCCTTCTGCCCATGTCTCTGCCTCTCTCTGTGTGTCTCTCATGAATAAATAAATAAAATCATTAAAAATAATACAGAGAATAAACTAGTAGTTGGTAGAGAAAGGGAATGGGTGAAGCAGCTGAAGGGTATTAAGAGATACAAACATCCACTTATAAAATAAATAAGTTACATGGATGGAAAGTACAGCATAGGAAATATAGTAGGTAATATTGTAATAACCTCGTATGGTGACAGATGGTAACTACACTTATCATGGTGAGTATTGTACAATGCATAGCATAGTCAAGTCACCCGAAGGGGTACCTGCACCCCAATGTTTATAGCAGCAATGTCTATAGTAGCCAAAATATGAAAAAGAGCCCAGTTGTCCATTGACAGATGAATGAATAAAGAAGATGTGACATATATATGCAGTGGAATGTTACTCAGCCATCAAAAAATGAGATCTTACCATTTGCAATGATGTGAATGGAGCTGGAGGGTATTATGCTGAGCGAAATAAGGCAATCAGAGAAAGATAATTATCATATGATAATTTAAGAATCAAAACAGGATCATAGGGGAAGGGAAGAAAAAATTAAATGAGACAAAATCAGAGAGGGAGACAAACCATAAGACTCTTAACTGTAGGAAATGCACTGATGGTTGCTAGAGGGGAAGCGGGTGGGGGGATGGGATAACTGGGTGATGGGCATTCAGGAGGTCACATGATGTGATGTGTTATATGCAACTGATGACTCACTGAACTCTATCTCTGAAACTAATAATACATTATATGTTACTTAATTAAATTTAAAGAATTGTCAGATCACTGTTGTATACCTGAAACTAATATATAATATAACATTTTATGTCAACTATACTTCAGTGAAAAAGAAGCGCACGCTAAAAACATTCGCTCACTCAGCAAATGTTTAGTGAGCATCTACTCTAGCATACACCATGGGTTGCCTTTCGACTGGCACTGCAATCTCCCCGCCCCCTCTCCCTTCCCATGGCAGAGCTACAAGTGCCCATTCCCTAACCGCCCAGGCTCCTTGGCAGCCAGGCATGATCATGTGATCTGGATCTGAGGTAAGAGACTTTCATTTTTCCCTTCTTTTTTTCTTTGGATATTCTTATATGAAGACTTGATCCTTAGCCTAGAATGGTCATCTGTGAATTCGAGGTGACAAATCTGAGTATGAAAACCGAGAAACTGCAGATGATGGAGTAGGTGAACAGAACGAGCTAGGGTTCTACTTGCATTTTTTAAACAGCAAAGCTAGCCATGGAACTCCTGACCTGCAGACTTGTTATTACACAGCGGAAGCAAACATTTTCCTTTTTAAATCCTATGGGAGTGGAATATTCTCCAAGTATTAGCTGTGATCATTCAGACACCATCAAGACTACCAAGATGTCAAGTCAGTCAGCTATTCCTATGACTACCCTAGAACAGAAGGCTAAGGAATGTATACAAAAAGCAATGACATTTAAATAAAAATTGTAAAATTTAATCACAAGTAAGAAGTAAAATGTCCAGCTGGGTGAGTCTTGGAAGTCTTAATAGAATAAATAGCATTTAAACTAGAATTTTTGTTGAACTTCTAACACAATTCATGCAAGGTAAGCTATAATTAGTGCCTTTAAGAAATATAACTAACTCAGTGTAAAGTTGGAAAAGAAGAAAAGAGATACAAGGCACTCTTCAAGGCACTGTGAGACCCAGAGAGGAAAAAAAATTAGACATGTTCACTGCCTTCAGGCAACTTAAAATATTTACTGATGGTTGTCTATGCTCAGACATCTGAAACAAGAAAGATTAAGACATGTCCATTTTCAAAGTAAGACTATAAAGGGTTTCTTTCCTTGGGACAGGTGACCTGAGGTGCGATTCAAGACTACCCACTGGGCACTTTCCAGGTAAGATCTGTTGGCATCTCAGTGGGTGGTTTCCTGCTTGCAGGCTTGGGCTGTGGCCCTTCCATGAACTTCTCTTTCATGCAGTGGGCTGAGCCGTACTGCCTGTAGTGAGCTGTGAATCTCAGTCCCAGGGGAGCCCTCTCCCAAATTTACTCCTTCCTGTATTTTTTAGAGTTCTCTCTATCCCTTGGTAGCCAGTCCTCTGGTACTAGTTAATAATTTTCCTACATTGGGGCGCCTGGGTGCTTAGTTGTTTAAGTGTCCAACTCTTGGTTTCACTTAGGTCGTGATCTCAGGGTCGTGAGATGAAGCCTGGCTCTGTGCTCAGTGGAAAATCTGCTGGAGATTCTCTCTTCCTCTCTCTCTACCCCTCCTGCTCACTCACTGTCTCTCAAATAAATAAATAAATAAATAAACAAATAAACAAATAATTATTTTACATTAAGCCTTCCCAGTCTGAACTACTATATGACTGCTGTCTCCTGTCTGGACCCTGAGTGGTATTTCTACCATTTTATATCCGCATCCCTCATATCCCGCCTGGAGTTTCATAGTTCTACTAGGGTGATAGAGGCTCCAAAAAGCATCAAATTTCAATTTTGCTCAACAAAGTTTTCTAGGTTTATTGGACCATGAGACCTGTTTATAGAAGAGCACCTGTTACTCAAGTATCTCAAAGTACACCAGTATTCCACAGATCAGTTTGGGAAATGCTGTGTTGGGGACTCATCACTCATCACCTAATATTTCCTCACAACTTCCAAAGAAACTCATTTCAATTCCATATATTACTGAATAAAGTGTGCAAGACACCGTACTACCAGAAAGCTTCCAATAAGTGGAAATGTGCATATGAATTGTGAGTATGCAAAATGCCATAGGGAATTTTAGGTGGAAAAAGAGAGAAGCAAGCAATTCATTTCCACTGGGGTATCAGAAAATCAGTTTTGGAAGCAGGTGCCTGTGAAAGGATGAGCAGATTTTGTCAGAGATGCATATAATGGGGTGGGGAAAGGAAGGAAAAGCTGGCCTATGAAATAGGATGAAAAGAGGTATGGGTGTTAGTCAGGATTCATGCTACCAGTGGCAAAACCCCAACTCCGTGACTTCAGTAGAAAAGGAAATTGATTGGCATAAATAATTGAGATGTCCTGTTTATGCCGCAGGCCCAACTGGGTCCCAAGACCTCAGTCATATCACCACACTCAGGTTTACTCTTGCAACTCTTGGCTTCACCATCCTCTGTTGGATGCCATCTTCCCTGATGGGAGTATCTCTCCTAGAGTTAGTTGTGATAACCTTATGTTTGCTCCTGAGCAAGCTAAGTAACAAATAGAGATTTTCCCTTGCCTAGAGACCTAGACTGTGACTGAATCCCATGCCTGCCTCTAAATTGATTCCCATGGCCTGTAAGATACGATGCTCCAATTGGCCAGGCCAGGTTCACATGTCTAACTTTGGGCCAAGTATAGTCGGCAGCACCCACGCCACACAGACGAAGGAGAAACAGGATCCAGATACCAAAGTAAGAGGAATGGACACTAGGCAAGCAAACAACTCTACAGATTTTACTTCACTATGAATATGGGGAAGAGGAGAAGATGGACCCCAAAATTCAAGCTGGCCTTGTCCATAAGTGATATCCTTATTTAACACATGAGCAATAGATAAGTCCTAACAAAGTTTAAGGCACACATCAACCTTGTCAAACCAGCAGCAAAGCTGGAGGAAGCCATAAGCGTGGCTCTACAGGTAGTCTCGCTATAGCAGAGGAGGAATCAAAGGTTTGAAGCTTTTCAGAACTCACGGTGTCAGTTTCACTCTGGTATTTTGTGAGCAACTTTAATTGACGACACTTATGGGGAGTAGGGTAGGGACTCACAATAAAATCAGATGGCACTTCTTCCTGACAGTGGGGTCATACAGCTGCTATTAGATACTGAGGTGCAAGGCCAAAATAAGAACACCAGACACCATTCCATTGGAATGTTCTTTCTCAATTCTTCCTTACCCAGGGGACTTAATATTAGATGAGCGAACTAAAGCTGCCACAATGCTGATGGGCCCTGGTGAGGAACTGCTAACAAGATGTGAACATGCTTAATAAAATGACCAGCTCTTGCTGATATATAGCCAACTAATTACCTGCCAAATATCCAGGCTATGTTCTCCCAGCTGGAATTGATAGCAGGCTGTCAGTGTGAGGGGACGAGAAGGCAGTTCAAGATTGAGAAATAAGAAGAAAGGTTTGATGTACTATAGTGGACACTGTTAGTCTATATCAAGTTATCTCAGGCTGCAAATCCAAACCGGTACTTTTAGGGAAATCTAGAGTGACCCGGGATCCCACCCACAAACCAAATATTGGGGAAAGGGGTAGTGAAAGCTCTTTGTAAGGTTTAGCTCTTGGGAACAGAGGAAAGAGAAAAGTATACTAGTGCTGTAGAACTCAAGACATGGCTGTCTTTTTTTTTGCACACATCCCTTACTCTGGGACCCTAAAATATGCATACATACATCCCATATGAAAAGAGATTCCTTCTTATGAAGAATACCCATTTTGGAAATCGTGGGTTGTTGCATTGTTATTTTTTAAATGTTTTATTTATTCATGAGAGACACAGAGAAAGGCAGAGATACAGGCAGAGGGAAAAGCAGACTCCCCACAGGGAGCCTGATGTGGGACTCGATCCCTGGACATGGGATCACTCCAAAGGCAGAAGCTCAACCACTGAACCACCCAGGTGTCCCCATTGCATCGCTATTAATTTGGAGAGCACTGAGCTGCAAACCCCCAAGTGCTAAAGACTAAAGTTTAGTTAGAGATTTCTGGCTCAGTAATAAACCAGCCATGTAACATGACCGCTAGAGTTTGGCCCTTTGGCAAGAACATCCACGTGCACTTAACAGACTCACCTTGCTTGAACAGGTGGAAACTCCCTACCAGTGCCTGGGAATTAAGAGACTTTGCACAAAAATAGAACTCTCTGACTATGTGCTCAAGGAAAATGCTTTTGGCCTACTGGCCTTTCATGATCCAGCTGTCAAACAGGGCATCCTGGTGCATTTCCAATTTAGCCACATGTTTATCTCATATATCAATGTTACATCTAAAAATGAACACTTAATTCCCACACAAAGGGGATATTGATCAGAAAAGCCTGGGGGTGTTGGGACTTTCTGAAAATAAAATGATAGAAAGCAAAAGAAGGCATCAGACATGTAATAATAGGTCACAGAGGTCTCCAAAAGCAATAGCTACAGTTTGTTCATTTGCTCAAAGGGTCAGAGTCCCTCATTTACTATGTTTTTCTCTTTTCTGAGACAAATGAATGTAGGGCATACCATGGCATAGAATCTTCTTCCACCAGCTGGCGGCTTTATTTAATTAACTCACCTACTTCTTCCATATTCATCTGTAGCTCCTTCTGATTACAACATGCAATGCCCTTTGGCTGGTCCCTCAAGGAATGATATATTTCCAAATTAGTAGTCTTTTCGTTGTAAGCAATAGAAACTAACTCTAGCCAATTTAAAAGAAAAAAGACAATGTGTTAAGTTTATTTATAGAATAAAGAGTTGAACACGCTCAAGAAC
This sequence comes from Canis lupus baileyi, assembly GCF_048164855.1. NCBI lineage: Eukaryota > Metazoa > Chordata > Mammalia > Carnivora > Canidae > Canis > Canis lupus. Next base: position 63,794,706 of record NC_132842.1, on the reverse strand, counting down.
TTGGGAAGGAAGAACCAACCTACCATGAAGCAACAAGAGCAGAAATTCTTAGACTTCCAAGTATTTTTCAAATCAATGGGAGGGTAAGAATCACCTGGAAGTGCTGCTAAAACTGATTCCTGGTTCCATTCCAAACATGCCAAATCAGAGTTTTTCAGGGGGTAGCCTAGAATCTGCATACTAAACAGAAAAGACAGAAATACTGCAAAGCACTAACATTAATTCCACTCCATCGGCCCCCGGGCTCTCCTCCAATTGGCAAGTTCTGGGAAGGGCTAATCTGATTGGCTCACTGAAGGACAGGTGTCCCTGGTCCATCAGCTCTGGCCAGAAAGGCTGTGTCAGAGGACCCTGTCCAATGTATCAAGAGATAGTGCCAGAGAAGGAGAAATCACAAAGAAAAGGGAAACCACCACTAAGAGGTGCCTCTGAGCAATAAAATAAGCCAAAGCTGTGTAGAATTCATGACCAGATCTTTACAATTCATTTTGAGGTCTGAAATATCATCTCAGCAGTTTTTAAAATTATGAGACATAGCTGTACTGAGGAAATGTCCCACTGGCAAATCCAGTCTGGAACAGGAGTTTGCATAAAGTAGAAAGAACTCAAGACACGGAGCCTTCCAGTGACATATGAAACATCCAGGACACCACTTACACTGTAGGGGGCCAATGCCACTTCCCAACTCCCAGGATCGCACCCTGAAATGTCCTTGAATTGGACCCCATCCCAGTTGTGCTCTACATAATGCATCAAGGCAGTGTAAAAGCTTGGGAAATCCCCAGCACCCCCGTCTTTGGCCTGCTTTGGGGGGTTACCTACCAAGTCTTCTGCTTTTCCTCCCCCAGGAGGCCCCACAGAGAGGGATTTTGCCAAATGATGGCATCTTTACAGACAGCCTTCTTTGTCCACAAGGTCTTAGTCACAGTGAACATTCAATAGATGGTTTTGCTGCAGGCGTACTTTCAAATGCCAGAAAAGCATCTGACAGTGTTGGATGTTTGCAGGCCTATTGTTAGGAAGATAAGTGCTGTCCCATGTTCAATCATTTATTCAACAGTCACACAGGGAAACGAAAGAGAAGAGACAAGTGAGCTTGGATGTTTTGGTGGGTTTTGCATTGAAGAATCTCCTTATTTCCTTATTTTAGATACATAAAACCCCAGACAGGGATTCTGAACAATAGGCAGGTCACACGGCCTCACTTTATGGGATGGACTCTATGGGTTGACTCTGGGCAATGCCCTCACTTAAAAGACAGGCTGGGAGCAAGAGCGAACACATTCCCAAAGCCACAAAACTAATTATGCTGGCACACACCAAAGGCAAGTTTACCCTTTTCCCAGACTCCTGTTAGATGCTTTGTGTCAGCCAACTCTCTGAGAGGGCTTCTTTTTGCAGAAAGTATGTTACGTGTACTGTTAATGCCACAAAGAATCCACTTGCTCTTCTTCTGGCAATAATTTTCTTATTTTCCAGAGGGAATAGTTCACTGTCCTTACTCCAAGTACTTCTAGAGGAGCTAAATCCAGCCTCTCTGGGGATGAACAGGTGACTTGAGCCTAGCCAATCAGAGGAGTACCTTACCCTAGTCCACCGTGATTGGTTATGCTTGAACACAAGACCCAATCAGAACCAACCTAACGCAAGGAGATTTTACTGAGTTGGTTCGAGAGGACATTCCCCTTTCTGCTGGGAATGCCAGCAGTAAGGATATTGGAAGCCGGTGCTTCCAGGAGTCAATGAGTGGAACCAGAGGATGAAGATAACACAGTAGATGGCAGAGAAAATGAGCCCTAATGACTTGTCTGTGTTCTTAGCACCAGCTGTGCCTGAAGCCAGTTCTGTCCCTGGACTTTTCAGTTATATAAGCAAATAAATTCCCTTATTTCCCCAAAGCCAATTTGATTTGGGTTTTTAATCTCCCACAATTGAGAGTCCTAATTAAAACAGGAATGAACACAATAATGCATTTTGTTAATTCTATTTCTTTAAAAACTATCTATTGAGCACCTGCTGTGGGGCTTCTAAAGAAGTAGGAAGCATTGTCCTTCCACCAAAAGTGGCTTAGTTGACAAAGAAAGAGACAATGTTCATATGCACATAAGGTACAGAATCACTTCTATGTAAAACAATTAAAAGGGTTAAGTGTTGTGTAGCAAGTGTTATTTATAAGGGTTGAGGTGATGCAAAGAGACATATCACCGTGGAAGGCAGAAGTTGGGTTTTCTCGGAGGTGAGATAAGCTGACTCAATGTCAATTTGGCATCGCCCTCTGCTTAGCCAGATGGGCATGGGCCAAAGGGTTTAAGCTTGAGATAGCACTAAGAGTCGTGGTCAACTTTGGGAAATTCTTAGGTGCCAAGGGAAAATCTAACCAACTCAACTTCCCTTTACACATGCTTTTTGTTAACCTGGATTTGGGAAACTATCCCAGTGCTCCAGAGGCTGGGTCAGATCATTTGAAGTCATCTTGCATCCCCCTGCAATAACCGTTATGAATGCACTACTCTTAAACTGAAGAATTATTAATAAAGTTGATATTGATTAAAAGTTAAGAACTCTTTTATTTGAAGCCAATAAAGTCCTTTTATTGATTTCACATGAAAATTATCTAAAAATCAGTCAACCAACATCTTTAGGGATCCATTGTGGACTGAGCACTTTCCTTGGTGGTGAGGGAATGTGAATGCTTCTATGTAAGATCTTATATTCCATGAACTTCAGAGTCAGTAGCAACCTACACAACACACTAGATAATTGTCAAGTGTTTATTTTTATATTGTGTTTATTTGTATATATCAAGTGTAGTGGTTGGTTCAAGAAGAGGAGGGGATCAGAATGAGGACAATTCACATCTTGGGCAATTTTCCCACTAAGTTCAATATGGAGCCTTACAGAAGGCATATTCAATATATAGTTGTGGATTAAACAACGTTTGCTGAAGAGGATATCTCAGAGAAATATTTGGAAGATACAGGCCAGGGAGGTGGGGAATGCCCCACTTCTACTTATAAGTTTCCATCATATGGGAAAACATGCCAGAACTGTCACTGAAAGGCTGGTCGATTGGTTTGGCTGGCCTTCCAAGGCCTTCTGTACGTTCACAAGTGAGTGAAAGATGGTTTAGGAGATGCTAAGTTCCTGTGTGTTGGACCCTGAGAGTCCTTCTTCTTTCTAACTTTTCCAGCTCTGCCCTGCCCATTAAAAAACCAGTCAAGGCAAAGATTGGGCAAGTGACTGAAACACAGCTGGTTCAGGAAAAGGAAGTCGAAAGTCCTAAAGGGCAAGTGATGTTGCCCAGCTGTGTGTCTTTCCCTGGGCCATCTCTCTCACTCACTGTATTCCATCTAAAACCTGAAATACCATCAGCCTCCCTTAGTATGATATCCTAGTGTATTTTCAAATGTCCTTCTTTGTCTAGAAATGGTTGGATGGAGTGAAAATATGTATGTCCTTTCCACTCTTCTATGTGCCCCACATTCTGTCACGGCCCTCACCTTACCATCTTGTACTTTTGTCCATAAACACCTGGATTGCTTTGCTTCAGCCCTTGCCACCCTTTAGTTTATTCTCAACCCAGCAGCCAGAATGATCTGCTTTGATATAGGAAATCTTTGCTCCCTCTCTCAGAATAAAAGCCTATATCCTAATAATGTTCCCATACCAGTGGTTCTCACATGAACAAGAAATTAACACAGCCTGGGGAGGCTTAAAACAAACAAACAAAACAAAACAATGTAGATGCTGCACCTAAAATCATTTATACCAATTCCTGGAGCTATTACATTTAAAGGTTCCCCAAGTGATTCTTTTTTCTATCAGGATTATGATGAACTTTGAACATACACAAATTAGGCAAAATGGTACATTAACCTCCATATGCCCAGCACCCAGATCCCACATCTCTCAACCCACATCCGATGCCGTTCCCTCCATATCCCCATCCACTTCCCCCATCTTACACTATTACAGAGCAAATAAATTGAAGACATCATCCCATCTTTTCCACAAATATATCAGTATGAAGCTTGGAAAGTTGAACTCTGTCTTTTTTTTTCAACATAACCACCATATTATGATCACACCTAAGGAAAAAAAATGATGGCTATTGTGACCCACTGTGATGATTGAGAATCACCACCCTATGCAGCTGTCTTTCTGCTTCCCACTTGTATCTCATCTACTTTCTCTCACCCTCATTCCCCTCCAGCCATATTGGCTGCCTTGAGTCTTTGGGTTCACTATTCTGCTCTTCTATCTTCATGGATGCTTGTATCCTAGGGGGACACAGAGCCCTTCCCTTGCCCACTGTCACTCCCTCAGTAAGGCTTTCCTGGATTATTCAAACTTGAAGTCCATCTTCGACCCACCCCTTCACATCCTCCCTATCCCCCTTCCCTGCTTATTTTTCTCCATTGCACTTTAGTGAGTACCCCAATACTTACTGAATTAATAAAACAATATTCCCTATCAGAATAGAACTCCATGAGCAAAGGCACTATGTCATTATTTGCTGAACAAATGCATGCATGAATGATAATACTATTATTAATATGCCTACACATAAGCCAATAAGATGATGGGATAAAACATAAGAAGTCAAATCAATAGATACTCCATTTCATAAAGCTCAGAGAAAAACTGTAAAATTTGTAAACATGAAAAGGTGAGAATAATTAATAGGTAGTACATTCACAGCGAGCTGTTAATGGAAGCTCGGGTGCTGGAAATAAAATCCTAAACCCCGAGGCTAACTTCAGAAGGAACAACTGTTCTCTTCATTAACCGTCCCTTGGGCCGCTTGTACTATAGAATTAAGCCAGGTTGGTAAAAAGGGGTCCCATATAGTTAAATAAAAGAAACAGTTGTGATATGTTGGTTAAGCCTGGCAGTCCATACATGCATATGCACATTTATCTGATCTCTATTAAAAAAGAAAAAAAAGTGTGTGCCCGTGTAGGTCCAAGCAGGCAAAATCCTAGGCATCCTTGCTTGCTGAGCATTCATATTCTCTCTTGCAGGAGAACCTGATCCCAGAGTTTATTGTACGTGTTGCTGCTCTCATTGAGTCAGGAAGATCCTTGGCCATCTTCCAGGCGCAGGAAACAGCAGGCCAGTTGAGAATCTCTGGAAGGCTGGAGCAGTACACCTAGGCGTGATGCAGCGGGGTACCAAAGCTGTGCTTCACTGCCTGCCTCCTCCAGGGCCAAGGAGGACAACTGGAAGCAGTCCTCTTGGAAACCACGCCTGACACAGGTTGTTTCGATCTAGGTTTGGAACATTAAGTATGGGCCTCTGTCACAAAGAGGGAGCTTATTCTCACTCTTCCTGGCTGCTGAGGCATAAGACACCATGCTTGTTGTTACCTGGCAGATAAATAGGCAAGGGCAGAGTCATCATAGCCACAGGAGGTGAGCTTATGTGAGTAATAGTCTCCAGCCTGGCACTCACTCCTCCGTATTAGGAATCGCGGAAATGAGAGGTGTCCAGACGGTAAAGATGCTTCTCACTTCTTGATGATAACACAGGAACATTGGAAAACCCCGATATTACTGTGAAAAAGACTCTAGTCATCAAAGTGCAGTGATTACCCTCAAGAATCAGGCAAAAGTTCAGCAGTGAATGCCACCCACGAGTAGGAGTGAGGGGGGCAACCGGAGAGAGCTGCATCGATTTCAATGTCCTTTACACCTAAGACTATCACTGAAGTCGTTTGTTCTGAAGTTTACTTCCCATGCTCTGCGGTTCCCGGCCAGAAGCGCTGCTGCGCTCACGGAAACGGACCTGCTTTGTAAATGCAATTAAAAGGAAATGAAGTTTCGCTTAAACCCCTAATGAATTTTTCTTTGTGCCTGTTTTGTAGCTTGGGGGTGATAGGGACACAGGCTCATCTTTTCTTCCTATTAGAAGACATAAGAGTTTATGTGTATAATGATCTGATGTCTGTAGATTCACTAATTCTATCCAGAAACATTAAAATAAGCATTATGCCGATGCGCCAGTTGTCACAATGTGGCATAACAGAACTTTGCTTGGAAAAAACTGAAGAACTGGGTGCTTTCAACAGCACAGACCCATTTTTTCCTTTTTTTTTTTAACTGCTAAAATATTGATATATCTACAACTATCCATTCATGTAAGTGGCCTGCAGCAGTTGGCTCCTCAAGTCCCAGGTGGCTTGCTAGTGGAAGCGAGTAAGGGGAACTGGTTCTGCTAAGGATGCAAGAAAGAGAACCTGGCCTTTTATATTTGCAACTTTGCCAAACCTTGTAGAAGTTTGTAAACACCATAAAATATGTTACGATGTTTACAGCATATGTCTCTTATTGTTAAGAACTATTATGAAAGTATGAGCAGAGTCTACTTCTTAAAATATTTTTTATATAATAGTTATGGCATCCAATTATACAATAGTAATTGTGAATAATTATACCAAACCCCAGTCTGTTTTATGACTACTTCTCACGCTGAGCTCGTATACTCCACATAAACACCATCTGTATCAAACATAAAACTCTTAGTTGTTCTAAGAATACAGACTTACAAAATGCAGCTTATTAGTTCTGGGGCCAAGCAGTTTCATGGCTGTTGCTCGGGTCCCCACAAACCACAGGAATCCAAAGATCTCCTCCTTCCTGGGCTGCGTTCTGTTTCATTGACATACAGCCTACTTACCTGTAAGCTCAGGCTTTTTGCAGGAATCCTGGCCAAAGTGTGCAGACCGCTGACACGCTTCTGCAGAGTTTTTGTGTAGCACTGAATATGCTTAATATGCTCGTCAGAGTTGTGTTCATTCCCTGCAACTGGGGCAGTGATATAAGTATCCAAAGTCGACCAAATGGTGCCTCCTGAATTTCCCTTGAGGAAGTGCTAGTGAGGTCCTGGGGTGCCAGCCTTCTCCTCCAGAAACCCCCAAATGAAGGTTTCCCCCAGAAGAAGCCCCTCACTTTGTAAAAATTTTTAGCAATTACAGAGAACAGCTTAAAAAAAAAAAGTGACTCTGATTTTGGAACAGTTTTGGTTCAAGAATTTAAACCTCTGTAGAAAGTTACCTTCTCAAGAGTCTGACCTTCCTATTTGGTTCAAAATATAAACAAAGCACGTATTTTGTCCCCAGTAGACAAATAATATGTTCCTCAGCAATAAGCAAACTTCAGGCATAACTGACAAATACATTTCTTCACAGAAGTAAACCCAATCCAGGGTGCTGGGTGGCTCAGTCCGTTAAGCGTCCAACTGTTGGTTTCAGCTCAGGTCATGATCTCATGGGTTGTGAGATGGAGCCCCATTCTGGCTTCCTGCTCAGTGGGGAGCCTGCCTGAGATTCTCTCCCCTCTCCCTGTGCCCCTCCTGCTCATGTTCTCTTTGTCTAAAATAAATACATCTTAAAAACAAAAACAAAAAAAGAAGAAAACCCAATCCAAAAAAGATCACTTGCACCTATTCTAAAGTCACTCTGCTTTGACTAGTTGCTTGTGTCTTCTAGTTGCCTGAGGCCAAGCAGCACATTTGGGGGCTCTTGATGATCTAGAAGCAAGTATCATTGCCACCTTTTCTTGGCCTATTTCAATCCTGAAAATTTTCTCTGGTAATAGTCCCAATCTCTTTTGCTCACTAAGATTCTAGGATTTAAACTGTGAGAAAACATACATTTTTCCGGGTAAGAAATCTCTACCTCCAGATAGCTTAAGCAAGGATTTCATTTTCTGCATATGAAAGGGTAGTGCATTTCCCCCATGGAATTACGTTCTGCTTTGAAGAGAGCGATAGCCCTCCTCACATTTGTTGGCCAAAATATTCTGAACATCATTAAAAAGTCCCATGCTAGGTATGCCAGCATTTGGACACAATTTATAAAAATGTTATTATGGAGTAAATGGTGCTGGTCCTTCCAGGTAACTGTCCAAACATGCAAAGATGGATGTCTTAATTTGGCATCCAAAAAAGCACACACGAGGTTGTGCTACATGTAGGTAATTTCCTCAGATGCTATTATTTGTCCCCTGGGATTCAACATATTCAATAGCAATTACAGAGGAGAGGATTAAGAATGAGCAGAGAGGGCTGAGGGTGGAACAGCAGGCCTGAATGATTTGGACTAAGATCTTGTATCAAATTTGCAAATTACCAATTAAGGCAGGTTTAGAACACGGCATCACTTTCTCTTATTGTGACAAAGTGAAAATTAAGACTCTCTCTGCATGTCAGAGGGATGACATATCACAAGGACTGTTATCAAAAAGAATCTTACTTGGTAACAATAGGTTCTTGGATGCAAGACAACTGACCAGAAAGAAAAAGTAGGCCAAAAATCTGAAAAGAAGCATGAGCCCTGGATCTCAAAATAGCCAGGACCCTGTTGACTCGGTGTAAGTCACTCAGACATCTTGCATATGAAAGGCCCCGAATATTCACTCCCCAGAATGCTCCTGCCTTGTGTTCAGGGTGAGGAAGTTAGAAATGTCATTCATTTCTGGTCAATCTTAGCAAGTGACTTGCTTGCAAGGTAGCTTTAGAGCTCTGTTCATTTACGGTTATGGCAATAATCAAATCTTGCAGACAGGGGACAAAGGATCAGCGAGGTCCTCACCTCCGTATTTCCTTTAACAAGTGGTGGCCTGTGGTGGAACACAGCCCATTTGGCCAGGGGGCTGTCATCTCGGAAATGGGGCGGGAACACACAAAGCAGTAGGTAGGGCCGCTGCTGCATAATCCCTAAGGAGATGCATTCCCTATATGGTCATTGATTTCTCATGCTCAGTATTGATTCACTGGATGCCTTAAATAATGCATAACAATGCACAGCTACCTGATGTTCACTCATCTAAATCTTCCCTAAAACCTGATTTTTTTTCCCTTCTTTTTTCACATGTAGTGCGGTATCACGCGTTGGCACTTTTGCGGTACATCTAAGCCTTAACACTTGACCACCACAGGTCAAAGCTGTTTGCCCAAATACAAAATAATCACAGAGAGACCTCGGTAGAGAAAACAATCAGACTGGAAACTATTCACACTGGAAAAACTGCCATGTGGCACTATGCCCCATGGAGAACACAGACGAGGTGGCTTTCGCTCTGGTTTACTGCCTGTCCGGCCATAAGGAAAACATGGATTATTATTCTCTTCTGTATTGATGCATTTCTGTCATCCAGGTCTGCATGTGTGTACCTACCTATCCCTCGCTGTCTATCTACATCTATCCTCTATTCACACGCGTATTTATTCACATGTCCTGTATACTGAATCCATAACAGATCTAAATACATGTCCTAGATATGCTGTTCATATACAAGTGTCAGAAGATGAAATAACAGGAAAGCTACAATGAGAATATTTCCATTCCAGTTCTGACTGTGCCTCTTATAAGCAGAGATACTGGAACCCGTTACAACCCGCTCTGTGCCTCAGTTTCTTAATTTGTTACATGAGGTTAACACCTGCCCTATCTAGAGAGAGAACTGCTTTGAAAAGTGCAGAGCACGCTACAAATGCTCGGGATAATGAGATGTTTTACAAAAGAGCATTATTCCTCTGCTAAGAAGTGTACATCCACATTCACGTTTTCTATGAAGGTTCTTCTTTGAAATTAAATCGAGACCATCACCAACATCCCTCCCAGTGCTGCCTGCCTGAGATTTTACTCAGCAACAAAGCACAGGCTTCTTTTCATCATTCATCACATTTGAGTTCAAGCACTGAGAGGTACTTTTCACCAGTGGTGAAAATAGCTTTCTTTTCACAGCAGAAACACAGAAAAATGATCTCCCTCTTGATGCTAATGTAGGGATAAGGCTGACTCTACAGTTGTTGCCAAAAAATGCCTTACTTTGGCTTTGTGGTTGGTGTGTTCTTGCACTGGGAAGGTGGGAGTGGGGTGAGGCTAGGGGAGCATGAAGTGACAGCTTTATTTAGGTATGTGAATAATTAAAATATAGAGACACATTTTCAAATGGGAATCTTGTTCCATTTTTCTTTCTGCTTTATCGCCAACTGGATTTCCCCCTTCTCAGAAGTCAGTTGATAAAATCCTTTGTGCATTTAATCAATCTTGATCATATCTTCCTCATTTGGACTTTAGTCCTTTCTGAGCTAAGCCAAAGTCCTCCTTGCTGGGCTTATAAGACCTCCTACAAACCTAACTCCTAACTTCCTTTCTAGTACCTTCTCCTGCTCACCTTCCCAGTAGCACTGTGTGTCCAGTTTGCTATGCTGTCTGCTGCTGTTTTGATGGCGCTTGTGCTTTTGACATGAACGGCTTTTCTCCTGCTCCCCTTGTCTGGAGACATCTCCTGCTTGACTACCATCGTGGCCTGCTGAAATCCCACCCAACCTTCGAGGCACATCTTAAATGACCATGATTCCATGCAGCCTTCCCTAATACCCCTGACCAATTGCAATCTCTTCCCTTTTTAAAAAAATTTTTCAATTTCTTAGACTACCAAAAAACCCCAAAAAACAAACAAAAAAAACCAGCCCACCAAAACAAAACAAAATACACCCCACAAATCCTACTCAGAAAAATTTGCTTTGTTTCTTGTTAATACACTCATCATTCTGTCTGGTGGGTATATTTCTCCACTACAATACAAAAAATAAAAAGCTCCTGATGTTGAAGATGGCTTACTATTTTATTTTTTGAACCTCTGTTATGGAAAATCTCAAGTATATACAAAGTAAACAGAAGGTCTTGTTTATTTTTGTGTGTCCTTTGGGACCTATTGCCATGTTTTACATGTAGCAGAGCTAAATTTAAGTAATTAGGGCCGTAGGCAAATGGGGCTGCCTGTCTGCATATCTAACTCCAGGTTTCGTGGGTGGTTAAGCTTTTCCCCTCCATATTCATAACCTTCACACCTGTAGGATCACAAGCAACATGGGTTGAACCATTCATTGACTCACACTCAGGGAAAATATTTGTCTTTAAGGTTACTTCAGATAGTCGGTGAAGCTAACCATATTTGATGAGATGAGAAGAAAATTTTATCTAGGAATATTTTAGAAAATAAGAGAATATGAATCTGGTTGTGAATCTGTGTAGTTTTCCTGCTAAGGCACATTTCCTATAAATGCCAGATAGGAGGGCTGTCTAAACATACCAGGGTCATAGCTTTTCTTTACCTTGCATTGTTAGTTGACACAGGTATCATTATGCCATGTCCTCCCCTTCCCAAAACCTCAACCTCCAGCTCTTAAGCCTACAATTTTAGACATTTTTTTTAAAAACTTGTCTACTTAGCCCATTAATTTCTGCTATTACTGCGTGTGTCTGTGTGAGCAATGAAATCCTTAAAGCAAACCAGAATTCTGGAGTGATAGATTACATGCCCACGCTGTGTCATATCCAATTAACTCAAATTGACTGTACAGTGCATTATTCTGTGAGTGCATGGAAGATCAATAAATATGGGGAAAATCCACCCCAGCGCCCCACTTTCCCATCCGATTCTAGTAGATCGGTGGCGGATCATGCTACTGTGATGTGTATGCCACAGCCCAGGCAGGCAGGTGGTGCACAGACACCATTCAAACTTGGCCTATTCAATCTCAACGCCTCTAACTCGCCATTCATGCATAGCAAAACACCATCTGGTCCTATTTTGCCTCCAGCAATCACAGCTGACCAAAACCGATAATAACAGCTGTTGCAAAACAAAAGCCAAACAAAGGGGGTGGGGGGGGGGGAAGGAAAGGTTAGATTGAAGTCCAGTGCTGAAAAATGCTCCATGAAGTGAGTTACGGGAAAGAAACCATTCAGAGGTCTGAAGCCTGCTGAATGGACACAGCGGAGGACTTCTACTTAAACTTGAGATATTAATCCATCTGTCCAGAACGCCTTCAAACCTCCGTCAGGTGGTAATATATGGCAGAAATTATGCTGCACGAAGGCATTTAAGCTTTTGCTCTTTGAGTTGAGAACTAATGACCCCGTGTCAGCTAAAAATGAAAACTCCTTATGCTCCTCCGTCATACGGCAGTACAGGTTAATGCAAAAAAGGGAACATGTTTAGCCGGAGTAATAAAATAATGGGCACCAGGCAGGGGGAGAGGAAAGGTGTGCTCGGTAGAGGTGGGCGGTGCACCGGCGCTTTGTTAATGTCTCGAGACCATTTAAGAGGAAAGGTAGTTACACCATTTAGAAAGCCCACTAATCAGATACGACATTTCTCATGCCTATTTTTCATTGCCCTGACTTATTTCTGACCTGTAACAACAAAAAAAGAAGTACAGCAGGTACTTACTGATGGTCTCAGGAATAGGAATCAGTCCCATGTATACACTGAAATGCAAGTTGATTCATAATATGCTTTGGCGAATCCTGAGAAACATAATCTGGTGACAGGGTTGGAGAATTGTTTTCATGATTCAAGCCTTTTGACATTTTAAACATACAGTTTTGCCTGATGATTAATTTTCTTAAACTGTAGTAATTAAACTATTTTTTTTCCTTGAAATTGACCGTCAGCGGCTTAGCAGCATTTAATCAAATGTGATAAAACCCAAGATTTATAAAATCATTTAAGAGATGTTACAACACCTGCCTCTAACTGCAAACAGTTGAAAACAGACTTCGCTTGCAATTAAGTCTTATCACTAGTGACATTTTTTTCCAAGCAATACTTCATGGGTTTTCAAAATGACAATGACAGAACTAATACACAATTACTGTCACATGTAGTTTAGCAATTAATTTTGAAGACATTTGTCTAAAGGTTTCACAACAGAATATAAAATGGTTCTTATTGTTATGTAATGTTAGTTTCAATTCACAGAAAATCTCTTACCATCAGCTCGGCTTCTGATGGGTCTGAGGCAAGCAGATCATTTCTTTGTGGAACACAATTGCCTCCTTGTAGATGTGATTAGGCATCATTCTAAGACTGTTTGAACACTGATACCTGTCAACTAATACATCTTATGAAAAGCTTCAATTTAGACATAAATTTTTCTGCAGCAAGAAATCTATAAATTTATAATTAGAATCTCTTGCTGTTCAATATTTGTACATAATACAGAGTACGAGAGGATTATGAAATATTGAAAGCCAAATTCATTATTCATAGCCCACAACATACAGTAAATATTCTTTGAAATACAACAACAACTTTGAGGAATCTATATCCCATTATTTCTGAATGCCTTGCACACGGGAGCTATGGACACCATAACCCACACCTTCATTTTTGCCAGATTAGGATTCTGGTCAGGGTTGACACTTGCTGTTTTTAATTTTCATTTTATCATAAGCAGTTTAAGACTGTTGCCAGTGGTAATTTGCAATTTTTATCAAGACCTCTTCATTATAGCTTCTGACAGGACAGATGCTGTAATTAATCATGCAAGACAACTGGGGATAGTGGTCACACTGTTCTCAAAGAGGAGCCACTACAGAGCAAGAAAAGGGGGGGAAGAAATGAACACTGAAATAATTATTTTCACCGTCCTTTTTAATAGCAATAACAACACAATGCCGGCTAGTTCTAGGCCCAAACAGAAGACAATTGCTTCTTCCTCTGTACTTACCTTGCCACTTGCATCTTAACAAAAGGATCATTAAAAAAATATTTCTGATTTTTTTAAAAGGTCCTGGGCTTGGGCCATACAATCCAAATTCTTAGCAACGAACATCCTATTTCCAAATGAACACAGAGGATGATGCTTTGGCCCGAGTAAAAGCTGGTGTGTATGTGGCGTCTTTTCCCATCATATACGTATTCAAGGAACCCAAAGTGAAATTTGACATATCATTTTATTTGAAAAGTGAACATTTTCCTGGTTGTTGCATCAAAATACAGTCCACGGTTTTTACTGAAATGTGTTTATTCTATAGCAAGATAAAAGCATTTTTGTTTTAGTTAAGCAAAATACAAACAACTTAATTGCTGCTATCATAACTCATAAAAAAGTATAAAACAGCATAAAAACACAATAAGCAACGTAGCAATGAATGGTTTATGTCACCAGTGTTTACGTTAAAGCCTCGTTTATGAAAACTTTACAACACATGATATGAAAACTTACAACTTTGAAAGAAAATATTTACATTGATTATTCAGATGTGGTGCGTCTTTTAAATATTCTACCGGTATCACATCATAATAAAAACTCTTGCATTTTTTTTTAAATCTTAACTTTTTGTAATAACTGTTTTCATTTAAGTGCATTTCCCTTTTTAAAAATACAGTGTTTTTATTTTTCGAAACTTGTCACTCAAAACACAGAATATAATATTCACATTCTTTTCTTCTAATTGGAATGAGTATGATGGGCTAACAGTGGCCATAGATATCGTTACAACATATACTGTGGTTTGATTTGGAGAAGTCATGGGTTAAAAAAAGTGGAAATGAGTCAGTAATGGAATCTAATCACTTGCATTTTTTTTTTCTTTTCTGGAGAGATTTAGGAAAAAAAAATAAGAGCTTTGGCAAAAGTCTGTGATTTACATTATTTTTTTTTTTCATGACAAAAAAATGCCATCAACTATTCACGTCATACAAATGTTTGTATGAAACTGGATCTCCGTATTTCAGGTAATTACGACTGTGCTTTTTATTTTTAGGGCTCCGGAAGTTCGAATAGCCTCGAAGTGTGGTTTATTCACTTCTGGGGAAATAAGGCCATTTTCTATGACTCAGAGAGGCCAGGTTACAGTCCTCAGTATGTCCCAGGATTCATTAAACGGTTTGATTCACATATTGTAGGTATATAGCCTGAATAAATAAAAAAAAGGCATCACATAAAAGAGCACAGCTTCTCTTGTTTAGGAACAAAGTGATTTATAGTCAGCTAGGAGATGGTACTCAGCTACACTGTGTTCTTATTGCCTATCTAATAGACACTTGAGAGGACCATGTGATCTGTTACACATTTCGGCATCGCCAACAGCAACTTACAGGCTGCGGCGGACGGCGGGCGAGCCCTCCTCCACCGCCTCCTCCGGGCGCCCGCCTCTGAATGCACCTGCACCTGCCCGCCGCGGGCCGTCTTCAGAAAATACTGACCTGTGACAGTACTTGAGTCTGTGTCTGGGCCTGTATTTGCGACTGGTGCTGCTGGGAGGCCGGCTGGGGGCTCCCGATGGCGGGGAGGGGCGATGTCATCTGGGAGGTGGCGGGGGAGTGCTGCCGGGGCGAAGGCTGGGACGGGTGCTGCAGGTGCTGCAGCTGCTGCAGCTGGATGTGCTGCTGTAGCTGCTGCTGCAGCTGCTGCTGCTGGCTGATCTGCTGCTGGAGATGCTGCTGCTGCTGCAGGTGCTGCTGCATGTGGTGCTGGAAATGCTGTTGTTGCATCTGCTGCTGGATCTGCTGATGCATCTGGTGCTGCTGCAGTTGCTGCTGCTGCATCTGCTGCATCTGCTGCTGCTGCTGTTGTTGCTGCTGCTGCTGCTGCTGCTGCAGCTGCTGCAGCTGATGCTGTTGGGTTTGCACGGAAGGGCTTACTTGGGTGGAGGACGTTGAGCCCACCAGGGTCGTTCCCATGGAGCTTATCAGCGGGGCCCCAATGTTCGATGGCATGTTGGCTGCGATGGTGACCGATGTGACAATCTGGTTCATGGGGAGTCTCATGGTTAGGGGTTTGGGGGCGATCGACCTAGGGAGTGATTGTTGGAGAGTCTGAGGGGAGGCTGACACGGTTCCGTGTTGTGACAGCGGAGGGTTGAGGAGGAGCGAGGATGTCAGATTGGTGGACGCCAGGGTCTGCTGGACAGAGCGGATGGTCTGGGCTTCTGCGGATTCAGCAGCAGCCTGCATCATGGAGGAGAAAATCCCCAAATATTAAGATACCCAAGGACTGGCTGTTATTTAAATGTTTTTAAGTATTGTAAATGGATTTTAAAAAGCGACTGCCAAAATTCGTTCTTCCCTGTACTAGAGTCTCTTGTCATGTGACTTTTTAGCTTCCCCTCCCCCAGAGGTAGCATCAAATTCCCTACTCCTGGGATCTGGGCTGGCCCTGAGCTCTTGCAGTCGCTCTGGGAATCTGCCATCACCATGTGCGAGATAAAGGGGCACGTGGCCCAGTCACCACTCAAAAGCCAGCCAGCTAACTGCCACATACGTGAACAAGCCCAGGCCCGGCCAACCTCCATGCAGACCAACGAGCAGGCCAGAATCCACTAGTCCTGCTCGTTGGTCTGCATGGAGGTTGGCCGGGCCTGGGCCAGTTCCCTGGCCCCCTCTGAGGTAAATGCTGTTCTGTTTAAGTCACTGGGCTTTGGGGATGGTTGTTACACAGCATGATGTAGCAAAGGTAACTGATACACATGTTCAAGAACAACATGTCTTCAGCAGTTAAGTCTGAGCTAACTCTCATCACTAAGAATCATATTGAAAGACAACAGAGTAGCAACTGCCTGAGTTCAAATCCCACTCTACCACTTAACAACTCTGTGACTCTGGACAAGTTAATACACCCATCTGTTCCTCAGTTTCCTTACCCATAAAATGGGGTTTTATGGCTTTTGCCTTATACAGAGGTTGCGAGAATTAAACTAACTCATGTTTGTTAAGAATTTAGAATAGTGCCTGGCCCACAGAAGCATTTAGTAAATGTTAGCAATTTTCATGAATTAACAATTACTGTGACCAGAAAACCACTACTCAAAAACATCAAGGCTCTGTACTTACATGGCTGTGTATGACAAGTGCTCACCTGAATATAAGAAAAATGTAACTGAATTCCTCAGAGATATTAAATGAGAGTATTTTACAACCTAAGAAAAGTTTTAGTTTATCCAATATTTTCAAAGATCTCCAGATTTCAACACTTGGCTGATGAATAAGCTGTCATAAGATAAACAAGTGATCTGATTTGAGGCTTAACATAGAGAGAAATGACCTATTAATTCTGTGCTAAAAATAATTATTTATTTTTAAATAATTATAATTATCTCCACAAAAATAAAAACTTTTACTCATACAACAATGATTGCCATGATTGCTCTATTTTTTTTCTCTTATTCTTCATAAAATTGGGTGCTTTGGGAGGGGGTTAGTGGGAGCACCTTGGAGGCATCCAGCTGATAGTCACTCTCTTCAAGGATACTATTTATTTCCAGATTTTTATTACTCACATTTAAAAAATCTACCATTAGAAGGAAACTGAAGGGTGATCTTGTATTGAAAATCACTTCATGTAGGAGAAGCCATTGTTGATGGCTTCTGTTTGAACACACTATCTTTGGGAAGCACCATCTATCGGTGGACAGCGATGGTTTTGTGCAGAGGTTTGGTGGGATTGCATTCCTACTGGAGGGGTACATTTTAAGTCTAAGGTAGGAAGAAACCCTGCAAAGACTCACTGATCACCTTTAAAAAAAGTTAAATCACCCATCAGGTAAAATACACAGGGTCATCCGTACAAACATGAAAATAATTCTTATATACTCTAATGTTAAAAATTACCCAGGTAGTCTTAAGGATGAAACTACTATGGAAGTCCACATTTAGGCCCCTGGGCAATCACCCCAGTGTGCCCTTAAGATGCCACCCTAGAAGCAAATAGAAATGAGCAGATGAGTGGAAAGAGGCCCTGCTTGCCTGCTCCATTTACTCCCTTATGTTTTAATATTAAGCTCTTACTAATTTTTGTTGGTTGTTGGGAAGATTAAAAGTAATAGCAGAGACACATTTTAAGAGAAGGGGCCTAGGCTCTGAATGTAGGGGCATAAGTTAAGTGCAAATATAATGCAACCCTATTTATGATTCTAATGAAGGCTGAAATTTTGCTGCCTATGACCTCACTGCTTGGACAAGACCTTACCTCTTGGACGAGACCTCACCTCCTGGATGAGACCTCACTTAATGGATGAGATCTTCTATCTGGGGCACAGAGTTCAAACTTAGGCTTCCCACATGATGGCCCTTCACTTGAGGACCAAGATCACATGCCCTCGAATCCTTGTATCCCTGATCCATTTAATTATTTGAATATGGTCTGATTTTCAGTCCTCACCATCATGGAGGCAACCCTCCAGATGGGCTTTCTGTTGGTTACCATCTCTCTTTAAATCATGGGCTCCAGAATGGAACCAATTCTTCAGATGTGGTCTAATCATCACACTGTACAATTAGATTCTACTTCCTGTGAGATCACCACATTAGAAGCTATTTTACACTTTTGGCTCAGACTGAAATTACTTTGCGCTTATGCTTCAAGGACTATTTTAGTTACCTGCCAGGGCTCTGAGTATCAATTAAGGATGCTCTCAAACTACACTAACTTAATGAAAACAAACCAAAACAAAACAAAAAAACCAAAAGCCCCCCAACAAACATCCTTTTCTTTTCTTTTCTTTTTCATCCTTTTCAATTTAAAACTCTTTAAAATTCTATCCTCTTGGTTTTCGGGAACCGCTGAATTCCATTTGGTGATACTTTTGAATCCCGATTCTGGTACCCAGTGTATAACTTTTAAAGGTATCCCTTCCATATCAGTCATAGGCTCAATTAGCCCAATCGTGGTTGCTCTTTCCCGAGTGCCTTTTGAGATACTGGCTCTTGGCTGAAATCCATGTGTGGTCAATATTTCATGCTCTAATGCACCAAGATCACCTATTCCTACTTCTGGGTAAATGAATGAATAAATGATCCACTTAGGAAGTACATGCACACTGTTCCTCTATTTGTGTCACCCTATCTAATCAGCCAACTATATACCTCCATTCTTAACATCTGTAGCCCACACATCTGGCCATTTGCTGCCAATATGCAAATCTGAGGCCAGAACTGGTACATCTTATAATGTGTGTCTTTCAGCATCTCAGAAAAAGGTTTTGCTATTGACCTGATGAATGTTTCTGTTTCTAACGAAGGGGAAAGTGTCCTCACTGCTGACAGGAAAAAAAAAAAAGGACCTCTCCTGATCTGACTTGAGCAGCTGCCAGGGGTAGATCTTAATATAAAGAAAGAGCTCAGGTGAAGAGAGAAAAAAAGGAATTAAACTCTGTTTAAATGGCTTTGCCAGCAACAGGGATGATGCCCTGTAGCCCAATGTGGTACTTGAGGCAATAAGCATGACAATGGAATGGGATCCCCAGTTGCCAGAGGAAATACATCAAGAACAAAAACATTAGTTCAAATTATTCTCCCCAAAGCCTCTCTAAATTCTAGGAAGGCTAAAGACAAAGTTAATTAAATGTTAAAATATAACCTAATAGCTCATGCTCCTTTTGGATCAAGGTAATAATAATCTAGGCTGACATTTGCTTTGGGATACTGGCGCATTTTATAATACATCAGGGTCCATTTTATACTCTATGTATAATACATATACACGTCTTTTTTTTAAGTACTTGGAGCATAATTTTATTTTAAATAATCATGAGGTTTATTTATTTATATGATGTGGAACAGTTTGGTCAAAATGCAACATCCCCTATTACAGTAATACAATAAATTGGAGAATTTATGATAGGATGTCCCAAATAGGACCAAACAACCCCCGGTTGAAATAGAGGACATTCTCACATATCTCAATCCCGGACAAAGAGTAAAAATAAGAGGCTACTGAAGATTCGTCTTTCATATTGGTGTTTGTTAAATAGTTTCAACACACAGAAAGAGACAGCAGTGAATCTTCTGGAAACATTTGAGACTCAGCAGCTTAAACTAACTCCTATTTTTTTTGTGTGCCATCACTGTGGTCATCTCTAATGGAAACAAGTTAGGTTTATGAGTTGTTCAAGATCCCTTTTTTGGGTCAACTCCAAAGGGAGCTGCCTTTATGTTTTCAATGCTTGGTGTGTTGGGGGGGATGGAGGGTGCTTGTTTTCAACATGGTGACTCAGAGACTGGCTTTCCCTGCACAGGTTTACCTTTGAAACGAGGCTGGCCCGGTATGCAGCCAAGGCCTTCAGGTATTCCTTTTTGGCAGCTTCTGTTTTCCGTTTATAAACCTATAAAAAAGACCACAATTAGCACCACCTCTAGCATACAAATTCTCAGCCACAAAATGACGGCTGCACAAATGAGGTCACAACATAACTCACCTAAATCACTGGTCTCTGTGGCTTTGAGTTTTAAATATGAACACACACACACACACACTCACACACAGAAATATTAAAACCCTGCTATCCCCACTGGGAGCACAATTTTGATGTTTACGATTATAAATGAAAAAAGATTTCCGGTTGTAGCACAAATGCCTTGAGAGAAACAGCTGAGGGCCTCATGCTCAGGCAGCAGATAAGGTTGCAAGAAGAGTCAAATTGGCTACAAATGGTTCAAATTACAGAAAATCACGAGTTTCTCCATCAGTGTCTTCTTTCCCTTATCCATATTTCTCACTGGCACTGAATCAGAGGATTAAAAAACCAACAACAGGTACGGTGTGTTAAAACACAAGAGAAAAAGATGAAAACACCTTGGTTTTCTTTTGAAGAAAAAAAAAAGCCAGAAATAGTTAAAAGATAAGAAATTTCCATTAGTGAGGTCAATGAGTTACATAAACAAATCCCAATTTGTTAAACGTGATGTGCGCTTCCTTTTCTTAATGGTGTCTGATGGCTGTGTGTTAGACCAAAGCGCAACCATCTTTCTCTCCAGAGTTAAAAGATGTAGCAGTTTGCCAGTCCCTGAGGATTACATTTCTGGGGCAGAAAATCACTGTGCCACATACAACAATAAGCTCACAGCAAATGGGCAAGTTCTATAGCTGCATCATCCCAAGCTAGTAGGAATGAGGTCATGATTTGTAAAGAAAAATCAAGAGTTTTCTTCCACGTTTCATTCCTGAGATGGTTATTCTATTTTATTACTAAGATAGGTAATATATGTCCTGACTGAGGACATATAACGTCCACTCCTACAAATGGTCATTGGGAGTTTCATGCAAGGAGCAAGGAACCCCTTCTTCCTCTTCATTTGTGCGGAGGACCCCAAGGGGAGGCCCAGGAGTCAAGGCCCCTAAGGAAGTTATCTCCCACCAGCTTGGCTAGTCTCCCCATACCTCTCATATGGTCGAGCTTTCAAATGAACTTGGAATAAAATTTCAAATGCCCAGTCACAATAATGAGACTCGTGGGGGGGCGGGGGGGGGGGAGGGTTGGTCTTCAAAGTTTGGAAACCCACCAGGACAGCACAAGGGTCCAGACAGATGATCAAAGAAAAGGCAAGGGGTGGGGGATGGACCTAATCCCTTTGTAGTGCCCTTTCTGAATAAAGAGGGCAAATTCCTCATTATTTAAAATGAAAAGATGATCTTCAAAAGTTCATGTGTGCAGGATGCTGCCCAAATTTCCCCATTTCTCCTCTGAATGGGTTCTGAACACATACTCTTAAGATGGGGGGCAGAGAAATCTATATAGCTGGGAGGGGCTTGGATTTATACAACTGTGTTTCTAAATTCCATAGCTTAGAAAGGTCCTGATGAGAAACAGTCAGATTAAGTGAAAGTTCACTCAGAAAAAGTATGAGGGGAGCCTGGGTGGCTCAGTCGGTGAAGCATCTACTTTCGGCTCAGGGCACAATCCTAGAGTCCTGGGATGGAGCCCTGAGCCTGCTTCTCTCAACCCCTCTGCCCACCTTACCCCCCTCACATTCTCTCTCAAATAAATAAAATCTTTTTTAAAAAAAGAAAAAAAAAGGTGTATGAAATACTCTGGAAACCTTTTCATATACAGACGTGTGCTGGATCTTCTTCACCTCACCTGCTTTTGCTCTTCCCCAAGGCTATCCCACATAGATGCGACAATTTTTGAGACCTCTCCAAAGGTTGCATTGGGGTTTTGCCCTTTAATTGCAGCCTGTGTGTCCCTGAAAAACAGGGCATATGCAGACACTGGCTTCTGGGGCTCGTTGGGGTCTTTCTTTTTCTTTTTCTTTGGAGTCTTGGGCTTCTTGCCAGAATCTGGAGCAGCTCTTTTCTCTCCAATGGCCTGCAAAGCAGGAAGAAAATTCACTGCCTAGAATGTACATCTGCAGAGAAGGTGGCAAGACCTACCCAGGTCCGCCACTGTTCTTTTAAGGTTTTAGTCAGCAGATTCATCAACAGACCAATCCCTGGCAAAAGCAGGGGAGGGGTGAGTTTTCTTTGAGTTAACTGGACAGCAGAGATTAGCATTTAGAGCATTGATTAATGAGACCCAGAAGTATCTTCAATATCTTCACAACATATGCTCTAAATAGCAATTATGAGTAATGAGAAACAGAACACTCTGTACCAGGCAATGAAGTGTGTGCATATGTGTATATATATATATGCATTAATGTGTACATATACAATATTTTATATTTTCAGAAGTTTTAGAAGTAAATCTAAGTAATCTGGGATATGAGCATATTCAGATATTTTAAATGAGGAACCTTGCCATAGTCACATGCCATATATATATACATGATCAGTTTGAATCAATTTTTCGAAGCTTCATTTTTTTTTTTTTTTTTTTTATTTTACCAGAATGCTACCTTGCTCATGGGTCTCCAGAATGGAGACTCCAATGGAAATTAGCTACAATCCTTAAGTCTGTACAATAAAAGAAAGGTCATCTTTATTTCTTTAAGTAATGATAACTTTCAAAAGAACAGGATAACAAGAAATATAAAAAATGCAAAACTCCTTTAGCTGGAGATAAAGAAGAAACTAATATTCTTCATTAAAATTAAAAACCTGGGGATCCCTGGGTGGCTCAGCGGTTTAGCGCCTGCCTTTGGCCCAGGGCGTAATCCTGGAGTCCCGGGATCGAGTCCCGCGTCGGGCTCCCGGCATGGAGCCTGCTTCTCCCTCTGCCTGTGTCTCTACCTCTCTCTCTCTATGTCTATCATGAATTAATAAATAAAATCTTAAAAAAATAAATAAAATTAAAAACCTGTACAAGAGCAATCACTGATACTTAAAATCACCAAAACTAAAAAGAAGACTGCTAAGAAAATAGTCATATGGAAAGTAACTCTGTTCAGAAGCACACTGCCGTAGGGACAGTAAATACCTCACATATATTTACCTTAACTCTCTGAGCTCAAAGCCACAGGAATGACACGGGTATAGCTCCCCACATTTATCTACCACTGAGCTCCAGATTCACCTGCTACTCCCATCATCTAATTTCCATGATCATATAATATACTTATTAGAGAAGTAGGAAAAAAGATGGATCAGCCTTGTGGTATCCTCGTTGATTACAATATGACTGTACTGAAGTTAACTTCCATCGAGAGTGCTGAAATGTTTGACAAAATCGGTTTTAAAAGCCAGCCCATGAGGAAGATCAACAGAGAGACTCCAGTTACTAACAGATAGGTTTTTAATGGCCTTGAGTCTCGAATCCTAAATTCAAACTTTCCAAGAGCATCATTACTTTCTGAATGAGAGTCATTTGGAACATAATCCAATTACTAAAATTCTTAGAAAACTGAGAAGTAACTGGTCTCTGAGAGCTCTGGACCCTCAGAGTGTTGGGGAACCCTGAGAGTCCACCTCTCGGTGGGCTGATCACATGCTCCACCTGAGTGATAACATATGTAATTCATACAAGTAGTTCTCACACTTCACAGGGTGGTGAGCCACATCTCAGCTCTTCTCCAAAATGCCATCTTTCATTAGCTCACACGAAGAATTCAGTAACTTTCAATGGACTTTTTTCCCTAAATTCTCAGCATAAGCAAGACTTGTTTAATTCTACCTAAAGAATCTGAACTTGTAAGGGACTCAGATGCTTTTCAATTAGAGCTTCAATGGGGGCCACCGTTTCCTTCAGTGAAAAAAGACTGCTTTAGCCCCACGAAAAAAAATCCAGAGACACAAGATTTTTCTAATTGAGTCAAACAACTAATATTGTTTTCCTGGAAGACAAGCTGGCACTGTTTTCACCAACAATGCCCTGACCGATGGCAAGGTGAAAGTCATTTCCAGGGCAGCCTTTTCAAAAGAAGAAGAGCTCGGTCTCACGCTCTCTGCAAACAGCATTCCAGGGGTGACAACCTTTGATAGTTCCCTTGGACAACCATGACTTTCCCTAATCATCATTACCTTTTAAGAATAAACCCGAAATGAAGAATCTCCCAGTTTAAACAAAAGCTCAGAATTAATTTTCTAAAGAAACCTGTATGTAACTGACCGAAGAGAGTCGGGAAAGGTGGAGAAAGAGTTTTCTCCCGAAGAGACACCATCAACGATCATTTTAATCTTTCTTTCTCAGCTCAGTTGCTTCAAAGATAACAAACTGGATTCTTTGCCTTTACACAAAACCTAGACCTCTGCTTAAAATGGAGGAAGCAAGGAGTCCCAGATGTTTCTCCTTGGCCAGGACAATTTCAGCGTGGGACAAAAGGGAGTAGAAGATGAGTGGGAATGGTGAGTGAAATGGAAGGAATCCATTTGAATTGTGTTATGGCCGGTTGTAACTCAGCTGGGCCTTATTCATTCACATCTCGAGTTTCTTTATAATTATTGTTTCTCACTTCACCTTAACAGAAATCCCTGTGAGTGTGAACAGTAACTGTTAGTGCATTTACCCAATCTGTGTCCAGTAGGATGCTAACACATCAATGAAGTGCTAGCATTTCCAGTGAGGTGCTAACATGTCCAGTGGGGTACTAAGATGCCTGGTGGCGTGCTAACCATGTTGGGACAGATCAAACCCTCCATCTTCAAATCCCTGCAGTATATTCTAACCTCCCTTCCCCTCCTCCTCCTCACTCTCAGCCTTCTCTACTTCCTCTTCTTCCATTTGCTACCTAAAAATAAATGATGCTCAGGGCTCTGGCCCTGACTTGCTCCTTACACACTCTGAGAAATGCTGATTTCTTCCATGTCTTCACATCTCTGTGCTGATGATCCTCAGATCTGCAGTACCACCTCCACTGAACTGAGTTCTAGACTCAAATGTGGGTGCTTTGAATTCAACCCATACTATGCCAAACTCTCATCTTCTTCATGGGAGAAAAAGTTAACACTCCTCTTTCTGCACTGATTCTCTCATGTACTTAATGTCCATGCTTGCTCTCATACTAAAATCCCACTTATCCTTCATTCCTTCAAATCCCAGTAGATTACCACAACTGCATGGTTCTCCCTCTTACAAGTCTCAACTAATCTGGTACTTCCTGTCCATTCACTCCTGTGCTAAAAGGAAACACTTCATAACAAGTGTTGATCCGTTTCCTGTCCTCCTGTTCCTCCCTTTGTAATGCATTCCCTCTAGAGCCAAAGCCATCTTTCTAAAGCATTAAGTTGCTTATGCTACTCCTCTATCCAAATAATTAATCAGTTCTCAACTACCTGCAGGAGAAAGGCTACCACATTTCAGCTACTGCTTTCTTCAATTCCTATTTCTTTCCTCCTCATATCAAACTGTTCATGATACTCATAAATTGACATGTACTTCCATTGCTCCCTCGACCAGAATGCTGGCCTCTCTCTTCTGCCTCACAAACTTTTATGTATCCTCTTAGACCTAATTCAAATATCACCTTCTCAATAAAGTCTTCCTCAAATCACTTCCCCAAGCAGAATCGATTACAATCGTAGCACACCAGATACATCAATTATACCTCTAATCACATCTGGAGCTAGTATTAAACATTGCTTTTCATCCCCAGTGCAGAAACCCACAGCTAGTAATTCTCTTTAAATCTTTATATCCCCAGAACCAGGTAAAAGGCCCAGCACAGAGTAGGTGTACAAAATATTACAAGTAAGGAATGCATAATTGTATGCCAAGGATAAGTAACTTTAATGAAACAGAATACCTTTCTAAGCATTCAGAAAAGTCCTCCCAGCAACTAAATTTTTACAAACCATGTATGTCATCTCCGCGACAAAAGCAGAGATGTGGAATGATGAGAACTTACTAAGTGATACACATCATAGAAGGTGCAAGGCTGTCAATATGACAGTGACTCGGCCAACTAACTGGATGAAACTTATCCACACGAACATTAACTTAGAAGCAGAGCACTTCAGAATTCCTGGGGGATCTAGTGTAAACTCTCCCTTCACAGAACAGGAAAATCATGCCTACAAGAGTTAAGTGACATGTTCAAAGCCTTGCAACCAGTAGAAGAAGCCAGATCTCCCAATGTCCAGTGGAATATACCTTTCAACAGAAAATGAGTAAGTAAAAGAGTGAAGAAAAAAATTAAACCATCATGAATTTAAATGATAGCCAAATCCACAAAGAGAAAGAAGATAATACCATGAGTGAAATTCAAAGACACAGCATGGGGTGATTCCAAATTCTCCAGTAGGTGATATAACTAAGGCAGTCAACTTACTCTGTTGGATTCATCAGCATCCTCTTCATTGATGGAGCTGGAAGGGGATGGGGTTGCCGATTTGCTTGCTGGTGGTGAAGGAGACGTGTGTGGCATACTGGCACCTCCCAAATTCAACCCCAACTGGGCACTGAGCTGAGACTGGTTGATGGTGGTGAGCTGAGTGGGAGGCATGATTCCAGAGCGAGCAGCATCAGTCATATGGACGATGGACCTCATGATCAAGGAGTGATCCTGACGATACTGGGGCACTTGTGTGTGGCTCTGGTCCTAAAAAGGCAACAGACAACAAGGGTGGGGTGAGAAACTCTTAGTTTTCCCAAATATCAACAAGCTGAAAATGTTAGCATTAGTTCCTTAGATAGGTCTCCAGGATGATGGTCCTATTCATGAACTATAAGGACTTGTGCCCCAAAACTGAAAGTCAAAAACACAAAACCCAAATTATCCAGCCTAGCTATTTTGCTCTGGAACTGTCCGCAGATGACTTAAAAATAATAATAATAATAATAAAAGACTATTGGCAAAGAAAGAAAACTTCCAACTCTTCTTGCTTATTGAGGAAACGGACCAGGAAGAAACGGCTGAAGCAGAGGTTCAGTCCTTTCTGGCTCACCAGTGGGTCCTCATCCTTCTTACACACACATTCTGGTTCCATTCCCCTTTACCCAGCTCTGTGAGGGAAGGCGAATCCGTTCTTTATTTTATCCTTCCGGAAGTGCATCTGACCATGTACAGAGGATGGGCTTAGGGAGGCACAGAGCCAACATCTGTTTGCTTCAGGGCACCCTTTTTCTAAAACCCTCTGCGGTTAACCAGAGGGTCATTCCAATTCTGAATTACATTGTCAGTAGCATCTGGAAGTCATTCAATGTCTTTAGGATTGGATATCACTTTCTTCTTCTTAAACCTGCTTTGTTTTCTTTCGTTCAACCCACCATGATTTAATGGATTAATGGATTTTTAAAAATATGTATAAGGAGGAGGTAGTGATCATCAGAATGGGCTTCTCTGAAAGTTACTATAGTCCCTTTCAAAAGTGGCCTTCTGTTTTTGGCAGTCATATAAAGGCTTTAGAGTTGTTGCCTTTCTTGTTTTAATTCCAAAGAATCAAAAAATGAAGACATGCTTTTAAACAACTTACTTTAAGACTTGTCATTTAGTGTGAGTCTGTGATTTTTACTGAAACCAAATTCTCTTGACTCACAGCGACCCAGAATCTAATTTTATACACAAGCCTAAAAATTTTTAAGTGTTCTTCTTTTTGAGTCTTTCTGATAAGATATATTTTTGCTCTTTAAAGAAACAAATGAGTTGTAAATATCTAAAATGGAGCATTTGGTTTCTTAATATTAAATATATAAATGCCGCTAAATAAGAAGCCCTAGCTATCAATAGGAAACTAGTTGAATAAATTATGACCTACTGTCCTACAAAGTATTATGTAGCATTTTAAAATAATGAATTAGATTTATGTGTATTGACTTAGAACAGAGTTTCCAATCTTGGCTCTATTGACATTTTGAACCAGATAATTCTCTGTTGTAGGGCTGTCCTTTGCATTGTAGGAGGTTTACAGCAACCCTGGCCTCTACCAGATGCCAACAGCAACTTCCCACACCCCAGCAGTCATGACAATCAAAAATACCTTTCACGCATTGTTCCTTGAGGGACAAAAATTTTCCACCTGAGAACTAGTAACCTAGTGTGATAGCCAAGATACCATAATTGAAAAAACAAATTGTAAAGTAATTACAGAGCATAGCCCCCTCTTTTAATTTTTAAAAGATTTTATTTATTTATTCATGAGAAATAGAGAGAGAGGGAGAGACACAGGCAGGGGGAGAAGAAGGCTCCATGCAGGGAGCCCGATGCAGGACTCGATCCCAGGTCTCCAGGGTCAGGCCCTGGGTCTAAGGCAGACGCTAAACTGCTGAGCCACCGGGCTGCCCTAACCCCCTCTTTTTTAAAAAAAGGAGTATCTAAACTTAACAGTGGTTACATTATAAGGGGTAGAACTGGAAGGGCAAAGAGGAGAGCATCTTAAATGTTTCCATTTATAAAAACACAAAATGAATAAAAAACACACTTTAGTCAGGAAAAGCTAAGAAGACCAATGAGTAGTTAAAATCATGTATCTAATTGCTAGGGTTTCATCTTAAATATATAAACATCCAATTTCTTAATAATTTGAGTTATTAAATTGCTGTGGCATCCCTAAGGAAATGTGTCACATGTACCAGAACACTCCCACTCTTTCTTGTCTCGCTGACAATAACCATATCCTCTTCCAATGTTCCTAAAATATCACATTCTATTGGCAGGTGTCCCTCTGCAAACTTGTATCACAGAAGTGGGTTTTATGTTATCAGTTTGTTCTATTTTTTTTTTTTGATTAGCATTCTACCACTCATTTAGCCTTTTCTCCTCAAAAATTTGAGCTGTCTACTCTTCCATGTTCTTTTTAAGTTCCACCATTGTTTGCTTACATCACTTCCACCCTCCAACTGCTGGAAATTAAGCTATCTTCTTCTTTTTATTTTTTCTAAGTTGTGTTATTATTTTTTAAGTGGGCTCCATTCCCAACGTGGAGCTTGAACTCACGACCCTGAATTGAAGAGTCATGTGCTCTACTGACTGAGCCAGCCAGGTGCCCCTTAAGCTATCTTTTTTTTTTTTTTGTAAGATTTTATTTATTTATTCATGAGAGACAGAGAGAGAGAGAGAGAGAGAGAGAGAGGCAGAGGGAGAAGCAGACTCCATGCAGGGAGCCTGATGTGGGACTTGATCCCGGGTCTCCAGGATCACGCCCTGGGCCGAAGGCAGGTGCTACACCACCGAGCCACCTGGGCTGCCCCCCTTAAGCTATCTTTTTTTTTAATATATTTTTTTAATTTTTTTTTATTTATGATAGTCACAGAGAGAGAGAGAGAGAGAGGCAGAGACATAGGCAGAGGGAGAAGCAGGCCCCATGCACCTGGAGCCCAACGTGGGATTCGATCCCGGGTCTCCAGGATCGCGCCCTGGGCCAAAGGCAGGCGCCAAACAGCTGCGCCACCCAGGGATCCCAGCTATCTTATTTTTAATTCTACACTCCATCTATGTTCTTCAGAATACATTTTAAAAGTCCTTTCAGACTTATTTAAATCTGGATGTTTTAAGTATTTAGAAGGAAACTCCAAAGTCCATTTGAATTAAGTATTTTAATTCTGACTGTAAAAGAATAAATTGACTGGCATGACCATGAAATAGGATGATCTGATTTACACAACTTTCTCATTAACACAGAAGTTGCTTTGCTCCAATACCTATGAAAATCAGCACATACAGATAGTTGTTTGACTTATCCCATCTACAGCATTCCAGATGGAGCTCATGGTCAAACAAAAGGCCAAGAAGTAAGTTTTCTTGGCTTCATCAGCTCTGTAAATTCTACCTGCAATGCCACAGAGCTAGTTTGATGGGAAAACTATGCTCTAGGGAGCCATGGCCCAACAGTGAAGGCAAATGTTGACAGAGAGAGATGAATGGGGCCCCGGGCTCTCTACCACCATCACCCCCGCCCCCCTTCAGTGAAAGCACTCTGTATTCATTTACTTTATAAATCAAGAGTGCTCATAACACTTCACTTAAAAAAGAGAGAGAACTAATGGGGATTTTCTGAAGTGGGGACAGAGTGAAGACCATTCCTGAAGCATACTGGTGGTGGGGCCTAGGCCATCTCCAAACTTCGAGCCATCCACACATAGCCTTCACATCTGCAATCAAGCTGGCCCCATCTTTCTTATCTCCTATAGGACAATAGACCAAAGATCTCACAAGTATTTTCAAGTAACTCCTGAACCACATAATTGATGCATCAAAATGTGTTAGCATTTGCCATGGTCTCCAGCTAGCCCATAAAAACTTCCTATGTGTGAGGATTACAGTAGAAGATTAATGGTAAAAGGGACTCTTTACAAATTCAAGTTCCTTTAGGGCTGCCAATTATTAACAACTCACTTTGGTGAAGTTGGTGATTCTTAACAGCTCTAATCATTTTCCATACAAAAGGTAACCTTTGAAAGACACTTACTTTGATCTTAGGACTCCCACTTAAAGAAAGATGTTAACTCAGTTTAAAAGTATTTACTGAGCACCTGCTATGTGCCAAGCCAGAGAAAGGAATATACCAATGCTCAAATCCTTAAAAACTAGAAAACTAGCACATGATTCTTTCGACATTACCCAAATTAAACCTAATTTAGAATGGACTAATAAATTTACTCTGACAAAGCGTAGGCAAGAATAATTCATATATACTCCTCAAAAATAGCTTGCAATTTCTCCCAGTAGTCACGACACCATAAGGAAATATAGAGTCATAGATAAAGCCCTAGGAAATTTAATGCATTTTTGAAAATCATTACCTCTCACTTATTAAAATTCAGTCTTAAAAGAGTTACCAATGATCAAAGCAACTAGTGGGTTATAACAGATTGCCATGATTATATCCAACATAAGAGCTGAACACTGGTAGCTTTCACAATTATATTTTATACCTAGAGTTTACTTGTATCATTTCCTAAACTGTTCATCCTTTGGGAAAAACTCATGGTCCCTTTTTGGCCTCATTCTGTCCTCTGATGTTATTAGGTAAGAGTTTCCCAACCTCAGCAGGATTGACACTGTGGTCTGGATAATTCTCTGTTGAGAGAGGAGTATCTTGTGCATTGTTGACTGCTTAGCAGCATCTCTAGCTTCTGCCACACTAGATGCCAGGAACCTCCCCTCCCCAACCTGGTTGTGACAAGCAAAATGTCTCTAGACATTGGCGAATGTCCACTGGGGGTGGAGGGTAAAATCCCCCTCATTTGAGAATGACCTTATTAGACAAATATAATGGAAAACATCTTAGGAAGATGGATTGTGGAGGATGCGGAGGAGCCAACAAGAAAAGGAAGGGAAGGAAATCGTGTTCCAGGCAGAGGAAACAGCATGTGCAAAGTCTGAGGTGGAAGAGAGCTTGGCATGCCTGAGAAATGGAAAGGATGTCGGTATAGATGAGAGGATAAATGAAATGGAGTGGATGGGAGAAGTGGGAATGAGCTGAATTGTGCAAGGTGGGGTAATCAGGGAAAGCTTCCTGAGGAGGTAACCCACTAGAGCTGAGGTATAAAAGGAGAGTAAAAGCTATTAAGTTAGAAAAGAGGGAAGAGCATCCAAGGCAGAGAATATGTGCAAAGGCCTGGCACACGAGTAAATAAAGGAAAGGGCAGTGTTACCAGGCCAGGAAAAGCAAGTCTGGTTAGGAAGCTGGAGATGCAAGGAATGGCCATAAAATGACAAGTCTTGTATTCTATCCTAGTAAGTCTGCATTCTATTCACAGTGTAGAAGGATGTCACAGTAGCTATAAAGGCTGGATACCTATCTAGTGGGGTTATTTATTCCAATAGATCTTAACTGATCACACCTCAAGGGCAACTCATCTAAATCAATGGCAGGACAATTGGATTATAATATAAACGATATAAATATAAATCCGTACCCTAACACTAACCTACGTTTTGAAGAGTACCCAAGTCTTTCTAAATGGGCAGGCCATGGACTTCACAAAATAACAGGATGCACACTGCCTTGTCTTTGCCTATCAGTACAATTCAACAAAGCCTTAATGGTTTGTGTAGGTCTTGCTGTGAAGAGTGCTCACCTGAGGCCAGCTTCTCTCTCCACCTAATAAAAGAGCCCCTTTGTCTTTGTTTTAAAAAAGGAAACCATGGAATGGATATTTCTGATAGCAGTCCTTCATTTTCTTCAATTGGCTGAAATCCAGTCTATCACTGAACATTAAGCATTTGAGTAAACTATTAAAATCTGAATAATTTTATGCTAAAAAGGAAACTTTGGATCACTAGCACAAATTAAAAACAGGGGACACCTGGATCAACAGAATGCCAAATAAAGACCAAGAAAAGGAAACAACACTGTTGTAGTCTGTCTAAATATGGGGCCTGCCTAAGGCTCTGAGCCAGACCTCTGCTTTCTCTTATTTAAAAAGGATAAAAGAGGTGTGAAAGACTTATTAGCCCCAAACTGAGACTTTCTCCTGGACTTAATCAAGATTGAAAGAAATTGGCAAGGTGAAAAATATCCTCACTGTGTAAATCACAATGGGGTACCACCTCGGCCATGCTTCATATAAAGATATGTGGGGATTCCGGGAGGGGGTGTCTGGTGGGAAATGGGCAGTTTGCTCTCACTTTCTTAGGCAACAAATTTCAACCTCCTCTACATATTATAATCTGTTTTCACTCATTCTATCAGGCCTGGAGCAAGAGACCGGTCTTCTATGACATCTTCTCAGTACATGACTAGGACTGCCCTCCCTCCCACCCGTGGCACTTATTATAATATCTTTGTGCTGCATGCTTAGTAGTACATAATGGCATTGTTGAGTACTGGGTCTTGGTTTCTTTTGCAAATGCGAGAGAGAGGCTTTCCAATTGACATCTTATTTGAGATATGGCACATTATTATCGTATTTTACTTCTTTTTTCTTATGACAGTGGTACTTACTTCCATCTGGGCTGATTTTACCATAAAGGATTTTTAAACATCTAATATGCACCTTCCGTGCACGTTTATAAATGATTATTCTCCATAACGATCCAATGGTAGATTTTCATAATAGAGGATAGCATCTAATTAAGAAGCAAATAATCCAAATATATTAGCGAGTGTGACTAAACACATTTGCACTGGGGTGTTTTTAATCAATATTTCTTGAGAAATGGAGCAATTAAACAATTATCAGTAATAAAAACTGCTTTGTATTAATAAAGATCAGAGAACTACAAGTATGAAATTCAGGTCGGTAATTTTATGCTCAATTATTTAATCTACGTCCTATAGCAACGTTAAAATTTTGTCTCCAAGTGAACAATAATCAACTGTCATGCACAGCTAGGGTATTCCTAACCGCACTAAACCCTGAAACAAACAGTTAGGACAAATGCATACCAATGATAATTATAGACCTACATACCACAAACTTTAACTTCATCAAAATATCTGCACTGAAATAGATAATTTTTACTTAATAGCTACTCTCAGGGTTATAATCAAACATACCTACACATGACTGTTTTGTGAAAAACAGTCTTCCCAAAAGTTAATTAATAGTTTCTTAGCAAAATAAAATTTCCAAGAGTTTACCATAAAACACTTAATGGTATTTCCCTCATAAGACCCTGTAACTCCTTCGTTTTACCAAGGAGTCAGCTCCATGCTTATTTTATTCAAGCCTCAATGAAAAGTGAAAAGACGAATTCCATTTTTTACAGCTGTTTATACTTCAAACCCCTTCTTCCTCATTTTTAGTTAGTAGTCAAGGTATGTTCTTAATGGCAAATACACATTCTTTCATTTATTCGTATGTTCAACAAATAAAATATTTATTGAGAGCCTAGTATATTCCATCCCAGGTGCTGTTCTAGGCGTGAGCCTGACAGCATCCCCTGAGACAGGCCAGAGGAGGGGACAGGTTGTGTAAGAGCAAAGAAGGCCATTTCAAAGAGCAACAGGTGACATGAATAAAAGGAAATGGGGCAAGAGCACAGATGTAATGCTCACCCCTCTAAAAAAAATGAGCCTCAAGCCAGTTTCATTTGACAATCCGAAGGACGTAATATGGTATCTCTACTGTCCCTGACACCCTAGGAAGTGCTAATGGTATCACCAGATAGTAGGTAACTACAGATGATTATGTCAAAAACAAGATACGGGGAAATCATAACTTTCTAACTCCACTTTTCCTTGAATGTTATAAATCAAGCAAGTGATCACATGTCACACTTCACACAAAGCTCATTGGGTTTAACAGAAGTCTAAAACATGCTCCCCTTTTAATAGATGACCCTAACACCAACTCAGCCTTAAACACAGCACTCATATGTTCAGGACGAATAGGTATTTACAGATCGAGAAGAAAGAATACTTATTTAAGCTACACATGGTACAAGGAAAGCTCTTTGCTCTACAAGAAAAGGCAGCTCATAAAAATGTCTGCGGCCTGTGTGTTTTGGGTATGCAATTGTCCAGGTGTAGTAACTGCTAAATTAAAAGTGACAGTGGACAATAAACATCTCTAAAGCAGTCATCAGCCTCCGAGTTTTTGTATGACATGGAAGAGACACTGGTATTCATGAAAGCAACTTTGTAAACAGTATATATAAACACTCTCTACCTGTTAAGAACAACGTACGACACATTATTGGTCTCAGCAAATATTTGGTAAAGGTTCATACCATTTCAATTTTATGATTTGGACTTGAAACATATGGGTCCCGTTCCACCCAAAGTGGGTGTTTTGCTTATGTAACTTGTGTCTTTTCTACTGTTAACTCAGAATAAAATTATTTTTTTTTTACCATACTCTGACCAAAAATAAATCTAACTGAAGTAATCATTCAATTTGTATGAGACTGTTGGTACCTCCAATGGCTATGTGGCAATTGTCCTGTGGAATGTAGCTCGGCAGACTCTATTGACAATGGCAATGAACATGTTCATAACAATAATAAGGGCTTGTTTTAATAGAACGTTCCACGCATTAAACACATTAATGATCCATGAAATAACTGTTTTATCTGTAACACATTAAGCAACATTGCTAAAACAATGTATTAATTGAAAGTCTGCTATTTCTCTAAATGTAAGATTTTTTTAAAGTATAAAAATGGCATGAAAGTTGTTTTGTGAAAACGAAAATAATTCAACTTTGAAAACAAAGCCATAACAAATGACTGTGAGAAAAACTTTGAAAATAAGCCCGGTAGTTTTCAATGTATTATTCTGCTATATTCCCATTTCTCTGGTTAAAAGTGGTATCTGTCCAGAGTGTGACTTAAGAGTCTTATGAATATTTTAAAAGCTTTTAATTTTCTTCTCTGCATGCATGTCTTCTATAGGACTTTTATCTCTCCTTTTCTTTCTCTTTAACTGGTACAGAAACTTCCACACTCAAATATGCCTCCCTTACTTCCTGCCTTTTCAATTTCCTAACACCATGTTTGATATTACCAGAGCAACCAGAGTAGCATTCATTTTCTATAAATATGTGGTATCACAATTAAATCCAAAGCAATATCAAACAGAAAAATGTCAGTCCTCTAAACATGAAATATAATGTATGAAGAAAAAGTATGTGAATTATCAGTGTGTTTTATAAATTCTCTTTTGGGGGGCATACAAAATATCAGACTAGAGACAATTATTTTACTGTCTGTTTCTTGGATATCAAAGAGAATTTTGAAATTCATCAAAGCTAACCTTCTGTTATGTACAACAGGCTAAGCTGAAAAGAATGTTAACAAGTTCAATTTTCATTCAATCAGCACTACTGCTCTCTGAAATGTTTCATTGCAGGAAAGAAATAAAAATAATCTATATGGTAATTATGAGGATGAATCCCCCAGTAACTTTCAGCTACATGAAAGGTCAGTTCTATTCAAGATATTTTATCAGTCCCCTGCACATACTCCTGTCCTGTCATTTTAAATCTGAACAGCATTTTATTTTCCCATTTACAGCTACCTGCAGAATTAAGTACTTAAGCCAAATAAGAAAAAAAAAAAAAAAAAAAGAAATGTTGAACGCTGGCAAAGGCTATAATAGCACAGAGATAAATCGTTCAGCTGCTCTCTCAAGCCTCTAGGGCTGCAGATTTTTCTTCTCCTGGTGCACTGTGGGTATTCAAAACTTGTTCAACATGATTTCATTTCATTTCAGGCACTGCCTCAGAAAACTAAATTACAGAATCAATCATACAGAAGGTCAGAGTGAGACTTCATTACAAGTATTGCATGCTTGCATGAATATCTTTCATTTATGACTGACCCAATATGTCACAATAGCTGTCTAGTAAAAATAATCCACTTTCTGAAATTGATGTACTACTGATGTCAATGCTACTCAGCAGGCTGGGCAGATTATAGAGAGGTGTTAAAACACACACACACACACGCACACGCACACACACACCCCAAACCCTTTGGAGCGCATGTAGTAGATTTTTAGAATCGCAATCATTTGGAGATTAAAATAATTTCCAGATGAGCATCTGAACTGACAATAATGATTAGAGGTAAAGATTTTTTAACCCACATATACTGCTGGTTTGGACTGGCCAGTCGCATCTTGTTTTAAAATATACACATCCAGCACACACAAATCAAGGTTGTTCTTTGAAGTCACAAATGCCTCGACATTCAATTTTTCAACAATTTGCTTTTGACTACGAGGGCATTATTTGCATATTTTGAGATGTGAATGCTAATCATCGGACTCTTTTTAACCTGTCCTTTTTGTTCCTGCTCTCTGTTTTTAAATATAGTGGCATAAATTTAAGGAAGTTAAACACGGTTGTGCTTGTTGCCAACAAAAATGCAGCTAATCGGTAATGTGACAAAATTGTCAGTCTTTCCAAAGGAAAACCAATGAAGCTCTGAAGAAAAGCTGGTTCAATACAACATAAACAAGCTGGCTTTTCTCCTTCTAGGATAGTCTTAATTCACCACAGCAATCCTTAACAGACAGCCATATTCATTTGGATAATAAAACTTCTTACTTGCATAAGGTCTGAAATGTCCAATGCACACTGGGAAGCTGAATGCATGATGTATAAAGTATTATTTATTATTTTTCTGGTGACTTTCCTGAGGGAAATCTCCGAGGAGCTGCTGTGGAGTATTATGATGTAGCCAGCCAACTCGGTACCCGGAGGGAGATATAGAAGAACCTTGACATAGCCTATTTTTAACCATG
Source organism: Canis lupus baileyi (assembly GCF_048164855.1). Taxonomy (NCBI): domain Eukaryota; kingdom Metazoa; phylum Chordata; class Mammalia; order Carnivora; family Canidae; genus Canis; species Canis lupus. The sequence goes on along the minus strand of NC_132842.1, from coordinate 63,757,680 downwards.
CCTCTGGCGATTCTGAATTCAAGTTTATAGGTGAACATGTCAGGTAGTACATAGAACAAAGCCAACGACACATTGTATTCATCATAATTCTGTCCAAGTACATTTTATTTTTTCTAACATTTGTGATTTAAAATCCCATGACATTTCTTCAAGGTGAAATTCTACTAGGATTTTCAACAAGATTAGTTTGTTTCAAGCCAAAATAAATATCACTCAGGTTCAGCAAAACTTCAGAAAGGCACCCAATAAATGTGATGAGGTCCACGTAAATACCATGACAACAGCCTGCACTTAGCTAAAGCACTTATACTTTTAAAAATCAATGAAATAATTCAACTGCTTTAGTGATTAGCAATACATTACAAAAGAAGCATTAAAAATTGAGTCCTCTCTCCCAAGGCCAGTCCGTGAAAGCATTGTTAAGTGTATGTGAATATCATAATTATTTTATGATTCCATCTTTAGTTCTTTCCAATATAGTAAATTCAATTGACCATGAAATGAAATTTCATAGTCAAAATGCCTCCTTTACACTTTTTTATAGCAGCAATAACAGTTTTATAGCTTTAAGGCAAGGTAATTCATCAGATGTTTAATTTAAAGGCAGATTCTTATATTATTAATAAATATTTACCAATTTAATAAAAACACATTTTAGCATGCATTATATGGTCTTTTAACTATTTCTGCAACTTCAATGAGCTCGCTGAGCATCTATGAATAATGGTGAACCCTGATAAACTCCCCTGGTGACTAAATATCCTTTTTATTTTTATGCTTTTCTAGGCACAACGCTGCAAGCCTGACTTGGAGAAACAGAGGACAGAACCCTTCATTCCAGTGTCAAAGGGACAAAAATGTAAGAAAGTCCACAGGAAACAATTATTTGTGATGGTGAGGAACATTTATGAATACTTAATGACCATTTCCCGACTGTTCACTGCATTCTTTTCTGACAAAAAAAAAAAAAGTAAAAATAAAATCCCTGATGTTCAGCTCCAACACAAAAGATCACAAGCAAAGAAAATTATGTTGCCACAATCCTATTTGGGAAAGTAATCTTATATTTCAGAGAGCACGCTGAATCTTTGCACCGCTAATCCACTACATATTTTGCAATCATCTGTTGTTATCTGGGGAATTAACAATGAAACCAATAAACATCACTGGCATGGTCCTAATGTGCAGAGAAATATGTAAACAAGCAATAGGATTTGTTTTTTGTTATACCAACACATCTGTTTCATTTTATCAGGGTTAAAAAAAAAAACCCTATAAACTATTAATCTTGTTTTAAGATGTCTGCTTATACCTCACCTAGATAGACACAAATGTATTATATACTATGATGGGGGAAAAAAAAACAATCCCAGCAGAAGACTTTAAAATACTTAAGCAGATTTACTCTGGTGATTGCTGACTATAATTGCACACTAAGAAAAATAGAACCAAAATTATTGCATTAGTGATCTTGGCTCTCTAGAGTGCCTTATTCCATGTTTATGACAATAAATAACACAATTAGGTATATTTCACACAATAACCCACTCTCTATTTTCCTCTGCTGGCTAGGAGCAATTATTCTTTTTTCCCTTTCTCCGTATCACAGTTTGATATTTCATTTGAAGTAGGAGCAAATCATGTATCATAGACATTATGTTATAATCCAACAAATGCAAAAGACCTAGGTACCCAGTAAGGGCCTCCATTTCTAAAATCTCTCCTGGGCAAACTTTCCACTCAAGTACATCTTTGTGTTAAACCAAAGCCAAGAGAAGATTGGCTACTTCCAAATCAATGATTCAGGTTTGTTGACAATTATTTCAAATCAGAAGGATCTTATTGGGTCATCCATCCTCCAACGGGGTTGCTGATGGTCATCAACCAACCCATAACCCTCTTCTCCCTGCATTTAAATGGCACGAGGACGAACAATCCTCAGGTCCATCGGTAAATAGGGGAGAAGCCCATTCCGGACCACGAATTCTCAGGTCTTTACCATAAGAAGTGCAAATGATTAAAAAAACACTTTCAAGCAATAAATGTAGTGCCTACCATATGCAATCCACTGCTATGAAGCACACCATCTTGTTCCACAAGATTTCTTGAGATTGTAATGGAAGGAAGATCCAGGCTTTGAGGGGGAAACTGGGGTGTGAATTCACTTCCTTGGGAAGGCAATGGATCGCTGAGGCCTTGAAAGGGCAGAAGAACATCGGGCATGCCCAAGGCAGGGTCTGATTCTGGAGGAGGTGTGATAGGGGGAATTTCAAACTCCTCATCCCCGAGGCTTGGTGTATGGAATGTCTGCTAAAAGGAAACAAAATATAGTTATTTTCATATTCTGTTCCTCTGTTTTATTTCTCCTTGGAGGGAAAAAGAAAGATTTTGCATAAAAACACTGCATAGCTACACCAAATATTTATTTCTCAAATGAAAACATCTTAAACACAGATTTCCATATATAAAGTTTTGCTGATCATTCTGATTAAAGATTTAAGTCTCATTATCATATGGTTTTAATGGAGTATCAGTATTAACAGTTTTTTAATGCGTACTTAATTAGCAACATCTGTCTTTGTTGTTAGTTGGAGCATCAGCGACATTAGATTTGGCTATATAACAAATTGCCACTTTATTGATATGTTAGCGAAACAGCTCAAACCGCTTACATTATCCACATGCTTCATAAAATGCTGACGATTTTGTGGTGCACACACACAACATTAATCCAGAAGTGAACATTACACATATTTACTTTCTGCCACAACATATAAAACAAGTAATATTAAATTTGTAGTTTGCTTTTTTAATTTCCTTATCGGTATATTCCCAAGTGCAGTGAACGCTTCTATGGAAATTGTTACGGTTTGTAATACAAAATTTTATATAAGGAGTATCAGTGCATATATTAAAAGGTCCCAGTGTTTTTATTTAAACTATAAGGAGAGTTATTTTCTTTTATGACGATCTTAATACGTATTTATCAGAACACTTCTGGCAGTCTTCAACTCTGAAAGACTATCCACAGGGGCGCCTGGGTGGCTCAGTGGGTTAAGTGTCCAACTCTTGATCTTAGCTCAGGTCTTGATCTCAAGGTCTTGAGTTCAAGCCCCACCTACTGTGGAGCCCACTTAAAACCAAACCAAACCACAACAAAAGACTATCTACAGAATGAGCACAGAGATACACTGATAGAGATGTACTAGTAACTCCATTGATGTTGCTCACTTACTTAGACAAGTGTTACTTCTCAAGACCTAAGTAAATAATGTACTACTTGGATGTAAATCAGGGCCGCCATGTTCTACTACACTAACCACCTTTCTTAAAATAGAACTTGGATTTTGGGGAGAGAGCAGGTCAATATCTAGGATATTCTAGTGAGATGAAGGAGTCATATTTTTTTGTTCTAGCTCAGAGGATCAAAGTTATAGTGCATTATTAGTAGCATTTTTTAAAGAATTAACTGGTGCAAGGTAATTTGAACCTGCTACAATTGGTTAAGAGAATGAATTAAGAACTACAAACCATCATTCTTCAAACTATTAATGATGCTATAACTTAATAACCACTTGCGAGAGAATAGAAACAAACTCAGAGAAAGAAAAACAAAACAAAACAAACAAACCATTCCTTGTATCTAGAACCTGTCAACTGCTAATTGCATCTTACCAGAAATAAAGAGGTCACAAGTTATGGCTGGCTATGGTGGGACCAGTGAACATCTTGAAGTTCCTAGCAGATTCAATATATGCAAAACATTATAGCATAAAAACATATTTAAAAGCTAGAATGAAGTATTAGATTCTTTGACATATTTATTCTAATCCTGACCCCCAAAAGATGTCAATGTCTTATGATGGTACCCCAAGTTCTCAAACACAAAGGGATGGATTGGCCACAAACATGGTTGGCTAATGAACATAACCCTATGGCTGCATTTGCCGTTACTTTGGCACTAATGTGGTCTAGTAACAGATGCAACTGTAATTTGTGACTCATTTGCTACCCCATTACTGCTTAATGAAATCTAACATATCACATTAACAATACGGATAAACACTCATTCTTGATATGTGGCATTTGGCTGTTTTCATTACCACTGTAATTAACACTTGAAATATTATTTCAATAAATATTTAAAGTACTTTAAAAATGGTCAGGGTAATCATGACACAGACAGAAAACATAAAGCAAATGTGTGAATTTCAAACTCAGAGTATCCTAGTCCCCGTGGTGTTATCTACAGGGCAATATCTATGTGAAGGGAATTGGTTTCAGGCACAATTTCGACTTTACAGCATTCAAACCTAAAGTCTTCCTGAATTAGTTTGCACTCATTAAAATGTTAAAAAACCAAATAAATTTACTTTTAATGCAATGATTGGGAAATTAGGCACATGCTATAATGTGGTGCATTAACATTTACTTGGGCTTTATTTTTTGTTCAAGAAAAGATGTACGGCAAAATCATTGTGTAAGATTAGCTCTTAAACTCTACCATAAAGCAGGTCTTATGCTAGGCGGTCAAAACTAAGGAGGCTTTCGATTTTATTTTTGTTAAGGAGCAGAGAGATGTCTTATGTATAATAGGTCCCTATGGTGTAATTTTTTTAAAAAACAAATTAATTTTAAGGGAAGAATCGAGTATGTTACTATAGCATAACCTAATAAAACAATAAAACATTCTAATAAATAACCAAGAGAATGCTAAAATCTTAAACCACTTTTAAAGAGAGGTAATATATGAACTATAAAGTTAAGCATTCCTTAGAGAAAAAAGTAACCCCAAACACTGGATATATCTGAGATTATAAAATAACCACATATGGCACCACCAACAAAAAAATACACAGACTTTTTGCAACTCTGGCATACGACCAATATCAGGTTAATCATTTAGAGTCTATAATGATTACTTTTTACAGATATTGACTCTTCAGTGTTTACCTTGAACATGTTAAAATAGTATGTACATGGTTAAATACCATCTGTACTGAAATGTTCAAAACATTTGTTCCTTTTGATAAAAATGCAAATCTGGAGAACTGTTGTATCAACATATAACAGCCAATGTCTGACACGGTGAATTATCACAGCTGGAATTAAATTGTCTCTGAACAGCTGCTGGCAGTAGAGCTTTCATCAATGTTTGATTCAAATGTAGGGAAAAAATCCTACAGAATGAAACATCATGTTGTCCTTACAGATGGGGTTTGTGTTCATTATCACAAACAACACAGCAGCTAGTGCCAGACAATATCCCTTATCTAAGCCGTCTTCTTGGTGAGAGAGAGGATGGTCACTGTAAAAATGATTAATCTACGAATACCCTTAATTCTTGATTCCTCATTTTTTCTAATAATTTCTCAAAGTTAATTTCTTTCGTACCACTTGCTTCCCTGTACCAAGATCATTTACAAAGCCATTATGATTTTCATCCTCTGGGGTCAAGCTAGTTCAGTTTCCTATATTTGAATGTATTTGGAAAATGAAGACTTTTGATTACGGGAACCCCAAGAGGAAATATCCCATTTGGACCAATTTCACCTGTGTGTTCTTGTTTTAAAATCTGAAATCTCACGGTTTGCCTTTTTTTTTTTAAGGAAACTGTTTTCCTCATCTAATCAAGATCAGGGTTTTTCTGAAGGGCAGGCCAATGAGCCCGGGCCACAGCCGTTAAAGTCAGTAAACAGGGAATGTAGTAGAAACAGCAACAAGACCTTTGTTCCATCTGTGCCGGGACACTGTAGACCGACCCAGGGCCCAGGTGATGCTGCCTCTGGAGTCCACCCCCCAGTTTTCCCTGCCATGCCAACCAAGCCTTGGAGCATATCCTCTCATTCATTCGTTCTGTATTATATTCATTGAACACCTACTATGTGCCGGGCACTGTAACAAGCTGTGGGGATCTAACAAGAAAACAAAACACTCACTTCACATCACTGTCACTGAAGACCCAAGAAACTATAATACTATTTTGCCACCTTATCTCCCAAACCATGGCATCTTAATGAAAGTATCCCCAGAGCTAGGTGAAGTTGAAATATTTTCTATTGAAAGTCACTTCCACCCCAGCTTTAAAAATAACCACTCAGTTTGCTCAGATACCAATTTGGCTAGATGGATTTTATGTATTTTCTTACATATTTACTTTCGTTTGCATACATATCTCTTTCCATTAAGAGACGTGTGTGAATTACTAACAGTTTGTAACAGCCTCCAGACAAGTGATAGACTTGTCAGGTCATTTTCTTTTCCAAAAGGTTTTTCTCATTTCTCCTCCAGAGTCGTTACCTTGCACCACATAAGAGAGATAAATTCGATGCTTTGCTTTTCCCTTCAAGCCTTTTAAAATGATCTAAACGACACACAAAACATGAACCGACATATGAAGATAGACACCTACCTCACTGGCTGCAAAGAAAGCATTGTTTGCCTCAGCCATGTTCATGTAATTATTGTTACTCCCAAACTGAAAGAAAACAGATTGTTTTATGTTAATATGCAGAAAGATCAAGAATCCTGGTGGTTTACTTAATACTGGAATGGGATTTGGCAAGAATGCTGGTGTCATGAGATAAAAGAGTGGTTTTCCTCAGACCAAACGTGAACTGTGACAGAGGTTTGTGCTACATGCTGTCGGCTGCTTCTTTCAGAAAACAGAGCACAGAGTTAAGCTAACTTGATAATTCTGGAAAATGGTGGTGTTTCTCATCAAGACTGGCAACAAAGGGAGACAATTACAAACAGTTGGCCAACTGGTCACGTGTGGGTGTGGTTTGTTCAACTGGCATTTGTCAGAAGGTGGAAGGCCAAGTTCCCAAGAAAATCACCTTGACACATTTTTTAGAGCATGTTGGGATTTCATAGCGTACTTTCCAGGAACAGATGTCACAAGTGTGGGGAGGTTAAAATGTGAAATAAAGGGAATGGAATTCAATTCTCAGGACTCAAATTCTATTTTCTCGTGAATGGGGTGTGGCATGAATATAAATAAATAATGAGACTAAAGAATATTTTTTTAAATCTCCAAACAGAGTTGAAAACGATATCTATATCCATCAGAGCTGTTGAAAACAGTGATATTTAATCTCCCAATGTAACATTAAGTGCAAAGAGGTTTAAAAAATAAGCAGGATCCAATGAACACGGCAATTTTTATTTAATTCCCTAACACAATAGCCCATTCATACCATCACAAATAAGACTGTATCAGCATTTCAGACATAAGCTCTTTACTGCTACAGACCTGTTATCAAAATGTAAAACTTGGATTTTGCCAGAAATGTATTTTCAGGTTCAGATGGTATATGTAGGCACATTTTGTTGCTTTAAACATTTTGTTATCAGTCTGGCAATATGGAAGGGCTCTGTGAGCATAATTATTTGGAGCTGTATTATTTTCACCATTTTTAAATGGTAAACGAATGCCCTTCTTTTTATAATGTGTATTGTTTCCTTCCTTCAGTGCATCAAATGACACACAGCTTTGGTCTCCAAAGGGTGAAATGTATATATCCATTCTCTAATATAAATAGAGCTAGTTAATTATTTAAAGTAAAAGGCATAACTTTCCCAAGGAGAGAGAGAGTGAGAGAAATACAGATACACAGACAGACAAATGCAGAGAATAAACATAGACACATAGATATGGAAGACCCACATAATCCTCCTCTCAGCAAACACAACACTCATTTCCAGGGGGCTCTCGGCCCCTGACTCTGAACCTGTAAGATTCGTGCACAGAAGTGGGACTGACATGCTACACTTTATCATGTCAGGGATCCAAGAACTGAGCAGGATTTACACGAAAGGCTCTAATGGCTCCGGAGTGCGGCTATGGTCTACAGAAGCAAAATCCCACCCTGTAAAACGACCCCTAAATACATACTCACACAATGAGCCCTCAGATTCATTTGGATAAACATCTTTATAAGGATTTCTGAAAGATGTATTTGTTAGCACTTGAGAAAGACCTGTATCTAGTTTCTCTGAAGGTATGTGATAGAAAAAAGACGTGTGGGGGTGGTTTCACCAATGTACACTTATCTCTGAACTCATCAAGGTGCAAACGTGATATATGTACAGTGTGTTGTACACCATCATATCCCACTAAAATGGTTTAAAAGTTTTTATTTTAAAAAGATTTACATATTCATGAGAGATACACACAGAGGCAGAGACACAGGCAGAGGGAGAAGCAGGCTCCCTTCGAGGAGCCTGATGTGAGACTCGATCCCAGGATCCCGGGATCACTACCTGAGCTGAAGGCAGAGGCTCAACCACTGAGCCACCCAGGCGCTCCTAAAAATAATTTTAAAATTAAGCAAGATACATATGTGAGCAGGTGCACACGCATGGGCAAGGCCCACATACACATATTTTCTCCATTTTTCTACAATGTTCATTATATGTAAGAAAAAGCATAGGTTTCTGTCTCGGAATTTTCTGTGAATGAATGATTCTAGGATAAAAATCTCAGGTCTCCATTCCGAATGTTGTTTTTGGGTACTTATGAGAACCTGGGTCATGCTGTGCATTCCGGGCACCCACCCTGCCTCCCCAAAATGCCTGGGCAGCCTGCATCCCAGCGTTAGCGTTATTTAAATGTAGGTTTTGTTGGTGAATTAGAAATCCATTTAAGGAAAGAAGCTCATTATCAGAGAGTATTTTTTTAAGATTAAACTCACTTATTATCTAATAGCACCTAAAACAACAAAGAAAAATAAAATGGCTATTAAAGTAAGGGCCTAAACAATTCAAAAAACAAATTAAGCTTAGAGTGAAATAAGAACTGGGTTAGAAATCCTCTTCTGAACAGTTAGTATGCGAATGTAATTACTGAAGAAACTACAGCTAATCAGCTGTGAATTGTATCCATTAATTAGTATTTGCCCTGGAGAAATGAGAAAAATCAGTAACAACGCTGGCACCGCAGTGCGCTGATGAGCCACGCGCCCGCCGCGCTGCATTTAGTCAAGCAGGTGGCTCCAGTGGTCCACGTAATTTGAAAAGCTCTCACCTGAAGTACCGAGCTGGAATTACAAAGCACTCCTTGCATATCTTTTGTATCTATATCAGGCCTTAATTAATGGCTTTTAATTTGGAAACACTTGGTGATCAGGCGGGAACAGTTATAAATCATTTCAAATAGAAGCCAAGGTTTCTGTGCAGTTGGGGGTAAAAATATGCCCTTCAAAGGTGGCCTCAAATATTGACTTGCGTGGGGAACAGTCTTTTCTCCCTGCACAGGTGGTTGGGCCTCTGGTGTAGTGTGGGAGGGGTAGCTAGATAAGATGTAGGGTGTCCAGTTAAATTTCAAATAAACAACTTTGTTTCAAGTATAAGTATGTCCCACACACTATTTGGGATATACTTATCCTTTAAAAAAGAGCATTCTCTATTTATCTGTGGTTCAACTACAACTGGGTATGGTGTGTTTTTACTTGCTAACTTTGGCAGCGTGGTTAAATGGATCAGGATGAAAGGGATGCCACTTTCCATTTGATTTACCTTAGCTGGTAACGCTAGCTTAATTTAATTTGTTTTATTTTAAAATGTGACCTATGAATCCTCCTTTACTCGTTTTGTGTACGAACAGATCTGATTCTGAGAGAAAAAGTGATCCTTTGGGGCAGATCTCTAATATAATGACCTCAGAACAATTAACTTTAACTGAATTGTGTACAATTAAATTTGCTTTATGTTCTGAGAGACAGTGACATCGGTAAACACAATATATTACAAAAAATCCCCAGCTCCATGAGGGCAACGGACTTTAATTGTGTTCACTGCTGTCTCCCCCAAAACCAACAACAATGCCGGGCATATTATGAGCACTCCAACGTTTGTTGAAGTGGGGGGAGGGGTTAAAAAGGTTGATCCCATTTGTAACTTCAGTGTCTTGTAATCACACATCTTAACTGGAACAATTTTGTCACTTCTTTTTTTAGATGATATCAAGAATGATAATGATAGTAATAATTATAAACCCTGAGAAATTATTTACCTTTTCCAACTATGACTAAATGTAATTTATTTTCCCCCAGAACAAGTTAGAAAAAAAAAATCATTATTATCCCTATTTTATAGATAAACAGACTGAGGCTTCTAGGGGTTAATGCCCCATATCATAGATGTAAACATGGGAGCCTGGCATCCCTCTTGCCTCACAATATGTATCACTATGTTCTGATAACCATAAAACCTTGATTATTTCACTCAGTGATCAATTCAATGTTAAGACTATTTTTATCAATCTGACCCAAGGCTAGAATTTCACAGGAGGTATTTCCAGGTACCTCAGACTAGGAGAATGCTTCTCAAGAAAAAGAATTTCAAAAAAAAAAAAAAAGAAAGAAAAAGAATTTCAAGGCCCATAAGTTTGAGAAAGGCTGAAGACCACCTCCCCTCTTTGATGAGTTACAGAGCCTGCTGCACTCAGTTAAATGTTCTGAGAAGTCCTGCAGCTCATTCATTCGGCAAACATTTATTTATGCACCTACTGTGTGAAAGGCACTGTGCTAGGCACTGACCACAAAATGGTAAGAAAGATGGCAAAGTTCCTATCTGGATAGAGTTTACATTTTTCTTTAAGTGGGAGATAGTAAACCTCCCTCTTCCCCCTAGAGTTGCCATGGGACACTTCTTTGGGTTTCCCCCACAGCAGTCTATGGGAACACTCTGGAAAACCTTGTTCCACAGCCTTTATTGACAATGTTCCTTTATTTCCCCTGAATCCTTACCAAAGTCAGTATCCTCATTTTGTACCAAGGTAAAGTTTACACATTTGGCAATTCACCTAAATAAGAATTTCTAAATTAAGCATTTGGGTCATCTTAATTTGGCTAATTTCTAAACTTTCTAGATGGTAGCTCTCCACTGATGTTCCTTCGAAGATCCCCTAACTCGACCAATATATGGTTTTTAATGTGATTTCAGGAATTGAAACAAAGTATTTCAAAACAATCAATGAACATCGGGTGAAAGAGTTTACCTAGCGCAAAGAGCATATAAAGACATTATGAAAGAAAGAGGCCAATTCCAACTGTTTCAAAGAGCTTATATATTGGGGGAATGGTCACTACGAGGCAGGGGCATTTATAAGTACACTGGTGATGATCGGTCCTTTCCACTTTGATAGGCTCTAATAGATGTGATCCCCAAAGATATAATCCCCAAAGATATAATTATAAAGCAGAACTAAATTACTCTGCATGTCGAACTTCTGTATCTTAATAATTTCACAAAAGAACATCTTCATTGTACTTAGAGGTAGATTTGCTTTTGCTGCTTGATGAATAATTACAGCTTTGGCAAATACAATTTATGAAGGACATCAATTAAAAAGGAGCATTGCAGGATTTCTAAAAAAATTTATTAAAGACCATCGTGTTCATGGCCTGTCTAACCGTGTGAAGTGCCAAAGTAAATTAATGGAGATTGTTAATTCTAGCTTGTCCAGCAAAAGGCTTGGAAGAAAGTAGAGCAGCACAGACAAAAACCCATCTGTAATCACAAGACGAATACTTCAGCTTGATGAATCCACACAACATCATTTTCACTGAAATTATTTTGACACCCATGTGAAGAATTGTATAGGCTTCTAATAAAGCAGCATTAACTACAAGGTATCAAACAGCTAAATGGCACAAATTTAATCCTTAAAAAAAAGATAATCCCTCGAATACTCTTTTCTTTTTTCCCATTAGATTTGTTAGCAGACACCATCTAATTTGATGCCTCAGTAAGGACATCTGTCAAGTTGCTTACACAAATGAACTGTGCCATCATGGATCAAGTGTGCCAAGCATGGTCACATGGTAAGAAGGCCATGCCGCAAAGTTCACACACTCTCAAAGGCTCTGCTAACTACCCCATGGAAAAGAACTTACCAGCGATAATCAAGTTTTAACCATGTTCAGCAGTGGTAATCTGTTTCAAGATATAGAGCCCAAAAGAGTGAATGCAAGCCCAGGATAGCAGGTGACAATACTGGGGATACTGGGGATTCTCAGGGGTCGATCTGGAGTGCCACATCGGGAACAAAGAATGATGTCGTGAGTAAAGACAGTCTGTACCAAAGGTTATGGGTTCGACAACAGCCTGGAAACAAACTGCAAACAGTGGACTAGGACATATAATTAGCAGAAGATACCCGCACACACATACTTCTGCTAATTACGTATATACAATTATATACAAAGAGAGGATTATGTACACACATATGTGTAATTATACACATACATATACATATGCGCACATATATTAACAGGTTCAAATATAAAGCAGGATTTCTTTTAAGAAAATAAACTTTCAAAAATATTATTTGCCTTTCCATATGCTAAAAACTCCTAGATAATTATCTCCCCCGTGCCAGACTCCTCTATCCAACTGCCTACAGCATTTGCATTTGGATGTCAATAGGCGGCTCGATCATATGCACAAAACTGAATTCCTCAGCTTCTCCCCAGACCCGCTCCACCCACAGTCTTCCCCATCTCCTTTGATTGGAGAGATGACTCACTTCCGGGTGATTCAGGCCAAAAAATCATTCTGGAATCCACTCCTCCTCCCTTCCCCCGTCAAATCATCAAAGATTCCATTGGCTCATCTTAAGTTACGCCCCCACAGCTGATCATTTTGTCACCCAGGCCCAACTCACCCATCCCCTCCTGGGTCACCGTGGTCACCTCCTAGCAGTCCTGCTGGCTCTACCATGCTGTCCACCAGTCTCTTCTCAGCACAGACCTGAAGAGATCCCTTGAAAACCCAGGTCATATCCCATCTCTCATCTGCATAAAACTTTCTGTGGCCTTCTATTCTCTCAGGGAAGAAGCCAAGACTCACAATGGCCCTGGTTTCTTCTCTGACCCTTGGCCAATGTTTCCATCCCTGCTTATCCTACCCTAACCCTGCTAGCTTCCATTGCTCCTCGAAGACCTCAGACACATTTCAACTGCAGGGCTTTCGTACCAGCTGGTTCCTCTACCTGAACTGTCATTCTCGGCCACCTCCTCAGGGCTCGCTCACTTCTCTCCTTTGGGGCCTTTACTCAGTTGTCACCTTCTGTCTACCCTATAAAATGTCTTTGCAGCCCTCTTCCTCCTCCAGCACTTTCTACTGCTCCTCCCCGTTTTGATTTTTTTCGGTAACACTTTTCCACGTAACATATTTATTGTCTTTCTCCCCCAACTAGAATGTAAATTTAATGAGGATAAGCATGTGTTACACTGTTTACATTGACGTCCCAGTGCCAAGAAGAAAGCTTGATAAATAGTAGGTGTTCAACAAATCTGTATTGAGTGAAAGAACAAATAAACTAATTTCTGGAATGGGAAATGCTGCTATGCAGAACTGCTCTCCAAGCACAGTATACACACTTGAACTTTAAGCCAAAAGGAGAAACCAAGCATCTATCACCACAGGTCCTAGCGTGAAGAACTACACCTCTGGGAGAGAAGTGGTAATAAGAAAGAATTCTATATGCTAATAAAATTAATATTTTAAATGTTAGGGATGCTTAGCTTGAAAAAAAAATGCTTTATTCTAGAAAATGCACTAACCCTTTTATAGAAGATATAGAGGCCTGGGTGGGTGAGGTTGGAGTGTGAAGTAGGGGTGCCTTGTGGTTGAAAACACGCTGCAGGAACCATACTGATTCTGGCCTGTAGATGTAGAGTCCAGAGAAGAGAAAGCTAATAATCTTACATCAAGGGGGCAAGAATCTGAGTATTCAATTTGACAGCTGATTTTTTTTTCTAATTTAAAATACTGTTGTTTTTTTTTAAAAAAGTGTTTGCTTTATAGGCTGGGCCAGAGTTCTTCAAAGTGTGGTGCTAGGGACCAGTCATTAACCAGATGCCTGTTAAAAATGAAGATTATTTGATTCCCCAAAGTTTACTGTGTCAGAATCTCTAGGCAGTGGGGCCCTAAAAATCTGGTATTTTTAACTAGGTTCTCAGGAACTCAAGGAGACACTAATATTTGAAAACTACCAGCCTTGTTATTTTAGACTAACATGGAGGTTTCTTTTTTTTTTAAACAAACCTTTCCATACGCCCAATGATGATCTCATTGAAATGCTGATGTAGCATGAGCTGTTTTATTTAGAGCAATAAAGCCTCGGCTCAATTATTTCCAATCTCTTCTTACCATTGTCACTTACAGGAAACTGTAAATGTCCGTGAGGTGACCATCAGCCCCTCTCCCACCCTCATGTTCTAGAAGGAAGGATGGGAACATCTTAGGTTGGACCAATTAGGGAATACAAGTTCCACTATTAGTTTTCTCAACAAGTTCTGTGGACCCACACAAGGAACAACAATGCCTAAACATATGGACTCTACCCAAACACGGAGGCCTTTGGATTTTCATGATCTGGACACATTTGAGTCTGTAAATTGCATAACCATCTGGACTAGTTAGAGGTGGCAAGGAAAAAAAAAAACCCACAACACCCTCTCAAACCCAACTGCACTTGTTTAATATCAGAAAAACAAATAAAGCAGAGGAGAGGATCCTAAGCTTCCCAAATTAAGTTTTCTTTTTAACAAAAATGGAGCAATCTTTGGGACTGGCCCAGCATCACCAGTATTCAAAGAATGAGGAAAGAAAGACCCGATTTGTCTTAAACGCACACCAACAGAAATAAGCCAGTGGTAATACATATGTGGCTAAGGGGCCGCATCTTTGGTGTAATTCTGGTTTCTTTCTCCTTCCCCCCAAAAGCCTTACAAACCCCAAACCCAGCGCCAATTAGATGCCAACTAATAGGATACATGTGGGGAATATACCTAACCTTTCCAAAGACAGCAAGAGATAGAAGATACTCCTGTTGTTTTTAAGGGCTGTCAACCCAGTTAGGGTGATCGAGAAAAATCATTTCTAAACATAAGGGCCAAGTCACGGAGCAATGCTGACAAATGATACGCACATTTGGAAGAACCACGTGGGAATGGCCACTCTGAGAACAAGTCTCGAATCAAGGAAGGAGAAAGGAGGAGGGGATGTCCCTGGTGGAGGGAACAGAGTGTGCAAAGCTGCAGACCTAAGTATGCACAGGCTTCATTCAAAGAACAAAGAAGAGACCTTGTGGCTGCAGGTAGGTGCCATTACTGAGAGAGGGGGAGGTAGGCTGGGGGACGTAATGGGCAGCCGGGCTCTGGAGAGCCCTGAAGAGCAGGAGAGTTTTACTCTTCAAAGAGCTCCAATGGCTTCTCACTGCTATTTAGAGCACAACCCAAGTTTCTGTGTGATCTGGCTGCCAGTTGCTTCTCCAAACTCCCTCCTCACTAAGTCCCAACCACATGCCCCTGACTACTCCTCACTTTCTTCTCTGGGCCTTTGTACCTACTGTCCTCCTGACCTGGCCACTCTCCCCTCTCTCCTTACTTTATGTAGGTTTCTGCTTAATGACTGGTCACATGTGGTTTCCTCTGGCCCTAGGACAACGGGTGGTCTGTGGTATGGAGGTACTCAGTAAATATTTGTTGACTGTGTGAGTGAAGGAAGGAACCAGAGAGATCCGAGTTCAAATTCCAGTTCTGTTACTTATAAGCTGGATATGATCCGGTAAGTTGCTGCATGTTACCACTCTGAATTTCTGGGTTTTTTGTTTTTGTTTTTGTTTTTATTTATTTCTGAGGACTGAAGAATAGAGCTCTGGGGGACTGGGCTGTGTAAAAAGTGAGATGACACAGTCCTTCCCCCCTCGACCCACAAATGGTCTTCTATGGAAGAGGCACTTGGTAGATGTCATAAAGTTTGAGAGTGAGGAGCCTGGAAAGCTAGGAATTTGATAATCTGAGAAAAATAAATGGGTCACGGAAGTATTTTATGTAGTATTTATTAAGTGCCTATAATACAAAAGAGATAATGATGGATACTGGTAAAAAAAATATGTAAGACGCAGACTCCACATGACAGGTGCTACTGTATATGGAAATATGCAAAGCATTCCCCATGAAAAGTCAGCAGAAGATTTCAGAGAAGAGGAGCCATTTGAGTGGGGCCTTGGAGGATATGTAGGAGCTTGCCTGTGAGACAAGACCATCATGGTAGAGAAAACTACTTGGGCAAAGGCCTAATGTCATAGAAGTGGGCTGGCCAACCACAAGATGGAGAGCCAAGCCTTCTTGGCAGAGAGGGCAGAAGGAGGTTGAAACAGGAGGCAGCAAGTAGAGTATACTTTGGAGAGTTTTGGCTCGAACATGCTGTAGGGATAAAAGGAGACTCGCACATGTTTGTCGGGGGAGGGAAGGCCAAACACAAAAGTGAGGGAAGGTCAGCTAACAATAAGCAGAAGATAAGAGTCAGAGTATAACTTCCAGAAAGTAAGACTAATGTCTGTTCTGTGTATTTTCTATTGTTTCCGGCAAACTGTGGGCATCTTTTATATCATGACAACAACTTGTAAAACAGATATGCTCGGTCTTTTCTGGTTTCTTGAAAAATCACTGAAATGATAGCTAAGAGGAGTTATTACTCTGGATGGGAAAGGTGGCCACTTTCTTTGGTGTCAGCATGAGAACCAGAAAGACCCTGGCCCCCAAAGTTTCAACAGTCACATGCAGATTTCTAGGACCAGTAGCACATCACCGGGGTTTAGAAAGGGTTGGGTCTCATGGTAAGTTCTTTTTTTTTTTTTAAGATTTTATTTATTTATTCATGACATACACAGAGAGAGAGAGAGACAGAGAGGCAGAGACACAGGCAGAGGGAGAAGCAGGCTCCATGCAGGGAGCCCAACGTGGGACTCGATCCCAGGTCTCCAAGATCACACCCCAAGCCGAAGGCGGCACTAAACTGCTGAGCCACCAGGGCTGCCCGGTAAGTTCTAATATCCTTGGGAGGAATAACAACTTAGCTCTCCCTTGTCATGGGCACTTTGGTGTGAATTCGTCTATAGGAAATAGATCCACTGATGTGCACAGTGGGTATCATCTGCAAGGATGGTCAGGAAGTGCCTTGGAAAAGTCTTTCTTGGCACCACCTGCCCCTGCCTCTGCCCCTACACCTCCTCCCCACCCTGCCAGCTGCGCTGAGTTCCCCTGCATCAAGCAACAAGGCAGTCTACGCATCACTCTGCACTGTGCTCAAGTGATCTACTTCTACATCCATCTCCCTTGAGGGCAGAGGCTGTAAAAGTCTCATTGGCCACTGCAGCACCATAGCCAGGCACATAGTAGGTACTCAACTGATGAGGCAGTGCTTCGGGGGCAAGATCGGGGGTACTTCCGATTGGCAGCTTGAGTGGGTTTCAAAATGTGTAACTAAGCCAGTTATTTTTCTGTACACATGATACAGTCCACATTGAATTCAGGTGAACCACTGTTACGGTTTGCCGAAGTACCGCCAAGTCTTAAAACAAAACAGAAAGGGAAAATCAGAGAAGATAAAATCAAGAGTTATTTTCCTCCTACTTCCAGATTCTGTGGTTCACGCTGCAAATGACTAAGGACCTCAGAGACTTTCCACTGAAAACAAACTTTAAGGTCTCTAATGATGTGACCTATTTATACCGAATACCCTTAGTAAGTCTCCTGGGCTGCACTCCTTGCACACCATATGAAATTTCAAATGTAAAAAAGGAACAACAAATGAAGCCAAATACCTCTCAGTTTTTTTAAATGAAAATGTTTTAACCAATGACAGCATTTCTTGAGTTCAATAACTAAATTCTACTGACCAATGGTAAAACACACACTCTCTAAATTCAATTGGTCCCGTAATTATGATTTATCATGAATTCTTTCTTTTTTTTTTTTATCATGAATTCTTTCAAAACATCCATGACTTTATAATGGGTCTTCTGTTCTTTGATCTCTAAAGTATAAAATGTTGTGCTCTTAAAGTATATCGTGTTCAGGTGCCTATAACAAATATGCTAACACAGACATGCAGATAAAGCCATAGATGTGGATATGCAGATAGAAGCAGTGGTATGCAGATCACAGACTCTCAACCACAAGCAATTCTGCCCCTCAAGGGACATTTGATAATGCCTGAAGAGAGTTTTAGCTGTCATGACTAGAGGGTGCTTCTGGCATCTGGTGGGTAAAAGCCAGGGATGTTGCTACACTTCCTACCATGCACACGGCAGCTCTCACAATAAAGAATTAACCTGTCCAAAACGTCAACAGTACCAAGACTGAGAAACCCTGATATAGATCAATCTGTACATTAAGCATAAACAAAAGATATTCCAAGTATTTTAAAAATAAATATTACAGGATTATTGTTTCTGCACTATCCAAACACCATCAGTGGTCTTTCTTCAGGAGGGCATTATGCTGACTTTGGATAGATCTACTTACAAGATTACTGCCTGCCATCAAGGATCACTTAAATGTGTTTCAAATATGTATCAACTAGTTGGTTGTCAGCTAGGAAGCTTTTCCATGTACATAAATACTCAGTTGCTTTTTGTTGTTGTTCCTGTTGCAAATAAATCAAGAAGTAGAAAGAGTGTAACATGTTATTCTAAGGCAAGCATTTAAAAAAGAGTAACAGGGCAGCCCCGGTGGCGCAGAGGTTTAGTGCCGCCTGCAGCCTGGGGTGTGATCCTGGAGACCCCGGATCCAGTCCCGCATTGGGCTTCCTGCATGGAGCCTGCTTCTCCCTCTGCCTGTGTCTCTGCCTCTCTCTCGCTCTCTCTGAATGAATAAATAAATAAATCTTGAAAATAAAAAATAAAAAAAAAATAAAAAAGAGTAACAAAACCATATATCCTTCCTGAAGAATTGTGAGTTCATGTGTTTGTTTTCCAGTCTCAATCATATTTGATAAACCAAATGCTGCAAGCCTACTTAACTCAAAAACCATCAGTGATAAGAAGACCTCAAACAGATATAATATACAATCATTTTAATGATTCATATCTATTAACTCACATCTATTATTTCCAAAAGTTTAAGGAAAAGTCTCAACTACTTGTTAAGAATGAGAATATAAGAAACTACTGGCACTGTCCTGGCTACTGATGCATGGCTGGGCTAGAGTTTTATAGCATGGTGGCAGAGAGCTTTTGCTCATACTGCAAGAAAATCTCGACTACATACATCTTTCTATGATTTTATGATTGCCCGAATTCTGTGGGGACAACTTTTACCAGATGGGTGATCATACAGCTTTCATTGGTTTTCTGTATCCTACCTGCTATGTTTGTTTTTTTAATCTAAAATCTTTTACTAGGAGAGGGCTCACACAAGACTCTAAATCCCACTTCTGATAAGGTCTTGGGGCAGGAGGGAGGAAAATTTTCATTCCTTCTAACCAGCTATTCCAAAATCTGTAATTTAAGATTTCATAATGTGTTTACTTTAAAAAGAGAGGGGTTTTTTCCCCCCTAGACCTATATTTTTAATTACTTTGAGTATGAGGCTAATGGTTTCTTAAACATAACCATAAAATTAAAAAAAAAAAACCTTCAAAGTGGTGGCTGTTGACTTTCATCTTGAAGACAAATAACGGAACTCAGTCAAGATGTCAATGTTAATCTGGTGTATAGCTCAAGCTTATTTTAGCATTTTATATAAAATAATCATGAATTTAAGTATTCCTAAATAAAGGAGGCATTTTATTCTTAGAAGCCCACAAAGTCGCTGTATATTAATACAGTCAAGATTACCTTAACATTTCCTTGCATGAATTTAAAGAGATGTGATTATACAGCAATTTGTAAGCAGCTCTTCTTAAAACATATATCAAATTTTACGCACTTCAGCAAAATCTCAATTCTATTCCAGTGGAGTGACTCAACGATATGAAGGAAAAATTGTATGAAGCTGTAAATGCAAAAGTGACCAAAAATGAGGGAAAACAGATGCAAAAAATTCTTAAAACCATCATAAAAGGATATTAGTGAGGCTGCTTTTTAAGCTAAAGACAGTTTATGAATACTTTCTAAAAAACTGCCCCACCCTCTTGATACACTCCAGTTAAAATGCAACGTATCTGGGGAGGAAATTTTTGCTTAGGAACTTTACTACAAAAGGACAAACCCTTTAGCTTTAAAATAAAATGTTAGCGCCTTTTTATAGTGACTCTTCTACAAAGTGCACACATTACCAACCTGTACTGACTCCATTTATTCCTAGAAAGAGATTTTTTTTCCTCATTGCTACTAGTGGAAGAATATATATGGCACAAAGGAAAAATTGCTACACATTTCCCAGTGCTGGTTAATAACTGAGGGAAAAAGTAAGATCCATCTATAAAACCTATCTATAAATTTCTTCGGCCTTCATAAAAATGTTAGAGGTATGATCTTTTTTTTTTTTTTTTAAAGAACTGCAGCTGCTTTCATATCAAGATTAATATTGAAAACAAACCCTGTATAATAGGGCCCCCTGGGATAAGTAACAGATTCCATGAGGGGTGTCCATCTGCTACTGGCCATAAGCTATTCCCTTCCCCATCGGGCTGTGGAAACACTCCATACCAAAAATAAGCGCTCACAGAAAGACCATGCCCTCAAAAGCCATGCTTATTGCCCAAACTGTTTCACTCTTAGGTTTTAATAACTTTCATAAGGTGATAAAGAGATGAAGCTGAATATCCTAATGAACAACTGGGAGGGGAGGAAGTACATACAGAAGAAAATTCAATGTAAAAGATCAGATTTCCCCAATGGGAAAATAAACCCTCCGGATAACAGGAAATATATTAAGTCAAAGTTCTTGACTCTGGCAATGACCAGAAGAGAAGAGCAGATCAAATACAGAGGGTTCATCTCTTTCCAGCCTCAAATAATTACAAACTTGCCTCGTATACCTTGTGAAAATGAGGAAATCTCCACGTGCCTATGCATCTCTTGCTGGGCAAAGTTGATTATTTTATTTTATTTTATTATTTTATTTTATTTTATTATTTTATTTTATTTTAATTTAATTTAATTTTATTTTATTTTTTCAAAGTTGATTTTAAAGTGGCTTCCTCTACTGGTCAGGGCATTTTTGAAAACAAGAAAAGTGACTTAACCAAAGAGACAAGATTCCATTTCTACTGGCAGAACCCGAAGTTCATGCTTTATGTGGTCACCTGGAACTCTATAAAGCGTCACTCTGACAAATATTGACCAAGGAATCCTCATCCTGCTCTTGAGAAATGTGATTAATGAAAGGTTCAGATAATAACAGGGACCTTCACTAAGTAGCAGTAGTTCTGAAGTGGAAAATGTATCTCTGACATGAAACACAACGTAATAGATTTTAAATGGAGCCTAACTTTCATCAAATCTTATGGACTCCAGGAATCTGCAGAGAAACTTCACGTACTAGGCGAGGTCTTTCTAAGAGTTTAACTGCGTCAAATATAAACATTCTAGAAAGGTTGGATGTCTCAAATTTATTGATTTTATTTTAAACAGTTCTGAAGTGGTTTTAATGACATCGGAAAATGGGCATGATATAAACACCATGATTCAAAACCACACACAGCATGATATAATTTTTCTTCTTTTATTTTTGTAAGCCTTCTAAAATTAGTACCTACTAGTTCTGTAATCAGAAAAACACATTTACAATGGAACTGCACAGGATTTCCCTAATCCCTATCAGCCTAAAGCATGTAAGTAAATAAAAATCCTGAAAAATAAAAAAACAGCAATGATCAATTTTTACTGTTCATTCATTTATACTCATTCTAACAACAAATATATTCCGATAATATCTACATTGCCAGGCAGCCTGCTGAAGTATTAAATATACAATATGAGCCAAAAAAAGTCCCTGTCTTCATGGAGCACATAGCCCTGAGCAGGGAAATAAGAGAGTAATCAAATGATTATAGAAATATATGGTGAGGGGCACCTGAGTAGCTCAGTTGGTTAAACATCCAACTCTTGATTTTGGCTCAGGTCATGATCTTGTGGGTTTTGAGACTGAGCCCTGTGCTGTGTGTGGACTTTGCTTAAGATTTTCTTTCTGCCCTTCCCCACCCCTCTCTCTCCTTCTCTAAAAATGAATGAATGAAAGAAACAAAGAAAGATGTGGTGAAATGTCACCTGTGAAGTTTGCCATGAAGAAAGACATAGGGTGCGGAATGGATTAGAATAGGTGCTGGTAACACAGCTAGGAAAATAATCCAATGGACCAGATGAGAGATGATGGCAGCCTGAACTAAGGAGATAATGGCAGGGGTGAGGAGAAAATTAAGGAGTGAATAGAGTCCCAGGATTTTGACCCTAGACTTGAAGAATTGAGAGGGGAGAGCGAATAGGGGCTATCAAGGAAGACAGCTAGATTTGGAGCTTGCAAAACTTGATACAAGGCAATGTCATTCATTGTCTTGGGGGAAAGGGGCTGAATCATGGGCCCATTTTAAATGTTTTGGGATTGAGGCACCAAGAGATGCCTGTAGTTTCAGGGAAAGGTGTAGAATAGAGATTGTGTGTGTGTGTGCGTGAGAGAGAGAGAGAGAGAGAGAGAGAGAGAGATGTGCAGATGTTCAATGAAGCCAGGAACATGAATGAGACGAAGGAGAGAGACCCTACAGGGTGGGGCCAGTGGAGGCCAAAGGCAGAGCCCGGAGGAACTGGAGTGTTAAATAACCTGGATGTAGATCCAGTAAAGGAGCTTGTTAAAGTGACAAGGATTGTAGAAGCAGCTTAGAGAGGGCAGTACTCCTCATGTCAGGAGAAGACTCCAGGAAGAAGATGGGGATGAGTGATGTTAAATATTGAGACACTCAAAGTACGAGGAGGCTGAAGTGCATCTGTTTGTGTTAGTGACACCAAGACACTTCTCCATTCACACAAAGCCCAGAACCGAAACCAATCAAAGAGAGGGACAGGACTCTAGGCCCTCAAGGAATAGTGAAAGACAGACAGACAGACAGACTTGCAACACAGAATCATATCCAAAAAAACCTCAGATACTGAACTCCAGGTTTGTTGGGAGAAGAGAAAAGTGGAGGAGCAAAAAGGCATTCTGTGGCTAGGGACAAATGACACATACAGGTGGCCCCTGAACAATATGGGGGTTTAGGGGCAGTGGCCTCCATGCTGTCAAAAATCCATGTATAACTTTAATTCCCCCCAAAAGTTTAACTACTGACAGCTTACTGTTGACCAGAAGGCTTACTGACAACATAAGCACATATTTGCATGTCACCGCTATTACATATTCTTACAATACACAGCAAGCTAGAGAAAAGAAAATGTTACTAGGAAAATCATAAGGAAGAGAAAATACATTTATTTACCCAGAACATCCACATATACGTGGACCCATGAAATTCAAACTTACATTGTTTCAGGGTCAACTGTATAAACAAAATGTGAATACCCATCTTGAGTTCCTGTTGATTATGGAAGAAAAGATAGTAAGCAATTACGGCCCTTCACGTATAAATTATCCCACAATAAATAAACAAAAGTTGAAAAATCTCTGTAAAGGAAGCTTCCTTAGAACAAATGGACGAAAAGATTTTCTTAACGCAGAGATGTACCTTTTGGGATTAGTGAAATGGCCTCACTCGCCTATGAACTGAGTGCTAAATGTTCCAGAAACCGGTTGGTTTCTGGTGGTAGTAAGCACAGGGCCACACAGTGGTCACACCTCTACCTCATATCCCTCCCTCCTTCCCCAACGCCTGAATCATCAGGGGCCATTGAACCAGCTGAGTTACAGATCACAAAAAAAGAAAAAGAAAAGGACATCCCCTTCATCATGAATGGTGCAAAAGAGAGTTAAACCAGCCTTCCCAGTACCCTTTCACTGGTAGGAAAAGGACATATATACTAAAAGGTATTACAGGTAGACTCCAACCTCAAGACTGAATTCTAATCTAGGGAACAATTCAAAATTAAACACCCATGTACTGAATAAGAAATCTCTCTTCTCCAGTTTTACTGACACCCACACTTTAAGTATGAGGAACTTCCAGATGTGTTCAGAGAAAAACGATAACCACTAGAAGAAACAGGATTAAAAGCACAGTCTCTGTCTTTGGGACACCTGTAAGCTAGAAACTGCCACTGTCAGGTGTCTTCTCAACATTGTTTTAAAAACAAGAGGATCAGACTAGCTTTTATAGTTCAAGTTAAGGCAGGAAATAGTAACTGGACATTTGAGGAAATTTCTCATAAAATCTGAAACCATTCCTCACAAAGCAATTTGGTTTTGGTGAATGTTGATGTCGGGGCTCTTTTAAACTGTCTGGGAGGCAAAGTGAATTCTTACAAGTCTACAATTTTTAGAACCAAAGACTTAATAGCTAAGAAAATATGGAAATAAATTCTCAAAGGAAAAAGAAAAAATTGATGATTAACAGGGAAAAGTGAATTCCACCCTCCCCATTCTGATGTCAGCTCTATCTAGTAAGCAGAAGATAAACTTCCACGTCCCCAGACTTGAGCAACTAACTAAACTTTCTCTATTGTGGCCTCCTGGGATATATTTTCTGCCTAGAACATACCCCCACCTACTCCCCATCTGAAATGCTTCTTCCCACCCCCATTCCTACACACCCTTGCCCACAGCTAAGGGCCTCCAGTCGCAATTCCTTTCATTCATCCTGGTGCAGAGCAAACACCTCCTCAGGCAGACACCCTTCTCAGCTCAGGCCACCAGGGTTGCTGTCTCCTTCTTTCGCATCTTCAAAGCCCTTCCTTCCTATCTCTTTTATGGCACTCAGCATGTGCTGATAATACGGAATTCCTCCTATGCTTCACCCCACCACCCACATCCCCCACCACACTGGAAGCTTCTTAAGGGCAAGGACCATCTTGTCCCACAGAACTCTTTTTGCAGGACTAACTATCCACAGAAGGGCCACAGTTAAGTGTTTGGATTTATCTTTTCATTCTCCATGAACCTTTTTTTTTTTTAAGTGTTAGAGGAAATACCAGCTGAAGACAAAAAAAAAAAAAAAAAATGAAGGTCATGAAAGTAAAACATAACAAGGAAGAGGGATTCAAGTCTTAACATTATATTATCTGGATTCCAGGAAATAGACCCCCCCCTTTCAATGGTCTGCAAATCTACAACAATTGACTCAATTATTCAACAAAGGTGTACCGAGCTTTCATTATGGAATATATAAATAGATACACACACACATAGATGTACACACAAAGGATTAAAATAAGCCTTGGAGACATGAGCACCAATAATATGTATGTCCCAACAGGCATGATCTATCTCTTTATTATTAGGTTTCTGATCTCAGCAGAGCCCCTATGAGCACTCAGCAATCCCTAGTAACTCTTCCTATTCATTTCCTAGCACAGCTCTACCAAACCTCCCCTCCGTCCCCTCCCCTCTTTCCTCCAGCATTCTCTCCCATCCTCCTCTAAAGAACTTAGCTCCTTACTGAGAAATACAAAGGCCATCAGTTGAATTCTTCACCTGTCACCCCAAAATCAGCACCTTAAATCATCCTTCTCCTTCCCTTTGCCAAGAAAAACATGTTCTTCCAACTGCTACTCTAAATCCCACCCCCATCTACATGTGCTCCATCAATTCACCTTTCTCAGCCCACTGCTTTCTCCCTCAACTTACAGAAATGTTCCAACCCTGTTCATTCTGGGAATGGGGGGAAGTGGGGGAAAAACACTGAGACCAGTGAGTCCCTCCGAAATTAGTTATCACCTCCATCCCCCATCCCTACTCACTGGCTCCATTCTCCCACCTTGAGCTTTCATTCGCCCCCTAACCCTCTTGCAATCAGTCTTCTGTTTAATGAACCGCTGTCATTAAGTCCACCGCGGACTCCTAATTACCAAATCCCATTGACACTTCCCCACAGTGTCCCAGTCTCAGATGATCACTTTTCCTCCTCTGACACTTTCAACCATTCCTTTTTACAAAAAGAGTATTTTCACTTGGAAACAGTTACTCTCAGACAGTTTTCTTATCCCCCTGAAGACTTCTCAGTTTCTTCTTCACACATGCTCTGATAATTCATCACGTCCGATGTGTCAACCACCACTAGCTCTCCAGTCTAAATAGCAGTCATTGCACTGAGTTACAATTTTCCAACTCCTTCTGCATTATCACCATGCGTGTCTTACCAACAACTCCAAGTCAACAGACCCAACTCAGCTTTTCTTTATCAATCCTCTGCTTTTCTGTATCAGTTGCAGACAAGTTCCCCTCAAAGAACCCCACCACTCACTATCAGTTATATTTTCTATCCAAAATATGATCCTTTCTCTCAACTTCCATGAAAGGTCATTCAGCTAGTCATCTGGCCAGCTACAAACACATACACACACCTTTCACATTGTTCTTCTAATGGTATTGCCAATCCCAGGCAGCCCTTGAATTCCAGTTCAGATTTGATTCCCTCTAATCCATGTCTGGAGTTAACCTTTCTTTCAATTTATCTTCCAAATAACCTTTTTATTACATTGTAAAACCAAATGGATAATACTGAATAGTATGGCTAACAGAAAAAGCATTTCTCACCCCCACCTTATACACCATTTCAATATTTTCGCATAATGCTTTCTCATCTTTTTCTGTCTTTCCTCTCTATGGTGTAAGTCTTTAAAATAAAAATTGGGACCAAAGTGGATATTTAATACTTTCTAAGCTGAAAGATATTCCTCAACCATTTTCCTCACTGTTACCTTCTAAGATGTGATTTTTAATAGCCACATGGTGTGCCAAGGCATGGGCATGGCATAATTCACATCATTGGTGCTCAGTAGGGTTAGCCTTCCAGAATGGAAATCTCATCACATGTGTCCTTGTGGGGCTTAAAGTCCTTCAAATGCTGCCCACAGCTTACTGATCACAAGCTCTTCCTCAGTAGGGCAAAAAGGTCATTCAACAAATGGACCTCACCTTATCTATACAGGCTCATTCCCTACCTTTCCCCTCCCTCGCTGTCAACCTCACCCCCTCTACTCCCATGATCCTTCACTTCTCCTAGAAGTGCTCTCTCCTCCTACTATCCAATTGTGACAGGTTTTGCTGTCAAGACACCTGGGCTGCCTTTCACACTGAGTAAGACTCTTTGTCCTTTTCCCTTATTAGTCTGTGAGCCGCTCTGTGAGACACATTGGTCTCTCATAGCTCAGGACTCCTAGCAGCCCCTCAAATTTGTGTTAAGTAAGTGGGGACAATGGTGTTCATTTGGGTGTGTCACCAGTACAGAACTTACTATGCAATGCTTAATATAACAAGAGCTCAAATTTGTTGAATTTAAGTATGTGCCATGTGCCAAGTTGTCTGAGCTTCAGAGGTGCCATCTTACATGCATTTGGATAATTATCTGCCTGACCTACTCGACCTCCCCATGGGCTGGAAATGTCTCAAGGCAACTACTTCCCTCTCAGTTCACTATCTGAGTATTGGACATACTCGTTGGAACCTGGTAGGTTCTAAATAAATGTTTCCTGCATCTGTGAACAAATGACCCTGCAAGGTCATTAACAGTGTAATCTTCATCCTTAAAGAGTGGAAACTGAAGCACAAACACTGTGGTTGGGGTTTCACATCAAAAATCAGACGATGCGTCAGTATGGTTTCAACATCCCCTAGCAACTTTTCTGAATGTTTCTGGTCTCTCATGAAAGAAGACACCCACGGCCATATGCCAGGCTGTGCTCAGGGCTGTATGCCGCATCGCCAGGAGCAATAGGAAGTTCGGCTTTTGAAGGACTCCCATCTGAACAGCTCAGCTAGGCCCCCTTGACATGACAAAGGCTGACCTTGAAAAAGACTCCCTCAGTTGTTCCCGGCTTTATACATTAGATCCATTTCTCAAAATGGATCTGCACAGTGGATTTTGGTGTCAAATTATTTTGGCAATATTGTGGAGATTGTTTAATGGAGCTACTGATGCCAGTCACTTTTAAAACTACCAAAAAAATTCCTTAGCTTTCCTTTTATGTAGAACATTCCCGAGAAGCTGCGTTTTCAATATACTGTCTCTGGGACCTAAGACAGATGGCCAATCAAAACCAAGTCCCTCTTCCCCTTTCCAACTGAGTCGGGGCTCCCAACATTACCAGGTGTTATCAGATATGACAAGAAAAATAAAAGGCCGTATCTTTGCTTCTGATTTGCAGAATGATGAAAAGCGTCTTCATTTTTTTTTTCCTCAAGAGTGGAGTCTTTCAACTCTCAATTTTGTTTTCATGAGAGGCACAAGGTAGATCAGAAAACCTAACTGAAAAAAAAAGTTCACCCCAGCTTTCGTTCTGAGAACAGTCAGATCAAAAGAATTTTTCTGAAGGCAAAACAGGTGGGTTTTTCCCCTTTATACTTAGAAGTGAAACAAATATGTACTTTGTACTTTCACTGAACACAGAACAAGTGGACAGAACCTAGCTTCTCCAGGCTTCGTTAAATAATCACATCTGCAAAGGACTCCTGTCTTGCAAAGGAAAAGGAGACTTACGCCGGTGACTTATCACTGGGGCAAAGGGAACAGGAATTCGGAAGCAGAATTGCAAACAACTTGTGCAGAATAAAGTGCAAGGGAGAAATAAATGTAAGGAAATGTCAAGAAATATTTAACCTTGGGCACCCCCCACTCAGCCACATACACACACATACATGCACATTGACCCGCTTCCTCTCAGAAACCAGCTCTTTGGAATAGTGAGAGCTATGGTTTTTACTCAGGTTCAGCATATCCATAAATTGGGCCATAAAATAAAAGTAGTAATGGTGAGTTCCCAGGAGAGGTTAAAAAATAAATGTATAAATAAATGACAGGGTGATGAAAAGCAATAAAGCACTTTTTATACCAAATCTCATCTGAAGAGAATTACTTACTGGCAGGAATAAAGAGACAATTGGTTATAAATGTTTGACAACCCAAAATACTGTCTTTGTCCTTCTCGACCCCACTGTGTCTCCCCAGGAAATGTCCTCAATGTTTTATTTTCACCTCAGTCTGTCTCGCAGAATCTTCTTTAACAACTATGCCTTGTTTGCCTTCTCCAAACATCCAGTGCCTTTGCTTCTACCTCTTGAGCCCCCACCATTCTATTCCTACAAAGTACCCCCCACGCACAATTTATTTGGAAGAAAGGGAGTAGATTATTTCCCGAACTCCCATCCATTAAAGTGCATAATTACCCACACAGCTCTTGTCACCGCCACACCCTTATGTTCAATGTCAGGACTACAGATGCTTTTCGAGTGTTCCCTGCAGATACGTGCTCTTTAAACGTTTATCTTCACCAACATTGAAAAGCTTGAATTTTATATCTTAGGAGAGCAGGCCGTTTCTGACTGATCATCCAAAACTCCCCCTCGTAACCTTTCCACCCATAAGTTTAGGAATAATTTTACAACCTCTTCTTCCAACTCCCAAAAAGAATCCTCCCATCCTGGCAAACAAATCTGCTTGTCATTTGTGGCTGCAGCTCATTGTTTTCTTTTCTTTCTTTCTTTTTTTAAGATTTTATTTATTTATTCATGAGAGGCACACAGAGAGAGAGAGGCAGAGACACAGGCAGAGGGAGAAGCAGGCTCCATGCAGGGAGCCTGACTCGGGACTCGACCCCAAGTCTCCGGGATCATGCCCTGGGCTGAAGGTGGCGCTAAACCGCTGAGCCACTCCAGCTGCCCAGCTCATTGTTTTCTGAAAGCCAGGCTCCTCTTTCCGTTGGGTAGCATGACTGGCAAACCCCTTGCACTGTGGTGAGGCCATGCAACCAGCTCTCAGGCATGCTCCTGCCACTGCAGCGTGAGCAGAATGGATGGGCGTCACTTCTGGGCCAAAGGAGTTGAGAAGTGAGGGTCGCTTTCTCAAGTCTTATCCCAGCTGGCTACTGGCACTTAAAAGGGAGAGAGCAGTCTCCATTGGCTTAGGTTCACTGCTAACCAGATGACCCCTGAACTGTACAGGTGAACAAGAAATGCACCTCATTTCTACTACATGCACCTCATTTCACATTTGGGGCCTACTTGTTAGACCCATTAGGCTATTCTCACTGGGCAACCGTCTCCTGTTTACTCACACTGCTCATACTTCTGAGGCCATCTCAATGGTTCTACATTACTTAGATCATCCTGTGTCTTTCATATCCTTCAAATCGCTGACCAAGTTCATCCCTCTAACAAAAACTTCCACCAAAAATCATCCTCTGGACATACAGATTGTTTACTTTAGCATTCACTTGCATCTGGTTGCATCAGTCTTTCAATCCCCTCCCCCCCCACACTCAGTAAATATTTTTTCAGAACTTTTAACATCAGATATGCAAAGTTTTTGCCAACATGCTCATAGGATTCTGGAAGAGGAAGAAGGTTTTTTTAGTTTGCCTGGTTTCTTGTGACAAGTCATCCACCTGTGTCACATGCCAGTGAGTACAAGAGTTTATGTCAATTGGCCAACAAGGGTTTAATTAGCTTATTTATGACAACACCCCCTCCCCTTAGTACCTTCCAAGGAGGGGTGGTTAATAAATCCTCCATGAAGGACTCCTAAAAATAGGAATAGTGCCTGCTGTGGTGGCAAAGGGCATGGGTTTGCAGTCCAGGGGATGGGAGTTCAAATCCCACCCACCAGCTGGGGTGATAGAAGCTCTCCACAAGTTCCTTAAATCCTCTGAGCTCCCACTTCTTCATCTATACAAGGGAGTAATACTGACATTGGCTTTGTAAGACTGTTCTCCATCAGCTGATGGAGAGATGTAACCCCTTGTACCTTGAAGATATCAGAATACCAGCTTCCAAAGAAAGAGTCAAGAGTTCCAAAAGTGCTTTTTGGAAACAGAGAAGATCTTCCTATTCCTCGAAATGTAATTCCCTGATGCCTTACTTCCCTTCAAAATTCACTAGAGATGAATCTGAAGAGTAGATTCTTTGGAGAGGTGGAGAATAGTCATATGACTTTTCACTAATAATTATCAAATAATTTGGCAGTGAAAGGAAAGCTAGGTCCCAAATTTAGCGTTCTGAGTCAGCCTTTCCACTCTGAAACATCTAAGAGACCATAGGAACAGCAACATTCTTTCGCAAATTTCAGGACACCGTACCCTGACCTTAATCCAGTGAGGGATGTACTTTTGTCTCCTCTGGTTGCAGATGCAGCTGATTCTCAGAGAAGTTTAGTATCTTGTTCAAAAGTCACACAGTACATGCACATGTGGTGGACACAGGATTTGAAGGGAGTCGTTGCCAGATGGTGTGCTCTTAACAACCACCGCAGTGTTTATATACACCCCTGCCCTTCCAGAGCCCAGCTGGCACATACATAATCTCCAAATTCTTGCAGAAAGGCACTGGATCCTAAAATTTCCCCCCAAAGTCATCTAGAAATCCACCGAATTATCGTGGGGGGGGGGGAAGGCAGAAGATTATCCACAAATCCTTATTTCAGTATCGTGAAACTCAAGGACCCCATTTGCTTCCATTTATTCTCAGTCAAGTCAATCTGAGAAAGTTTGACAATAACCCCCACCCCATCATCGACAATGATCAAATACTACCATTGTGAACCACAGGCTGGTGAAAAGAGGCGCTCTATCCAGTTTTACCAAATGCTATTCACAAAAAGAGTATCAAATTCTACCTGTGAGTTTTTTTCTCATTCTCTTTAACTAAAGACTTAAAAGCCTACATAAAATAGTAACTGGGAGCTTAAAAAAACATGGAAAATACCATATAATCAAGATTGTTTAAATGTATAAAACTGTCAAGTAGATTATCCTTTATGCAATTCAAATGAGCCTTTGGGAAACAGAATTAACTGAGGGCAAACAAGAGCTTAACTTTAAAAGACAAAGAGTTGGCTTATATCAAGTTGACACTTCCAGATAAGATACTGCATTATACCAGGTTATACTTGCAATAATAATTTTTGATTGGCATATCATTTGCCACTAACTACTGCTTGGCTTCCACCGAGCACACGCAACATACTATAAACTGTTTTGAAAGATGTCTTTGTATTGTGCAATATTTACAGGGTGTGTTATTTTATAAATGCTCAAGTTGGCATAAGTAAAAAAAAAAAAAGACATTAAAACATTTCAGATCAAAACGATCTCCTTGGCCTCACAAAAGAAGTGCTCTCTAAAGACAGGTGACGATTCTGTTCAGAAATCTTCACACCAAGGCTAAGTAAATGTTCAGCGGTAAAAACAGAATTGCTTTGTTCAGCTGCACAAACAGATTTCTACATCGCCTCTATTTGCGTATTCCTGAATATCCTCTTTCAGATCCCACTTTTATGGGGAGCAAAATCAATTTTCTTTGGGACCAAAAAAGTGAGATCTGGTCTAATGATTTTAATCTTTTAAATAAACATGAACTGAACTTGGAGCACAGGCTTTTTCCCTTAAGAAAAGATCTTTGTTGTTCAGAAAGATCTCTTTCAACCTAGGAACAGTTAATGCCAGCGACAACCTAACCTGGGGGGAAAAAAAGAAAATCTGTATTTCTACCAATGTCCTTTTAAAAGAAACAGCGAATATTACACACACACACACACACACGCACACGCACAGAAACGCACACAGAGGCACAAACACACAAACCTGGCAACCACATTATTCTGCCCCAAGCGCGGATGGATGTTGAGTTTAATTTTTGAAGCAAATGAGGTTCCCCAATTCAATTTTAAACAAATAGAAAATGAGAAACAGAAAACTCTCACATAAAACTTTTATGGCTACTTCGCTAAAAAAGCGCACTCATGTTTATGAAATAGAGTCTCCCTTAGCCTCAAAAGGGGAATTATTCTGAAATTTGCCAATGCTTCAGGATCCTCACGAACACCGGCCCGGTTCAGCGTTTCCAGGTCCCGTTTCAGCCCTGCTAATAGTTATTGTTTGTACAACTGTAACCAAGTACATTACCAACCAGTTGTTCAATCTATATAAATTTAAGAAACACACATTGCCAAGGAGTGACTCATATATCAGTCTATTATATGCTACAGGGCTGACTGTATTAAACAAATCACTCTGCCTCCAGCCGAAGAATAGAAGCTATATACAGAGCAGAGGTGATTGTCTAATTTAAATCTTGGCTCGCTTCCCAGTACTGTACAAGATTCCAATTTGTGGAAATGTTGCTCTTTGCTACTGCCAGAAAGGCTGCAGAAAATGGTATTGGGAGCCTTCCAGAAATATGTCTGCAAAATGCCAATCAACAAGTCACTAAAGATTAACAGTATGACTGTACCAAATTAATTTAAATTATAGAAACATATGGCTAGGATGTTTGCTTTGCACTTAAGACAACACCTTCCTCACGAAGAGCTAGGTTTGCTCCACGATATAAAATCATAGCCCCGTGTTCAGATTCCTGCAGAATGTGAACATCAGCTAATAAATTGGGAGCCAGAGGTCCTTGTGGAGCCAATCCTTTTGGATGTTTAGGGTCTTCTCTCTAATATATTCAAAACATGGGAGAAAATACTTTTTATGACAACATAGTCTTCACCTCCAAAGAGATAAAGAAAAAATCAACATTATTCAGCGAGCGAAAACAATTTGCTCTGTAATGTGAAGAAAATTCTGGCTTTATTGAGATTCACCATAGAACCCAGAGGATGATGTGATCTATTGCACATCATTCCCAATTCTAAAATATGATAGTGGGCTAAGAATTTAATATATAGCCAAGAGAAATGCACCAATTATATGGCCAAATCATGAAAATCAAAAGACAACACAATTTATACCCCACCAGCTGCTCTCAATATATATTACATTCATGCTGCCTCCCCATTATTTTCACACGAATCTTTAATATATACAATCATGTCATCAACCAAAAGGGGTGAAACCAATGGCACTTCAAGCCATAGTTACACATTAGTGTATGTTGTATTTCAACTGAATAGGAAGAGAACTGTTTTATGTTTCTCTCCACTGCTTTTCTATTATTGCCTAGCTAATGGAAATACATCAAACAAATGTTCTACAAGAGCAATAAATATTAAAGTTGACCTATCCATCTGGGAGAAATGAGAACAATACTGCTCACTTTTAGCCCAAATATGACACTGATAAATGGAGCGATGAGATTCCATCACACTTTCAACAATCTGGGCCGGAGCCCCCGCGTGATCCTGGTACCAGCAATTTTCTTCATTCATCTTCATTAGGCAGCCACTTGACCTGCCTCCCGACATCCCTGTCAAATCAGAACCTTTGGGGGGCTTGTTGTACTTTCTCACAATGTAGCCTAAATGTGCTCTTCATTTAAAAAAAAAAAAAAAGCCAGAAGAAGGCCTCAATGAGCATGAAAGAGAGTGTGAACAATTCCTCTGGATGCAAAGAGACATCAAATGTTACTCATGATTAAAAGGGAAACTGTGGTATGAAACGGGTCCGTGCAGCCCCCTGCTCGCCAGCGCATCGCCAGGGTGGCAGGGGAAGCCTGGGGGGGGTGGCCAACATGCACCCCCTGAGCCGTACAAAGACAATTAGGTATTCAAATGAAGGATATATGCGGGGCTTTATCACAGATGTAGAAATGCTTTCCATTTCCTTCCTCAATCACAGTTTCAAGTGAGCTGGAACAAGAAAGGAGGACATTCTTACCCTCGCACAATGAGCGGGTGTCATCACATTAGCGGTTTTACATTGCAGTCCCATTATTTTCTATTTCAACGGCATAATAAGAGGGGTGCTGATTTGATTATTCCATAATAGTGAAAATGAATACCAATGCAATATAAAATTGCTATTATAACACAAAGCTACTAATATGATTCACAAGACCCCCTGGAAATTAGGTTTTATAACTATGATCACAGGGGAAAAATTAGAAAGCCAGTAGGCAAGAAGGGAATTAGGTGTTCCCACACCAGTCTTAGCAATGCAGGCAGCTGCTCAAATGAAGCCAGGCGGTATTTACTTCGAATGACATACAAAACCCAGTCCGTGTGAATTATTTGAGAGGTAGTCCTTTCGTTTGTCTTTATGGCATGTGTTCCAAATACTCATAATGTTAACTAAAGCCGTGCTCGAGTAAGGCAAGGTTTTCTGATTCAAAGAAAGCCATAAATGAAAGAATGCTAGACAAAGTATGAAGAATCCATCACTTTTTCCGGAACCAGATTTTTAGGACCAGATGGATTCTAAAAATCCATAATAAATGGAATGATAGAAGTAAAACTGCCTGGGGATTTTGGTCAAAATCCCTCTTTTATCCTGGTCCTGCATCCCAAATAAAAAGAATGAAAAGATAAATAAATAAAACAAAAACAATGTAAACCTCGTGATTATTTCTAAACCAATCTCCTCCCTAGCAGTCTTGGAAGGATCTAAGTAAGACCCACCGCAGGATCCATTCAACAGGCAGAGTATGCGCCTGGCACCTGAGGTGCTACCAAGCTGAAAATACACTTTCCCTCTCGCTTCAAACACAGACCTGCCTGGACAGGTGGTGGTCATGAGCACAGAAGCTGCTGGACAACATCTCTAGGTCCCCCCCAGGTAAGAGGTAAAGATGCAAGGCCCTTTACAGAAGCTCCTTCCAAGTCAGTTCTCTTCTAGTTTCTGAGGATGTAGGTGATGTCTAAGAGAAGCCAAAACCATGGCAAGCATCAATCTTTGCCTTAAACACAAGAGTCCCCGGCTTCAAAGTGACAACTGTAAATTTTTGCTTCTGACCCAATGTAGGAATGGATATTTTTTTGCAGCCCAAAAGTGTTCCACCTTGGCAAAGACAGGACATTCTAGAACTGGTAAAAGATTTTCTATTATTTGTAGGACATGGTTTCCCTCTCCAAATAAAAGACATTCTGCTATATTTAAGGGACCTAAGAGAAACAACTCGTTAATGTTCCATGGGCAAAGGAAGCACATCAAATTTTACCCTGTATCTGAATATTTCCTCTAGTGTTTCAACATCTGTTATGGAAGGAAGTGCACTATGCGGTGAACAAAAACCAAGGATTATGTAAATAAAACAGGTACATCCCACACACATCCACCCCCTCAGCACAGGCCATAACTCTTGACACAGCCTTGTCATCAAAAGTTCCCTGCTCATTGACCAGTACTGGTACCACCTCAGCAGCATTTGATCATATGAACCAATGGTATTACACTGGAATGCTTCACAAAGAATTCCAGAACATTAAGATGCTGCCAAGTTTCTTAAGCAGGGCACCAGAGAAGCATTTCCAAGACTTGGGAAGGCAGACGGTGACACTCTTACTAGATACTAAGGGCTGATCTCCAAAACTCTGCACTTTGTGCAACTGCATTTTGTATTGGTATCTCCTGTTTTGAATAAACTATATGCCAATGTGTCTTAATAACAATATCTACTGAGCATCTTCTGGATACTGGGTATTATGCTAATCACATCCCGTTATCTCATTTATCCTGTACAACTATCTTAGGAGCTATAAACTATCACATTTCACAAAATCTAAGACACTACATTGTAAGATAAAATCCAAGTACAGACATGTTACAATGGGGAGAAAATGTGTGCCTCAGTCAATGAAATATGGTATTATTGTTATTACTACTACTACTACTACTACTACTACTACTACTACTATCTCCATTTGCACAAAGGCTCAGAGTTCAAAGCTCAGAGAGGTTAGGTAACCTGTTCACAATCACATACCAGGAAAATCTGGACTCAAACTAAGAGCAGTTGGATTCTGAGGTCTTAAATTCTACATAAGTAGTCTCCAGTTACTTTTATTACATGCCTCTACTAAAGACGTTCATAGAAATAATAAGAGTTAACACTTTTCTGCTACTTGCCATGGTGCCAAACACAGTCCAAAGCCTTTTCATGTGTTACCTCATTAATTCATCATAACAACCTAAGACATTGGTATCATCGCTATACCCATTCCATAGAAGAACAAACTGAGCACTTTGACCAAGGCTACATGGTTGATGCAGACAAGCAGGCTCCACAGCCCACGTTCTTGAGCCGCTGTACTGTCTCTCTAAAAAATGAGCATCCACCCCCAACATATGCAGATTGACTTATTTATAAATTACATACACAATTGCTACCATCTGACAAAGTTGCATATTTGAAAGCATCAAAAATTGTAATAAGAAAGGACTGAAAATATAGAATTACTAGTATTTTCTCTAGTCATAAAGGTCACTCCCCCTGAGCTCTGGAAACCATAGTAGGGAAACCACTGCCCCAAGCCACTAACCGAAACAGATTCCTTTGGACAATTCTCCCTATCTAGAATGATCTAAAAGAGACAATCATGCCACCAACTAAGGATCCATCGACCTTCCTTCCTGGGGTAGCATGGATTCTTCTCAATTAAGTCTTACAATTACTCGAGGGAAGGAAGCAACAGAAAAGGGAAGGGGAATACTGTGGCTTCCTGTCATTTGAATATCCACCAAATAAAACTTGGGCCAGGTCAATAGGGGAAAAGGAGAAACCATCCCCCAGGTGGCTTATCAACACATGCTATCCTGAGACACTGCAAGTCCATTTCTTCCTTAAAGTTCCTTCCAATGCTCCAATAATAATATAAACAAGCATCTCTTGAGTACCTACTGTTAGCCAGCCCATGTGCAGTACCAGGAACACAAAAATAAAAGCTACAGTCAATCGGGAACAAGCATTCACAGTCAAAACTAAGAGGAAAATCTAACATTGGAAAAAGCCCCACTCTCCCATGCTTCAAGTTTAATCTTTATTTCTAAAATGTCTTCCCTTATGTATTAGCCAGAAAGCCAGTTTCCAGTATGATAAGCAGCAATAAATACAATGCAAATCAAACCTACAAGAACAGATCTTCAAGAAAAGGAAAACAGTTTTCAGATCCACGCTGCCATGTCTAATGAACAACAGTAAGGCTTCTAATAAAATCTTTAGTATTGAAGTTTGACCCAAAAAATTAATTACATTGTAGTCAAAATGAAGAACTACACAAAGATCCCTCAAATGTCACTTAACAAAAATAAGAGCAAAGGAAGTATTTTTACAATAATTTCAAATTTTTTTCTGAGAAACTAACATAAAATTCCATGATATCCTACTGAAGACTAATCTCAGTAATTCAGTTTCTGGGAATTTGAAAACACTGTCAAATAATATTGTTTCTTGCATTATAACTTGCTGGTACTAATACTGCTAATAAAAATAAGAGTGCATTTTAAAAAATATTTTAAAACAGGGGTCAGCAAACTTTTTTTTAAAGGACCAGATCATAAATATTTTAGGCTCTGTGGGCTATCAGCTCTGCCTGAGGTAGCCTGAAAGCAAGCACAGAAGACAGTATATAAATGAATGAGTATGGCTGCATTCCAATAAAACTTTATTGACAAAATCAGGGGAACCAGCCCATGGGCCATAGTTGGCTGACCCATGCTTTAAATTATTATTTGTATCTATTTAGTTTCTTTTAACAATTAATATTTATCAGGCGTTTCTCATCATAAAAATTGTATTTATTCATTAAAGACATTTGGAAAGGATAAAAATGCAGAATGAAGGAAAAAAGCTGGACTAGGATGTCATACAAGGGCAAGGTTCCACACCAGCTGTGTTAACTCTGGGCAAGTGACCAACCATCTCAAAGTGTCAGTTTCTTCACTTACAAAATCAAGATAAAGACTGTCCTGACTTTAGGATGTCATGGACAGTGAGGACCAGACAAGTGAATGTACATAAAGCATAAACCCACCACTTGCTCTATCACAACTATTGCTATCAACTTCCTTCTAATTTATCTGATGATATTAAAAACAAAACACCCAGCACGATGCCAACGTAACCAAGTAGGGCATACTCATATGCTCAGAATGAGCAAATGAAAACAATAAAAGGATGGAGGGAGTTGGCAAATTTTGACCTTAGCTTCCAAGTTAAAATAAAACCTGAAACACCTAATGTTTTCCGAAAGAGAAAGGCAACAGAAAGTTATAGTTAATGTTAAATATACATCGATAGTTTTTCTAGAGAATATTTCATATGCTTTTTCTCAAACTCCCGAAGAAGACATAAAAAGTAAAAGAAAAGAGCTGCTATCTCCAGTATGACTTGAGGCAAAGGATGCATTCATGGGAATGACATACAACAATACTTCAAGAGCAAATGTGCCCAACAATAACACATCACTCCAAAGCCGGCTTTGTTGTTGTTTTTAAAATCAAGTGGTCATATGCTGGTATTTGTCAGAGAACACCAACAGAACCAACAGAACCACTGCCTGATTACCCACGACAGCAGGAGATGAGATATTTAACAAATAATAGGTCAGGAAAATACAGGGATTAAGTCATTTCTTTTGGCAAAATTGAACAGGAGGGCAGCGTAGGCCAACCAAGTTGTGCAATAAATTCTGTTGTTGAGAAATGATGAAAAAGTCCACCATGTTCCCTTAAGAAGCTCCCATTCTAAAACGGGGAGCATGAGGACATGTCTCTGTGCACACATACTCCCACATATACACATTAGCTGGAGAGTGTGGTTAGGTCTACATTTTCTCTTGCTCACATGACAACATTTCAAAGCACAGGGGAGATTCAAAGAAAGGAAGAGATGTGGTTTGTTTCACTGAGCGAATAAAGGAGGCTCTTGAACATCTACTGGGATGGGCAAGTAAAGAATCAAGCATGACAGACAGAAAGGCAGGGTGGGGGCTCCCTCTAGGGAAATGGGAAGAGGAGATAAAGACCATCCGATGGAACAGCAGTCTCTGGTGATGTATTAAAAGAAGAAAAACTTTTTACAAAGCAGGATAGTAAAGATCAGGTAAGGAAGACAATAGATCAGAAACAAAAGGCCTAGCTAGGAATCTCTGAACCTTACCATTTCGTCACTACTGTCATTTTAGTCATGGATATGGTTAAGATATGATGACTAATTTATGCCACCAATAGTTTTGATTTTATTAATCTCTTGTTCAAATAATAATCATCTGGCTAATCTATTGCTTCAGAGGGATTACTTATTTGCTTGTTTCTTTAGCTATAATAAATTCTGAGTGCCAGGGTCTCCAAACTAAGCATTAAACAAATTGATTGATAATTTGGAAGCATGGGAATAATTACAGATTATGCTAGACAATATAACTAGATTGGGTTTTCATGAAGCTGATGACTGGATTTTGTCACAAAAATCACTAACTGCTTTGGCGTCCAGAGAATGGCCTCATGGATAAGCCCCAAGTTCCTTCTAGAGAATGCAAAACAGTCAAAATCACATTCAACGAGCTAATAAATTTATATCACAATACGAATTTAGAATCTCTAGGAAGGTCTCAATTTTTATCTAAGCCTATTTGAAATCTCAGTGATAAATTTTATTAACTTAGCCCTGAATTGACACTTCTAGTCAAAATTACAATCACTGTAGGAGAAGGGTCTCAGCATTAAACTCTTTGGCTATTTTGTTTACAACCAAGAATTTAGGGTGCGGTGTAATTAAAACTTCTCATGCTAAAAACAATGCAAAAAAGTACTTCAGGTCTTACTAGACATATGCCTGAAACACACAAAATGCCCAAGCTCTAATACCCATGCACCCTAAGGTCCAGCTACCAAAAAACAAAAATACACAGAGCAGATAAAGAGGTACATTTTTCCCAACTGGTGGAAGCCAAGTCTAAGGTGAAGAAAGAGGATAGAACACAAAGTCATCTCAACCTAACCCATCAAGTAATATATCAAATGGGATTGTAGACAAATTAGAGGCTTTATAAAGTATCTGCTGAATACAATAGAAGTTGTGAATTCATAGCCCTTCTTTTGAAGAAGGACGGTTTCTGGACAGTGTTATAGTATAACTACAGGCTCATGGGGCCAGCCCCCAACTATAAGATACTCATTACCATAAGCATATTGGTCAGGTGCATTAAGTAATTAAGGACCGGTTAGAGGGTACAGACAAGATACAGGAAAAAAGACTATTATTGGGGTAAGAGAACAGGGCTGGAGAGGCCTCCAATGATGAGAAACTATTTACAATCATTGTGAAGATTAAAAAACATGACTAAATCCCATCTTAACACTCTCCTCCTTAGAACTCTGCCTTTCCTTAGAATGTCCTTCTAGACCTACTTCACCTAAGAAGTGCTACCATTTAGAATGTAGTATTGTTTGTGTCAAATTCTCAAAGGAGGTTATCATGGAGACTGTAAGTAGCTGGAAGCTATTCACAGAGGTGTGAATTCTACTGTGTTCACAGCTCCCAAAAAGTGGTCATTGACCCTCAAGATGATGAGACTCATAGAACCTGTATTTATTATTAAAATCTGTGGTGTGTGGCACCCCATCACTAGGGCACACAGATACCTGAGATACATATAACACATTTTCCAAGTTATGGAGTGAAAGTGATAGTTTCCCCATCTGGGGGAAACTGGGGGAAACTTACTGCATGTGATTGATTATCTATCAATTTTATTCAAAAAATGGGGAGAGAAAGGGAATTGTGACTTAGATATTATAGCAAACATGGAGATGCTATATAAAAGAATACAAAATCTGCATTAGAAAAATAAAACAAGGAACTCCAAAGAGTTATTGAAGCTACGTGACTTTGAAGAATAGGAGTTCTCTACCTTCTTTGCCATCAGGTGTGCTTCTGTGATAAAGTTTAGGACGGTGAATCTTTCAGAAGTCATTGACATCTTCATTTCAACACTTAGGCTGAACTGTTTGCACATATTCTAGTAAGCAAAAGAGGCCACAAACAAGGAAAGAAATAGGAAAATATTCTGTCCAAGACTGTTTTTAAGGAAAATGACATATACTCAATATGTACCTGTTAATGGAGCAAAGGAATGCCACAGATAACCCCAAGAGATCAGTTAGTCCAAAACTGGTACTCAAGTCCAGAAGTCATATGCTAAGAAATGAAATACACCAGATTTTTCACAGTTTATCTTTGATCTTAATTACATTTTACGAAGGCTAATATCTTTTTCCCCTCTTTTTGGTATCTGGATTATATTATTCGAAAATAATGACTTCTGACCATGTTGGGTAGCAGAAGAAAGCCCAGGAAACAGTGAAAGTAAATCAGATAACTCAGCTACATCCCAACCAAGCTAAGGAGTTTGCATACCTACAACAACATTGTAAGTTTCAGGTTAGTTACAGAGCATGTTTAATATTTGATCAAAAATATTGAATGCTTTTGACAAAGCAAGGTAAGCAAAGAAATATGCCATCAAAGCAGAACTCCTCCAAGTTTTCACTCTGTAGGAAGTTTCCTTTGATTTCACTAGACAATTAGGCAAGCCAATGAATATCGGGAGACATTATTATGGAGACTGATTTTGTCAAGATGTGCAGCACAGATACATTCTGGGTAGGAGTATAAATTAGCATAACCACTCTGGACAACAGTTCACCATGACTTAGTCAAGCGCCTTATCCTACCCAAAAACCTAAGTTGGTAAACAGATGAAAGGAACTCTTGCATGTTGCTCTGGGGCACAGACACTCAGATGTTTGTAGGGATACTGTTCCTAATTGCAGGATGTTCGGAACACATCAAATGTCCACTGACAGAGGTGGTGTATTCGTACAATGGAATACTACAGAGCAGTGAAAACAAAAGATGTACAGCCATATGCATCTCCTGAGAGGAGTATCACAAAAATAACATTGAGGGGGAAAATAGCAAGTCACAGAAGAAAATGTACAGCATAATCCCACTGCTACAGAGATGAGAAGTACGTAAAACTGAACAATATATAGTTGGGGAATAACTAAATGTATGGCAAAACCATAAAGAAAAACAAGGAAATAATAAATTCAGGAGGATGACTACCTCTGGGGCTGGGGATGGAGGGAGTTTTAACTGGAAAGGACCCTGCGGGGAGCTTCAAAACCAGTGATAACATTCAATTAAGTCGGGTGTTGAGTAACTAGGTGATCATTTTATTATTATTCTTTAAATGTTCTCATTAATCATACTCATATATAAAATATATTTCATCATTTTAATCCACATATATAGTTTTATATACGTGTATATGTTACATAGACAACAATTAAGAGGCTTAAAATGCAATACTAGAATGAATAAGCCTAAATATCTGACATATGAATAATCAAAAGATGACAGTTATTAATAAAGTAACTCAAAAAGAAGCATAAGTATATTGCCAAGAGTCCTGGTTGCTGTGACATTCCTGCAACCCAGGACAGCCAAAGGAAAGTTCCACTTTGTGTATTTTTCTTCTAAGCTACAAGTATGAATAAATGTTTACTTGGAATTATCTCTATAACTATGCTTGAAGCTAATGTTGCAAGCGAAGCTATTTATATAGCTCATCATTGGTTTGAATGCTTATCATTGCAGTTTTATTACAAAGAACATCTAAAAGATTTCTTTCCAAGCTAAGAAAAAAACAGTACTATAATAAGGTATCTTACATTAGTGGGTAAAAATACTCCATTTAGAGAACATAATATAATTAGTTTCTATTCCAAGTCTGACAGTGTGCACTGTTAACCTCTGACAACTATACATGAACCTTTTAATTAGTGTGTTATCTTTGGTGCAATTAATAACTTGTACCTCATGTTACAGGCAAATTAAAGTTTTCCCACTAAAGCCAAATTCTTCAGTTAGTCCTCGAAGTGTTTTGCCATTTAAATGAAATTCTAACATTCGATCTCTTGCTCCCAAAACACATAAGCCATTTTTCCAGAGCTAGGCAGCTTTTTGCTATCAATGTTCTTTCAAATATTTTACCTAAGACAGAGAATCTCATATTAAATTCAATTTCACACTTGCCAATCACACGCACCCACTCACAATTCCTCCAGATGATGCAATGTGGCCTACTG
Organism: Canis lupus baileyi; assembly: GCF_048164855.1. Classification (NCBI taxonomy): domain Eukaryota; kingdom Metazoa; phylum Chordata; class Mammalia; order Carnivora; family Canidae; genus Canis; species Canis lupus. The sequence goes on along the minus strand of NC_132842.1, from coordinate 63,713,993 downwards.
TGTATGTGTATATGTTTTTACCTATGTACACACAAACACACACAATGCTTAAATACATCGAAACACAGTAACTGCTAGGCTGGTTGAACAGATTTTTAGCATACTATTTTATTATATATTGAACACAATGGTTGATAGTAGCAGTTCTACTAATATAATTAACCTCCGAATGTGAATTGGCAAATCCAAAGTCTGACATCCATAGTTGTGGTTCTCAAGCTCATGATATAATGGTGAGTCATAATATTTGTGAGATAAATCTACAAATCTAAAAGGAGCCTCCAATCCCACCTCCCAGAAACCAGAGATATTTGGATCTGTAATGGGGAGGAAAGAGCTTCTAAGTACAAAATCAGCTATATTCCTCCAACCCCTAGAAACCCACCTCCTCTCCTCCTGCCTCAAAAAATACATGTTGCATTTCAAAAGAAAGAAAGAAAGAACAAAGATACAAGCCTTGGTAAAAAATGATGCCGCTTACAAGATAAAATGCAAGGTCTTCTTTACTTATCGTTCCCCTTTCTCTAATGACAAGCTTAGATAATCTCAAAATATCTGTGTCAGTAAAGTGATGCACGAGACATAAAGATTCAAGTAGAGAAAGAACAAAAAGTTCATACTTAGCATGAAGGCTTGAAAGATCTAGAGTAGGTATGTTGAATAGAAATACATCTAAAAATTTATATTGGAACAAAATAAAACTGGATTTAGTAAAACTGGATTTAAATTGAAAATAGCTATTTGAACTCATGGCCTTAACAAAAAATTCTCTCTTTAGCTTTCTCCTTAAAATGACCTAATGGAGTTTCTCCCTTCCAGAGTATTTACATGGAACGGTAGCCAAACTTTAGACTCTTAATACTATTCTCCACTAAAATAATCAGAGCTCCTTGGAAAATAGTGAATTCCAAGTGTTGGAATAGGAGAAAATCAAGATTGACTTGTACTTCTTGTGGTTCTCAGAAAACAAAAATACTTTCAGGAGTGTCCAGGGGTGATGGTGACAGGGTCACAGAGGAAGTCCCAGATGTCAACGCTATGGCCCTCTGAGAGTGAACATGAGAATATGGAGTATAATTAACCAGAACTAGTGCATCTTATAAAAAGCTCTGAGTTCAGGATGCTAAAATAAAAAACTTAATGTAAAGTACACCAAAAAAGGTTATTTGCAATACAAAAGCACAGTGAGTGTGAGAAGATATTTTAAAATAAATTTTAATTGGTGGTGAAATACTCAGATTGGGGTGTTTTGTTTTTCCTATTAAGCATTTGCCTTCTAATAAAGTACAGATCTGCATTTATCACTAGGTTGTATGTACGAAAGAATGAATCGGGAACTCTGAGTAATCCAAATAGTTCCAGAAAAGTAAAATATACTCTGAGAAAACAGGAAGGTTTCCAGCAACTGTTGTAAGAATTATCTTAAAAGAGTCAAAAAGTTTGAGACCTCTAAGTCCATCTTCTCATGACTAAAAAATTTAGCACCCTTCAAAAAGAAGTCTTCAGTATAAAATCCCACTTGACTTTATAATTTCAAAGAATATTTAAAAGCCAGCAAAAGAGCTACTGCCTACCTGGAGAAATACAGAACTCCTGAGGGAGGCAGCAGAACACAGTGGAGATCCAAATCTGGAATCAGAGAATTCCAGGTTCAAACACCATGTTGCCTATTTCCCAACTTAAAAAAACCTTAATGCCTGCCATTCCTCCCCCTCAGAGAAAATGAGACGATCAACTGTGCAATAATGCATTGAAAGTGACAATCCCTGTGCCTTGGATTTGTTTGATTGCATTTGTTGGTTCATCGTTAAGATAGTTTGACTATGAAAAGAGTAAGTCATTTTTTATTACCATAGTTTAGAAATCAGGACTCATTCTGGAAAAGACAAATATTAGTTCCAGTTGATTTTCTTTTGACTGAATCAAAGGAATAAAAATTTGCCCCAGGAACAGTTGCTAAAGTGCCAGGAAAGTTCTGGAAGGAAAAACTACAAAGCTGACTGCGATCAACCTCCTCAAAGTGATTCCAACCCCAAACGCTCTATAACCCAGAGCTTTACTCTGGGAATATTCCAGCCAACATGAGCCTCTGTTCTGTTATTTACCCAGAGCATAGTTACCGCTCAATATGCCCATTTATACAACAGATGCCAGGTGCTCTTCTATGTGCTTAAGATGTAGCTAGCAACAAAAGAGAACAAAGTCCCGGAGCCTGACATATGGGGAAAGGCAAAGATAGAGGACAAATCAATAAGAACCGCAGATAAAGAAAATACAAGATTGTGTTACTTAAAATGACTTAGTAGAAGGCTGCTTTTAAAAGGGAAACAGGAAAAGCTCCTTGGAGGAGGTGACACTGTGAACTGAGACACATACAATGAGGGGACAGCCTTAACCAAGAATTGGGGAAAGAATGCCTAGCAGAAGAAAGAGTAGGAAAGCCCAGAGTTAAGAATGAATGTGCCTGGGGGAGGGGGGAGGAGGAGGAAGGAAAAAGGAGGGGGAGAGGAAGGAGAGAGAGAGAGAGAAGAAGGGAAAAGAAAGGAGGGAGGGGACCCAAGGGAAGAGGAGAGGGAAAAGGAAAGGAGGCAAGAGGAAGGGAAGAGATGGGAGAAGAGGGGAGGGGGATGCGTGGGGAGAGGGGAGGGAGAAGAGAAAAGAAAAGGAGAAGAGAAGAGGGGAGGGGTGGGGAGGTGAATAAAGAAGAAAAAAAGCAAGCAAGCAAGCAATCACACTAAAATGGCTTCAGCAAAGTTGAATGCCAGGGAGTATTATGACTTGAGCTTGGACGGGAAGGAAAGAACTAAAGAACATAATGTAAGCAAGGTAAGCAAAAAGAATAAATAATATCACTCTTAACATCCAAAAGTTGATCAATTTTCTTTCTGCAGTTCCAAACATCATGTCAGGTACACAATCTCACATTGTGCACAACAGCAGTGTACAATAGCATTCTTACCTTCAAAAGGTAAGAATGGCTAGAATGCAAATAGACAGCAATGGATTCTTTTAGGAGTTTTAAAAACACCAATACAAAATGCTGAACAGATCACAGCCCTACCCAACAAACACTGCTAAGGAAGTTGTATACTGTAGAAAAGGCAACTGGTTTTCCATTTCACTCATGCCCACTGAGAGCCATTACTACCAGTAACCTTCCAAGCAATCAGATACACAATGTAACCTGTGTCCTAGAAACAATCTATATTATGATAGTGGGAGATTTATGGGATATTTGTTACAAGGATGATAAATAACCATCTCTTCTTTCACACTCAATGTAAAGAAGTATCTAGGACCAGGCCCATACTTCCCAAACATTCACATAAACTGGAGCTGTTATAAGAATAAAGGCATGACTGAAAATCACAGAAGCTTAGATGAGACAGAACTTGAAAATACACTGAAAACTATTTCTCCTGTAGTTAAAATAGGATAAAAAACACAAAGCTACTAGCAGAGTACCTCGGATCCTATAATAGTTCAGTAAATGTTATTTCCTTTCCAAAATAAAAGCAACATGTTTTTTTCAGTATTGCTTCTACTCTAGCTCTAAAGCTAACTCTACTTAGTAAAAGTAGAGTGATCTAGAACTGCAATGGAAAGGTCAATTGAAAAAGTCTAGGGACGCCTGGGTGGCTCAGTGGTTGAGTGTCTGCCTTCGGCCCAGGGCATGATCCTAGAGTCCCAGGACCGGGTCCCACCGGGCTTCCCGCAGGGAGCCTGCTTCTCCCTCTGCCTCTCTCTGTGTGTCTCTCATGAATAAATAAATAAAATCTTTAAAAAAAAGTCTAAAATATAGAATTTTGAAAATAAGTTATTTGGTTCATTAAAACTACTTAGAAGAAGGACAGGGAAGTTATATCTATTTTTCTCGATGCTTTACATACATTAAATCTCCCAATGGAACGGAGATGGGTATTACAATCTCCTTATTGCTGAAGAAAAAAAAATCATGATTCAGAGATATTAAGTAATGTCAACAAAGGCACAAAGCCAATTAATGGCAACTGTGGGAGTCAAACAGAAGGTTTTTAGGCTCCAAATTTAGGTGTTTTCCCACTATATCAGATTGCCCCTCTGGTATACAAATTTAATAAATTCCAAATCAGTGTGACCTAAATAAATATCTTTTTTATTAAACACTTTACATCTTCCTTTTGCGTTTCTGGGTGTCATTGCAGCCATAAATCAAGAACCAGTACTTCCTAATTTAACTCCATATGATCAGTCTTCTGTAAGATCCTGATACTTAATCCCTAAACTACTCATAGCACACTTTATTCAACTTTGGAACAGGCATTTTACAAAGGGGGAAATAGTTACTGTTTTGACAGTACGGTTGTAAAAGTGAGATGAGGAAAGTTCTAGCAAGCTCAATAGAGCTGGATATAGAAGACTCCAGAAGCCTATGAGAGAGGATGGGTATACTAGAAGAAGACAAGTAGGCTGAGAATCTAAGAGCAGGTATTTATTTGGGAGAAAGGAATTATCTTGAAAGAGCTAAGACCCAGAGGAAGATAAAGAGCACATAACTACATAGAAAGGAACCAACTTTTATAAAGGGACACAAGAGAAAACAGTTCCATGAGAGCAGAGTTTTGATCTTTTTTTTTTGTCACACAGTAGATACTAACTAGGTGTGGCTGAATAAATAAATGAAGCTAATGGATAACTTAAAAGTATAGATATGTAGAGTTTATTTTAAAAAAATATTTTTTTTAAGTGGGGAGAGGCATGCCCGCGTCCCTGTCCTTGGTCCTGAATAGTTGTGTTTGGTTCAATAGGAGTTTTCTAATTCCCTGTTCACTGGTGTCCAGTTTCTATGAGTTTTTCCTTGTCAGAATTTTCATATTTATGGAATAAAGAAATGAGTCTGATTTTTTGAGCTGCAGAGCAAATCATTCCCTGCTTTGTGTTCTGAATTTGCATTGCTGGCTGCCTATACTCTCAACAGTTCTATCATGCTCCACTTATAAATATTTTCCCTACTCTCTTTGGGAAGTTGGGCGTTATGTGTTTCTCATCCTCCCCTGATGTTATACTTTAGTTTAAAAATAACAGTCATTATCACTCAATTATTCAGTGATCAAGTGTAACACCAGGTGCAAACAAAAGTTCTGACAACAGTAAAACATGCCCTTGTTACTGCAAAGGATTTAAGAGCTTGGCATTCATGAAGCTAGTGATCATGTTACTCTCAATTTGAAGGAGGTAAAACAGAAAACCAGCTGAAGCTTATTTTTTTTTTTTTTGCTCTTGTAATTTCCTTTTCCTTGGTATTAAAGATAACTATAAAAAAAACTCTATTAGCTTTTCCATTTTCTTCACTTTCTCATCAACACAATCAACATCTAGAATGTTTTTAAATTATTTAAATTATTGTTATAATCAATCTTCTGAACTAATAATGCTAAAATACCAACAGCACAATACTTTGGGTTTTTCTTTTTTCTTTTTCATTTATTATTCACATGGGGGGAGGGTCAGTATAGACACATCTCTATACACTCACACACATACACATACACACACACAAATGTAATGCATACACATATATTTGGCGGGGTTGGAGGGACCCTCCAAGAATTATATATTTCAGAAGTGAAGGGCATTTAAGCTCATCTAGTCCAAACTCTTGGTGTTACAAATGATCTCAAATGCAAACTGACTTTCAAATTTCACATAGATATGTAACATGGTCATGGTTGTAACAGTTAAGAAAATCAGCCAAACAAAGATTAACATTAATACATTTAGATTATAAAATCATCTCATTTAATATTTTAAATTAGTTTTCAAATTTCAGGAACTAGATCTATATAGCCCTGTACAACACACTATAAAAGAAAAATTATAATATTTTCCCAGTATAAATGTAAATGTATAAATGAAAATTCATAATTATAAGAGAAAAGGACCTGGATGCATCACCTATATACTTTTAGAAAAATCTATCTCAAGGGTGCCTGGGTGGCTTAGTCAGTTAAGCATCCGAATCTTGATCTCAGCTCAGGTCTTGATCTCAAGGTCATGAGTTCAAGCCCCACAGTGGGCTCCACGCTGGGCATGGAACCTACTTTAAAAAAAGAATCTATCTCATTGATCAGCAACAATGAAATAGAAAGGTTGGTAACAGAGACAATTATAATTTTTAAGAAGCAAATAATTTAAGGTATTTAAAAAGCTTTTTTGCTATAATTGATAGAAACTCTTCACTAAAATTTCTGATGTTCCTTTTTCTTTTTTTGTAAAGATCTTATTTATTTATTCATGAGAGACACAGCGAGAGAGAGAAGCAGAGACACAGGCAGAAGGAGAAGCAGGCTCCATGCAGGGAGCCCAAAGTGGGACTCAATCCTGGGTCTCCAGGATCACGCCCTGGGCTGAAGGCGGCACTAAATCGCTGAGCCACCCAGGCTGCCTCCATTCCTTTTTTCTGATAATGACTCAACATTACCAAAAGTAGCAAGAGACTGAAGAAATAGAACAGACACATGCTTATCCATAGAGGTTTTACAAATATGGATATATTTAAACATTTACATACTTATTGGCCTAAATTAGTTGCCTTAAATATAAATGTATATCATAACCACTATAGCAACAGAGCATATGAGTGCTTAGGGGAAAGTTGTACAAAGGGGCACAAGGAAACTTTGAGATAATAGAAATGTTCTATCATCACAGTGGTGGTTGTTCACAACTATCATATTTATCAAAACTTGTCAAACTACACACTTAGAATTGGCAAATGTTACATAAATTATACCTCAATAAATCTGAATCCTCCTCCCCTGCAAAAAAAAAAAAAAAAAAAAAATTCCAAACCCTGATGTACCATGACTCCTAAGAATAATTTCTATGGAGTACCTATCTCGAACATCACGTGCACACAAATACTATGACCCAACATAATATCACAAAACATGCATAAGGTAAATGGTGTTCTCCTAGACAACCGTACACACACTACACATTAAGGAATAAGAAGTACAGAAATTAAGCTAGGTACCACTATACAGAGCAGAAAACAGATTTCCCAGCCCCTGCCCTAACTATCCCTTAATTCTACTCAGTCTCGTGTGGGGTAGAATTAGGAGAACTTCTGGAAGCGTCTCGACTCACTTCCTCTAGATACCCACCCCTGAAAGGTTTCCCTCATTGCAAGACACTTTGGTCTAGCCTCTCACTTGATGCTCAGAATTATTTTAATCAGGAAAGAAGAGTGGCTCACCTCCATCTAGGCCTCTAACTCTACACCAGTAAGAATCAGGCAGAGAAAGAAATTCAAATATTGGAAAGAAAAAGATCTAGTGGTCAGCCAGGTTTGTTATGGCAAAACCTCCTCTTGCCACACCGATAGCTCCCTTCTCCTCGGGGGTGCCCTGGGCCAGGCCCCAAGAGGATCTATAAATAGAGAGAAGAGAAAAGCACGAATAATGGCTAATGTAACATAATTAAATAATTGATGAAGGATAAAATATTAGAGCCAGGGGAGCGCTGCAAGAACAGAGAGGCTCAGTCTTTAAAAACCTAACTGTCCTCTGCAGGACCATTATACCATGCAAACTAATACACTGGGAATGCCATGGTCTTTTTGGTCAGAGTGAACATGTCAAGGCCAGTTTGGAAGTATGTAGGAAAACACAAAAGTCACAGACCATTATCATTATACTTAAAAGATATAAACTACTGGAAGTATGAAAACATTTGTATTTAGTCCATCTGCAATCTCTCTCAAACCCCCAAGCAAAGGAGACACACATTTCAGCTTCCAAAAAATACGTGGCTTTTTTTTTTTTTTTTTACAAATGGTATAATACATGTGCTTTCAATTTTATTTAATAAAAAGTAGGGTGAAGTAAAATGCAGGTGCCTCTACAGATGGAATATGCTAAACACATGTAACCCCTGATAATTCTGAATCCCCACCCCCACCCCCCACCCTGCTTTTGGAATTTACAATAGCCCTAAAAACCTGCATTTCAAATATTGCTAAATATTTAGAGTCTGAAGGGATGAGGGTCGTTATTTTGCACAGTAACACATCTTCAAATAATATTTCAGGCTAGTTTTGAAGATCTGCAATTGATATCTTTTCCATATATACTTAACCTCCTACAGATTTATTTGATTCTCAATAATTACTATTCTCTGGTAAAAGGCATATGTTATTACAGTACACTGCACTCCCACAAGCTGTCCATTCAGTGTATTTTAATAAATCTCTGCCAGAGCTGTATAAATTTGATCCTGTTTAAATTTAATAAGGATCAGAATATATCAAAGCACAAATACCCATGGGAGAAATAGATATTTTGCATAGTTATTGAATGGCCTATTCAGGGATACAATATGTAAGACCCAGACCATCAACCTTGAATTAAAAAGAGAGATTAATGTGTTCAAAGCCGGCTACTTGTTAAATAACATATGAAATTAGTATTTAATAAAACATCTTCTCTATATTGCTGCTAATGGTATCAGTCCTAATACAGCTTTAATATCAATATTCCCACACAGAATTCTAATATTTACAAGAATTGTCAGCAACATATTTCTTAAATATCTACATTTACTCTAATAAAATGCAATGGTAGCAATGCTATATTGCACAGAGATGAAGAGTATTTTATAGTAATTTAGAATGCTTAAGGTTCACCTGAATAATATAAATTAAAAGAACAACTACTTTATTTGATATATTTCTCACAGATTTCAAGCATGATGAATAATCGCTTCTCCAAACATCCTCTTCCATGGTGGGATGTTTCTGATTTGAATCCTATTTCAATGATCATTAATATTCTGTGGTTGAGTTAATCATTTCCATTTTTGTCTACCATAATTTACACTTGAGTGTAAACACAAAGGACAATGACTGGTGAGCCTGGATTTAGGAATGAGAAGAAGGTACAGAGGGGCAAAATGTCAGTTATCAGGAAATCCTTCCTCACAGTGAGAACAACTATCACAAGATCAAAGGGAAACAGTATCACTCAAGGCATGTAAAACCAACCTCTTCTAGCACTGAATGACCTTCCATGGCAGATGGATGGGCTAAGCTGTCTTGAGTTATCTACAAATATTTTGGAGGCTACAAACGGTTTAAAGCCCGTGAAATCGACATGAGCTCCCTCATGTTATATTGAAATTTATACCTTGTTACTCCCAATCACTTTCATCTTCTTTAGACTAGAAATGTAAGGGCTAGTTCATTCATCACACAAACTTATAAAACACACTGCCACTTGGCCCACCAAGATCCATTAGTCAACCTTACCAGAAGATTAGGTCTTAACTATCAGATAGGTGGTTATCAGGTAACCAAGCCTCATGTCAACATGCTCTGCTCCCTGAGCTAGGCAATCACCCCCTCCCTATATCTTCTGTGAGCATCTGTGTCTTTCTTCTCTACCACTTCTGCCTCTTTTGTCCTTCTGCTGGCCTGGGTTGGGTAAAAGAAGTGAATTCTGGCTCACCAAGTGCAGGCAGGAAGAGATGGTTGGGCAATCAGCCATTTTTCTTCTCTGGTGAGAAGACACGCTTAAACACCCAACAGTACTTCTTACTCAATAAAATGACCTACAAATACAATGGTCAATGGCCAATGGAAACTGAAATATGGATGCAGGTATCACATGTCAGATAAACCCAAATGTATGAAGTACTGGTGTATAAAATCCAAATATAGAAAATAAATCCATTAGAGTAATCAGTGAATTAAAAAGAATCTTGAGATTGTACCTCTAAATCTATTTAAAAACTGGCTCTTGGTTGGATGTCTTCAGTTTTCCAAAGAACGTGGTATAATTTTTTCATACTATAATTCCCCTGGAAAGCTTTTATTTTAAGATCAGTTTAGCAGCAGGACTAGCACCTTATCTTATGAAGAAGACAGAACAAATAGGGATGCAACCACTACCAATTTTTATATGCAATGTTTATAGCATGCAAAAGCTGAGACCTCTATCACATGTCATGTTTGTTCCATTCATGTTAATATATTCACCTGAAATCACAGCTCTTCAGCTTAGATCAGTGTCTGCCAAATTTCAATTATTTGTGTAATACCTTTATGCATTTTGCCATTTAAAAGCACTGCCACATTCTTCTTTATCCCTAAAACTTTAGGTCTGGGATATGTTTTACAGTTGAGAATTTTTAAGATTTAGAAAAGTAATACAGGGCATATTCCATCATTTATATAATACCTCTAGTGGACTGAGGCAGTACCTCCTAACCCGCAAATATTTCTGCAGCAAAATGTCTTAATATCACACAAAGGGGGATAAATACAGAACGAAGACAGTCTCACGTGAGCTCAGCTCTGGTTTTGCTGCAAACATATTGCCATAAACTTATTTTTTTAAATATTTTGTTTTTCAGAGCTTTTAGAATTTTGGAGTCATGGATAAAGTATCATGAACCTTTATTTCTCTTTAAGTCAGCCATTTGAATAAAAACAATTGTGTTTTTTTTTTATTAACAAAAAGAAACTTGATATCCTAAGTGGGGGGGGAAAAGCTGTATTCTTGGCCATAAATAGAGCATAATCAACAAAAGCAGTACAACAAAAGTAAAATAAGCTAAGCTATTTCGTTCTAGCAAACTTCTAGCTACAGAAGGGTTCTGTAACTAAGTGACATGCTCTCTCCTTTCCTTATCCCTCTCTCTGTTTCTTCTCTCTCCCTCTCTCAATCTCTCTTTAAAAAAGAGATTAGCAAGTGTTAAGTGTTAAAGACATATATTGTCACTAAACTGAGATTTTTCTCGTTGATGTAATAACAGAGGGAACAGAAGGGAAATGGAAAGAAAACACTTCCTACGTAATTCAACATGGCTGGATGACACATCCTTGTGGTTAAACATCAAATCACATCCTACTGAGGGTAAAAGCTTACCACAACCTAGTTTCCTCCTGCCCTAGACCAATGCATCCCTGTGTCTGCTCATGACCCTGGCCAGCCCTACCTTCTCCATCAGATGTTTGGAAACAGGTCCCCAGTATTCAGGAAAGGAAACTGAAGCTATCTAAGACCACAAGGGTCCAGGAAGTGCTTCATTTCCCATAAAACACATCTGATGACAGTTAAATATGCTTTGCCTGTGTCTAGGCCTGCTGCAGAAGACATTGTAATCGCCAGAGGACGCGAGTGTGACAGCTGAGGACAACTGCATGCACACAGCTCTGGTGGACACCATTATCTTCTCTGCAATAATCTCTTGTCCCCTTAGAGGCCTCAGGATGGTTCAGAGCAGTGGTACTCAAACTGAGATCAGTACAACAGCATCCCATCACCTGGGAACCTGTTAGAAATGCAAATTCTTGGGCCCCACCCCAGACCAACTGAATCAAAACCTTTGAGTGTGGGACCCAGTGATCTGGAGTTTTACCAGCCCCCCCAGGTTATTCTGATGCTCATTAAAACTTGAGAAGCAAGGAGGAGGAGGGGTGGGGTGGAGGTGGCAGAAAACGTAGGTCCTGGAAAGGTTCGGTTTAAATCCCAGATCTTTAACTTCTTAGCCTATGACCGTGAATGAGTTATTTAATCTAGCCAAGTCTCAATTTCTTCATCTGTAAAATGGGATAATAAGAGAACTTGCCTCAGAGTTGTTGAGGGTTCAATTTACTAATACATGTACAGTAGAGATCAGAAGAGATCCTGGAAATGTTCCATAAATATTAACATTATTCCATGTAAGCTACACAAAACCTTTACCTACAGCTAATAATGATATTTATTTTCTCCAAACAATACATGTTAACACCATGTTCTTCATTTACCACTTAGAAATTAAGATTCACAGGCCCTCTCTCCTAATGAATTGAAGTCTGGGTCTACTTCAGCAGAAGTAGCCAAATGACAGCCCACAGGCCATATGTAATCCTTAGACAGTTTCAGATTAGCTGCCAACATTTACAAATTAAAAACTATCACAGAATGAAAATTTCTTGTTCCCCTTGAAAAATCAGAGCTCAGAGAACACCAGCCTACAACTCCCCAGAGCTGCTGTTGGCCAGAATTGCAACCACTACCTTCAGAAGTGTCGATGTTCTCCTGTTCAACACAGCCCCCAGCCATATACAAGCAGGTCAGGTGCAGCCAGGATGATTCCTGGTGTCCATGACCAGTGGGCTTGTGAGCCCTATCCTCCTGCAAACTCTAACATTTTCCATAAGTCCCTATGCATATAGTGACCAACTGTCCCAGCCTGCCCAAGACCAAAAGTGTTTTCTGGACATGGCTCTTTCATGCTAAAACTGGGAGAGTCCCAGGAAACCTGGAACATAGCAGTCACCCCATCCATGCTATGGTTACCAGATCTATATTCCAGGTATCCCTCCTGCCACTCTGGTCCTCACTTCCAACTATCGTGGGGAACAGTTCCCTTGCAAATCCCACTTTTGCCTCAAAAATCACTTTTCTCCATTCATCTTTTGCATTCTGCAAACACTTGCTAAATGTCTCCTCTATGGCAGGTACAGATCTGGGCAACGGGGACAAAGCAATGAAGAAAAGAAACAAGGACCTCTGTCCTCACAACGTTATGTCCAACATGGGGGGAGACAGGCAATCAATAAAATAAATACAGAGTAGGTTTTAAGACCAAACAGTTGTAGAAAAATGAAGCAGGGGAGAGGCATGGAGAACATCAATGGGGAAGTAAGAAGATTCAATTTCAGACAGGGTAGGTCATACAAGGCTTCCCAGAAGATCCTGAGAAGATGAAGAAGGAAGACATGGACGTATCTGAAGAAGGTTTGGGGCAGAGGGAGGTAAACCGAAGGCCCTGAGGTGGGGAAGTGCGCCTAAAGTTTCCAGTGATAACCAAGAGGCCATCTGTGGCAGGAGCAGAGTGAGCCATGCCTAGAAATGTCATGGTCAAGGACATCATGGCGGTCACCAAGTTAAGGCAGCGCAAGCCTGCATGTGGACTCTGACTCTTACAGTGAATGAATCAGAACCACTGGAGAGCTCTGAGCACAGGAGCAATAGGAGTGATGGTAGCTGGCTCATTTCCTTTTCTAGAACAGTCACCAATATACAGTTGCTTTCTCTTCATATCCAAGTCAGTTCAAGAAAGGTAGGTTCTACCGCTTATAGTTTCAGCAACACTCCCCTTAAAAACAGGAACCACATTTAATATCATGGGGTCCTTAAGCAACAAAGATTGACAGAGAATCAGGAAGTTGAAAAGAAAGTCTGACCTCAGTTTCCCCCACTGGAATTTATGCACCACTGGGATTTATGCACCGCAGGCTACTAGGCTATTTGTGTTTATGAAGACATTCTGATGAACGATACTTTTTTTTTTCCGTTCATGAAATTTTCAACATAAAAGAATCCTGAATTCCTATTTTCAAATCCATTGTGCCATTTTTATTCTGCCTGTATTTTAATATAGCATCAATATTTAACTACTCATTAAATGAAGTGTGACTTTTATAGTGAAAATGTCAGTCTTTGCAGTTCATTAAATTCATTTAAAGTATAGCTGCTTGATATTTTTTTCCCCTGGAAGAATAAAAGGACTATGAATTGAAGGCATAAAGTTTAAATTTAAGCATGTGTTTTCCTCAAAATTAACATTCAGGATCTGTAACATTATTCATAAGATTGAGGGACTGTTTGCATCTTCCTGCATTTTACTCAGTGACTGTCGTCTTTATGGAGGAGTATAGAGCTGTTTATCACAGTTGGATATGACCAGTGGAATGTCACTGTGGACATTAAGATGTCATAAGCTATTATGAATCTCTGGAATTCTGCATGTAGTATTAAAAAAACATTATCTTGAACTATGGCATCAGAAAAAAATAAAACCCTGGAAGATGTGAAATTTAATAACTTGCTGAATCCAATAGGGCCTAAAAGTGGTCTAGTTCAGGGGTTTTTTTTTTTGTTGTTGTTGTTGTTGTTTTTTAATTCTGGTAGGACATTAGATTGTCTGAAAGAAAAGAGTATATTAAGGATGGAATTTGAGAAATGAATTCAAATGAATTTTTTAGATGTTTGTGATTTTTTTTCTTCCTAAAATTACTATGATTTACATGTATGGAGCAGTAAATGCAAATGATTTCAAATCACCACGGGTACGTGTGCATGATTACAAAGTCTCCTAATGAGATTTCAGAAGACTTCAGCATTCACTGAAGAAGACATAAAGGCAACAGAGGCTTCCAGGCCTTTCCTCCTCCCGCAGAGGGCTGAAAGGGACTAGGCTCTTGGACCAGAACACTTGGCTACTCCTCTCTCCCCTCCTCTCCCAGGTGGGCCCCTTCATGCCAGCTCTAGTCTTCCAAAACAGAAATCTCAGCATGTCCCTTTATGCCCATTGAGCTACTAGGTACCTAAAAGATAAAACCCACACTCTGAAGTATGACAGCCCAGAACCTTCCAAAATCTGCCCTCAACTTTCTTCCCCCATCTCCTCTCTGAGAATCCCCATTTTTGCTTTTCCTGACCACATGCCTTGCATGATCCTTTTACCCCTTAGTGCATGTGCCCCGAAGTTCTTCCACTGAGGTAAAATTCCCCCAAATCGGTTTCTTGAGCTGGGGTGACCATTATAAAGAAAAAAAGTCTACTTTGTCCTATTCTGGTTTCAAAAATCTAAAAAGGAAAATATTTAAGGGAAAAAAGGTTGGTGGAGGGGTTTTAAATTTTTTTAATTTCTTTTTAAAGATTTTATTTATCTATTTGACAGAGAGAGAGCACCCATGAGCACAAGCAAGGGGAGGGGCAGAGGGAGAAGGAAAAGCAGGCTCCCCACTGAGCAGGGAGCCCAAAGTGCAACTCAATCCCAGGACCCTGAGATCATGACCTGAGCCAAAGGCAGATGCTTAAGGGACTGAGCCACCCAGGTGCTCATGTATATGTGTGTGTGTGTGTGTGTGTGTTTTAAATAAAATTGCAAAACCTAACTGGGAGTGTGTGTGCTGATCCCACAGCACCTACGCAGATACAGTAAATAAGGTGATTGGAAAATCTTTCTGATGTGTGAAGTTGATGTCTGGGGGATGGGTTATCTGTGGATTATGATGTAATAGACTTGAGTACTTTTGTGGAGTTGTTTCTTCCTTTCCTTGAA
Source organism: Canis lupus baileyi (assembly GCF_048164855.1). Lineage (NCBI taxonomy): Eukaryota > Metazoa > Chordata > Mammalia > Carnivora > Canidae > Canis > Canis lupus. Next base: position 63,698,894 of record NC_132842.1, on the reverse strand, counting down.
ATTTCTTTTGTCCTTTCCCTGAAGCCCTCCTACTGGAAAGGAAACGGAAAGAAAACTTATCTTGAGCCCAGGGTACCTACCTAAATTACTAAGACAGTATAGCACCAGCAAAATAAAATAATAAATCAAATTCTACTTCAGGCTTCCTGGTCACTTGCTAGCAAGCGTGCATCCTGCCACCAGTAACTTTATCAGCTACACCTAGAGGGGCACACACTAATTTCAAATCAGTGGCTACTGTCCAACATTTATGAATTTATCTCATGGCTTCTTTGCTATCAGAAGATAGTAGAGCCATGAATCACAAAGGCAGCAACCAAAGAAAGGACCTCTTTTCAGGTTCCTTTCCCTCCTGCTGGAAGTCTATGTGAGTCCCATGGAGTGCAGGCGCACACACACACACACACACACACACACCCTCATGTTTTCCAGCATTTTTATATTTTGCCCACTCCCTTCTTCTCTACTGGGGATAAGGGCAGCAATACTGTAATACACACCTGCCAGGTAAACGCAAAAGAAAGAGAAACTTTAAAAACACGTACTATTTCCCATTGAAAGCTACCCCCCAAATTCAATTATTTGAATTACACGTTCCTACTTGTAAGTGGCAAAGATCTTGGTCTGCCATAACGAAACAAATGCCCATTTGCTTTCACTTACATCTTCCAAAATTGGCTGTACAGAAGCTGCCCGTGAGGTCCAAGGCAGCTACTTTTTATAAAATAAAATCTCCCACTGCCGCAAAAACCTTCTCCAACATTCCCACTAGCTTAGGCATTCTCTCATACTTTACTGCCTAAATTTGTAGTTCCCCCAATTTAATTACCCCAGAACAATTCAGTCGACAACCATCTAAGAGAGTATGGACTCCCCCCCCCCACCATAAATCTATTCATTGAGAGTCTACCAAGCCTGGAATGTCCAGGGAAAGATTCAATAATCAGGGGAGAAATGAGTTGCAGAAACTCAAAGAGAACAGAATAGCCAAGGCAGGAGATTAAGAAGCCAGGAGACGAGGGCTCACTGAATTAAACATTCTTAAGCAGACTTACATACATAATGAATTGGTCAATTCTGTCCAATGTTTCTGAAAGAGATTACCCTTCCAACAAGCCAAAATGACTGTTCAAGGATGGTAGCTCGGATGGATTCCCGAACAAAATAAGTGTTAATCACTTTATCTCCTCCAATCTTTTTTGTGAAGAAGAGCAACTTTTCATTTCCATAAAGCCTTGAAATCGCTGGCTGGCAGAGGATGGGGGGGATGGGAGAGAGCTAGTAGAGGATGCGGACAATGAAGTCCCTGAAAAGGGGGATTTCCTGACAATAAAACCCTGATCACAGCCAGAGAGGGGACATTGTTGTCTGCAAGCACTCCCCCTTTCCTTTGGGAATTCCAGGCATGATGGAGAGGGAAGGGTCATGGCGACAACTGCTTTGGAAAAGATCAACCAGGTACACTTTGCAATTTACTGCTTGGGAAATAATGCTGGACCACCACCATACATGCTCTTAGAATTCGTCCTTTTAAATGTAATGCTACAGCTTCCTTGAGCCATCCTGCCAATGGTTCAAAAAGTTTGTAAAGTGGTCAGCCTATGAAATCTTTAAGCGAGGGTCGCTGAATATTAGCATGAAATCTTATAATTAGTTACCTGTTGAAATTTTCCTACACACCAGGCACGGTGCCAGATGCTGTAGACAGAGCAGAGAACAAAACAGATATGGTCACTGCTCTCTGGAAGCCAGTTTGGAAGGCCAAGATGATTTCTTAAATTTCTATGCAAGCCACACCATACAGGGTAGCCATTCCAGAAATATTTGAGGAATAAATGAAGAAAAGACTTCTGACCTTAGGGTTCATATGACTCAAGGCTAAAATTAAAATAAAATAAAATAAAATAAAATAAAATAAAATAAAATAAAATAAAAAATAAGCAGCAGATAAACTGGGATTGACCAGACACAGGAAATAATCAACTTCCGTGTGTCCCCAAATGAAAAGAAACAGGATGAGAAACTGATATTCTTGATAGCCAGGTGCTATCTAGTATTCTAATACAGTCATTGCACAGAACTAGTCACCAGCTAGTAATCAGTGTTTTCACAATTCATCCCAAATAGTTTTGTGACTGACTTAGTTCAAGCACCTAGAGACACGGGTAGACCCTAACGGATTGAGCCAATTCCCCAGTTTATGGTCAATTATTCTCTCTAATGAACACAGGCTTTCTCTTCTCAATCCTCTAGATCACACAGCTTTAAAAAGTCAAGACCTTTTTACTATCTCCCAAAAAGAATTCGAGAGATGCAAAATGAAAGGAAACAGTTACAGGTGCCAAGACAGGTGTGTAGATTCTTTCGCTTGGCCCTGGAGCCTCCTTCTCGGGTGGCCACCCACTCCTCGGAGTGGACGCTGGCCTTCTTAGCCATTCTGAGGAACACACCACGATGGAGGCTCCTTTAAGTTCCACCAGGGCCCTAGAGAAATAACTGCCTTATATTTAGACAGATGCCCTTTGTAACAAAGGAGTAACTCATCCCAGTTAGCACTCTCTAAATGGCAAAACTAGAAAGTTTTCTGAAATATTCCTCAAGCTCAGTGGTTCTCAAGCAGGAGCAATTTTGCACATACCGCCCCTCCCCCCAAGAACATCTGGCAATGCCTAGAAACCTTTTGGGTTGTTATAACTGCGGGTGCTATTGGCATCTGGTAAGTAGAGGCCAGGGGTGCTGCTAAACATACGCCAATCCCAGGAAAGCCCCACAGCATCAATAGTGCCGAAGCTGAGAAACTTTGCACAAGTTATATGTTAAGAACAGAGGGTCTACCTATCTGTGCTCAAAGTGTGAAGTCCTCCAAAGAGTTCTGTTAAAACATCGGAATATTCTGTGGCAAGATTCTTCTCCCACTGTCTATGTTCGGCAATCTATCTATATGTTAAGAAATTTACCCGATCTTAGGATAATAACAGTATCTTACAATAACAATGATGACAACAGCTAACACTAATAAAGTGCTTCATATAGAGTTATAGTCAATATTTACAACAATTCTATGCTGTAAATACTGCTAGGATTGTCCACACAGTTAGTTTCTTACCCACAATAACCCTAGGTGGTAAGTGGGTTTATAAGTCCTCAGAATCTAAATGTGATGGGGCAGGACTTTCTCTGTTTCTTTCTTTTTTTTTAAGATTTATTTATTCATGAGAGACACAGAGAGAGAGGAAGAGACACAGGCAGAGGGAGAAGCAGGCTCATGCAGGGAGCCCGATGTGAGATTCGATCCTGGATCCCAAGATCACACCCTGAGCAAAAGGCAGATGCTCAACCACTGAGCCACTCAGGCATCCCGGACTTTCTCGGTTTCATTCCCCACTGTTTATCCAGCACCCAGCAGAGGAAAATACCCATTTTTAAGAGATGAAGACACCAAGAGGCTGAGGAATGTGCTGGAGATCACAGCACCAAAAAGTGGTGGAAATGGGTTCAAATCAGACTTCCGCCCTCACACCCTGCCAGCCTGCCAACTGCTCGATATTTGAAGTCATCAAAATCCAAAGGACCTCTGAGGCCTAACCTTAGATAAATAAAACCAACAGCAACCTAAGCAGGAATCAATCAGGCTGCTTTCCAAAGTTACCAAAATAAAATTTTCCACTTTTCAGGAAGCTGATTAAACAAAACAGTGACCCCAAGACAATGGTGAAGTGCATTTGCATTGCCATGAGTCACTTGAAATCAATCTAAGAGGGTGGCTGGTTTTACAACAAGTTAACTGCTTCTTTTAATTTGAGCAGGGCTCACAAAGCACCAGGCAGGTTTCCCTATGCCAAGTCAGCAGTGCTTTCTCAAAGGACAAATGTCCCCAGTGAGGATGGAAACTCTTCCCAACCATTAGGAAACCAACTCATAGGTCATGGGATACAAGTGTAGACCAGTTAACACTTGACAATTGGTCCAATGGACCCCCAATGCTTGGCTAATCTTAGCACAGTCTTGGTAAAACCACATTTTCCTCAATCAAAACAGATACTAATTGTGACATGATAGGAACTTGCAGGAATTCACTATTTTTTAAATAATAAGAGAGCTCAAACTTTAATGGCTCAGGGAATGTACCAATTTCCCCATTTTCATCATTTCAATAGATTCCATAATTTTGGCAGAAACAACCCATAAGAAACAAATTCTAAGAAGTGCTATCTATAAATTGAGAATTGCATTCATCCTTATAAAAAAGACCAAAAGGGGACATGCTTTTTAGTTTTATGACACTGACACAAGTAGACTTTCATTTTTTTAAGTGGAAATTTCTCTCGTAGAAAGGTAAGTATTCTTGACACTATACAAACATATTCATTGCAATTATAAGTACTTTAAGTATTTATTCACAACCTGCTTTTCTCCACAAAGGACCTGGGGGTGACTTTCAAAAGCATTTTTGCTTCTAAAAGGAGGGGTAATATTTATAAGAATCAAGGCAAAGAAAAGATAAAATTAAGAAAGTTATTACTAAAGCCAGGATGGCCAGTACACAGGAATGCAGGTACTACTGTGGTCAGTTACATGTTGGTTTCATGTTGGGACCCCAGCTTCTTGGAAGCTAATGCCAGGAAAGAAACGAGAATGACAAGATTAATAATCCTCATAAGATAAAACTAAGTGACTTTTTTCAGCTCTTCCTGATATAGCAACCTAAGAAAACTCTCTGGTAAATCACTATAAAAATGGACACTCTGATATGTAATAGGCTATACTCTAGAGTCCAAAAACAGAATGTTCACTAAAATATTGTTCATAATTCTACTCAATGCAAAGTGAAGGTGCTAATTCCATACACGACAGACACCCAGTGAAGTCAACTGTTGGGGGGGGCCTTCACAACAGTGCACCATCCTGAGCCCCCCATCAGATCAGGTTATCTGGATACCTATCTGAATGGAGGCACGGAGTCCTCTTCAGCCCATTTGCCATAAATATATTATTTCTTACAACAGAGCTTTACTAAAGATTGAGCAGCCTACTTCAAGACCATAATTTCTGATAAGAAACCAAAGGACAAAAATACTGTGTCAATCACTAAGCATGATGGCAAAATTTATCATCAGAAAAAAATTTCCCAAATGTTGAATTCTAACCTGTATGGGTTATGTCACGGTAGGAAATTTTAGTTAACTATAATCAAGCAATGATGTGGTGCTGTCTCTCAAAGTATCTGCAAACTTCAGGCTGAATTGGCCTCATGTTTTAAAAATACACCATCTCTTTTTTTTTCTCTTCACAACTGGACACCGTTTTTGTTTTGTCTTTCTCCCTTACATAAGAATCTTCTAGATCATTCTCCTCTATTGTCACTCTTCTTGTCTTCTATTAGCACTATTCTTACTCTTCTCATTACTCTAGAATCATTTCTCATTACATCAGAATCCCTTGAACTCTATTTGGGTTTGTGCCTTGAACTTCCACAAGTTTCTCCCTAATAACCATGCAGGCTGAAGAAATGTGGAGGAAGGGGAAAAGTAACTGCAATCCACCATCTTACCCCATCAAAATGCCTAACTATGAAGACAAGCTCAGATGATCAAAGCAGTATATGTCATGATTACAGAGTTTTCTAGGAATCTGAGATAGAGACAAGCCATAAAAGTAAGAATACATAGTATATGATTTTGGCCCACTGGCAGTTAGAAACCTGTTAAGTCAAGCCAGAATTGAAGAGGATACTTGCAAAATGTATTAATGAAGACAAGGCAAGGCTATTATGCTACCAAGAAAGTTATTTATTATGAACACTGGGCTTTGAGGGACAGGAAAAATAGCTATTTCAAATTACTATTTTCAAAACAACTAATATGTCTATGCACTATTTAAAAATATTAAGACAGGCAATCCTACTTTGTGGTGCTGATATATAACCACTACAATGACCCTGAGCAGAATTTAAGAAAATTCACCAGCATTTTTCTTTTCTTTCTTTTTTTTTCCCACCAGCTTTTTTTCTAAGGAATTTTGTTTCTCCTTAATGCAGTAACTTTGGTGCTAGATATGGAAGGTCTCTCATGTCAGGTTGAAGACATAGTGATTTATCCTGTAGCCAGTTCTCTCAATATCTATTACTCATATGGGACTAATTTAATTGGTATATAAATAAATTTGTAAAATGTTCATAATTATGCATTTATTGTACGGGTATTTTCATGTTACAAGTTATACAAGGTTGCCTTAGGCAATAGTGGTATAAATTTAAAAATGAGTCAGTGTAGGGGTGCCTGGGTGGCCCAGTCAGATAAGTGCCTGACTCTTGGTTTCGGCTCAGGTCACAATCTCAGGGTTGTGAGATGGAGCCCCATGACATCCTCTGCAATCAGCAGAGAGTCTGCTTGAGATTCTCTCCCTCTGCTCCTCTTTCCACCCCATCAAATAAATAAATAAATTATTTCAAAAACATAAAAAAGAAAAAATACATAAAAATGAGTCAATATTAAAAAATTCACATCAATAGTAATACCAATGGTAGGTCAATGTGGCCTCAATAAAGGTGGGAAGTCTGAGAAAGCTATGAACAAAGACCAGAGACTGGAAATGTTTTCAGGAGGAAAATGACAGCATAGAAAGATATCCTTCTGAGGATTAAACCAGAAGTGGGACATAGAGGGGATGCCTGGGTGGCTCAGTGGTTGAGCATCTGCCTTTGGCTCAATTCATGATCTGGGGGTCCTAGGATCCAGTCCCACATCGGGCTCCCCACAGGGAGCCTGCTTCTCCCTCTGCCTGTGTCTCTGCCTCTGTGTGTCTCTCATGAATAACGAAAATAAAATCTTGTTTAAAAAAAGATGGGGGGGTGGGGGTGGGGAAGCAGGTTGTCCCACGGCTCATACTGGACTTGAACCAACAGCAGACCATGAAAGGGTAGAAGCCTGGAGAAAGCTGCCCACCATCCAAGAGGTAAGAGAAGCAGATCAAGGTAGGTGTGGGGATTTGAGGTCTTGGGGAAAAGTGCAAAAAAGCGCCACAATTCTCCACACTTTCCTGTATCTGCACCCCTTTGTGATGTGATTGTTGAAGCTCCTCTCCTGAAGAAAAGGAAATCTATTTCCTTTCCCCTTGAGTCGAGGCAGCGAGGCAGCCTCTCCACTCGCTCAGGACAGCAGAATGTGGTAGAAGCAACATTGCGACAGGTCTGCGGGCTCAAGTGCTCAAGTCTTCCTGAGAATGCTGTCACCGGGAGGGCTCCTGAGTATACCCCAGCATATTGGAGGACAGCGACTCCATGCAGGAGAAAGGAGAGGCCCCCGCTGGAGCTAGTCAACCTCTAGAAGCGAAGTCAAACCTGCAGTTGACTGCAAACACAGAAGGGAACCCAGCCTACACTGCAGACTGGCAGCAGCATGAAGGAGGCAAGTTTCTTGCTTGTTTGTTTTAAGCCTCAAAGTTTAATTTGTTTCACAGCAATAGGTAACTGATACAAACAGTACCAGAGACCGAGTAGCTAAAGGCAGAAAACAAGATTCGCATACAAAGCAGAAAGAATAAAGAGGCAAAAGGGTAATAAGACATCAAGCTTTGGGAAGGTATTCCCCCAAGTGCATGGGAAGAGGCAGGAAGGCAGACAAGATGACAGAGCAAACGCAATCAGAGGCATCCAAATATACAGTTGTAGAGAACCAGGACATGGGAGGTTAGGGGAAACAAATGAATAGGGTGGGAAGAGGGGAGTTCAAGAAGTCATCAGAAAAGTGTAACCGCAGGGCTTAGGGCAGTATCTAGCCTGAGCAGACACTCCATATTCTTGCATGAATGAATGCAGTGAGATCTGGCAAGGCGGAGCTCCCTGGGAAAGAGTGGAAAGATAGTTTTGGTAATGTAATAGAAGTAGCCTGCAGGGTGTTAAGGAGGGTCTGGGTAGAACGACGTGGAACCCTTGGTAAAGATTTCTGGTTTGAGGAACTGTTCAGAGAGGTGTTTTAACAGGGGCCCACTGAGTCAGGTGAACGAGTGAATGTGCATGGTCCTTTCTCTTGGGACTCTACAACTCCAAGTGGGCCCAGTGGCCTGCATCCCCTGGGAACGTACAAGCAATGCCAATTTTCAGGCTCACCCCAGACCAGTGGCTCTGCACTTCATCCAGAGGCCTAGTTGACTTGCATATGGGTCCCAGTAGGAGAAACACAGCTCTGGGAGGTACAGAGACAACAAACCAAGAGAGCCTTTAATTACATCTTGAGAAAGTCATTCTGTTTTGAATTTCCTTTCAAGCTCTCCCCACCGCACTCCTGAAATCAAAGACAGAGTCTCAGTTTGGTGCTAACGGGTCTTCAACACCTTCCTCACACTTGCAAATCTCCCTTTTCAACAAACAGAGGGCAAAGCCTTAGGCAAGCAAGGTCTCCAGTAAGCTTTTGATAATGGTGTTTACTCCCCTTGTGTTTATTTTCAGGATTTTCTTCTATGTGAAAAAAGTGATAGGGTTTTCCATTTGTAGTGGTCTTCATTTCACATTTATCTGAGGGGGGGAAAACCTGCGTTAAACAAAAATGTGAAGCGTATCAGAATGTGGATGGAATGAGAAGCGAGCAAAAGCCATCACAAGGGAGGTGAGAAACTGAAACCTGGAAAATCCATAGTTGGGGGGGCACTTAGAAGATACTTGGGGCACTGGTGGGAAGGAAACGGGAGAGAAGGGAGCTGCCTGTAAAACCAAGAATATGTAACAGTCAGAAAGGGATTAGCACTGTGGGAAGCATTTATCCCAAACAGCAGAACAGCTCTTCTCCCTCCCCACTCCCCCAAACCCTGCCCCGGGGTCTGGAAAAATCAACCACAGTCTGGTTCCCAGACAAGAGGGGAGAGCAAAGTAGCAATGTTCCACATAAAGTGAAAGATCAGAGTTCCCTTCTAAAAATGAGAATAGCACAGGCTGGACTGCAATGGTAGAAGTATTGGACTCTCCGTGGTAGAGAATGTCCTAGAGAATCAATGGATGAACAAAACCATAACCCATCAAGGACCCAAGTAATCCGTCATTAGCAAGGAAATGGACGGTATTAACTTGAGTTCAGTCACCCTCAAGGTGAAAAATGCTGCTGCCTGGGGGCTGATACAACATACACAGCAAAAGGAGGAGGGACTGAGGGTGTTGGTGGTGCCAAGGACAAAGGACATGTCTTTATAGCCAACATTGGACACCAGTCAAGGACTAACAAAATTGGCCAGTGGTGGAACCAAGGAGGAAGAGCATAAAGAGCATAAAGAACTCAGGTTTCTAGGGAAGGAGACCCAGTGAAGTTGGAGGTAGGCTGGGTTTGATTAAAAAAAAAAAAAAAAAGCATCAATTAAAAAAAAAAAATCTAGTTTAAAAAACGTTGATTGCAGATTGACCCATACTCAAAACTACTCAAAACAGTGAGGACCGAAGAGATGGCAGTATAAAAATTCAAGAGGTATTTTTAAAAAGAAGAGAAATGTGGGCCTGAAATACGGGTAATCAATTAAAATCAGGACATCAGGACATAAGGATCTGCAGTTTCTGCAAAGAAGAACATAAATCATTGGGTATTTTAAGCATGTCCCAAATACGAACCCCGAGTGAAGAAAGTACTGAAAAGCTATCTTGTCATGGTGCATCACCAAAAGGGGGCCCTCCAGAGAGCAGATGAAAACTAAAATATTGAAAAAGGTTACCAAAATATAGTGCTGTACTTGTTACATAAAAATCTCAAACATGAAGATACCCAAGAAGGGTTTCTTGGACCTCACCCATCATTCGCTCCCAAGCACCTGCTGAAGTATATACTTTGTCTCTGTCCACTCATCTCTTCTTCCACAGCAATGACGTACGTAGCTGGGCACATGGCTCAGCCACAATACAGACCACACTTCCTGGATACCTTAAAGGCAGAGGTGTGGTCATGCATTTCAGTTCTGGCCAGTGAGAAATAAGCAAGTGTCATGTGACAGCTCCTGGAAACCTTCCTTTTCCCTCCATCACCTCCCTCCATGTTGAACCATGGATGCCAACTGGAGCTCTACCCTGAAGGGTCAAGCAAGGGTCACATGAAAGGCAGAGGTAGGTTGGCACCCAGTTGTCTATGATGTGGCAACAGCTCTGGACTACTTACCTCTGAAGTTCACTAGAGGAAAGAGAGGTGATGTCTACCTCATTCAAGCCATTGCTACTCAAGTTTTTTTTTGTTTTTTGGTTTTTTTGTTTTTCTGCTGGCCAATCCTAACTAGCACACTCTTCTTGGCCTTTTACTGAAGTCTCGCTGTCCTTGACCATTTGATCTTCCCTGACCAGCCTGAACACTTGGATTGAGAAAAGTCCTTTCAAATTCCCCTTCTCTCAACCCCTGTATCTCTCTCATTCCTGCGTAAACAAGATTCACCACCCCATCCTCACCACCCATCATTCCTTCCCTGTCAGCAGCGCAGGAACTACTGAAAGGGGAAATTGGAAATAAAATTTAAGCTTAAAAACGTCTCTCAGAGATTATCAGTACAACCACAGGCCAGCTCCTCAAGAACAGGACAGGTGACTCCTCACCACTGCACTCCCACTGTCTCCAAGTATCCGGTGCATAGTAGGTCCAACATGCGTTTATCCAAAGTTTAAACTATCACCAGATCTACTCAACTGTATTCTTACTTATCTCTAGCTCGCATCATATCACATGTTCCTTTACATGCTAAGTAAGCACTCTTCTAGATGCCAGGCATACAGTGATCACCAAATGTCCCTACCCTCACGGAGTTTTACATGCTAGTGGAAAAAGGCAAATGGGAAATAGATGAATAAATGAATAAACGAAAAATTCGTTTATTAAAAACAGGGATACATGCTATGAATTAAGTGATGAAACAGTGAGAGGAGGCTGGGGCGGGGCAGCGGTAGATTTTAGATATTCAGATGGTCTTAAGCGGTCAGTCCTTAAGTAGAGGGAGTAGTGGCCAGATCCCAGGTAGAAATAGGCAGGGTGGATCTTGGGCTTGTCACACAACTCCCCCACCCATTCCCCCTCACATTCTCATCTCCCTCTCTCCCTTCTTCCTTCCCTCCTTCTCATTCTGTCCCTGTGTCTCTCCATCCCCATGTCTTTTCCACTAAAATGTGTATCTGAATCTTCAACCAACCTCTCCTGCTCGACTAGCTCAAAGAAAGGGTTACCCGACTTTCAAGGCTAATCTCCCTCTATCAACAGCCTTCATTCCAACACCAACAGACCATCATTAAATCACTCTCTGTTTGTGAGTTTTTAATTTCTCCTTCAAATGTTCTCAGGTACAGTATTGAAAATACACTCTCATTTTCCTCCCCCCCACTCCGTTCAAACGGCCATCCTCTGCATACAAATACACCACAAACTTGCATACATACACATATGGAAACACACACCTATACGCGCAAGCAGATGTACCCCCCCCCCCCATACAGGCACACATCCTTAACTAGATCTGTTTGGTGAAACCTCAGATCTTTGACCACAGAAGCTCATGCCTCCACACCCACATCTCCCACCAAAGGATACTTCTACACAGATGAAATGCATTGTCCCATGGGACCATCCTACAAAAGTCTCCAGAGGGACCCTGGCTAGCCTGTCATGTTCATGCAGAAGTCCTGCCTAGAATTCCTTCTCTGGCCTTCTCTTCTCTAACATCTCCTTTTCCTACTTGCCTATTCCAAACCTGATAGCCTCTGTGAATTCTTGTACTTGACCACAACACCCTTCAGAAGCCATTTCTCTTAACCAATCTGTTCCTGGAGCTCTTCTACCTACTAGAGTATCTCCTTAGGTTCACTTATATTCTGCACTCCCCCCCATCTTTCTCTCATACACATACACATACACACACACACACACACACATTTCATGAATGCTCACATGCACACACCTGCTCTCCTATTAAACTAGAGGTTTCTTAAGGTGAACCACATCCAATGTCAGCCCCTAACAAGAAGCACATTCCTAATAAATACTTAAAAAGTGACAATCTTTGTATCTTATTCAATAAACACAGGCTATTTCTGGTTTCCACAAAGAATAATAATAAGCATGGACAACTCAAGTCCTCAGAAATCTTCAAAATTGGCAGGCTTTACTTCACTAAGCATTTAAATGGACTTTCTTTCCTACCCGCCTCCACTTCCCCTCCCAATGAGGCAGAAACTTTGCTCTCCCTTTGGGGAAGCACTGCTCCAGACTCTCAGCCCACGTGGTTTCCATGGGGATAGCGATCCCCATGGGGATAGTACCTGTCTCTGCTCCTGAGAGAGGTATGTGACTTTGGGCATGGGCAGAGGACCCAAGTCTGTCCAATGAGCCTACATCCAGAGAAGTTTCTCGAGCAAATAGGAAAGAATCTGTCCCTCAGGGAGGCTGAGCTATGGGGACGTGCCTTGGAGCTACTTCTGGACACCCTCCTACTACCTGAATGGAGTCTGCCAGGGAAGCCAAGCTGATGAAAGCAGAGCTAACAGAAGGAAGTGGTGATAACATCCCTGGAAACTCGGTCCAGCCAGACCGGAGACAAAATTCACTATCCCTTTTCTATTGAATTAAAAGTTTAAGGATTTTTTCCCATTTGCAATCAAAAGGATTTTCAATCAAATACAACAGTTTTAACTACCTCTTGATTAAACATTTTTATCAGAATTTATATAAAAGCCAAACAATAAGGGTCGAGTTTCTCATTAAAGACAAACAGGCACGAAGGAGGAGCAAGACAGATCTACTGAGTATGCTTGAGTATCCAATATTTCTAGTAAAGTTTACCTCATTTTTTTCCCAGGAAATCAACTTCCAACCAATCATACATACTTCATAAAAGTTTTCTATTCAGTCAGCATTTGGGACTTCTACCTCTTATACTAAGAAAATTTTTAAAAGAAAGGGTAAAATTGTTATTATTCTACAGTACAACAAATCCCTCGCTCGTTACAAAGTAGAGGGCAAATCGCTGCAAATTTTCACAATATGGTACTGTCACTGACATCACATCAATTTGGAATATTTAAAAAAAACTCACCTCCATCACCACGTTTAATATAGTTCTTTTTTTAAAAAAGATTTTATTTATTTGACACAGAAAGCGCACAAGCAAGGGAGCAGCAGAGGGAAAAGGAGAAGCAGGCTCCCCAGTGAGCAGGAAGCCCAATGCAGAGCTTGATCCCAGGACCCTGAGATCATGACCTGAGCCAAAGGCAGCTGCTTAACCGACTGAGCCACCCAGGCACCCCTAATACAATTCTTCTATATAAACAGTCCAGTCAGTGTGGAAAAGGCCACAGTCAACTTGCAAAATAGAAAAGGCCTACCTTAAAATGCATCTCTAAGAGAAGGAAATCGTATCATTCAAATATGTATTTAGAGAAAATCCAAATACTTCCTAGTATCAGCCAGTTTGTTTTAACTGCTGGATTACCAAGACATTCAAATTATTCTTTTATAAACGAAATAAAATCAAATTAAGATTAAAGACAGAATGTTGGTCATAAGAGAAGGGCCATTTCCCCATGTTTGATGTGCTTCATATAAGCATAGAACATATTTAAGAGAACATGGCCTCCTTGAGGAAGGGATTAAGGATACAAACCTAGGAAACAAAGAAAATAATCTACTACGAAGGGTGAAGATAAAGCCTATCAAGCTCATGCAGACCTTGAATAAAAGCCTCTGCTTATGTTTAAACAGAGTTTGGGTTTTTTTTTTTTTTTTAAGAGTTCAATCAATCCATCTTCCAAATACATTTATCTATAAGAATACTTCGCAAAAATCCTGTTCTTCCTCATCAAGCACACTCAAAACAGATGCTCCAAGATATTCATGACTTTGCTAACATCATGAAATCCAATTTGAAATTGTACCCCTTACATAAAGAAAAGACAGGAAATGTTTTCATTCATAAATGGCTGATACAGTTTAAATTGTTATTCTTATAAATTTTCCATCATCTCCACTTAACAACAGTTTAAAAATGTTTCTTCCCAAACAACTATTGAGATAGAAAAAATATACCATCATGTGTGCATGCACACATGTGCACGGGTACACACACAAATATTCCTTTTTTATACCATTATTGTAATGAGACAGCAGGATTTGCAAGTTTTCTGAGTTTCACACATTACTTCCTGACACACTGCCCCACCAGGTGGGGAGGTGAATCTGGAAACTCGGGTAGGCAGGGAGTCACCTGCATTTCTATTGCTCTACTATATACAGGAAGACTCCCATTTTGGTTCCTGGGCCTTGAGTGCTCTCTTGAACTCCAGTGCACTGGTGCAAGTGCCTACATGATGTCTCTGTGGGAATATTCCATCAAAATATCCAATGTCAGCGTTAGCTTTCCTTCAAAACTAGCTTCTCCTCTCACCTCACTGCTTCTGCTTCAGGTCCTACCATTTATCCAAGGCTCCAGTTCACTCTGAGTCACCTTGGCTCCTCTGTCTCCCTCCTAAGTTAGGGAGATGCACTACTTAATGCCCGTGCACACCCCTCCTTTCCATCCATGTTTCACATCTTAGTTCAAATTCTCTCACACCACTCCATTGGTTGTGGCATCCTCCCTGGTCCCCCCACCCCCAACCTCTTTTCGGGCTCCACCCTAATCTAGGCAAAAGCTCAGATTCTTACTCACTCCAACCAAACCGTTGGCCCACTCCAAAGTCTTCATGTGTGCTCAGTAGTAGAGCCATTGTCTTTCCAAAGGCCTTCTTTCTTGCTAATAGAGCATAAGAGTATTGATGCTCATGTGACAATGTGCCTGGCCCCCAGGGAATGACATGAGATTAGTCTAAGCTGATCATGGCAATCTTCTTGTCAATGACTGGCCTAGAGTGGTCATGTGATCCATTTCTCATAAATAAATAAAAGAGCCCAATAGAACTGTTCCCAGGAAAGCTACTCTTTATTAAGAGATATACAGAGGTTTGCTATCACTCCCACCCCCACCATGACCTTGCTTTCCATGTTCCATGCTATCATGTGAGGACATGATGTCTGGAGCTGTGGCAGCGAACTTGTGACCATGAGGAGGCTGCTGAAACTTCAGGAATGGCAGAATAAAAAGAAAAAGAGGGTCCTTGAAGACGTGATTGCCTTCAACCAAAACAACCTGAGACTGCCTACCTAAAGACTTCTTTATCAGTAAACAAAAATCCTAATGCTATCTGCCAGTGTTTGTTGGGTGTTCTGTTACCTACAGCCCAAAGCATTCTTTTTTTTATTAAGATTTTATTTACTTATTCATGAGAGACAGAGATAGAGAGAGGAAGAGGCAGAGACACAGGCAGAGGGAAGAGCAAGCTCCCTATGGGGAGCCTGATGCGGGACTTGATCCCCGGACCCAGGATCATACCCAGAGCCAAAGGCAGGCACTCAACCACTGAGCCACCCAGGCATCCCAGCCCAAAACATTCTGACAAACCCTTAGAACAAACTCTTTACCTTACCACTGGGAAGTCCTCTGTGCCATGCTACTCACAACACAACACCAGCATCACGTGGGAGCCCCAGCTTAGACCCCAGGATTCAGAATCTCTAGGGGTAAGGTCTAACAGTCTGTGTTCTAAAAAAGCTCTCTAGATGATTCTTGAGCACACTGAAGTTTGAGAAACACTGCTCTGTAATATGATAACAAATTACTTTTTTCCATTCACCTACTACCCTATATACTGTAAGGAATACTGGGGTCTGTATTTCTCCAGTGAAGGCAACCCCACTTCGCTAGGTTTGAGCATCACATCTGTCACTTGTTTAACTCTACCTCTTCTTAAAGTTTTCAAGCTCAAGGCCTCCTGGGACTTGAGAGGAACTCCAAGGGAGTATGAGAAAGTCAGAGTGGAGAGGAACATGTTGCCATGCAAGGGAACAGGCCCAGGACTGCCAGATTTATGATTATGTCTGGAAAGAAAGAGAGAGAAGAAAAGAAAGAAAGGAAAGAAAGGAAAGAAAGGAAGAAAGAAAGAAAGAAAGAAAAGAAAGAAAGAAAGAAAGAAAGAAAGAAAGAAAGAAAGAAAGGAAAGAAAGGAAGAAAGAAAGAAAGAAAAGAAAGGAAGAAAGAAAGAAAGAAAGAAAGAAAGAAAGAAAGAAAGAAAAGAAAGAAAGAAAAGAAAAGAAAGAAAAAAGAAAGAAAAGAAGAAAGAAAGAAAGAAAGAAAGAAAGAAAGAAAGAAAGAAAGAAGAAAAAGAAAAGAAAGAAAAGAAGGAAGGAAGGAAGGAGGGAGGGAGGGAGGGAGGGAGGGAGGGAAAAGGCTGAAAATCTAGATTTACATGCAAAGATTTTTAGAGAGAGACAACTAATGGAACTTTTTAAACTACTGGTACATATTAGATAAAATAAGTCCTCAAGTATTTAGCATCCCCCTGACAGCTGTGACCCAAAATAGATAGTTCTTAAAATATCTACACCTTACTTTAAATGTTGTGGCCACATACATTCATTGACTTTATCTTAAAAGCCTAAAATTAATTTTCTATGGCTTATTATGTATTAGCCTCTAGTGGACACAGGGTATTCATCAATATTTATTCCCTGTTTGCAAAATGGGTGGCAAATAGTCAGTTTATGAACCTTCAAGTTAGTGTTGGAAGGACTATTTTATCCATTAGTTGGTGAAGACTAGACACTTATAAGTATGAGCTTCTCAGGGGCCTATGAAAATGTTTAAAACGTGAGAGAAAAAGTTAATTGGCCACACCACACACACACACACACACACACACACACACACACTACAAAATTAAAACTAACAGATGCCTACAAAATGTAAATATAAGTCAACTAATGAGCATCAGCTCCAACAGGGTATATTACTAGTATGTCATAGCACAGTAAATGCAGGATGTGGATACAGCCATTTTAACGTCTGATATGATGTGGAGGGGAACCACATCAACAGTGCTTGGGACCTGCTGAGGTCCTGAAAAGGCCCTGATTCTCAACCTGGAACCAATGACTCTGTTGTTAGTCTTGTCTACTTTAGAGCAATCACCAATCTCCTTACCTATTTCTACTGCCCCTCAAGGTTGCTTACTCCAAAGGAGGATCCTCAGCCTAAAAACAAAGTTTTCAACCATGGCCGCACATTGGAATCACCTAGGGAGCTTTAAAAACACTGCCACCTGGTTTCCATCCTGGAAGACTCTTACTGAACTAGTCTGGGGTAATGCTGTGAGCCTGAGAATCCTCCATCGCCACTCCTACCATAGCTAGAGTCTAGCCATTTTAGAAACATTTTAGAAACATTCAGGAAAACAGTCTCTGGAATAGCAATCTCCCAGTTACACCATCTTGTTAACTAGATTTTCTTTCTACTGTCAAGTCTTTGAACAAAGGAAGATCCTGGTACCATCAAGTGTTCTGATTATCTAGAACAGAGGTCAGCAAACTGTTTCTGTAAAAGGACAAATACTAAATGTTTCAGGCTCTGCAAGCTATGCAGTCTCTGTCACAACTATTCAACTCTGACACTGTGGCCACGGATGATATATAAACAAATGAGTGGGGCTGCGTTCTGATAAAACTTTATTTATGAACACAAATGTGAGTGTTGTGTAATTTTCACAGTGATGAAATGTCATTTCTTTTGATTTTCTGCCATTTAAAAATGTAAAAACCATTCTTCACTCTAAACTAAACAGGAACACTGGCACCGGGCCAGTGGGACCCGTGAGCCACAGTTTGCCAACCCCTGACCTAGAACTATTCCACTGCAGACCTAAAATTAATGAATGACGGAATTCAAATTATTCAATGAGAACTACATCAAAAGTGGTCAGATTTACATCCTTCACTCATTCAACTAAATTGTCCATGTAGTTGGGACATGGAGTGTGGAACTGTCCACATAGTTGAACATAAACCATAAATGACCTATTAAAACATGACTTTCCAAACCTCATCTGCATAGGAGTTTGCAAAAACTGTAAAGAAGCAGTGCACAAGCATGTTTTAAGGGTCCCACATAAGGATTTCAATAATATGTTAATTTGCTGCCAACATTTAAAATTCAGGATATTTCACATAAAAACTCAGATTATCATTCTCTTGGAAAAATAACTGCAAAATGTGGATACTGGGCCCGAACGTTGGCATGGCAACAATCTGCAAGTGCTGAACAAGGCTACCTCTTTAAATGGGCCATGTTCTCCACTTGACCACAAATCCTATCTTCGGATAGGTTAACTGGATGTCCCTAGAGGCATTTTGCTTTTATGACCCCTTCTCTATGGGCCTTAGAAAAACCTTACATCTCTTACATCTCTTTCACAACATGGCTTCAATATCTCATTGGAAGACCTCATATGAAAATCTCTCCATCTGCTCTCAAAATTCAACACCTCCAGACACCAAGGCCCTAGATATGAAATCATTGGTTTTCACGCCAGAGCAAGGTATCAACTTAAGAAGAGTTTCAGTCAAATCCCCCTCTCAGTGTGTTCTCAATGCGAACCATGGTCTCCAATAAGATAGACAAATGACAAATGACCCTTCAGGTCTTCTCATCTTCAAGCCAACCAAGGTAGAGAGGCCAACCCTAAGGAGGTAGGGTTAGGGTAAAAGCACTCACATCAGAACATCTTAATTAAGCAGAGTGATCAATAACACATATAGTATTTAGAAAGCAAGCTTTGGGACTGATGGAGCAAAACCAACAAAAAGACTATTCTGCATAGGATAAGAAGTCAATTGCCAGATTTTGAAAAAAAAAAAAAAAAAAAAAAACAACCTAAGAATATGCAGGAAAAGCTAGTAACTAGAGTTTGGTCATTAGTAACCCACACTGTGTGATTTCACCTGGCTCACACCCGCCTTCAACACAATAGTTTATTTTGGGGTGGCCGACTTCTGACAACTACATGCTTATTGATACGATGCATATTATCTTCTTACAGGTGAAAGGACCCCGGGAAAGAAAAATTTCCAGGTATATACAGAGTGGGTCCCTAATGCACTTGAGCAACATAAGCCCAATCCCCCTTTTTTAAATATAGGTGTTAGTTTGTTAGCCACATCAGAAAAAGAAATGTTCAAACAGTAGATTTTCCACTTGAAATTAAAATGGAAATTAGCCCTTAGAAAGCAGAGATGACTGTAAGTTTATACATCAGTGGCTGGTTCATGAATTATTAACTGATTTTAATGATCCTGGCTATATTTTATTTGAAGTTATTCTCCTACTTTCAACGACTTTTGAACCCTCAAAACTCTTTCATCCATTCTCCATAGACAGTACACTTTCTGCACGCTGACATTTAAAAAGGATCCATATACTCACAGAATATAAAGATAATACATACATATAATTTATACAAAGGACTCTGGTCGTTTGTTAAAGACAGAAATGAATGAAACCCTATTATTCACGGTTTGTAAATAAATTTAAAGATAAGCACTAACTTTTCACTTGTTAAGCCTGGAGCAGAGGGTTCTGTATTTCTTCTTCGAAAGTTTCCCAGATGGTCATTAAAACAAGAAAGGGCAGAAACATACTTGCTTTGAAACCCATCATTTCCAGAATGATAATACATGTCATCGAAAGTTAAGACTTCAGAGATTAATAATTACAGGTATTTCCAAACAAAATAGATGCATGTCCTGGTATGCTAGTTTTTACATTTTCTATACAGATCTGCATTGAATAGTACCACTTCAGACACACAAGTTAGCTGTGAAACAAAATGCTATAAACCGTTAATTAGCACTTGCTGCTTTATACCCATAAAGTTAATACTTCCTCTTCTACTACTTTCTCCCTATAAAGAAAAATTACCGGGAATAAAATTGGGTTTTTCACTGCTGAAATTAAGAGTAGGAAGATAAAGTATTGGGACTTGAATGAAAGATTATTGTATTTTTACCTGCAAGGAATTAAATGCAAACACCCCTTAGACTAAGTACAATTTAATTTCTACCAATATTAAGTGCTGTGCCTGACTTTTGTAAATCTGGTGTACACGCAGCACGTACGACCACCAGACTGCTGAATTACTAAGAAACCAGATTATTTCAGGCAAAAAGCTACATCAAGAAAATATGACAGTAAACCAACTTGCATCCTCACTCCTGAAGTTGAACAAGCATCTCAATAAACAACGGCAGGTTTCGAGCTTTCTATACCCTCCTGAAGGAAATGTTCTGACTTTAAATGGACTCAAAATAGCTTTTCTCAAAAAAATAAATAAATAAATAAATAAATAAATAAATAAATAAATAAATAAATAAAAAGAGACACACACAAAACACCCACAATTTCCTCTGGTCCCTTGAAGTACCCTTGGGATCTCAGCGAACAGAGAGATTTGCCATGCACTGCAGTGACTGGATTAGTACAAAAGGTTTCTATTTTGGTGTCATTCGAGTGTTGCTGATCTTAAATCAGGGAAAGAAGTAGTTACATTAAGCAAGGTAATGGCTTCCAAAAATAAGAGCATGCCCGGTTCTCCAAGGCTTGCATACACAGGCCAAGTTGTAAGGAGATAAATAATACCCCACTGGAACAATTAGGTGGATTCTCAGAAACACGACATACTTAATTAGGCTGCCTAAGTCCCTAACTGAGCATACAAGGGGGACTTTTTAACGCATTTAATAACCTGAGTAAATCCAAAATCAGAGGACAGAAACGAAAACCTTCACCCAGGCCCCTGCCATAGGCCTTTTCTTGCTTCTCTTTCAACGCTTAACCTACCACTCTGGGAATTTTGAGAGAATGAACTCCCTCCTCCCGGCCCCCGCCCCCCAGCACCACCAAAGGGTTAAATCACCCTGAATAATGTCCCTCCGTTGTATACTTGGTGTGTGTGGGGGGGTGGGGAGGCCCGCGGTGCCAGGCGCGGGGCTGGGGGACGGGGACACAGGGGTGAGGCACAGAGACCCCAATGGTCTTTCACAAACTTCACCACTGGAGTTGGGAACGGAGTATAAACAAATAGAAAGGAACACGAGCCTCCATCAGCCACGGGGCACAGCAAACTGTTCCTCACTCTCTAGATACAATTCCTCCTCTTCCTGTTATTTATTCATTAGTTTTGTATAGCACCTTTCTTTCAGCGGCTCCTTATTTCCTCCTCTGTTATCCAAGCAATCATAAACAAACTACGATTTGAAAGAAAAGGGGGGGGGAGGAGGGAGGAGCAGGGGGGAAGGAGAAAGAAAAACCACATTCAAAAGGCACAGGCCATCCAGAGCACAGCTCTTTCTCTGAACATCGCCCTCGGGGTGATGTTTCCTCCAAAGCCTGGCCGCGGGGGCTTCAGGAAGGACCGGGAAGGGGAGTCCGCGCCGCCCCGGCCGCAGGGCTGCGCCTCCCGCACCGACTCGCCGGGTCCGAGCTGCGCCCGCTGCCCTGGCGAGACCCACCTTCGCCCACCTGAGACGCGCGGTCCTCGAAGTTGGCGCGGGGGCTGGGGGCGGGGCGGACCGGGTGGAGGTGGGGTGACCCCGCGCGTGGTGTGGACGTCTCCAAACCCGATCTCCCCGAAATGCAAAACTTACCCCTCCCCAAAAAATGAAAGATGAGAAGCCGCTCGCGCTAACCAGGGAGGGGCCGGCACCTCCGTCCCGCGGTCCGAAGCGCCCGAGCCAGAGGGCAGCAGAGGCCACCTGCGGGGGTCCCAACACTTCGCCCCCCCCCGCCCCCCGCCCAATCCAGGGCACGCTCAAAAGTTTGTTCCTTTCCTCCCCCGAGCGGCCCCGGGTCCAGCTCTCGAGTGCGCGGGGAAGGTAAGAGGGGCGGGGAGGGGGGAGGGGGCGGCGAGGTCGTCGGACCACGAGATCGGGGACTCCTGCGTCGCACCCCCCTCCCCAACTCAGGGGCGCTGGGACCGTGTTTACTAATAACAACAACAAAGAATCACAAGCGTGTCCCCTCCTTCGGTCCTTGGGCTGCTCTTCGCTTCTTTGGGGCAGCAAAGGGGAGTCGGCGGGGCTGGCGGTGGGGGCGCGCGGGGAGGGAGCGCCGAGCGCCGGCAGAGGGACAAAAAGGGGGGGGGGGGGGAAGGGGGCAGAAAGAGTGGAGTGGGAGAGTTGGACAGGGACGAGGGCGCAGAGGCAAAGGAGCGGAGCGGGAGAGAAAAGTGCAGCGGGCGGGGGCTGGAGAGCGGGGCGCGCCCGCGCCCGGGATGGGGAGGTGGCCCCCGCCCCCGCCCCCCGGCCCCCCGGCCCCCCGGCCCCCCGGCTCCCCGGCCCCGGCCCGGTCGGTCACCTTGCTGTAGCCGTAGTACCCCAGGCACTGCGCGAAGTCCAGGCCGCCGGGGTCCCCGGCCGCCGCGGGGTAGAACCTCACATCCATGCCGGAGCCGGGCCCGGGGCCGGGGGGCCGGGGGGCCGGGGCTGGGGCTCGCCGGGGCCGCTGCCCGCCTCCTCGCAGCCGCTAGATCCACCGTCGGGGGCGCCCGGCCGGGGCTGCCCGCGGGCGGCGCGTGAGGGGCTTGCGGCCGGAGGGGCGCCGCGACCCGAGCCCGGGGAGCCCGGGGAGCCCGGGGAGCCCGGGAGCCGCGGCCGCCGCACACAAAGGCGCGGCCACGCGAGCCGCGGGAGAGCGGGAGGCGGCCCGGGGGACGCGCCCCGCCGGGGCACCGAGGCAGCGCTGCGCGCGGGCCGTGCGCCCGGGGCGCGGGGCGCGGCGCGGGGGCCCGGGCGGCGCGGCGAGTTCAGGTGCGCGGGGCGAGGCTGGGACGGCGGCGGCGGCGGCTGGCCCCGCTCCTCCTCCTCCTCCCGGGCGGACTGAGCAGAGGAGCGGCGGAGACAAGGGGCCCGGCCCCTCCCCTCCTTCCCCCCTCCTGCTCCGCCGCCGGTCCCCTCCCCGCGCCGCCGCCGCTCCGCCCCTCCCACCGCGGGCAGCTGGCGCGCCGCCCGCCCCGCCGGTGCGCTCCCCGGCCCGGCCCGCCCCCGGGCGCGCCGACCCCGCCCCGGCCCGCCCCGGCCCGCCCCGCCCCGCCGCGGCCCCTGCCCCGCGCCCCGCGCCCCGCGCCCCGCGCCCCGCGCAGCCCGGCAGCGCCCGTCGCGCGCGCCGCGGCTCCCCCTCCCGGGCCCCTCTGCTCCCCACCTCGCCCCCCTCCCTCCCTCCCGGTCCTCTTTGTCCCCGATGCCTCGGAGCGCTCCTCGCTCCCTTCCAAGCCTCGGCCGCCGGCCCGGTGCCCGGTGTGGCCCTCCCAGCCCCCCTGCCGCGCCCCGCGGCGCCCGGCCCCCGGCTCCCGTCGCGGCGTCCCCTCGCCGTCCGCTCCCTTGCCGCCCCTCGCCCCGTTTGTCCCTCGTGGGGCCGGCCCCCGGCCCGCCTGCCCTCCGCCGCCCTCCCGCGCGAATGGCCCCTGCTCGGCGGCACCTCCCCGGCAGCCAGCCCGCGGGAGGGCCTCCCGGGGGCCGGGGCCGGGCCCCCAGGTACACCTGTGGTGTTCTCCAGGAGGGGTGTTGGGGCCTGACCTTTCACAGGTAGGCAGACTCGAGGCTTCCCGGGTTAAGCCTCGTGTCGGTTCTCTTCGTGTTTCCTTTGCTCTTGTTTGTATTCGGAAGGCATTTGAGTAACTGGATCTAGGCGGATCATTCACTGCTCTCGGAGAGAAAATGTCCCCATTTTCCTAAAAGGTTCTGGGTGATTAACTTCCTCAAACTGCACTCACCCACCTCCTCTTTATTTCTTTCTCTTTCTTTAAGCTACATCTCGTGTGTGTGTGTGTGTGTGTGTGTGTGTGTGTGTCTCCCTCCCCCTCCTTCCCTCCACCCCCCCCCCCTTTATTGCTTTGGGTTAATTTGAGAGTTTGGCCCTCAGCCTTGGCGAAGGGAAGTGACTTTATTGCCAGACGAGAACGTTAGGGAGAGGCGGTGAGAGTTAGCCCCCCTCCCCAATTTGGTGATCTGGAAGCTGCTTTAACCGGAAGGGAGAAATTCTCCAATATCTTAGCGGACACTCACGAACACTTTCGTCTCCCGAGCACACTTTGCTGGCCCGCGGCCTGAACTTTTTCAGACAAGCACCGAATGGGTTGCTTTTCACTTCTTCTGTTCTCCAAAGTAGGCTCTCCAGCGTGGTGACACCTGCGTATGTACCTTCACCCAAGATTACGTTTCTGGAACCAAGCAGGAAAAATAAACGTCAATTAGGTGAATGTGTGTGTATTTGCTCTTCTCTTAGCCGAAACGTGTGTTTGGATACCGCCGGAGAGAGCGGTGTGTATTCAGGGAAGGAACAACTGTTCACATTGTCCCTGGGTTGACTCCAATCCCCCCTCCCGAAAAAGCTTAGGTCCTCTCTTCCCGGTCTCCATTTAACGTTGACAACCCAGCGGCGCTCCCTAATGGCCCAGCGGGTTGCACAAATTGGCAGCGAGCTGAGATATTATCAGGACAACACCCCATTGAGCAGGTTCTTGAAACGCAGAAGTGGAGGCCCTTTCTCTGGGCCACTGGGCGCCTGTGGCCTTTCCACCAATCAGAGCTGGAGGTTGCAGTGGCCACCTGTTGTCTCGCAAGAGAACATCTTTTAAGTTTCACTATTAGTATTTAACAATGGCATATATAGTGCAGCATCTGGCCGCAGGAGAGGGGCAGCCTGCTGATCCGAGGTACCAAAAAAGAAATTATATATTTTTCCCAGATAGTTGTTAACAGGAGCCCAAAAGGCTGGGAAGCAGAGTTTTTCATCGCACGTGTACATTGCCCACCTTGTGCTTGTGCTTGTTCTGTTGTGCATCTGGAGCAATCTGAGCTTGATTACACAGGATGAAGGGAAGTATAATCAAAGTTACGGAGAGGCTCAACCTGACGCTGTAATCAGAACTCGAGGATCAAGAATACAAATATTCACCGTGGAAACCCCACTAGCTGCGAGAATGGGAATTGCATGCGGGCTCATGTGTTGCATGGAGCCCTGAGCCTTTCCAGTAGACACTGGAGACTGAAGTGACAACCTTGTCCCAGGAGGCTCCCAGGAGTTAGGAATGCTGGGTCACATCCAGTACCACCTCTTGGCCCTTGTTTTGAAAATCCCTCTCCCTGTTATGATGCAAATACCTTTGGGAAGGGATATTTGGGAAGGGACTGATATTCATCAGTCACTATTTTATTATGATGATGATTTAGGAGGCAAGGTAAGTGATTTCTGAGTGTAGACCGTGATTAAAGAGAGGAGAGGAAAAAGAAACTGAGGGGGTCTGAAGATCTGTATGTTAAAGCATTTAGAATGAAATAAAAATTTGCTGGAACAGAAACAGGTCATTCTGGAAGGCTGCTGACCTCAGGGCTTTGCCCACAGTCTCCAGGCACTCAGCAGCTACTTGTTCGCTGTGCCAGACACTGTTTTAAGGCACGCATGAATGAGAAAGAGGGTCCCCAAAGGACACGGGTGGAAATCCTCCAAACCCGCTGTGGTTTGGACCCGTCACAGTCCTTCACACACACACATCTGTGGACACACATGTACTCATGCCCTGTTCCATCCACTCACCTGTCCTGACACAGCTACCGGCGCTATGGAGAGAAGCAATCTGATAAACAAATTCACATAGAGTAGGAGGGATGCCTGGCTCTGCACCTTCATGGTATTTGTAAAAGAAAGCTCAGTGCTGAACATGCTTGCTCAAGAGCCCGAGCTGGATCGTGGCTGTATCCCAAGAACCTTGCACCGTGCTTGGTACTCAGGGGGGTTGCAATAAATTAATATCCATTTAAGCAAGAACAACGAGAAGAAAGAAAGGCAAGGAGAGAGAGGGGGAGAAGCGGAAAGAGGGGGAGGGCAAACAGATGTTTTAATAGTGGAAAAGCATTCCCAAGGGAATCCGTCAAGGTAAGACTTGAGAAGAGTGAACCCAAGACCTCTCATGTGGATATATAGGAACAATCTACCTGAGGTGGGGTGGGGATGGGGGCTCTTTTGCACTCTGCTGCTTTAGATCTCTTGTATACAACAAAACCAGAATTCTGTGTTTTTTCTTTTAGAGCTGATCTGATCCACCTCCCTGTTGCATTCAGAATACTGCCTAATTTTAAGGGTTCTGGTGGATCTGAAGCCCATC
The DNA here is from genome assembly GCF_048164855.1 of Canis lupus baileyi. Classification (NCBI taxonomy): domain Eukaryota; kingdom Metazoa; phylum Chordata; class Mammalia; order Carnivora; family Canidae; genus Canis; species Canis lupus. The sequence continues at coordinate 63,672,874 of NC_132842.1, read as the reverse complement.
CATTAAAAACTTGAGAATGATGCCTTTTAAAACATTAATGCAATTGTAGCTGCCATGCTATTTGTCATCTTAAGGGTGTCACCTTTTTCAGGCTGTCAGCATTTGTTTCTGAAATGCCACAGACAAAGGTTTCCTTTGTACTAGGTTAGCCTTGAGTTTGAAGAAACTTCTCCAAGAACATATCTTAAACATGCTTTGATTTTATGCTGAACAGTGCTAACAGTTACTGATGTAGAAGGACAGCACTAGAGTCAGTTATACAGAAAATACAACTTCTGAGCATAAGAAAAATCCCGTAAGGTTTTTGTATGATTTGAGTCAAAATGATCAGTCTTATTAGCTTGATGTTTCCAATTGAACAGTACGTATGATCCAAGAATCTCAAAAAAAAAAAAAAAAAAAAAAAAGCTTTAAGAGGTTCAGTGAAAATAAATCGTTTTTATGAAAGCAGAGAAACCATGACGGGAAAACTATCTTACATCTTGACAGAATCCAAAAGCTGTATTTCTCTATTCTGTCTCCAAATTAAGCAAAAAAGTTCCCGTGAGGACTGCACTAAACCTGCCGAATTTTATACCCAAAGATCTTCCTGAGACCCTAGCTTTTAGGGAATCTGTGAGCGGTGATTTAACCTCTCTGTGAAGTGCTTGCCCAGATGAGATGAGACTACTATTAAACATTATATACAGTTTAATTTTCCAGAGTTTTTGGTCATGAAAAGTCATATCCAAATATTATGATCCTTGTTTGCAGTATGTAATGTAGCCAAATTAACAGCAGCTCCAAATGGAAATTAACAAGGCCAGAGCGAGTTGAATTTCTTCTCCTCCGATTCCCATAGTAACAGCTAATGTATTATATTGGTAAAACATTTTATATTCGGTTTTACGTCTGAATTTGGCTTCATGTCATAAAGCATAGCATTTCTATCCAACATGGATTCTTTGTATCTGTATAACTCATCTCCATGAAATTTAGAGTTCCATGTCAGAGATTCACCACTTCACATTCACAGTCTAAATCACATGCAGATAAAATCAAGTCGAGATCTAGCAAGGCTCTCGCGACAGCGCATGTACACACACAGTATAGAGGAAGCATTCCGACCCTGGGCCCTCAATACAAATCCCCTGTGCAGACGCTAAAACTAATCACCAGGGGAGAGTTCCACATAGGAATGTAGTGTGAAAAAAATCCCCAAGCATCATCATTGTTAGCTTCAATTTTCAGTGAATCCAAACTTTTCAGGTCTGGAAATATGAGCCATCTTGATATTTTTACTTAAGTCAAAAAATACGGAAACATGAGCAAATTGGGGGAAAAAATAAGCTCACTTTTCACACATGTTTACGTGTATGTATGTGTATATATATGCATACATATATGTATACACACATATATGTGTGTGCATGAGATATATACGTTTGTGTGCATGAGATTGCTTCTTACATTACTGCAACCAACTTTGGCCCTATTGGTCTCTGTGCTACCAGGCACAAGAACCACTCTAGAAAACCAATCATTTTCCCAGTTGACCATTACTTTTACTAAGAATAGATACACCCATAGGTTCTGACAGATATATAGTAATTATGGAACAGTAACCCCCCCAAACCCCTAGTAGCAAAAAAGTACTGAGCCGAGAATTCATTCCCAGAAATATAAAATGCAGCAACTATTTGCTTGTGACCTAAGTAGCTCTTCAATAAAGCTATTTTAAAAACCAATACACTCGACACAATCAGGAGGTGTGCAATTTTCAGTGTGTTTACACTCTGCCTTAAAAAAAATATCCTGTATTCACAGAAATCCTAAACTGTTGTCCTGCCTGTTTTCTGAAATATATTCTATTTCTTTTAAAGTGAAAGAATGACCTCTTTTGCAGGAACAATTTTCAGAGACAGCGTGTTTATCAAATGGTTTCTCTGCTTTCATAAAAACAATTTATTTTCACTGAACCCTTCAAGATAAGCATCAAAGCCAGGAAGAATGTACAATGAAGTTTATAATTACACTCCAGAAACAAATACAGGGTAGTTTTTATTTTGCTCAAGTGAAAAGACTTTTTTTCTCCCCCAAAGAGACAAAAGTAGTGATGGGGGAGGAGGTTTATACAGGAGTAAAATTCAGGAAGCTCAGAGGTTTTCCAGCAGGAGGGGACCTGCAGTGTTGCCCACAAAGACCACCGCCAAACAATGAAAGCTAAGGGCCAGGACTCTCTTAGCAGTTGGTGGGGGTCAGTCCATGTTTCATTCTTCACCAAGAGGCAGCTAAAAGAGCATTAAGGAAAGAAAATCAGTAAGCAGATATTAATTAAGCCCTTCCACGACAGATCTGTATACCATTGCTCATATGTATCTCTCCTAGTTGGAGCTCCTAATGACATCCTTTCTTTGTTAGGCACCCATGTTTGTAGGTGTAATTTATATGGCGTATTATTATTAATAACCGCGGAAAAATAAAATTTGTCAAAATAACCAAGAAAAGAATGGAGTCAAATAAAGATTCTGTTTCTTGGGTGCCTAGGTGGCTCAGTCCGTTAGGCATCTGCCTTCGGCTTGGGTCGTGATCCTGGGGTCCTGGGACGGAGTCCCACATGGGGCTCCTTGCTCAGCGGGGAGTCTGCTTCTCCCTCTCCTGCATCCCCTGCTTGTGTGCTGTCAAATAAATAAAATCTTCAAAAAAAAGGAAAAAGCTTCTGTTTCTTAAGAAATGGGAAACAATTGCATTTGATCACAGAACAGCCAAGGACTAGCAGCAAAATAATCTCCCCTAATTTACATAGATCTGTGCGTGCCAAACAGATGAGTGTTTGCTTTTCGAGTAATAGTGCAGGTGCGTATCCTGCAGTGACGAAATCTCTAACTCATCAAACTGTTTCGCCAGAGTGGGACAGGCCCTCTTTTCTGGAACAGTTTCAAGCTTTCTCCCCAGCATTCCAGCCACCTGTTTATGGAGTTCATCCTCGGGAGTACATGCATGCAATTAGAAACAAGAAAATGAAAATAAATGACCTTGTTTGTTATTTATAACAAAGAAACTCAGCGAAATTAATGCTGTGGAGCTTGACCTCTTGACCCGGGAGAAAAAGCCACCTCATGGCTTTGTGAAGGATGAATAATACTCCAGCAGCTCCCTTTTGTCCAGCCGGCCTGACTTTTGGCTGGTCATTAAAGCCGTATATCCAAAATATTAAAATGTGTTACGAGTTAGATTAGAGGATTTGCGCTCCTCAAAAAAAGCGTGTTTACAGAAGTGAGCCAAAGAGCTTGTCTTTGTAAGGTTAGCAGGTAAAATCACTTAGTTTTATCTACTCAGCGTGTCCTGTGTCAACAACATGTTGAAGAAAAGGAAAATATTAAAAAGTGTGAACTAGAGCTTTGGGAATCAAGGAATTCTTAAATATGTAATAGGACTCAAGTGGAGAGGTGGTCTTGGCAAGTGGCGCAGGGAAAACCTCACGCTTCCTTGTTGTGGAGGCTACTGGCGGGGAAGGAGGTGCACCTTCCTCTGGTTACATAAATGCAGTGTTGGATGGTGCCCCCCAGAGTTGTGCACTGGAGTAGCGCTGCCATGCCCACCCCCAGTCACCTCGCCCCCCCCCAATGCCCACTCACCTGAACCCACGCAGTCTGGAAACCCAGGCAGGACAGAGAGATCACAATGGTGAAAGACTCTTCAGAACCAGCACCTACCTGACTGAAAGATCTTCAGGTAGGATCACTGGTCACACCTGATACCCTCACAACCTGTGTGGCTGGTCCTAAGGCTGGCCTCTGCTACCACCTACTGCCTTCTTTCTCCCCTTTTGGATCCCTCCTTCATTCACCTACAATGCATTCCACAAGTGTTCTGGATTCTTCTAGTCCTTACATGAAAATCTAAATCTGATTGATTTTTCCTCCTCAAGTTATTTATTTACTGTCCTGTCTGTCTGGTGCTACTATGTCTTTAACTGTTTTATTTTATTTTATTTATTTTAACTTTTAAAAAGGTTTTATTTATTCATGAGAAACACAGAGAGAGAGAGGCAAAGAGACAGGCAGAGGGAGAAGCAGGCTCCCTCAAGGAGCCCAATGTGGGACTTGATCCCAGACCCCAGGATCATGCCCTGAGACACTCAACCACTAAGCCACCCAGGTGGCTGTTAACTGTTTTATTTTTCCCCAGGAATAAGTAAGGGTTTTCTCGGGAAGAACTCTCTACCATTCCTAGAAAATATCTTTTTCACTGTCAAATGAAGCCAATTTCATGAGGTATGCAGACACTATTATGGACCATCCCTCCTCACCTTTTCTTTTCCTTCTAATGCCCTGGGGTCCTTCATCATGTGCCTGTCCCCACCTTTCACTGGGGATGCTGCAGCCATAAATCTGGAGGGATTGCTACAAAGCCTTGTTGGTCACTCCACATACTCACACAACAACAAAACTATAGCCATGAAAGGTCCAACCTTGTAGCTAACACCCGTGGGACTGGCCAATTCTCAGGCCCAGAGAAAGAAGTTTTTGCATTTAATTGGTCTAAAAAGTGGCACCTGGGTGGCTCAGTGGTTGAACACCTACCTTTGGTGCAGGTCATGATCCTGGGGTCCTGGGATCAAGTCCTACATCGGGCTTTCCGCAGGGAGTCTGCTTTTCCCTCTGCCTATGTCTCTGCCTCTCTGCTGTGTCTCTCATGAAAAAATAAATAAAATCTTTAAAATAATAATAATTGGTTTTAAAGAAACCCATTCCGCAACTCAAAGCTACAAGCCAGTTATTCTTTCACTGAAAGACTAGGCTCCCACAATCTAGAAGCACCACCAGATGAGTTCCCACTATATGCTTGAAGTACCAGGTGTTATAGCTGATTTCAGGGGGGAGGCACAGGGTAGCCTGTGATTATTCCATCTTACCCAAAACTAAAACTCATGTCACTTAACTATTCAACAAATTCTCTCTCTGCTTTTGTAAGTATGTGGTGCTCAGGTTCTAGAAATTGGGGGGTGAGGAGCATGATCACTGTCCACCCTGAAGATTTTAAGACACAGGGGAAGTATTATAATAATGAAATTTTCTCATCAGTGTCATGGGAAGAGCATCCCCTCCCTGATAGAGTCAGCAGGTATTTATTTATAAACATTTATTTACAAGTATTATGGATAACATGTTGCTTAGAGAAGAGAGAGATCATTTATGACTAGGAAGATCAGGAGAAGCTGCCTGGAGAGGACAGTTGAAAGTAGAAAGCATTTAGGGGAGGCAAGAGAGATGGAAAGTGGCTAGGGGGAGAGAGGTTTCGAACAGTTACTAAAGAGAAGAGGTCATTTGTGTGGTAGGGACAAGAGGTTCTATCGGCCATTTCTTGGATAGTTTATGCTACAGTCACAAACAACTCCAAATACCTTAGTGGGTTTGCCACCACAAAGGGCTGTTGCTCATCCACCTTTCTGTCTACCAGCAACCAGCTGCCACTGTGCTCCACACTTACACCCCAGGATTGAAGTCATCTTGTGACAGAGGAAGAAGAGAGAGTGGAAGCATACTATGGCGTCCCGAGCTCCTGCTCACATCCCTTCCACTCACTTCACTGGTCAGAGCCAGTCAGATGGCCAAGCCTTATCCCAAGGGGGCAGAAGGGATGATCATCCTGGAGGGAATGGCCTGTATTGTGCAATAATGCAGTCAGTGACACAGGGAGAGTTTGTTGTTGCTGTTGTTGCTGCTGCTGTTGCCGTTGTTGTTTTAGCCACTTAGCAAAAGTCTCAGACAAATAGTAAAATTGTTTAGCTGAGCAGTGAGTGAGTGTTGAAGAGGTTGGTGAGAGAAGATGCCAAGAAGTTGTGGGGGGAAGTGAGGGCCAGAGAAGAGAAGTGCTGTGGAGTTTCCAAGGCCGGGCAGCTGAGTTAGATTTGATGTGGGTCGCTACATGAAGAATGACACGGAAAGCATGGCTGGCTGCTCTGATCTCCAGTTTGCTTTAACTCATCTACAGCAGATGCATTAACATTTTATTAGTTTATATCCTGTGCCAGCTGTGATGTTTGCATAGGTGTATGTATATACTATATGTATATATGCATATGCATAGTATATGTGTACATATATATATACATATAGTATTTTAATCCTCATGACATCTCTGTGAGATAGATCGTATTCTCTTTTAGTTGAAGAAGTGGGCTCACAGAGGTTAAATGACTTGCTTAAGGACACAAAAGTGGCACACAGGAGCTGGGATGCAAATTGAGGTCTCTTCTTTCGCTTCATCACTGCAGGGCAAAGAAATAAAAGTGTCACCTTGCTTTAGTACTGGCTCGTTATCCCTTATGTCTCCCTATACCCACTGTCTGAAAGCGAGGTTAATATGATACTTTTTTCTCCTCAAGCAGAAGTTGTCATTAACATGATGTTTCTATAACCCCTCCTTGCATAGTACAACGTCATAAGTGAATAAAGAAACAAGGCTTTACCTGAGGTCTTTATTATAAAATCCTGCGGCAGAGACAGTTGCTGTTTACCAAATGTTCCTGTGCTGCCACCCACCCCCATCACATATTTCCCAACGAGTCTTGCCATTAGGTAACCAGGCCTGGCCAATGGACTCTGAGCAGACACGTGTCTCTTCCAGGCTGGGACAACTAATTGCTGGTATGCATCCTCTGTATTCCCCATGCACCTCTCTTGCCCTACTGTGGTGCCCCTTGGCATTCCAGATACCATAGGTAGAAGATGGAGGAGGGCCAACCAAGCCTGAGAATTTACATGAGCAAAGACATATCGCTATGGTGTTGAGCCATGAGATGTCAGTGTTTACTAGTTACTGCAGACTAGGCCACCCGGATCTACACAGATCCCCCTGACTTTAAATGACACAGGGAAAGACACCATGTATATCTGTCCTGCTCATTCTCTGACCGTGTTGCTGAATTCAGGGCCTGCCACGTGGCATATGCTCAGGGGACATTGGTGGAAGGAAAGTGAATGAATTCCAAACGGAGTCTGGTCTCTGAAAGCTATTTAGTTAAGCCACCTATGAATTATTTTTGGAAATGAGTAGTCGATCAGTCTTCCGGAAATATCTTGGCATCATATCCGATTAAGACGTTACTATGTATTTTTCAGTTTCAAATGCCTCCCCCTAACATCCAAGGTCCTCATAATCTGACCAGGATTCCTATGATGTTACCACCTTGTATCTCTAATTTAAGCCATGTGACATGTGACCTCCAGTCGTTTGAGTGATAGTAAAGAAAATATCTGTATTTCAGCCACACGTGTGTCAAAATTTTCCATGATGATTTCATGCATACAATTGCTGTCTAGAGAATCTTAGTAAAAATTTCTGGGAAGACACTGTTGGTTACCTTCTCCAAATTCATTCTCCTTCTTTTTGTGTAACCCTATCTCTGATTTATGTAGATCGCATCCTCTCATGTGGCCATATTCACTCAGGGTAGATGCTATCATGACAGGCCCATTTTCATTGGCTATGACATGTTTTTGGTCCACAAGGCATAAACAAGGGTGCAGGAGTGCTTTTATGAAGGGTTTCCTTGCTCTTAAAAACAAACACTCAAAAAGACATCATAATTTCTTCTTCCGGACAATATCATGTCTGCCAATGTTGCACCCATCTTGTCAACATGAAGGGATCTAGCCTGAGGTCAGAGCTGACACACGAGGAGAGAATGGTGAGGCAGAAACATGCAAAGAACATAGATCCTTGACAGTGTCATGAGTCTCTGAATTAACCAACCCTGGAGCTTTTTCCTCTTGATTTCTAGTTATGTGAAATAACACGTGATTATCCTTGAATCCAATTAAGTCTAAGTTTTCTGTTTATACAATTAAAAGCACTGAAACTCACTTGAACTTGCTGTATTTGTTTGCCAGGGCTGCCATGCAATAAATATATCACAGACAGGAGGCTTAAACCCCAGAGATGTATTTTCACACAGTTCTGCAAGGTGGAACCCCCAGGTCAGCATCCTGGCAGGTCTTGGTTTCTCTCCAGACGACCCTCTTGCTCTCTCTCCTGTGGTTGCCCCTCTGGCCTCATGCATCCTTGGGTTACTCTCTCCTGTCCTAATATCTTTTTGTAAGGACACCAGCCCTATTGGATTAGGGCCCACTCCAACAGCCTCATTTTAACTTCAACACTTGTTTAAAGGCCCTATCCTCCAAACAGAGTCACATTCTGAGGTCCTGAGGGTTAGGGCTTCGGCATAGGACTTTTGGATGGAACAAAGTTACAAGACTTGCTCAAGCCAAAAAAGGGAGTTAATTTTAAAACTACAGAAAAGCTCACAGAATCAAAGTACAGGTTATAAAGTTAGATACCTCGTGGGAACTGGGAAGCCAACAGACAGCTACTCTCTTCATCTTTTTTTCCTCTCTTTCTGGTTTCAAATTTCTGTTTCTCTCAGCATGTATACTTTGGTTCTTTCTTTCTCCCTACAGATCAGCCCCGACTGTTCTGTGCATACTTGGCCCATGATGGCGCCCCACCAGGGGTCCTCAGCCCCCAAGTCATACGACCCTCTTGTTTAGCTCCCTACCACTTACAGACTCAGGCTTCATGTCTTCTCTTTTCATCTTCTCCCAGTTTTCTTTAGATATAATTGACATATAATATTGTATAAGTTGTATAAGATGCAAAAGAGGATGATTGTGATGAGAACTTTCAAGATCTACTCCCTTATCAAATCTTTATGGAGCTCTTGAAATAGAAAATCTGATTGGCTCTCTTACTTCACCCTTGGTCCAACCTGACGTGGGCAGCTACCTAAGGGCTGGCTCTTAGGTCTAAGACTAAGTTAGTTCTCCAAGGAGAAGATTGGAATGGAAATGAGATATTTGGTAACTCCAGTGGAACAAAGGAAATATGGATAAGTTTTCACTACAGTCAGATGGATTCGAAGTAGATTGAGCAATCATACAAAAAGGGTGTCGATTTATTCTTGACAACCCACAGAGAAGCCTTTAGTAAAGTCTGACTTTATTCTGCCCTTGATTCTGATTTCTTAAATTTTTCCAACATTTTAACAAATAACTTAAGTCAGGACATAGAACACATGCCAGCTGAATTTCCATTTGACAAAATGATGGAAACATTCTTTATATAGTTGGAGACTAAATTCAGGCTCAAAACAATCACGAAAGACCGGAAACCCAGGTAATGAATAGGATGAAAGTTAGCTTTGATTAGTATTTACTTCCAAATTTGGGGTTCTGTGTTCACCTGCAGAACAATGGGATGGAGTTTTCAAATTGAGCCCTTTTAGAAATTGGAGCAGTTGATAAGCTGGTGTCTTTTCTTCCCAAGAAGAAAGTCCTTTTTAATTAGTTGTATGCTAAAGTTAGTTTGGTTAAGTAAGTATTTTCCTAAAGTTGGAGGGTTCCTATAATTTTGTTTTCCATTTCATTTGCAGGTCAAGTAGATGACAAGACCCAGTAAGTAATTTCAGGTTCCCACAGGTAACTCATCAACCTGGAAAATCCCTGAACTAAGAAGCCCCCTCATAATGAGCTTAACAAGGGGAAACTACTATAAAATATAGCGTGTGAGTCTAACCACGACCTCTATATATGGCTGAGTATTGGGCAAGCTCAGCTTTCCCAAATTAGGGAACAAAAATAAAGCTCACTTTCCAGCTGCTGTATCTATTATGCATTCTATTTCTTTAATTTTTTGGAATCATCTTATTATTTTCCTCATATATGTGAGTATATCCTCATTGAATACTGAAGTCCAAACATTAAAAAAAATGTCATGTAGAAAATGAAATATTGCATGATATGTAACTAATGTAAATAGTTAGGTGACTACTCCTTTTTCAGATTGTATTTCTGGGGTGCCTGGGTGACTCAGTCAGTTAAGCATCTGCCTTCCGCCTGGATTGTGATCCTAGGGTCCTGGGATCAAGCCCCACGTCCAGCTCCCTGCTCAATGGGGAGCCTGCTTCTCCCTCTCCCTTTGCCCCTCCCACTGCTTGTGCATCCTCTCTTTCTAAAATAAATAAATAAAATATTAAAAAAGGATTATATTTCTATGCATATTCTAACAATTAATCAAGATTTTATTTTAATGAATATGGGATCACACACATATTCAACTTGACTTTATTTTCCCATTGAACCATACATCCTAGAGCCTATAATTATGGACATTTTTGCTGTATACTAATTCATCAGCTAAGGACAAGTAGGAAAACCAGACAAAGTATTTGATTAGGTTTGAGGTATCAGAGGACTACCAAAGCTACAAGGACTTGAAGGGCTAAGATTCTGGAGAAATGACAAGTACAGAACAGTGAGTTCAGCATTCATCTTGCTTTTCCTCGTTGAGGCCTTTATCTGGTTCACAAGCTGAGCAATGTTTCTGGCGGTCTTACCAGACTGAGGGGGAAAATGGGAATTCAGAACCCAGTAAAGAAAAGAGGCTATGATACACACATCTAGTTTTCCATAGGCATCCACAAAGGCTATACCCTAGAAGTGGCAGTGAATCAGAAATAAACCAACACTCACAAAGAGTAAAGACTAGTTTTGAATAAACTCAGTCTCTGGTAGGATTAGGTGATGTGCCTCTACCCGAATTGCTAGATGTAAATGCATGTCTCTTTTCAAGAGAATAAAGTTACCCAGAAACTCAAGTGATCTTAATTTTTTGATATATGTACAGTTGACCCTTGAATAACACAGGTTTGAACAGTGTGGGTCCTCTTATCTGTGAGTCTTTTTTTCAATAAATATAGTACAATGTAAATGTATTTTCTCTTCTATAGGATTTTCTTAATAATAGTTTATTTTCTCTAGTTTACTTTATTGTAAGAATACAATATAGAATACATATAACATAAAAATATGTGTTAATAAACTTATGTTATCAGTAAGGCCCCTGGGTCAGTGGTAGGCTATTAATAGTTACATTTTGGGGGATTCAAAAGTTATACATGGAGTTTTGACTGCATGAGGTAGGTGCCCCTAACCCCTACTTTGCTCAAAGGTCAACTTATGATACCTGCATCTAACTCTAAACTAGCAGTCACTTTAGAAGACAAAACTACATGATCGAAAAAATAATTGAAAGAGATACATTTAAAGGGTGTCCAGGTATTGAGCTTATTAGACCTGGATTTTATTTTATTTTTTTTTAATTTATTTATTTATGATAGCCACAGAGAGAGAGAGAGAGGCAGAGACACAGGCAGAGGGAGAATCAGGCTCCATGCACTGGGAGCCTGATGTGGGATTCGATCCCAGGTCTCCAGGATCGCGCCCTGGGCCAAAGGCAGGCGCCAAACCACTGTGCCACCCAGGGATCCCCTAGACCTGGATTTTAAAATATCCACAATTAATACCTTAAAAGTAGACTTGTAATAGAGGGAATTTCAGCAGAAAACTGAAAACTATTTAAAAAATGAAGTGGAAATTCTATCACTGAAAAATCACTGATACTAATAAATCATTAATTTTGACAATAGATCAAATCAAATCATTTGACAGTAGATTAGCCACAGAGAACAGGGAGCTATTGAGAAGAAAACAGCTGAGCTAAAGTGGGTACCTGGCTAGTTCAGTTGGTGGAACATGCCACTCTTGATCTTGGGGTTGCAGGTTTGAGCCCCACATTGGGTCTAGAGATTAATTAAAAATAAAAATATTAAAGAAAAAAATAGCTGAGCTAAAGCAAAGAGAGAAGAAAAATGGATGAATGCAGCTAAGAGCCTAGCAATCATATGGACATGGTTTTTCTAGAAAGATATGTAGACTCTCAACAGAAGAGGAAAAGATAAATGGGGAAGAAATAACACATGAGAAAACAATGGCTCAAAAATTTCCAAAACAAATAAAATACTTCAATCCACAGATCCAAGAAGGACTTTGAACCTCAAACAAGAAAAATATAAATAAATAACACTGGGATGCCTGGATGGCTCAGTTGGTTAAACATCAGACTCTTGGATTTGGTTCAAGTCATGATCTCAGGGTCATGAGATCAAGCCCAGAGTCAGGCTCCACACTCAGCACAGAGTCTGCCTGAGATTCTCTCTTCCTACACCTCTGCCCCTCCCCCTCTAGCCTACCCCCTACTCATGCTCTCTCTGTCTAAAATAAACAAAATCTTTAAAAAAAGAATACTTAGCACATTATAGTAAAATTAAAAAAAAAATCCTGAAAGCAAACATCCTTCCTTTAAAGACATAACAATTAGGCTTGCAAATGAATTCTAAATGAAATGACAGAAATCATTATACAATGGAATAATATATATTCAAAGTGGAGAAAGAAAATATTCACCAACCTAAAATTTTAAAAAGAAAGCTCTAAAAACAATGCTACAGTATTGTAAAGACATCTACTCTCCCCAACTTTCTGTGCAGGATAAATGCAATACTAATCAAAATTTCAGCAGGTTTCTTTTTAAAGAAACTGACAAGTTGATTCAAAATTTATATTAAAATGAAGGCATCCAAGAACAGCAAGACCATCTTGAAAAAGGACAAGTTGAAGGAGTTATACTATCAGGGATCAAGCCTTATTATAAAGCTATAGTAATTAAGATAGTGTGGTATTGATGTGAAGATAGATTAAAGGAAATAGTACAGGATCCAGAAGAAGACCCACACACATATGAACACTGATTTTATGAAAAGGTAACACTGTAGAGCAGTGAGAAAGAAAGGTCTTCTCAGAAAATGGTTCTGAACCCTTAAAATTCATGTGAAGAGGGTGTCTGAGTTCCTGAGTCAGTTAAATGTCCATCTCTTGATTCTGGCTCAGGTCATGATCTCAGAGTTGTGTGATCAAGCCTTGTGTTGGGCTCCACGCTAGATGAGGAGCCTCCTTAAGATTCTGTCTCGCCCTCCCCCTCAGCCTCTCCCCTCTAAAAAATCACATGAAGAAAAAAAAATCTTCAATTATTCCTCATTCTATACATCCAAAGTAGATTATAGACGTGTATGTGAAAGGTATAATAGTAGAGTTTTCAGAATATAATATAGGAAAATGTCTTTATGCTTTTGGGACAGTATTTCTTGACATAACAAACACTATAAAAGAAAAGATTGGTACTTTGGACTTCATGAGAATAAAGAAATTGATGTGCTCTATAAGAAGCTATCCTTAAGAGAGTAGAAAAGCAAATCAGAGAGTGATAAGTGAACGTGAAATACTAAAACTAAAAGAGTCATATTCAGATTACATGTAAATTCCTGCAAGTAGATAAAAATAATAGAAAAGTGGGAAAAGATTAAGCAGGCACTTCGCAAAGAGGGTATCCAAATGATATCCAAACCAATAAATACATGGAAAAATGTTTAACCTTATTAGTCACTGGGGAAATGCACAGTGAAGCTACAAGTACTTACCACTGCATGTTCAACAGTGAAATGAAAAAAAAACTGTCAATACTCAGTGAAGTGAGGATACAGAGCAATTCTCATTCTGCTGGTAGAATAATCAACTAATAAAAGCCACTTTAAAAACTCATTGGTAGGGCAGCCTGGGTGGCTCAGTGGTTTAGCGCCACCTTCGGCCCAGGGCGTGATCCTGGAAACCCAGGATTGAGTCCCACGTCCGGCTTCCTGCACGGGGCCTGCTTTTCCCTCTGCCTGTGTCTCTGCCTCTCTCTCTCTCTCTCTGTCTCTCATGAATGAATAAATAAAATCTTTTAAAAATATAAAAATAAAAAAATAAAAACTCATTGGTAGTGCATATAGAATTGGATATACATGTACCCTATGATCCAGGAATATCACTCAGAGATATATTCCCAACAGAAAGGAACACATATGTGCACTAAAAATTATATCCAAGAATGTCCATAGTAGCGTTACTTGTAATTGCCAACGTTTGGAAATAATAGAATATACAAAGTGTTATATATTCATAAAGTAAAATACTATACAAAAATGAAAATAAAAACTACTTCTACATGCAACATCACAGATGAGTTTCACAAACGTAACGTGGAATGGAAAAATCCATACCCAAAGAAGTATGTACTGTATGATTCCATTTAGATTAAGTTCAAAAAATAGAGAAAACTAATTCGATGCTAGACACAAGGATAGTGGCTCACTTTGGGGACAAAGCAAGAACAGTAACTGGTAGGGAAAACAAGTGGGGCATCTGAATTGATGGCAGCATTCTATTTCTTCATCTGGCTGGTGGTTGGGTATTTGACTTTGCATTAGCTTTATGCTCGTGTGTGTATTTTTCTGTGAGTATGCTATACTTCAATAATTTTTTTATTTTTATTTATTTATTTAAAATTTTATCTTTAAGTCAGGACATCCAAGTGGCTCAATTGGTCAAGCCTCTGCCTTTGGATCAGGTCATGATCCCGGGGTCCTGGGACCAAGCCCCGCATTGGGCTCCCTGCTCAGCGGGGAACCTGCTTCTCCCTCTCCCTCTAATTGCTCCTTCAGTTCTCATGTTCTCTCTCTCTCTTTCAAATAAATAAATAAAGTATTTTAAACAAATAAAAAATAAATGTATTTAAATTACAGAGGAGAGATAAATGAGAGAAATATACTAAGTAAATAAGAGTAGGAGGTAGAACAAAAATTGTGAGAATGATTATGTCATGATTGAGTCAAGAACATTGACATACCCAAAGAGGTGACATTAATGGTGGGAATTTCAGGTTGGTGACTTCACCAGGCCAGGGTTGGAGCACTTTCCACCTGTCTATCAGTAGGTCATCATCAACTTAATGAGCGGGCCCACTGAGTCCAAGACTCTCCTCCAGCTACAGAGATAGGGCAACGAACAAGACAATCTACCCTCAAGGTGTTTCCATTCCAGCGGGAGAATAACAGAGAGCAAGCAGAAAACCACATCTAATAGTAAAGATTAACCTGGATGCTGATATTTGCCCCGTAGAGTCACCAGAAAGGGAGTGACTTGGAGTACAAGTGGGAATCGTGAGGCAGTCTTGCTGGGCCACAGGCCTGGTAGAAAACAACAGGCCCCCACTCCAGCAGTGCCTGGAAAAAATGCAGAGGGGCAGGCCGGGATTTCTGGATCATTACCATGAGGAAAGGAGTAAATGTGTGTTCTCTCTGTGTCCCTCCTCTTGACACCTGGGTAAATGGCTATTTGCACAGGCACATCACTCAGCCGCTCCCTCAAAGGTAAACAGCTGCTTCCTGCCTTCCCTGCTAGCACAGATTGGGGCCCCTGAAACGTTGTGTACCCAGAGGAGAGAGGAGGTGTCGTCCATTCATGTTTTCATTAATTCATTCAAGCAAGATTTATTGAGAGCCTCCTAAGTACTGGGCACTGGGGTAGATACTGGGAATACAGTAAGGAAGAAATACCTCCCCTGGCCTCTGTCCACTCCACTGAGAGTCCAGGGTTGCCCAAGCTAGAGGAGCTTCAGAGTCCCAAGGCCACTCCACTCATGGTGTAGATGGGAAGGTCGACACCCAGAGAGGAAAAGTGACTTGCCAAAGATGTTAAGCCAGGTCATTATAGATTTCAAGCTACTCAGCTCTGAAAACTCCTTTGTCAACTATTTTCAATAGTGTGCTACTTCTGAGGCTGTCAATCTCAGACAGTATTGGAATTGACTCTTCTAGTGTGTTCTCCATTACCAAACTGTCATGGCTTGGAGAGAAACCAGAGGTTCCTTCTATAAGCACCTTGAAATGTGATCCAATTCTAGGTTCTGAAATCACCACATGAACTACTTGGACAAGCCTGATTTGTCTTACATTTATTTACCTTATTCTCTAGGGGACACCCCCAAATTCTAGTTTCCACATGGAAATTAGTACTGCCTATAGTTAGGACAAGCAAGTTAGGACATTTGACCATACTTTCCATTTTCATAACTCACTGTATTTTCAGTGGTTTCATTCTTTTGTCAAATAGGCATTGACTGAGTACCCACTGTGTGCCAAGCCCTGTGGGAGGAGCTGGGATTTAACGGTCAGCCAGCATACCTTAGAACGAATCCCTGCTTTTATAATTTTGTCTGGGAGGTAAGCAAGCGCCAAATAATTGTACTTATAAATCTAAATTTATCCCTGGAATAGATGTTTTGGCTAGTTCAGGTCCTCCCAGAAGCAGACACTAGGACAGGACTAAACAAGCCAGGAGATTCATTTGTGAGAGTAGGGAGGGGGCTAGAGAACATTGGAGAGCCATTTGGTGATGAAGCAGGTCTGGGGAGCAGAGAGATGAGTGGTCTTGACTGCAGGGTAGTTCCAAGGGAGTCTCAGCTTGGCCAGAGTTATCCATCTGAAGAGTCTCATGTTCTGAAGAATAGACCAGAGTTTCTGCTGTGCTTGGTCATGGACTGGGGGCAGCCTGTAGGAATGTGGCTCCAGCCGAAGGGTGGTGGTAGATTCAGGGAAGAGCAGCGGGGATTGTCGGTCAATTAGACTCCCCTCCCTAAGAGATATAAGAAGTGCATTCTTGTGGCCACTACAATGCTACAAAAGAGCACACTCTGGTCGTAAAGGCAGATAAATTAGACCTATTTGATTTCATCTAGGAAAACAGAGAATCTGTGAGAAAACAGTCTCTGTGGTGAGTCGATGAGGTGAAAGTCCAGTGTTCCAGGAGGTGAAGACAGCGAGTACAAAGGCCCTGTGGCAGATAGCAGTGTGGGCTGTTCAAGAAACTAAAAGAAGGCCAGTGTAGCTGAGTAGAGAGTAAAATGTCAAGCTAAAGAAGTGGTTATTAGAGGGTGGCCACACAAGACCTGTAAGCAAAGGATGTTATTTTAAATATAGGGGAGAAGGTGGGGTGTCCTGTGTGTCCCTGGATTTCCAGGTAGTTTAACTCCAGTGGTCTGCTGAGGTGGAGGGGTGGAGGGGCTCCGGCCTCCATGTCACACACTTCTGTGAGGATTAGAATAGAGGTTACAGACTGGTGGCCCTCAATACAAATAGAACCTAAAGACATGCTTCATTTGGCCCAGACACTAGGTTTAAATTTTTTGAATTTGTTACTCACATTTAGAAGGTGGACATTTCTACACAAAAATCGTGGTTACCAGCTTCTCTTAAGAAAGCAAATCTAGCAATACCAGGCCTACTTTCCTGCCTGCAGACAATTATCTGGTAAAGAGTAGAGGCTTCCACCTTTATTCTCCCAAAAGAGTTGGTTGTTAAACATTTACCAGCATACCCTGGATTTAGTCTTAAACCACATTGTCTCTCAGGCTAAGAGAGTTTTTTTTACTGCAGCTCTCGCTGACCTCCAGGTCTCTGACTTTTCATTCATTTACACCCAATCAGTAAATATTAATTGATCAACTACCATGCAATAAGCTCTGTATCAAAAGGTGGTGGCCTCTTCTGTCCTGAATTGGAGTGTTTCTCAATTTTGTGCTGCAAATATTCCTAGCATGACTCATTTCAAGCTACCAATATGATGTCACTGAATGTGGAGTTGAGGATGCACACAAGCAGTCTCATGTAATGGTTCAAGCCAGCTCCTGCACACTACTTATGTTAGGCTAAAATTACTACATTCCTGAAATGATGACCTTCTGGAACAGTGCCTGGAACATAGCAGGTACACCATACATGTTTGTTAAAACAGGAACTCAATGGGCAGTTTCCAGAGTCCTGAGCTGCCTAAATCCAGTTCTCCTGCTGGAGAGACCACATAGAGAGGCCATGAGAGCTCATGAGGAAAAAGAGAGTCCCTAAGATGACACGGAATGACAGCAAGAGACCCAGCTATCCCAGGGTGCCCAAACCCACCTGCCAGCTGAATGCATCCACAGGGACAACCACAAGCAAGACCAGAAGTATTACCAGGTGTATTACTAACCCAGAGGTATTACCCAGTTCAGATAGTAGAATTGTGAGCAAATGCAACAGCTTTTTCTAGGTTTTAGATTATGTTAGAATCTAGGTGATATTAAAGCAGCAAAATTACCTAGGCTCCTGGTGGCTCAGCCAGGTAAGCAACCAGCTCTTGATTTCAGCTCAGATCATGATCCCAGGGTCATGGGATGAAGTCCATCTGCTTAAGACTCTCTGCCTTTCCCCCTGTCCCTTCCCATGCTCATACATTCTTTCTCTCTAGAATAAATAAATCCTTTTTTAAAAGGCAAGATTACCTAACAACCATTGAAACTGATGCATAGCCTTGGAAACCGATGCATCATGGAGAACTAGCCCCACTATTGAAGAAATAGGGCAACTCTAGGTTTACTGATATGATATGATGACCAAGATTTACTCTCACATGAGAAAGCAACTTTCAGAAGAGTCCATAGAGTATAGTGCATAATTTCACCTACCCTATAGGAAGAAAAGTACACGTACCTGTGTGTGAGCAGGTGTGCACAAACACGCACATGTGGGTGACTGTTAATGCATAAAATGTTTCTGAAAAGATGCATAAGAAACTAGTATCAGACTAGTGGACTGAAGATAGAGGAGAGACACCTATTTTCACTATTCATCCTTCTGCACATATATTTTTTTTACTCATTTAAATGTTCCCATTTATTACTAATTCAAATCACTGAATCACTTTCACTTTTGACAAAAGTGAAACAGAAAAGTGAGGTCTACTAACATAATGTTGCAGATAACAAGCTGCGATTCACTGGTAACACACTATTCTGTTAATGTTGATGATGCAAATCTTTGACTGAGTTTTACTTAGAAACAGTATCCAAGAGGGTGTATACTGGGTGGCTCAGTAGTTTAGCGCCGCCTGCAGCCTAGGGTGTGACCCTGGAGACCCAGGATCGAGTCCCATGTCGAGCTTCCTGCATGGAGCCTGCTTCTCCTTCTGCCTGTGTCGCTGCCTCTCTCTTGCTCTGTATCTCTCATGAGTAAATAAAATAAAAAATCTTAAAAAAAAAAAAAGATTCTTCTGACTTTAAAAAAAAAAAGAAAGAAACAGTATACAAGAATATAGGAAAAAATTGGAAATCTACCTGGCTGATGCAGTCCCTCATCTCTCATTCCATCAAAATGGGAGACGTTGTTAGTGGTGGAGGAGGTTCTCATCATGAGAGAAGGTCTCAGGTCCTCTAGGGCCTCAGGTGGCTCTCCTCAGCAGCAGATCCAAAGGCAAGGATTTCAGCGGAAATCATGTATTTGGAGGATAATTCCAAGAAGCACCACAACAGCAGTGAGGAATTGAGACAAGAAAGGGAAGGGAATCAATAAGATGTGGTCCATGGTTAGCACCATGGGCAGCTGGGGCTTGGTGCCACTGGGGATCTCTGGGAGGCAGGGGAGAACTTGCTTGTGAGTTGTCCCAACCTAAGTGGGAAGCATCAGAGGGATTTATCCTCCCCTCTCTGGTGGCATCGGTTCTCCAGTGCGTCCAGCCTTCCCTAAGTGTAGGCTGAGGTGCAGAAGAAAGTGCTGGTAGTAGGAGGTTGTCCACAAATAGAGGAAGTGAGTCTCAAGGGGATACAGGGGAGTGTGAGCTTCTGCTTGCATAGGTGGCAAAGCTTGTGGCAAATGTGTCTATGAGGCAGTGAGGGAGAGAAGCCATACAGGGAAGTGCATTACTTCCGGGCAAGCTGATTGCTTCATCTTGCTGGATATCTTCTTGGAGACCATGGGGAATTGCCTTGTCTCCAGCCTGTCCCTCTGCAAGGAGGAAGTTAAGGCGCCTAGCGAGTGTCATGGTGATCTTGCACCTCAGTGAAATAAGAAAGTCTTGGGGCAGGAGATGAGACATGCATAATGTGGGATTGGGGAGATGAAGTGCCTGATAATCCTGAATCTGGAGCTCTGCCACAGGGAGCTGTTTCATGTATAACACAGCAGAAAGTGTAAGAACTTGGCTTTATAACTGTGGGAGCAATACATGTCCATGTTGGAGCTGTCCCACCACTGGCAAGGCCAGGTTGGATTTGGGGTGGTGCACGATGCCTTTAGTCCAGGAGGCAGTGAGAAAAACTGGGTCAAGCCCGGGGTGAGTGTCCTGATAAGACACATCATCTTAGCGTACATTGTTCCAAATTGTACCACTTCATCAAGAAGGAATTACATAAAAACTTTTAAAGATAGATTTTCAAGACTAGAGACATTATTCCAATGTTGCTTCCTGACAGTTACATGGTAGAAATTATTAAACAATGTTGATAGCACAGAGGAAAGAAAGAGCTAATTACTGAGACTTGCTATCAGTTCCCTAAGAGCAGATCATGTTGTTCCAACCAATTTCCATTTTTGATCAAGTTACTTCACTGAACTAAGCAAGGCTTCTGGCCATGTCATTCATAATATTCTTGTGGACATGTCAAAACACAGATAGGATGACTATACAGTTAAAAGGGGATTTGTTACTGATTTCAAGCAACCTACTCATCTGCAATCTGGAAGTCTCTAGGGATATGCCATAAGGTTCTTGTCTTTACCCCTGTTGTGTTTAATATTCTTTCTTATGGTGATTTGGAGGAGGACATGGCAGGCATACTTACCAAATTTATGGATGGCCTAAATAAGGAAGGAACAGTTGATATGTTTGATGACTGAATAAGGATTCAAATTGTATTGATAGACCAGGCTGGAAGGTCAAAAACATCCATATACAATTTAAGAGTAATAGAATCTCTATTTAACATAAAAAAAAAGTCAACTGTGTAAGTACAGGTTCGAGGAACCCGATTGACAGTGATGGAGTGAAAAAAGATCGGAGGGTTAATTAACCCAAAGCTCCATATGATCCAACAACGGAACTGTTTTTTTTTTTTTAATTTAAAGCAATTTTGGGCACAGTAATAAAGTATTATTTTCAGTTGAGGGCAGTGATGATCCTAATAGGTTCTGCGAGGGGCATATTACATCTGGAGTACTGCGTGCTCAGTTCTGGGTGAAAGAGTGAGCAATCACATTCGGGAGGGATTTGGAATGCATGTCACTCGAGGAATGGTTATCAGCACTGGGATATATGAGAACAACATGATAACATTTGGGGAGAATAATAGTGGCCTCCATCTATTTGAAGAGCATTCTGGTGTAAAAGGGAGTATACCTTGCTGTATGTCTTAGCTATTGCCACGTTAATGCTTATAATCACATCTATTTGCCTCTTGCGTATCTACAGGTGAGCTGCAGTTTGTCTGATGTGAGGTAGGCTCCGCTGTGCTTGGATCCAGGTCATGATTTGGGTCAGTTTTGTTCCATCTGGGTTTTTTTCTTTCCTTTGGGAATCAGTAGTTGCCCATTGGAACATTTTTCTCATAGTGAGTGAAGAGTACAAGAGGGCATTCCCAAATGGACACACACACTGAGAGCCTCTGCTGGCATTGCATCCACCAACATCCCAATTGCTTAGATCAAGCCATCCCAAAGTCAAGGGTCAGAAAAATATACTTTATTCACTATGAGACCATGGGAAGGGACTGAATGTATTAACATTACAGATTACTAGAACCAAGAATTCAACTCATTTCACCCTAGACTAGTAGAGCAAAACAAGAGTCAGTGGGCTATAGTTATAAAAAGATCAATTCTGGCATGATGTAATAAAAAAAAACAAAACTGAGTGATCATGGAAGTTGCCTAATCATAGATATCGCCTAGTGAGATCTTTGTCCCAGAAGAGGTTAGACAGAGTCCAATGGCTCATGTCCCAAGAGTGGCATAGATGGAGTTCCAATATCACTTAGAAAGTGAGACTCTGAGCCAGTGGCTATCTTTCCACCTCTAGCATTCTACAATTTCACAATCCTGTTCTACCCCACACTATTCTGTCCCAGCCCTGACATCATAAGGCTATTTCTCTCTGTGCCATCACCTGGGGACCTTAATTATATATGGCATATTTGCTTTCCTGAGAGATTCACATGAGTAATCCTTGACATCCCAACTGCTTTGGAAGCATCTCAGCAATCAGGCTGGGTTTTACACTTCTCTTTCCTAGTCTATGGTCTACTAGATCAATGTTAGGCACCAAGTCCTTAGCATGGCATTAAATCACCATCCAACAACACCCATTCTGACCCCACACCATTACTCTGGCCTCATCTACTTTTCATACCTTGTAATATGGCCAAGTTGAGCTACTTGGCCTCCCATACATTGCCTGTGCTTCTTAGGGCTTTGCTTCCCCCAATACTATTTTCTCTTGTCCTCATAGGCTCAGAGCCTACCCATTCTGCCCAGGCCAAATCAAATGCTACCTTCTCCCAAATTTTTCACTGATAATCCACCCAGAAATAAGTTTCTTCCTCTTCTGAATGGCTTGAACACTTCTCAAGATGCTTAAACTTTCCATGGGATAGAAGAGTAGTTCTGAACCCTAACCTACTAGGGTGATTTGGGAAGATTTAAAGTACACATAACCAGGTCCCATTCCAAGATAGTCTCATATTATTGATCTGGTAATAGAAACTCCAAGTAGCAGGCCTTTAGGCAATAAAAACACTTAGCTTACTGACATAGCAAGGAATATGGAAGTTAGTGGCTCCAGGATTGATTGGCACAGCAGTTTAATGATGCCACCAAGAACTTAGGCGCTTTCTGCCTCCCTGATCTGCCATTCACAACGTATCAGCAAGGTCTCTCCTCATGGCTACAAGGCAGCTGCTGTGGCTCCAAGTATCACATCCCCACACCAGCATGCCAAGCAGGAACAAAGCAGGCATGAGAGAATTGTTCTTCTCACAAGTCTCTCCTGTCAGAGAAAGAAAGTCTAGAAGTTTCCTGCAGACATTTGCTTACATCTCATGGCTAAACGTGGGACACATGCCCATCTGTGGCCAATCATTGGCAAAGGAAAATGGGTTGTCCAGAATGCTTTAGGCTAAGCACGATCCGTTCTTGGAACTAGACTGTTCTGAACAAAACCTAGGCTCTGAGCTGGGAAGCAGGGATGGAAGAATGGAGAATAAGAAGTGCAGCTTGCTCACCAAATTCTATCCCTGAAACTAATCACACAGTATATGGTAACAAAGTTGAATTTAAATAAAAAATTAAAAAAGAAAAAAGAAGAACAGCAGCTTGAGTATATAGATGCCCGTATGAGACAGTAAGCATGCTGAAGGCAGGGACATGTCCAGACACACAGAAGCTTTTGGCATCCTCAGAGATGCTCTATAGTCACTTGCCAAGTAACTGAACCCTTTCTCTCCAAACCGTTGTCTTAAAAGCTATTTTTATCCATTTGTAATGTGTGCAGTCCCCTTACCCCACTTATTTGGATGTTTGTTTCCCCAGGATCCCCAAATACAATTCAACTTTTTACTGTGGCCTTTCCAGAGGTGTAGAAACCACAATAAACGGTGCTAATGAGTTAGGTTCCAAGAAAAAATGTATCATCTATGAAGGAAACATGGAGTAAAAAGAGATTAAACAAGGATTTTGTGTTTCCTTTTATCAGCTACCATGAAGCAGGATGGGGAGGGGGAGTATCAGGCAAGCCAGGGATCAAGGACAAGCTCCACCATTTACTGCCTGTGTGACCTTGAGCAAATTACTTAACCTCTCTGAGCCTTGATTTCCTCACATGCAAAACATAACCTTTCCCCTCAGGGGCGCTACGTAGACCAACACTGATAATATCTGTAAGAACAACCATCACTCTGTGGGGGCCCCATCCATGGTGGGCCCCATTTTAGGTTATTTCTTATGTTCCCCAAAACACAGTGAGGTCCAAGGTTGCATTGGTTTTGAGGCTCAGAGAAGTTGAGGGACTTGTCCGAAGTCCCCCAGCTATGGAGTGATGGTTGAGGTACTTGACTTCAAAGCCAGTTCTGGAGCATATCAATCACTCAATATCTCTCGGTTTCCTTTGTCCTTTTGTCCACCTAAGTGATGCTGTTTCTGAAGTCACTGGAATGCTTGTTGTAGGCACTTTTTGCCCTAAGTCCATAACTCAGCATTCTCCTTCTCTCTTTTCTCTGTTTGGTTCCCAGGTAAATGTCTAGTATTTTTTTAAGATTTATTTATTTGAGAGACAGAGAGAGAGAGAGAGAGAGAGAGCATATGTGCCTGAGTTGGGCAGAGGGGCAGAGGGAGAGAGAACATCTCAAGCAGACCCCTAACTGAGCTCAGAGCCAACCCAGGGCTTGATCCCAGGATCCCAATGAGATCATGACCTGAGCCAAAATCAAGACTCCCCACATTTAACCAACCGAGCCACCCAGGCACCCCAATGTTTAGTACTTTTTAAATGCTCATAGATGAAATGCTCTTGTTAATAAATACCACTTTTGGATGGTCCTGCTTTCACATAGATTCAGAGGAAGCAGAAGAGAGGCAGGGAGACAACAAACTCCAGTATCCTTTGTAGCTTTTATTCTGTTTTCACTTCAAGATGCCTTGTCCCTCCATGAATCCCCATCTCTCAGTCTCTCCTTCCTGGAGAGCACTGGTTCAGTTTTACTTCCATTTTCAAATACCCATGGATCTTTGTGCCCCTGGTCACTTGGGTTGCATTGCACCAGGCCTTGCTGATGGCACAGTATCCTTTTCATAACAGGGTATCCCAAATGGCACAGTAGACCTTTGTACACAGCCAGAATCACCGCATTGATTGCAGATACCATGCACCGTTCTATCAGATACCCTAGTTTTCTCTTTTTCAGGAAGGACTGGTGTTCACTTTCATCCTGACTCTTATAAACCAGGGGCTTCTTGTCTCCAAGTCTTGAGGCTACTGTTTCCAATATCTGCCAGTTCCCATTTCTGCATGATTATCAGTTGACCAGGGTGTGGATGGGTGGGTGGCTGGCATTCTCCCTCAAGTCTGTTCTGCATGTATTCCTCAGACCTGTTGGTTGCCCGTCCACCTACTTTCCTCCCATAGGTAGAGTCCGATGGACACATCACTCTCTTTCTTCTTACAAAGCCTCACCTGCTTACCATACAGGGGCCATTCTTGTTGCTAACGCTGATAGAGTCACATTGTGGGCTATTTAGCCTGAATCTGTAGTGACCACAGAGCATGCTCTAGAAGTTTAAAAAGAATACTGTAACAAAACTCTGATGTGGCCTTTTTCTTGAAGTACGAGCATAGCAAAGGAATTTGAGAGGAGACAGCCTGAAAATAGGTTAATTGCAGTTGGATTGCATATAAGAAAAGCTATCATTGAGCCCATAATAATGCCAGGCACTCTCCCAAACATGTTCTATACGTTATAACATTTAATCTGTACAACAAGAGCCAGAGGAATGTATTATTATCACCCCAGATTGATGGAGAAAATTAAGGCAAAAACCAGTTAAGTAATTTGCCTAATACCAAGCAGCTAGTAACTATCAAAGGAGGGATTTGAACCCAGACTTTGGCTGATTTCCAAGTCCACCAGCTTGGCTACTGTTTCCTAGCCTCCCTTGCTTTTTGCTTCATGCACCACATTTCTGATGTTTCCGTATTTGCTTTCTGGTTAATGTTTACTCCCTCCTCCCTAGTACACCACGTCAAGGGTGTGGCATGGGCTTTTTGCTTCCTGAATGTTCGTTACTCAGTTTAAACTGGCTTTACTCTCTTCCAGGGGGACTTGAAAAGTGACAGCCTAAGACAAGTAGGGAATGGAGAGCTGACTCCAGTGCACTACTGGCTACTGTGTAGGATTTTGATTGTATCGTTGAAGCTTCTTTGATGGCAAAATGGACCAAACGTGATCTATGCTTCAGATGGCCCCAGAGGACCTATAGGAAACCCCCAAACACCCAGGAAGGGTCACTGAGGATAAATGGATTAAGGAAAGGCCATGACTCATAGGACTAGTGGTGGTGATGGTGGTGGGAGCATTTTGGATTTTTTATTTTTCTATCGTGAACTCAGTGCAGAAGAGGGAATGTGTGTTTTGGAGTCAGAACCAGGTCTGTAGGATGACCTTGGGCAGCATTCTAGACATTTTGGCCCACTTCAGACTCCTCAGTGGGGGGAAAAGGAGATACCAATATGCCTTCTGAGGAATCTGTTGTGCATTTATGAGATTTTCATCTCCGAAGCACGCAGCAGATACCTAGCACATTGTAGATGCTCCCAAAACCGAAGCAACAACTCTTTCGAGAGACTGAGCTTGGCTCAGTCTGAGATCCCAGGTGGTCTGGGGCTCCCTCTGAGCCTAGATTCTAAACCAGGGAGTGAAACTGGACTTGTCAGCTCCTTTGCCAATTCAGCATCCTAATGTGGGAGACAGAAGTCCTCATTCCACTCTGCCTTTTATACATTCTGATAAGAATTGCCAGGAAATCCATGTAGTGTGCTGAAACTCTAACCTGCTATTAGATAACTCTTTTGTTTTCATAGTGAAAAGAAAAGAAGGAAGGGAGGAGAGAAAACAAGAAAAGAACTCAGGATGGTGGTTTCCAAATTTGTAAAGCAGGTAAGATTGGTATTTGGTACTTTTTGGTCTTTCTTTTCCTTACCCCTTTAGTCTCCCCTAAAAAAACAAGAAAAAGAGGTGGGGGGAGTATATTAAGGCCCCCCACTCCCCATCCAGAGAGAGAGAGGGGAGGAGAGAGAGAGGGAAGGAGACTCATCCCTCCCATTATCTCTCCAATCGTGCTGGAGAGAACTGCTACCTTTCCTTTATGCCCACTGGGCTACAGTTGTCTCATCTGTTGGAGTGTGCTTACTAGCAGCTGCCCCACACACCTGCCAAGTTGTTAGAGTGGTGGGGAAACAGCTAGTACTAGACTGAGACGAGGAGATTTCCTGGTAGAGGGAAGGAGCATGGGGCAGGAGTGATGCAAACCCGAGTCTGATTCAGCCACTGACAATAGCAGCATTGTGACTTAGGGCAGTCACCTCACCTCCCCGCACCTCGGGTTCCTCATCCTGCAATGAGTGAAGCAGAACCTGGCACCTGTGCCTCTCCTGCTTGGAAAATCCACGGGCTCCTGTGGGTGAAGGCACCCAGAAAATTGTGTGCTCAGGACACAGCCTTTTCTGCCACGGTCTGAGGCCAGTGTCACCTTTTGCTGGCCTTTTGTTTTGCTTTCTTTTTAGTATTTCTCCACAGTGAAGCAATGCATGTGAATCCCCTAACCATGTGCATTTCTAGCAGCCTCAGAGGTGCCTGTGGGTTATATCTATCCGAGGCCTCTAACCAACCCAGATTCAGAGTGGGTGTAAGATCAAGTGAACGTGAGCTCTGGGCGGCGAATGCACACTCCACCTAGGAGAGGCAAAGGAACTCAGAACTGATAGGAGTGTAAGTCCAGTGTGGCCAGATCTGGTTTTTATTTTTCTTTTATTTTTAAGATTTTATTTATTTATTATGAGAGACCCATTGAGAGAGAGGCAGAGACATTGGCAGAGGGAGAAGCAGGTTCCATGCAGGGACCCCAATGCAGGACTCGATCCCAGGATCCCAGGATCACTACCTGAGCCAAAAGCAGATGCTCAACCACTGAGTCACCCAGGTGCCCCCCAGATCTGGTTTTTCAAGTAAGGCAAATGATCTTGAATTTTTAAAAAACACAAAAACTACCATCTCAAAAGTACTGGCTCAAAAATATTTGTGAATAATTGTAAATAACTGTCTTTTCAAAAAGGCTGTAACCCTAACCTAGTGCACCTGCTCCGTGTTTACACTTTGGGGCCTGAAATCTAGAGAGATGAAGAAGGCTTCTTGCTTGGCTGGTCAGCACCTGAAGCGCAGAGGTAGGGCTGCCCGCTTTGGATGAGGCACCTTTCATTCTTTCTAGCTACAACCAGGTCTCCTGAGTTCCTGGGCAGTGCCCATTCTATCACACTGGGCTTCCCTTTTTCTAGAAACGAAATAAAAGAAGAGAAGAAGAAATAGGGAGAAGGAAAGAGGGAGGAAGGAAAGAGAAGAGAGAAGGAAGGTCCTTGATTAGCACCACCTAGTGAGTGCCCAGCACATCTTTCAGAGGAACACAGGCAAGTACCCCTTCCTCCCACTTGTTCCAGCACCCCCATTCATGCTGAACAAGGTATGGCTGTTGTCCCCGGGCACAGAGCAAAATGCATGCGACCCCCAAAGTCCAACTTGTGGGACATCATGTTGCTGTGTTGCTAATCTCAGGCACTGAGGGAAGAGTTTTTAAAGAAGGATTGGAGGAGTGGCTTCTGAAAGCCTGGCAGGGTTGGTTGGATCTGTTCTGGAAGCCCTGCCGGTGTACTAGGTGAAAGGGAAGTTGATTGTAAAGCACTTTGGATATTATCAAAGGTTATTAAAAAACAGCAAACACCCTACCTCAGTGTGCCTTATTCGTGATACAAATTGGTTGGGGTGGGGGACACCTGGGTGGCTCAGTGGTTGAGCGTCTGCCTTCGGCTCCGGGTGTGATTCCCGGGGTCCTGGGATTGAGTCCCGCATCAGGCTCCCTGCATGGAGCCTGCTTCTCCCTCTGCCTGTGTCTCTGCCCCTCTCTCTCTGTGTCTCTCATGAATAAATAAATAAAATCTAAAAAAAAAAAAAATGTGGGATGGGGTCTGGGGAGGATCTTCCTTGCCTGGCCCTGGACCGATCTGCCTTCTCTGAGGCAAGTCAGGGGGTCAATTCAGCTTTCTTGAATTTCCTTCATTACTCACTCACTGGCTACCTGCTGCAGGGGCCCAGCTAGGAAGCGCATCATCTTGAAGTCCTGGCTTAGCCGTCTGGGGTATCCCTGCCTTTGTCTCAACCCTGACTCTTCCACTCACTGGCCATGCAATGTAACTTCTCTGAACCTCACTTTTCCTCAACTCTGAAATGGGAATAACAATGCATACCACTCAGCCTCAGTGAGGCAATCAGAACAAAATAATGAAGGTAAACACCTACCCCAGGATGAGGCACACGAGACGTTGTCAACAAATGACGGTGATGGTTGGGAGAGCAGTGGTCTCCAGAGCTTCCAGAGTCTCAGCGGAGAGCTGTGAGAGGCGGTGCAGCCCG
Source organism: Canis lupus baileyi (assembly GCF_048164855.1). NCBI lineage: Eukaryota > Metazoa > Chordata > Mammalia > Carnivora > Canidae > Canis > Canis lupus. The sequence goes on along the minus strand of NC_132842.1, from coordinate 63,644,083 downwards.
GCACCCCAAAGGGTAGGTTCTGGCGCCAGCCTGCCTGAGTTTGAATATCCTGAATCCACCAGGTCAACGAGGTACTTGACACTCTAGTGTGTCTGTCCTCATCCATGAGGTGTAGATAACAGTACCTACCTTGTGGGTTTGTTGTGAAGATTGGCAGAGCTGACCCTGTGAGGGGCTTGGCATTCCATGCACCATGAGTGCTGAATGGGTGATACCTGTTATTGCCCAGACCGATGCGTGGGCTCAGCCTTTGGGGGATACGTTCCAAGCCCCTCAGTGTTTGCCTGAAACTGAGGATAGTACCAAACTGTGTATATTTTATGTTTTTTCCTCTCCATCCATGGCTACACCAAAGTGTAGTTTATCAATCAGGCACAACAAGAGGTCAACAACAATGATAAGAAGATAGAGTAGGGGTGTCTGGGGGTCTCAGTGGTTGAGCATCTGCCTTCAGCTCAGGTTGGGGTCCTGGGATCGAGTCCCACCTCTGGTTCCCTACAGGGAGCCTGCTTCTCCCTCTGCCTGTGTCTCTGCGTCTCTGTTTCTCATGAATAAATAAATAAAATCTTAATTTTTTAAAAAAAGAAGATAGAGTAATTGTAACACTATGCTGTAATTAAAAGTGATGTGATGTGGTCTCTCTCTCAAAATATCTTATGCTGACCTCACCCTTCTTCATCTTGAGATATGACACGATGAGACGCCTACATGATGAGGTGGAGTGAGGGGAATTGTAGGCATCCTGACATCATGCATCTTGGACCTTCTGAATATGTGTCAAAAGGAGCAATATCTGTTTTTTTTTTTTTTAAGATTTTTATTCATTCATGAGAGACACACAGAGAGAGAGAGGCAGAGACACAGGCAGAGGGAGAAGCAGGCTTCATGCCCAGAGCCCGATGCAGGACTTGATCCCGGGTCTCCAGGATTAGGCCCTGGGCCAAAGGCTGCGCTTACCCGCTGGGCCACCTGGGCTGCCTACAACATCTGTTTCTGAACGGCGATTGACCACAGGTAACTGAAACCTCAGGAAGCGAGTACAGGAAAGTGTGTGTGTGGGGGGACTTTTGTACAATCTAGAAAAAGACAGAACCCCCTGAGCTACTGCCCAGGGAAGTGAAGCACATTCGCTCAGGCTTTAGCCTTGTGGCTCACGTGCTTCCCAATGGCCCACCTTCCAACATCTTCTGTGCCTCACCCAGGGTCCTTCTCTGGCATCTAGGGTCTGTTCTGCCCACGTGTTCAGCAGGGCACACGTCTCAGAGAAAAAAGGCCTCCCCCGCTGCCACCGCCCAAGGAATAGCTCCCAACCAGTGATTGACGAGAACACCGGGCCGGCTCCCCAGGATAACTCTGCAGTGCACGTTCTGGAGCAGCTCCGGGCAATCCCCAAGAGGAGGGAGCCCTGGTGCCCACTGGCTTGATGACACAGCATTCATTGATTGCCTTTCCACCCTGTCCCCATTCCCCCCTTGAGGTTCCCTGGGATCGTCTCCAAAGAAGTTACTTGCACTTGAATCCTATTCCCAGGAACCAAATTGTGACAGATACAAACCGAAGAGCCCAGCTGAATACCCCAAAGTGCTATGATGTCTGTACAGGCTGCAGGTGCCAAGAATCCATGGGTGACACCCGGAGACAGGCCTTTCGCCCTGGCTTCCCACAGTGGGAAACTGTTATTCCTCTGGCTACTGGAGATCTGCACTCCACGAATCCGCCCACAGGTCCTCTTCTGGGAGCTTCCTTGGCAATGTCCCTGGAGGCCAGGAGCCACGGTGGGCTGATGCAAGAAGCCAGGATGGTGTCTCTAGGCTGCTCCACGTCAACACGAGCAACTGAACAAGAAGAAGCACACTCCATGCAGGCAAATTGGAGCTTTCCCTCCATTCTTTTGCTCCTTCTTTATAATAGGGTGTAAAAATGGAAAAATATGTCAGCCTTTGGCCCCTTCCCAGTAAAAAGATAAAAATGTTTTAAAAGATCGTAATTAAAAAAAATAAATAAATGATCGTAATAATTAGAACAGTAAACTGAGCTGAGAGAAGTCTGTCTCATGCAAATGAAAGACTATTAGATGCCCTCCTGGACCAGATAAGGAGTTGGTGGGGTGGAAGGGAGGATTTAGAAGTGCTGCTTCGGCACAATTGGCGTGCGAATAAGTCAAGTTCTAGCGCAATTTTCCATGCAAAATAAAAACACAGAAGGAGAAGGGGAGGCGGGGAACCCGCACGAGACCCTCAGAGTCAGCACTGACCCTCAAGCATTCACTGGAGAAAATGAATGTATTATGGAGACAAATGTGCCTTCTCCCAGAAAGTCACTCCACACCAGACAAACACACCATCGGTTTGACCCTTCCTTTGCACACTGGCCCAGAGTTTGAACATATAACAGAAGACCAGAATGTGGGAGAGGGTGGTACCCAGGCCCTAGAAAAATCAAGGAGATTAAAGAGCAGCTTTCCTTCAAAGAAATTTAAATTTTGTAACAAATCGGGGCCTGGACAGTTTGGAGGAGCACACAGAACACTCAGAACCCCCTCCTGAGGCTCTTCCAAAACCAACACGGTCATTTCCAACCACTCACAGGTGTTTTTCCTCCCAAAACAAACACAGAAACAAATATTTACAGAGTTATGAAAATTCAACAGAAGTCACCTGGACTCAGAGCTTCCCCCACCTGTGCTCAAGATCTCTGGCCCTGGGATTATTAGCCAGAATGTTACACCTAGTTTCCATGGTGGGACAGGAAACCCTGGGGCCCCGAGAGAATTTGTTCCCAGAATGTATTCATAAGAATAAATGCTGTCTCTTCTCAAGAAAGTGTTTGCAGCTCCGAGGGAAGAATAGCTTTCAGACAAAGGAAACGTCAGTGGCTTTCCCCCCTACATCTGCCAAAATTTGCAACACGGCCCTTGAAGAGCGCATGACCATGTTGTGAATCGATCCATCACGTTCATCAACAGCCCTGAGTGCGGGGCTGGCTGTTGTGTCGCTGACCACCTTGAATAATTTTTCATTGGGCTGTTTCTGGGAAAGGCCCCCTGTTGGCTTTTCCTGAATGTCCCAGATGTGAACCAGATCTCAAAATTAGGAAATGCGGCTGGGGAGGGGTTTCTGTCCACACTGCTATGTCACCCTTTGGCCTTCTTTGGTGGATCTAGAAGGACCAGGTAAGCAAAGGATGTGGATGTGATATGGGGGGAGGGAGGAAAGGAAAAGACAGGAAGGGAAGGAGAAATGAAATAAGTGTGGGAACGGGGAGGAGGCCAAGAAGAGAGGAAGGAGCAGGAAGGGAGAGAATGGAAAGGGGAAAAGAGGGAGAGAGGCGGGAAGGGAGAAAAAGAGAATGAGAGAGACCCAGAGACAGAGAGAGAGAGACAGACGTAGATCTGCTGCTGTCAGACCCTCACTGGTTTCTACCAAGGAGCCAGATAGCCGCTCAGTGAAAAGCTGAGATTAAGCTCACAACATAATTTCCATTATGTTAATGTTGCTTTAAAATATATTGCACAGAGTGCTGCAACAATCAAATTATCAATTATAATGTCTACTCAGAGTAGAAAAGTGTTGCAAACAGAGGGCTGATTACTGCTTCAGTACATCCAATCTGCATACTCATTGTTCAGTACAGGGAAAACAAATTATCTTGTGTTGGCCCCAGTTCAAATTTAATTAAATGAGTGCAAAGCAATTATAATAAAGTACAATAGTGTAGTAATGAAAGGAAAATAACTCATTAACCTATTAATCTTTATTTATGTTCCTCTCAAATAACTATGTAATTTCTTTATCACCGCATCCCATAAGAAGAAATAGGGTCTCACTGCTTGTGGCCTGGTTTAACAGGTTCTATTTGGTGAAGATGCCTATGCGCCGACCATGCATACCAACTTTCCCTAGCTTTGGGGCCACCTCCCAACCCTTCCATTAAGCTTCCTGCCCACATATAATGGACATGGTCTAGACTGAGTGCTTCTCTTCTGGTTGAGGGAGAGCCTGGTGCTTTGAGTCTGAAGAGCTACCAATAACTCACTCTTCACAGCACTTTCCATTTGACAATGTTTTTCGCATATATGGTCTCACTTAAGTCTTGTGACAACAGTGGCATCATGAGTGTTGCTGCTTTATGGATGAGGAAAAGGAGTTTTTTGAGTTGCTAAGCATTTTGTCCAAGCTTTGAAATTCACCCATAGCAGATCCAGGATTCTTATTAAGTCCATGGCCCCTATATCCTCATGTTTCCCCCACTGGAATCTCACTACTCAAAGTATGGTCCAAAGACCAGCAGCGTTGTCACCACCTGAAAGGTTGTCAGAAGTAGAGAGTCTTGGACTGCACCTTGGACCTGAAGAATCAGAATCTACCAAGATTCTTTAATGATTCAGATGCAGGTGGAAGTTGGTAAAACATGGACTCTGCTGGATACCACAGGGCCTTTGCTGAGAGACCTGGACCAGTGCCCCCCAAGAGATGCTTTTCTGGAGCTCTCATAGCAACTATTTGAGATGACCTTGAGATGCCCTTGAGGGATTATTGTTCACTCTGGCTTCTACTGGGCCGATCACCTGAAGATACAGCTGGAGGTAGGAAAAGCAGAAATTGTTTCTCTCTGAAGTCGCACACCTGACCCCCAAACCCTCATCCCTGCCTTCAAGCAGAGTTTAGAAGAATGGAGAGGAAAGAGAAGGGAGAAACTGAGGAACTATGGCAGGAAATGGACACGTGTTAAGCTTCTTTGTTCCTGAAGATTTTTCCATGTGTCATTTCATTTAATCTTCATATCTTGTTTAGATGAGATGACTGAGAACAGGTTTAAGTGATGTGCCAAAAGTCACCTATAAGTGACAGGAAATTGTGTTTGACTTCTAAGTTTACACTTCCACTGTATGACATTTCCTCAAAAAAAAAAGGGAGAGAGAGAAAGAGAGAAAGGAAAGAAAGAAAGAAAGAAAGAAAGAAAGAAAGAAAGAAAGAAAAGAGAGAGAGAGAGAGAAAGAAAGAAAGAAAAAGAAAGAAAGAAAGAAAGAAAGAAAGAAAGAAAGAAAGAAAGAAAGAAAGGGAAAGAAGAAAGAAAGAGGGGATCCCTGGGTGGCGCAGTGGTTTGGCGCCTGCCTTTGGCCCAGGGTGCCAGGATCGAATCCCACATCGGGCTCCCGGTGCATGGAGCCTGCTTCTCCCTCTGCCTGTGTCTCTGCCTCTCTCTCTCTCTCTCTCTCTCTCTGACTATCATAAATAAATAAATTAAAAAAAAAAGAAAAGAAAGAAAGAAAGAAAGAAAGAAAGAAAGAAAGAAAGAAAGAAAGTCAGAGGAAGGAAGGAAGGAAGGAAGGAAGGAAGGAAGGAAGGAAGGAAGGAAGGAAGGAAGGAAGGGGAGGGGGGAAATGAGGGAAGGAGGGGGAGGGCCAGGGAGGGCCGGAAAGGGAAGGTAGGAGAACAACATGAGGTCAAAGGGTGGTGCGGTAGTCATCAGTGCTGCTCACCAAACATCTCCAGATCTCTCTCTGAGGTATCAGGGGGATTATATTTCCTACCCTTTGGGAGTAGACAGAGGCCACGGGGATAGTTTTGGTTAATGAACTGCCAGCAGAAGTTTCAAGTTTCATTTCTAGGTCGGACATTTCATTGCCAATGGGCACCTTGTAGAGCTCCCGCCTCCTCTCTGCTGTGGCAATTGGCAATATTCAAGAGGGTGGCTAACACCTCAGAATGAGCGAGTACACTCACTGGAGACCCCTGCGAATCTGTGATGGACTTGTGATGTGAGTTAAAAAATAAGCCTTTGTTTTCTGAGCGGCTGAAATCTGAGGCTGTTTGTTACTGCAGCATCACTAAGCTTATCCTGACTGTTACAAGTGCTGATCTGGAAGAAGCAGGAGGGAGGGAAACATTTAACACTGCAAGTGCCCTTTCCTCAGTGCACAACCCTGCATTTTTTTTCCACTCAGGACTCACAGCCTTCCTAAGACAGAAGTTAAGACATGGATATTCTTAATGACATCATTCTTAATTATCATTTATTTTATAAATAATGTATGGAAGACATAGCCGTGTAAGTGCCCTGCCCAAGGTCACCAAGTTACTAAGTGGCAGCATCAGGTTGGAGCATAGGTCACCTGCTGGTTAATCTTTTTCAACACAGGTCATTTCCTTCAAGAAAGGACTAGAGCCCCATTCCCTGACCTCTCCCCCAACTCAAGGGCCACGTTAGTACATCTAGTGCTGTACTCATGCTTCCCTCCATCCCCCACTCAGTGGGAATGCAAAACACTGGGCAAAAATCAGTCCAAAAGAAAACAGGTCATGCAGTTGCCTGCAGATGACTGCCCTGGGTCTGTGCTGGGGGCAGAAGAACCGTGCAAAGTCCAGAATGATACCCTTATTGTGGTTAACTGCAAGCAACTCCACTATGCAGTGTTGCTTTGTCTTTCTTATGATCATTTTGGGTTGTCTGCAGGATAGAAGGGCAAACGTCAGTGATGACAGGATCATTCTTTGTAAGGTGACCTCAGAAATATTTAGTGCTATTTACGTACAGTAAAATCTCTCTTCAGTAGCTTTTACTTAGTCCATTTACCAAATTAACCACGCTCTCCCTTCTGTCTGTAAAACACACTTCTCATGCCTCCAGTGGCTGGAAAGTTCATGGCCAGCGGGTTACTTTTCAGTGTATTCCTAGTCCTGCTTTCCATCTGTTGAGTGCTGTGTTTACTAGAAGTCCATTCCCAAACTTGTTTAGTTTCTAGTTATACACGTGATTGTGATGATGTATATTAATACCATGTGAACAGCAAAGGAAAGGGATGTTTCTGTGAAAACTAGATTGGAAGCTTTGAAAATATTTTTTTAAAAAAACACTACAAGGAGTGTTGGTACATTAAAAATTGAGGAGACACACCTGCGTGGCTCAGCTGCCTTCAGCTCAGGCTGTGATCCCAGGGTCCTGGGATCGAGTCCCGCATCGGGATCCCCACAGGGAGCCTGTTTCTCCCTCTGCCTATATCTCTGCCTCTCTGTGTGTGTGTGTCTCTCATGAGTAAATAAATAAAATATTTTTTTAAATGAGGAAAATTGTGAAGATCTATACGGGAACGGTCATCAAAATACTCTTTAAGCCTGCTAAGGTTTCACATACCGTTTTAGAGAACATGAAACCGAAAGTCATAGATAATGCATTGTGAATGAGTTTTACGCAAGAAGGATAATCTAGAATTCTCAGCGATCTGATGCAGCCACATAAAAGGAAAAAAAAAAAGAGACCAAATCCTACATCATATGCTTGGCAAAATAATATATGTGTTTTGTCTTTTAAAAAGAAGTTAAATATTTAAGGTCAATATTTTTTTTAATCATTCCAAGTTTCAACTTTATCTATTTGTCCCAGTTGCTTCTGATAAAAGAACTTTCACATTGCTGCTTTTCATGTTTGCCATTTGCCCATATACCCTTTATCCCATTGACATACTGTGTTATTTTTAGGTGCAAAGTATTTCACATATTCTGTCTTTGGTGAACTTATTCAACACACATTTTTTAAACAATTGCTATATGCCACACTGGACTGGGTGTGGGGCTAGATCAAGGTAATGATAAAGCCCACAGTGTTTGGGAAAACAGACTTTAAATACAAAAGATTCATCATTTAATGATAATTGGGATGTGTTGTTGGAGAAAGGAAGGTTCACTTTGTCTTCATATAATTCAGAACTGGTCAGGGTTTCCTATTTCTGAAGGGTAAAATAAGTGTTGTTTAATAAATGAGCCAGGAACTTTCCTCCCTTGGATGCAATTTTTAATATAATGTCTTTTTTTTTCTTCCTGCTTTATTGAGGTACCATTTACATACCAAAATTGGGTATATCGTGTACATCAAAACAATTGTATATATCAAAACGGACTTGATGTGTTGATAATCAGTTTCTTTGGGCTGAATGAGGCCATCTTCCTTCCCTGCCCCAGACTGTGATTCTGGGGCCCCTTAGGATTCGAAGCAAGTTCTCTCACTTACCTCTTTTCTTCATTTCTTCTTCTTCACTTCTGTTCTCAGGTTTGCCCCTGAGGACGCCCTGCACCCTTCTTCAACCTACCCTGTCCCCAGGAAGCTGATCTTTATGGACCCTATCTGCTAGCTCCCTGGCCCTGCGCCTTCCAAGCAGATGAGGCCATTTGAGTATTTGGAGGCAGGCTGCAGGGTTTATACACTATCTCCATATCTGCAGAATTGCCATGTATTGGTTACATCTCTTTCCAGAAAGTCACAGCTCCTGCCAGGCAGCCTTTTCTATATAGCTAATCTCTGCATCCAAGATCAGCAAATCTGGCTGAGACTAAGACAAGTTGAGTGGCTAGGTGCAAAAGTCAAGGAAGTTGGGACCCTTGGGTCCATGCATTATCCCGGCCCTGATGTAACATATTTCTGTAACAGGCCAGAGTAAATATTTTAGCTGCTGCAGGCCATACAGTCTCTGATGCAACTATTCAACTCTGCCTTTGAACTGTGAAAGTAACTGGCAGACATTAGGTGTGTTTCAATAAAGCTTTATTTTCATAAATAGGTAGTGGGCCATATTTGGCCCATGGGCCATAGATTGCCAACCCCCTTTCTAAATGAGACAGTTGCCCACACTGCTAACTCTGGGGTACAACCCTGTCTCTTATGGCTTCCTTTAACCCTGCTCGCATCTTTGCAAACAATCCCTTTACTAAGCTCCCCTCGAATTATCCAAATTGAGTGTACCATCTGTTTCCTGCTAGGACCCTAATTGATGCACTTGGCTTTGCATTTCTCCAACACAGGCTTTAATTGCAAAGTAACAACAACAACAAAAACAAAACCAACAACAAAAATGGAGATTATGACCAATTACTATGTGGCAGGGATGTGGTGCTTTACATGTATTCATTCATCCCAAATATGATAGAATATTTCACAAAGTTACAATACGCTCTTAAAGTTGGCTGGAGCTGAAATAAATAAACTTTTTTTTTTCTTGGGGCCTGGAGTCTCAATCCTGCTGCCCTACTTGTCCTCTTCTAATGGAATGGAGGTCTGTTCTAATTAAACAAGAAAACACATCTTTTCACAAGGGGAGAACGGAGGGCATTGTACTCTGTGCCTCAAAGAAAGCATGCTTTAATAAGAATCCTTTTATAATCCCTGCTTTTATTTGTTGCTTCCCAAAGCTTTTGCTGGTAATAAAAGGATTGTAAAGTTGACAAATATAAGCAGGGACAAAGAAGTTTGGGGAGATAATGCTTTAGTGAATGGGCAAGTATGTGAAAGTGTATTGATCCCACAACATGTAGAAGATGATCATGAAAAGCCAAGGCTGCCATCAGGGTGATGTTTCTATTACAAAGTAAAAGCCCCTCCAGGCAAGAGCATCTATTCCTTGTATGATGTAGAATTATGCCCAGTGCCGAGGAGAAAAATAATTCAGGCTAAAATGTAGGATTTGGTATCTGAAGATCTGGGTTCAGATGTGAACGCGATGCATTTCTAACCTACTGCATGATCCTATATAACCAGCAAATGGAGCCTCAGCAAATGTGTTGTGTTCCATGACGGGCACTTTATGGATGTCTGTTCTCATTCTACCATCATCACTTTCACCAGCAGCCCTCATTACTCCTTCTGGCAAGAACCATCAATTTTGAGGTTCCAACATCTTCTACTCAAAGGCTTTACACTTTCAGTGGGGCTCCATTCCCACTGCAAGGATGGAACATATGGCCATGCCTGGGCCAATCAATGTACTGCATCCCTCTGGCCCCAGAGACTGGTTATTTATATACACATGAGTCAGTTAACCTCTAAGACTGAGATGCAATGAATGATCAAAAATGGGCTGTTCTTTTCCACTAGACTAGACAGCTGGAGCTATTGAGCCAAAATGAGGAGCCTGAGGTTGAAATCCACAGAAGAATGTCACAGTAGAATGATGACATTGTTCAAGCCCCCAAGATAGCCTTACCTAAAGCCAACCTTGATGGGATGGGTTGGAGAAAACTATAAAGTTTCTACACTTCTCTGCATCCAAAATTTTTGTGGTTTTGCACATTCTCTCACTGAGAGCATCGAGAGATGGGGATTATTTCCTACCCCTTGAATATGAGCTGGTCTCATGACTTGCTCTGGTGAAAGCAATGCAGCGGAAGTGAAGTTGTACACTATCACTCTATTGCAGAATCCTGCTGCCATATAGCAAAGCCTGGGCTAGCTTGTTGGAAGGTGAGAGATGATGTGGAGGACAGCCAAGCATCCTAGTCACCTGCCAGAAGCCCATCCATAATGAAGAGTAGATGAATGAGGGGGTCCAGTGGACACCAAGAGAACCATCCAGCTGAGCCCAGCTCTAATTACTGAACCACAGATTCTGAGCTAAATAAGTAGTTATGTTAAGCTCCTATATGTTGAGGTGAGCTATCATACACCAAAAACTAATATACACAACCATTCCTCTGGATTTTTCACTTAACGCGAATCAGTAATTTATCTTTTTGTTTTGGTCAGTTAGGATTGGGTTTTCCATTATTTGAAATGAAAGGAATTCTAGTACAGTAAAGATGTGGCTCCGTTCCCCAACCAGATACCATTGCTAGGGATCCTGTCTGTCTGATGGGATGCAATAGTGAGTGAGTGATCAATACATTCTTAATGATTGTGTAATAATTGGCAGGTTCTCAAATCACATTTTGAAGAGCAAAGGGTATCTTTGTTCTTGATTCTCCAAAGTCATCTGTATGGGAATCATGCTTAACTTGTCCTAACTCCTCAGCAGGAATTTGGAAGATATGAGTCTTCTCCAACCATCACCATAGGTGGAAACAGGTAAGCTTGAGTACCTACCTAAGGTATCCTCAGTATCTAAGAAACAAACCACCCTGAGCCATCTTCCTCAAGGGAATTTGGAAAAATCCAAGGCTCATTCTATCCTCCTTGCTATAGAAACCTGAAAGTAAGTATCATTTTTTTCTTCCTAATATAAAAGGCAGGTACTTTTTCTAGGCAAGAAGCCCAAATCCACCTGCCCTTCTTTTCCTTTAGGACTCCACCCATTCCTTGCTGTAACTTAATGCATTATTCCTATAACTTATTTTCTTTAAAATAGAAAAAGAAAAGGAAAAAAAAAAACTAAGGCAGGGACTTCAGAGGAGTCATATTCCACTCCAGTAAAAAGATGGAATCTACCTGTCTATGGCAGAGTGGAATCCACCCACCAATTCTTACAAACTATTGACAAACTGTATGAGTGAGTGTGTGTGTGCATGTGTGTAGGGAGAGAGAAAGGACACCATTATTTTTATTCTTTAATCAGAGGATAACCAGACTTTCTCTATCCCAAGTGAGTTTACATTTTAAGTTCTTAAATGGTTGCTTTTTCTCAAATCCACAGGCAAAGGTCAGAAGGAAGAAGACTCTGTTGAGGATAGAAAAGAGAAATATACTCAGTGGCTAGAGATAACTTCTCTCAATCCAGGAGTCAGGCGAGGGCATCTCTGGCTGACATTTACCCTTCCCTCTAAACTCTCTCAGGCCTCGATAGCTCCTACTCTTTCCTTCCTTCCTTCTCACTTCTCCTCACTCAGAGGCTCATCTCTTGCCTAAAGGCTCAAGGGAAAGTCCTAAGTAGTGAACACCATTTATGAGAAAAGGAAGACATTGGTTCAACTGGTCCATCTCCTCCAACTAGACAACTGGCGTGGTGTCTGCTGGTTGCCAATGGTCAGAATGAGGCCGGAGACCATTCAAACCTCCCTTCCTTGTTAGATTGCGAGTCTGCAGAGCAGAGAAAACACTGTATTGGGAAATCGAATGCCAAAGAGAAGATATTCAGAAGGTAAATATATGCACAGAGTGGAGGGGTGAGGGGCAGGTAAGCTCTGAGGAGACAGAGAAACTGGTGTGTCTAAGGGAGAACAGCTGGAGCTAAGGGACAGCAAAGTGACAACACCTAAGAAGCAATAATGCAAAGTAGGGTGATAAAGCAGAAAGTAGCGAAGAGCTTCATTTCCTGTCACTTGCCCGATTTCCTGTATTATAAAATGCAAACTCCATAACATCATCTTATGATCTTGTGTGATTGACACCTCCTGTCTCAGCAGCCTCTTCCCTAAAAAGGCTTCCCCTTATTCCTAGCTGCATGAACCTTTAATGTCCTCCAACATGCCAGACTTGTTTCTGCCTCTGCGTCTTGTCATTGGCTGTTTTGCCTGTTGTGGCCGGCTCTTCCCATCTGTCAAGTCTCAGTTCAAATGTTACCTCCTCTGAGAGGTCATCCTTGATCATCTTCTCCAGTATAGACCTGCTGCTGCCCATCACTTCCTACCTCACTACTCTAGAATGTTCTCCTTCACTGTTCTTCACACAAGCTAAAATCATCTTGTTCATGTTCCTTCTTTCTTTCTGCTAACTTGGGGCTTAGTTCACTCTTCTAGCTCCTCAAAGTGTAAAGTTAGGTTTTTATTTGAGATCTTTCTTCTTTTTTAATGTAAGCACTTACTGCAATAAACATCCCTCTTACTACTGCTTTTGCTGCATCCCTTAAGGTTTTTTTTTTTTGTTGTTGTTGCAATTGGAGGTGTCTTTGTTGTAGTAGCTAGTACTACCCACCCTAGCTAATACACCAAAGGAGTCTTGCAGATGTTTTGTGAGGATCAACCAGGAGACACACATATCACAGCTTCTCTGAAATTCCTTTTTCCCATAATTCATTTCTCCTGGGCCTTGGAACATGAATTCCAGCTGCTCCATCAACCAAAGGCTAAAACCATTTTCTCTGCTGAGCACAAAGTCTTCATTCATTAGGGTGATCTCCAAACACATCCATCCCCTGGTGCTCATTTCCTGGCCTGGAAGTGTGTGAGGAGCATAGCACTCCTTGGATTTATATGCTCTATTACCTGTATTACTGAGAATGCTGGGCTGCAGCCATTCATCATCTACCAGCCCACTGGACAAAATGATTCACTCTAGACTTAAAGGTTGAAGTCGATTGAGTATCGTTTTAACTGGAGGGAAAGGCACTTCCATAAAATGGCAAGAGCTTTATGGCAGAAAGTTGTATTAATGACCCCACTTCAGTGCTTATCAGGAGGAGGTCATATAATCCCTTCCCGGAATTACATGCTGGCCAGTTCAGATAAATAACACAGATCTCCACCATTCATAATCCAAAATGTTAACAATTAATTTCCGAAATCAATCCTGAAGGGAGCTGGAAGCCCAGATCGTTGGGCCCAGACAGGCCTTGCTTGGTGGATTTCTCATGAGTCAAAATTTAAACCTCAAACTTGTAACGAACTGTTGTCAAGACACAGCTGACTTAGGCAATCAAGATAACATTATTCAGCAATAACGTGGGTGAAACATACTCTAAGTGTGAATTAATAAGTCGGCTGACACCAGGTCCCAGATGTTTCCTACTCTGGCAATATGCCCAAAGTGATGATAAGCAGATTTACATACTTAACTAATATGTTTATTTAAAGGAAATTTCCAAATCCAAAATAACATCCAGATTTCTTATTTGGCTGCAGATCAAAAGACATCCTATCAATAAAGACAGAATCCAGGATAAACCTTTTCAACATCTGCTTAAAACCAAACAACAGATTTGAGGGTTTTGGTAAAACTTAATTGCAGGCAAATTTTACTGCCTCTTACATAAATATATATTTTCATGTCCCGGGGGTGGTTCTGACCTCATCAATTCTCATGTTCACAATATACAACATTGTTCTTTTACCAGCACCAATAGCTCTGCCTTTATGGAGCCTTCCAGTCTCAAGGTTTTCTTCTAGACTGGAGGATGAACAGACTTTCCCCCTCATCAGGAAAGCGGACTGAAAGTCAGAGGCGAGAGCAAGAGCTTGGAATGTTGTAGAAAACAAAGATCTGTTCCTCTCCCAACCAGTTAGTGCTTTGTTTTTCCATAATTACTAAAAAAGCATTTATTTGGTCTCACTCTCCCTTCACTTTAGAGTGATGCTCTTTTGAGTCCTGATCTTTTTCTTTTCGTTGTGGTGGTGGTGGTTGAGTCCCCAAGGGAAAGCTCAGTAACTGGATGAAAGCCTTAATAGATGTCTACCCTTGGTAAGGAGATGATGATGGGATGGGTGTCAGCCATACTAGCTCATGACCCTTCAGTGTGAATGAGTTCACTTTTCCTACGTATTAAGTGCCTGAAGTGGGACCAGGATGGTTGGGCACTGAGGCATTTTTTCCTACCCAGTGGTCAGGCTTGTAATTGAACTAAGAATGTGCTTCAGAAATTCCCTTTGCCTAGGGATCTGTTTAGCGACAGAGCCAATATTAGCTGCTTGACCCTGGGGCAGGGAGATTTGAAGAGTCAGAAGTCATCCATCTTTGCTCTCTCTCCATCCTTTGAACTCAGTCATGTAATATTTGTGAGTCTAATCTCTTCAGAGCCAAGATTGGAAGGATAGGTTGGTGGGAGCATTCAAAGAAATACCAGCTAAAACACAGAGATCCTATTTTCCTTCTCTTAATTGGCAAATATTTCTAAATACCTCACTCAATTATAGTTCAGATTTTTCTAATAATAAGTGATACCATAGATAACAATTATCTAGTTTGAAACAGGTATCAAAAGCCTTCAAATCTGTCTAGCCTTTGATCCAGAAATTCTACTTGCAGAATGTATCTTAAGAAATAATTATGGGAGGAAAAAAAAAAAAGAAATAATTACAGGGGCACCTGGGTGGCTCAGCCAGTTGAGCAGCTAACTCTTGGTTTCAGCTCAGGTCATCATCTCAAGGTGGTGAGATCCAGCCTCACGTTGGGTTCCATGCTCAGTACAGAGTCTGCTTGAATATTTTCTTTCTTCCTCTCCCTCTGCCCCTTCCCCCTGTATGTGCTCTCTCAATCTCTCTTTCAAATAAGTAAATCTTTAAAAAAAATTATTATAGATTTGTGCACACATTTAACTATAAGAATGCATGGCTGTGCTAATGATAAGAAAAGAAATATCACAAATGACCTAAATATCAAACAATTAAGACCAGCTAATTAAATGATGGCCCACAATTTATAAAATTTTTCAAACTGAAGTAATAAAACTTAATGACAATGAATGGTGCTTATATTGGTGAGTAAAAGAAAAAGCCAGCTTGCCAAAAATATGTGTTGTATTTTGCTATTAGGAGATATACATGTACAAATATGTCATATGTAATATTTCAATGACATATAACAAAATTATGACAGGGGTGCAATCATAGGTGATTGTCATTTGGGTTATTTCTTACTTATTTTATCATCTCAGTGCTCTGCCATGAACAACTACTTTTATGATTCAAAATTCTAAAAATATTGTGAAGATTTTAATTTTAAATCAATTTTCAAAGGTATAATTTATATGCAACTAAATGCTTTCAGCTTAAATATTCACTTCAATGAGTTTTGACAAATACATGTGCCCCATGTCTCTGACAATTAAGACACAGGACAATGAAAATATAGAATTCCTATATAACTTCTACCCTAAAAAGTTCCTTCATGTCCCTTTGTAGTCAAACTCCTTCTCACCTTTGGCTCTAAGGCAACTTTCTGGGCTGACCCATGTCCCCTAAAATTCATATGTTCAAGTCTCAACCTCCAATATCAGAATGTGACTGTATTAGGAGATAAGGCCCTTCCAGAGGCTATTAAGGAAGGTAAGACGAGGTTATACAGATGGGTCTTATCCCAGTAAGACTGTTATAAGAAGAAGACATTAGAGGGGTGACTGGGTGGCTCAGTCAGTTAAGCATCTGCCTTCGGCTTAGGTCATGCCCAGGGTCCTGGGATCAAGCCCCACATTGGGCTCCCTGCTCAGCAGAGAGCCTACTTCTCCCTCTCTCTGCTTCTCCCCTTGCTTGTGCTCTCTCTCTCTCTCTCTCTGTCAAATAAATAAATAAAATTTTAAAAAGAAAAGGAAAAAAGAAGACGACATTAAAACACAGACATGCACAGAGAGAAGACAGAAGGCGGCCATCTACAAGCCAAGGAGAGAGGCCTCAGAAGATAGCAAGCCTGCTGATACCTTCTCAGACTACTAAGTCTCCAGAACTTTGAGAAAATAAATGTCTGTTGTTTAAGCCACTCAGTCTGTGGTATTGGTATGGCAGCCTTAGCAAACCAGTAGAGACATTAGAGTTTTTTGTTTTTTTTTTTTAAGTTTTGTATAATAGAATCGTGTAGTGTGGATGTTTGGCTTCTTTTCGCACAGATTCAGCCTTGATGTTTTCAAGATTCATTTTGTGCTGTGTACCTATGGATTACTCAATTATTTACTCTAATCTGTTGGTGATCCCTTTTTATTGCTGGGTGGCATTTCACTATTTGGCTATATCACATTTTATTTATCCACCCACCAGATAATGAACACTTAGGTTGTTTCCAGTTTTGTGCTATTATGAATAAAGCTAGTATAAAATTCTTGCACAAGTTTTTTTGCTTTTGTTTTTGTTTTTGTAGACATGCTTTCATGTGCCTTGGTAAATATCCATGAATGGAATTGTGGGATCATGAGAGAAGTGAATGTTTATAAGAAATTGCCAAACTGGTTTCCAAAGTGGTTATACCATTTTACAACCCTGTCAGCAATGGATGGAAATTCCAGTTGCTCACCACATCTATTCCAACACTTGGTTTTCCAGTCTTTTAAATTTTAGCCATTCCAGAGGATATGTAGCGGTGTGTCATTATGGTTTAAATTTACATTTCCCTCATGGCTAAGAATGTGAGCATCTTTTAACGTGCTTATTGATCATTTGCATATTTCATTTTGTGATCTGTCTTTTCAAGTCTATTGTTCACTTTTTATTGTATAATTTGTCTTTATTATTGAGTTGTAGAAGTTCTTTATATATTCTAGATACAAGTCTCTGTCAATTACGTGAATTGCAACATATTCTTCCAGCCTGTGGCTTTTCTTCATGTTTTCTTCATACTGTCTTTCAAGAAGCAGAGGTTTTATACTTATTTTGTTCTTGATAAAAAGAAGTGACCAGTGGTGTTTTGTGAGAAACCAAGATCATCAAGATCATTTCCATTTTAGCTCAGCCTCCAGTTTTCTGACTTGATTTCTATCTCTCTTGTCAAATGGACTTTTCCTCATTAACTCAACTAACTGGTACCTACTGGTAGAAGCTCTGAGCAGAAAAGGCAAGTGAGATGTCAGGAAGCCATAGCAAAAACAGAAACAAAGACTAACCTGCTCTGGCACTTCCTCTGACCTCTAGGAAGGGAAGTACCATGTCTGCTGAAACACCTTCTAGTGCTTTCTGGCTTCAAACCAACAGCAAGCAGTTTCTTTCATTCACAGCTGACAAAAGTCCTTTTCAGGTATGATTTGGTAAGTGCTGTTGTGCTTCTTTGCCACAAGCAAAACAAAAAAATAGAGATCCTTTAAAATTCTATTAGAAAACAGATCTTTCAGGAAATGCAGAATTGGGCTTTCTGAGCTAGAAGGCTAAACTATTCCTTCACTTTCCTAGAACTGACTGCTTTCTGCTATGTGCCCCAAATGAACACTATATACATACATATGTCATCACAACTCAAAGCTTCTTATGGTGTGTATTTCTTTACACGTCTATCTCTTACAATCACACAAGAAGCCCTTGAGGACGTGGCCATGCATTGTCCTTCTTTGTATATTTAGAGCCTAATATAGAACTGGCACAGCGTGAGAACCAATAGTACCTGAACTGCTGAACAAATGAGTGAATGAATAAATGAGTTAATTAATTGTCCAAACCCCAAACTCTGAGATTCCTCTTCTGGTTCCACACTTGATGAAATCTTTCACTCTGGAGTTAGATGGACCTGGGATCATGTCGCAGCTCCATTTCTTCCTCCATGTTATGCAAACTCCTTAGCCTTTGAACCTCAGTCTCTTCAACTTATTAAAGGAAAATGATGGCTATGATTATGATAGTAGCCTCATCAGTTTGTGTAGATTAAATGAGCGAACCCAAAGTGTACATCCAGCGTCTGGTTCATGATCAGAGCTCTGTAAATGTTAGCTCTGATTATTGATACGCTGCATTTCATGTGACTCATGCCTTATAAAATTACTCTTAATGTTTGCTATGGGTAGAAGGTGGTGGTAGTGGTGATGAGAATGATTAACTATGGGGCTGAGCGTCTTAGATGCATTATATTTACTAATCTTCACAAGAACCTTGAATCACAGGGATTTATCCCTGTTTTATAGTTGTAGCTGAAGTGACTGCAGGAGGTTACCAAGCTAGTAAATGATGAAGCTGGGATTCAGAGTCCCTTCACCCAAGAGGGTACTCTTCAGAGGAGAGGATGCCTGTGGCCAAGGAGGTCAGAGGCATGGGGTCCAGATTGTTCAGTCTGGAGGATTGGAGCCCAGCCAACTTTGAGGACCACCAGTTCTATCCTTCTCTCCATTAGATACTATGTCAGTTAGGATTAACTTCTGTTGTATGTTACATACAATACAAATAACAGTGGCTTATAGAATTTTTTCTTTCTTGCACAAGAAAAGAGCAGAGATGTTCAGTCCAATGCTGGTATGGTGGGTTCCAATCTGTAAAATAAGGTTTCTTTTATCTTTTTGCTCCTCCCAAAATAGAAATCAGGAGAAATGCTCTCTTTACTCACAGAGCCTGAAACTCGCTGAACCCACTAAGAGACATCCAGCCCTAACAAGTAGGTCAGTCCAAGAACCTTCTTTGTCTGGGACTTGAGACTCTCCTCCTCCACCAAGTGCCACCCTTCTGCACTCTCAAGTAGCTCTACTAGAAACCAGTGGGAGCCCCAACACCACCAGATATAAAAAGCAGATTAAAATAATTCCACAAAGGCTCTGAAAATTAAATTGCTTTTAAACATGTTCATCCTGGGATCATATCTCAGCTCTACCTCTTGCCAAGACCTGCGTGCTAAACCTAAAGAGCCTGCTAAAATAAAAGATATAAATAAGACCCAGCATCTTTTAACAATAACAGCTAAAAGTCCAGAATACAATAAAAAACCATCATACCAAGCATCAAGAAAATCACAATGTGAATAAGGAAAGACAACCAGCACTGAGCTGAATCAGATACTGGAATTATATGACAAGGATTTGAAAGCAGCCATCATTAAAATGTTTCAACAATCAACTACAAGTTTTCTTGAAACAAATTAAGAAAAACAACAGAAAATCTCAGCACAGAAAAAGGAGTTAAAAAAAAAAAAGAAAAAACAAGCAGAAATTATAATCTTAAAAATACAATCAGAGGGATAGAAAGGGCTTATCTCCCAGCTGGGTCAGCACCTTCAAAGAACCCCAGAAGAACCACTGAATGATTTCCAAATTTAATTTCACTGGATGTTTTTTAGCTACAAGGGAGTCTGGGAAATGTAGTCCCTATGCTGAGCCACCAGGGATAGATTGGCGTTTTGTTTATTGGGTCAAAGGCAGGAATAAGGATTGAATTATTAACTACTCATGTCTACCACTGAAACAAATGGCTCATATCTGAGAATGAGACTAAGGCTCTGGGAGTTAGTATTGGAATATGGACTTATTATGAATAAGACTAGAGAAATTGTGTGACTGTTAAGGAGGATGATGATTTTTTGGTTGGGTCTGGCGTGATCCACAGTCACCATGATTCCTAAGAGATGGCATAACGACAACTTGATATGACCTAATGTCACTAACATCTCAACAGGCTCACCTTCTCAGGAAAGGCCACTTAATTACCTGATTAATTTGCTCATCTTAATTAACTTGTCCCTATTGTTGATAACCTTGTATTGATTGCTCTGCTGGTAGTAATTAGAAAAGTGGTAGAGAGGTAAATGGAGAAGCCACAAAGAGGGAAAACAGAGCATGCACTCCTGTCTCAGGAATCTACCCTCTAGACTTTGAACTCAACACTTTTGTTTCTCCCTCTGGGTAAATATATTAGAAATGCAAGTCATTTTCGCTGGTAATCATTTCTACCTACCCCACATTCCTTCTTAGAGGATCTGCCCTTGACCTTTTTTCAAATATTTTGCTGACATAGTCCTCCTTCCTCAGCTACAGCTGAGTGGTCAATGGATGAACCCGTAACCTAAGCTGGACAGTTACATTCTATTTTTTTTTTCAGATTTTTGAATCGGAGCATAAAGAAACAGTATCAGTTAACTTTGGGTGCTGAAACTGCATCATTCTGTAGATTTGGAGGGTGGCCAGGGTAGCCATTTTGTGGCTGCCATCTTGGACCTTAAACTCCATCAGCAACCAGAGAGAGCTGGTCAGTCAAGCTCGCCAGACTCCTAATGGCTTTACAATTCCTGGTCCCAGTCTCTTGTCCTTTACCCATACTTCTTACTCCGGGCTTTACATGATACTTCTGATTCTTTTACAGAAGTTTTTTTGTACATAAGATCACTCAATTTGGTTGCCATTTCTTGCAACCCAGTGAGCCCTTAATATAGTAAAGCACTCTCATTGTTGACTTATCTTCATTTTAACCTTAAACCCCTCTGAAATGCATATGTAAGAGATCTATGAAAAATCAGTAAAATGGGAGTGCTATCAAAAATGTAAACTGAGGGGTGCCTGGGTGGCTCAATGGTTGAACATCTGCCTTTGGCTCAGGTCATGATCCCGAGGTTCATGGATGGAGACCCGCATAAGGCTCCTTGCAGGGAGCCTGCTTCTCCCTCTGCCTATGTCTCTGCCTTTCTCTGTGTGTCTCATGAATAATAAATACATAAAATCTTTTTAAAAATGTATAAACTGAGAACAGATTGTTGGTTGGCAGAGACTGGAGGTGGGGAGTGGAAGAAATGGATGAAGGTGGTCAAAATGTACAAACTTCCAGTTATAAGATAAATAAGTTCTGAACATGTAACATATACTGTGGTGACTATGGTTAATGATATTGTATTGTATATTTGTACACCTCTGAGACAGTAAACCTGAAAAGTGAATCATAAGAAAAATGATTGTAACTATGTGAGGTGATGAACGTGAACTAAACCTATTCTGGTGATCATTTTGCAGTGTATACATATACCAAATCATTTTGTTTTGTACCTTAAACTAATATGATATTATGTGTTAATTATATCTCAATAAAACTGGAAAAAATGTATAAAGTGATAAACTGTTCTGGCTTCCATCAGGCCCAGTGCCTAATTCTTTCCCACCCATTAACTCATACTCTGCCTATCATTAACATGTCACTGTATCCCCACTGATTTAAGTCCTTTGGGACCCCCTGATTCCCATATCCCACCCAGATTCCCAGAACTCTATTGCCTCCCAGAGGTAATCATAGTCAACACTTAGTTCCAGTGATTTTGGCTTGGAGCCATGGCGTTGCAAAGCTAGTATTGAAGTAATGCTCTCTCACCTAATTTGATTGAATTGAGTGTTCCAGTAAAACTGGTGATGTTTTCCTTGCTACAGGGTCCATCCTAATGAACAAATGCTGCCTCTCTTTCATAGAAGGCTGAAAATGTGGGCTTATAAAGAAAACCTTTACAATCACTTCTTGGTGTCTCAGAGATCATCCAACATAATTAAACATGGGGCTAGGTTGGGAAATGCTAAAATAAGCCCAACTTAGAGTGCACATATGCCTTTCATTTACTATTGTGGCATCAAACTTTGACTATTTCCTCAAACTTTGCCTATTTATTGTTTTCCTGAAACTTTGGCTATTTATTGAAAATATAATAGAAGTAAAAGAGCCAATACAAATTTAAAGTAGCCTAATCAATGAGACAGAGCCATGACCATCTGGAGTCTCATGTTCCCAACACCTTTATCTAGAGTCTTCATAAGCACTGACTGAATTCGTACAAGTCAAATAAACAAGAACAGCTCCAAATTTTGTTGAATAGAATAAAGGTATTATTACAAAGAACAACCAGTACGGAGAAAATTCATATGCTACTTACAACTCTTTGATAGCTACCCAATCCCAAGGATTTTTATGAGTCCTGAAACAGCAGAAATCTGGAAGCTCAACTCTAGAAGACTGAAGAGCCTCATCATAGCCTTGAATTTAAGTCAATTGTAGAAGGACAAACATTATATGGTCTCATTCATTTGGGGAATATAAAAAATAGTGAAAGGGAATAAAGGGGAAAGGAGAAAAAATAAGTGGGAAATATCAGAAATGGAGACAAAACATGAAAGACTCCTAACTCTGGGAAACGAACTAGGGGTGGTGGAAGGGGAGGTGGGCGGGGGGGTGGGGGTGACTGGGTGACGGGCACTGAGGTGGGCACTTGATGGGATGAGCACTGGGTATTATTCTATATGTTGGCAAATTGAACACCAATAAAAAATAAATTTATAAAAAAAAAGAAAGAAAGAAACTAACTCTTCATTTCTTAAAACAACACTTTTTTGGGTCTCTGTTACTAGAATCTAACCTAATACTCATGAATGCACAAGTTTCTGTATTGACAAGTATGTGTCTACAACATCATTTAAAAGGCATCATGGGGGATCCCTCGGTGGCTCAGCGGTTTAGTGCCTGCCTTGGGCCCAGGGCGTGATCCTGGAGTCCCGGGATCGAGTCCCACATGGGCTCCCTACATGGAGCCTGCTTCTCCCTCTGCCTGTGTGTCTCTGCCTCTCTCTCTCTGTGTCTCTCATGAATAAATAAATAAAATCTTAAAAAAAATAAAATAAAATAAAAGGCATCATGGTATTCCAGGACAAGGAAAGAGCACAACTTACTCATCCAGCCCATTACTGTAGGATGTTTAAGCTATTTCCGACATTTTTCTAGGTTAAACAAGACATTGTGATCACTCTAATAATGAAACATCCAAGCACATTCTCAGAGATCTCCTTAAGATAAACTGCTAAACTAGTTTATGTACACCAGTTTGGCTGGGCCCAGCTACACTATTTCTATTTAAAATATATTTAAATTTTTTTTAAATTTTTATTTATTTATGATAGTCTCACAGAGAGAGAGAGAGAGAGGCAGAGACACAGGCAGAGAGAGAGGCAGGCTCCATGCACCGGGAGCCCGACGTGGGATTCGATCCCGGGTCTCCAGGATCGCGCCCTGGGCCAAAGGCAGGCGCCAAACCGCTGCGCCACCCAGGGATCCCTATTTAAATTTTTTTGAAACTTACTTCCAACGTTCTTCTCTAGAGAGGTGGTACCAAATCATGTTTCTACAAAACTTGCAGGAAGTGGTTTATTGATGACAGCTGTTTTTTTAATCTTTGACAATTTGATTTATGCTGGACTTTTGCTGGACTCTTGCAACCTGCCCATGGTAATGTTATCTCTTAGTGATAAGTATCCTCTCTCCATCACCACCACCAAGACTACCAGTTTCTCTGCTTTAGGGTTAGCAGTCCTGCTTATACTCCTACCACACTCACTTTATTGTGGGGAAGAGAAAAGTTGCAGCCATTAATTAATGAAGCCATTCATTCATCTAATGTTATTGAGTACCTACTTTGTACCAGCATTGTGATAGCTGTTGATGGTACAGAGATGGACAAGACTGAAAAGATCCCTATTTTCATAGAGAAGATTACCCTGGCCTGCCACCATTCATAAGGCTGACTCTCTGGGCTCAGGATCTGCCTCCATCCCAGTACATTGTGGAAGAAGGTCTTCTCTCTCCCACGGGCACTCACTTGTCAGCCATAGAGATCTTCACAGATATTGTCTTTTTAATCTTGCTGATTATAATGGGAGACGGTCACTATGGCAAGACTACAATGGGCTACTAGTGAGTAATTTTGGTGTTGGACTTGTCATAATGGTCCAAATATGCTAGAGAAGAGACTCAGTCTTTACCTCATAGGGATGAAGTTTTCCTAAATGTAGCACCTTAATTGAAGTGGCCTTCTCTCTCTGACACCCAAATGACTTCAACCATATGGACAATGGTCCACCCTTCAACTCCTACCACCAAATCAGCCTAAGAAGGTCAGAGCTCTGGAATGTTCTAAGAATCCACAATTTGTAAGGCAGATGGGATCATAGAGGAAATGGAATATAGCCCATCTCCTGTCTAAGAATCTCTCCAATGTCCATCTTTCACAAGCCCTGATTCTATTGTAGTCATTCTCCATTTCTGTAGTTTTCTAGAGCAGATACACAGTGGGACATGACTCAGAAACCATGATCCAGATGCGGCCAGAATCAGACCCAGGTTTTAGGACTTAAAAGTAATGCCTGTATGTTCTGATTTGAAGTAGTGACCTGACAATGGCTTCAAACAACCTGAGATCTCTAGATTCTTGTCTAGACCTCCTGTGAGGTCATATGGGTTTGTATCTTGCAAATTTTATGGGAAAAA
This sequence comes from Canis lupus baileyi, assembly GCF_048164855.1. Classification (NCBI taxonomy): domain Eukaryota; kingdom Metazoa; phylum Chordata; class Mammalia; order Carnivora; family Canidae; genus Canis; species Canis lupus. Next base: position 63,619,778 of record NC_132842.1, on the reverse strand, counting down.
ATAATATAAAATTCATGAGCATTCCAAGTCCAAGAGGATAGTGTGTGTGTGTGTGTGTGTGTGTGTGTGTATGACTTTATATGTTTATGTACATGAGTATGTGTTTATGGAGGCAGAGTTTCTTTGGAAACCATTTGGCATATACAAGTGAATGGCCCTTATCACATACATATGGGCAAGTCTTCTTAATTTTTCTGCTTTCCATAGGAGCAAAATAAACGTTATTGAGCTCTGCAGTTTGCATTGTGAATTTGTTTTTGTCTGTTCCCTGATAGGAGATAGGCTCTACAGGAGCAGGGATCTTGTCTATCTTGCTTGATGCTACCTCCACACAACCTAGTATGGTGCCTGGCATATAGTAACCATTCAAAAATTAATGTAGACATACTCATCACATTTCATTCACACAACTACTCTGTGAGGGGATCTCTATTATTCATTTACTCATTCGACAGCTTTCTTTGAGTGTCTGATATTTCTTTGAGTGTGCCTGATATTATGCCAGCCACAAACCATAGTTAATCATCTTCCTCCTCCCTGCCAGGTGCCTTTTGGGGTCTAAATGTAACATGGGAGATGGGAATGTGCCCTTGTTAGCAGGTTTTACAGATATTTGGCATTTTATCTGTCTCTTCAAACCCATTTTGGAACAAGGGAGTGGAATAAAGACGTTTGATTTATTACTGACAATGTGAGTAAATTTAGTCATCCCCAAAACACACACAGACACACACACACACACACTCACTCACTCTCACACTCACACAAATGAGATTCAGTGAAAGGGATGTACCTTTAATTACTCTACATTTATGTCCCCTTCTGCTCCCAGGGCAGGCAGACAATATCCCACCCAACTCATGCCCACATCTCAATTTTACCACCTCTTCCCTTCCTCACAGCTCAGCTTAGACTGGGTTTCACCATCCAGGGGGCAGGCCTTTCTCATCCCAAGCTGGAGTCTCCAAAGGGGGCCATACCTCCAGATAGCAACCAGGTGAGAAAGTTAGAAGTATGCTGGAGGCTCAGTATCCTCAGGGGGAGGTGAGAAGAAGGGGTCTCCAGAGGGTGAAGTCTCCTGTAGCCAGCTCACTGGTGGTTGGCACCTAGGTTTAATAGAGCTGGCTTTGGGGCCTGGGATCAGGCTCATTGCCATCTCGACAGATGGGCACATGGGTAGATAGCCAGCAGATAATGTATGAGCAACAAATGTGTTTGTTGAGGGCAGTTTTCCCAGGCAGGAGCATCGAAACAAGCTCATCCTGAGACGCCACACCTGTGCTCCTCTTCTGTCTAAAAACTGGCTGGAGGCTGAAGTCCCGGGAGGCGCCTGTACAATTGCTATCTAATTCCTGCAAAAGAGAGAAGGGCGTGGCTCAGGAGAGCACAAGGATAAGTACTCCCCTCAGGGGGGCAAAAAAGACACCAACATCTATTTTCAATGAAGGCAACTGGAGGGAGTGAGGTTAAACACAAAGAAGACCCCATGGGTTTGTCTGTATTTCTCCCTCTTACAACTGAGAAGCTGTGAAAAACCCATTTTATGACACTTATGTAGTCATGGTGAGCTTTGAGGAGAAAATGGGGGAATGTGCAAAACATTGACAACTGCCCTGGAATCTTCTTTCTGGGAAATGAGAAATTCTGTCATCATGAAGTGTAAATTATGAATATCATGACTAGTGTCTAGAGGTAAGAAAAGTACAGCCCATGTGTAGACACTGCTTTATCCTGTGTGCCTGGGAGACCCCACTAATTGATTACAATGTATTCAGTATTTTCTCATGAATCCAAAGCAAGGCTTCAGATCTTTTAAAAAAAATTATTATCTAATACATTCACAGGGTGCAAAATACTAAAATCTATACTTGAGAAATCTCCCTCCTGTCCCTGACCCCCAGCCACTCAGTTCCCTTCCCCAGACTAGGACCAAGGGTGCCCAGACAATATTCTAGCTTTGAGAGGACATGGCACAGGAGATGATATCCCATGCAGAATCTAGTCTCTCAATTTCAGAGAAGTGGTCCACCAACATTTTTCCAGCTCCAGTCTTGATCACCCAGTGGTCAGATGGGACAGAGCAGATGTGCCTCTGTGGCAATGATATAGGTCCATAATATCAATTTTCGATTAGATGGGCATCTCTGTGCCCACAATGCTCCAGATGCTCCTGAGTAATGATTGGGCTTCTTGGGGGCTGATATCCACTGAGCAGGGTCAGTATCACTCGACAAACCTTTGACAACTAGAGTTTCTCTAGACTTCTTGAGGTCTGCTCTTGGGGTGAGGGTCAGATGCCAAGCTGGAAAATTTCACTGGCCTGTGAATGTTGACAAAGTTTGAGAAAACAAAAGGAAGAAAAGGAAACACTGGACTGGAAATCACAAGATTCTGGATCCCTCTCCCTGTTCTGGTATCTCCTAGTTGTGTGACCTCACATTTCTGGTGTGAAATGAGAGAGCTGCACTGAAGAGAAGTAGGAGGAGTAGTTATATCCATGAGCCTTAGAGCTAGACTATCTAGCTCTTGCTCTGGCATTCACCAGTCTTGGGACCATTGATTAGACATACAAGTTCTCTTAACCTGTGTCCTCCTAAGTAAAGTGAGGATAATAATTGTTCCTGACTCATGGAGTTATTGTAAGAGTTGAATGGGCTTACAGTACATTTAAACTGGGTGGCATAATCCCTAAAATGTGGTAAGCACTCAATGTTAGCTGTTATTATTTTATGATAACTTTCAAAAGATCCAGGAAATACTAGAGGGAATATACTGAGGAATTAACTAGCTATTTTTATGTCAATACTAATGATCATAACTGGCCACTAAGTTATTTGAAACTTCTATATTTGCTATTGCTGCCATCCCCATACTCCAAAGGTAGGAACATTAATTTTGCCACTCATGATTAGATTTAGAGATGTTAGTGAAGGTCATCAGATTGTTTGTAGAAACATCAAATTGTTTCTACCAATAAAGTTTTCCACTTGGTAAGCCACGCATTTGAGCTTTTTACACTGAAAATGTAGTCATGGTTCTTGTCCTTAGTAGGTAAAATATAGATCTGTTTGGTGGTAGGAAGGTTTGATCCCCATGTTATCACAGTTGCACCAGCCTCCATTAAGACATTTTCTTGAAATGCATCATCAATGTCTCTGAGTTGAATTGTGTCCCCCAGAAAGGTATGTTGAAGTACTAGTCCCCAGAACCTGTGACTATGACTTCCTCTTTGGAAATAGGGTCTTTGCAAATGTAATCAAGTTGGGATGAGGTCATACTGCTGTACGGATGGGCCCTCCTACAATGTGACTGGAATCAATATAAGAATAAAAGAGATACAGACACACAGGGAGAATGCCATTAGATCACAGAGACAGAGATTACAGTGCAGTGTCTATGAGTCAGGGCAGCTAAGAGAAAGGCATGGGACATATTTTCACCTAGATCCTTGAGAAAGAGCATAGCTCTGCTAACACCGTGTTTTCAGACTTATAGCCTCTAGAACCGCAGAGAGAATAAATATCTCTTGTTTTAAGCTATCCAAGTTTGTGGTATTCTGTTACAGCAGCCCTGGGAAACTAATACAGTCCTAGATGAAGGTAAAGATGGAGGAATTGGTGAAAACAAATCAAGGACAGAGAGACAAGGTCTTTGGGAACATATATGATTATTTCTATTTTCGTGTATTTAGATAATTATGCCCAGAACAACTATACCAACAGTGTCCCACTAACCTTGTTCTCATTTCAGGGTCCACCTGGCTGTTCCCTCACTATGGAAAACTCTCGTCCCAGATCTGATCATGTAACTTCCTTTCCCGCACTCAGCTTTACCTCCTCAGAGACCTTCATGGGCCATCCCCACCATAGTGGCCCAAGGCCCTAGACATTTTTTTTATCATTTTTCCCTGTTGAGTTTTTCCAAAACACAATGCTGTATGAAATTCTCCTGTTCAAATGACGGCTCTCTGGGTTGCTCCTCTCCACTGTGGCAGGATGTCAATACCCTGAGAGAAGAACATGCTGCCTCAGGCCCTATTCTCTGCAGCACCCAGAAGAGAGTCTTGCTTGTAACAGGCACACAATTCCATATATAATCACATTTAAGATGACCCCAATTGTAAGATGCATCATTACTGTGTACCACTAAGAAAGAAAAAGATACTAATTAAACTCTGACCTGATAGTGATGGAGAGACACATCCCAACCCAGGGTATCAAACTGAAAGAAAGCATGTCTTAGATGCAATGAAATGTGGTAAATGTTTCAATAATACTGATCTCATGCAGAGTTCTGTTCTTGGGACAATCTCCTGACCATTGTGAAGACCAACACAGGAGTTACAGTGTTTGCCTTGAGCATGGTTCCAAGACTATGACATGGTTCCCACATGCACAGAGTGGAAGGAGAGAGCAGGGTGTCAGAAACTGTGGGTAGTGGATAGTGTATCTGTAACAGGAAACATTACAGCAATTTCTGAAACCAATGATGGCATCACTGAACCTCAGAACTCCTGCATAAGGTCATGTGGCCTCTTGCATTTCATAGCTTGTTTGGATAGGGCTTCCTACCTGCAACATAACTTCACAGGGATTCTCACATTTCCTTTCACCACAGTACAATGCTTTAAGACAGGTAGGTGAGCAAAGTTAAATGCCTTTAGGTTTTGCGGGTTAAAGGACTTGCCCAAAGTCACATGGATAATTAGTGTCATAGCCAGAACCTGAACAATTCTAATACCATGTCCAGACCTTTTGCTACACACCCAATTGACTAGTGCCTAACCCAAGTTAATTATAGAACTTGCTAATTACAGATTATATTGGTAAATAGGATAAAATTGAAATGAATTCAGACTGAACATTCTGGAATATTCCAAAAAAGTATGAAGAAATGTTTGCGTGCCCTTGAGAAGATATCTAACCACTTGGCTCCTAACTCACCCATTAAAGGCCCCCCAGCTACCTTGTCCCCCATTTTGATTCCAAAACTTCTACATGTAAATTAGCTATTGAACCAGTGGGAGAAAAAGTCTGGGCTCCTTTGGGGGTGTATTTTGGAGCACTTGACTGTTTTCTTAAAGCTTGGGGAAGAGTAAGCGGTAATCAATAGTGAAATCTGCCTGAATCTGGGAGGCTCGATGAAGGTGCTTTTGAAGCACATCACAGAGCTTGATTTTCTGTTATTTAGTGCCAAAAGTTATTACCTCAGCAGCAGTGCAATGTCTAATTTATACCAAATTGTTAGCTGAAATCTATTAAAGTTTATTAGCACCGCCTCAGAATACAGTAACATCTCACTGGTTCTGCTCGTGTTTAAATTGACCAGCTGGTTTAACTCTATTAGCTTTGAGGCTGAGATAAACTTGAGTCTGCAGAAGCCATCCACGGCACTGGGGAAGAATGAATACAGATGAAGCTCAGGATATTTGGGGTGTTAGCTGCTACCAAATTGCCGCAGGCTTCATCTCTCTCGATGCAGCCGTGACCCCATTAGTCCATTACCAATGGAATGAGGAGCTGTCCTCAGAATTCAGAAAGTAGTTGTCAATGCAATGGAGTTTCCAGCAGAGAGGGAGGCTGACAGCCCACCACAGTGACTTGGAGGAACCCAGATTGTCTGGAGAAACTTATTTTTCAAACATTTCCCCATTGCCTGCAAATTCATGAATTCTAGAGGGCACCTCCAGTTGGATGGGGGTAGGACAAAAGATCTAACGCTACCAATAGAGAGATGTTCCAACCTTGAATCCATCCTACCTGTCCTTAGGGTCAGGACCTCAAAGAAACCAGAGTACAAACATATGGAAGCATTTAAGTAGCAGCTGAATGACCCTCTACAATGGTGCACTGTGTTTGGGTTGCTTTGGCCTGCCTGGAGCAGTGAGAATCCTGGCCTTAAAAGTCCCCCAGATCTGGTTTGAGGACCAACCTCATTGCTCACAATCTGTACAATCTTTAAAAGGTGACCTAAACATTCCCAGTCCCAGTTTCCTCTTCATAATTTTTTTGTGTGTGTGAAGGTCCCAGTGTTGTATGTAAGTGCCCAGCACAGCTTCAGTAACACCATAAATATGTAATCAGCATTAATTTCTTTCTCCTTACTTCTGCCTAGTATTTTATAGCCATTCAGTTGCAAAATGTATAATTCAGTTAATCCTATTTTCATTTTGCTCTGTACTCCATCTTAGCTTCCTTATATTCATTATCTTTTTCAAGTCTAGAAGGGACCAAAAATACTAGGTAGAGCAGGAATTTATAACCCTGTTTGACACAATAAGAAGTCCTTGATTTAGAGAGATCAAGAGACCTGCCCAATATCACACTGTTAATCTAGAATGAGGTAAGAAGGGAAAGATCCTAAGTCCTGCTCCAGTGTCCTTTGCACCTCACCACGTCGTCATTATGTGTCAGAGTTCTGTAAGGGAGATATGCTTCAGAAAAATAACCAGCACACCAAATCCCAAACCTACATAAGAGTAAGAGGCAGCAGAAACAAAATTCTCAATCACACAGAAGCACCTAGGACAGAGCTCAGCACATAGTAGGTGCTCACTATGTGTTCATTGAATGAATGAGCTGATGAACCAAATGACATTCAGTCCATCATGATCTCCAGAATAAACATGTGGATATGGTATATAAGAAGCTATGTTAAATAAGAGGCAAAGTGGGCAAGTAATAGAAAGACTTAGAGTTTTTAGAGTACATGACCATGATCATTCAATAAACACACCTAAAGTACACTCTGTTCTGAATCAGGCAGCCCCATCAGGAGTGGGGGAGAGAAGGCACCTGGGCTGTTAGTGTCTGAGAGGTGAAGCTCTCCATACATCCTCTATCTACCCAGCTCTTGACACCAAGACTGCAGCACTTGACCCTCTCTAAGATCCCTTGAACTTTTTCAAGATACTCTGTGTCCCTGGTACCTAGCACACAGTCTGACTGCAAAATCAGTTTTTCTATGTTAAGTGAATGATGTCAAATAAAGCAGATATTATTAGCTCCACTTTACAGCTCAAAAAAAAAAAGAAAATGAAGCCCAGAAAAATGACCCCAATGGAAGGTTTTCATTCCTTCAGAAACATTCACCAAATAGTTTAATAGCTACTTGATACCAGTGTTGTCCTAGTTATGGGGGAATGCCAAGATTATAGGGAACATGGTATCTCTGTCCTCCTAATGGAGGAAGACAGACCCAAAGAGGAAAGTACCCCCATGTTGCACAACTGCATTGTAGTGTGATGAGGTTTGACCTAAGTTAAAGACAGAATGTCTGTGGGAATTTAATCCAGACAGTATGATCTGGAAAGATCCACCTGGAAAAGCAGGGAGTTGAGCTGGGGTCTAGAGAATAATAAGAAACCAGAGAGGGAAAGGGTGATTGGTGGAAGCAGCAAGAATCTTCCACGTAGAGAAAAAACCCCCTTAAAAGCTTGATTTAAAGGGTCGAGGCAGTTCAAAGAACTATAATGAAGCTCTGGGGCTGGGTCATGGAAGGGGACAGGGAGTGAGATGTGGATGGAATTTGAGAGGAAGAGCAAGATCACACACAGCTTGATAGGTCATGTGTTTTATTTTAAGTATTATTGGAACCCCAATGGAAGGTCATTGAAATGACATGATTAATTTATAATTTAAGGACACCATCCTCTACTGCTGAGTAAAGTGTTAGTGGGAGAGAGGCCAGGAATGGAAGCAGGTAGGCAAATTGGGTGGCCATTCCAGTGGGGGCAGGAGTTGGTGGTGGTAGAGATGGAGATCCTGAGAGGAGACTTGGCCAGAATCTAAGCTAGTTAGGGCTGCAACTAGAACTGGAACCCAAGTGTCTTGATTGTCCACTTGAATTCTTTAAATCGAACATATTCTGATGATTGATAGGGCAAAGAAGGATAGCTGGCAGGGAGATGGAATTCTTTCCATCTCCAACACTAGAACATCTAGAATTCTAGAGCATCTAGAATTCGTCTAGACCTCTATGCTCAAATTAGAGTTCATAGCCCCTGAGAGTCCACAGACTTTATTCTCTCTAAAAGAAATTTTTGTTGTCACATGTAATTCCAATGACAAGCAAAAAGAAATCAATAGAACTATATTGTGGGTCTTTTTGATGACCACCTTCTTAATCAAGTTCAGCCACACCATTTCAGAAAAGACTTTTGAAATTTTTATTGACCACCATGCACACTCCGAGTACTACTACCTCTGTTCTCTGCAGAAAACAATAGAGAAGGATCCAGTGCACAAATTCACATGAAATGATAAATTCGTGCCAAGTGATGAGAAAGAGAGGTCTTTAAGGTCTTCTACCCTAGGAGAACCTGCACCAATGCCCAAAGTACGAAAGTATGACAATGAGAGGATTCATTCCAGCGGGAAAAAAACCCACAATCCATCATATGTAATAGTTTTAATTTGAATTTTATTGGATCTGCAGTGATATTTGTGTCTAATTTCTACTTTGTTTTGGTTTCATAATTGGCTAAAACCATAAGCACACATTTTATGTATATTAACATTTTAATAAAAGCAATTTGTAGTCTCATTGGGGTCCCTGACGCTTACTGTCCTCTAAAAAAAGTCTGTCTCTTACTCAAGTTTGGGAAATCCTGTTCTCAACCAAAGACAAATCAAGTGATGGGCCACTGTGTCTACGCTACATGAATTTCCTCTCAAGGTGGGGTGAGGGAGAAGGAGCACCAGGGAAAGGAATCATCTGCCCTTTCTGGTACATGTCCCAAAAGGAGCAACTCTCAGTCTGCTGAAAGTTAGGTTTAAAGGAACGAGTGTAAATAGTGTGAACTTGTTACTGTTATTTCCTCAATTACAGTCAAGGGTGGGGGGGAGGCAAGTTCTCTCTCTTCAGATAAAAGGCAAGTTATTATCCTTACAATCCCTTAAGAAGAAGTCAAGGACCACGTTCTAAAATTGCGTATGTATAAAGCTAGTCCTTGCGTTCAGTAGAGAGAGCCAAGCACGTTATGGAGAGGCCCACAAGAACCGGGACTACCCAGCTCTCATTCTCCCTCTCAGCCTCCTGTGAAGTGGAAGTGTGGGTGAGCTCATTCGCCCCTCTTTATGTTTTTCCTCCTCTTTGTTGCCTCCTCTCTAGTTGAGTTCTCCTGAGATGAGTGTGCCTATGATGTGGGTAGGCTGTGCACGCAGTGTTAGGACTCGAAAGATGCAGTACAAGGCAATGTTTGATGAAGGAGAAAAGGTCAGTAACAGGTGTCGTTTTCAATGTGGCACCCAAGTCATTCAGGGTGACTGTGAGGATCCCGGGGCTCTAGGCTGGATGATTTTCAAAGAGACATGCATCATTTTTATACCCAAGACTTATGCTAATAGAAAATTCCATTCTTTAGCTATCTGCTTAGGCATATGGAAACCCCAGCACCTGAAAAGTTGGATGCTGCTCATCAGAGGAACAAAGCCAGGAAAGTGAGGCTGGAAAGAGAGAGCACAAAAGAGGTGATGTCTTGACAGTGTCTCTTGTTTCTTTTTATTTTATTTTATTTATTTATTCATGAGAAACAGAGAGAGAGAGAGAGAGAGAGATTGAGAGGCAGAGACACAGGCAGAGGGAGAAGCAGGCTCCATGCAGGGAGCCTGATGTGGGACTCAATCCCGGGTCTCCAGGATCACGCCCTGGGCCGAAGGTAGCGCTAAACCACTGAGCCACCGGGGCTGCCCTGTCTCTTGTTACCTAGCTTCGGGATGAACTGTCCTACCCAATTCAAGAGAGGATAAAAGCCAGGTGTGCAGCCAGGGGTTGGGGGTGGCGAATGGCTACTCAAACAGATTTCCTTAGCTTTGCTTCACACATCTCCACTGACCTCTATCATTGTCCATTTGCAAGGCACACATAGCACCTCCCTGCCCCATTGTTTTTTAGGTAAACATTAAACTGCGCTGCACATGGAGAATAGCCAAAGTGTTTGATAATTCATCAGCAGTGGCAAACCTGAGTGTTTCCATGCGATGCAAATTGCTTTGGCTTCCACGCTGCTCCTGTCGCTTCAAGTGCTGATGGTAAATAGCCTTCCTTGGGATTACTATCAAGTATTCATTTTAACAACATTAATTTACAACGTGTTATCCCACTTTACATTCTGCTACATGACTTATTCACAGAGCCGGCCCTTTGGTGACTGATATTTATTCATTTGATTCACTGCGCTTGCTTGAGACTTTTAGGTTAATGGGAGTTGGACTGGAAAAAGATTGTGTGCTGGGTTGTTTGGGCGGGACTCATTCGTGGCAAAGGCAGCAGCGCCTCCTGAAAACTCTGTGTCTTTCTGGTGGGTGGTAGAGAGGGAGAAGGTTGGTAGAAGGGGCTGAGTCAAGTCAATTTCCTTGCCTAAGGACTTCCTGAAACCAGAACACCGAAGAAGCAGCAGCAACAGTGCAAATACTCCTTATGGTCATTTGCATTGTTCAAGTCTCTTTCTATCTATTATCCTCCCAATAACCCTGTAGGGTAACTATAATGGACGGTTTAAGACTATGGGACAGGGAGGACTGACAACTGGAGGTTGAAACTTGGCTTTTTCACTTACTAGCCAAGTGCCTCAACTTCCTCATCCTTAAAATGGGCACAGCAATCAGTAACTTCATCAGGTTGTTGGCAAACAGAGTTGTTACAGCAAAACACATAGAACACTTAGAGTTGGCACGTGGATTAGGGTAATTGATCCGCAGTCCCATTCTTCCCTTCATGCACCTGGCTGGACTGCCTTTCCTGGTGCTGGAGCTCAGGTGTGGCCACATGATTTGCTTTGGCCAATGACATGAAAGAGGAAGACTATGCACCACTGCTGAATGAAAGCATGAAGCTGCTAGTGGAAGACACTGTAATACTACAATGCCCTTTCCTCCTACTGCAGGGACCGTGGACGCTCACACCATGATGGAGTCCTAGAGAAAGGAGATGTGGAGCAGAGCTCCTAGCCATCTTATGGTGTAGCATGGGCAAGAAATAATCCTTTGTGATTACAAGCTTTATTTTATTTAACTGAGATGTAACCAACTTATCTAACTGACACAGAAAGTGGTCTGTCAATGTTAAATATCATTATCACCATTTTTATTTTATAGAAGAAGAATCTGAAGCTCAGAATCGTGATCCCAACATCACAAAGCAACCATGGGATGGAAGCCTAGTGAATCCCCAGGTCTTGAAGTGGATACAAACGGGAAGACAACAGAAACAGACTAACTCAAGGAGTACCTGCTACCCCAGTGCCAAGAACAGATCTCACAACTTCCTGACTGTGCCTCAGTTTCTTTACCAGTAAAATGGGAATAATAAAATAGTTCCTAATATGGGGGATTAAGAAAGAATTAAATGAGATAATACATGTGCAGTGCTCATAGGAGTGTCTGGAATATACCAGATGACAGTAATGTTGACTAATCATTACTATTATTAATATTATTAAGGACTAATTATTTTGTAAACTTAATATCACCTGGTCTTATCAGTCTGTGAATATGAGGGCTTGTATTTATATAGATATGTATGTAAATAATAAAGCCAAATCTGAGGATCCTAAAGGGCATCATGCTTGCTGCGTCCTTATCCTGGAATTTAAGTCTGCTATCCACTTGCACATGGCCTATTCTTCCTCCTAATAAATATCTCCTCTACCTGGAAGCCTTCTTTGCTGACTCACACCCAACACTGTTTTGTGTGCCTGCAGAACCTGAAACAACACTTTTATTGGATGCATCTGTTTCATCTTAACCATTGTCCAAGGTTTGTCTTCCCTGCTGGACTGGAAGCTCCTTGAAGGAATTTGTTATATTCACAACACGAGGATCTCAACATTAATTCACGAGAAGAAATAAACAAACAATAAACAAGTGGATAAATGACATGAGCAGCCACTCAAAAGAAATGCATTCAACCAGCAAACACATGAAATGGTGCTTGGCCTTGCCACCTATTAAAGAAGTGCATAAAAGCAATAGTGAGATATTATTTTCAGCTTAAAGGTAGGGAAAGAAAATCTAACACTGATAACATTAAGTGCAGGAGAGGCTAGGGAAAATAGAGCAGATTCAAACTCTATCAAAATGTTGATACAATATTTTGGATGGTAAATTAGTAGTATCTATTACAATGCTAAAAGAGAGCTAATAATTCTATTTCTAGGCTTCTATTACACAGAAATATTAGCGTGAGTATGTCAAGATATATATTCAAGAATGCTCATTACACTATTTTTTGTAACAACAAATAAAATGGAAACAATCTAGAATGCCTGTCTCTGGGTCATTGATTAAGTGATATGTGATAGTTCTATGCAGTGGAATATTACATCATAAGGTCAATTTTTATTGCATGACTCATTGTAGTCAGAACTTGGCATATTCACTGCTATGTTCCTGAGCCTAAGAGAGCACCTAGCACACAGCAGGGGATCAGTAAATATTTGCCTAATAAATGATGCTGAATATTTGTAGAATATTACCTCAATGAAAATTTTCATCATATAGAATTAGAAAGATTTCAGCCATATGGAATAACATCCAATTTCTTTTTGTTTTTAACTCTGTATATATGGACAAAATGATCATAACTATATATGTGAATAGACAGATGGATAGATAGGTAGATAGATTAGATAGATAGATAGATAGATAGATAGATAGATAGATGATAGATAGATAGATAGATAGATAGATAGATAGATAGATAGATAGAATAGCTTTACCCCAAAATCTTAACAAAGCTCTTCTTTGGGAAGTGAGTCTGACAATAGTCAAGTATGGGGACTTGTTGGAGGGCGAAAATTCTTTCCTTCTCACTTTGAATAATTCATTTCATTCCTGATATTATAGGTGATTTTACTTTCTTTTTGCTACTTTCCTCAAAGTGTCATACAAAAGCTTTTTTCATATAATAAATGATGATTGCTTGACTAAAGAATCGTAAGGGGGAAAATTAGAAACTGAGACCTCTCTAATGTCTTACTCACATATTCGCATAGTCCTCCGAGAAAGTCTCCCCCTACCTAATAAAATAAAGAAGTAGGCATGGATGCTAATGACGGAAAGGGGGAAATTGCCTATACTAGTACTTTTTGGGTTGAGGTCATCCAGGCAACTACGATACCATCCTAGCCCATTGGACTCGATGAGGTGGAAGGAAGAAAGAGGAAGATGCTAAAAGATCACCAGTTTGTGGAAACTCTGTCAATGGCTCACGTAAATTATGATGTCCCAGAAATCACTGCAAATTAAGTGGACCTCGATTTGAACCCCAGTTCTAATACAAATTGTGTGACTAGGGAAAGTTACTTCAATTTTCTGAACTCAGTTCCCTTATTTGGAAAAGGAGAGTAGCATATGAGTCAGGGTAATTAGCATTTGCTGCTGTCATAAGCAAACCCATTTTCAATAGCTAGGTATAATCTCTATTTAATTCTTGCTCACATAAGATTCAACATTGATGTTCCCAGTTGGGTGACTGTCCCAAAAAACTCCCAGTCCAGCAGAGTATCTTAAATAGGGTCCCACAGAAAGCAAACCTTGGGCAAAAGGTTGATGTGCAAATGCTTTATGGGGCACCATGACAGCAGGCAGAAGGAGTGAAAACAAGCAGCATGAAGCAGGTTAATAGGAAGGGTCAGTACAAGGAAGCCTTGCTAAGCCAATGACTCAGTAAGGCCACTGAGGGCAGCAGGGTGTGTGATCCCAACAGAATCTAAGGACATGAAATGCACCTTATGAGTATGTATCTGATTGAAAATTGGTGAAGCATTTATCCATTGGCTCCCATCCCCATGGATCAAAAGTTTGCTCCAAGACCTGAAAGGACATTTTTCCAAAGAAGATATATGAAAGGCCAAGAGGTGCTTGAAAAGATGCTCAATGCCATTTTGGAAATGCAGATTAAAACCTCAGTGAGCAAGACGCCTGGGTGGCTCAGCGGTTGAGCATCTGTCTTTGGCTCAGGGTGTGATCCTGGATTCCCAGGATCGAGTCCCACATCAGAATCCTTTCATGGAGCCTGCTTCTCCCTCTGCCTGTGTCTCTGCCCCTCTCTCTGTCTCTCACGAATAAATAGATAAAATATTTTTTTTAAAAAATAAATAAAACCTAAGTGAACTATCATCTCACATCTCTTAGGATGGCTGTTGTCAAAAAGAAAAGAAAGCTAACAAATGCTGGTGTGGCTGTGGAAAAAAAGGAATCCTACTGCCCTCTTGATGGGAATGTAAATTGGTGCAGCCACTATGAAAACCAACATGGAGGTTCCTCAAAAAATTAAAAACAGAATTACCATATGGCCCAGCAATTCCACTTTTAGAGATCTATCCAAAGGAAACAAAAACACTAACTCAAAAAGATATCTGCACCTCCCTGTTCAGAGTAGCATTGTTCACAACAGCCAGGACATAGGAACAACCTAAGTACAATCTAAGTGTCTGTTGATGGATGAATGGATAAAGGAGTTGTCAGATACAGGGGTGCCTTGGTGGCTCAGTTGGTTAAATGTCCAACTCTCTTGATTTTGGCTCAGGTCATGATCTCAGGGTTTGGGTATCCAGTCCTGCATTCAATTCTATGCTCAGTGTGGAGTCTTCTTGAGATTCTTTATATCCCCCAGCTTCCCCCCTCCCCTAACTTGTGATCAATCAATCAACCAAATCTTAGGAAAAAAGAAGTTGTGAGATACACACACACAGGAATATTATTCAGCCTTACAAATTGAGAAAATCCTACCATTTGTGACAGTATGGGTGGACCTTGAAGGCATTATGCTGAGTGAAATAAGTCAGATAGAGAAAGTCAAATACTGTATGGCCTCATTTATATGTGGAATTTTTTTTAAAAAGCTCATAGAAAAAGAGATCAGACATGGTTACCAGAGGCAGAGGGTTTAGGGGGAGGGAGAATTGCAGGAAGGAGGTCAAAGGCACATATTTCCAATTATAAGATAGATAAGCACTGGAGATGTAATGTACCCTGTGATGACTATACCAATACCACCGTGTGATATATGGGAAAATTGTTAAGGGAGTAGATCCTAAGTGCCCTCATCATCACAAGATTTTTTTTCTCTTTTCTTCTTCCTTTTCTTTATATTGTATCTATATGAGATGATGGCTGTTGGCTGAACCTATTGTGATAATCATTCCACTATATATGTAAATCAAATTATCATACTGTACAGCTTAAATTTATATAGTGATGTATGGTAATTATTTCCCAACAAAGCTGGAAAAAACAAAGAAGCAAACAAAACTTGCCCCACTGAGGCTTTTGCACTCCCACACCTCTGACTTATCCTGCATCAACCATCTACAAAGAAGCTATGGTGTACATAAGAGTTGTAGGCTTGAACCTGTGAAGTGCTGGTCACCACCGCAGTGGCTGGAATAATGTACAAGTGAGACCCTAGAGTATCTAAAAAGGTACATCTGTGATGTCTCATACAGGGAGATGCAAGGATTCAGAAGTACAGGCTTCTTCCATATTATAGCTTGAGCATCTTTACACATGGCTCTCCACACCATGGAAGGGGAAGATAGATAAGAAGGACCCAAGGTAGCTTATGTCATTTCTACCCACGTTCCAGACCAGATCTGATTACCTGCCCCAGTCATCCCCCATCAAAGAGAAGGTAAGAAATGTAGCCTTTCTATGAGCTAAAGAGATAAAAAAGAAATAGTTTGGTGAACACAGAACATTGTTGCTTCCGCCGGCTACACTGGTAATCTCTCATAGCAGTTGAGTGCTTTTACTGATCATGTATGTTCAAGGGATGGGTTGTTCCAGGCACATAGTAGGCAGTTGACAAATGATATCTCTTCTTAGAGTTCTGCAAAATGAAAACTCTAAGTGGCTACAAAAGATATTCCTTGGTGAGAAAGCTATATGAATGAACTTGGCTAGCAGAAATTTCATGAGAGTATGATACTTGGTCCTAACTGTGTTCAAGTATTGGACTCATGGTTGCATTCCTGATCCTCTGGGGCTCATGAAATGGAAGCATGACCTAGAGGGTTGCACACAGGAGACCAGTCCTCTTGTTACTGAGTCAGACCATTAGTGTTGACCTGTGTATGTGTTCACCGTATCCCATGTTCACTGAGTGTTACTCCCACCAATTGGACAATGAATCACTGATCAGACAATATTTCTTTATCCTGAGGGTCAAGAAAAGAGCACCTACCTTTATACTCTTTGCCTGGAATTCTCTTTTTTTTAAGATTTTATTTATTTATTCATGAGAGACACACAGAGAGAGGCAGAGACACAGGCAGAGGGAGAAGCAGGCTCCCCACAAGAAGCCTGATGCAGAACTCAATCCCAGGACGCCAGAATTACACCCTGAGCTGAAGGCAGATGCTCAACTGCTGAGCCACCCTGGAATATCCCTGAAATTCTCTTATCTTAAAGTTTAAAGATAAGGTATCCTTTGCCTGACTTGACATAGAGCTCTAGCAGCAGGCAAGAGATTGGTGTCCTGAGTTCCACTTCTGACCTTCTGGGGACCCATTCAAAAAATACTGAGCAGGGGCACCTGGGTGGCTCCGTCAGTTTTGCATCTGACTCTCGATTTCGGCTCAGGTCATGATCTCAGGGTTATGGGACTGAGCCCCACATCGGTCTCCATGCACAGTGAGAAGTCTACTTGAGATTCTCTTTCTCCCTCTCTCTTTGCCCCTCCCCTTGCTCATGCATGTACTCTCTCTGTAAACAAATAAATTAAATCTTAAAAAAAAATCCTGAGCAGCTACAATGTGCCCAGGTCTCCACTAAGTGCTGGGGACATAGCAGACACAGGACAGAAAAAAAAGGTCTGAGTTTTGGCTTAGTAAGAAAGACATTAAATAATAATCTCACAAATTAAATCATATTATAAATTGGAGAAGTACTGTTAAGTACAGGTAAAGAAGTACTTTTAACAGTAGTCTTCCCATGCCTGCTCTCCCTTCCTCGCTCATTACCAGAACTCTGTACGTTCTCACTGGGCATAAAGCCTTCAAGAAAAAAGACTGGTTTTCCCAAACTCCCTTGCAGTTAGGTGTGGCCATCTGACTAAATCCTAGCCTATGGAATGTGGGCCAGAGAGGTGGATTATTTTACTCTCTCTTCCTCCTTTGGGCAGACTGGAAGTCACATGTGATGGCAGGAGCTACAGCAATGTTTTTGGAATCTAAGATAGGGCCATGTTGAAGAAGGAGCCTGGTCCTTCATGATTATGGAACTGCCTATTAGCCTTTGATGTCTACACATACTTTTGCAAGAGAGAGAAATAAACGCTATTATTTGGGGATCTTTTCACGGGAGAAGCAGGATCTAACTTTTGCTAAGATCACCTTATTTGAAAGATAAAAAGGAATCACATGCATGAAGAGTACAGGGGAGGGGTATTGCAGGAAGAGGGAACCTCATAGGAAAGAACTGTGAAGTGAACTCCAAAGAAAATAAAATGGTGTTTAAGGGCAAAAAGGCAAGAAGAGGGTGATATGAAGTGAAGTAGGCAGGGGATGGCAGGGCATGAGTGGCTTTGCCACCAAATAGGTGCTCATCCATGGGTCATTGAACCTCTTAGGCCCTCAGTTTCTGCCTCTGTTAAGTGGTACTAGCAGGTCCACTTCTGTTCCCATAGGATTGCCATAGGAGCAAATGATATGTTAAGAGAAAAAAAACAGCATGGTACATTGGTGCAGAGCAAGGGCATTCCAACCAGGGTCAACAAGTTCAAAGCCTGCTTCTGCCACTGACTAATTGTAAGACTAGGAGTTAGTACTAAACTAATTGTATGTGTCCCAGTTTCCCCATTTATAAAATGGAAGTAGGATTAGTATTTACTTCATAGGGTGGCTGAGAGAATTAAATGAGTTAATATTTGTCAAGCATTCAGACTAGGACCTGCCGCATAACAATTGCTGTATACATGTTTCTTAAATAAATAAATGAAAGAAAAGTGTTTTATGAATTCAAAGAATTACACTATCTACATATATACAGCTCCCACTTTTAACTGAAAAGTCTCCAGAGTCAGTGACTGCCTGCTACTCCTCTCTGACTCCCTAGCACCTGTAGAAGTGCCTCCTTTTAAAAGAAATTTCATCAAAAGTGACTTTGAAAAAAGCAAGTCATGCCAAATGCATAGGTAAAATGACTTCTCTGCATCTCTTTCCCCTTTCCCCCAACAGCCATAAGGGTAGCCAGAGGCTCTCCTCTGGAAGTTTGCAGTAAAAATGAGATTATTTCCAAAAACACAGGTCCATGAACTTCTGTAAAGGGCCAGGTAGTAAATATTTTAGGTTTGGTGGTGGTGGTGGGCGGGGGAGGGTCTTACAATTTCTACTGTCACCGCTTAACCCAGCCATTGCCACCCCAAAGCAGTCACAGATAATGCATAAATAATTTGACATGGTCACGAGCTGAGCCAATAGAACTTTACTTGTAGACTTACAGTTGGATTTTCATATAATTTGCAGGAGTCATGAAATAGTTGTGTTTTTTTTTTTGTTTTGTTTTGTTTTTTTACCATTATAATGTCAAAACCATTCTGAGCTCACAGGCTGCACAAAAGGAAGTGGTGGATTGGAAATCGTCCATGGACTGTAGTTTGCTGACCTCTGTCCACAAATATTTGGCACAGTGTCTGGCACATAGTAAGTGCTCAGTAGTTGTTGTTAATGTGTTTGTTATTAAGATCAGCAAGAGAGCATCAGTCAGTGGCTTCCTAGATCACAAACACCGCAAAACCAGGCCTAGTCTGGGACTTCACTTGTTTCTTCCTGTCCCTCAAGCAGCTGGACTTGACCTAGGTAGGGGCTGGGCTTTGGGGTGGGGGTGGGGAGGAGGGTAGTATGAAGTCAATGCCTTGGTTCAACAGCTTCCTAAGCATCCTGACTATTTGGATGAAAATCTGCCAGCTTGAAAGGAGCTTTATAAATGAAGAGCCTGTAAAGCAATTCAGAATCTGATTTTGCTGCAAAAGCATGATTTTAACAGATCTGTAGCTGTTCCCAACCTTTTAACACTGTCTCCTGTGAGTCAAGAGATTTTGATCTTGTAACTAAATTGACTCTGCTGCAGGTTGGCCATCCTCCTGGGTAAATTCTCTGACATGCACAGCTTCAGCCCCAACCCCCTCTCAAAAGAAGAAAAAAGGAAAGGAAAAGAAAAAAAAACCCACAACTCTCTTCTGTACCCAGTTATCCCCTATCTCATTTCCTCCAAATTGAAATATTTTTTTTAAATGATAATGAATGTCAGAACTGACTCCCTTTGGCCCTAAACCTAGTGTTCTTTTTTTGGCAGGAGACATTTCTGTTTAATACCAATGTTAATATTTAGAAAAGTGGCAGCAGATTTAAAACAGTTATTTGCATCATTCCAGAGATCCATCATGTTCCAGGTCCAGGCAATCAGTGCGTGGTAATAAGTCCATTTCTTTTTGCAGTTTGCATTTTATTTTATTTTATTTTGTTCTTTGAGACAGACTGCAGCAGAATCCAACAAGAAATGGTCTTAAAATAAAGAGCTCAAAGAGTAGCTTGGCTGCGGCCAAAGCAGTGGCTCTGGAAGCATAGACTCTTCTGGATGGAGCAACAGTGACTGCATTCTATAGCGCAAGGCAAGAGGCTGCCTGGCTGTGTTCAGGTGCCAGGATCCCTCCGGGCATGTGCCTGCCCACAAAAGCAGCACTCACGCGTGATGAGCACAGTCCTGGGACTGGTTTTGTGGAGCTGGAAATGTATCTCATCTCCTAAAGTTGAGAACACAATGTGACTAGGAATGACTATGCTCCTCCAATAACAGAGGAGAGAGGTAGGGGGAGGAAAAGAGGAACAAAGGGGAGAAGAGGGGAGGGAGAGAGGAGAAACACAGAAAGAAAAGAGACCAAAGAAGAAAAAGAATCGGGATCAAGTGCATGAGTGGTTGGGAGCAAGTGTGAGAAGGTGAGTACCAAAATGCAGGGACGTGCCAACTCTCTCGTCTTCACATCTTGAACACGGGGCACACAGAGCAGCCTCCAATAAGATTTGAAAAGAAGAGCTGTCACCAGCAGACTTAGAAAAATATGTGTATTTTCTTACAAATCCAAAAATCCTACAGCTCACAGTGTGTGTGTGTGTGTGTGTGTGTGTGTGTGTGTGTGTCCACGCATGCATGGGGGAGCCTGCATAAGAAAGAGAATTTCTTTCTTTTCTTTTGCTTCCCTCCCACCTCCAGTCTCTGTTTTCTCTCGCAGAATAAAAAGTTATTCCCCCTGGAGTTCTGGCTGAGAAAGTCAGAGTTCTAGAACTTTACAAAAACTCCTCTATTGTCCTGAGAGGAACACTTTTCTGGGGATGAATTGGATAGAGGCTTTTGGCTGACAAGCCGGAGAAGGATGGGATGGATGGTAGAGCTCAGGAAGGACATTTTATCTCAATAACCTCGTGACTCTTGATGAGAATCCCTAAGTGTGAAATCAAAGCTCAGCCTGTCCTTCCAATTCTTTGCCATCTAGGAAAAGGCAAATGGAATCAAAGCTAACTGCGGGAGATGAAACTGAATTTATAAATCAGCATTTTCTGGTAACTAGTACTTTGGCCCATTTAAGAAATAATGGTTTATCATTACTCTCAGTGAAGGTCTCCAAAGTACACAAGATGTTTTGTTGTTGTTGAACTACTTTCTAAGTTATAAAAAAGAAACCACCCAGAAATTCTTTTGAGAAGATTTTTGTATAATTTCCAACATTTGTCGAAGGCTTACTATGTCACATGTATTATCTCATCAAATCACCCTATTATACCCCTTACAGATAAGTCTTAATGATTATTCCCCATTTATAGGTGAGGAAACGAGACAAAGAGAATAAGAAAACTTGCCTAGAGTTATAGGAGAGCTAAAATTTGAACCCAGGCAGGTCTATCTGACAGTATATTTCCTGTGATTGATCTCCAAGCTATACTATTTTCTTGTGCAAAAATATGTTTGTAGGGGAATCAATATGAAGATAAATACAATGGAGCCATTCTAAGGGAGCTTAGAGTCGTGTCTAGTATATGTGAACAATTTATGGATGAAAAAAACAGAAAGATTGGAGATGATGCTATGCATCCAACCTTGGAGTGCCATTTTTTGTTGAGTTAGGTGAATTCATCATCCCATTCTAGTGGGCTGTGTGTGTGTGTGTGTGTGTGTGCTCAAGGACAGCTTCTTGGAGGGAGTTATTTGTGAACCACTTTTAACAAGTAAATAGGAGTTTGTGAAATGAATGGGTGATGGGAAAGAGGCTTCAGAAAAAAGGAACAGGTTGTTCTGGGGCATGGAGTCACAAAGACCATGCATTGTTTCAGGAATCTTAAGGAGTTCTAAACGTCTGGAACATAAACTGCTAGATCAGGAGTGGTGACAGCTGAGACAGAAGAAGTAGCAGGAGTCAGAGTCTAAAGGGTTGTGTTCAATACCGAAGAGTTTGGACTTCCTAGGGCCTTCATGAACCAGCCTTGTTTGGAAGCTTCATATACACATCTGTAATGCAGAATGATACACCTTGTAAAGAGCAAAGTTATTGAGATCCCACAAAATAGACTTGTAATCACTACAGGAACATCCAGAAACACAATCTTGACATGGTCAAAACTTGAGGTCATGAAGATTAGGTTCATATCGCTGTTTTCTGAAGGATGGCATCTAAAATTTACAATGCTCTTTTTTCTTCTGATTTCTACCTATGCATGAGCTTTCCCTAAACTGGCTATTTTCCTGCTGCACAGGCACTTAGAAAGGCATAGATACTATATATTTTTCAAAGGTAGGGGATGGGAAAGCCATCTGCCCAGTCTCCAAGCATTTTTCTTCTTTTTAAAGAGGCTTCTTTTTACCAAAGGATGGGACCTTGACAGCTATGTTTCTACTCTTTGACCAATCCTATAGGCAAAGTTGATTGGTGTAATATTGAGGTTTATAGAAGAAATACATATTTGGTCTTTTCCTGTTACTGGCAGAGCTCCTAAAACTCTTGGAATTTCCTGTGATAGGAGCTATAAAGGTTTCTCTTGTTATGTTAATGTGGTGACTTTTGGAAAGCACCCAGGGTTGACAGAAGAAGCAACCTAGTGATGAGGCAGTTGGTATTTTCAGTCCCATCCCCAACATCAGGGAAGGGAGAGGGGCTAGAGATTGAGTTCAATCACCAATGGTCAATGATTTAATCATCATGCCAATGTAATGAAACCTCCATAAAAACCCAAAAGAGTAGGGTTCTGAGAGCTTCTGGGTTACTGAACACATGGAGATTCTGGAAGATTTGTGTGCCTGAAGAGGACTTAGAAGCTCCAGGCCCAATCCCCATACCTTGTCCTATGCATCTCTTCCATTTGGCTGTTCCTGAGTTATATTCTTTTATAATAAATCGGTAATCTAGTAAGTAAAATGCTTCTTTGATTTCTGTGGGGTACTCTAGGAAATTAAGTGAACTGAAAAGGGGATTATGGGGACCTCTCATTTACAAGTGGTCGGTAAGAAGTACTTGGACTTGTAATCAGCATCTGAAGTAGGAAAGTGATCTTGTAGAACTGAGCTGCCAACCCTTGGAATCTGATGCTACCTCCAGGTAGATAGTGTCAGAATTGAACTGAATTGTAGGGCACCTATTACAGGTGCTGGAGAATTCCTTGGATATGTGGGGAAACCCCTCCCTTCTGCTTGAAATTAGGTGTTAGAAATTTAATTGGACCAAAGAGAAGCATGTGGCTTAAATTACTTCAGACAGATTCTCTACCAGGAATGTGAAATAGGAATTCAGAGATAACCAGTTTGTGTGAATGATGGAATATGATGGATACATGGACATCTGGGTGCCCATTTTTTTCCATGGACTGAGAAGCATAGGAATAGCTATATAAAGAGAATAGAAAAGATGCTCAGGGAGAAGCAGAAATGAGAGAGAGGGAGCATTACCTTGATCCCTAGCAACTTTTCCAGGTTCTGATAGTAATTCTGTTCTACAACCCAACTATATTCTTCCCCTGGGTTCCATGAGATATTCATAGTTTTTAGTAAATCCTCTATTCCCCTTCCCCTTTTTGCTTGAACTCTCTTGAATTGGCTTATGTTACTTAGAACTCCAAATAGTTTTGACAGTACCTAAATCCCCATCTGCTAGTGGCCACCAAGAATCATAAAGACCAAGTAGATATACAGGAGGAGATAAAAAAAAAAAAATCCCAAGTGGCAATATGCACCAACCAACATCTACAGGGCCTAAACATGCTGAATTTCTAGAACCTTTCCTACAATGTGGCATGTCAAGGACTGCACAAATGCCTCTTTGATCAATCTGGTGCTGAAGTTATGGCTAAAGCATATTTAGTTCAGCCATGGCTGAAGATACTGGTTTGATCACCAATGGATAGCCCTTGTTAGATTGTCTTCTTCTTTTTTACTTCTTCTGCCTACATAGATGTCTTCCTCCCCTCTCTTTCAGTGAGCACTTGTACACATATTACAGTGCTTTCCACAGTCAATCTGATGCCATCATTGCTTCTGTACAGCTCGGTCTTCCTCAGCACATAGTATATGACTGAAAAGACTGTGTCTTTTCTCCATTGAGCTCACAGTTTGCCTCACAGGATCTTGAACCTGAAAAGCTTTTCAATTAATGCCTTTAAAATGTTTTTAAAGGGAAATTTTCACCAATGAACAAGGCCCGTGTCCACATATGATTTTCTCAAGCCTTTCTAGAAACCATTTGAAGGGGATGGAGTGATTCCTGTGGGTAGGACCACAGTTTAGAGCCTGCAACTTCCCCTAAGGTCAAGTTGAAGTTTAGAGACATTTCCATGCTTTGGAATAAGGGAAGAGAAACAGGTTGCTTCACCCAGGGTGCAAAGCCCAGGATCTCTAATGGGGGCTATTAAACTTGCTGCTGTCTCTCCTCTTTGGAAGAGGCCATGCTTTGTTCCTTTTCCATTGCAATAACATAGAGATTCTAGAACTCACAGAAGCTGACTGAAAGGATTCACCTTCTCTTACTATCTTAATAGCTAAATTATATCCACGAATAGCACACACTTTTAAATTGAAATAGATTTATTTATTTATTTAGAGTAAGAATGAGCAGGGAGAGGGGGAGAGGCAGAGGGAGAGGGAAAGAGGAGAATCTCAAGCAGATTCCCTGCTAAGTGTGGAACTCCACTTGGGGCTTGATCCTAGGACCCTGAGCTCACGACCTGAGCCAAAATCAAGAATCAGATGCTTAATCAACTGAGCCACCCAGGTGCCCCAACACACATTTCTTTTAAGACTCAGCCTAAAGGTAGAATCTTTAAGTATCTAGGTGGCTTTGGCCCGTCAGAGCCAGAATCAACACTCCACCACCTCCCCCGACCACCACCACTGGGACACTAGCTAAACAAAGGAAAAGAAGGTATCCCTTCTTGCCCACAGCCAAATCCATTGCCATTTTCAGAACTCAAGGGAAAGGATATTTGGGGAGAAATACCAAGAAATAAGCCAACCAAATTCTTAATCAAATGGGCTCTCACTAAGACTTTATGTTTCTCACTTTTCCTTAATATAGGTATATATTCATTTCCGTACAGGAAATTATTCAGCAACCTCTGACCTATCAAATGACTGTCCTAATTTATTAGTATTCTCTGTTCTTGAAAGAAGGAGGGGAAAAAAATCATATCTTGGTTTGTGCTAAACTTTCAGTTTTCTGCCAGCAACATTCCAGAGAGTTCTCTATGACAAAACTCTCAACCCAGCTTCTAGAAAATTGTAGAGGACAATCTAAGCTCAGCTTTTTGCATCTTTGTGAAAAGCACAGACAGGGCACTCAACTCCTTTTCATCCTGGTTAGGATTTGCTCTATGCTTTATAGTAGAACTTCCAGAAACTAGCATGTATAAAGACACCTTGGGGATGAGAACAGCTAAACATTCTATTTGATGAAGGTCTGTTGATTTCCTACTGTGTGTTCAACACTTTTTTTGGCCACTGTGGGAAAATGGAAGCCACTGTAAGACAAGAAGCTCAATACTATTGAGATTTCTAGGATTTTCAGTTTACGAAGTGCTTTCACTCACTTCTTTTAATATTAGCAGCATTTTTTTTTTGAGGTGGCAATTTGGTAGATAAGGAACACGAGGCTCAAAATTGTCAAGGCATTTGCCCAAAATTGACATGATAAATACACAATGGTGCAATGAAGTTAGAATTCCTGGTTTTCTAACCCAGGGTCTGCTAGTCTTTGCATTTTCCCATGTCTCTGCTGAACACATAGCGGGAAATTAGATGAAGTGAGGCGAGGCCATACGTGATTGACTGTTAATGGTTCAATAAATTGGTTGAGATGATACAGGGGAAAAAGTGGTGTGAGCTAGAGGGTCATGGAGGGCTTGGTGAATGACAAGTGTCTTGGGATGGACCATGGAGAGCAAAGACAACATTGCCACGAAAGGGATGGAAACAGTGAGTAGAAGAAAGTTTCTCGAGGAGGCTGTGAGTTACCTAGAGTGTGAGACTTAGTCAAAAATTAAAATGGAAAATGCTAAAACCCATTAAAAAATATCTGAGGGGCACCTCGGTGGCTCAGTGGTTGAGCATCTGCCTTTGGCTCAGGTCATGACCCCACGGTCCTGGGATCGAGTCCTACATCTGACTCCCCGCAGGGAGCCTGCTTCTCCCTCTGCCTGTGTCTCTGCTTCTCTGTGTGTGTGTCTCATGAATAAATAAATAAAATCTTTAAAAAAATCTGAGAAAGCTGAGCAGAGGCAGTAAAAAAAAGTCATTCTTTAGTCTCTGCCAGACCAGGAGGGCAGACGTGAGCCAGAAGAGAGGCTTGAAATTCAGCAAAGTGAATGAGAAGTGGTAGAAGGAAATGGCACCCTCTGCACTGAGAACAGTCAGAACCCTGCAAGCATTCTCCAGAGCTTCGGTGTCTGAGAGGAGAGACCTTCAGAATGTAGAGCATGGCAACTCCTCCAGAGACCTCCATCCTCTAAGACACAGATGATGTGCACTTGCCCCTGGCTCTACCTTGGGTTCCATGCAGCCTTTACTACATGGGGGTACCAAAAGGATAGGAGGTGATGGCGGAGAAATTAGGTGACTTTTGGCACCAGAGAGAATTCTGGAGCAGCTCTTGTTTTCCTCCCCAGGATTTCCACACTGGTCTCTTCCTTTTGTTTAATTCTGTCAGCAGCAACTCCAAAATCTCTGGGTCAAGGTGAACTTGGAGAGTCCAGCCCCACTCACTGGGTTGATAGAAGACTCTTTCTATAAGTTTCTTCTGTGTTTTGGATCTTCTAGAACTGATGACCGTGGAACCAAGAGAGTTGTTGAGTTGACTCTGAAGCAGAAGCGTCTAGATCACCCAATCCTGAGCTGCCTATCTGGAAGAGCCCATTTCTGCAATCTGAGTGGCAAAGAAAAAGTGGAGGTCAGTGAAGCAGGCAACATAGGGCATGCTTTTCCCTGCCTCCCCCGCCTGACCCACTTCTCCACGATCCACCTGCTTCAGCCACCTCGGGCCCAGTCCTAGCTGCCAGATGCTAACTGAGGCTGTTCCTCAAATTGCCAGGAGATTGCTATCCAAACTGTCACCCCCTGATCAGAAAAGAAGGAGTTATGGAAAGTAACTGACAGCACCTGAGCGATCTCTCATTTGGATTAAATCAAGATCTTTAAATATTTATAAAGTTCTGGTATCTAAAATAGCCAGCCTTTGCCTTGCACACAGGCTGTTGAAATATGGGCCTAGTGCATTCTAAACTGAATACTTGTCTGAGCAGTCATATATTTTGTTTGTGTGTGAGAGTGTAACAGTGTGTGTGATTGTGTGTGGGTGTGTGTGTGTATGTTGAAAAACCTATTGCATTATGTTAAATATCCCAAGGGCTCTGTATAGAACATGACTGGAATGAATATAGGACAAGAATAACTTTTTTCTATCTCATTAGATGGTCTGAGTTTTGAAATCTGCTCTAAAAGTGTGGTAAAGTGTTCAGTGTTGTAGATTAATGCACTGAATACATTTCTACAGTTCTTGATGTGTTTCATAAAAGGTCCATTTCAAAAGTGTGCTGTATTATAGGTGAACACTCGCAGTAAATAATCTTGTTACAGAAACCTAAGCAATTTTTACGAGGCGTATTTCTGGCTGACTGAACAATTTATTCTCCAGATGTCACATTGTATTTTTCCAATATAAAATGAAACAGCTTTTTTTTTTCTTTTAAGGCTGACTGTGCTGCTTTGTCTGAGTCTAGAACAAAGGAGCTCTCCTTAAGGAGGCTGATGTGGTGTTAAAGCCCATCACTTTAAAATTAACACCACACCTGGGAAACGCGGGCAGCACCATCGCTGGCTTTCCTTTTCAGGACTGATACTTGACAATCAGGCAGGACACTCCCTTGGGTCATCTAGTCAGAGAAAACTCTCTGGTTTCTTGAAAAGCCGGGGAGAGAGATAGAAAAGGGTGAGGAGAGTGACCAGGAGGATGGGCTAGGAGGGGACAATAGGGTCTGGGAGGGAAAAGGAGAGGAGAGAAGAAAGAACAGAAGGAGGGCAGAGAAATGGGGGAAATAGAATGATGAGATGGAAAAGCAGGTGCAAAGGCGCAGAGAAGACACACAATGGCGAAGGAGAAGAGAGACAGGGGGAAGGACAGATGGCTGGAGGAGAGGGGAAATACAAGAGAAATACACAAAGTCTGCTACCACCAGAGGCAGCATTTGCTGAGATTTTTTTTCTTTTTTTCTTTCTTACTTTTTTTTTTTTCAGAACACTAAGCCCATGAAATACTCTATGAAAAAAAAAAAAAAAGAGTTCCATGATCAAACAATTTTGGAAAACAATGAATTCTATATATGCCGCTTCCCTTGGAGACTCACAATGCACCCTAGCATATTAAAAGCTTTGAAAAGTCTTGCCAGAAAGAAACCTGTTTAACTTCATTTAACACATTGTTTCCAAACTTACTTGAAGGCAAATTTTCTCTTTTTCTCTCTTTTTTCCCCCCACAAAGCATCTGTGATCAGGTGGTCTGGATACATTGTACTACAAGATTCTGACACATGAATCATATGCTGTGTCCAGAAGACTGGATGGCCCCACACCCTCCATGCCCATCAACAGGGTGGGGCACCTGGGGGTTCAGTCAGTCAAGTGTCCAGCTCTTGGTTTCAGCCCAAGGCACAATCTCAGGGTCATGTGATCAAGCGCCTTGTCCAGCTCTGTGCTCAGCATGGAGTCCACTTGAGATTCTCTCTCCCTCTGCCCCGCCCACTCATGCTCTCTCTCTCAAATAAATAAATCTCCTTTAAAAAATTAAAGGGTGTGTAAACTGAAACATTCCCAAGAGAACTCTATAGCTACATGACCCTCACCCAGAATAGGCCCCTAGGAAAGCTGTTTCTTAACATGGTATCTAATGCTGCCCGAATGTGTTAGTCAGCTTTGACTAGGTAAGGTCACAGTTACAAACAATCCCCAATATTTCAGTGGCTTACAAAGGTTTGTTTCTCACTGGCTCCATCCCCTCCAGCAAAGGTGAGGCTCTGCACTTCTATTCCCTGTATCTTCACAACCCAAAATCCAGGTCTCATGGCAGAAGGAAAGAGCACAAAAAAGTGATCCATGCAATACCTTTTAGAGCTTCTGCCCATAGCATCATACATCCCATTCCATTGACCAAAGCAAGTCACACAGCTAAGCCTGATGTCAACGGGGTAGGGAGTACACTTCTCCCACAGGGATGCACCACAACCCTATAGTGACGTGTGAGGAAAGTAAAAACCTCTTCCAGGGAGGAACACTAAAACAAGCTATTGCATAGAAGCTAAAGGGAAAAGCTATGGCCTATTGGTATTTGGGGGGTTCCTTCTTTTGGGCTCAACCACCTCATAGTCTCAAAAGATGAAAAAAATAGACAAAAGCTGGAAATTGAGCTAGTGCCAAGGTAGATGTTCAGGATATTAATAAATGAGGGGGTCTCATTTTAAGAAAATTCAGTATATGTAAAGTAGGGTATGTATTAGGGTTTAAGCATTCACAGAGGACAAGAAATCTCCGTTTAACCAAAGAATTCCTATCAAAGGTCCAGTAAACAGAGTTGTATATAGTTCAATGTAATAGACTTAATCACACGAAATTTCCATTTTTAAGGATATTTTTAAAGTTACCTATTAGCAGTTTCATTGATCTAAGGCAAACATTCAATTTGTGTGCATACTGTCAGAAACCATCATCTGGGATGACTAAAAGCTTTCATCTGGGTCCAATCATGACTAACTGGGAGTGTCAAGAAGGATTCTGAAGTGGCCTCTAGTCTTGGCAAGAAAAAGCACCATAAGCAACAAGTGTTATCTGTCATGGGATCGGGGCACTCATGCCGTGTATTCACCATCCCTGACCTTCTGCAGTGGGATATGGGGTACATCCCTCTTTTCATCCCATCAACCTCCCAGCAGCAGCCCCTAAACCTTAGATGCCGTCCGCCTCCCCAAATTCAAAGGATTTCTGCTACAGTGCAAACTGTATATTATTCAAGGAGGCATCATGAACCAACTCAAAATTCCATCTCTTGGGGGGAAAAGAAAAATACCTTTATTTCTAGGAATTAGAGAAAAACCTTAAAAAATTATACTATGGGATAAATAACCGTAAGGCAGAAAGAAGTACCCAGGTGATAGCCATCTTCCTGGAATCTTCCACTTGAGCTGTTTTCCAGAGCAAACAGGTTTGCTCCTGCAAATGAAGCAGGGCCTTTGTACTGGCTGGTCCCTCTGCCTAGAATACCTCACCCCCCACCCCCATAATCCACATCTTTTGCTTCCTTATTTTCTTCAGGACCCTGTTCAAATGCTGCTTCTGCAGAGAGGCCTTCTCTGGCCACACCATACACAATAACTACCTCTGTCACTCTCAGGTCCATTCCCATGCTTGTTCTTTCTTCAGAGAACTTGTGACTATCTGACATGATGAATGATATGGGTGTATAATAGACACTCAATAAATGATTCTTGGGGGAATGAATGAATGAATGAATGAAATCAGACCAGTAACATTGTAGCCCAGCACAATAGGGACACTTTAGAGAAACAGCCTTCCTTATATACATTTATTGCTAAAAATTGAAAATAAAAAGCTAAAAGAATTCTGACAAATCTAGCCTCATATCCAAGGGGAGTAGAGTTTTGAAACAGAGAAGAGAGATAGGAGGGCATGTTCAGGAGATGTAGTTCACAAGTGAAAAGGAATATTAACAAAATAAAGAATAAGAGGAACAGAAGCAAAAATCCAAGAAAATGATGGCAGACAACTTGTTTGAGCAAAGGATTGAAAACTGTAAGGATTCTCTAACACCAGGTGAATTAGTGAAATTATTAGTGAAATTATAATTATTAGTGAAATTATTTTTAAGATGTATTTATTTCTTTTAGAGAGAGAGAAACAGTGGACACAAACAGGAGGAAAGGCAGAGAGGGAGGGAGAGAGAGAGAGAGAGAGAGGCAGGGAAGCAAACTCCCCACTGAGCTTGGAGCTCGATGTGAGGCTCCGTCTCACGCCCCTGAGATCATGATCTGAGCCTAAACCAAGAGTTGGAAGCTTAACTGACTGAGCCCCCCAGGTGCCCTGAAAATGAGTCTTAAAAACTAGTATCATTTGAGGACTCGCTTGAGGGAGGGTGCTGATCACTGGGCTCAGTGCTTGCATGACATCATCCCATTAAATACCCACAGCCACAGGTGGGGTGGTATCACATTCATTTCACAGATGAGTGGATGGAGGCCTAGACAGGTGCGCAACCCAAGGTGACCCTGACAGCAGCGAGTCAGGAATCAAGCCTCCACACTCTGGCTGTCCTGTGTCCCTGCCTCTCAGAGAACCCGAAGTGCTTGGTACAGACTGTGGGTAGCACCCCACAAGCCCCCCCAGGCACTTCAAGAGTGCCTACAATGTTAACAACCAGTAAAATTTGCCCTCTTCCCTCAGAAAGCTCTGACTGCTTTGCATGAATGGACTTTGCAAAAGTGGGGACGTCTTTCACTGAGCCATCGTCCCTCCCCTCCCGTGCTCATTGCCATGCTTGATAGGCAAGGTCACAGGGTAGAGTTGGTGCTAGAGTGAAGCACAGTGCAGTGGCTAAGCTCTGCCTCTGTGGCCGGGCAGCCTGGGCTTAAATCTTGATTCTTCCACTCATGTGCTGTGTGACTTTTTGCAGGTTAAGTGACTCCTCTGTGCCTCTACTTCCTTATCAGAAAAATATTAATAGCCACCTCACAGGGTGTGTATGAGGATTAATTAAGTTGAGACACACAAAATTCTTAGCACACAGGTACACAGGAAACAGCGAGATTTCATTAGCTCTCAGGCCCTGATTGAGCTCTCGCCACGGTGTCTTGCACCCTCCTCGCCACCTCCCAGACCCCTGCCACAAGGCACTGCCAACAGGCAGATGCTGCTCCGTGGACGAGATTCTATCCCCCATTTAACTGGTTTGCAGCCAAGCCCACTGGCCATCCTCCATAGTGGACCACGGCAAACGCTATGCAGCCTGGTTCTCTCTCTTTGGGCCTTCTGCACCGTCTCTCCCCCTTCACACCATTTAGTCAATGCCATTAATCAAAATCCTATAGCAGAAAACGCATGCATAAGTCCGACACATTTATTGCTATGGCAACAATTCAGGCACTTGTCCCAGTGTCAAGCTATATCAGTGGAGATAAATTCTATTGTTTTCACAGTGACAGTTTTCTCTGTGTTGGACTTAATCCATGGAAAAATATAGCCTTTCTCCTTATTTAAGAGAGTGAGAGAGAGCTCGAAAGAAAGAGAAAGTGACCTCTGGGTTTCTTACCCCATGCATTCAGAACTGAAACTAAATTTTTTCCTTTCTTTTAAATGAAGGAAGACATTCTACGATTTGCAGCAAAGTCCTACTGATCAATCCATCAGTGGAATCCTGATAAACCAAGAGTATTCTCTTTAGGAACTGGACATCTGGAGGGGGGGCCAAAAGCATCCAGAAAATTTGCAAAAAGCCTTCTCTGCCAGTGCCTTCACTGTCTCAGCCAGCACCAGGGCCTGGCTCTTCGATGCACTGGGTGAACTCAGCCTGATGCCTCTGCAAATAGTGTTGGTAAACAGAAACGGGCTTGATCATAACGAACATTTCCCCCTGATGGGTAGCATCTCTCACCCAGAGAAGCGTCCTTTTCTGTGTCCTGGAGATGAGTTAAGAGTCCTCACTCCCATCTTCCCTAGCATCTGCATCTGGAGCCCCATGGCACAGCTGCATTAAAACCTGGCTTCTCTATTATGTGCATTTGGAGGTAGCCTGCACTTTGGGAGGAAGTCAGTTTGCCTGGTATAAATTCCTCTGGCTCCTCTTCCATGCTGTGTCACTTTCCCATCTCTCCTGCTAGCATTTATCAATCCTCAAAGGTCAAATTCAGTTTGAGTCTAGAGGCCTGTCTAAGTGTTGGTGTGTGCCCAGCGCTCTGCTAGGTGTCAAGTGAAATGTACAAGAAGAAACACTGCCTTCATATTGCTGATAGTTTAGCTGGAAACAGTAACCTCTCTTCCTTCCTTCCTTCTTTCCTTCCTTCCTTCCTTCCTTCCTTCCTTCCTTCCTTCCTTCCTTCCTCCCTCCTTCCCTTCCTTCCTCCCTCCTTTCTCTGCTATCAACTATTAAAGTGACCACTGTGTGCCAGGGGCTTTCCACACAATACCTGTATATTAGCTTCCTGTGGCTGCTGTAGCAAATTAGCACACACTACTGAACGTGAAGCCATGCAGGTTTATTTTCTTAGAGTTCTGGAGATCAGAAATCTGAAATGGATCTCACTGGGCTAAAAGCAAGGTATCAGCAAATGCTGCATTCCTTCTGGATGCTCTAGGGAACACTTTATCTCCTTGCCTTTTCCAGTTTCTGGTGGCCACCCTCATTCCTAGCTCATGACCTCTTCCTCCATCCCCAAAGCCAGTGATGCGGGGCTGAGCTCTTCTCGGAGCACCAACTCTGGTTCAATCCTGCTTCTCTGTTCCGTTATTAATGACCCTGGTGATTACAATGGGGCCACTCAGGTAACCCAGGATCATCTCCCTCTTTTAAGATCAACTGATCAACATCCTGAACTCCACCTGCAGCTTTGATTCCCCTTTGTGGCACAATATAAGATATTTACAGGTTCTGGGGATTAGGATGTGGACATCCTGGCAGGGATGCATCATTCTGCTTACCACAACCTGTAAATGTTGAGACTTCTTTGTAAGGTAGGTGTTATTATCCTCATTTTACATGGGAGAAAGCTCTGGGTCAAAGAATTGAGGAGACTTGCCTAGAGCCACACAACTAAAGTAATAGTGCAACTGGAGCTGGAACATGGGATTCTGAAGACTCCTCCATTCCTTCTGACCTGGACCACATTACTTCCCTGATTTGTTCATTCAATAAATAGCATTTGTTGACCACCTACTATGTGCATCTCTGTGAGACATCATTTTGGGGGCAGGGTTAAAAAACAAGGGAAGAAAAATAAGGCAATGCCCTAATGAAAAGACAAGGTGGTGAATAATTAGGTTAATTATTAGGTTAATTAATAATTGTACTGTCCCTGAGAAGGACAGACTCAGTAATCAGGAAGGCTTCCAGGAGGTAGTGGTGCCAAGGCTGCATCAAAAGGAAGTGCAGGAAACTTGCTCCATTCTTTCCAGATTGTTGTGTGTATAAGTACGTTGGGATGTGGTAAGTGCACCCAATTCTTGCCCTCACTGCCTTGCGAAGCCCATCCCAAGGCAGGAGGTATCAATTCTTTCCAAACCTGGCATTCAATGTTGCCATTTCAATTGTCATGGAGGCCTTAGCAGATTTTCACCAAGGTCATTATCCTTGAGTTTAAGAGTAGAATTTGAGGCTGTGTTTCCTTGATCCTGGGTGTTTACGGCCGTGGTGATAGAGGCAGGTCTGTTATTTAGCTGAAAACCTATATTTCACAAACAGAGGACAAAACAGAAGCCTCCTTTACTTTTCCCTTTCTTCCTTCCTCTCTTTCCATCTCCCCTTTCTCCCCCTTCCCTTCCCTTTTCTCTCCTGGCTTATTTTTCAAAAGGGAGACCAGAAGAGGGAGCACATGATAAGTATTCTATGTCCTCAGGACCCTCCCAGGAGCCTCCACCATGTGAATGAAGCCTGGGGTTCTCAGCTGGACATTCCCATTGTTGGTTTTTTTTTTAAGATTTTATTTATTCACGAGAGACAGAGAGAGACAGGCAGAGACATGGGCAGAAGGAGAAGCAGTCTCCCTGCGGGAAGCCTGATGCGGGACTTGATCCTAGGACCCGGGGATCACAACCTGAGCTGAAGGCAGATGCTCAACCACTGAACTACCCAGGGGCCCTGGGCATTCCCATTGTGATCACAACCTCAGGTCTGGTGGGGCCAATGGCATCTTCGTCCTGATAGCGTAGAGCAAGAGGCAAGACTGCATTGTCCTCTCTGTTGGTTCTGGCATGAGAGGAATCACTGGAGGGTAAAGACCCTACACTCCTGGGCCCTTGTCCTGGAAATGAACACCAAATCGCAAAGAGGATTTGGTTCAGTGTGTAGGTGCCAGGAGAAGAGGGTGATGGGCTATAGGAAGGGGACTGGGTATCTTTGCAATGGCATTTTCCAAACCTTGGGAAACCTTCTGTGAATTATGGAAGAGAGGGGACATTTATACTTTGAGTTTTCAGCATTGTGAGGAACGCCAAAGGAAGGCCTAGAGAACCCTTGAGAAGAAACCCAGGAGATAGAGGTCTAGAATGAGAGATGGAAGAAGAGAAAGAAATAAGAAATGGCAGGCAGTAAGAGTGGGCTAGGGCACCTGAGCCACTGAGAAAGGAGGGAAGAGTCTGCAGAAATGACAGACTTTCCAGATAGGAAAGGCCTAGAAGAAGCAAGCTGGCAGGAAGAAGGACTTGATGCTCTTCCAGAAGTACTTACAGAATAAATAGAATAAATTGCCATCAGTTACTGTCTCCAACAATGCAGAGCAGTAGAGATGATAGGGGCATCATGGCATCCCTTGGCTCCAACACTGGGTACCCTAGATTGGAGAGAAAGCCAAAAAGTGATCACTGAAGGTCCCGCAGTTTGAGTTGATAGACAGTAAGGCTAAGGCCATACCGCAACCAGACCAACTTCAGAGAAACCGCTGTATTTAATGGCTCATGGGATGAGACTCCTCATGTGTAGTTCAAGGGTCTATTTAAGTATAGCAAGGAAAAAAGAAGAATTTGAAGCTGGTAGATTTTTGCTGTCCCCTTAGTATCAAGCAACAGCCCTACAAGGGACACTTGGGGGGCACAGTTGGGCAAGCATCCAACTCTTGGTTTTGGCTCAGGTCATGATCTCATGGGTCATGGGATAGAGCCCCACATTAGGCTCAGCACCTAGTGGGAATCTGCTTGGAGATTCTCTCCCTCTACCCCTCCCCCCACTCACATGCTTTCTCTCTCTCTCTCTCTCAAATAAATAAATCTTTAAAAAATAAAATAAAATGGTGAATTAAAAAAAAAGTCTTTGCTGTAAGCTGGTTTCCCAGATTTCAGTTGATTGTGCACCACCTTCATGGTTTGGGCCAAATCCTTGCACTATGCACAATGGGCATATTTCTTCACTATCTTTATCACCTCCCTGTTTTGTTGGCTTATTTATTTTTAATTGACCCTTTAAAGCTCATTTTATTTAAAAGGGAAATGTATGTCACCAGTGTAACTGAAATTATGAGTAGAAAGAAGCTAAACAGAAAATAAATCCACTGGATACAAAAATAAGGTGATTCCATGATCCGTAATTATTATTTTTGCTTAACGTCCTGTGGCTGAGATCTAGTCTCTGTTGAGAGGGAACCTATGGTGTTGTGGAGAGTTATTTAAGACAAAGCCTCTCCAAATGGACATTTTCTCCAAGGGATAATTAAAAAGATGGAAAGCAAACTGATGCAAAAGCAACGTTCTCACCACAGGATTCAGTGTTGTGTATCTATGTGGGACACTTAAAGTAGCATCCCAAATGTGAGTAGTAAGTGTCCAGTACTGGGGAAGATGCTGTTGAAAGTGTTGTCTTAGCATAGTTCCTTATAGAACCACCCAAGGCAAAGCTCATGTGCTAGAGCTTTATTAGATTGTACAATACCGGGGCACCTGGGTGGCTCAATCTGTTAGGCATCCAATTCTTGGTTTCTGCTCAGGTCATGATCTCAGGGTGGTGAGACTGAGTTCTGCATCAGGCTCCATGCTCAACAAGAAGTCTGTGTGGGATCCTTTCCCTCTGCCCCTCCTCCCATTTTCAGTCTCTCTCTCTCGCTCTAATAAATAAATAAATAAATAAATAAATAAATAAATAAATCTTTAGAGTGTACAATACCAATGCATTAAGAGTGAAGGCAAAGAGATATGGAGCAGAGATGGAGGAAAAGCAAATACAAGTGAGCACATTGCTGAGTTGGCCACAGACTCACAAGAAACACATCCAATCTCTTGGTCATGTCTCCAAGACATCCCTGGGAAAACTGTGGAATCACTATAATCGGGAACTGACTTTTGGAAGAAGGAGAGGTGAAGAATTTATGTGCAGACTTCTGGCTTCCTTTTTCTCTCAGTGGATGGAGTTTTCCTCACGAAGTGTTCACTCATCAACACTTCTGATTTGGGTTGCACCTTTGGAATCTATGGGTCCAATCTGGTTAGACCCAGGCTTGGAGCACAATGGGGTCATGCTGAAATGCAGCCCTATTTCCGGGAGAGGCTGAGATAACCAACTGTGTTATGAGATAAGGTGATGGTGGTGGTGGCTGAGACAGCTCCATTTCCTCTCCTCTACGGTGACAGGCTGAGGTAAGCAATGCAGGAGACCCCAACTCATGTTGAAGTTCGTGGATCTGAGCAGATCCTTGACATCTATTTCCTCTTTCATAGAATAAGAAGCTATAACATGTGATGTTGGGGGTCTCAGCTCATGACAAGGTTCTGTGGATCAGATTGGCAGGAAGGGCCAGGCAAATCCAATGAGGTGCCTGTTCCTACACAAGTGTCCATGAAGGTCTCCGTGCTGTCATTCAGTTATATGAAAACTTATGGCAAAATGAAGTGAGTAGAAACATAATTAGGGTTATGGGGTACATTATGATTTGGGAGAGGACAGTACATTTGCATTCCATAATTTACTATACTGGAAGGGACTGGCAAAATCTTGTCCTCTAACCTCTTCATTTTATGGGGGAGAAAGGTAACGTTAGTAAAATGTCAGAATAAGAAAACCTTGACCTTCCTTCCCCCTTACAAATAGAAGTCAACAACAATTTGCAGATAAATTCCTTTTATCAGAAATCTATTGAGGGGCTCCTGAACTCTGGATGAACACCAAACTATCCCCATAATTCCTCCTCCAGCACTGTGCTATAGAATTGGGAGGAAATCCCCTAGCTCCCAGTTTCTCCCAGGGGGAGGAACAGAGTTGGAAAGAACCACCAATGACCAAACTTCTTTCCTTTTCATCACGGACTCCCTGATCAGCTGGCTTTAGTCTTACTTGTCCAGAAAGCTGGTGGAATCCAGTGTACTCCAGATGCCTAGGGGCAGCTAAGAACAAAGAAAGCAGATTAGGCCAGCACACAGGTTAGAGACGCCTCCACAATCTCTGGCCAGGTGATTGGTGCGGGTCTTCTGTATGAGGCCAGTCCATGAAGACTGGGTAAGGTGGTGGTTTTTTGTCTATTGCACAGATATCAACAGAGAGAATAAAGGAAAGCAAAGAAACAGGGAAATGTGTTCCCAAGCAAAAGAACAAGAAAAATCCTCAGAAATAAACCCTAAGGAAGTGAAGTTTATCTGATGGAGTATTCAAAATAGCCATCGTAATGATGCTTACCAAGGTCAGGAGACCACTTTGCGTAGGCAAAGCAAAAATTTCAGTTAAGAGGTAGAAAATATAGAAAGTACCAAAAAGAAATCAGAGAGCTGAAAAATATAATAACTAACCTGAAATAGTCACTAGAGGGATTCCACAATAAATGTGAAAATCTGTGCCAACGTCTCCTCCAACCCTAAATCCAGTGTACAAGGCACTGTAGCACACTGTCTCCACAGGATGAATGACCTTTTCTATCTCACCATGAAATGACATAGCATTAATCAGAATTACATCTCCAGCTTATTACTTTGCTTAATAGTGTATTTAATATGAATTTAATGCTAAAGACCCATGATATGGAAGCAAGAAATTAAGGTAGCAAACCTGTGTTTACTATGTTCCTAGCCTACATTCTAGCCAATATGCTGCATTGGTTTAAGTTATATTATATTATATTATATTATATTATATTATATTATATCATATCATATTATATCATACTGCATTATATCCACATACACACACACTTTTTAAATTGTCAAAATGCTCCTGGTCATAATCCAGTCACTTTCACTTACCTGGTGACATTGGAAAAAACACTCTTTAGGCAACCTGGCATTTTATTGATAAAAAAAAATCATTTGATTATTTTAGTAGAGGTAGAAAAAGTATTTGGCAGAATTTAACACCACTTCATGATAAATACTTTCAATAAATTAGGTGTAGAAAGAATGTACTTCAACAGAATAAAAGATATATAGGACAATCACACAGTTAACCTCATACTCAATGATGAAGAGCTGGTATCTTTCCTCTGAGATCAGGAGCAAGACGAGGATGCCTATTCTCAGCACTCCTGTTCAACTTAGTGCTGGAAGTCCTAGTCAGAGCAATTAGACAAGAAAAAGAAATAAAAGGCATACAAATCAGAATGGAAAAAGTAAAATTGTCTCTGCAGATGACATAATCCTATATATACAAAAACCCTAAAAATTCTACACAGAAACTGTTAAACAAATTCAGTAAAGTTGCAGGATATAAAATCAGCATACAAAAAACAAGTTGCATTTCTATATATTAACCATGAGCTATCCAAAAAAGAAATTAAGAAAACAATATCCCTTACAAAAGCACAAAAAAGAACAAAATATTTAGGAATAAATTTAACCAAGAAGGTAAAAGACCTATACACTGAAATCTATGACATTAATGAATGAACTGAAGAAGACACAAATAAATGGAAAGGTGTTTCATCTGTATGGATTGTAAGAATTTAATATTGTCAAAATGTCCATAATGCCAAAGTAATCTGCAGGTTCAATGCAATTTCTATCAAAATTCCAATGGCATTTTTCACAGAAATTGAAAAAATAATCTTAAAATTCATATAGAACCCTAAAGACTCCACAGGGGCATAGCAATCTTAAGAAAGATGAACAAAGCTAGAGGCATCACACCTCCTGATTTCAGATTATATTATAAAGCTGTAGCAATCAAAACAGCATGGTACTGACATAAGATAGACATGAGACCAATGGAGAGAATAGAGAGCCAAGAAATACACCCATGCATTTACAGTCAACTAATCTTTGACAAGGGCACCAAGAATACAAAATGAGGAAAAGATAGTCTATTTAATAGTGTTGGGAACACTGTCTATCAACATGTAAAAGATTGAACTTGGACCCATACACTATACACAAAAATCAATTCAAAATGGATTAAAGCCTTAAATGGAAGACCTGAAACTATAAAACTCCTAGTAGAAAGCTTTGTGGGGAAAGCTCCCTTCTTTTTTAAGATTTTATTTATTCATAAGAGACACACAGAGAGAGGCAGAGACATAGGCAGAGGAAGAAGCAGGCTCCCTGCAGGGACCCCCACGTGGGACTGGATCTCAGGACCTCGGGATCATGCCCCCAGCCAAAGGTAGATGCTCAACTCCTGAGCCACCCAGGCGTCCTGGGGGGAAAGCTCCTTAATATTGGTCTGGGCAATGGTTCTTTTGGATATGACATCAAAAGCACAGGCAACAAAAGCAAAAATAAACAAGTGAGGTTGTTGTATCAAACTAAAAACAGTTCTTCACAGCAAAGAAAAAGCAACAAAATGAAAAGACAACCTATAGAAAGGGAGAAAATATTTGCAAACCATATATCTGATAAGGGGTTAATAACCAGAATGTATAAGGAAT
The DNA here is from genome assembly GCF_048164855.1 of Canis lupus baileyi. Lineage (NCBI taxonomy): Eukaryota > Metazoa > Chordata > Mammalia > Carnivora > Canidae > Canis > Canis lupus. The sequence continues at coordinate 63,579,706 of NC_132842.1, read as the reverse complement.
TCACACAACTTGACAGCAAAAAATAACAAATAGGATTTAAAAATGGGCAGAGGACTTGCACATTTCTCCAAATGATCAACAGATCAATCAAAAAGTGTCCCATGTCACTACTTATCAGGAAAATGAAAATTAAAACCACAACGAGGTATCATCTCACACCTATTAGAATGGGTACTACTGAAAAAAAAAAAAAAAGAAAGTGTTGGTGAGGAAATGAAGAAAGTGGGTACAAAAACTGTGGTGGGTACAAAAACTGGCACAGCCATTTTGGAAAACAGTATGAAAATTCTGTTTAAAAAGTTTAAAAATGGACCTACCATTTGACCCAGCAATCCCACTCCTGGGATTGAAACCAAGTTCTGAAAGAGATACCTGCACTCCCCTGTTCCCTGAAACATTATTCACAATAACCAAGAGTTGGAAAGAATCTAAATGTCTATCACAACAGATGAACGAATAAAAGAATTATGGTATTTACACACAATGAAATGTTATTCAGCCTTATAAAGAAAATCCTGTCATTTGTGACACTATGCATGGGACTGGAGGACATTATGCTAAGTGAAATACGCCAGATATAAGACGAGAAATACTGTATAATCTGACATATATGGGGAATCTAAGAACAGTTGAACCAAGAACAGAGAGTAGAGTGGTCATTGCCATGGCTGGAGAAGGACAAAACAGAGAGGTGATGGGCAAAGGACACGAGGTTTCAGATATACAAGATAAGTCTGGAGATTTAACACACAGCATAGTGCCTACAGTTCGGAATACTGTGCTGTATATCGGAAGTTGCTAAGAGAGTAGATCGTAGGTTGTGTTCTTACCAATATAATAATAATAATAGTAATAATAATAATAATAATAATAATAATAATAATAAAAGATGGGAGGAAACTTTGGGAGGTGATAGATTTGTTTATGATGTTGATGGTAGGGATATTTTCATGGGTATATACATGTGCCCAAACTCACTCAATTGCATACATTACATATGTACAGCTCTTTAAATGTCAATCATACATCAAAAAAGTAACTTAAAATGGAAAAAAAACAATTAGGAACAACAAAAGCAAACTATTATGTAAGGGAGAAATAAATGTTTATTTTGCTAAGCCAATAAATATAATTAGGGATATTATCTATGGTAACAGCTGGCATTACCTAAATTAATATCACTTCTGAGCAGCTTGATGATTTCTTTTTGGGAAATTGCTTCTCCTGTTGTGTGCCACCTGGATGGCATGGCAAGTCAGGTGCCCATTTCCCAGTGTGGAAGCAGAAGCATCTACCTTTCCTCCCTCCTCCTCAGTATGGCCAGGGAGCAAAGACATGACTTTAGCTCAGCTAATCAGATGCTTCTTCCTGGGAAAGAGTGAAGTAAAGGGAAGGTATTTTCATGGTTGGAGGTGGTGGCAGTGTTCTGGCCACACTTGTCCACAAGAAACTTCCTGTAAGTCTGATTTTCCTGCCCTCCAGAGTTACTCTGGTTCCTGCCCCTGTTTATTCAAACTCAAGGCTCTCAACAATTCTGGGAGCTCCTGGTACCATTCCAATACATTTCCTCTTCTTGAGCTAGTTGGAATCAGTTTCTGTTGCCTACAGTCAAGGAACACTAACTGATATCATCCCCCCCAAAAGAACGAACATTGAAAATAAAATTTAAAAGAGCCTCAACAGAGACTTCGAAGATGGGTTTGGGTGAGCAATACCAAAAACAAACATAGATCCCCTAAAATATAAATATGCTTTACCTAGATGTCTCTGAATTTTGAAGGTGTGTATGGGGTGGGGGGAGGAAAGAATGAACAGCATGGTTTTCCATAAACTGCAATAAATATATAAAAACACGATAGTCAAGATGGAGGGACTGTGATTGATTTATTACATTATGACTCCTTAAAAGTGTTCCATTGCCTTCTTAAAAACCATCCAGTCATTTAAAAAATCTTTGTGGATACAATTTCCAACATTGTTATAAGGGATTCTTACAGGTCTTCATTTTTAATGACACTTCTAAACAGGACCCACAATGCGATTCTGTTTGGGAGGATGGTTGGAGGCCAGTGACTAAAAGAGCCCAGACTTCCATGGTGGCCCTGTGCAAAGACCGAGGCTGAAGCTAATTTGTAGAGAGTAATTGAGGAATTTTGGTTTTGCAGTGTATTGCTCACAATCCTTCTAAAGGGGGGCTAGAATACCAAATAGGGCTCTAAAATGTGTTTTCCCTTTTAAAAATGAAAGACAAGGAAAAACAACTGAAGTGTCAGATTGTCCTTAAACATCCAACAGGAAGAAATTGTACTTATATGCAATTCAAATTGGAAGGGAAAGATTGTGCCTCAGGCCAACTGAAGGGAAAATGCTGGTTTTCTAATTTGTAGCAAATGGAGATGAGCTCTCAGCTGGGTTGGCCAGGGTCCCCAAGAGACCTGGTGGCAGGGAAAAGATATGGGGGTGTGATAGGACTGCATTTTGGCCAGTGCTGCTCCTTTCTGCCCACCACCCACCGTAGGGATGACTGTAAGAAATTCAAGCTCCCTCCCCTACCAGGGTGGGAGAAATACCCATCGTGTTCTAGAAATAAGTATATAATGGAAGTGCTTACTCCTCAATTCAATTCCACATTTACTGAGTGCTTCATTGGTCCCTGGTACCATGCCAGACATTGTTGAGACATAGAGGTGAATAAGGCATAATATTTCCTAATGAGTCAGGACCACAGGGAAATAGGGACAAGCAGGTAATAGAAGTACTAGAAGGAGGGGCGTAGATATCTACTGTTTGTGCCTGCCCAGCATCCCCTGTTCTTGGGACAAGTACCTTAGTTTTCTTTAGGCAAATGTCCCTTCCGTTCAGATGAGCCTGACCTCTGCCCTACTCCACTCATGTCTGGCCTCCAGGGAAGGGCACATGGCCTCCAGGGAAGGGCACATGAGCTTTCTACTCCCCTGGCCCCAGAGGTCAATGCAGCCATGGACACTTGACCCAAGCCAGGCCGACGAAACTCAACTCTGGGATTTTGGTGGCTGGAAGTTTTGAGAAAAAGGTGCTGAGTTTTTACTGGGGCTCTGAGCCAACAGATGCAAGCCTAGCGCTGCTGGGAAGCATGTTGCTACTCCATGAAAAGTGACCATGTGAGAACAAAGACAGGGGGTGCAGAGTTCAGAGTTGGGCAGAGACAGTGACCTAATGACATAGGCGAACAAGACATTTAAAAAGAACCGCCTGAAACTGAAAAGGCTCCTGGTTGTTCCTAGTTCAAGTAGCATCCTGTGGAAAGGAGTAAATCGGACCTCCAGGGACAGGCATGGCTACAGAGCAGGTGGTATATGAACTGGTTGAAGGGTCATCTATCAAATGCCATGTGCCTTTCAGGTCCTTGATTCTCTTCTGGGCCAAGTGGCCACAGGGGTTCCTGAGAAGTGCTTTGCCTTGGTTTGTGTCGCATGACCCTATGTGCTGGTCACTTGCCCCATTTGCTCTTAGATCACTTAGCCGCCCTGCCCTGCCCTTTACATCTCTCATAATTTGATGCCTCCAAATTGCGGAATCCAAGCTTCCTTTACAACAGGCTTCTGGCGAGAGTCTAATGGGAAGAAGCCCCAATGGGAGACTGACCGGAGTGAGAGAAGGGAGAAAGCTAAAGCCTTTATGCTTTATAGAAAGTCTTTATACTCCTCTCTCTCTTGGACTTTGCCTTCAACAGTAGCTAAAGCCCCAGCTCCCACCGATATTGCACCGTGGCTCTGCCCCTAGGAACACCTCATCCTCTCTTGGTCCCTCCAGCTCTATGAGAGGAAGCAACTTCCCGCCATTGCTAACTCTGGGTGGCTTCACCATCCCTTAAGTCTTGGGTATTAAAGACAAGCACCAAACACAGATAATCAAAAAGACTGAAAGGAAATTTCTTCCGGTGTTGGAAGTTGGTGGTGATGTTTGAAAGGAAGGGCTGTAACCTTGCAACACATGAAGTCACTTCTGCTGCTGCCTGAATATCAGTTTGTGGCTCTGGGGGAGTGGTTTGAGTCAGGACAGGGTTTCTTGCAGAGAACAGAAGCCCAATTAAACTAGCTGAAATTAAAAAGACTTTATTTTCAGAAAGCAGAGTCAATCTTGTTACCACCCCTCTCACCTGAAGTTTCTCTGCTCTGCCTGCAAGCAGCCATCCCAACTGCTCTGAACTCCTATCCTTCATATCCAAATGGTCTGTAGGTCCAATGTCACCTACTAAAGACCCAATAATTCAAACCTAAACTTGGGAAAAGAAAATCCTATTGGCCCAGCTTGCTGAAGCATCTAGCTCTGACTCAGCTAGCCATACAGCTCCAGTGGGATGTGACCCCTGTGGGTAGACACCCTGAAAATACTGAGCCCAAGCCTTGGAGGGACTCTCAAGTGGCCTGGAAGCCACTGTGGAAATTAGGAAATCAGCTCTGTCCAGAGTACTTTGTAAAGCTACTAGCAATATGGAGAGAGCCCGAGGCACTGTAGTTGCTGTGGGACTCAGAATTATGATGACTGAAGCTTCGGGTCCCTGCCTAAGGTTGCTTGTGTGCTCTAATCAGTTGTTGATGGAGTTAGGGTTTCACATCTGGTTGCTCACTTCTGGGTAAACATACCAAGAGGAATGCAAATGCTCTCTTTTGCAACTACTGAAAGCTTATTTTTAAATGCATTTTTTTGGTCTGTTTTATTTCTCTCTACATCAGGTTGTTCTTATATTCTCACTTTCTTAAATTCCCAGGAGCAAAAAGTAATAATGACTTACTTACACTGTGTCCTGTTTTGACTTGTCAGACTGTTCAGTGCCAGGCTCAGCCTGGGATGCTTGGGGGGAGGTAATTAGAGTGATTTTAGCTAACCTTCCCGCTCCCTGTTATTAATGATAGCAAAGATGTTTAAACAGCTAAAATGACAACCCCTTCCTCCTAACCCCTAAATTCCTGTTTATGTTTGCCTAAAAGTCACACCACTTTGTCCTTTTCAAAGTGGTTGGCAACATATCATTATATCTTTATCTCTCCCCAGCGATTAGTTGGGAAATTGATCCCCAGCCTGCAACCATTCTAAAAACCTGGATCAGAGAGACCCCTAATGGGTTTCATTTTATATACCAACTCTGATCAGTGGTGGGGGCCACCCAGAGAGATGCATTGAGAAAGATTCTAAGGTCACAGCCGGGTTGAAGAAGAGTGCTAGGATCAATTGGTGATGTCTGCAATTGGCCCAGAAAGAGAACATGACATCACTTGTGCCCTTTTGCCCTCTCAGACCAAGGCATGTCAGCATAAGTCTAGATACAACTCCTTGGAATACATGAACCACATTGAATTTAAAAGATCCCATTAGGTCCTCACAACACCTCAATAAAGTTGGGAGGGGCTGAAATCATTATTACAACCCTTTGATTGACGGGAGGAGGCTGGGTCACTGAGGATCCCCTAAAAGAAAAGCCAAGTAAGTAGAATTCGTGTGCACTTCTCCTTCTCGTTTCTCCTGAGAAAGACATCCACAGGGGTAAGGGACAAGGCCCAGTGCTGAGCATCCCATAATAATTTGTCATTCTTCTCTGTTCTATGGTGATCTCCTGAATCGATTAGTCATTTAGATAATTGAGCCAGGAAACAATAGTTATGGAAGGCATGCCAGTTGCCCTGCCCCTCTTCCACACATGGTGGTCTCTGCCGCAGCCTGCCTCACACTTCTGCTTTCAATGTAGCTGGGAAATATTCTCTGAGCCACCTTCTCATATAAGTTGGAGGCATGGACAACAGCCTCATTCCTTTTATCTCCACAGTAACTTGCCTGGGGCTGTGCATGCAGTGGTGTTTAATAAGTGCCTACTTGAAAGTCAGCAGCATCACCTCTGGGGCTATTCCAAGGAAAATAGCAACATAGGACAATCCCTGGAGGCCCCATATTCATTCCTGGGATCTTCTTACCAATGGGGAGAGCATGGAATCAACTCCTCCTCATTTATCCCAGCATTATTTATTGTTCATTTGTTTCTGAACCTTCCCTCCCAGAGATGTTGATTATTTAAAATCATCACAGAGAGAGGAGGGCTTACACGCATTGGTTCTCACCCCAATTTGGGTCACACAAATCTGATAAAAACTGGATTCTCTCCTTTCAAGATGTGTTTCTGCTGTGGATGACAGGTATCCAGTAGAATTAACATACCCAAAAAAAGGCGATTTATTGACCCAAATATCCAAATTCAGAAGGGGCATGAGTGAAGAGACCCAAAGGATAACCAAATCATGGAGTGCTGTCGGTATGCTTTTGTGTTCTCTCTCTGCCTGTCACCTTCGCTTCTGCTTCTGACCGATAAGTCTTGTTCCTTCTTACTGCTGATGGGCTTTTGCCACGTGATGGACACCATGGCTGAATCTTCTTACCATCACCCAGAGAGGGAAGTGAGCTCTTTCTCTCCAGATCAGGTGGGAAACTCCCAGGGAAGGACTCTGATTGGCCCAGCCAGTGTCAGGTGCCCACCTCTTAAGTATGATCAGGATGGTGATGATTGCCCAAGCCTCTTTGCTGGCTCTGTCATTCAAGGGGGGGAAATGACTTTTCCAAGAATTTCTGCAAGCCAGGCAGCCACCCCAAATCTACCTAAAACAGATCCTCTCCTCCAAAAAGGCACATGCTCACATATATGCAATTTTTCACAAAAAATTTCAGGGAGTTGATAGACCCCCCCCCCAAGTTAATCCTCCAAGCCCCTATGTTAGACCTGTTTGCTTGCACGCATGCGCACACACACAAACACGCACACTTTGTATTGCTAGTGGAATAATTTTAAATGGCTGATAATTTGCTAAGGCAGAAGCCCCCCAAGGAGCCCTTCAAGTCCCATCTGGCTTCACTCCCCTAATCTGCTCCCTTTTCAGCCTACCCTGGATATTCGTGCCACTTCCTGTCTTCCCTTTCTCCTTCCTATCACCGTCTGCCCCAACCCCTGCTAGGACGATGGGAAGCCATTTCTCTTCTGGAAAGAACTAGATGGTACCCACCAACCTGGAGCATCACCAGGAAGTTAAAACAAAGGCACAGAATTGCAAATTATAGAGGTGGGAAGACGGAGTTTTGTCCTCAGAAAAGAGGGTGTGGATTCTTAAAAAAAAAAAAAAGTAGAGGAATGTTTTTCAACATTTCATAAATAGTCATTTGAAAACTGCCCTAGAGCAAATTGGAAGTCAGTACAATGCCCAGACGTTCACTTGTTAGACCAGGAAGAATGTGCACACACACTGTGTTCTTTACACACCCATATTTACACACACTCTACATAAAGAATGACCGTCTCCCTCTCCGCCCTTCCACTGCCTGCAATGGTAACATTTACTGGAGATTTTATTACAAAAGCCACAAAATGAAATTCTAATCAATAATAGTTTGCAGGATGGTGGGGGGAAAGAAAGGAATTGAATACATTCATAGGTAAAAGATGTTATTATCTCAGTTCAGTGACTATGAAAGAGAAATAGATGAAAAAATCTGGGTTTTATATTAAAAACCGGCACAGCTGTAGAGTTACATAATAAAGTATTGCCTGTATCCATGGAAATGGAGAGTAATTGATGTACCACAAGTTATTTTTATAAACCCAAACAAAAAAATTCAATCAGAAATGTCTTTCCCCGTTTTGGGGGCATTGTATATTTTGTATCTGTACATAATGCACACATTTAGAGTGTGAATGCACTCATTATTGATCAGCCGTGTTGAATAGGACATGCTGCTTTTCCTGAATATTCAAGATTAGAATCCTGTGGCCCAGCTCTCCTTCTTGAAAGACTTCCTCTGCATAAATTGTGCAGTGCTTTAAAATTCAGGCAGTTCCAGCTCAGATGAATAGAGGAGCCCCTCTCTGGGTTTTGGAGGTGTTGAAGGGGCCAAGTTTCCAAGATGGGAACTCTGCATAATGCATCCACTGGACTTGCCCCAAAATACCTACTGTCCCCTCTCCCACTCCCCCAATACACACACAGTGCTAAGCACAGAGCAGGTCCTCCACCTAAGGAAGTCAGGATGCACAACACAGGGCAATTTTCCCAATTTGCTTGCCAAAGCACCTGTTAAAATACAAATTCCAGGATTTCCCCCCCCCCCCCCCCCACAACCTCCTGTACTGGATTTTCTAGGGACAGAGATCTAGAAATCCACAAAAGCAATGTACTTCCCCAGGGTAATTCTGGTCATTAGGCAAATAGGAGAATCACAGAGGCAGGGCTAGCTTCATAAACATGTGAACCTGTGCAGCCCAACAGGTCCTTGCTCTCAGGAGCTTTTTACTCTTTGCTTAATGCTCTGCTCTCTTCCTCTGAAAATTCTTAATAAGTTTTTAATGAGAGGTGCCGGATTTCCAACTTGCACTGGGTGCTACAAATTAAGTGGCTGGTCCCACATAAATGTAGTGGTTCAAAGCATCAATTTAGCATATAGACTTGGGTAAAAATTCCAACTCTAGCACTTAACTGGTTAGGAGATCTGTAGCAAGTTATTTAAACTATGTGAGCTTCTGTATATTCATCTTTAAGATGGGAATGATATAAAAAAAAAAGATGGGAATGATAGGGACGCCTGGGTTGCTCAGCCATTGAGCTTCTGCCTTCGGCTCAGGTCGCGACCCTGGGGTCCTGGGATCAAGTCCCCTGCAGGGAGCCCGCTTCTCCCTCTACCTGTGTCTCTGACTCTCTCTCTCTCTCTCTGTGTCTCTCATGAATAAATAAAATAAAATAAAATAAAATAAAATAAAATAAATCTTAAAAAAAAGAAAGATGGGAATGAAAACGATACAGATCTGATGGGCTGTAAAATGACACAGTGTTTGTTTCGTTGCTCACTGCCAGAAGAGAAGCAAAGCCTCCACCAATGGATACCATTAACATTAGTTGAGCTTTGAATTGTTGAGTTGAGTTGAGTTGAGTGAAATAAGGACGTGAAAGAGAGAGGGAGCATTGTAGCTGGTTGCTGGAGCAGGTACTAATTAAGGTCTAGCCTTCTTGATGTTGAATCAGTGTCCAAACTGCCTTACATAAAGCAGCCCCACTGTGGATCAAGCTTAGATACTACCACAACAGGGCTGAACTCTAACTGTATCAGCTTCATATGAGGATATACTCAATGTCTGGCTGAGGAAAAATAGCCCCACCAGAATGAAACCTACTCCACCACCACTTCTAGATTCACTAACCACAGCTGGGGCTGGATATGATGTGACGGTGACAGGGAGTGGACTGCTGGAGTCCTGTGAGTGGTTTTCCATCATATGTCTCTGATCTGTCCACTTCTTTTCATCTCCACAGCCACCCCCTCTTCTATACCATGATCATCTCTCACCAGGACTGTTACATTAGACTGGCTTTCTGCTACCATTTTGTAAAATTTTAAAAGCAGTATTATGTATATGTGATTCACATACCGTGAAACTCACCAGTGGAAGTTTTAATTTAATAGTTTTTAGTATATTCATGATGTTGTGCAACCACCACCCTATCTATTCCAGAACATTTTCATCACCCCAAAAAGAAACACCATACCTATCAGCAATCCCCATTCCAACCTTCCTGTGGCCCCTGGCAACTATGAATCTACTTTCCGCCTGTATGGATTTGTCTATACTAGACATTTCATACAAAGGGAATCATACAATGTAGGGTTTTTTGTGTCTGGTTTCTTTCACTTGCATAGTACTTTCAAGGGTTATTCATACTGTAGAATGTATCTGTGCTTCATTCTTGTTTTATTGCAAATAATGTTTCACTGTATGAATATACCACCTTTTGTTTATCCATTCATCAGTTGATGAACATTTGGGTTGTTTCTACTTTGGGGATATTTTGCAGTTCTTTGTTTTTTAAAGATTTTATTTATTTATATTAGAGAGAGAGAGAGAGAGAATCTCAAGCAGAGTCCAAGCTGAGCATGGACCCAGATGTGGGACTTGATTTCACCACCCTGAGATTGTGACCTGAGCTGAAACCAAGAATCAGATGCTGAGCTGACTGAGCCACCCAGGCGCCCCATCTGCTTTGGATCTATTTTGAATAAGGCTGCTATGTGTACTTATGTTCAAACTTTTTGTATGGACATGTATTTTCATTTCTTTTGGTTAAATACTTAGGAATAGAATTACTGGGTCATATGATAACACTTTTTTTTTTTTAACTTTTTGAAGGCCTGCCAAACTGTTTTTGCATTGTAGCTGTACCATTTTATAATTCCTCCAGCAAGGGATGAAGGTTCTAATTTGTCTACATCCTTACCAATACTTGTTATTGTCTGACTTTTAAGGTTTAGCCATCCTAGTGTGTTTGGAGTGGTATCTCATGGTTTTGATTTACACTTCCCTAATGATGTTGAACATCTTTTCATGGACTCAGTGGTCATTTCTATATCTTCTTTCAGAAAATGTACATTCACAGCTTTTGCTCATTTTTTGAAATTGGACAAAGACTATTAGTGCTTGAAGAACTATGTACTAAAGACTTTTCTTTCCCTCATTGAATGATTTTGGCATCCTCATCAAAGATCAATTGGTCATAATATAAGGATTTATTTTGGGGTTCTAAGTTTCATTCTATTGATCTGTGTTCATCCATATGTTAATACTATCTTGATTACTGTAGCTTTAGAATAAGTTTCGAAATCAGTAAGTGTGAGTCCTCTGATTTTCTTCCCTTTCAAAATTGTTTTGGCTATCCTGGGTCTTTTATGTTTCCGTATAAATTTTAGGATCAGCATGTCAATTCCCCGCCCCCCCCCCAAAAAAAGTAGCTAGAATATTGATAGAGATTGCATTAAATCTGTAGATCTCTTTGGAGAGTGTTGTCATCTTAACCATATTAAGCCTTTCCCTCCATGAACATGGTATATCTTTCCATTTATTTAGATCTTTCAATAATGTTTTATGGCTTCCAATGTAAAGCTCGTATTTCCTTTGTTTAATTTATTCTTATGTATCTCATTCTTTTGGTGCTATAGCAAATTGAATTGTTTTCTTTATTTCATTTTTACATTCTTCTTTGCTAGTTCCTGATTTGTCTATCTCAATCCTGTGTTCTGAAACTTATCTGAACTTCTTATTAATTCTAATAGTTTTTTTTTTCTGGTTTCTTTAGAGTTTTTATATACAAGATCATGTCATCTGCAAATAAGGATAGCTTTACTCCTTTCTCTCTAGTGTGGATGCTTTTTATTCATTTTTCTTGCCTAATTGTCTGACTAGAGTCAGTATAATGCTGCATATAAGTGGTAAAACAGACATCTTTGTCCTGTTTCTGATCTTAGATCAAAAGCATTCAGTTTTACACCAAGTATGATGTTAGATGTGGGTTTTTAGTAGATGCCCTTATCAGACTGAGGAAATTCCTTCTATTTCTAGTTTGTTGAGTGTTTTTCTAATGAAAAGGCTACTGCCATTTCCCCCCCAAACTCTACCCATTCTCCCAAAGGCATTTGGAAGAATCTTTCAACTATAAGCCTTTCCATGTTACTTCTCTATTTGAAAATATTCAGAAACTCCCAAGAGTCATTAGGATAAAGTTTAAATTCCTACAAGATAATCCATGATTCAGGACCTCTATTGTTTTAACCTCTCTCTCTCTCCTTCCTTGTGCTCTGGCCACATTCACCTTCTCATTTCACTGCCTTTGTGCCCACTCTTCTCTCTGTCTGAGACTTCTACCCATTGCCCTTTATACCTGGTAAATTCCTACTCATCTCTTTATTTTCATTAGTTATTTGTGAAGACTTTCCAGGTCCTGAGACCCAGTCAGATATCACAGTGCTGTGTTCTCATATCTCCTTTGCTTTTATAGTCCTTACCGCATCGTGTGATTATTTGACTGATGCTAGTCTTTTCACAGAACATATACGGCTTCAGGGCCAAGACTGTGTCTGTCTTACTAACCACTTTATCCCCAGTCGCTGAAGTAATACCTGGCACAAGGAAAGAATACTTTCAGGAAATATTTAATGAACAAGCTCAACCAAACCAGCGCATCTAATCTATATGGAGGTAAAATAGGGGGTGATAATCTCCTGACACAACTCTTAGTTATAAAGACCCTTAATGCAAAAAAAAAAAAAAAAAAAAAAAAAAAAAGACCCTTAATGCTTCATTCTTTTTTTTCCCACCATGTCCTAGTCTAGAATGCTTCAGAAGAAAAGACCTATTTTATATGCTAAAGTTGCAGGGAAAAGTCTCTTTGGAGATGATTTTTAAGCTGAGTCGATGCTATAAATCCTTCTCATTCTCCATGAAGCCTCCCTGATTACTGCCAGTCATAGATAATCTCTTCCTTCTTTTCATAATATCTACAGTTTTTTATCTATATTCCTTTTAAGAGCATTCATGATTTTCATTGTTATCATTACACATATGTTAGTCCTGTTTCCCCTACCACTTGAAGTTAAAAAACTATAGATGATTTAATCTTGGTATCCTCCCATCTCCTTAGTCCTTAGCAATGTGTTCAGTGTACAAAAGAGTGACAATGACCAGGAAGTACATAATTTAAAGACTGAAGAAAAAAGTACAGTTTTTTTCAATCTAGTTTTATTCTCCAGTATATGTTTTTGGGTACTTTTAACATAAAAATTGTTACTGCATTTCAATTATTAATAAAAATCAAAATTTTGGTGAGCCTATTAGCCAAAACTTCTAACTATCTAAAGTGTGGCCATGGTAAATCTTTTACAGTAGTCAGATGGGTCTATATGCCATCCTCATCTGCCAACTTCACTTTAAACATTTCCTTATTGCTTGCTTAAGTATTTGCATCCACCCAGAGTGCCTGCCTGCCTCTCTACCTGTCCTTTGAGGACCACTTTAAATCCTATCTCGTCCTTGAAGACATTCATGATCATCCTTCCACTTCCTTAACACATGCTTCTTTTAACTTCATCATTAGCCCCTTTCCCTGCATGTTTCATGGCTCTTCAAGCCATCTACAAGCTCCTTGAGATCATGGGCTTTGCTGAAGTCTCTTTCCATGGTCTCAGCACATCCACGCCCATGGCTATTGGAAGTGGGAATATAACAATCTCTACAACCACAGTTTGATTCCAGGATTATGCCATTGCCCAGACTTCCCTCCTAGAATACATAGGTCCAGCTTCCTCTGATCCCCTCCAGACTTCCTCTTGCATTGGCTTTCCTTAGTGCATATTTTCCTTCACTCTTTACCTTGTCTCCTGTTCTTGTTCAAGCTCTATCTAGGTGGCTTACTCTGGACTGACTTAATCCCTTCCTATGGCTATCAGCCTAACACATCACAGTAACAAGACAGAATGCCCATGCCCAGATTCTCTCATATATTATCCTCTCCTCCTGTTGGAAGAGGAATAATAGACAGCATGAATTAGCTCTTGGTCATGTTAAGATACTTCTATCCCTGGCAAAATGCGTGGTGCCCCAAATTGGTATCAGAATATTAATTCTAATGTGCTAAGTGTCAGAGTCTTAATTTAAAGCAGGAAGGGGGGAACCCTGGGTGGCCGCAGCAGTTTAGTGCCTGCCTTTGGCCCAGGGCGTGATCCTGGAGACCCGGGATCAAATCCCACGTCGGGCTCCCAGTGCATGGAGCCTGCTTCTCCCTCTGCCTGTGTCTCTGCCTCTCTCTCTCTCCTCTCTCTCTGTGTGTGACTATCATAAATAAATAAAAATTAAAAAAAAAATAAAGCAGGAAGGGAGTGTGAAAAGAGTGCAATACCCAATAAAGTTGGAAATGTGTTCTCTTGTAGACATAGCCTATATGACAAGGGTCTATTTATGCTTGGAAAATTGGGGAAATGTTCTACTCTGGGATCTTCACGTATATTGTAAAATAATTCTATTAATGAGAGATGGAGTCCAGAGTGAGTTTTAGACAACAAAGGAAAAAATCCCAACTCAATTGGTCATAAAGCATTAGTTTAGGATGTGTTTTTGTTATTTCCCCAAAATAGAGGTTCCCAAATTCTAGATGAGGGAACATTTCCTGGATGCTGGATTATATGCATAAAATCAGCACTCACTCCAACAACAACAACAACAACAACAAGAAACAGCCCTGATTTGTTGTGTTTGTCTACTTCCATGGAGTAAATATTTCCGCCGTGGCCAATTTCAAGCTACCAGGGATATTACAACTGGCTTGCAAATTTCCTGCAGCTTGTCTAACTCTACAAGTTAGCTCCAGCACCCCATGAGGCAAGTCATTATACCTGCTACTGTGAGATACAAAGCCCCTCTCCTGACTTCAGTGAGCCTATAACCTAGTGGAGATACAAACATACCCACTTTGATCACTTGCTTTAGTTTTTTTTTTTTTTTCCAAAAGCAATCTGTATCAGCCATGATATTTATTGTTATTTGGAGCCCATCAAGGTAACTACAATGAGTTTCCCAAAGGTTTAATTATCAAAGATTTATAGGCTGCCAATTTCTAATAATGCAGCTATAATATCATCTGCTCTACAGTTCTACCTTATTACATTTTCAAGAGCCACCGTCTGAGTTCTTGAGTAATTTTTTTCAGCATTAAGGCATTTGTGACTAGACACAACTAGTCTTTCAAGATATTTAAAGATCATTAGCAGAAAAAAGTCTCCATTCCAACAGAAATTCTTTTTGATGGAACAAGATAAAATTCCTCCATTCGCTCTCAGATTTTGTATTATTTATGAATAAATCACAAATCACGGGGAGAGGGCAGCAAATGGAGATGAAAGCACATTGCAGGAACACATGTTGATGTCATGTACAGCACGTACTGAAAATACTTCCCTGCTCCTTAGTGGGACATGGGAAATGATCTCTGTGATAATACAGTTTGCTCAAAAGTGGAACTAGCAAAAAACCCGCAGAGATTTGCATCTCTGGTAATGGGTGAAGTCTTGAAAGTTTGGATTTTTTTTTTTTTTTTGCAAGCAGATTGTAAGAGAAAAGCAAGAGAAAAAGTAAGAATGGGTAGACACTTCCCTTAATAAGTTTCATTAAGAGGGGTCCCTTCTCTGATGACGCCCTGTATGGACTCAAGGGCCTAAACAAGTAAAGTGAGAGAATATCATGTTCTGCGCGATTCATTCTGAATTTGGCCACTTCAATTTTCTTTTCTTTTTTAGATTTTTTTTTTTTTTTACATTTTTCTACTTTCAAGTTGTGCTCATCTTTCCTACTGTGGCCACCATATTTGCTCTCTTTCTGTATCATTGTCAGCCTCCTTCCCACTGGGGCTGGATTCTCCAGGGAGTCTAGAAGCCTGGGACATTTGCTCTTAGGCAGCCTTCCTTTAGATGATGATCAGCAGACATTTATTGACTTTTGTTCCCTCGCACTTCCACGACTTCTGACTCCCTCTGAAAATTCCCCCAGCACTCTTTAGTATCTGCCTGGGAAAGTAGACAAGTCTATGGGACTTTGTTATTAGGTATATGTGCTTGGATTCAAGTCCTTTCTCCATTTCCTGCATCCCACTTACTAAGTAGCCTGGGACAATTTCTTCAGCCTTTCGTAGAAGTTTTCACATCTATAAAATGGGTACAGAGTTAGACTTAATAAATGTCGTTTTTAGTTATCCATTCAATGCGCTCAGGAAGATTTATGTAATCTCCCTAGCTAGAGAGAATCTATCTCTCTTCTTGTCTTCCCATGGACTCAGTTAGGTTATGTGCTTCCTTGTCCTTACTAAATCAGAGCCTACTTGAGGTTGCCTCCATCCATCATATTCATATTCATTCATCACTGTCACCTTTGAGTGCCTGAATGTGTCTGGCAGAGTGACTTGCAGGCTGGAACCTCCTTAAGGATGGAGAGCATGGCTGTCTTTGCTCAGTGCTTCTGTGCTTCAGCATAAGGCTAATAAAAGCTCCGCATGCAAGAGATATTTGTTAGAGGAAGAATGGGCACATAAGTAATAGCTTAATACATATGTTTTATGAGAGATGGTGCATAAATCAATGGTAGGTAGCTACAAGTTCTTGAAAGTTCATGTTCACTATTGTTGACTGGAGTTCACTATGAACATACCCAGTAAATGATTAGCGAATGAATTATCTGATGAGCCAATGGATCTGGTGACATTGAATCTCCTACTGCCCCATGCATGGAAAGCAACTTGCAGCCTAAAAATACAACTGGGTAGTTTGAGTAACATTTTGCTATTAGAATCAATGGAACAAATATCACAAAACCAAGTGAGTTTTCCCCAAATCCGTGATTCTCAACCAGGGCATTTTTGCCCTCCATGGGACATCTGGCAACATCTGGAGACATTTTTGGTTGTCATAACTCGGGGACTACCACTGGGATCTATAGTTTAGAGAGACTGCTAAATGGCCTATAGGATGCACAGAACAGTCCCCATGACAGAGAATTATCTTCCCTCAAATGTCAACAGAGCAGGTTTCACTCATATAGGGAATATAAGAAATAGTGAAAGGGATTATAAGGAAAAGGAGGGAAAATGAGTGGGAAAAATTAGAGAAGGAAACAAACCATGAGAGACTCCTAACTCTGGGAAATGAACAAAGAGTTGCGGAAGAGGAGGTGGGCGGGGGGATGTGGTACCTGGGTGACGGGCACTGAGGGGGGTACTTGATGGGATGAGCACTGGGTGTTATACTATATGTTGGCAAATTGAACTTCAATAAAACAAAAAAACAAACAAAAAAAGATTAAGAAACCTTGCTGTAAATGATCAGCTAGGGGGAGTTTTTTTTTCCATAGCAACACATTTTTTTTGAGATTTTATTTATTTATTCATGAGAGACACAGAGAGAGGCAGAGACATAGGCAGAGGGAGAAGCAGGCTCCCTGCAGGGAGCCCAATGTGGGACTCGATCCCAGGACCCTGGGATCATGCCCTGAGCCCAAGGCAGCTGCTCAACTACTGAGCCATGCAGATGCCACTCCATAGCAACATATTAAAATGTGGGTCAGAATTATTGAGATGCTCTACATAATGCCTGCCTCCTTCACAGATTCATAGAAAGTCAGGATCTAAAGGAACCCAGGAGATCATTAAGTTCAAACTCCTCACTTTATATCAGGGACCCTGCAAGTCCAGAAAGGGAAGTGAATGCTCAAGGTTGTGTAGTTGATAAGTGGGCCAAGCCAAGTGAAGAAGCCAAGCCCCAATGCCCAGGCTTTTCCTGCTCCCTTCTCAGTATGTCAGCAATTGAACTTCCTTTCAGCTCCTACCTGCAGATTCAGCTCCAGCCCAGACCCAGCTGCCCATCTTACTCCTGTTTTCCCCAACTTCCATCATCGACACCCTACCTAGAGGACTTTTGCCAGATCCATGAACCACCAGTACTATTATTTATGTAATAATTACACTTAAATGGACATTGACTTTCTCCTTAAATAAAAGTTTAATAAGGAAATCTTTCATCGGCACTATAAGTAAAGGCTGGTTGGATTTGCTGTAATGAAAAGGGACCTAAAACTTGGCACAATGCAAACAAAAATGTTCAGTGTTCACTTGATACTGTTGCATCTTTAAGTCTCCAAGCTTCAGCCTCTTTGTTAAAAAGGGAGATTCGCAAGTGTAGGAGGTGTTAAGGACATATTGGCACCAAACTGAGACTTTCTCCTTAATGTAATAAGAGGCATTAAAAAAGAATTGAAAAGGGAATGCATTTCTCACTGTGTGCTTCAATATTATTTATTACCATGCCCATGTGCCACGGAAAATCATCTTGTATTCTCCCAGTGGTATATTTATTTTTGGAAAGACTGGATTAAGAGGAATAAAAGAGACCCCGATCACTTCCACCTTCTTTGATATGAGTTCCTTCTTTAGCCTCCCAGACTGAAGGAATGCAGGCATCCTGGATTCTTGTGTGTTCCCATGCCAAACACAATTAAGTAGGGAAAGAAAGAGAAATTGAATGAGGAAGTGTTCATGCTTTGCAAGCTCGGACAGGATACATTTAGGTGGTCAGAGGGTATAATAGAATTCTAAGATGATCCCCAGTGACCTGCACCTTTGTATCATCCCCTCCCCTTTGAGTGTGGGTTGAACCTATGAATATGATTATACCACACCTGGGATTGTTACATTGCATTTCAATAGGGAGATTACCCTGGGTGGGCCTGACTTAATCATGTGAGTGCATTAAAAACCAGTTTTCTTCAGCTGATATCAGAGAGATGGACCCCAGCTGGCTTGAAAGAAAGCAAACATCCAAGTCGTGAAGTGCCAGTGGGAGCCACCTGGCAAGAAACTACGGGCAGGCTTGAAGCTGAGAGCAGTTCCCAATTGACAGCTAACAGGAAAACGGGAGCTTAGTTCTATTATCTGCAAGGAAATGGATTCAGCCAACAACCAACTGGCATACTAGCGGACCCTGATCCCAGACTTCTAGACCTAGAAACTGTGAGATAATCACTTTCTGTTGTTTTGAGTTCCTAAGTTTGTAAGACGTTGTTACATAGCAACAGAAAGCCACTATAAAGGGAGACAGAGACGAGTATGTTAGATTGGCTGGCACCAGGGAACTTATATTCTAGTCCTGAAGATACACATGGAGGCAACTTAAAAATTAATCAGGGTATTTAAGCTTGTGTCTGAGAAAGGCACAAACAATGTAAAGAAAAAGAAATGTGGTTAAGAAAAATCAGAGAAGGCTTCATGGGGGAGGTGACATTTGCACTGGCCTTAAAGTTCAAAGAGAATTTTGGCCAACAGAGGTGGACCCAGGGCAAGCACCTACTGGATTGACCAGGTTCCTGCTCAGCCTTGAGCACACCGGAGCCATGTAGAGTATCAGCCCTGGGTTTAGTTATGTAGTTTCAGTCCTGGCTCTACCACTTACCTACTTTGAGCAAGAGAATTAATCTCTCTGCTCCTCAATGTCCTCATTGAAGAAGGGGTAATGATTACAGTGTCTACCTATAGTTGACAAAAATCCCATAGCCAGAAAATGGCAGAGCCTTCGCTGCTTGCGTGTGCTACCTCCACAGCTGGACCCACCTACGTGGACGCGAAGCTTCTGACATTGAACTCCTTCCCGGAGACTGCCTCCAACATTTATAGGGCCCAGGGCAGGACTACAAATAGAAGCCCACGTACCATATGTCTGGATATTTACAAGTTACAAAATTGAGTGCAAGGCTGTTAAATAAAATAAATTCTATCAATTCTATCCTCATACTTCGGCAAATACACTTTCATAATGACAAAATAGAAGAAAACCCAAAGGTCTTAAAAAGGTTGGCTCAGGCTACCTTGTCTCCACTTGGGACACCTCTAACGGCCATCCCAGTGTCAGAGTTCTGACTGTATAAAGGACCAGCTTCTCCCTTTGCCCAATCCTACCTTCCCACTTCCTAACCGAGATGTCTCCTGAGAACATTCTCCCAGGAGCCTTCTGCAGAAAGGTCCATTTCTGCAGGGGACCCAGTCTAGGACAGCTGATCTCTCATACTCCATCATTTGGGGATGTAGGATCTTTCACTTGTAGGAGAGAAAATCTTTTTTCTTTTTTTTTTTAGGATTTATTTATTTATTTTAAAAATAGAGTACATGAGTGGGGTGAGGAGTATAGGGGGAGGGAGAGAGAATCTTGAGCAGACCCCCCACTGAGCAAGGAGCCCAACGTAGGGCTCGATCCCACTACCCATGAGATCATGACCTGAGCTGAAATCAAGAGTGGATGCTTTAGCCAATTGAGCCATCCAGGTGCCATCTTCAGAGAAATTCTAATCTGTACCTTTAACTCCTCCATCAACTTCCCTAGTGCATATTTGTCCACACCTGATGGTTCAAAGCCAGGAGCCGTGGTTATGGAAGGAAATGTTGTTGCTGTTACCTCTTTATTAAAGTGAAGCGGTGCGTCCTCCTTTGGCAGTGTGCCCCGTGAACGCTCCCCCTTGGGAGGACCAGCTCTGTGTGCCGATCACATTCGGCATTTGAAAAAACATTTAATTATGTGCAAAGAGAGAGTCCATGTGTCATTCATGGGCCAGGTTTGTTTGGGACTTTATTATCATACATATCACTGTAGCCTATTATTCCTGGACAGATTGGACAAGTTTCAAGGTTAATAAAAATGTTCTGGCAAATTGTTATTTTGAAAGTGATTGAAGGAAATGTCCCACTTGGAGCATATGTTTGACCTTTTGGGGGAGAAAAAGGAAGAAAATGCTCATGGAAGCCTAATGCAGCTTGATTCTTTTGACAGCTCTAAATTGTTTGGCGCGTGTTGAGGTGCTCTAAGCACCCCAGAGACTGGCATTTCCTTCCCAAGTCTCTTCCATCCACTTGGACGCGTCACTTTAGGTAATAATGATAATAATCATAAAGTAATAAGTTGCATTTTTCCGTCAGGCCCAGCACTACATGCTCCATGGGTAGTATCCCGTTCAGTGTTCACAACCCTGGCAAGTCAAGACTCTTTCCACCTCTTGTGTGCCAAAGAGGGAGATGAAATAATTTACCCAAGGTCATGATGGAAGTGGTGATACCTGGCTAGAAACCCAGGTCTGTCCATCTCCAAACAACCCAAATACTGCTTGTCTTTCAGCCACAGCTCAAAGATGCCACTGGCACTGGCTGAACCCGGCCTGCCCACTACTCTTTCCTGGCCACCTGCCAGGCCCTGCATCTCTGTGCCTGAGGGCTGGCTCTCCCGTTTTATTGAGGTATCACTGACAAATAAAAATTATATGTACTCGAGGTATACAATGTGATGATTTGATACTCATATTTGTTGTGAAGTGATTACCACAATTGAGCTAGTTAACACATCATCATCTCACATAGTGGACTATGTATGTGCTTGCATGTGTGTGCTGAGAACACTTAGGATCTATCCCCTTAGCAACTTTCAAGTATTCAATACAGTATTCTTAACTATAGCCATCCTGCCATACATTAGATCCTCAGAACTTATTCATCTTATAACTGAAAGTTTGTACCCTTTGGCCAACATCTTCCCATTTCCTTCTTCCCTGAGATCCTGGTAACCACCATTCTACTTATCTGCTTCTGTGAGTTTGACAGCTTTAGATTCAACCTATAAGTAAGATCATTCCGTATTTGTCTCTCTGGGTCTGGAGTATTTCAATTAGCATCAGGTCCTCCAGGTCCAACCAGATCTGCAGAAGGCTGCATTCCCTTTGCAGAGCAGGCTAGAAGTGCTAGGGAATTAGGACCCCAGGAGGAGCTGTCAACTGACAATTCTTGAGTATTGGTGTATAAATGTCCTGGCTCCCTCACCCCTTGCAAGGAGGGGATAATTCTGAGGCCATGTGTTCCTTCTGGGGCTGAGCTCCAGCCACCCACTGTGGGAGATAACCTAACAAAGCACCTTTTATTGGCTGTGTTCCTTTTCCTGTATCATGTCTCTACTACCCCATTGATGTCCTTGGCACCTCCCAAATAAATTACTTGCATTTAAATCTTTGACTTTTTAAAAAAGATTTACTTATTTATTTGAAAGAGAGAAAAAGAGAGAGAGAGAGAAGGAGAGTGTGCAAGAAAGGGGAGGGGCAGAGGGAGAGAATGTCCAGTAGACTCCCTGATGAGCACAGAAGCCGACACAGGGCTCAATCTCATGAACCTGAGATCATGACCTGAGCCAAAACCAAGACTTGGACGTTCAACTGACTGAGCCACCCAGATGCCTCTCTTTGGGCTCTTTTGGAGTCACATTGGAAAAATATGAACAGAGACAGGGATTCTATAAAAGTATCCCTGGTTTTGGAAATCTGTGTCCTGTACAGATTGAGGAAGGACAGGTATTGGGCTGACCCGTGCTGCTCCCCTGATGATAACATTGACTTTTGAAAATTCTACCCCCAGTTACTTTGGTCCTAACACGAGTGACTGAGGTTAACATTCAACCACCCTCATGTTGGCAGGAAAATGCTATTCCAGGTAAACTCTTCCCCAAGGAAATTTATAACTAGAAGTTATAAGTTTAAGACTTCCAGAGATGCTCAAGGACACAAGCAGACAGCTCAAGTTAGTGTGCTGGACAGTCCATGGCACTCATATCCACAGATTCTGCCCTTGTGCTCCCTAGGTTTACATCCTAGCTCCACTACTTAAAGGCAATGTGACCTTGGGCAAACATCTTAATCTTCCTGGGACTTAATAGACTCAGTAGTCAAAGCATAATAATGTACTATCTACCTCATGAAGTTGTTGTGAAAATAATTTAATTCATATGAAGAGTTTAGATAGTGCTTAGAACATAGTAAGTGCTAGATAAGTATTACCTATTATTATTATTATTATTATTATTAGCACATCACAAGAGAGATGTGAGATTAGCATCCAACAAATGTGAGGTGTTGTTTTTCAAAGTTTCCCTAACTCTCCTCTTATAGGACCCACAGTTCCATGTGTAAAACCACAAGGCAAATCAGCAATCTCAAGTCATCAAGATGTATGATGATAGGTCTGTGCCCCTCCCTGCCATGCACTTGTGCACATTTGTCCATGCAGTACATTATAGCGATATTCCAGATCTGCCCCCAAAATAAGCTAAAGGAGTCAGTCACGTTTCTAAAATAACTTTTATTTTTCAGGTGAAGACCCTATATTGTCTCACAAGCCAGGCCCACCATGATAGGGGCTTCCCCTCCTCTACCCAAACTTAATCCCACCCACTTTCCACTTATAGGATGCTATGCACCCCAGTACCTCAATAACAGAGCCCTCTGTCCAGCCCTACCTCGGTGCAGTTGCTTTTACCATTTCTCATTTGAAGGCCTACATTTTCTGTAAACTCTACTCAAGGGTCCTTTAGAATTTCCCTTTCTGCAAAAGCTCATTTATTCTACTTGACCCACCTCCTCCATGATTACTTAGCTCCTCATTATCCTCTTCCTTCCTAGCTCCTCTATACACATTGGGCAATTCATTATATTTTGTCTTGTGAAAAGGAGCATGTTCTGGGTGTGTGGTCAAAAGGCCTAGGTATAAATCTCTTGTACCTTAACCAAGATACATAACCTCTCTGAGTCTTGGTTTCTGTACGCATTATCATCATTCCTTCGTCATTCAGTCAACAGACGTTTTTGACCAGCTGCTATGGGCCAGCCATTGTGCCAGGCCCTGGAGATGTGACATAAGTGAGACCACATGGTTTCCACCTTCATGGAGCATGGAGTGAAGCAGGGGAGACAGGCCCTAAACAAATAATCACACAATTCAATAGCTAATTAATCAACTATAATTGTGGTAAGTGCCAGAGCAGGCGCTATGGATAGACAGCATACCGACATCCCCTTTGCACCTGCAGATCATCTGCAACTTTGAATGACAGCTGACAGCTCTTCCCCTGGCACTGATGTCTCTATGCCTGAGAGCTTCCTCTGGGGCAGAGGACACACCCGGGAGCAATTTGCAATGAGAAAAGGGAGTCAGTGAATAGTACTCCATCTTCCTTGCCCCTTGAGAAGACAATTCTGAGACATGTTCTAGAGCGGGGTCAGCAAGCTTTTCCTCAAAGAGCTAGATAGTAAACATTTTAGGCTTTGTGGGCCATGTGGTCTCTGTCACAACTACTCTACTGCAGATAGTACATAACAAAGGAGCATGGCCATATTCCAATACAACTTTACAAAAATAGGCAAGTGGTCCTCAAGCCGTAGTTTGCCTACAACCAATCTAGACTCTCAAAGAGTCCCCAGGGGAATTGGGTCCAGTTACCCGTAGCTGTATTTACCCACTAATACACTAATGGTCTCATTTCCCTTCCCAGCCTCCCAATGCCCCTCCCTTACCACATGCACTGAGGTCACCTCCCAAATCCCAGTCCTGGTTCTGCTTTGGAAGAAACCCACATTGAAAGCAAGGGTTATGAAGGAGAAGTGTAAGAAGTTATGAGACCATGTAACAGGAAACTCATCCGGCCTCATTGTGTCAGAGAGAATATTCCAGGCAGAGGGAACAGCATGTGCAAAGCCCTGAACAAGAAGGAATCACGGCTGCTTGGAAGCCCTTGAACAATACTAGTTGTTGATGGAGTACGTAGGAGGAGGTTGGAATAACAGAATCAGGGGGAACAATGGCCAGAAAGAGAGAGAGAGAGACGAAGCTGTATCCTACAGGACCACCTAGGCTCTGCTGAGGCCTCAGGCTTAGATCCCTGGGCTGTGGGAGCTGCTGAAGGGGACTAGGAGCGCAGCAGCATGGTGAGCTATGCATGTACAGGCCGGGCTCAAAGGGGCCATGAACAGCTCCACTCCCTGTCACCCTGGCCCATGTTAGTGACCTTCCCCCGCTGCTCCACTCACCCCCATTCACTTAGAATTCTAGGCAGAAAATCACAAATATCACCCTTGAACAGGACTCATAAACAGTTAAGTACCCTCTATCAACAGGGAATAGAGGGGAAAATACCCAATAAAAATACATAATAAAACAACTACAGAGCAAACAGAGCTTCTGCGCTCAGGCCCTGCCAGGTTATTACTGAGACTAGAAGGATTTTGCAGTAATATTATTTGATTTTACTGGCTCCCTGCCAATTATTTCAAAATGCCCTTTATTCCTTCCTACTTTGTATCTTCGTCTCGAAGAACGGATGCTCTAAATCTTCAGTGGGGAATCCTGGAAAAATAGACCTCTTCCTCCTTCAACCCGTCACAGGGGCAAGAAAGAAGGAAATGTCACCGAGTTTTCTGTGTGTTTGTACTTCTTCCAGAAACCCCTTTCTTCCAGGGGCATAGGCACTTCTGAACCTAGCAGCCCCTTTAAGAGGTAACTCTGTATTGCTCGTGGGCAGAGAAAACTGTCTATCCTCCTCTATAAGATTCCATGCCGATATTTGCAACTTGAGGGTGGGTAAGTACACAGAGATCTAAGGAAGTTTCTAGAAGCCTCTTGGCACACTGGCTAGGTTAGGGGACTATTTTCCAGGAGAGTTTCAAGTGGCAGCCACTTGGTCCCCATGGATAGACAATCTGTAATAGCACCCAGGCCTTCCAGCATAGATTTCAGAATGTTTCTGCACTTCTCCAAGACTGAATTCACTCCGCCCCAAGCCATAGCCATGCTTTACATGCATGTGCGAGGCATCCCCCCAGTCTCTCAGCCTCTCCTTACATGTCACCCCAGCATGCAAACAGATGTCTGTTTGTGCACATGTGAATTGGGCTCCTCTTGGGTTCTGAGGAATTTGTACTGCTCTTAGAAATAACATCAGCACTGACATATTTGTAGATCCAAAGAGAAAGTCAGTTCAAATATCTCCACCAGAGGTAGTGCTTGGATGTTGGACAGATCTTTCATTTTTTTTCTTTTATTTCTTCCACTAGAATTCTTTTGACAATGGTGAACTTTGTTAGGGAACCATAAATCCCCAAAGGGTAGGAGCACCTTTTTGGCTGATGTTTTCAATTTCTCTTGGTTTCACCTGACAAAAAATCGAGCTAAGACTTTCTTAAGCAAAATGGAAATGAGAGGGATTTCTGGGTGGCTCAGTGGTTGAACGTCTGCCTTGGACTCAGGTCGTGATCCTGGAGTCCTGGGATTGAGTCCCACATTGGGCTCCCCGCAGGGAGCCTGCTTCTCCTGTGCCTGTGCCTCTCTCTGTGTATCTCTCATGAATAAATAAATAATATCTTTTAAATAAGCATTTTTTAAAATTTATTTATTCAAAGAGAGAGAGAGAGACTGAGAGGCAGAGACACAGGCAGAGGGAGAAGCGGGCTCCATGCAGGGAGACTGACGCAGGACTCGATCCTGGGTCTCCAGGATCAGACCCCGGGCTGCAGGCGGTGCTAAACCGCTGCGCCACGGGGGGTGCCCAAATAATATCTTTTAAAAAGCAAAAACAACTGAAATGAGGTGAGCCCAACAGAAAAGACCAGGGCTACAGGTGCCACATGGTTCCGTCTTTTCTTCTCCTTTTTTAAAAATAAAAAATACATTGTTTATTTTCTCTCTTGTTAATTATCAGGTGTAATCAATATTAGTCATTACACATTATTTTTAAATCATTAGAGGATTTAAGGAAACAATTGTTCTATATACAGGAAGAAGTTACTAAAATGTATCACCAACTAGCTGTGACTTTAAAATACTTTTTGACACCTGGGTGGCTCAGCGGTTGAGTGTCTGCCTTCAGCCCAGGGCATGATCCTGGAGTCCCAGGATCGAATCCCACATCAGGATCCCCACGGGGAGCCTGCTTCTCCCTCTGCCTGTGTCTCTGCCTCTCTCTCTGTGTCTCTCATAAATAAATAAAATATTTTTTAAAAATTTGAAATAAAAAAAACTTTTTGATTCCTAATAGTAAATGCATTTCATTGCAACCCAGTTATTCTTGCCTATTCCCCCCCCCCTCTCTGTAATGCTCTGACTCATTGAATTTATTTTTACAACTCACTAGTGGGTTATGACTCAAGATTTGGAAAACATCATATTAGGATATTCTGCTCAATTTTCTACTGAACTGCCTGAGTAGCTAGAAGGGACCTGAGGAGTGGGGACCCAGTTTCTCTCTCTTTCAACTGAGTCTTGGCTATGTTGGCTTCATCCTCTGGTTCCACAAAAGACCAAAATGGCAACAGTTGCTCTAGACTATATGTCCTTTCTGCTTTAATGCTAGAAACCCATGGCTCTCCTAGCGTTCCCAGTAAAAATCTCATTGTGTTTCTTGGCTTTGATTAAAAGAAGTACCATTCCTCAACCAATTACTGTGGCCAGAAGAATCCTATTTGTGGACTGACCTGATGATATGCTGCATCCATAACCAACTATGGAGCTCTATCCAAGCACAAGAGCTGAAAGTTGGGGAGAATCAGGATATTCTTATAGAGGAAGGATAATGGGGAATAGATCTGCAAAAATAATAGATGTCCTCTACAGGGCTAGTCCTAACCACCTAAGGTGAAGCTAGCAATTAACCTGTGATTGGCAAGTGGGGGTCACTGTCCCAAGTGTGATCCCTCCTGACTTAACTTTAATAAAGGCCTGAAGATTTCCTTTCACAATAGAAGATAAAGCTTAAGGTACAAATTCCTCTAGGAAAGATTGAGTCAATTCAGACTAAAGTGTAAAGGACTGATGCAAAACAGCTTTTGACTGGGGTAGAAAGGAAAAGCTGCCATAGGAGGATTCAGGCAATGGAGTGAAAGAGAGGCATAGATAAGAGAGGTACAAAGAAGAAAAAAAATATCTAACTCCATCATAATTTAGCCTAAGGTTATCCCTACTCTAGTGTAAACCATCATATCTGAAGCCCAAAAGGAGCTTCCATATTGTGCAAATAAAGCTCTTCTTGCTACTAGAAGTAGAAGGAGGAAATTAAAAATATATTCTCAGAAGAATTACAATTTTCATGGGAAATAGAATATATGATACAAAATCAGGACCACCATTTATGATGGTGAGGTTGCACTGTGAATGGCATCCCCTGGAACTGTGCCTGGGACAGCCAGTAAAATCTATACTCTGGTCCGGTAAGATGGGTGAAAGCAAGTCATCAGCAAATCTAAATAAACTCAGGGAAGTGTTCTCCAATTTGTGTTCCATGGAATACTAACTCTTCAGAATTTTAATAGATATTGTTTAGCAAAAAGTTAATGGTTAAGGAGTTTGAGAAAGGCTAGGTTCAAAAGCCGGGACCTCTCAGAGCTGTTAGTACACTAACATGGGTAGTAAATCTCTAAGATGGACATATAGAATATGAGACTACCCAAATATATTTGATGATAGCTATGTGCACAATCTTGTGCAGTGCAAAAATGAGTAGGAAGCATCTTCACTCTTTCAAGGATTAGTTACATTCATTCAAAAAATCATTATTGAACACCTACTCTATGACAGGAGTTATATCAAGTGCTAGAGATACACCCGTTAAGAAAGACATTGTAAAATTTCATGCCTCATTGTAAAATTTCATGTAAAATTTCATTGTAAAATTTCATGCCTTTCAAATGAAAGGAAAGACATTAAACAGATAATCACACAATTAAAAAAATATGTGATGTCCCTATAAACCAATTTAAATATGCATTAACTTGAATTGACATATATATGTATTAACACATATGTATAATATACATATACTATATTCATATATATGCATATAAACCATATATATACATATATATGCACTATATATGTATATATCTATATATAGATAAATAGATTGATTTGAGCATTGATTTGAGCTCATGCATTTGTATGTATTACTATATATGTATATAACTATATACACATATATTACTATATATATACTACGTGTGTGTCTATATATTTATGTATACAGATATATATATATATACATAGACACAGCTATTTTTTAAAGAAACTAAATCCAATACATCTGATTCATTAGAACATTCTAAAACTGGCACTGACTACAAAGATGATCTGGTCTAACTAACCTCTTCATTTTTGACTCATTCATTTATCTAAAAATATTTATTGAGTACCTATTATGTGCTAGGATACAGTCCCTGCCCTTGGGAGCTTATAGTCTAGTTGGAGAGACAAACACTGACCAAATAATCATACAAATTAATATGCATGAAGTTCGTCTTTTCAACAAAAACTTATTGAGGTAAAGACCAAGGTTCTTAAGCATATAAACCAAAAAGATTGTAGTTCAGCTTTCCAAATGCTTAGGGCAGAGAAAATTGTCCAGTTAACAATTTACATATAAAAATAATGAGAACTGAAATGGATATTCATGCAAAGTAAAATGGGAGCAAATAGAAAAAGGATTCACCTGGGTGGCTATTAAGGGAAGGCTTTGTAGAGGAGGAAGTATATGAACTGTGCCTTAAGAGATGACAAAACAAAGCCCCAAAGATTTGAAATAACTATGAAGCCACGTGACTTAATCGTGGCAGATGCAGAAGAAAAACACCAGGACTCCAGAGCTTACAAAAGCTATGGGAGGGCCAGCAGCTAGAGCTGACTTTTCTGGGGTTCTTGAGGAGAGTTTTGGACCTAAATAGAGTGAAAAGCATTAAGAGAGTGAGTGTGAGCCAGTTCCCCCTCCCGTGGCAGCCGTCTAAATCTGTGTGCATCTGGTAAGCCCCGCACAGAGCTGAGCAGCTCTAAAGCTCATTGGTCTTAGCCAAAGAACAATCTGGCTTCTGAGGTGTGTTTGCTAGCAATTCAGATTACACCTTCCACTTGAAGAGAGAAGCTGGGACAGATGCCAAACCCACTGCAAGCCACTCTGGTCCTTAAAATGGCACTTACAGAGGCTGTAGAAAATGTAAACTGGATCAATCACTCAAGATACAAGAGCAATCCATAACCGTAAAATTCTCATTCGCTCAATTCTATCAACAGTAACAAAGGGACAGATCTTTGCCAGCTCTGTCACTGACCAATTAAAAGTATTAAGTGTAATAAAGATATAGATAGAAGTAGATATAAAGATATAGATATACAGACATGATATATATACATATTTACCCAAATCATGAATATACAGCTCAATAAATTATCACAAACTAAATGCCCCTGTGTAACCAGCACCCACATTAAGGGGTGTCTGGGTGCCTTAGTTGATTAAGCATCTGACTCTTGGTTCTGGCTCAGGTCATGGTCTCAGAGTCATGGAATCGAGCCCCACCAGGGCTTTGCACTCAGTGTGGAGCCTGTTTGAGATTCTTACCCCTCCCCCCGCTCTGCTCTTCCCCCTGCTTATTCTCTCTCTCTCTCTCTCTCTCTCTCTTTCTCTCACTCTCTCTCTCTCAAATAAATAAGCCTTAAAAAAAATCCAAACCAACACTATGTTAAAAAAAAATAGACCTTTATCAACATCACAGAAGCCCTTATGCTTCTTTCTAGTTACTCCCCCAAGGGTAACCACTGTACTACAATGGCATAGATTAGTTTTGCTTGCTTTGTATTTTTGGAAACAGATCATGCAGTTTTCACTTTTGTGTGATGCCCTTTTTAACCATCATGCATGTGAGCTTTATTTATACTGTTGCATATGGCTATATAGTATTCAAGTATTCATACTCAATATACAGTATTCCATTGAGTGGCCATACCACCGTTTATATACCTAAGCTGCCACTGATGGGCATTCGAGTAGTTTCCAATTTATGACTATTACAAATTATGCTTCTGTACCTATCTTTGCTGATTACGTGTATGAGTTTCTCTTGAATCCACACCCAGGTGGATATAAGCGAGTTTTACCTTAGTGGATATTGCTAAAGGCTTTTACAAAGTCTATACCCTCACTCACAGTGTTTCAGTTTCTCCATGTCTTTACAAGTTCTTGGTGTTTTTTTGTCTTTTCCATTTTCACTATTCTCGCTGGCATGTAAGTGGCATTGTATAGTAGTTTTAATCCACATATACTAGATGCTCTAGTGAAATGTACTACTTTCTCATAAGCTTTTTGGTAATTTGACACCCTCCTTTGTGAATTATCTGTTCAAGTGTTTTGCTCATTTTTCTATTAGATTATTTCTTTCTCTTCCATATTGATTTGTAGGAGCTTTAGGTCTATTTTTGAATATACAAAATGTTTTGCCTTTTCACATTATTGAGTGTTTTGGGGGATGGAAGTTCTCAGTCTTAATGTACTCCAGTTTATCAATTGCTTTTCCTTTATGAATAGCAATTTTTGTATCTTGTTTAAAAAAATCTTTGTCTACTCCAAGGTCGTAGATATTTTTATTGTGTTGATTCGCAGACCTTAGTCCACCATGTATGTAGAATTAATTATTTTGTATGGTGTGAGGTAAAGGTCAAAATACATTTTTTCCCACATAGATATTCAATTGCACCTGACAGTGTTAAGACTGAGGTAAGACCAGCAGATTTTTTTTTTTAAGAAGCCAGCATGGGATGTAAAGAGAAAACCTGGTTAATTTGAAATATACCATTAGGGCAGCAAATATATGTCTTTAGTAATGTCTATAGTAACATCACCCTTTTTGAATAGGAGAGGAAACCAAGAGGGGCAGGGGAGAAATAGCACAAGCAAAGGTGATGGAGAAAAAAAGGAAAGAGTAGCTAGCACTCATCATAAATTGCTATAAAACAGGATAAAATATATAAGACAACTATTTTCAAATATTAGGCAAAATGTAGCATAGGAATGTGAGAAAGAAGAAATATATATGATGTGAGCCCCTTGTTTACTATACTCTCTGTATGGGGACAGTTTCCTGACCATGACACAGGAAGGTGAAGCCCAAACAGAACAGGATGTTCCTACTAAGCTGAGGAGGTAGAGTCTAGACTTTAAGACCAATGAAGCAGCTGGAACTTGCAGGATGGGCTGCTGGGGAGGAAGCTGCTTCACAGAGAAAACATCTCCAGAAGTTTGTATGAAGACACTCCGTGTGTGCTTGTTAAAACCTGAACAGGGTAATACTCGACAAGATAGAGCAGGAAAGGGATCCCTGGGTGGCGCAGCGGTTTGGTGCCTGCCTTTGGCTCAGGGCGCGATCCTGGAGACCCGGGATCGAATCCCACATCTGGCTCCTGGTGCATGGAGCCTGCTTCTCCCTCTATGTCTCTGCCTCTCTCTCTCTCTCTCTGTGTGACTATCGTAAATAAATTTTAAAAAAATTAAAAAAAAAAAAGATAGAGCAGGAAACAATTACCATGTCACTGAGACATACTCAGGTGGAATAGACATACTCAAGGTCACACCAAACTTGCCAGGAAAAAAACTCAACATTCTTTAAAGGAAGATATCATAACTCAGATTCCTTGAAATATACTACCCACCATGTACAGGATACCATAAAAGTTTATTAGACATATGAAGAAACAGGAAAATGTGACCCATGATCAAAATGAAATCCATCAATAGAAACAGGCACTGAGATGACCCAGATGTTGGAATAATAGTCAAGGACTTTAAAGCAGTTATAAATAAATTCAAAGACTTAAATGAAAGATGGTCTTACTTAGTAAAGAGTAAACTTCAAGGGAAAACAGAAGGTATGAAAAGAACTAAATGGAAATTCTATGACTGAAAAGTACAATATTTGAAATGGATCCAGAGAAATTAAAAGCCGGAATGATCATTCAAAAAAATACTTGAAATAGAAAACTCACTGGATGAGCTGGACAATAGAAAAGGAAGAAAAATGGTTGCTGACCTTTAAAACAAGGCAATCACAATTATCCCATAAGAATGTTACATATTTTTAAAGTTGAAAAAATTGGAGAGCCTCAGTGACCTGAGTGATAGTAATGAGGCACATGTTGCAATACTAGAAAGACAAGAGAGACTGAGAAGATATTTATATATATACTATTCAGCCATATTACTATGGGATATTTTTCATCTATAAAAAGAATGAAATCTTGCCATTTGCAGCAACAAAGATGGAGCTAAGGAAAAGTTTTGTTCTATTTTGTTTTTTAAATAATGATGTTGATGAATGGTGTTGGGAAAACTGGACAGTCACATGCAAAAGAATGAAATCGGACCACTTTCTTACACCATATACAAAAATAAATCCAAAATGGATTTGAGACCTAAATGTGAATGACCTGAAACTAAAAAATCCTAGAAGATCATACAGGTAGTAACTTCTCAGCCATAGCAACATTTTTCTTGATGAGTCTCCTGAGGCAAGGGAAACAAAAGCAAAAATTAACTATTGAGACAACATCAACATAAAATGCTTCTGCACAGCAAAGGAAACAATCAACAAAAATGTAAATGAGAACCTAGGGAATGGGAGAAGATTTTTACAAATGACATATCCAATGACAGGTTAGTATCCAAAATATATAAAGAACTTATACACTCAACACTCCAAAACCAAATAATCCAATTAAAAATGGGCAGAAGACATGAACAGACATTTCTCCAAAGAAGACATCTAGATAGTCAACAGACACATAAAAAGATGCTCAAGATCACTTATTATCAGGGAAATACAAATCAAAACCATGATGAGATATTACCTTACTCCTTTCAGAATGGCTAAAATCAGCAACACAAGAAAAAACAGGTGTTGGTGAGGATGTGGAGAAAAAGGAGCACTCATTCACGACTACTAGGCATGTGAACCGGTGTAGCCACTGTGGAAAACAGTATGGAGGTTCATCAAAAAGTTAAAAATAGAACCACCCTATGATTCAATAATCATACTACTCAGCATTTATCAAGGAATACAAGAACACTATTTCGAAGGGATACACGTACCCCTATGTTTATTGCAGCATTATTTATAATAGCCAAGATATGGAAGCAGCCCAAGTGTCCACAGGTAGATGGATGGGTAAAGAAGATATGGTATGTATATATGTACAGAGGAATATTAACCTTAAAAAAGAATGAAATCTTGCTACTTGTAGCAACATGAATGGATCCAGAGAGTATAATGCTAAGTGAAATAAGCCAGAGAAAGACATACCACATAATTTCATTCATCTGTAGAATTTGGGAAATGAAACAAATGGACAAAGGGAAAAAAGAAAGAGAAAAAAAATCAAGAAACAGACTCTTAACTACAGAGAACAAACTGACAGTTACCAGAGGGGAGGTGGGAGAGGAAATGGGGCAAATAGGGGATTAAGGAGGGCACTTGTAGTGATGAGAGCCAGGTGATGTATAGAACTGTTGGATCACTACACTGTACACCTGAAACTAATATAACATTGTATGTTAACTAACTGGAATTCAAATAAAAACTAAAAAATATATAAAGGTGTAAATTTTTCCATATTTAATGAAAAACAGATCTAAGAAGTTCGACAAAACCTACAAAGGACAAATTCAGAGAAGTTGCAACTAGGCACATCATTCTTAAGCTCCTGAAAATGAAAAATGAAAATTCCAAACAGCTGGAGAAAACCAACACCTTACACGGAAAGAAATAAATAATGATACCAACATTAGCCAACTTCCTATAAAAAAAACACAAGTAAGAGATAATAAGATAACATCTTTTCAGTTGTGAAGAAAATGCTGTCAAATCAGAATTTCATATCCAGCAAAATACAGCTTTTAAAAATTGGGGGAAAATAAAAGCACTGTTGGATAAGCAAAAGTTGAGACAGTTTGTCAGCAACTGTCTGTGCTACAATACCTAAAGGAAATTCTTCAGGCTAGTGGACTTGATCCACATAGAAACTCAGATCTATTCATAGAAATGAAGAGCACCAAAAATGTTGAATATGAGGGTAAATATTAAAGATTACATTTCTCTTTCCTTCTCTTAATTTTCCTAGAAATTAAGAGAGGGAGGAGGGAAGAAACAGGAGAGTATGAAGTAAAACCGTATACAACCAGGGAACCTAGAATCAAATCTCAGCTCTGCCATTTACAAACCTTATGATTGTGGATCAGTCATTTAACATCGCCTTCCTACATTACTGGGTTAACTCTTCCCTCTGTATAGCTGTTAAGAAATTGGGGAGAATGTCCACAGAGTGCCTAGCACAGTAGCAAGAACATAGCTGTGAATGTTAGGTAGTACATAAGAAGACTCAAAACTTGAAGTTCAGTGTATTGATCAAGTCTCTTAATCTATGATAATCTACTCTGTTTTCTTAAAACCAAGACAACCGTGGTCTTATATTGTGAGGTTGTTGCAGGAATGGAGGTAACGAACATTAAGGCATTTAGCAAAATGATTGACATACAAAAATGATCAATAAATGTTATTTTAAAAATGGAAGTCAGACTGTCTTGCCCTAGCCAAGGATAGCTTAAGTTTTAAACTTTTCTCTTTTGTTTTTATTTCTCTTTCTTCCTAAAGTAAAAAAAAAAAAAAAAAAAAAAAAAATTGTAAATGCTCATTGTACTCATGTTGGTTTGGTCAACTTAGGTCTATATATTCAAAGATAATAAATATCAGAACCATCAATTATTGCAGAGCCCAGTGCTACATACATCATTTAAAAAAATCTCCAGAAAATGTGTGCCTCAGATACAAACGGATTTTAAAATACGTATGAACTTTTGTTAATGACTAAAGCAGCAAGCAGTGCATTCTACACTATTTCCCAAACTTGTCTTTTCCTTACTACCTTCATAAATACTGTCATTGTTTGCTCAATATCTTTAAATGACTCACTATTTTTCTACTTAAATTAATTTCAAAAGGCAATTTGGGCTGCTACTAAATATGGAACACTAGTATCTCTGACCATAAATAGAAAGTATATGTTGAAATAGAATTAAAACAAAACAATGTTGTTACAATCTAGTTAAAACTATTACTTTCCAGGGGCTCTGAGCCTGGGCTTTATCTTTATTGAAGGTGAGAAAGAGAAAGCTTGGGAGAGAAATTGATTAGCAAATGTTACAGAGGTGTTAAAAACATACAAACTCCCCAGACTTCTTTGTTGAAATCACAAGGAATGAGACAATTTAAAAGAGAATAACTTTCTCAGTGGGCAATTCAGTTTTATTAGTGATCTGTTCCTAGGCTTTTATGCTCTCGTGTATAAAAAAAAAAATGAGATAATAATAGCACCTACTTCACAGATTTACAATAAATGATAAGGAAACAATACATGGAAGCCTCTTAGCACAGTGCCAGACACACACGACACTCAAGAAATATCTGTGATAACTTAAAATAGTACATATACACTCATTACCCACATACTTCTCGTCCATGGGGAGAACACTGATGGGCTTCTTGTTAGTCATCTTTTCCATTTGCACGTTGAAATTGGAGCGGGGGGGGGGGGGCAGACTGTGGAAGGGGAAGTCACCGTGGTCTAGAATTTTAACTTGTTAATTGGCTTTTAATTTTTTTTTTTAAATTTCTGAACTAAATATAGAAAGAATATATGTTACTAAAAGACATTAAGACTAGCATTCCCTGCCACATGGGTTTCTGCATTCATTATTCTGTGCTATTTCTACTTTTTCAGCCTCTCTCTCTCTCTCTCTCTCACACACACACACACACACACAAACACACATGCAACCCATCATCATAATGAGCACTTAATCACTTAATTAATATCTGTATATTGTGGAACTCTTCTTGAAGACAAGCTCCAGACCTACTTCATTTTCAAGACTTTGTAAAAGGGAAAATATGACAATGTGACACTGGTTATTTCTCCAGTTTAATAATAAAACCTTTGATTCTGTTGAAAATTTCCAGTAGCAAATTAAAGAAAACTTTTTTAGCAAAATTTGAATCTAGGAAAACTTCGAATGATGGGACCATAAACTTCTAGAAATAATGATGCATTTTCTCCTGGTAGAAGAATCTAAAACCCTCTACATTTAAATACTACAGCTTTTTCTTCCACTGACATGAGCTGTTAATTAATTGCACTTTTTGCTATCAAAAACAATAAAGAACAAATAACATAAAAGGAGAATGTTGTCAAATCATCACCATACATCAGGCATAACTTTTTTTTTTTACTTTCATCAGATCTTTTCAATCCATCAGATATATTAATATTTATGGAGTCTTTATAGAAGAAATCTGTTAGAATTAATAAATAATAGAGCTAATGTCTTTTTAAAAAGTAAATCAAGGATCCCATCATAAAGTTGCTC
The DNA here is from genome assembly GCF_048164855.1 of Canis lupus baileyi. Lineage (NCBI taxonomy): Eukaryota > Metazoa > Chordata > Mammalia > Carnivora > Canidae > Canis > Canis lupus. Next base: position 63,543,256 of record NC_132842.1, on the reverse strand, counting down.
ATAATTTACCACAGCAATATAAAATCAGAAGAGCCATAAGCAGACAGGATTGTATTCCATTACTCAGAATATCTAACACCAAAATGCTTTTGTTGTTTTTTGAAAAATGAAATAAAATGTTTTGACAACTCCAACTTGTAAGACTTTTTTCTTCAACCTGTGTGGAGTCATAAGTGATTATACATACATAGCAGCAATTCATGCTAAGAGATTTTCTTTCCCCCTGATCTGAGCCCAAGACATTATATTATATTTGCTAATGCATTATTCAGGATTATAGTCTCTATATGCCAAACTGAGACTTATTTTCTTATTTTGTGCTAGTTTATCAGTTTTTAGCATTAAGATTATGCAAACTTCTTGATTATGCAAACTTCTATTTCTATAACTAACACATTGATAAAATATTCCCTGACTTTATCATAGTAATACAAATACTTGTATTCCTTAAAAATTCTTGGAAAAGGGAGGGGAAATACATGCCTTAAAAAATTCTTTTCAGGGGATCCCTGAGTGGCTCAGTGGTTCGACGCCTGCTTTCAGCCCAGGCCGTGATCCTAGAGTCCCGGGATCGAGTCCCCCGTCGGGCTCCCGGCGTGGAGCCTGCTTCTCCCTCTTCCTGTGTCTCCGCCTCTCTCTCTATCATGAATAAGTAAATAAAATCTTTTAAAAATTCTTTTCACCATCAAAAGATAAAGGAAGTAAAAACATTAAAAGTTGTTGATGCAAATATCTTTTCTATAGTAGAGCAGTGATTCAAAGTAAAAAAAAAATAATAATAATAATAAAAGCATTTCAGTACATACAAGTAGATCTGAGTCCTGGTTAACTTTTATTTTTCCTCTCATTAAATTCAAATATAACTTCTCTTTATCTAAATTATTGAAGTCTTGTTTGGTTGATAGTTTCCTGGGAATAAAAGTGTTAGCTTTCTGTTCAAAATGCAATATTTTCAATCTCTATCCTAATAACTGAGTTGGACCAATTGCAGAGCTGAATGGATTGAATCCACTGAAAAAGATTGCACTTTGATCCAAATATTCATTTAGTAAACACATGCTCCCCTATAAATTGCTAAGATAGGAATAGTAATTCCAAAACTAGCCAGTGCCTATGTTGCCTTTGTTTTCCTTTTTGTTTTGGATATTAGTTTATCGTAAGTAACTTGCCAAATTACTTCACAAATGTATTGGATAATTTTTACCAACTTGAGCAAAATATACACTTTGCAGAGTTTTATTGTTTCAAATTTTTACTAGTATGAAGTATTTGAAATGAATTTGTTGTAGACAGAATCTGTTGGATGGTGGTTTTTAATCTACTCTTCTAATCTCTGCTTTTTAATTGGTGTATTTAGATCATTTATATTTAAGGCAATTACTGATATGTTAGGATTTAAAGAAGCTTCAAAAATGTTCATGAATGTCATTTCAAGATATTAATGTGAGATGAAAGTTAGGAGAAATGGCCTTCTGATGAATCAGATAACAATTTCAGGTTGAATGATAAATTACATTGTACTTTTCACCAATAGAATAGTCTTCACCCAGCCTTTGGCTTATATTGTGAGATACTTTAAGAACATGCTGAACAAACACATTAGTTCCTTTATTATAGAGAAGTTTTTAAAGTGTATCTTCCACTATATTCAGTGTCCTTTCTAAAAATAGCAAATCAAAATTTTATTTTAGTCCTCACAAGAAAGTTTTATTTCTCCTGAAGAATAAGAATAGACTTTTCTATGGACACATTGATTTTAGAAATAGTAATATTTCACTTTTTGCTTTGGCTTCTAGGAAGCTCAACACCAATTTTTTCACCTTAAAATTATAGCCTTATAAGTGATTTGTCACCCCCAACCTTTTTGTTATTGTGGTTTTATATTTAACTTCATATGCTATAAACACCATGAGATAGGGTCATGTTGCTTTAAGCAATCAATAATCTTTTACACATATTCATGTATGTGTCTTTTCAAGAACCCTTTGTTCCCTCTGTACTTCTTTCCTTTCAACTGGGAATAGTTCCCTTAGCCGGAGGAACTTGTTTATCCCTTCACCTGCTGAACATTTCTAGGTTTTGCTGCTATGAAAATTTATGATCTCTACTGGGGCATATGTTTCTTCTCTCTTGGAGCTGAGAGTGGAATTGCTAGGTCTTTTGGTAAGTGTATATATTTAACTCTACACAAAAGTATCAAAGTGTTTTCTAGAGTCGCACTGTTTTACATCCCCAACAGCAATGTATGACAGGTGTATGAATGTGTCTGTTTCTATTGGCTATTTATTCTCTTGATTATGGGTTGCAGTTTCCTGCTCCTTCTCCTGTGTCACATTTTTATCTATGCTAGACAGTTACGTAAAAGAAATGAAAGACTGTAATTTGATATTAAGCTTCTAGTGTCAGAGAAAAATTAGTTGAAGGTCTTTTCACCTTGATTGAGTCAGGAATTTTGATGAGTGGTGGCTGGGTTGTAACTAAGCTACTTTTAGTCTACTTCTGATTTCAATTGTCTTGGGAGTAGGAGACTTCTGTGGTCATTGCTGTCTCCTTTCTTTAACAGAATTATTACTTCTAAGAACAGAGATGAGGTGATTTCACTTTCCTTTTCCAGTCCAATCTTTGGGTTCTCTTGCTGTGCCAATACTCAACAAAAGTCCTGCAGAGGAAAACTGATGGATAGAAAAACCAAATCCTTGACCCAGCTCACTTTTGATAACTGTATTATGATAATATGACTTACTCATTTTAATTTTCCCCAGTTTTTACACTCTAGTCTACCTATATTTCAAGGCCCTGATTTTTTTCTATTTTATTTTATTTTATTTCTTATATTCTTTTAAGTTGCTTTAAATGGCTGCCAACTGAGACAGATAGGGCCTAGCTATATAAATAATGTTAGTCTGAGTTTACTGCATGAATTGTATAATATCACCATATTTTTAAAAATGCTATTTAAGGGCTTCAATTTCCTCTAAAACAAACCACAATAGGTCTTTTTGATTTTTTAAATCATACTTGGTTTTTCAAGATCTTCCCTATAGTCTCAAGGGGGCTACAAGAACCAACATACAATTTATTAGTAGAACCTACAGTGGATGGGCAATTGTTGGCTACTGAATTGAATTCATTTTTCTAACCAGTCTCTTTAATGAGAAAAATGAAGGAAATAAAATGGGACATTTAAAAACTAATAGAAATCTTGAATATAATAAGTACTGACAAAGGCAATTAAGGAACACTTTTAAAATTTTTAATAGAAATAAATGAGAGTGTTCAAATGACAGGCACCCAAAGGAAAGAAGGAAATTTGTTAAATTTAACTGTTGCATTACTCCTAATTATTTTCCCTAAATCGAAGAGAATATTGTATAACTTTTTAAAAAGTACTATAAATAATGATCTCTGAGTTTATCAACAAATAAATATGAACTAACATTGCTTCCTGTGTGTTCCTAATTAAACATCCTTTTACCATCAGACAGTCCTATATTGCATTCAGAATCACATGACCATGTTTTATTACATGGAGAAATGGGGAAAAGTCAGATTTGAAAATTCTTTTTTAAAAATATTTATTTATTTACTTTAGAGAGAGAAAGAGAATGAGAGAGAGAGAGAGAGAGCAGGGGGAGGGGCAGAGGGAGAAAGAGTATTAAGCAGATTCCAAGCTGAGCATGGAGTCCAACACAGGGCTCAACTCGGGGCTTGTCACAGGGTTCGACACAGAGATCAATCTCACAACCCTTAGATCAGGATCCAAGCTGCTATCAAGAGTTGTATTCTTAACTGATCCCACCACTCAGACACCCCTGAAAGTTCTTTTCAACTGGTTAAGGAGGTTTTGTAAAGGGAGAAGGAAGCCTAATTGAAATTGCACAACCCACACCTCTTGGACACCTCTTTCCAACCACCATTTTATGCTTCTATACACCATATGGAAACGTAGTCTATGTAGAGACCTACACAGCCTAATACTTATAAAATTTTCAAAGATCACACACTAAGGGGGAAGAAAACTATTCTAAAATGCAGTCAGATTCATTTAAGGGCAAAGAGAGTTTGCCATGTATTTCCAGCTATATGCACGGGTTTTCTATACTGGCCTATTAAAAATCTCCCGGATTTCTATCTCAGGGTAGGGAAAAGGAGGGAGAATATATAGGGCAGTGATCCTCAAAAACATCTTCATGAGGGTCTTCATGTTCACTGATCTTTTGGCCTGCTTGAGGCTCAAATACAGTAACAGTAATCTCTTCCTTTTGACAATCATTGTTTCACCAGTCATCTGCCTATATTGGTAGGGAGTTCAGTACCTCTTCTAAAGGCTTCTGTTTAGTTGTCCATGAAGCCAGAGGTTTATATGGACAAGCATCAATATTCTTGCCACCTGGAAACAGTGTCATTCTGGAACACCAGTCCTGTGCAATCACATATGCCTCTTGCAGCCAGATTGTGCAGGATACACATGTGAGCAAAACACCAAGACCTAGGTGATCTTGCCTCATGGTGAGTCTGTGCTGGCTTAGGGATCTCATGTTGGATTACCCTAGCCTAGCAGGCAGGTTCTAGTAATGTTACAGATCAAAAAGAGTTGTGTCTATGAGGTTTTCTAGAGTATAACTCTTTTCCCAGGAAGCTCAGTGGCCCCTATGCCAAACCTGTCTCTTTCCCCGCTATGAGTTCTCTGGCACAGGCAGTTTCTGACAGGCCAAAAGAAATCCTGCAGTAGATGGTAGATAGTAGATAGGAGATAATCCTTACCTTATCCTTACATAAATGCAGCAAGCCTTCAAGAAGAGCTTTTCCATCCACCCCAGATAGGGTAATGACTGAAAGTTATAATTACAAAGAGAATCCCAACTGCTCATTCCTAATAGGGATGGCTGCTCTTAGAAAAAAATAAGAGAGAGAGAGAAAGTGAGAGAGAGAAGAAATTTGTCTTTGGTGTTCTCATTCCTCCCAGTGGATATATTGGGGATATATTGTATATCCATCCCAACAAGGCTTCATTTCTATCGGGTTCTATTTTGGTCCTCTTCCCTCCTCAGTCTACACAGTCCTGCTCAGTTCCCCATGGTCTCCTGCCATTCAGTACTGGTCAATGTGTGTGTCTGGATAACTCCGCATCCTGACTCTCTGGCCAAGATCACCATCCTCAGACTCAGAGGTGCACACCTAACCCTTCCAGATACTTCCATGGAGATATCTCACAGACATCTGAAACTCACCACAAATGAACACCGCCAATGCTCTTTATCAATCCATGCACCATGGTTCACCCACTGCTGGGTTGAATAGCAGTGGGTCATTGTTGATGCCTATCTGTTCCTCACTCCACATCAGTTCTAGTTCTTAAATATCTTTCAGGCCCCCTCCTCATGGTCGGTTCCCTGCCATACACTTCCTTGGGTCACCATCATTTCCTGTTTGGATTACTCCAACAGCCTTTTAGCCCATTTACCGAATTACCTGCTCTGCTCTCTGGAACTGGTTTTCCACCTTGTGGCCAACATAACTCTTCCCAGAGGACATCTGACCTCCCACCCTGCAGGAATCTCTATGATACCTACAGCTTGTTCTTAATTCCCCTCAGGATAATGTTAAAATGTTTTGACAAGTGTCCTGCAAACACACATTTTGATTTGGCCCCTGCCACAGTGCCCTACTCCTCTTTTCCTTCCTCTTCCTCTCTTCCTCTCCCCTCCCCACCTTCACCCTTCTCCTTCCACTGTAGGATCTTTCTAATCAACCTACAATCCTCTTGCTTTCACCTCCAAGCCTTTGCACATGTTGTGCCACCTGTCAAAGCGCTATTCCTCATTCTCCTGCCTAACAACCTCTTACACGTGATTCAAGGCTCATCTTCAATGTCCTGGCTGGTGAGGCTTTCTTTACCCTCTTAAATTAGGTGAGGTGCCCCTCTTAGAGGCAGGTTCTCTCCCCTGATCAAAATGCTTGCTATCTTTTATTAATTAGGTCAACAAGTATTTGTTAGGGACCTACTACAGACTGAGCACTAGAGAGATACAAAGCTCATTGTAGAGATTTTATTTATTTATTTGTTTGTTTGTTTTTCATTGTAGATATTTTGGAAACCATAACAAAACTAAAATTTTATTTTCTTTCCACCATCACCATGCACCAGCAATTCCAACTGTGTCAGTGATAAATACTGAAAATATTTTTTTTAAGTAACAGCTTTATTGAGATATAATTCACATACCATACAATTTACCTACTTAAGTGCACAATTCAATAGTTTTTAGTATATTCATGGATTTATGTGACTATTGCTACAATAAATTTTGGAACATTTTCATCATTCTCCAAAGAAACCCTGTACTCTTTAGCTATGGCCCTTCTAGTCCTCCCTACCCAAGGCAACTACTAATCTGTTTTCCTTCTGTATGGAGTTGCCAATTCTGGACATCTCACATAAGTGGAACCCAGAATATACAGCCTTTGTGTCTAGTTTCTTTTTCTTAGCAAAATGTTTCCAAAGTTCATCCATAGTATAGCATTAATGAGGACTATATTACTTTTTCAAATAAAAATTTTACATATTGAAGGTATACAAGGTGATGATTTGATATGAAGATTTGATACCTAGTGGGTTGATTACTATAGTCAAGCTAATGAACATATCATCTCACATAGTTACCACTTTCTTTTTTTTTTTTCCATATGAAGGTTGTGCTTTCTTCTTTTATTTTTTTTTTTTTTTGCTTTTTTTAAATTTATTTTTTATTGGTGTTCAATTTACCTACATACAGAATAACCCTCAGTGCCCGTCACCCATTCACTCCCACCCCCGCCCTCCTCCCTTTCTACCACCCCTAGTTCGTTTCCCAGAGTTAGCAGTCTTTACGTTCTGTCTCCCTTTCTGATATTTCCCACACATTTCTTTCCAAGATCTATAAAGAACTTATTAAACTCAACACCAAAGAAACAAACAATCCAACCATGAAATGGGCAAAAGACATGAAGAGAAATCTCACAGAGGAAGACCTAGACATGGCCAACATGCACATGAGAAAATGCTCTGCATCACTTGCCATCAGGGAAATACAAATCAAAACCACAATGAGATACCACCTCACCCCAGTGAGAATGGGGAAAATTAACAAGGCAGGAAACAACAAATGTTGGAGAGGATGTGGAGAAAGGGGAACCCTCTTGCACTGTTGGTGGGAATGTGAACTGGTGTAGCCACTCTGGAAAACTGTGTGGAGGTTCCTCAAAGAGTTAAAAATAGACCTGCCCTACGACCCAGCAGTTACCACTTTCTTGTCTGGTGAAAGTGCCTGAAATCTACTTCCTTAACAGATCTCCAGTATTTAGTACAGTATTATTAACTATAGTCATCAAGGGTACATTAGATTTATAGATTTATTTATCCTACATAACTTTGTGGTCTTTGACAAATATATTTCCCCACTTCCCTCCTTCCTACCTCACCAGCCCCTGGTAACCACCATGCTACTCTGTGCTTCTATGAGTTCAACATTTTTAGATCCCACATATAAATGAGATCATGTAGTTTTTGACTTTTTGTGCCTGGCTTATTTCACTTAGCATAATGTCCCCCAGATTCATCCATGTTGTCAGAAATGGCAGATTTCCCTTCTTTTTAAAGACGAATAATAATCCATTGTGTGTATATATCACCTTTTCTTTATCCATTCACCCACTAGTGGACATTTGTGTTGTTTCAACCTCTTGGTCATTGTGAATTATGCTACACTAGAACATGAAACTGAAGATAACTTCTTCAATATCCTGTTTTTATTTCCTTTGGACATATACTCAGAAGTGGGAATGTTGGATCATATGGTAGTTCTATTTTTAATTTTTTAGTGAACCTCTATACTGTTTTTCATAGCAGCCACATTAATTTACATTCCCACCTACACTGTACCTAGGTCCCTTTTCCACATTCTCACCAATACTTACTATCTTTTGTCTTTTTTATAATAGCCATTTTAACAGGTATGAAGTGATATCTCATTGTGGTTTGATTTGAATTTCCCTGATGATGAGTGATGTTGAGCACCTTTTCATATACCTGCTGGCCATTCATTGTGTCTTTTTTTGAGAAATGTCTGTTCAGGTCCTTTGCCTATTTTTAATCAGGTTCTTTGTTTTCTCACTGTTGAGTTGTTTGAGTCCCTTATATATTTTGGATGTGAACACCTTTTCAGACATATGATTTACAGCCATTTTCTCCCGTTTCATAGGTTGCCTCTTCACTCTGTTGATTGTTGCCTTGCTGTGCACAAGTTCTTTAGTTTGATATAATTCCATTTGCCCATTTTTGCTTTTGTTGCCTGTGCTTTGGGGGTCATATCCAAAAACTAATTGCCAAGACCTATGTCAAGAAGATTTTTCCCTTCTGTTTTCTTCTAGTAGTTTTATGGTTTCAGGTCTTATGTTTAAGTCTTTAATATTTTTTGAGATTATCTTTGTATAGAGAGTGATGAAAGGGTCCAGTTTTATTCTTCTGCATGTGGATTATCAGTTTTCCAAATGCCATTTATTGAAAACATTATCCTTTCTCCCTTGTGTGTCCTTTGCTAAATGTGTGGGTTTATTTCTGGGCTCTCTTTCTGTTCCATTGGTTTATAAGTCTATTTTCAGGCAGTACCATGCTCTTTTGATTACTATAGCTTTGAGGCATATTTCAAAAGCAAGTAGCATGATGCTTCTAGCTTTATTCTTTTTGTTCAACATTGCCTCAACTACTTGGGGTCTCGTAATTCCACATGAATTTTAAGACTATAAAAGACCTATGTCTGTGAAAAATGCCTTTGTATTTTTTTTCTTTTTCTTTTCTTTATTTTTTTCTTAGAAAGAGAGAGGGCTGGGGGCAGGAAGAGCAGAGGGCAGAAGGAGAGGGAAAGAAAGAATCCCAAGCAGGCTCCACATCCAGCACAAAGCCAAACACGGGGTCTCAATCCTATGACCCTGGCCACTAACCAAGCCAAAAATCAAGAGCCCAATACACAACTGACTAAGTTACATAGGCACCTCACCTTTGTATTCTTGATAGAGATTGCACTGAGTCTGTAGATAGCTCTGGGTAATATAGAATTTTAACAATATTAATTATTTCAATCCACGAACATGGGGTATCATTCTACTTATTTTCCTCATCTCCAGCTTTGTTCATCAATGTTTCATGGCAAAAAAAAAAAAAAAAATCTTTTCTTGGTCTAAATTCTAAATAATTGGGCACCCCCGGTGGCGCAGCGGTTTAGCGCCGCCTGCAGCCTGGGGTCTAATCCTGGAGACCCAGGATCAAGTCCCACGTTAGGCTCCCTGCATGGAGCCCGCTTCTCCCTCTGCCTGTGTCTCTGCCTCTCAGTCTCTCTCTCTCTCTCTCTGAATAAATAAATTTAAAAAAATACCTATTTAAAAAAATAAAAATAAATAAATTCTAAATAATTGTTGCACTATCATTGAGTTAACAATATATATATAAGCTTCAAATTAGCATATTTTTATTCCTTATTCCTTCATAAATATTATATTCTAAACACGAGGTAATTCAGACTACTCCTGCTTATTCAGGGGCCCCCCACTGCATCAGAACTCAGCTACAGGGTATGTCTCAAGAGAATAATTCTGTGAAGTTTCAGAATTGCTCAAGCTTGCTTCCGACATAGCATGTGTCTCTAACCCCTAGAGTATGACACATTCCTACATTTATAGGGTAGATTCATACTAAACAATGATATAATGAGGGATATAAAAATGAGGAATTTGAGTGACTCCAGTTCTGTTGTTCCTTGTGACAAATAGAAACTTTTATTTGTGAGTAACATAGTGAAACAGTACAAACAGCTAGGTATAATTTTTTTGTTTGGTGAAAGCAAAGTTTAATTCACATATGATATATTTACCAAAATTGGAATAATATCTCTGAAATTGAAATTTATTCTTTTAAACTTGCTTTTTCTTTGTTTTAAAGCTAAAGGACAAATAAAGCAATAATGATTGTAGCAATCTCATTAATTATTATGTAGTTATTATTGAAGATAATTTTGCTGTATAGAAAAGAGAGATATTTAAAAATGATCTCCTTTTTTTTTTTTTTAAAGATACTAGGTGTGCCACTAAATATGAGACCTATGCTTACCATAAATTAGAAACTATTGGCTACTTGCTATCTACCTGACACTGGGTACTTTGCATTCCTTTTTTTTTTAATATATTTATTTATTTATTAATTCATGAGAGACACAGAGAGAGGCAGAGACATAGGCAGAGGGAGAAGCAGGCTCGCTGCAAAGAGCCTGATGAGGTATTGCACCCAAGACCCTGGGATGACAACCTGATCCAAAGGCAGACATTCAACCTTGAACTATCCAGGCACCCCACTTTGCATTCCTTAAATGACATACTTCACATAATAACTTCACAAATGAAAAACTCTATTATTGCTATAATTGCCATTTTTAGGTAAAGTAACTGAGTCATGGAGGGCTCCTGGGTGGCTTAGTCGGTTAAGCGTCTGGCTTCAGCTTAGGTCATGATCTCGGGGTCCTGGGATCCAGCCCCATGCAAGACTCCCTTCTCAGCAGGGAGTCAGCCTCTCCCTTTCTCCCTGTCCCTCCTCCTCCACCCCTCGCTAGTGCTCTCACAAGCTCTCTCTCTATCAAATAAATCCATAAAATCTCAAAAAAAAAAAAAAAAGAAACTGAGTCATGAAGATGCTGTATAAGAGGTAAAGGTGGGATGAGAACCTAGGTGGTCTCACTCGAGAAGCATCCTATGAACCACAACACCGCACTGCCTCTCATTATTTCACCCATAAATAATCATCACAAGCCACCCTTTAGTGAGCTCCAGTGATGTGCCAAGGGCTTTACATACATTATCTCATTTAATCCTTTAATTTTTTTTTCCTTACAGAGACAGCATGAGCAGAGGGCAGATGGGCAAAGAGAGAGAGAGAGAGAGAATCCCAAGCCGGCTTCACGCCCAGCATGGAGCCTGACGCAGGGCTCAAGCTCACAGCCCTGACATTGTGACCTGAGCCAAATTCAAGAGTCAACCGCTTGACTGACTAGCCACCCAGGTGCCCCTAACCCATTAATCTTTATAACAACCTTATGGAGTAGTGATTATTTTCATATTAGAGACTTAGGAAACTGAGATTCAGAGAAGTGCAGTAACTTACCTAAGATCTAAGAGGTATGCCCGGGAGAAAGGGAATTCTGATTCTGCTCTGCCTGGCTCCAGAACCCCTCCTCTTTCCATTGTTCCTTCCATTTGTTGTAGTAAGAAAAGGACCACAGACCTCGACAATGCTAGAAAGGGCTTCCAGATCAACAGCTGCAATCTCTGTGGGAAGGGGCAGTGTTTGCCTATTAAGTATGAGTCTATTGTTCCTTCCTCCATAGCCATAAGAGAAGGAAAAAGAAGACACATCTTGTGTGTAGAAGTGCCCTACAGGATCAGGGCCTTGACACTCTCAGGAAACATACGAAAGGTCAGAGAAGCCCAGGAGTTAGTGCAGCAGGGGGAAACTGAGACACACACATTGAGCTTCAAAGTGTAACAGCTAGAGAGAAGAGTATTCAGGATTCATCAGAGAATAAGCCCTGTCCTAGCAAGGTAAGCAATGCCCAGCCACACTAACACAAAGGAACAGTGCCAAAGGAGCAGAAGAACTGCAGCTCTGTGGTTTAGGCATGGCTGAAGCAGGCCACCATGAACAGGTCTCCATATCTCTCCTTTCATCTCTTGGCTTTTGTCTTGGGCAGAGCCTCCTATAATGACTGCAAGAATGGTCTCCTGAAATTCCTGGCTGCCACCTGCATAACCCCAGCAGAAAGAAAACTTCTTTCCTGGTAATGACAGCAAAATTCCCAAGCCTACCATTTCCTGTCCAAGCTTTGGTCACATGCCCATCCTGAAAAAGAGAAAGGGACATGACAACTCTCAAAAGTCAAGTCTGAATTATGTACCTCCCCTTAGTACCACTGTGCAGTGTCAGCCCACCTGAACCACATGAATTAAGTGGGGAAAAAAATATTCTATTGTTTCCAGAAGAAAAGAAAATCAAAGTGTGCAGACAAAATATGAAACCAAAAACACATGCTCACCTGGACGGTCATTTTAACTGCCAAATGTAACGATTCTCTCTCAATCCTTTTCTGACTTGTTCTTCTGGTTACAGGTCACCCTGTTGAACATATTATACTAGATCTTTGGTCACAGCTTGATCTTGGGATCATACCATTAGAAATCAAGACAAGTGTGTGTCCAGTGGCTACTCTTGCATCAGTCACCCTTCTAGGCCACACTGATTTTACCACTCCAAAGGCCTCAGCTCCTCCTTCCATATCTCATGATGGAAGTCATTCATGTGGTGATAGAAATTTCCCATGAGCATTACAACTGAGTTAGCCATAGCTATAATGCCACTCCTTTTTTCTTACAAAAGTATACAGAAATGCAAGCCACAGAGAGCAACCTCATTAAAAGAATAGTACTAATTCTTTTCTTGCTTACTTTTTTAAGGCATTTAAAAATTTCATTTCAGACTTATTGGTCATTTTTGAAGGTATCTTCCAAAAACAATTACGACAAATAGGGATGTCCAGGGAACCAAGGCATATCCAGGTAACTTTAGTCATTTTGTTATCCCACCTACGGTCTTTATCTGTACCATTCACTTGATCATGGATTCATATTCTGTCTTGCATTTTTTATTTGTGTTTGTCTTATGTAACTAACCCAAGGGTTTTTTTTATTTATTTATGATAGTCACACACAGATAGAGAGAGAGAGAGGCAGATACATAGGCAGAGGGAGAAGCAGGCTCCATGCACCGGGAGCCCGACGTGGGATTAGATCCCGGGTCTCCAGGATCATGCCCTGGGCCAAAGGCAGGCGCTAAACCGCTGCGCCACCCAGGGATCCCCTAACCCAAGGGTTTTAAATACAAATTCCTACCTGAGCAGGGCAAGAACAGCTGGTGAGGGCTTTGATAAACTGGATACTATACTTCTCAATAAAAGGATGTAGCCACTACTCAGGATCAGCTGGTTGTTGCCATGAAGCAATATGGGACGTGTGTTTCTGAGTCACTGATATTTTTCAAGAGTCTGCCCTCTTAGCTTTCAAGTGAAACATTTCAATCTCTACATTCTGACAACAACATCAACATTTAGTTTTTAGGTTATACATTTACTTATTAGTGTAAGACAACATCTACCAAACCAATGACATCTACCATCTTGCAACTTTGGGTCTCTGTACCTTGCCCCTCACTACAAGGATACACTTCTGGAAAGGTAGAAGAACTAAGTCTTTTTCCTGCAAAGCTTCCAGCACTTTTCACAGGATGGAGCCCATGGCCAGCAGTCAATAAAAAAGAGAAATAAAGTAAGGCTTACTGACAAATGTTAGACACACACAAACGCTGTAACAGCAATTGTACAGAGCATTGCATCAATTTGGATTTGTCTTCAAGGATGTCAAACGACCTCACCAGGACTTTCCTTCAAATAAAGTTTGTGATTCTGGAGAAGTCGCCTCTCCAAGCCTGATGAGTTAATTTAAATCAGAGTCACTATAACAGTCCCTGCAAAGCAGGGTCCTGCGGTCTGCAGGATGTAGCAGGACTGTAGGCTCTGATTAAAAACACCACCCTCCAAAAGCTGCTCATGGCACCCACCACATTTTTCTTCCAGCCTTCTCTCATTTTCTATAGAGCTCCTAATCTGTACACAGTACATACCAATGAGATTTACATATGATTTTAGTAAATCTCTAAAGCTATTCTGCTACTGAGTTTTATGTGTCAAAAGCACGTTTAAGGAGATAAGAGTCCTCAGCCAAGCACAGATAAGGAAGCCCAGCATGGCCTTAGTTTCTGAGTCTATATCTGGAAAGGGCTGGTGATGATTTGTTTAGGTGGCAAAGGTTTTAAATGCCCATTGATCAAGCATTATTTGAGAATCGCTTAAACGGAAATGGTACATAAAATCAATATTTAATTGACTAATTTCCTTTACGTGTCAGTGACTGGCAGGCCCCTAGATGGATATAAACTGAAGCCTCACGCCAAACTTACGCCAGTTGGCTGCTCCGAATCCACCTCCAGCCCGTGGATTAAAGTCAGCACAACTCCTAAGAGTGTTGGAGGGTGGCTGGGAGAGTGACAATTAGATCCTTGGCTGAGGGAAAGTCATCTACTTCCTCCTCCCTGTTCCCATCCACTGCTCGTTGATCCTCTCAAGAAGAGGGTGAGTGGGGATGCCTCCGACTGGGCACCTTGCAGGTGATGCCAAGCTCTGCAGGCTCCACCCACTGGGGGAGGGGGCGGGGCTGAAGACAACCGTACCGGCGGGAAAATGTTACTAAGAAGTCCACGGATGAGGAAGGAGAAAAGAAAGTCAGATGTCCCAAGGAGAGGGTGAAGGGGTTCATTCTTAGGAAATGACGGGAACAGGGACATGATCTCTTCCCTGGACTTACTCTTTTTCTTTTCTTTTCTTTTCTTTTCTTTTCTTTTCTTTTCTTTTCTTTCTTTTCTTTTTTCTTTCTTTCTTTCTTTTTATATTCTTTTATTGGAGTTCCATTATATTCTCCTCTGCGCTGTATTTGCTGTATCATTTGATTATCGATCAGACATGAGAATGCCTGAATTTTTTTTTTTACCACTGAGAAGTTATTTCAGAGGTGATAAATGATGACGATGGACTTGCTGAGTTGGAAGGGTCTTTGGGTGTCATTATCTTATCCCAGTTTACACACCTGGAATCTGAAGCCCAGAGGGAATAAGTTAACTGCGGAAATCCAAGGGGGGAGCATTAGCAGAGGCCAGATTAGAACCCAGGCATTGCAAGCTTGCCTTATTTGCTGTGGTGCCAACATTACTCAGGACTGTGCTCTACAAGTTAGTCTTTCTATCATTTCAACAATAAAAGCTTAGAGGTAACAGGGACAGACAGTGGCCAAGGAAGGTTCATCAGGAGATCTTTAAGGTCTTACAAATCAAAACTAAATTATGAAAGAAAAGGCAATGTAAATCAACCCCACATCTTAAATATGAACTTTTAACAGCTCCCTGCTTGTTCAATTTCATCCCTCTAATGCTGACAAAATTTTGCTAAGTATGGGTACCCAACAGACCAAGATTAATGAATAGACCAGGATTACTTATAATTGACCTATTCATTGTTCCTATGCAGATGGTTCTACTAAGTATGTGAAAACAATTTGTTCTCTTAAATAGGTTATATATTCCCTACCCTCGATCTTGTTTACTCTATTAATTTGCTTAGCAAACCCTTTTTTCCATATCTAGTACAAAGGTAAACTTCAGCTCAGCCAGAGGGTCTGAATTATTCATACATTCTAAATTAGCAGGGTCCAGATTAATGAGGTTTTACTCTACTTTTTATCCTCAACTACCTTCCCTTGGGGCATAGAGTCATTGCTATCCTCTCTTTCCTTCCCTATTATCATAAGCTATATCCCCCAAGTGATACTCCTTTAAAGGGGCACCTGGTTACAGTCTCTCTAGAGCGGCTCCAAAGGCACAGCACGAGAAAGACAAGCACAAGCAGTCCTGTGCTGCAAATCTCCTATTGCCCCATCCTTGGTGCAAATTCTTTGTAGACAGTAGCTATCGAAAGCTAACAACTAGCTTAACTCCCCTTTCTCCCACATCTAATATTTTTCAAAGGACTTGGGTACCATGAGGCCATTAGCTGAGAGGATGGAAACAGAGAAAGCCTTGCGGGACTTTTCCAGTGGACCCCTCAGTGATCATGTACTTACTTGTGAGAATTAGAACTCCAGCTCCACCAGACAGGACAAGAGGGCTGGCTGGTTTATGATCATACCCTGCTCTTTGGGGTTAGATAGGTATGCACATTTTAAACATTATTTCCAGGATTATTTCCAGGCACAATTCCTGAACAACAAATAGCCTCCATCCCCCAAAAAAATTACTGCAGGAAAGGTCTCTCTCTCTCTCTCTCTCTCTCTCTCTCTCCCTCTCTCTTTCTCTCTCCCTCTCTCTCCTCCCCTCTGCCAATGTCATCTTTATGATGTGAAAATAACTATTTTGAGATTGGTGCAATCTGTGAAAACTAAAAGCAAAGAAATTATGTGTGTTTATCCAAGGTAAGTATGGAAGCACTAGGAACATAAGAACATGGACACTGTCGAGGATTAGCCGAAAGCCACTCGCAGTATGCACGCTCATTTCCTCTTTTACTGTTTAATTCCCCCATGATGCCATCTGATCAGTTCGCGAATGTCCCCTGTGTCTTTGCCTTAACAATCGAGCCTGGTAGGCCATTCCACACATTTGTGATTCTCCGCATGAAAAAAATGCTTCCTGACATCTGTTCTGAATTTGTTTCTCTTTAATTTCCATTTATGCTTCCCTTATCCTAACATCTGTGTCATTCTGAAAACAGTAACTCAGACTGACGTTATCTGTGCCATTTACAATTTTATATTCCCCAGCTAGAAGTTCCTCTTAACCATGTAGTGGATGTGGAATTCTGGTTGATGTTCAATCCAGTGAGTGGGGCTCAGCTGTGATTTCAGATGGCTCAGGAGATGTGTCAGCCCCCAATCCTTTCTCGATATCTGTTTTGAAAGAGAAGCCGGGGGGGTCAGACCTGGATAAACACAGTCTTTCAGCTGGAAACCTTTCCGCAAGGCCTCTCCCCTGGCCCTTTAATGCAGAAGTGGACTTTGCTCTTAGTATCCTAAGGCTTACCTGCCCTCTCTTCTAAGTCACTTTCCAGCATGATCCAGAGCCTAGGGCATTGTGTACACTCAAGAAATGTTTGTTGGATGAATGCATGAACCAAATAAGGTAGGTAGGAGGGAGGGATGAATGGACGGGAGGTTGGTTGTTTCTTAGAAAACAAGAGGACAAGATCTAAAGCTCAAAGCCAATTCTAAAATAATCATGTCCTTCTGAAATACATCTGCTTCTTAGAGCTGTTATTTGGATGGTCAAAATTTCCCCCCCTACCCTGCAGTCCCCACTGCTCAGGTAAATCTCTCTCCAGTGGGCTTGACAAGTCCATTCTGTGCCCAAGTCATTTACATAAATAATCAAGGCTGCAGACGGCTGTTTTCTGGACACTGCCACTGTATTCTGGCTCACAGAATTCCCACATAACCATTCCCCCATGTCATCTCTTTCTCTAAGCTTAAAGCATGCACCTGAAACATATCCTGAGACCTGAGTGCTCCCCGCAAAGAGTTAAATGTCCCTTAGTTTTAGAAAACAATGCAGTCATTCAAGAAATTTTTATCTGTTGCACAACTCCCATGTACCAGGCACTGTGCTACATGATCAGAATACAATGAGAAAAAGCAGACATGGTCTCCACCCTGATGGAACTTAAAGTTCAGTGGGAGAGGCAAAACAACTAAAAAAACAAAAACAAAACACAGATAAGCAAGCAAATCAAATTAGACTCCAACTGGACTTGCACCCAATGTTATGAAGAAGAAGGAGCCATGAGAGAGAATGAGGGAACAGCTGT
The DNA here is from genome assembly GCF_048164855.1 of Canis lupus baileyi. Lineage (NCBI taxonomy): Eukaryota > Metazoa > Chordata > Mammalia > Carnivora > Canidae > Canis > Canis lupus. The sequence continues at coordinate 63,525,719 of NC_132842.1, read as the reverse complement.
TTTTAGATTAAATGATGGAGGAGCATCCCAAAGTATAATATCACAATACATATGGAACAAAAGTAGCCAAGTCATCATGAGCAATGAGTTGGCCAAATGCAGATGTTCATAGGAGCCCCGTGTCAGCGGAAGAGGGACAGAGGCCAAGAGAGGTTGGCATCCTCTAACATGGCAGGAGAGATGAAGACACCTGGAGTTGTGTTAATGGGAGTGGAGAAGTAAAGTCTTCAATTGTTCTCAAATTTGAAACAATTGGCAAAATACTGCCAAGGAAAGACGAGTTTGGTAAAAGCTGGAGATGTCAGGGAAGGCTTTGTGAAAGAGAAGCCAGGCCAAACCCTAAGAAGGTAAAAATCGCCCTGCCTCTCTTCTGGTCCAGGACACCACCATCTATCCCTTCAATGACAGCTCCAGCCTGCACTGTTTTCCCTGATGAAGCTAGAATGACGATCCTCAAGTGTCAATCTGACCCTGTCACCTCACGTTCAAACCCTTCCATGGTCCCCACTGTCTTCAAGATGAAAGCTGAACTTTTTGTGTGGGGTTCACAGGGACCCTCATCATCTGGCCCCTGTACACCTACCTGGTCGCATTGCTTAGAAGCTTCCACAACTCCCTCTACCCCCTCAATTTACATTCTAGTTGCACCAATTTCCTTCAATACCATGAGTATGTGATGTGCTATTTGTAGAAACTCTTTCTTCTCCCCGGATCTCTCCTTAGTCATCCCCTTGATGACCTGCTGCTCACCCTGCAGAGGCAAGTGATGAAATTGCCACTCTGGGAAGTTGTCTCTGAGCCTCTCCCACATCTGAGTGGTGGAGGTTGGCGGGAGTGAGGGTGTGTGGGGTGTGTTTACCTTATGCTCTCACAGCCACAGTCCATAGTGGGATATCATGACCCTGTCCCACTATATTATAACTGTTTGTTTAATTGCCTCCCCACCACATCATAAGTTCTGTGAAGGCAGAGCCCATATCAGTCTTGCTCTTCACCAATTCCCAAGAATCAACACAGTTCCTTCTGGAAACAACTAATGAGCGAGCTCTGATTAAATTGTTGAAACTGTATTGCTGTACTGAAAGGATCGTTGGCCAACAATGGATCTAGATCTTCCCCGGAAAGAAGATGATGTTGACATTCCATTGACCGATTCTAAGCCTCCTCATTGAAATCCTCTCCATTCAGAGATGAATCAGCCTCTGAAACATAAATCTGGCTCAAACTAGAGAGCCCCAATGCTAGGGAGCCCAGAGTTCTGTCTGTTAGCATCCAAGAAGAAATTACAGGAAGGCAGGGGAATAGAGGAAGAGGGAAGAGGTGTTTCAGCACTTCCCCAAATGACACCAGCCTTGACATCAGAAGGTCCAAGAAAAGCACAGCTGCCTTTCCCCTCCTCCCCCCAAGTTATGATGAACTCCTTGCGTCAGGATTCCATTTCCCCCTTTTGGAATTATTTATGTGTCACTGGGCTTAAATAAAGAATCCACTCTTTGGAGGAAAACATTTTATGTCCCCCCCTCCCCATTTTTTTTTAAACATTTGATATACTGATCCTGTTTTAAACTAAGCTCCAGTCTGTGAGTAATTGGTAAGTTTTCTTTCCTGGTTATATCATACTAAAGCTTATTCAGATGTGATAACGTTTTTGCTGCTGTATCTTGGCAACATGATTTATTCTGCAAATGCTCAGTGTTACCGTCTCACAAAGCTGTACCATCTGGGTTGAATTAATAGGCTACCCAGAGAAATAAATGAGAATGGTCTCCCATAATTAACATGTAGGTAAAGTATATTTAACAGATTATTATAATTAATATGTCAGTTACTGATTTCATGCTAAATAGAATTGTGAACACAAGATATTAAGATTAGTTACCCTCTCTGTGTGTGCCTCGCAAAAAAATGCGATGGGGAAAGAAACAAGGGCACGGAGTTCAGTATCAATAACCATTGACCTTAACATTAACAGCATCAGATACCAAAACTCTGAGCAAACAGTGACAATGTCAGGCATTATAAGCTGGAAGCAGCAAATTACTGGTTTCATAAATTCAGAGTTTATACCAGAGATGTCCAGAATATCCCAGATGTGACCTGCAAAAGCACAAGAATGTGCTTTATTTATACACAGCTGAAGGCGGCTATCTAGAAGAAGGGGGGTGTGGGGGGTCGGGGAGGGAAGACAAAGAAAGAAACCAGATTTGCTCCTAATGCCAGTCTGCATTCCCTGCTGCTCACTACTGTATGCAAAATGCCAGTTTGAGAGAGAAATCCCACAAAGGAGGCCTAGAGGCAGTCGGAACTCAGGGGATATAGGCATCTGTGCTGGATCCTCAAGGGGGAGCGGAGAAGGTTTGAGCAGACTGGCTTGGATGGCAATGGCAATGGACGGGTCCCTAGGAACAAGGCAGCGGGGGGCCGGGGGAGAAGCTTGAGGATGACTCATTGTCCCTTAACGCATCTTTCACGACAAATTCCTCTATGAAGATTATTAAGTTCCATTTCCTTCAAAGCTTCCGGAAAAAGGAGAGATTCATCTTGGCAGGGATTCTCAAGGGGATGCTGAACTGCTCACTCAGCCAGCCACCAAAGCTACTCTTCATGCAGGTTCAGCAGGTCTTCCCCCATGGCTGTGTATGCGCTTCACACCACAATGATGCAACAGTACATTGGTTGGGTGTGTGTTTGTGTATGCGCACGTGTAACTGAAGCAGGACTGTGAATTTATTTCCTTCAGCCTGGCTTGGCCTAGTCATTGAAAGGAGGGTTGTTGTTTTATTTTTTTCCCCAGACAGTCAGGCTGTCCCTCCCTCCTCACCGGGACCCAGGGATCCATAAGAAACTCATCGAGAATTTCCTTACTTTCTCATTGACCTTGAGATTCAAGGCTTGGATTAAAATTATAATTCTGATTTCAATTGGCATGTCCAAGTTGTGCCTTCATTGACCCCTAAGGAGAGAGCACATTTTTAGGGAAGTTTCTCATGGGAGGGGGGATGTGCCACTGCTCCCAACACCCCCCAGCAGGGAACAGTGCAGAGCATCCCACTCGCAGAGCGTCTGCTTCCAGGGCTCCCTAATTGATGAACAAATGGATTCATGAATCCTCCAAGCTGAGCCTTCCTTAGGGAGTCCCTGAGGATGGAGTTGAGCACGTTTCCAAAATAACCAGGCTATCAGAGCAATGACAGAGAGAGCTACACGAAATACACCTCCCAAGAATGTATGTCTTTAGGCTTTAGGAGCAGAATGAAAAGAAGTGTTTCTGTTGCCCTTTTTTTCTCAACAGTACAAAGGAAGGAGCAAGCATTATCGTAACTGGAGGGGTACAGGGAAGAAAAGGACAGAAAGAGGAACCACCAAGCTAGCTCCAGGGAAAACAGGTTCGGAAGATGCAAATCAAAACTACAGTGAGTTATCACCTCAGCCTGTTAGAATGGCCATTATAAGAAAGACAAGATAACAAATGCATGGATGTGGAGAAATGGGAGACCTGGTACACTGTTGGTGGGATTATAAACTGGCACAGTCACCCGGGCAAACAGGATGCAGGAGCCTCAGAAAGTTACAAATAGAACTAGCCTACGAGCCAGCAGTTCCACTTCTGAGAATATAGCCAAAGGAAATGAAAACACCAACTCAAAAAAGATATCTGCACCCCATGTTCACAGCAGTGTTATTTACGAGAGTCAAAACATGGAAATAACCTAAGTGTCCACTGACAGTGAATGGATAAAGAAGTTGTGCTATCTATAATGGAATATTATTCAGCCATTAAAAAAAAGAAACCTTACTGTTTGTGACAACATGGTCGGAGCTTGAAGGCATTATGCTAAGTGAAATCAGTCAAAGACAAAGACAAATACCATATGATCTCACTTACATGGGAAATCTTAAGCAAACAAACAAAAACCTCACAGAAAAAGAGATCAAACTTGTGGTTACCAGAGTCTGAGGGGTAACTGGAGGAAGGTGGTCACAAGGTATGAACCTCCATAAGATAAAATACTGGGGAATCAGTTCAACATGATGACTAGAGCTAACACTGCTGAATCGTATGTAGGAAGTTTCTGAAGCATAAATCCTAAGAGTACTCATCACAAGTAAAAACATTTTATTTATTCTTTTTTCTTTATTTTCTTTGTATTGTATCTATACGAGCAGACGGACCCCAGCTGAACCCATTATGATCATTTTGCAATAAATGTAGATCAAACCATGATGCTGGATGCCTTAAACTTACAGAGTGATGTATGACAATTATTTCTCAAGATAACCAGGGGAAAAACAGGGATCTATTTGAACTATCCAAGAAAGGTCCAGAGCATGCAAGAATAGGAAATGCTCATGACCTTCAGAGAAAATTCTAACCTAAAAGGAGAAACTCAACTCTAGGGAACAAACTGAGGGTTCCTGGAGGTGAGGAGTATGGGGGGGTAGGGTAACAGGGTGAAGGGCGTTAAGGAGGGCACTTGAAATAATGAGCACTGGGTGTTATATGCAACTGAGGAATCACTAAATACTGCCTCTGAAACTAATACTACAGTATATGTTAATTAAATTCAAATAAAAAATTTAAAAATACAAAGGACCTCTCCTCTCCAGCTCTCTCTGGGACTTTACTGTGCCTTTCTTTGCCTTTTTCTTTCTCTTTGCTTCCTTCTCTCTTTCTCCCCTCCTCTGTTCCATTTGCACATGGGCTGACACATGCTTCCACCTTTTAAATTCTTCCCAAATAAACCATCTTCCCCTACCCCCAAAGAAGGCTGATTTTAGTTCCAATGCTATAATTGCAACTCCCCAGGAGAGAATCTGATCAGCTGAGCTTGAGTCAGGGTTCAATCCTTGTCCATCAGTGGTGCTGGTACCCTCAGTAAAGTGGCTCAAGTGGTCTTCTCAGCAGGGTGGAGGAAACAACCCTAGGTGAGGGAGGGAGCAGGGATGAAGGCAAAGTGATTAACACCGCTCAAGATAATTTTTTATCTTATCAATACCCTGTTGACCTACCAGTGTGGAAAATTTTTTTTTCAAGGGGAGTTTGTCTTCCCTCCACCTTGGGTTGATTTGTTCACTTTTTTGAGAAACACTTTCTCAAACTCACTTTTCATTCATGATACTTCTGAGACAGAAATCCAAAATTGCAAGCAGAGAGTATACCTCTCTACTGTTCGAGTTACCATGACTAGGGGGCCATCTGCATTTTTGGTGATTTATTGTATCCCTGACTCCTGTCACTGTGCTTGGCTCACAGCAGACACTAAAAAAATATTTGTTAACAAAATGAACCAGGTAATGAGATTTTGTCAAAGGCTGTAAACCTCCAGCAACAGTGTGTAGAGTAGCCATTCTTGGGGATCTTTTTCTCACTCTTAGCGAACAGTGGCGCCACAATGTTTCAGATTTTGGCCATGGGCATCACTGAGGATACCAGCAGTCACTACCTCACTGGGCAGACACTTCCAGGCTCCAGCTGAGTCTGCAGGTGGGCAGCATGTGTTCAGAGGTATGGTGTGCACAGCTTGGGAAGCCAGCTCCAAATTTGCCACAATACACATAAGCCCTGGGCAGCTCAGGGGGGAGATAGGACTCAGATTAGCTCTTGAATGTAAAGGAGGCTCCAGGGGGAGCATGCCAACCAGAGCAACTAAGAGGGCACCCAGTCCCCATGCCCAAATGATCCTTAAGCACAGGCAAAAGAGCTAAACTTAGCCAGCTCTAGGATATTTCACTGGAATCTCTTTAATAATGCCAAAAATGGTCTCTCATGCATTTATGTTAAATTACAGAAGCAGGTTTTGACCCTGCTACTCTATTTCTAAGGATCTGTTTTATAGAACTATCCAGTCATGTGAGCAAAGCTATATTGACAAGGGTATTCACTGCAGCAGAGTTTAAGATAATAATTTTTTTTAAATGGGGGTGGTGGGTGGGCGAAACAGGTGAAGGGATTAAGGGGTATGCACTTCCAGTTATAAAATAAATAAGTCATGAAGAGTACAGCATAGGGAATAGAGTCAATATAAGGAAGGAAGGAAGGAAGGAAGGAAGGACGGAAGGAAGAAAGAAAGAAAGAAAAAAAGAAAGAAAGAAAGAAAGAAAGAAAGAAAGAAAGAAAGAAAGAAAGAAAGAAAGGAAAGAAGAAAGAAAAGAAAGAAAGAAAGAAAGAAAGAAAGAAAGAAAGAAAGAAAGAAAGAAAAGAAAGAAAGAAAAGGAAGCAACTGAAATGTCCATTAGTCAACGAGTGATGAAGTAATATATATGTCCATATCTGTGGATTAAATGTGGTGCATCCATGACACCATAGTTGATCTCTATGTACCTCTGACATAAAAAGGTGCCAGGATAAATGATTCTATTTTTGTTTAAAAAGAAACTCTACACATGTGTTGTGGGATGACTAAATCCACAGAAGAGAACTGAGAAAATACACACCCAGCTTTAAAACTGGTCACCTCTGGGATCACTCCAGGGGAATGTTCATGCTGTACCTACTCACTGCTGTCCATTTCTGTGCTGAGGTTCTTTTTTTTTTTAATTTTTAGTTATTTATCATGAGAGACAGAGAGAGAGAGGCAGAGACACAGGCAGAGGGAAAAGCAGGCTCCATGCAGGGAGCCTGACGCAGGACTCCATCCCGGGACTCCAGGATCACGCCCTGGGCCAAAGGCAGGTGATAAACCACTGAGCCACCCAGGGATCCCCTGTGCTGAGGCTCTTAAAGCATGTTTTGCTTTTGCGATTTTCCAAAATATTCTTAAATAAGCAAACTGGGGAAAAAGATACGCAAATGCACCAACTATATTCCCCCCTAGAGAGAACCAGTCTCCGACGTGAAGTAACTTACAAGTCATTTGTCGAAGGTGGGATTGGAATCGATGTTACTCCCCTATTACCTCCATGAAGCAATGGTTTTAAACTGTGTCGTGGTACATTTAAGTTAGATGTAAAGATTCAAACCATTATAGACTGGTATGCATTGTGACTCATTAGTAGAGTAATTTATTTTTTTTTATTTTTTTTTTTAGTAGAGTAATTTATAAAGTCAATGAGGTGATTTAGAATGTGGCCTCTAGACTGAGGTTTGGATTTTGCTCACTTAAAGCTTTGTGACCTTGAGCAAGCTACCTAACTTTTTCTTACATTTCTGATTACTCATTCATAAAATTAAGATAGCAATAGCACATACCCTATAGCTCACTGTAAAAATATAAATACTCTATGTTAAGTACAGTGTCCTCAAATATCTTAGCCAGTAAATACGTATCATTCATAAGAGATCTTATAAAATATAAAAGATAAGTCATCTGCCTAGGTTCCTGAGGTGTGATCCAGAATCCCCGGCGGGGTGGAGGTGGGGGTTGGGGTTGGGAAGGGCTATAACTGAGTTTCTGTGAATCTGTGAACCACCCAAAATTACACAGAAAACTTTGTGGGATAGAGGATCTCACCAGGGAGAAGGTGCCCAATCTTATCACATCCTTAAAGATATCCCTGAAGGCTAAGGGTCCCTGGCTAAAGGCTACTTCTTCCAAATAACGTCCCAGCAATATAACCCAGTCCCCAAGAGCAGTCCTCTGCACCAGCCTACACCTGCAGCTTCTCAGGACCACCCTTCACCCCTGCTGGGGGCCTTATGGCCACCCTCTTTCACTGAAGCTGAGTCTGCCCTGGGCTCCCAAACCAGCCAATCTCACTACATTAGAATAATCTAGTCTAATAACAGGTTGATAAATCCATAAATATATTTTACCACTGAATTGACCAGTTTGGCTTAATCAGCTGAACTACTAATTAATCAGAACTATTTCAGTTTCAAGTGACAGAAATCCAACTCACACTTGATGAGAAAGAATAGAACTTGTTCACACAGACAAGTCCAGGAGTGCATCTGATTTCAGACAAGAATGTATCCAGGTGCTCAAACAATATCATCAGGAATCCTTCTCCATCTCTTATCCCTGCTTTGTTCTGGATCGGCTCCAACCTCAGGTGATCAGATGGCAAAGATGAAATCCAGCAGCTCCGAGCCAGTAACCCCAGCCAAAAAGAGAGCTCCTCTTTCTCAGGAGCTCCAGCCAAGCTTCCAGGTCTACACCCACTGGCCCACCTGGTGAACCAATTGCCCAGGGCCAAGGAGACGTACAGCTCTGATTGGTTAGCCCAGGCCCTGCCTCTGGAGCTGGGAGATGGAATCATCCACACAGAATCACATGGATTAAGAGCAGGTGAAGGATGGTTTCCAGAGAAAATTGGTGTGTTGTTACCAAAAGAAAGAGAAATGGGTTTCAGATTGGACAACTGTTTGCTAACCTGTTATTAGCCATCTCTAAGACCCAGTCTGTGTGTTGGTGTATCCAGAGCACAGCAGCCAAGGCTTTTCTGAGGGAGCCAGCCTAGCCCGGTCCTGATGCAGCAGCACCCCACCATGGGTGCAGGCAAAAGATTTCCCAAACCAGGGATGGCTGCTGTCTTCTCCAACAGATAAGCCACGCAGACACAGCTTCTGCTACTTACCTCCACTCAGTATCTCTCCACTGAGGTTTTCAAAGCTCCTATTAGCCTGTCAGAAGGAAAGGATTAACATGTATTTTGATTTCTGTTGAAAACACGTTGTTTCAGAAATAAAGTTGGCATGGCAGGCATCTTGGTTGATTTAATCTCTGACACAGAAGCTTATTTATAGCATCACAGCCTTCTGAATGTTTAAAAACTCGAGCATTATAAGCCTGCTGTGCTTTTCCTGTGAAGTATGGAACAGCACTGAATGAATAATGCCACCTGAGCCAGCAGCCAGGCACGCTCCAGAATCAAACATAGCTTTCATCTGCTCCTGGTGTGTGTGAACTCCCTTCTGCTGACACTGGGTCCCTCCTGTGGGATGTGTCCCAGGCCACCAGCCCACGGCCTGGGAATGGAAGCCCTGAAGGGAACAGGCTGGTCCCTGACCCGTTTTTCCAGTCTGCTTCTCCCTCTCTTCTGAATCCTCTCTGGGATGGCTGGACACATCTCTGAATTGGATGAGCCTCTCTGGGCTGCATCTGCCCCCAAGAAAACCCTTCCTACTGGCAGTCCGATTCCACCAGATGTGTGTCAAGAATATTTTTTGAGAGAGACACCTGGGTGATTCACTGGTTGAGTCTGCACAGGGTGTGATTCCGGGGTCCTGGGACTGAGTTCCACATTGGGGGCCCTGTGAAGAACCTGCTTCTCCCTCTGCCTATGTCTCTGCCTCTCTCTGTGTGTTTCTCATGAAAAAATAAAATCTTTTTTAAAAAGACTTTTTTGAGAAATGGTATTTAAACAACTAACTCCACTGTCTTCATTTTCTAGGTCAAATGGAGTCTCACCAGAGCATCCCCCCCCCCCACCACCACCACAACTAAATCTCACTAAAAATAGATATTGATGGCAGACATGGGTTAATTTAGGCATTTACTCCTGTCTTCCTGTCACAGGAAAAGTTGATTATACTCAAGTTAAAAGGTAGGTTGTTTGGTGCATATTTAAAACAGCCAGGCAGTGGCATCCTTTTGGGCAGAGGATCCCCAATAGCTACGACAAGCATAAACATTTTATATTAGCTTACAGGCAAGCACTAACAGCCTCGATGCTATGATCTATAAAGGGTGTACTTTTACTGGTCAAGGATCAAAGAGGGTTTTTGTTTTTTGGGGTTGTTTTGTTTTTTTTGTTTTGTTTTGTTTTGTTTTTGTTTTTTTGGGATCTCATTGGTCAGAGGTTATAGTTGACATTTAGACAAATAAAAAACAAACAAACAAACAACAACAACAACAAAAAACCAGACTACATAGGTTCTAGTTCAAGCTAACCCCACCTCTTTCTGGAATCTGGATATAAAAATAAGTATTCCATACCAGGACCTTTATGTAAGACAGAGAATACAAAACAGCTAGAAAATCTCCATTCTTAATCACAAGCTGATTACAGAAAGTTCTCATCAGGGAAAAAAAGTTCTTACAGCCAGGCCAGGAACGTGCTGGGAGAGGCACATGACAACCCTGGTGAATTACTAACATTGAGGATTTACTACAGTGGCCACACTTCTGAGACCCAAATCATGGCAAGTGCACTGAAAAGCATAAAAGTTCTTATGAGGTAAATATGGAAAGGAAGACCATCACAGAAAATTCACCTCTATGCTGAGAGGACACAGAATATCATCTTGGCTTTGCGTTTAGATTATAAATGCATCAGTTCTGTGACCATGAGCTAGTTTTGACTCTTTCCCAGTCAACCTCCATTTCCACATCTGTAATGTGTAATCTGTAATGGCAGTAATCATATTACCTTCTTCCTAAGGTTGTCATGAGATACTGAATGGGAAATAAGGTTTCTCTGTGTCATGGAAACCCTTCAGATTTAAGACAACATGGGGTGCCTGGGTGGCTCAGTCAGTCAAGTGGCTGACTCTTGATTTTGGTTCAGGTCATGATCTCAGGATCCTGGGATTGAGTGCTGGTTGGGCTCCATGCTCAGTGGGGAGTCTGCTGGAGGATTCTCTCTCTCTTCCTCTGCCCCTCCCTCCACTTGCACTCAATCTCATTCTCACTCTCTTTCAAATAAATAAATCAATCCTAAAAAAAAAAAAAAAGATTTAAGACAATAAAATAAATGTCAAATCGCCCCTGTGGAACATGCTTAAAAAATTATAAAATGGATTTTTTTAACTCTTGGCTCAGGCTTGATAACCCTGAGGAAAGGCAAGAAGTATGATTGAAAAGGCCAGTACTGAGGTTCTAGAAAAATCTCTGGTGTACACTGTCAGTGTTTAGCATCAAAAGCCATGGTACCAGCAATTTACATGGGGAAGAACAACCAACAGAAAAACAAGCAAGGGGTAGCTTTGGAGGGTGTTGCCAGCGTAGCTGCCATTGGGGTCATCTGTGGAGATGGACAGTATGGTCCCAGTAAGACACAGCAAAGAAGGAAATGGCTAATACACGGGGCTGCCCAAGAGATCCAGTCCTTGGATCTCAGAGGATTCGTCCTAGATAGCTGTTTAGGAGGAATGTGATGGGGCTGGATATCCCACAAGGCAGATACAATTAGAGCTAAAGTGCTGTTGTTTGAAATATAACTTTTTACTCCATGCTAGCATGGCCTAAGGACTGCAGATGCCAATGGATGTGCAAATGCTTGATCTGTAGAAAACGCTCTATGATGAAAGGAAGCAGGTATTTCATTATTTTGGTTTGCCAGCTGGTTATTGAGGTAACCAGCTGGCAAAATCTATGAAGGCAGTGCTGGTAACCCACAACAGGACCCAAAGCCTGAAATGGGGAGAATGGAAATGGATCCCCTTGATGGAACCGATATCGCCTGGACACAGCAAGTCCCTCTCAGTGGTGATCTGAGGGCCAGAGATGAAACCTGGAGAAAAATGCAGCTATTAAGATGGGAAGTTGCCAGAGTTTTCCATGGGAGGAATGAAAAGAATGGAGAAGCCTATAAGACTTCAGCTAGAGTTTAGCTTTTTCACAGACCCTCTCAATGTAAATATAAGTGGAAAGAAATTTCTCCAGGGGAAGAAAAAGCTGCATCTAGGCTCCTCAAAAGCAAGAGAGAACTTGGGAGAAAAAAGCAAGTCAACCAAGAACTGAAGAAGGCAAGAGGGGTTGAGGACAATTGAGATCCTGATTCCTGAGGGAGGGGGAATATGATAATCACAAGGACTTGGGCTTTTCCATGGTAGCCTCCCTGCAAGAAGCCCACATAGACCTTCATGGCAACCGTGTTGCTGAGGAACTTAGATGGTGTCTCTCCCAGCCACTCAATATTGGAAGCTCTAGATCCAAAAGGAAGCAGACGATTCTGTTGCAGTTGCTAAGAGTCCAGCAGTTTGGGACTAGGGGAAAGAGGGAGGTGGGAAAAAAAAAAAAACCTAGCATGCATACAAGCCTACCAGGCAAACATGAGTGTTCAGTCAGAGTAGCATGTCCTTGTCTCCTGGGTGCTGGGCCATAGGTTTATAGGATGGCTCACTGGGACAATGAAGGCTGGTGAGCTCCTGATTAATTCATGGCATTGGGGGTGATTCGTAGTCACTGTTTCTTTCCTCAGAATGAGAGACAATGGAACATGCCATGCAGTGTGTGTGTGTGTGTGTGTGTGTGTGTGTGTGTGCGCGCGCGTGCACGTGCATGCACGTGCATGCATGAATGCTCCCACCCCTACCTGTGTGCAGGTAGGTAGGTGGGCACAGGAGCTCGTGAGGCTATGGTTTACAGGAGAGAGCCCACCATTGGTTATTTTAAAAACCCCTGGCTTTTGATGCTTGTTAAACAGAATATCAGGGCTGGAGAGGCCCTGACAAATTACCAGGCTGATATTACCTGGACTTCAGTGTTTGGGGCATATCTGTCTACATTTTCGTAGCTTTTATTAACCTTTCTAAAACTTAATTAAATGTTTTTTTTTATAGGGAAACTCATATCACTATCATAGATAGAAAGCTAGGTTCGTTTACCAAAAGAAGGCAACTAACAACAGGTGAATGGTTCTGTGCTGCCGTGTACCCTCAGAAACAGGCACATTAAGCCCTCCTGTCTACAGCGTTGGTGGCTTAGCAAATGAAGAGTCTCCAGCAGCATCTGGATGCTCAATAAATGTTAGTTGCCATCCAAGGATATTCATTCTATATTTAATTAATTTTATTGGGCTGCCTTGCCCTGTCAGGTGCAAACTCTGGTCTAGATGATTTAGTTTATACTCAAGTTCAGTGGATGGCGGTATGGTTGGTAATGTTTTGATCATATTTCGATAGCGCTCTTGGCATTTGCTTGGCAAATGGAAGGCAAGAAGATACAGTGCTGGGTAAGAAGATAATTCATAGAAAAGTTTTCCACAGTGTGATCCACTTAGCTTCCACATGACCCACACTCACAAGGGGCTCCACCTATGAATATATGGGAAAGGGGGATGGTGGGGGGGGGGCAGAGAAGAAACAAAGCTTCTCAGGCTCCCCAGACTTCTGTGACCAAGGTCACTGGGGGGTGACATGGGACTGACAGTAGTGGTGAAAGTTTTCTGAGCCTGAGCTTGAAGTCAGAGTGACCCAAAGTTTCAAATCTTGGCTGTGCCAGGTACTTGCTGTGTGACATTTTGGGTGATAAAGTATCTCTCAGAGCTTCAGCTTCTCCACACATAAGAATAGGGCCAGTGAAGGACCTTCCTTGTAGACTTGCCATGATAATTAAAGAAAGTGCTCATGAGAATCGTGTAGCACAGTGCCTGCAACATAAAGCACCAGTCGATTACTGTTCCTTATTATCGGGGCATGCCACGATCTTTACTCAAGCTCAGGTGGATGGAGGTAGTGTCAGCCCCTGAAGGTTGGTCTCAATTGCAGACACTTCAACTCCTCCCTCTCTTCCTGCCCCCCTCTCCACCATCCTCCTGAATTTACCCATGGACTCTGGCTTCCAGGTTTTCATGCGGAGATCACTCTGCTGGTTATTTTTAGACTTGGAACATTCCATAATCCCTGAAAGAGGACACGGGGTTTTGGTTGTTGAGCCAGTCCTGGACTGCAAGTCAAAGATTCTAACACCGTCTTGGCTCCTTTGTGTACTGAATGCCTGTGCTTAAGTAAATGCTTTTTTCTCTCTGACCTTCAGCTTTCCTCCTCTGTAAAATGGAGGTCATGGCCATCCCTTGGGAAGCAGTGATGTGTGCGGCAGTCCAGCAGAACAAAGGCTTTGGAGTCACACAGACCTCATTCCAGCCTTTGCTGGAAAACTCTCTGATGATCTCAGCAGAGGTACTTCCCTTCTCCACTCCATGGAGGTACTGGTAACTCTCTCCCAGGTTGTGGTGGAGACTGAGCTAGTGAACATTTCTTGAGCACATTTCATGTGCCACATGCTCTTCCAAGAGCTTGACAAGTTTAAAGGCCTTTACAGATGAGAAAACCGAGGCATAGAGAGGCTGAGTGACTTGCCCAAGATCACCCAGCGAGGTTTCAACCCCCCTCCCCCACCTGGATCCAGCGCACTTAAACTTCTGCTGCCTCTCGTGACACCAGCCAAATGCTCAGCACCATGCTCAGCACATAATAAGCGCTCCATAAACATTAGCTGTTATTACCACTTTACAAGATTTCTGTGAAGATAAATGGGAGATGTACCTTAAAATACTCAGGAAATTGTAGATAAAATACAAACAGAAGTCAGGAACAAAGCGGATGACCGAACAAAAATTGACTGGGTTTTCCTGCGTTTTGATTTACTACCCTGTTGATTTCACCAACTCCAATTCAAAACCAGAAACAAAAACGTGCATGGTATTTTCTTTCCTTGCTAATGCATCAGTGGAGACATTTTTAAAAGCACACATCTCAGAATTGGCCAAGGAACCTTTTCCTTGTGATTTCTGCTAATAAAAGTCTGCCTGTCGCTTATTCTAAAAAATGCAAATGGTATTATGATACCAAGGAAGCCTGAAATTACACTTCTCCAGCCCCCTCTCCTACATCAGGGGTCAGGTGACCAAATCCAGCTGTCATCTGTTTTTGTAAATAAAGTTTTACTGAAACACAGCCATGTGTATTCATTTACATACTGTCTATAGCAGAGGCAAACAGTTCTGACAGAGACTATATAGCCCTCAAGGCCTAAAACATACACTCTCTAACCTTTTACCAAAAAGGCTTGCTGGCCTCTGATCTAAATCATGCATTTTAAGTAGAGTTCTTCAACAGTCAGAAGATTTGTTCACTCTATAGTGAAAGACGTGAGGCTGTGGAAAAATTACAAATTTGTGAGTCAGGTGAAGCAACAGAAAAGACTCGTGACCTCTCTTAAGTGCTCACCTTATGCCTGGCAGTAGCTAAGTGTCTAAAGAGCATAACCTCAGTCAACCTTCATAGTAAGCCCGTACAGTTGGATCATTTCCATTTTACAGATTCAGAAACTGAGGCCCAAAGAGATCAAGTAACTGTATTAAGGCTGCACAACTGGAAAATGGGGGAGCCAGAACTTATGCTTAGATTCAAAGCTCTGGCTACTAACCCTTCCACCTGCTGCCCCCAGATCTCAGAGTCAGCTTTGTTCCTTCCCAGCCAAGCAGGGAGAGTAATTTGAGTCCTTGCTCTGGTTCAGGGTAATTTCAGGAGCAAATGAGTCCTAATGGATGTCATTGCCAACTCCAAAGCATCCCCTACTCTCATTTGCTCTTCCCTTTTCCCCACTTTTCTTTTCTTGCCAAAGAATCAGGGCAAGCCTGTCCCCCTCTTCCCCCTCCTCCCAACAGAGCCATTGGTGGTGTATGCTGAGCAGGGATGGATTAAAGCAATGGAACAGATAGGAAATCAATATGGAGAAGGGCAAAGTATCCCCCCCCCCAAGTTTGCACTTCAAAGTCACTTTGGCCAATTGTCAAAATGTCAAGTGTGGGTTTTCTCTCCTTTTTTCTCTCTATCCCCTTCTCAGCTTCCTTGCATTTCATGGTGTGTGCTGTTTTTGTTGGCCCCAGCTCCTAAGGAGGGAGAAATCCACCGGTTTCATTAGCTTTTTGAAAAACGAGGTGGGACCGAGTTGGCAAGGTGACAAGGTCACCAAGAGTCATTCATCATTTTCGATGAGGCATAATAAACTCCTTGAAGCTGGACTCGAATTTAATTGTCTTCTACTTAATTGAGGAGAAGGAAGCCAGTTCTAAGGTACTAACTGAAGGTAGTTTTTTTTTTATTGAAACGTAGACAGTTCTTATTTGTATCCTGTAGGCGACAGAGAAACCAGCTTCTGGTCAGGCTGTCTCTCTTGCACTCAACACAATCTCTATTTCGTGTCTAGAGAAGCCTGGATTTTCCTCCCCAAACTGATTCATCCCCTTTCAGTAAATGGCACTGCCATCCACACTCCACCAAAAATAAAGGAGTCAACCTTGATTCCCTCATCAGAGAGCCCATCAGCAAATAACATTGGCTTCACCAAAGCTGACTATTTCTCACCATCCCTGGTGAGAACCTCCCTGATTCATGCCACCAGCAATGCTCACCTGAGTATCTACCAAGCTTTCTCCATGTTTTCCCTGTTTCCACTGTTACCCTCCAACATTCTCAGTTCACCCAGCAGCCTGAGTGTGGAAAATCTAAATCAGATGATACCACTTGAATTAGTTATCTATTGCTGCGGCACAAATTACTCCGAAATTTAGCAGCTTAAGATAAAAAATAAACATTAATTATCTCACACAGTTTCAGAGGATCAGGAATTTAAGAAGAGCTTAGCTAAGCCATTCTGATTCAGAGTCTCTTGTGAGGGTGCAGTCAATATGGTGGGCTGGGCTGCTGTCATCCGAAGGCCAGACCGAAGCAGGAGGACCCACTTCCGAGGAGGCTCCCCCACAGGGCTGTTGGGGGGTCTCAGGTTCTCACTACCTGGACCTCTCCTAAAGCTGCTTGAATATCCTCATGGCTTGGCAGCTGGCTTCCTCCAGAGTGAGTGAAGTTAGACAGAGCAAGGCCATAGCCTGAATGTCTTTTACAGCCTCACCTCAGAAGTTACATCTGCTATTTTCACATAGCCTGTTATGCACCAGTCTGATTCAGTGTGAAAGGTATGAATAAATACCAGGGAGCAAGGATCACTGGGAGTCACCTTGGACACTGAATATCAGATGACTTCCTTCCTTAACACCCTCCAATAGGTTCCTACTGGAATTAGAATAAAATCCCAGCTTGTTATCTTGGTTTACCAAGCCCCACACAACCTGGTCTCCACTTACCTCCCCCTTACCCACTTGACCCCTGCTACTGTGGATGTCTTTTTTTACTTCAATCATATTCCTGCCTCAGGGCCTTTTCACTTGCAATTTCCTGTGCCTGGGATATTCTTCATCCAGATTTTCACATGACTGGTTCTCTGTCATTCAGATCTAAAGGCAAATGTCATCTCCTGAGAAGCCTGTCCCACCCTATCCAATCTAGAGTTGCCTTCCCTGTACCCATGCCCTTATTGAGGATTCAAGAAGAAAACCTACTTGTCAAATTTGGCTTAAAGATTCTCCTGGTCTGATCATTTCATTGGAATGTACTCTTCCAAGTGGAGCTCAGATGCTTGCATGTCTTCCTTCACCAGACTCTCCAATGAGTAGATAGTTCACCAAAGGTGAACAACCCCTGGGAGCCAAGTGGATAGCTATAAGCAGGTTCTTTCTCCCAATCCACATGAATCTAATCCTTTCAAACTCTTCGTGTGTGTATGTGCTTACACCTGTGCACTTACAGTGCACATTGGTACTGCAGGTGCCATGCAAAGCACTTCATGACTTCACAAACTGTATCTCACGTAATCCTCACAACACACATGTTAAAGTCTTATCTCTGCTTCACAAAGGAAGAAACTGAGCCTTGCCTGAGACTCTATATCAAATAAATGGCAGGAGCCAGAATCCAAATCCTGCTTTAACTACAAAGTCTATAGTCTTAACATTCCATTATATTACCAATCTCAATGTTTACAGAGGCACTGTATGCAGTAATAGTAATGTGCTGCATTTCTCTAAAGAATTTTACATGAATACCACCCCAACTCACAACAGTGTTGACCCAATGTTTGTTTGTTTTTTTTTTTTTTACTTTACATTTTTTCAAATTTATGTCAGTATGCAAGTGATATGCATTCAGTGGAAACTGTAGTTTGCATTTTGAATTTTGGTATTTGCCCAGCACCATCCTCTCCTGAGATGCTGGGCAGCTACAGTGAGAACCCACTCTCGATCACCCATGGGATCACAATGGTCAACAACTGATATAACTGCAACTATTTTGTACCCAAACAACCATTCTGTCTTTCACTTTGGGTATAGTAGTCAATAAATTACATGATATATTCAACACTTTATTACAAAATAGGCTTTGGGTGAAATGATTTTGCCCAACTGCAGGCTGATGTAAGTGTTCTGAGCATGTCTAAGGCAGGCCAGGCTGAGCTTATGATGTTCGGTTGGTTAGGTGTATTACATACATTTTTGATTTATGGTATTTTCAAACTCTGATGGGTTTATCAGGATGTAATCCCATCATTGTTGAGGAAAACCTGTATATGGGTTTGTTTTTTTTTTTTACCTTAACAAACACTATTTATCAAACATCTGCTATGCAGCCAGCACTCTGCTAGTTACTATGGGGATCCTGAAAAGCCTGACAACTCCAGCCCTCAACAGGCTTGCAGTTATTGGCTTGAGCCATTTATCTAATATTTAGAAGAGTAACAACATTACTGAGATGGGTAGAGCAGGGTGAGGGGGGTCATTTAAGATCAGAAGGAAAATAGAGCTTGAGTCAAGCCTTGAAGAACAAGCAGGATATAAACAGCAAAGGGAGAAGGGTAGGTACTGTAGGCAAAAGGATGTGCTCTTGTGAAATGAGGAGACAGAAAAAGTCAGAAAACAGTGAGATGAAAAAAAAAAAGAAAAGAAAAAAAAAGAAAACAGTGAGATGGCCAGTTTGAGAGACCCTGAGGCTGCTTGCATGAATGTAACTGGTGTAAAAACAAAATCTAACATAGAAAGAGAAGAGTATGTAAGGATAATTAAGTGACCAACTGGGCAGGTGTCAATAAGTATTTGTTGAGTAGAGGAATGAGACATGATAAGAACTAGTCCTTTCCCAAGAAAATGCCATTGGATAATTAGCCTTCCATCCTATGTGCCTGCTCTTAAGTAACCCAAATATATACTTGAGGAAACTGAATAGCCATGTGTTTTCTATCAATTATGTATTTTGGGTCAGATGGACAAGGTATCCATGTTCTTTCAAATTTTCCTGTTCTAGCACAGTCCAGGAGAACAGACTCCTGCATGCTCAAGATGATGAACAGAGTCCAACAGAGCTGGTTTCTAAACTGGGCTTAGCCACTTCCTGGTTGAATGATATGATCAAGGTAAATAGCTTTTCTTTTCTTTTCTTTTTCTTTCTTTTTTCCTTTCTCTCTCTCTTTTTTTTTTCTTTTTTGTAAATAGCTTTTCTAAGCTCACCTGTGAAATATGGGTAAGAGTACCATATTTACAGGGCTATTGTGGGGATTAGCTTAGATAACATCCATATTTTAGATATTAGCTTTCTCTCCCTAACCCTGACCTTTTATTCTATAAGGCAGGTAGTGGTGACCTTATAAACAGGCATTGTGGTGGATATCAATTATTTTGGCTGCCCAGAAACACAACACCCCTCCTTTCCTGGCTCTGCTCCATGCCCCTGTTCTAATCATGTGACAGATCTCAACTTCCTGTCCACAATTGTTATGGGAGGAACTTATCCTCAACCAAATTGGGGCCATGACAGGGTCCAACCTCTTGGTTACAACCATTATGCCAGAGACAAGTACCTGATACAAACCAGGCCAATGAGAACTCTTTCCTGGAATTTTTTAACCTGGGACCAGGAAGAATGGCTGTTTCAATTTCGGTCCTCTGATATCCCGTATCCTAAACAGGAGGTAGTTCTGCTGTAATAGAAAGTATGAATATCATATGAATATTCATATGTAGAGTAGAGATAAGATGGAGATAAGATGGATAAGATGGAGAGGTAAGATGGAACACTTTTGTTCCCAGGTCCTCCTGTGCCAGGCATCCAACCGCCCCTACCTTCCTAGACTCCCCTTTTGGCCTCGACAAATCTGAGTTGGGTTTCTGCCACTTGCAAGCCAAAGAACCCTATGCCGGGGCAAAGAAGGAAATGGAGTTTGTCATGTCTGAAGGGCAACAAAAAAAAGACAAATTGCACCAGAATAAGAGGCTTATTTTACAGGATGGTGGATCAGAACTGAATTAAGAGGAGTGTTAATGCCACACAAGGAGTCACCAAGGCTTTTGAGCATGGAAGCAGGTTGGCGAAAGCAATCACTGAGGTTGAATAAATGTGGAATGAGACATCCACGATGAATAACAACAGGTAGAGGCTGGAGGCAGGGAGACCGGATGGGAGGCTGCTGGAAACAGGGCAGCGTAGGTGCAGGACGGTCACCAGCTTCACCTTGTTGGCACACGAGCCCTGAAAGCTGCCTCCACCTTTGCAATTTTACTTGACAATGGCCTCATTAGGGAAAAGCTCTATCGACAGTCACATCAATAACTAGATGTGTAATTAACTTAGATTCCCACCCCTCCCCCAGGGGGTGGCAGTGGGGCGGGCTGAGAATATAAGAGCTCCCTATCATAGTCAGGGCTTTTATGGATGTGTCTTCCTCCAGCGGTGCCACACTGACAGCATGGCTAAATGTGGCTTAATTTGACAATCCCAACAGTCCATTGTTAACGACATGCCATTGTTGTAATTTGCATTTGGTAAATGCAATTTTTTGGCTGTTTGCTCTCCCCTAGCTTTCTCTTCTGGGTTCCCGGCCCACCGTGTTCCTTGGGGAGGGCAGCACTGCAAATACCATCTCTGCTATTGGGACACAACAGTTAAATAATGTGAAATTGCACTGATGCCAGTGAAATAAAAGTGAGTTTTACAAAACCGAGTTCCTTCCCTGAACATAATAACAGTAAATTTCTAGGGTCCTATAGTGTAATATCCATTAGATTTATTATGTTGCAATTCCCAGTCCCACTAGTTCTGCCTGAGGGTGAGTATATTACATTTCATCACAGTTTCATTTTCTCCTACAGATGAGAAATGGGAATGCGATTGCAGTTATGTAGCATGCATGTGTTAAATCTGATCTCTAATAAAATCAAACACATCACAACTCAAAGCACTTTAGCACAGTGTCGGCAAAATGAAACACCATCTGTCATCATGTAGAGATTGCCTTATTATAACACAAAATCAAACTACTCAGTGTGAACATTGTTACTTAATAAATGGGTAAATGAAAACTGATAATTATGATCTTATTTATTTTAAATGATTACTTAAAGCCACCAAAAGTGCAACATAATTTGTCAATTAGACGCTCTGGACCCCATAACGGCATGTAAAGCAAACACCCCTCCGTAAAAATGGTAAATAGACTTGAAGAGAAACAAAAGAGAAGGATTGAAAGGAACTTTCAAGAACTGCGAGAAGTGGAGACGAGGAAGGGAGCTCAAGGCGGGAGAAACCGTGGCCAGTCCTGATGGGGTGATTACAGTTGCCACGCCAGACTCGCCCAGGATTTTCCCTTGGAAAAAAAATATATGACACTTTCCAGGGTGCTGGAAGACATGGTGACAGACCGGTGGCCCTGCCTTGGTTCCCACAAGGCCCACGTAAAGTCATGATGTCGTTTCCAGCCCCTGGGGACAGTAGGTTTTCACTTGGTTTTCATCTTTCATTTGAACAGAGAGCACTTTTAGCCTATGGTTAATCATTTCTGAAAAACAGATATTAAAGTAGGTAGGAAATACACAATTTGGGAGAGAAGAGTGTAAAAGCTGAAGGAAATTAAGGGGACTGGCTATTGTGAATCTGCCATAGCATGAAGGAGGGTTTTGCTCTTCTCTGGAAAAGAGAAAATGGAAACATCTAAATGACTTGTGATTGTAGATACATGGTGATGTCTCTTCCTAATGCTTTTACCTATAATCCTGATTATCTGCCCTGATGAAATCGCAACCATTCCTGGGATCTTATGAGATGTGACAAGAGTCTGCAAGCCCAAGAAGATACAGAACCCCCTGCTATTCTTGTGGTGAGCAGTTTGATGTAAGTGTACTACACAGGGATTAACAATTCTGGACTCTTCCTTTGGCATGACAATCCAGTTTTTTCAAAGAATCTTGCAAATATTACAAATTTTCTTAGTGCCCGAAAAGTTGTTTGAAGAGTGTACAGATTGCCCTAGGTTTCCTAGACATTCCCCAACCCCCATTCCCCACCCTCCCCATCCCCCCACCCCCCACCCCCGCAAAACCTGGAAATGATATCTTACATGTCATGGAAATAAACTGAGGCTAAGAAAAATAGAGTCTACTGCTCTTTCACCGTGCTCCCCCACCCCCACCCACACCCACAGCATTTTAAAGGGTGGTTTTACGGACAGTCTGTCTTACTCTCCTTTGCAAAAGATCTAGTTTCCTAATTTCAAGAAAATTTTGTTACAAGGTGGTTTTATCTCTAATATTCAATTAGGTAAATATATTTGGAGCTCTTGCTGTATTTGAATCAACAGGTGATTTAAATAAATAAGCAGTTTGCATCCACATGTAATTTGCAACGCAGTTAGAGAAAACCTGTAACAATGATTAGAATTTGTGGTAAGTGAAGGTAAAGTTACATTCAAAGAAAAACAATGTTTGTAGCAGTCTAAAGGTAGGAAGTTGGCATCTGGGATGGACTTTGAAGGATTCAAGAGGTAAAGAGGGTGAGGCAGAAGGAGAAGTATGGTAGGTAGATGGTAGCCAGATGGCCTTGGGTTATAACAGAGTATTTGTCTGCTCTTTGTTTCAGGTTCCTGGCGTAGAGCTCCAGACTTGAGCTGACATAGTCACCGGAAAGACCACTCACATGAACAGAGGTTTAGAACTTTGAGCCAACCTAAAACTTTGGACATCCAAGGAGTAGAGGGAGCTGGAGATTGAGTTCAATGACATGGTCAGTGATTTAATCAAGTATGACTACAAAAAAAAAAAGCCAATAAAAACTCTGGCCACAGAAGTTCAATGGAGTTTCATGGTTGGTGAACACAGGGATGTGCTTGAAGGGTGACATACCCTTGATGACACAGGGTGAAGGCATGGAAGTTCATCCTTCATCCTGTGTGTCTTCTTCCTAATAAGGCTATAATTGGAAGTATTGCTTTTCTGAGTTCTGTGAGTCATCTTAGTGAATTACTCAACCTAAGGAGATTGTAGAAAACCCTGAGTCAGTCAGTCAAAAGGGTGGGTGGCCTGGGGCGTCACCTGTATCTAGCATCTGAAGTACAATCAGTTTTACAGAAGATTTTGCCCCTAATTTATGGAAAATATTCCTGGTGGTTTTGGCCTATTCAGGTGATCCCTTACAAGAAGCGAGGCTCTAAGTAGCAAAAGAGTTGGAAGCACCAGAGGGATTCAGCAGGAGGGATATTCTCCATTCCTGACTTTGAAGATGAAGCAGGTCATGTGGCAAGGAATATGGCAGCCTCTAGAACAGCACCAGCTGACAGTTAGCAAAGATATGGGGATCTCTGTCCTACGATTTCAAGAAACTAAATTCTCTCACAACCATGTGGAATTGGAAGAGGACCTAGAGCTCAAGATGAGAGCCTGGTGGACACCTTGATTGCAGGTTTGTCAAACTCTGAGCTGAGACCCAAAGTGTGCCACACTCAGACTCTAACTACAGATGCATGAACTAATAAGTAAGTTTTGCTTTACGTCACTGTTTATGGTACTGTGTCACACAGCAACAAAAACTAAAAGAGGTCCTTGTGATGAAAATGTCATGAACCTCATTGTTTTTCTGTATGACCCTGTTGTTTTATCTGCTCAGCTTCTCTGATTATCTGGGAGTGGCCCCATTACCACCTGCCACCCAGTCCTCATGGCTATCATGGAAGCAACCATTTTGGAAATGTGGCTTGCCTGTCGGACACAGCTGATTGGTCCAGGAGGGAGACCTACGTTGGCCAGTTAGACAACGCTTCTCTAGAAATTCAGACTTGAGACCCAATGGGAGAAACTCCTTCAGTGAGAGAAAAGAATGAAGTCAACACAGAAAGAAGCAAGGACAAGAAATGTTGTGGCCATATTTGAGTCTCTGATTCTAGTTGATTGTTAGGTCCAGATACAGCTCATCTTTAGGTTCTAAGAGACACTCAAGTGTCTTTTACAATAAATTCTTTCTTGTTTAAGCCAAATCAAGTTGGGTTTTTACTATTATAATGAAAACGGTCTTACCTAACACAATGGTATTAGTAAAAATTCACCATTTTCTGATTCCTACTAGGCCATGCCTAAATTCTGCTTGTTCTAAGATGTCTCTCCTCCCAGAGTGTTTTCATGAATACTCCACAGATAGGGTGCCGGGTTCCACAGATATGAATCTAAACAAGACCTTTATTTTTGTCTTTTGGATGTTGTTTCCACAGGATGCTAAAATCATTGATTTATTTGATCAATTCAGGAAACCTGTTGATTACATTTACATTTTTAAAATAAGGATCTAGCCGAAGTTGGTTCATTGAGCTGGCCTTGCAGATAAGCTTCAAACACATTGTTAAAACAAAGATTTGCCTGAGTTACCAAAAATGAAGGCACTTCAGAGTTTCTAAGGGCTGCACTTCCTCTATGTTTCCCTCATTAGCCCAAAACATCCAACTCAGTCACTTCTCCCAGACTCCCTTCAGTAAGTAGGGGTGGTAGCCAGCATTTCCCTTCTTTCATCTGTGATCATGTCTGTGATGAAAGCCCAGGAGAAGTTTGAGACAACCGTAGAGTCAGAGAAAACACTGGGTATTCGAGGAAACTTGGCATTTCAGACCTTCTTCCCATTTTCACATGAGAATCAAATAGAAGTGCAACAATCATGAAAGGATGAGCATAGTAGCACTTTCCCTGTTCCAACATATCAAAATACAAAACTCACATTATCTCTCTTTTTCTCCAACTGTTCAACAAAATCATACAACTCAAATACCAGTGGACAGCTTTGGGTCAGGTGTCCATCCCAAGTCATTGTACAGGAGGAGGGCTGAACTGAGGTGGGTGAGGTTCTTCCCTCTCCCAAATCAGAGCTGTTACTGAATGTAGGAATAACATCTAGGCTGCCAAAAACGACAGGTGTCCGGCACCAACGTAGTGCCTAGTCCCAGGCTCCATGGCACCTCTTCCCCACACATGCAGCCATTTGACCTCTATTTGCAAGCTCCACAGCCCACAGTCCTGCCTCTGAGCATAGGGGATTTAAGAAAGCATCACTCCATCAACATGAAATTCTGCTTCAAGTCATTCTTGCTGGTCTTCCAGCTCTTACCCCACTTCACATCCCAGGATCCTGCTCTTGTTACCTAGGTCTCCTTGTCTTGGCCACCTGCCTTGGAGACCTCTGTTCACTCAACACATGCAATGATCTTCTCTTGCTTTTGCTAATTTTTTCTGAGAGACTGGCTTGGAACCCCAGTCCTTTGTTGGGCCATGTGTGGACAGACTTCAAGATGTCAACATGGATGTCATCATATGACATATTCATAAACTCTCTACTGTCATGTTTCACTTGCCAATTCTTCCATCTCTTGTTATTTCCTGCTGAATCTTCAAAGTCTGTCCCTCTCCTCTATTGGCTAAGCTCTGGTTGCTGGGCATAATATCTTTCAATTATTCTGATTTTTTTTTAAAAGCCTATCTGTAGGGGGTATTTTTATATTTGCCACCAACAGCAAACTCCCTCTTCTACAATACCCAGTATTCCCCTTGGGAAACTATCCCGTGTCAATCCTTTGGCTTGTTTGCCCTCAGATCCACTCCTCACCTTTCCCTTGCTCTAGCCTGTATTTTAGGAAAGCTGCTCCCTACGAGCTGCATTTCCCAGGCCCCAGTGTCTACTGGTTTCCAGGTGGATTAAGCTAATGAGAGGCAGTGACTGGAGTGGGGGGGCAGGAAGGAGGAGGGCAGGAGAGTTCTCTCCCTTCCTTTCTGCCTTGGGTGATATCACCAGCAGTTGGGGTGAGGGAAGGGGCGGTGAATCTTCTCCACGGCTTCAGTTCCTGCCAGACAGGCTTCACTGTGGCTCCTGCTTCCACCAGGTGGACCTAACCCCAGAGTTCCGAGACACTGCTTCTTCCTCCTTCTGTCCCTCTAGCCAAATTGCAGCAGCAACATCCTGTTGTTAATCTCAGGAACGCTTCACCATGCCCACTTGGCTATGCCACTCTGCCATCACATGTGTAACCAATCTCCTGCATTAAATTACCTCTGCTTTAAATATTGAAAGTGGTTTGCAGCTTTACTAGTTGGGCCCTAGCTGATATTGCCCTCTCCCCCATTCTCCATCCACCAGCTTCCAGTTAGGCTGGCTCCACCCCCAGCTGCAAAGGTAGGCGTGTGACTTAGACCTGGCCAATCAGAATGTCTCATCCTCATGGCCATGGTGATTGGTTCAGATATTTGCATAAAACACAATCATAGCCGGTAATAAATACTGTCAGGAATTATCCTGGGACTATCCAGAAAGAGACATTCTCTTTTTTTCTTGTGGATTCCCATGCAGCCAGATGCCCTATCAGGAATCTTGCCACTTCATGGAGAGAGCCCTACCTGAGAAAAAAGTCAACATGGAGGACACCTGAGTGGCTCAGTGGGTTGAGTGTCTGCCTTTGGCTCAAGTCATGATCCCAGAGTTCTGGTATCCAGCCTTGCATTGGGTTCCCTGCTCGGTGGGGAATTTGCCTTTCTCTCCCTCCCTCTCTCTCTCTCTCTCTCTCTCTGCTCTCTTCCTCTCCCCATGCTTCTGCTCTTTTTCTGTCAAATAAATAAATACATAAATACATAAGTAAGTTCTTTAAAAAAAAAAGAGCCAACATGGATGATGCCAATATCAGTATTGAGACAGAGGTAGTAAAACTGTGTCTTGATAATACCTGGAGTCTGATATCTTGAGCCCCTGGAGTGTGAAGATAAAAGAAACTGTCAAATGGAGCAGGGGATAGAGGGAGCTATATCAATATCAGTTTATCCATATGTAGCTCTCTGCCTATTTGTATATGTGTGTGTATGTGTGTGTTTTAAGTAGCTAAAAAGACCAGTCAAGGCTAGATACAGGGGTTCAAATGATATTATCAGAACAAAGTCTTTTTCTTGGCTTCCCACCATCACCAATCGGTTTGGCTGAATTATGTGCCTAATTCTAACCCACTGTGACTAAAGGTATATAAAACTTCATTGCCCTGTCCTGGCCGTGGGTCTACCCCCAGGAGCATGGGAAAGAAAGGGGTCAACCCCACTCAAACCACATAGAAAGAATTTGGGGAAAAGTGGTCCCCTGAAAGTGTTTCCAGTGCCCTCACTTCCACAGGAGCAGGAGGCAATAGCAGTCTCTGACCCGAATCCAGGATTTTCCTTTTGTAGACAAGAAAACTGAAGACCAGACGAAATGATGTGCCCCAGGACATACAGCTCCAAACTGCTTTCCTAGGTCTAGTGCCATGACAACTGGAGACCTCCTTACCCTCCTTCCATGACAATTCCCCTGAAATACCCTCTATGATCTTCAGGCAACATCCAGAACATTCCCAAACTTCCCCAGTCCATGCTGTCCTTGGGATCTCCATAGTTTATCCCATTGCCTTGAGGCCTAAAGAAATACATAACAGTTCCATTTATTTAGTAGTTAGACTTAATCAACTAAATAATTATTTATATTCTATTGACTTAGTAACCACTTGAAAAAAATAGTACTACCAATAATTATTATTTCATTCTTTCACATCCAGAGCTAATTCTTAAAGGAAGCCAGATTCCCATTGGACACTGCACAATTTCGCAAACTTTGGAAGCAGATTAGACACCACTACCCTCATTTCTTCTTCCACACTAATGTTCACAAACTTCTTGCTTTTGATCTTAGTGACTGTCAAAAACACACATACACAAAAAGCTTCACAAAGATATCACGGAAAGAAATGTAGCACCATTTACTATGGACTACCTGGAGTAATTTATAGATGCCCACATTGGTTTCCTTCAAAAATGTTTAAGATCCCATAGTCCCACCATAAATTGGCTTCAGTGCTCTGATACACCTTGACAGTGTGGGAGCCACAGCCTTAAGATAGGGGTCCATGGCCTACCCCCAGCGTAGCACTCAGCAACCTTTGGCAGCAGAAGAGAGCCATGGAGAATTAGGGTCCTGCTAGCAATTGGCCAGATTTGGGGAAATCACATACCATCTGAGCAAAGACATGCTCCCTGAGACTCAAGCTGATCATAGAAAAATAGCAAAGCCGCCCCCAATTCTAAGGGATCAGGGTAACCACCTTTGGCTTCCTTTTAAAGACAGTGGGACCAGACATCACTGCCCTCAAATACCATGTGTGACACGATTTATTGCATCTCACATGTTTGCTTGTCCTTTATTTAGTTTTCCATTTCATTTTGCATCTCTTGCCTGTAATCTCATCATAAAGCACTTGCATTATAAATGTCTTCAGAAACTAAAGCAAATCTCCTTAAAAATTATCTTTTTCTCCCCATATGAAAGTGGATTCATTTATTTTCCTTTTACTATGGCCACTGACCTGGACGCATAGAGACCTGTGCTCTAAATGTGCCTCTGCCATCCCCTTGCTGTGTGATGCTGGCACAGAGGCACACCCAGATCTCATTTTTTTTTTCTTACTTGTTAAAAAATAAAGTGAGGAGTAGACTTTGACATTTTACTAACCAGCAAAATTTATAGTGTTTTGGAGATTGATTGACCCCATGGCCAAGGTTTAATTTTGCCAAAGGTAAACCAAGAGCAACTGCCATCTACCATTGCCATTATTTTATAACATGAAAGTCATTCACTACCAAAAAAAGGAAGAAAGAAAATATCCCCAAATAATCTCCGTGTTCAGATTGTTTCCTCTGTTTTGTTAGAAGAGCTCATTTTTGTCTTTTCCATTTTGCTTCAGACTAGTGAAAATGTTGTCACAGATCAGCCCAATTTACAAAGGAGCATTCACATCCCTGCAGGGTTTCTAGCTGCCCCCTGACTTTGCAGATATTCACTACAATGACTTACCTTTCTGAGCCTCACTATCCCCATCTGACAAATGGGCGCAGTGAGACCCGCTCTATTTACTTCTTAGTGTTGTGAGGAATGTGAAATGAAAAAGTCAATGCAATCGTGCTTTAAAAAGAAAAAAAAAAAAAATACATTGGAGACATCCTCTCCAGCACCATCTTTTGGAAACCTGTATGTTCCACCCAGAATTAAGGCTGAAATTAGAGACCTCCAACTTTCCCTCTAACTCTCCAGCCTTGGCTGGCTTAATTTAGACCCTAAACATTAGTTTAACAAAGTGCTTTCATGTTTATTATATTGGATTAGCAAATTATAAACTATCATATGAGGCTTTCAAGAACACCCAGACAAATGGCCTGCACCCAGGGAACAGTCATATAGTCACCATATGGGTTTCATTTATTAAAGCTTTGGACCTTGAGCTTGGGGAGAGCCAACCTCTTTACAGAGGGACTCCTGAGGATTGGTTGCTAGGAAGCTACAAAAGCTAGTGTTTTTAATGAGATTTAAAGTATCATAAATTATATATTATTTTCTGCACTTAGGACATTCATAGCTCTTTGGTTTATTTTGTATTTCATTTTGCATTGGTGACATATAATCCCTTTACATAGAAAATGCCTTGCATAAGAATTCCCTCAGAAATCAGAGCAAAATTACATTTCAAAATTATTTTTTTCTCCCTAAAATAAAAGTTCACATTTCTTTGTCTCCTTCTGCGTGTCCAAGGCAGGCAATTGCTAAGAATTTATTTTCTCCAGTTAGAAAAAAAAAAAATTAATCCCAGCCTTTACCAATAATAATTACTCAAGTGAATACTGTGAGTTGAGTCTGGAGCTGCTGTTAATAAGAATTCTCATAATTCCATTTTCTGATGAGAGTTAATGTGTGTTCTGCGGGTTTAATTCCACAGATAATTACGAAGGCAGTATTTAAAAAGCCTGTTTAGTCGGTACTCTTCCTCAACTGCTTCAGTTTTCAACATTAAATAAAGAGGCAGCCATTCCACAAAAGAAATTAAAAACTATTTGGTTTAACTGCCCATCTTTAAGGAGGCGAGGCATTATGCAAATAGGGCGGCCAGAATTGGCTCGCCAGGCCAATCTGCATAATAAAAGGCAGCCCCCGGCCGGTCGCCCAGAGCCAGGGGCTGTTTCTACTGACAGTGGCCACCGATAAGACAAATTAAGACAGAGGTTTTCGATTAAGAAATTGTTTTGATCAGGGATGCTTTGTGAAATGAGATTTTTAAGATCTTTGGAAAACAATGGTCCCTGGGAAGCTTCTGTTTTCCCTTTCACTCCCCCTTTGTAACTTTTCTTCTTCTCCATCATCAGCTTCTCTCACTGGAGGCTCCAAATAGTGATCTGGAGACTTTCTCCGGGCTGCTTTCAGGAACATCTCTGTGATTTAATTGAACAGGCTCCATTTTTCACTTGTAACAAAAATCAAGGGCTCTAACAAGGTGCAATTAATCAATTGCAGGCAAAGTTTTAGGACGTTTGTAGGTTGAGACCCGTGGGAAATCTGTGAAACACAAACAGTGTGGCCAGACAACTGCAACTGGACCCAGGACTACGGGAGCCCAGGCCTTCTCCAAGCGTTGAAGGTCATCTTTGTCGCTGCACACTAGCCGGCTTGCACACTGCTCCTGATAGCCTTCCCAGAGAGCAGGGCGTTTGACAGAGCGAGCTCTCTGGGCTTCAGGTTTCTGATCTCCCCTTTTGATTGCTTGATGTCTGGATTCAGTTTACCCCTCACTTGGCTTGCAGCTGACCAATCAGAGGCCTGGGCGTCGCCTAGCATCCAGGTCCCACTTTCCTTCTGCTCTGCTCTGTACCAGAATGCCTTTTCCAGCCAGTTGCCTGCTGCTTCAATGTGCTGCATTCAAGTGCGACTGTTCATAGACTTGTCGACTTAGATACTATGTCCTTTAACTGTAATTTCAAGAGAACCGTGAGAGAATGGAAGGATGACATGGAAGGCTGGAACAAGTGGATGGAAAAATGGGAAAAATTAGAACTTGTTGGTCAATTCAAAAGACCACTGGAAATAGAAAAAAAAAAAAAAGTCTGGAAAGATATACACACACCAGCATGATTATGGTGGCTGTGAGTGAGTTTTGATGGTTGATTTATATTTTTTCTTCCTTTTTTTTAAGTTGTTTCTTGCTTTTTCTATATTTTCTACAGTGATCATAACAATTACAAATATTTTGATGTTTTCTTTCTTTTTTTTTTAAAGCATATAACTCATTTCCATTGTGAATATGGCTGAGTGGGGCCATCCAGGTCTGCCAGGGTGTGTGACCTTAGACGAATGTCACTTTCCTGGATTTCAGTATCCTTCTACTTTGTCAATGAAGAAGTTGATTCTGAGGTCTCTTCCGGGGCTCATATGTTGAGTCATCTAATAAATATGTTTCATCCTAAGGATAAAATAAGAATAAGGAAGCATAAGGATAAGGAATCAAAATAAATCCTATTCCTACAACTCAGCAATACTAAACCTGGAGATCTTCCAAAATGTTCTTGTGTAAGAATTGTTTGGAAAGAAACATTCCACTAAGGGGGAAAATGGTTGGGAACCTGTGATCTATTTTAATGCCTTAGATAAGAAATCAGTGGCTCAAGGACAAGCTGGAAGGACGCAGAGCTAGGATTAGAACTTTGGTGCCTTAGATCTATCTAGAGCTCCTTCTTACCAAATGATGTGCTATCTTTAATTTGTGATGTTTCCCTATTTGACCCTTGAATAGGGTGACGGTTCATTGCAATTTGCCTGGAATCATCTGGGTTCATGGCTGTGGTCCCAGTATAATTATTAATAGTGTCTCTTTTGCTCTCAAAAATGTCTTAAATTATAACTTTTATGGTCATGTCGCAGCCTTTAGCCCGGCCTTTGCCCCTCGCTCAGCCTGATACTTCACCTGTGACACGGCTTGACCTGGGCTTCCTCTCTGCCATCTGTCTTCATCAGAGAGAGGGACTGACCCTAATAGCTCAGAGTCCATATTCATTCAGGGGTCAACTTATGGTCTGGATGACAAAAGCGGTCCCAGGAGACATAAGCTGGTGTTTGGCCTCCCACTTCGGGAAACAAACTCCAACAAATCATGAAACACTGTGCAAAGAAAGGCCAGTCCTGCTTAAAAGGAGCCCACCAGGCCTTCATGGGGGACAGCTTCTCTCTACCTGAAAGGAAGGATATAGTATACGAAATGGCACAGATCCCCATAGGCAGTCTTCCCCAACCGGCCTCTTTTATTCATTGATCTGACAATCATTATGTCAGCTTCCATGTTAGTTCTTGAGGAGGCATAGAGATTCCCAAGGCATGGTCTGTGTTCCCAAGAAGTTCACAGTCTAGCTGGAAGGTAGAGAGTGGGAAAGAAGGTTTTAGCTGTCACTGGCCTACTTTATCCTTTTTCATCTCCTCCAAACAATGTGCCGTCTAGTAGGCGTTCATAAAGATCTGTTGAATGCATGCACGAGTGAATTAATGAGTTAATTAATATCATCTTATTCTCTAGTTGCATCATGTGTCTATTTCTCGTCTCCTGAGAGAGAGAACCATATCATGAGAGCATGGTAGACCTGGAGAGACAGTTAACCTGTTGCAGGTGAGAGCAGAATTCCTGGGCTTGAATCTTGGCTCTGTCTCTTGTTAGTTGTACAGTTTGGGGCAATTTACTCTACCTCCCTCTGCCCCTGTTTCTTATTCTGAAAATAAGGATAATAATAGTAGCTGAGGGGATTGGATTATAGTGAGCTAATGCATGGTGATGGTGCCAAAGGACAGTGTTGCATTGGTGGATGGTTAACAGTTGGTCCTCCGTGAGTGAGGGGGAGTCCTGATTTGTACCATTTGCTGATGTCAGCGGTATGAATGCTCTCACCACCAGTATGACCTCACTGAATGCAGGGATGGGAAAGAAATGTGTCCCATTGGCTCTGAAAGCCAGCACTCCCTTGATTTGTGTCTAATGAGATAGCGTATGTGTAAACTTTATACACGTAAGTTTGCTCTACTAATCCTTTTTCTGTTTGGTCTCCATTGTGTTTAATGGTCAGTTTTGTTTTCTTTTTTTAAAAAAAAGACTTTATCAGGCAACCTGGGTGGCTTAGTGGTTTAGCACCTGCCTTCAGCCCAGGGGTGTGATCCTAGAGACCCGGTATCAAGTGCCACATCGGGCTCCCTGCATGGAGCCGCTTCTCTCTCTGCCTGTATCTCTGCTTCTCTCTCTCTCTGTGCGTCTCTCATGAATAAATAAATAAATTATTTTTTTAAAAAAAGACTTTATCTATTTATTTATGAGAGACGCACAGAGAGAGGCAGAGACACAGGCAGAGGGAGAAGCAGGCTCCCTGCAGGAAGCTCGATGTGGGACTCGATCCCAGGACCCCGGGATCACGCCCTGAGCGGAAGGCAGACGCTCAATCATTGAGTCACCCCCGTGCCCCAGCAATTAGCAAAGACATGGAAGCAACATTCTGAATAATTATACCCACAAGCCAATTACACTCCCCAAGTCTGACTGAGCACCAAGGAATGAGGAACGTCTCTTTCCCAGCATGGTCTGCTGGGAAGCTTCTTATGTAGACAAAGCTTCTTTAGAATGATGCCATGATAATAACAGACACCATTTTAAAGAACTCAGTAGGGATCCCTGGGTGGCGCAGCGGTTTGGCGCCTGCCTTTGGCCCAGGGCGCGATCCTGGAGACCCGGGATCGAATCTCACGTCGGGCTCCCGGTGCATGGAGCCTGCTTCTCCCTCTGCCTGTGTCTCTGCCTCTCTTCTCTCTCTCTGTGTGTAACTATCATAAATAGATAAATTAAAGAACTCACTATAATCCAAGAACTGTATCAGGTGGTTTAAATCCATCATCACTCCATTTTATCCTTCCAACTTTGTGAGATTGGAAGTGTAACTCCCAATTTACAGATAAGGAAACTGAGGATCAGAGAGATAAATAGCATGCTTTTCTTCCACCACTATGAAGTGACAATGCTAGGATTCCACCTGGGTCTGTGTGATGCCAAAGCTCACACCCTCCCCCACTACGCTCAACTGTCATGACTCCTTTGAAATTCTATTTCAATTTTTCTATTGGTGCAAGTAGGCAACACATGAGAGTGCAAAGGGAAGAGGCTCTAGAGCCAAACAGAGTTCAAATACTACTCTGCTCTTTGTTAGCTGTGTGACCACGGACAAGTTACCTAACTTCTCTGTGCCTCAGTTTCTTCTTCTATAAAATGGGGATGATTACAGCATCTACTTTAAAGGGCTGTTATGAGGTTAAATGAGCTACTATGTATGAAAGACCTTTAACAATGTCTGGCCCACAGTCAGTTCTAGGGATGTGTTTATTAAATGAAAAGAAATAAAGTTCTTTTAGATGAGATGAGAGATTCCTGGAATTTCAAGACAGAAAGAGTGTGATATCACCTCTTAGATATAGTAGCCAAGTTGCTTAGAGAAGATTTAGGCCAATGAGACCGAACAACATTGGGACCAAATATGGACAGACACCAGCTCTATCATTGTCCTTGAGCATGTGCCCTGTGCACACTGATTTTTCCGGTTAAACAGCCTGAATAGAAACCACAATCATGGGTGCCTGGGTGGCTAAGCGGCTGAGCATCTGCCTTTGGCTCAGGTCATGATCCTGGGGTCCTGGGATCAAGTCCTGCATCAGAGCAGGGAGCCTGCTTCTCTCTCTCTCTCTCTCTCTCTCTCTCTCTCTCTCATAAATAAATAAAATCTTTTAAGAAATAAAAAAAAAAGAAACCATAATCATCATAGGTAAAGCACAGCTTCCATTTTCTAAGCAGATTCTCCGAAGGTAGCTATTAGTGCCCCTCAGAGGACACATGATGGAAAGAAAACAGAGGTTTTTATATGGTGAGAAACTCAGGACTCCAGTAGCCTTCCCTCAACAATGAGGGCTTGAATCTAACACTCACCTAACTCCACACATGGCTTTCCTTCACGACCCTCCAAATAATAAACACTCTTGTTGAAAGACAGAAGTTTTTGAAACATCCAATAAGGATATAGACTCAGGTGAGAGTGCTTTATCTGCCAAATGAATAGCTCACCAAAGGTACCTGGAGGGTTTTCATGGGTTCTTCTTTCCTTTCCAAAAGCACTGAGTTAAAGGCAGTGGCAGCATTATCAGGCTGGGTGACCCAAACATGCCCCCATAAGACAATTAGTTTTGACAGCACCCTTCAAACCCTTACCCGCATGTATACCCGTTTAGCCCCTCACCCCCAGCGTTGTACTTCACACGTTCTCCAATAAACTATAATTTTAGGGATTATTTCTTCTCTATAGCAACTTATAATGGGATCTACCAATTTATAATATCAGGGTTTGGAAGAACATGAAAAGTGACACCACCCAGATACAATCAGCAAAACTGGGAAATTCTATAGAGTAAATGACCTGATTTCTAAAACGAATAAAGAAGGTGGTGGTGTGGGTCATTGTTACAGACTCAAAGAGACTTCAAAGCCATATCAACCAAATACAATGTGCGGCCTTGGTTTTGGATCCTACTTTGAGGAAACGAATTACAGAGACTCATGTTGATACCATTTGAACACTGATTAAATATTTGATAATGTTAAGGAATTCATGTTAACATTTTTAGGTATGTTAAAGATATATATGTCTTAAAACAGTTCTTATGTCTTAGAAATACATACTGGAGTCTTTATGGATGAAATAATGGGATATCTGGTATTTGCTCTGAAACACTCCAGGCAGGGCTGAGGAGCGAGGGTGGGACAATCAGTATTGATAAAACCAAACTGGCCCTATGTTTATAGTTTTTTGATGATGCATACATGACACTTTGTGATACTAGTCTCTCTACCTTGTATATGTCTGAAGATTTCCATAACAAAAAGTTTAAGTTTCTGAATTAGAAACATAGGAATCCTTTCTGATTCCTCTCCTGCATTCTCACCTCTTCCCTGCCCCAATCAGCCACAAGGCTGGGCTCTTCTACATACTACAAACTGTCCCCTCCTCTCCACCCAACAACTGCCTTTGTCAAACCTACACCTTTCCTGCATTAGTGCAACGAATTAGTGTAATTCCTCCTAACTGTCCCTAGTTTCAAAGCCCCTAAGCCATCATCCTCCCTCCTACCAGAGTCTTCTTGCTAAAATACAGACCTGATTAAAGTACTCCCGTCTGCAATCCTTCAATGGCTCACCTTCACCCACGAGGTAGTGTCCAACCATGATCCACAAGGCTACTCTTGATGTCCCGCCTGCTACCTCAGCCTCTACTTCTCATCTTGCCTGCAAATGTGGTAGGTTCCAGTGATACCAGGCTACTTGTTATTCGTTTGACAATAATTTACTGTGCCTCTATTATAAGATGAGCACTGTGCTAAGCATGGGAAAGACAGTGGCAATCACAACAGCATCCCTGCCGCGTGGAACTTCCATTCCAGTAGGGAAGCCGAACGATACATCAACAAACAGGAGACGGTGATAAACAGTAGATGCATTTACCTGTCATGCCCTGAATTTGCTGTGCTCTTAATCTTCTATGTCTTTGCATGTGCAGTTGCTTTGATTTGGAATGCCTTCCCACAACCAGCTCCCTTCCATCTGCTCAATGCCCACTCATCTATTCACACTTTACGATTCAGCCTAAGCATTGCTCCCTCTGGGAAACTTTCCCTACCTCCCCAGCTTGGCTTTCTAGGCCAGAGTTGGTGTTTACTAAACGCTTATGGAAAAAATAAATGAAAGAATGGATCAATAGTTGGATTTCCACCTTCCTTAAACTGGTTTTCTTGGGTTTTTGAGTCCTGGGTGTTAAGAGGTTATATCTGAGTATGATTCTACAGCCCAAAGCACTTGATATTTGGTTCACTTTGTTAACCAAAGTAATTGAAAATGGATTTACCTAAAGCAAAATTTCCCTACGTATTTCCAGTGAATCGTGTGATGTGCAAGAGAAGGTTCTACTATGAAATACATGGAATCCAACAAAAGTTAGACTGGGTTAGGTTTTTTTTTTTTTTTCTTTTTTTCTTAACTCCAGGATTTCTCAGGACCTTTAACATGCTAATTTGCATTGTGACCCTCCAGAATGAGACTTTATGCAATTTTCCAAAACAGAATTGATCAACAGACCCTTTTGTTGTAAGGGCATCTCAGCAGACTACTGTCCCAAAGAGCATCTTTCAGGAAACACTGATTTGCCTGACATCCAGCCCCCAAGTTAGCCTTTCCTTTGTTTGTTTTGTTTTGTTTTGTTTTGTTTTAATTTTAAAAACATTTTAAGTAATCTCTACCCCCAGTATGGGGCTGAAACTCACGGCCCTGAGATCCAGAGTCGCATGCCCTGCTGGCTGACGGTAGCAGCCAGGCATCCCACGACTTACTTATCTTAAGATATGGTGATAGCTGGGTTCTGACACTGTGGCTGTGCAACAGCAGGAAAGTGCTGACGCTCTCTGTTCCCTTGCCTCCTTGTCTGTTAAGCCACAGTGGTAACACATGTTGTGACTGACTCACCACAATGAAGGGTACCGTACACAGGTAGGACATAGAGATTTTATTGCTGTCGTGTGTTTCATCGCTATTGCCAGCTTTCCACCTTTCTGTCTTTGTTTCTCAATCTATACAGTAAAGGTAGCAATGCTTTAGTAATTGAGACAATGACATATCAATCAATGCTTGTTAAAACAGACATACAAAAAGGAAAACCTCTAAGGACAAAAATCAGTAGTTGCTAAGGCTGCTTCTGGATACGTGAGAAATGAAATAAGAGTAGACAATATGCCATTTGGGAGAAGAGAGTTTCTTTTAACACAGTGGTTTACATTGTTTTCAAAAACACAAAGAATGTAATAAAATACATGTGAATGTGTGAGTTTACACATATATACGAATCGCCATCTTCTGCTATTGTATGAGAAAATAAAATTGACAAGGGTTCTTTCCAGCCTAGTTTTGGTAGCTTCAATGATGACTAATCTTGGAGATTAAATCCGATCTCAGGATTATTGATATTAATTCTTTCTTTGGCTTGACAGCTGTAGGATGGAAATGTCATAGGAAACATACTGAAATTGACTGAGCCCAATTAAGCAGGCAGGACCTGAGCGGACACATAAAAAATACATCAATCACAGCTTACAATTTTATTTTTAAGTCAGAACATTTGTAACCAAGAGAGTAAATTTAGAATGCTATATTAATAACAGTATTATTTTACCTGATGATTTATGTGATGATTTCAGCTTTATTCCATTGTTTTAGACCTGATCTGTCAACAAAGAGTAAAAATTGTCTTAAGCTCTTTTAAAGCACAGTTTGACCAAGAAATGTTCAGGCGTGGAGGAGGCTTTACCATCTTCAGGATTTTAACCCTGCTTTTAGTTAAAGCTTTTAGTTAAACAAGGACAAATCTAATCTGGCAATTTGCAAATAGGCTCATTTCTACACCCGTTCATTAATGTGCTGATTAGAATCATAATGTAGAGTTGGGGGCATCTTAAAGTCAACTCATTTATGGAAATGCTCATAAATTTAGCACATCATTGTTCAAATAGAAACACTCCATGATTATAGAACGTAGAAAAGAGTCGATTTTAAGCAATCGAGGATGAAAGAGCATTGCAAAGTTATCTAGACAGAAGTGATGAAACCTAAAATCAGAACTGAAAGATATCCAGTATCAGTAAACGGTAGAATTGGCAGATTCCAGTAAGACCGATCCCTATCCGAGTGCAGAAAGCAGGGGCAAAGAATGAAATGCAAGGTTATGACAAGAAGAAGGAAGTCGTCAGGCAGAAATAAGGTTGGCCATGAGCTGATTATTGTTGAAACGAAGTGATCGACATAAGGGGTTTTGTACCTTTATATTTGTGTGAAACTTTTCATGATACCAATGTAAAAAATATATATTTGAATCCTAGCAAGAAATATACTGATTTTAAGTGCACAAAAAGAAAACCAAAGGCAAATCAAGAACTGTGAAAGGAATATATTGAATATAAAGAGGAAAGGAAGGCAGAGAACTTTCCAGAGAAAGTAATAAAGGTAGGATGAGGAGTATTTAGGAGAAAACCAAACTCACTACCACCACCGCTGCCACCACAACCACAACAAAATGGCAATTATGTGAGGTAAAGGATGTGTTAACTAACCTCATGGTGGGAAACATTTTGCCATCTTTACGTGCACCGAATCATCACATGGTACACCTTCGACTTAGTGTTATGTGTCAATTAAATCTCAGTAAAGCTGAGAGGGGGAAAAAAGAAAAGAAAATTGGGAGCAGAATGATTGCAGATGCGTTTTGATAGATAACACATTTTTCAATTTCAAAAAAAGAAAAACCCAATTACTATTAGAGAAGACTAGATATCTGAAAGAGTACTAAGAAAAATGCCCAGACAGAAGAGGACGTTGCTGGGACAAAAACTATACAAAGTGCTTAAATAAAAATTTTCACAAGAACAATTAAAATAAGAAAAAGAAATAAAAATGTTTACTAAATACTGAAATAAAAGAGAAGGAATATAAATTCCCATATGTGAAGGCTGGGGGTGCAGGGGACTTGTGGAGGCAAAAAGAAGGGATATTTCAGAAAGTTCCAAGAATTTCTTTCCTCTCTAGGGCAACATGCACACCACCCTTCGGCCAGCTGCCCTTGCCCCTTATGTGGCCCGTGTCTCTGATACATCCCTCAGTGTGTTTCTAAATGGTCCTAGGCTAGGGCAGGGGAAGGAAGACACGCACTTCCAGGTTCTACCTTACAAGGGAGAAGGTGACAGGTATGTAGTTGTGTTGTTGAGAGCCTTAGAGATCTTTGGCCATTGATCTTTTTTTCTGAGTTTTCAGCATATTCCTTGTACCTGGGCATCTAGGCATTATTTTCCAATAAATATTTGTTGGATGAATAAAGGAATGAATGGGTAGGGTAGATGTATGAGAATGAATGAATGAACCATAGTGCTTCCCCTGCATGACACCACCTCCATGAGACATCTGAGTCTCATGAGCTGTCAGCCAGCATCAGTTCTATTTTATCATGGAATGAATGCATCAGGGACCTGGTGGCTTCAGTGTCCCCCTCAATGCCTCCCTGTCCCATGACCTTCCTGTCTAATCAGTCCCCAGTGTCGATGCCACTTCCTAAATATCTCTCCCAAGTACTCCCTCTTCCATTGTCTAGTTGGATCCTGATCATCTCTCATCTAGTCTCTCAATGGTTTTCTACCTAGTCCTTTCTTCAACCTTTCCTTGCTCCAGTTTGTCCTCTATAGCTACAGGTCCATTATGCCTCTTCCATTTTTTAAAATGTCCATGCTCCCCATAACTGATAGGATAAAATCAAAGGTCTTCAGCATAGCAAAGGCTTTCCACAGACTGAGCCTGGTTTCATTTCCCTGGACTCCCTCCACTCACCCACCCGTTCTCTCTTCCCTTTGCTTCCATTTTATACAGCTGTATTTGTGAGGGATCATGCTGGTCCTATGCATACTTTCTTTTTTCTTTTTTTTTAAAGAAAATTCTACATCCAACATGAGGCTCGAGCTCACAACCCTGAGATCAAGTATCACATGCTCTACCAACTGGGCTAGCTTTTTTTTTTTAATTCCAGAAATGCTTTTCTCTCTTTTTCTCCAGCTAGAATACTATAGATACTTCTGAACCCTCTCCAATCATTCTTTTCTCTGTTCCTATTGCGTTTAGGTCATGGGCTCTTATATCACCTATCTGATTACCCTAGAAATATTGGTTGACTTATCTTTTTTACCCACTAAGCAATGAACTCCTAAATGATAAAAAATATCGATGCTCATACTGGTCACAATCTCCCATGCCCAGCAGACACCTGACATATAGCAAGTGTCCAATACATGTTTGTCATATTAACATAATTTACATTTGGGAATGAGGTTAAAGACTGAGAAGGGAGTGACCCGAGAGAGTCAAAAAAGCACTATGAAAAGTCTTTAAGTTTCTGGAAAAGAGCATAAGGGAAAGT
The DNA here is from genome assembly GCF_048164855.1 of Canis lupus baileyi. Taxonomy (NCBI): domain Eukaryota; kingdom Metazoa; phylum Chordata; class Mammalia; order Carnivora; family Canidae; genus Canis; species Canis lupus. Next base: position 63,485,030 of record NC_132842.1, on the reverse strand, counting down.
ACTGAGCACATAAAGTCCCTGAATTAGCAAATGTTGGGAATGTAGGCCCATTCAGGCCAATTATCACTCCACCATTGGGAAAAATGAGAGCTGTTATCTGAGTTCTCTCTCTTTGCAATGTCATTTTACCCCAAAATAATTTTTTTCCTTCATCTGGCCAAGAGGAAAAAGTGGATCCAGGAGGAAGATCACACCATGGATTTGCGACCTACATCAGATAGGGAAAAGGAAGGAAGAAAGGAAACGGAAAATGAACGAAGGAAGAAAGAAGACAAAAAAGATCTAAAAAGGTAAATGCGATAACTTAGTTGCATCATTAGTTTTATTTACCAAGTTTGGGGGACCCAGTATTTTTCATGGCCTGCTAATAATAAACATCAGCCTGGAGCATAGATACAAAATTGCAATGACGTGATCTGATTTCTTCCTGTTTCTTTCTTGGCTAAAATGTCTTTGATCCCCCTCCCCCATTAATTGCACATTGGTTCTTCTAACATGTAGAATATCTTCTAAATTACGCGTTGGTGTGAGCGATAACGTAGTGTGTGAGATGAATGAAACACTCAGCTCCTCAAAGCTCCCCAAATTCTTTCTTTCAAAACTGATCCACTATTTTCTTAGCTTGAATAGTCTTTTCATACCAACCTCAGTGACTACCAAAACAGTTTAATGTTATTAGAATATCATCAAGTTTCATTATGTTTAATAAGAGATGGTGACAAGAGATAATTTTAAATACATTTTCACCAAAATTAAAATCACAAGTTGTAAAATTAATCCTAGAAGTGTCAGTTATAATGTGATGTAATTTCAATCTCTTTAAACTTATTCTCGTTAACTGCTCTGGTATAGAGCTCTAGCAATAAAATTATAAATACGGTGAAGAAGCTAGTAGATCTCAAATCCCCATCTTCGTTCTCAATAATGAAAATTGTGGTTTGCTTCATCAATTTATTTGCCACTTTAAATGGATTACTTAAAGGAAATTGATTGGCATGATCAAATATCTCATTGTCTATTCATCACTCAGTGTATATTTACCAAGTATTTATATGTAGAACATTACTGATGGGCCCAGTGTGAACTAAGAAAGGCAAAAAAACACCACATGCTCACTTTCCCGCCATTCTCTGTGATTAACTCAGAGAATAGCCTAGAACGATATAAAATTAACTATGATTTATATTTATATATTTATATCATCTGTCATGTCAAAAAGAGTATTTGAGTTTTCTTTTAAAAAAATATACCTGAAACACAAGAGTATGAAACAAACAGAAGGATAAACTAGGATGAAAGGAAAATGAAGGAGAGCCAATGGTTAGATGAATATTCCATTGAAAGAGGTAGACTGTGAATGAGGCAGAGCACTCCCTGAGGACCACTGCAGAGAATACACACACACACACACACACACACACACACACTGATTGCTTAGAGAAAACTTGAGTTTTCCAGATTTAAATAAAACTCAAGTCGTGCTTTCATGGAGCATGCAAGGAGATGCTGTAATGTTTACTTAACATCATCATCTCTGTATCTGATGACACGTGACTTTCACATAACTTAGCTGATGGCAAAAGGGCAGCAAGAGACCAAAGCAGAAGGGCTAAACTTGGTGCCTTCTAATCCCCATCTCTTCCCATTATCCAGTTGGGGTTGCCAAGGAGTCCAGTCAGAATCATGGCCCACATGAGAAGACACCATGCTGTATGTACAATGTATCAAAAAACAAAGGAGACCCTTGAACAGAATTCTAAAGGAGGAGGAAGAGGGAGAATTGGCTTAGAGAGAGCAAACTACTGGGGCACGGATCAGATCTGATCCTCAGCTGTATTTTAATAGACTAAAGTTGCTAGTATTTAAAAATTCAGATTTCCCATTTCTCTGAAAAATATTGGAAGAGTATTGGCACAGAGCCCACAGTCCTGCATTATAAAAATTGACTGAAACTGAGCAGCAGTCTCCTCTTTAGACAAAATGAACACTCTCCAGTTTGTCCCAAACCCCACCCAGTCTCCTTCATTCATATAGTGTACCTTCCGTAACCCCATGGATATTCAGGGAATAAGTGAAGAAAAGGCATCTGGGCTAAAAAAAAAAAAAAAAAAAAGTAACCACATGTACAAAGGTATGAGACAGCATGGTACTCTGGGGAAACTGGGGTGAAAAGTATGTAGGATGGTGAGGAAGCCAGGGAGGCCAACAAGAGCCAGATTCCATTCAAGACAGTATTTATTAATTTGTCACACTTGTTCTTTTGTTCATGTGGTTCATTGACTCCACTTGCTGAGAGAAGCTCTTAGGGTCTAATATTACTCTAGTTATAGATTTTTTTTAAAGATTTTATTTATTTGTTAGAGAGAGAGAGAGCATATGAATAGGGGAAGGGACAGAGAAATAAGGAGAAGCATACTCCCTGCTGAGCAGGGAGCCCAATATGGGGCTCAATCCCAGGGCCCTGAGATCATGACCTGAGTTGAAGACAGACACTGAACTGACTGAGCCACCCAGGTGCCCCTGATCATAGATCTTTAATGGAGAGGCTTGGCCAGGTATTTAACATACTCTCCTATGAGAAGTTCCCTAGGAATATTAGCATTCAAAAATTTACTCTCGATCTCATCTCTGCAACAGAGTGAATTCCCCACTTTAATGTGTCAATCATAAATAATCCTCAGGAGTCAGTGTCCTTTGGACATTTCCTGGGTGTCTAGAAACCCATACTATGGCAAATCTTCCCCACTCTTCTCTGTAGACCTAATGCTCATTGCAAAGACTGCCTCCTACATGAAGCTACCTTTTATCTACCTGGAGGTGAGTCCTCACTCCTTTGAATTCCTTTGTGGCTCTGTGCTTGATATCTTTGTATTAGCAAGCTTTGGCCCAGAGATTAAATCTAGCCCACCATCCATTTTGTATGGCCATGAGCTAAGAATGACTTCTACATTTTTCAACTTAGTTGGGAAAAAATCAAAATCAAAATAATATTTCATGGCCTCTGAAAATGGGATAAAATTCAAATATCAACATCAACAAGCAAAGATTTATTGGAACAGAGCCACACCCATTCACTTACTTAGGCCTGTGGTTGCTTTTACCCTACAGCAATAGTTGAAGAGTTGCAACAAAGACCATATAGCCTACAAAGCCTAAGATATTTACTATCTCATCCTTCACAGAAAGTTTGCCAACTCTTGAATTAGGCTGTAAGCTTCCTAAGGTCCATTCATTTATTCAACAAATATTTCCTGAGGGCCTTCTGGGCCAGGCATTACTTTGGCTTCTGGGGAAACATGGTGGATGAAGTCGTACAATGGCAGATTCTGAATTCCAGTAAAGCTACAGTAAATCCTGGGTGAGAGGGAAGACAGTTTTCTTTTAGTTCAAGGATTTACAAAACTCTCATGACCCGTGGCTTCTCCCACTGAACAAAGGCATCTGGCCCCATTGTTATCAACCCAAAAAGAAGGGAGAAGCTGGATCCTGAAAAGTGACCAGCTTGTTATAGAAATGTAGCCAATCAGCAAAATCTAAAGGCTCTGAAATATGTTGAGTCAAACTTTTTTTCTTCAGAGAAAATACGAAAAAAGAAAATGAAGTCCTCAGAAACAGAATATTATTTAGCAAGCGATGGAAAGTGTTCTCACTGCACTAATGAGTCATTAAGTGAGGCGTTTGGGAACTGGGGAGGCGCTATAATTAGGTTATCTGTATTTTTAACACAAGAAAAATAATCCAAAGCGGCATTAACCAATGCAGCTGTATTGGAAGGGGGACAGCTCTCTGCAAGTCTCCAAACAGAGGGGAATCATTTTTAACAACTCAGAGCTCAGCTGAGCAGTTAATTTAACAAAATGCTTAAGAACAAACCCCCAGCCATTGGTAGCCATCCTTAACTGTCTCCTAGCTAGAAAGCAACACCCCATTCCAAAACACCAGGCCTGTACAGATATCAGTTTAGATGGAGTGGAAACAGCAAATCTGATCATAACAAAAGGGGAACAGAAATGACGTGAGTGACGGGTTAGGGATTTCACATAATTAAATTGTCAAAGGCCACAAAAGGAATGTGAAAATCAAGGGATATCACCACCATGGGGGAAGAGAGAGGGGATTTAGTTATAAATACATTTCTGAGGAAGATGAAGAAAAGATAGATGTCCAGATTGCTCATTTTTGGCCTAATGAATAAATCATCTTGCCCCCCCAACCCCCAATGCACCTGCTGCTTTGAAAAGTCCTTCCACACCAACCCAACAGTAAATGCCTCACAATGGCTCCAACGAGGCTGGAGTCCCGCCAATGAAAATTACCACTCTTCAACCAAGATAAACATCATATTACTTCATTACCCTTTTAAAACATATGCAAATTAAACCCATTATTCTTTTTTCACCCAGAAATGAAGTTCGTTTGGCTGGAATTCAGCGATTCCTTTTGTTGCAGTTGACCATGAATGGATGAACTTCATGTAGATGGTGCCCACTCCCCATCTTTGAATCAAACATTAATACCATTTGACAGTAATAAATAACACTTATCACAATAGGGATGGAATAATGATTTTCCCACTCAGCTGGCTCATCAGAGCCTATCAGCTGACAACTGCATAAATGAGATTAGCATAACAGCTGCCTATGACAAATGTATCTAAATCCTTCTAATGCCAGCTAGTGCTTTGATCTTCCTATCAAGTCGATGCCAAAACCCAAATCCATTTCTGCAAAATACATCTTGTTTATTATAGATACATATGTATGTCCCAGAACAGTCTGCAATCCCAAGACATCCTTAATTAAAAGAATTTGGAATATTGATTGAAAATTGTCACCTCTGGCTTTGTACTTCCTTCCATGACTTTGCTGAATATTTTAAGAAATGTATTTTCAAAATGGAGTTTATGCTTTGCCTTCCTATACTTCTTGAGTCACTCACCGGAATGTAATGAGGTACCATTCTGATGTTTTCAAATGAAAATAATTACCGTGGTTTCATTTTGATTATTGCCTTTCAGAGGTATCAGGTTCATAAAAATTTAAATCAACTCCAAGTAACATAAGCCACGGTCCTTTACTTCCTATTATACAATCACAGTGAAACACAGACTTGTTCTTTGTTAGGGAATGCAAATGGGGAATGAGATCAAACCTGAACCATAATGTCTTCATTTATCCTCCTCCACAATCCACACTGCTGATGAGGGTAATATGAGGAGCAGTAAATACACATTTTTTGTGTCCAGGTCCCTGCAAGACTCCATTTGTTTCTCTTTCTGAACTTGAAGTGGGAGTAAGACAGAAAATCCAGTGTCCAGGGAATAACACATTAGATATTAGGGAGATTAGAATGTAAGGAGTTAGAGATTTCCTTAAGAAAAACGAGTCAGTTTGGAAAGCCAGGCAAACACATGCATCAAAAGTGGGTCTTGTTATTCTGTCTTGGTGGTGCTAAAGGCAACAGTAGTGGTAGCTAGTTTACTTTCCCGCTCCTCTGTGTGGAGCACTGTAATCATACCCCATATCATAACCCTCCTCCAAACAATTATATTAGTTAGTTGGTCAATAGTAATTCATTCATTCATACCAGAAATATTTATCAGGGGCTTGCCATGTACTATTATAGGCATATCACAGAATTCAGGTAAACAAGGTCCTTGTACTCATAGGATTTACATTCTAGGGGACAGGTTAAAAAGCTATTGAAAAACCAAAAACCAAAAAAAAGTTATTGAAAAATAACTGTAGAGCAGTAAAGAGGGCCAGGACACTTTACAGATCACACATTAAAGAATACATGAATGGATTCCAACGTTTGCATAAATATGGACAGTCACAAAAAAAAAAAAAACAGACACCAGTGTTTTAAGCAAATACAACTGATAGAAACTACATTTTAATTCTGACTTCTGAGTAATTTTTGGAGTGAAGTTGAGATTTCTCTACAATTAACTGATCAGCAGAATATAGAGAACTTGATAGGAAAGAGCATGGGTCCTCATGAGTTTAGAAGACAAAAGTGTATTGACCAGCCACAATGTGCTAAAAATGCAAACATGTACAGGACCAAGTCTCTGCTCTCTGTGGCATACCATCTTGATGGCTGGAATTATGAGCCCAATCATGATGTGAGAAAAGCAGAAGCCTCTCAGGCTGGGAGGAAGCAAGCAAGGCCTCCATGAAGAAGTGGCCCTAAACTCAGATTAAAGGGTTTGGCTGGTATAATGTTCACAGGAGGATCAGTGTGATAAAAGTCAACATCAGATAATAACAACAAAAGTCAGGCACATCGGAGCAAGAGTTTCAGCAAGATCCAATCAAGAAGGCCTTGACCATTAACACCAGATACTGTCGAGCTGTCATAAAGTTATTTGTAGTTGGCTGGACACATGTTCTTTACATGACCTCTTAGTAAACCATCTTTGTTTCACTGTATAAAGTGGGTAAAACCATGAGTGAAGGACTTCTCCAAGAATTATGAGGGCATGACTTCATATCCTGCCCAGGGAAAGTAGATAACAAAAGTAAACCATTTAACTAGAAGGTGTTGAAATGAAATCTAGTTCTTTGTTCCGCTGCACAAAAGCTAGACATCTGAGAGATACTTATTAGTCAATTGGTATTTATATCAATGGTTCCATTGGAAAGAGCTCTGAAAATCTATATGTACTACTAGGAAAATCTATATGGATTATCTGTTGCTGGAATAAATATTATGTATCACACAACAAAATTCTGCTGTTTTTCAAATATATGTAGAAGGTGCTACGACTAATAAGATATAGGAGATTTTTAAAGCATTGCTGAATTAGTCATAGTTCTATTATTGTGTATTTTCTCCATCCCCAGACACAAAAGTACTACTTTCATAAAATTAACATTAAAAATAGGGGTTGTCGGGCAGCCCTGGTGGCTCCGCAGTTTGGCACCGCCTTCAGTCCAGGGTGTGATTCTGGAGACCCAGGATCGAGTCCCACATCGGGCTCCCTGCATGGAGCCTGCTTCTCCCTCAGCCTGTGTCTCTGCCTCTATCTCTCTTTCTGTGTCTCTCGTGAATAAATAAATAAAATCTTTTTTAAAAATAGGGGTTGTCATATTGTAAGAAATTACAAATTTTGGGTCTATATGATGAAAATGCCATATGGAAAAATGACCAGTTCCATGTTATTGGTCTTAACTAGCTAATGGTATGGAACAACCAAGCAACTTACTCACTTGACTTCAGTGAATTCCTTCATCAGTGTGACCCCAGAGACTTCTATTTGATTCATATCAACATTCCATATACCCAAAGTTGAAAATAAAATAGTAGTAGTAATACTATTTTAGAGTAGTGTTATTAAAAAGCTCATATGTTTCCATTTCAGCCTTGATTGAAAACTCCAACCATGTTTTTGGTTTGTTTATCTGCAGTCTAAGCACTTGCTATGTGCCTGGCACTTTGATGGTCCTATGGAAGATACAGTGACTTTTAAATCATGTTTCCTGACTTCAAGGAACTTGCAGTATAATTGAGGAGAAAAGATTTACACCTAAGTATGAGGCAGGAAGAGTGGAGTGCCACAAGAAATACGGGCCTGCAGAATGGGAAAATTGTCCCAAATATTGGTATCATGAAAGTCTGCTGGAGAACACAGTTGAGTCTGGGAGATTGGGCTGGCTACACAAGGCTTCTGGAATGCTACGTGTGCCAGATTGGCTAAAATTTCTGGAGAGTAAAGGGCAAATAGGGACCCAAATTTTAAGACCAGTTGATGAGGTCAGTGGGCTTTGGGAGCTTTGATCTACTTTTATTTTTAATAAAATGATAGTCCGGCTTTTTTAAAAAAAGTCCACATAGCAAGAAGTTTGGAGATGGGCAGTCAAGGACTGGTACAGCCACCCCACAATGCTGTCAATTTCTTCATTTTTAATCCTAACATCGTTTTAAAAAATTGTGTAAAAATACCAAACCATATAACATAAGCCATGTTAATATACAGTTCAAGAGTGTTAACTATACTTACAGACTGTTGTGCAACCCATTTCCAGAACTTTTCCATCTTGCAATACCAAAACTTGTATTATACCTAATGGAGAGTAGCTCCCTCCTTTCCTGATAACCACATTTCTACTCTCTGCTTCCAGGAATTTGACTATGTTAGACCCTCATATAAGTGAGACCATGCAATATTTGTCTTTTTGTGTCTGGTTTATTTCACTTAGCATCGTGTCTTCAAGGCTCATCCATGTTATAGCAGGTGTCAGGACTTCCTTCCTACTTAAGGTTGAAGAATATTCCATTGTCACCTACACCTACTTTCTTTACTGATGGACATTTGGGTGGCTTCCCTCCTTAGTTATTGTGAATAATGCTGCTATTAACATGGGTGTGCCATCATTCAGTTTTGAAGTAGGGAAAGTGATAATCACATAGGCACACAGCCATTAAGATTCGAGAATTTTTACTTTGCTCAAGCTTTCATTGCCTGTTAAATAATAATAAGTGAACAGAAGTCATTAAAATGTACAGCTGGCTCTTGCCCAGATGCATTTGACTGGAAATACTCCAGAGAAGAGCCTGTCTCACCAACCTTCCTCCTGCTTCTTTCCCAGAACTTTCCTGACTGTACCTACTGATCTCAAGGTCCAGGTTGGCTGGATTCACATGACTTCAACGCTCCCTTCTTCAAGGGTGAGACTCAGAGCTTACCTGTTTGTTCGTTTATTTGTTTTGTTTTCTCCAACCAGTACTGGCATTGTCCATTATTTAATTTGGAAATATGAGGAAACATGATTTATACCTGGTATCTCCAGTAACAGACCTTTGAGATATTTGGCAAATATAAATGTTGAATTAACAGGACCGTCCCTACTTTATAATGAACTTCAAAGGGAAAAAAAAAAAAAAACTTTTAAAATCATCAACCTTTGCTTTTGGGAGGTGGTTAAGAAAAATAAACTCAGAATTAAGCTTCCAATATTCACAATTTCCTCCATTGCTTTCTTCAGGATTTTGCTCAAATAGTACCTGCTTAGCAATGCATTCCTGACCAAACCCTTTAAAATTGCACCTCTCCGACTTCCTGGCACTCCTCTTTCCCTTCCCTGATTTATTTTGCTTTGTAGTCCTTATCACCTTCTAATCTCCCTAATTATACTTATTTATTTTCTTCTGTCTCGCCACTCTAGAATGTTCAACGAGGTCGAGCATTGTGTTTCCTTTTTCTCTCAGTCAATCTCTGTTCTATTCTGCATCTCCACTGCCTGGCACATGGTCAGTACTCGGTAGAGAGTTGTCAAATGAATGAAGGAAAGAATACATGGATGATAAGTGAAGATAACTGTGGTAATCATCTTTCCTACAACAGCCCCTTTCTTCATAGAACTATCCCTTCTCCACAGGTTTAAGCCTGGCTACCATGTCTGGAGGACTCGAATAGTCCCCCACGATATGGTAACCACTGTGTGGACGAGAAGACACGACCCTAACTATACTTATCAAATTGCCCCTCCCAGAATTTATAATTGGAACTGAAGGACACTGATCTGAGGCTGTACATGTGGCTGCAATTGAAGTGGCACAATGTGAGGCCACAGGGTAGACACCTGAAGAGAGAAGAAGCAAGGAGCACCCAGCCTCTGCAAGGGGGTGAGAGGGTAACAGAGAGCAAGGCAGAGATGCGAGACCACATGACCCCATAGGGAAGCCAAAAGAATTAGCCTCGAGTCTGGACAGTTCTCTCAATTCTAATCCCCACCCTCTGTGCATTCTGTCCCTACCCCTGAATACTTCTAGTAAATTCTCTTTCTTGCTTAAGCCAGCTGGGGGTGGGTTTCTACTCCTCACAGCTAAAACAGCCTTCACGGGGATAGTGACATAAAACATCTCTCAGTGCATATGATAAATGTGTTTGCATTCATCAAAGTGATATTTCAGTGGGTCTGTGGTCAAATAAGTGTTCTCACCCCTTTTGCACTTTGTCACTTCATTTGGAATCACTTGGAGCTGGGTTCACTCTGCAGTGTGAATTCGGGGCTTTTTGTGTGTGGCTTTTTCATATGATAATGTCGAGTATATTTTCAGCCCAGCCCTCAATCAAATGGGCATCATCTTAAGGAGATATAATTATAGCAGCTATTTTGCTGGCTCTTAACTAAAGACAAAGCAAACAGTGTGCTAAGAAATTACACTCGGGATGACACCCAGGACAACGCAGGCAAGAGGGTCAGCCAGTAGAGAAGCACTGTACAACCCATCTGTAGCATTTTATCCTCAGAGGGACACACACACACACACACACACACACACACACACACATTGAGAGCTCACAAGGACTGTTGTATAATATTTTTTTTCTTGTGTAGACAGATTGCAGTTGCTTTAATAGGTTGTGGTATTACCAATGCCGGCATATCCAACAAATCCAAATATAATAAGAAAAAAGAGCTTCAATTACCAGTGAATCATATTCAATAATAGCCATTTAAATCCACTGAAAACAAACTTAGGTAAAAACAATAGCTTGGGTTTTTTTTTTTATTTTGTTTGGGTTTTTTTGTTTGGTTTTTAATTCAATGTTAACCACTCAAATTCACACTGAAACTTAGATCTTCAGGCGAAGATTCAGTACTTTGGTAACTTTGACCCCCCCCCCTTTTATTAAATATGTAGTTTAAAATCGCACAAATGTACAACATGTTAAAACCATGATTAATCACGGTAACATATTCTCTCTTAAAGCCATGATCAGCAAGTGAAACAATTAGAGAATAGCGGTTTACAGTCCACTTATTTATCCGTCTCTGATTGATAAGAGAGCAATGGGACTTGGTCCATCCTACAACTGACCAAACTGCATTGCAGTTTGAATTTTACCGTTGTAAAATAATTATGTTTTGAACTACAATAGATGTGTTTGAAAAGCGGGGCTAAAGAGAAAATAATTTCAAGAAATACTTGAAATTTTGCTGATATAAAGCTTTCTAATTCTTCTCCTCCTCTTCCTGCTCCCCCTCATCTTCCTCCTTCTCTCCTCCTCCTTCTTTTCTCCTTCTTCTTCTTCTTCATTTCAAGCACAACCAAAGATTCACTCACACAATTGGGTTTGTGGGTAAACACAACCGACTGGTTCTCATGGAAAAGCCGCTTTTCCCACTCTTCAGCTAATAATATTTCCCTTTTGTTCCACCTCATTACTCTCAGCTTTTCTCCACTGTTCTAAGTAAGCTAAGTAATTTCTCGCCCTCTTCACTGTCTGCACCTTTACAAATATTTGCAAATGGTTATCATGCCCTATCCTGCTACTTATCACAAAGTAAAAATCTTCAGTGTCTTTGATAATAACTGGACCAGTGTCTTAACCATTTTTCTCCCCTGCAATTTCAACTGTCTCGCATGTAATGATAATTATCTCACGCAGTCCTCTGCAGCACAATGTTGAATGCAAAATTCAATTCATATTGCTTTTTCTTAGCAAATGTGGTCTTGGATGACACTGCTCTAAGAGGTTATCGGAGACAAAGAGCCACCACTGAGTCCTAAACAGTTGGAGTCATGAGATCTCTCTCACCAGGATCCCTGGGTGGCTCAGTGTTCAGCGTCTGCCTTTGGCTCAAGTCATGATCCTGAAGTCCGGGGACTGAGTCTCACATCGGGGTCCCTAGGGGAAACCAGCTTCTCCCTCTGCCTATGTCTCTGCCTCTGTCTCTGTGTCTCTTCTCTCATGAATAAATAAATAAAGTCTTTAAAAAAAAAAAAAGAAGAGATCTCTCTCACTGCTGTCTTATCTCTACCGCTATGTGATTTGGGCAAGTCACTGCTTTTATGGATCTCACTTTCTTTTCCTATACAGTAAAGGTTCAAATAGATTGTCAGGTGTCTTCTAAATCCTTCATTTGAAGGCTCACCTGCATTTCAAGGTATCCTTTTTCAAACCTAAATCTGATCAAGTCACTCCCTTAACAGCATTTGGTTGCTTCCTATCAGACTTAGAATGAATTCAGACTTCTTTACAAAGTGTGCAAAGCATGTCATGGTCTAGCACCTGCTACATCTCCAACCTCAACTTGTACCAGGTGTGCATTGATCTTTGGCTGGCTTCCCCCAAATGAGACCCTGAAATAAGGGTATGAGTCCAAATAGCTTATTTGGGAGTAGGTAGGTGAGGGAATGGGGAAGGAAGGCAGTCAAGGGAAGAAAGCCAATAAAAGGTATGTTATCAAGCAATGTATCATAATGGAAGGGGGGATGTCAATCCCCCTGAGGGCTCCTTACAGGGAGGGAGAGTACAAAATATGGCACCTGGTAATTCTTCCAAGGGGCAGGAGGCTTGAACTTCATCTACTGGGTCCCAGTTGCCAGAGGTTGAGAACAAGTCCTAGGACATCAACTCCCTGGTCCCTCTAACCCATTAATGTGTAGACCCAGCATGCCCAGAGAAGCCAGAAGGACTGGGGATATGGGTAGTATGCTAACAAATATGATGCTCTACTCTTTCCTAAAACCCAGACTTGCAGGCCTTATTCAAATTCCTTGGACTTGCCCTGTCTCCTCTTTTAGGGCCTCTACACAGACTACCCTCTCTGACTCAGACACTGCAAGTTTCCCTCCTTCTCTATGTGAGCAGAACTTTCTCAGGCAAGTCACCCCTGATCACCCTAATGAAGTTCCCCTCCCTTCTTTATTTTGTTAACACACCATATTTGTTTCTTCCATAGCATCCTTCATATTGTGGAATTATGTCATTATTTTAGCTTATTTTACAACTGTATGCTCCACTAGAATATGCGTTGTCCTCAGGTAGGGACTCTCTCTACTTTGTCACAGAGCCAACATCTAACTCAGTACTTGATAAATGGCTGGTACTAACTAAATTATAAATTTTTGAAAGCCCATAGTTGTTTGCAAAAACTATCCATTTATACTCAACAACCAAAAATGTTTTGGTGAGCTAGAGAGAACTGTTTTGATGCATCATTCTCTTGCACTTCACAAAGCGTGGATTTCAAGGACCTCCTGATGGAGACCATACCACAAAGTCCCACATGCACTTTGGCTTTAGTAACTTACATACACACAGCAGTAGATACGAACAGGGATTCCGCATACTAAAGCAGCCAGAAGACAAAATTCCAGTCTCAGCCTCCTAGGCTCCCATGCTCCAGGCAATAATTGTGACATCCTGAGCCTCTGGTGTATTTGCTCTCTGTTTTGGAGTTTTTCATTTTTTTAATTAAAAAAATAATAATGAGGAAATTGGATTATCCCTTAAGTCTCCCCTTAAGCCTCAATATTCTCTCTGTCTGTTAATGAGAAACATAAATATGGCCCTTGCATATTATAGATATTCAACAAATAGTTGGGTTTTTTTTTTTAATGCTTAGAATATGGATAGCTGAACCACAAGTACACTGATGTGAAATTCTCCTAACTGAATCTGTTTCCTTATTTGCAAAAAGCAGCAGTCTTATATAAGTGTTAGGAACGGCAAATACTTGCTGTATCATAGTTACCTAATGCTGTGCTCCTGATAGACATTACTAATCGATTGCCACACTCTTTACCAATGATCCAAAATGTGGCCCTGGAAACCTGACAAATATTATCTTAACCAAGAGATCAAAGTTAACATTGCGAGTGATAAGTCACGTTAAAAGCAGGATAGCATGATATGATGGGATGAGAAAGCACTCCACCTCTGTAGTGTTCTTCCCCGAAACCCATAACCCCAGCGGCAAAACCATTAAGACAAATCCAAATCTGGGGCACCTGGGTGGCTCAATTGGTAACATTTCTGCCTTCTGCTCAGGTCAGGATCTCAAGGTCCTGGGATTGAGCCCTGTATCAGGCTCGCTGCTCAGTGAGGAGCCTACTTCTCCCTCTCCTTCAACTAATCCCCCTGGTTGTGCTCTTTCTCTGTCAAATAAAGAAATGAAATCTTGGGATCCCTGGGTGGCGCAGCGGTTTGGCGCCTGCCTTTGGCCCAGGGCGTGATCCTGGAGACCCGGGATCGAATCCCACGTCGGGCTCCCGGTGCATGGAGCCTGCTTCTCCCTCTGCCTGTGTCTCTGGCTCTCTCTCTTTCTCTCTGTATGACTATCATAAATAAATAAAACATTTAAAAAAAAAAAAAAAGAAATGAAATCTTAAAAAAAAAGACAAATCCAAATCGAGAGACATTCTACAAAATACCTGGCCAGTACTCCTTCAAACTGTCAAGGTCATGATAAATAGGGAAATAGTGAGGAACTCTCACAGACCAAAGGAGACTAGGCGACATGACAACTAAGTGTAATGTGGGGTCTTGAAATTGATCCTAGATCAAAAAGGAGGGAGGCATTACTGAAAAAAACAAAAACAAATAAAATGTGAGTAAAGGCTGGAGTTCAATTAATAACAATGTGCCAATGTTAACTTCTTAACATTAACATTTTGTATTTTGACAAATACAAAAAGGGGATAGAAGATACAAAGAGTAGGTAAAAACAGTAGATTTATAGGAACTCTCTGTATTGTCTTGGTGACTTTTCTGTGAATCTAAAATTATTCCAAAGTAAAAAGCTTATTTTTGAAAACTCAGCAAGCCGGGTCCCCTCACTACCAATATATTTACCCTTCCGAGCTTCAATTTTCTCATCAGAATATCTTTAATCTTTTCGATATGTTAATGCAGATGCAGAAGATTGGAATTAAAAACTGAAATATTTGCAGTTAGAACACCTTCCTTGGGGTGTATAGTAGGACACAAATGATCCCACCAAGACCAGTGTTACTTTTCCCCCCATATTCAGACATGTTGAATTGCTATGCAGATGTAGACTTTCCTATAATGCATTTTTACATTTTTAATTAATATTTCAAAATATCTTTTACTTATACCTAAATTTAATTGCTAAGTCTGGGATCTGGGCACAGCAAGAATTTGTTGAACACTTTTTTTTTTTTTTTAAAGATTTTACTTATTTGAGAGAGAGTGAGAAAGCAAGTGAACACAGGCACACAAGTTCAGGATGGGGGTACAGGGAGAGGAAGAAGCAGATTCCCCCACTGAGTAGGGAGCCCGATGACACAGGGCTTGATCCCAGGACCCCAGGATCATGATCTGAGCCAAAGGCAGACACTTAACTGACTGAACCACCCAGGAACCCCTTATTGAATGCTTTTATGCTAAGGAACCACTGCCCCTAACACTAACAATCAATTAAATTGCTACAAACCTTCTCATAATACCCTCCAGATGACATCAGGACTTTAGCTAGTCTTTGTTCAATTCATACAGCTTTTCCCTTGAAGATACATACCAAGTGCAGGATTCATGATTTCTATGTACTTATGGATCCCATAATTCATTGTCTAGGGCTGCTTTTGAAAACTTGGAGACTATAGCCTTCACTTTTCAAATTGTGTAGCTAGCAGATTTCATTTACAGTATATTGCAACAAGTCCCTGGGAGTTTCCACCGAAAGCCATAAATCAGAATCAGTTAAGAAAAATGTTCAAGAGAATTTCCCATTTCTGCAGATAGACAAGGTTGAGAAATATCAGAGGTAGAGTTATATAGTGTGAAATGACACTTTCTAAAGGGCTCTTTTGAGCAATTTATTAAGAATTTGTCAAAGACATGCCAAGTGCTCATCAGTGAATTAGGCATGTATTATAATGCTTATTGTAGCATTTAAAGATCATGATACTTATCACTTAGATTGTACTTAACACGCTCAAAACATTTTCAGTTCTAATTAAATATTCTCCCACGTGTATCTGTGTAGAGAAATAACCATTTATAGGAGGAAGAAATACCCAGACTCACAAATAAAAAATCCATCAGAGAAGGCTTGGGAACTTGAGTACAGTATTAAATATGTAGGCAAATGTATAACATCTTGAGTTTCAGCCAGAAATCTAAGTTGGTTCCCCAAACAACCATTTGGAGTTCAGTCTTCTCATCAAAATGAGTCTTCATGCTTTCTTTTTTTTTTCTTTCCTGAAGTTTTAGCTGCCCTAGACAGAGCCTTTTGAGGTTTAGGCTAATTATATGGAGCCAAACAGGGAAACCAAGTGATTCCATTTTTCCCAAATGTAGGGTTTGTCTTTTCAGAAACCAAGCTCCATGAATATGGGTTAAACATATTCCAGCTTCATGACTCCCTTTTCTTCATTTTTTTTCAAGATTTATAAAGGACAATACTATTATTTCCTAATAGGTTCTAAATTTCAATAAGGGAACACTCAAAATGAAAGTCTTTACAGGTAATAATTTTGCTATTTTGAAAATACAGGGCAAGGATTTTTGCTAAGAGAAGTTTGAGACTCAAAATTCAAATTTGGCTACTCAATGAAAAGCTTTAAGTTAATGTTCAAATCATGAGCCCCAGCGGTAAGCAAAATGGCAGCATTTATCAAAAAACAAACAAACAAACAAACAAAAAACATTCTTTGGTCCAGGGATGGGATTTCTAGGAATCCACCCCAAGGTCATCCCGTATATGAAGTATATGTACAAATGTATTTATTGAAGTATTGTTCATAATAGGACAAAATAGGAACTCTCCAGAATGCCCCTTGATAGCAAAATGTATAGTTTATTCATCTGCTACAATACAACTCTGGAGAAGTGTAAGTTAGAACTAGTGTCACATCAACTGGCTATGTTCATATCCTTCTCTTCCATTGAGATCCAGCTACCCCAACTTTAACCAGAAGGGGAAAGAAACAAGAGTTAGAGTTTTTCAAAAGCTAAATTACTTAGGTTGCAGTAGAGTGTTTTTGTTGAACATAAGAGCAACAGAGACAGATGATCTGAGTTCTAATCCTAGCTCTTCCCTGTATGTAAACTTGGTCTATTTATAGATAACCATGACCTTTGGTTTCAATATCTATGAAATGTGAACAATATTAACAGTACCCTCCCTGTAGATGTCTTCTGAGAAGTAAATGATATAACACATGTACTGTAGCACAATGCCTGTCACACAGGAAATACTCACTAAATAACACCTACAATGATAATATTTTGCTAGAAGGGCTCTTGAGCCCCACTACCTAAAGTGTAGTTTGCTGAGCAGCAGCAGTACCTGGAAGCTTGTTGGAATGCAGAATCTCAGGCCCCTCTCCAGATATTCTCAACAAGAATCTGCATTTTTAGCATGACCCCAGATGATTCATATGCATCATACAGTCTGAGATTAGTAAGTAAGTCTGGAACAGGGCCTGAGATTCTACATTTCTAACAAGCTGTTTGAGGAGCGTGTTAAGTTTGAGAAGTACAGCTACCTCATTTTATAAGTGAAGGAACTGAGTTTGTTTGTTTTAGTTTATTTATTCATGATAGAGAGAGAGAGAGAGGCAGAGACACAGACAGAGGGGGAAGCAGGCTCCACGCAGGGAACCTGATGTGGGACGCGATCCCGGGACTCCAGGATCATGCCCTGGGCCAAAGGCAGGTGCTAAACCGCTGAGCCACCCAGGGATCCCCGAGGAACTAAGTTCTATTAACTGACTAGTTCAAGTCACATAGCAGTCAACAGTAAATCTGGGACTCAGGCCTAGCCTTCCTTACGCCAAACCTTACATTCTGAGCAAGGATTCTGAATTGCAAATGATCAAACCACTCCTGTTCTCTGGGAGTATTGTGGATGGTTTGAAATCGACCCACTATCCAATTTTGAGAACCTGTATGCATGTCAAGGTAAGTGAGACCTAAATGGTTGTTATAATGAATGCAACGTTATAATTCACGCAGAGTCACTGTTGTACCTAGCAAATTCATAATTAGAGGTAATTTTGCACCTGCTGTCACGAGAAGATGGCATTTCCTTTAATTTAGCTTGATGCCTTGATTATACTGTGGGAGCGGCAGGAGACAAGGCAATCTCTCACTCAACTCCTGGAGAAAACACACAGCCTTTGGTTTGTGGTTATGATTAATAAAGCCATTTAGCATCCTTGGAATCATCAGCTGCTGTTTCTTGTTGTACTGATGCAGAATCTTCCATAAGGCAGGAGTGCTTGTCACCATCCAAACTGTTGCAGAGACTGGGAGAGGATACCAGGTTCTTTGTAGGGTGAACCATCCCACGAATCCTAATCAAACTAACTTGGTCATGGAAACATGACCACTGAAGTGGCTATGAATTGCAGGCCACTGTGTCAGTGTTGTAAGAAACATAATCTTATCTTCCTATAACTGAATTTTTCTCGTTCAAGACCTTGTGTCAGGAGTTTGAGGAGTCCCTCTTTTTTCGTGGGCTGCTTTGGATTTGGGGCACTTATCTAGAGCCAAGTCGTTAAGGGTGCAATCGTTAATTGTAATGGTCAGCTTCACTGGGTTAAGGGATTCACAGCTAGCTGGTAAAAGATTATTTGGCGTGTGTCCATGAGGAAGTTTCTGGAAGAGATTAGCATTTGAATTGATGAACTGAATAAAGCAGATGGCCCATCGTCCAGTCGTTGAGGGCCCAGATAGAACAAAAAGGCTGAGCAAGGGCAGATTTGCTCTCTCTGTCTGCTTGAGTTAAGATATCCATCTACTCAAGCCCTTGGACATCAGTGCTCCTGATTCTCAGGCTTTCAGACTTAGATCAGGATTTACACCATCAGCTGCCACCTTCCCCATTCTCATGCCTTTGGACTCAGACTGAATTATACCACCAGCTTTCCTGGTCTCCAGCTTGCAGATGGCGGATTATAGGACTTCTCAGCCTCCATGACTGCATGAGCCAATTCCTATAAGCCTCCATGCATGTATATGTATATGAAGTATATGTATATGTATATCAATATCTATATCTATATTTATATATATCTGTTTCTATATAATTATTCTATTGTTTCTCTGAAAAACACTGGATAATCCAAGAGGAAAAAAGCAACATCTAGATGTGCTGACATCACTTGAGAGGTCTCTATCTGGTACTGATCATTATTAGTCTCCTGTGGTCACTGCTATGTCCAGTTGCAAGATTCACCCAGTCTCTTGGTGGCTCTTGGACATCCAGACTTCTTTCTGCCACTCTGTGCCAGCTGGAAGAGGAGAGGGTAGGTGAAGCTCCCCCTCTAGAGCCAACACAAAGCCACCACATCTGCTCCCTTGTCATGTTGGGAGAGTATGGAGAACTATGGAATCTTGCCAGCTCAAGATTCAAATCCAGCTGTAGCTAAGGCCAAGTCATGCCTTAACCACAATATTACTGAGCCCCTCATTTTTCCCTGTAGCATTGCTTACAGCAGGAGGAATACTGGGGTCCCAGCTGTCTATTCAATACATGAAGCCCATTGGGCATTCTAGGGAAGAAGGAGGACAGTTAGGTTTGGCAGCCAAGAAAAGATACCAGTATTATCTGGGACAAGTCCGTTAACCTGTCTGACTGCCCCTCTTCTGTCCTGACATTCTTCTCAGGGACTGAGAGATAGTCCACCATGGGTAGGCACCATCTTCATTGTTCTAATTCCTTGATGATGAAAAATTAGGTCATTGGCACTTGTTTTCTATTTTACATAAAGTTGGAGTGGACATTCTTTATCAGATCTCTGCTCAGTCTTTGGTTTGATCACCAGGGTTTGGGACTGAGTATGAAGTGTCACAACTAAAACCAGTTAGAATCATTTGGAGATGGACATCATTCCACATTCATACAACCCATTCCCTCTCAACTGTCTTTTTTGAAGGAGTATCCCATAGTGGTAAACTTCAGAGCTGGAAGACTCAGGTCCACATCACAATTCTTCTACTTTCTTGACCTCTCATAGTCTCAATGTCCTCAGTGCCCACAAATTTAATTTACAAAAGTAAAATAATGCCTTCTTCACTGGGTATTGCAAAGCCTAAATGAAATATGGTAAGTAAAATACATATGAAGTGTATAACACTGTGCTTCTCTACTGGCAAACACTCAAAAAATGGTTTATTATAATTATTATTTTGACTTGGATGGAGGAAAAAAGGAGATGAGCAGGAAACCATTTAGGAAGAATTGATCCTGCATGAACACACTCATCAGTGGGTGCTGTGTACCTGCTCAAAAGTAGCCACCGAGTAAGATCTATGGCCCGTGTAGAAGAGTGGATGAAATCTCACCTCCCTAGTGCAATCCTCAATTCATGCCAACATCTCCTCACCTCCAGGAAAAAGTGAGTCCATCTGGGATGACTCCGGAAGACTCTGCAATGCCCCCAAAGACAAATTACTACTCAGGTGTGTTAAATTCATGATAACCTGCTACTGTAGGCACATAAATTCAATGTGAATTCTCAGTGAAATGCAATGAGCTATACGGTATTTGAATAGATGGAAGATTTTACTATACATGGAAAAATTTGTGATGACTTGAAGCTAAACTACCTTTCAAAAGAGTATATATTGTTTTGAGTTTGGGGTTTGCTTTTTAAGCTCAAATAGTAATGAAGGATGCAAAATTATGGGAAACATAATTATAGGGTGGAATTATTTGGGGTAGGTTTTTGTTAGTTTCGTGGGTTTTTTTTTTTTCTTAAGATTTTCTTACTTTTATTCTATTTGCCTCTCATGAGATTCAAACTACAATTGAGACTGGTATTAAAAGACAATCATTACCCCAAGCCCAGAGGATGGAAGACTCAGCATGTTGCATATGAGCCACTTGATTTCAAGTGGTGTTAAGAGGGTTTTTAATTACTCAGCTTTGGACTCAGGTATCACCTTCTCTGACAAAACAGCAAGAGAGAAACCGCTTTCTCAGTGGATTAGATAACTTTCCCCTCCACCAGCCCCATGACCAGGAGCCATTGTGCCACACAGGAGTAGCTATTTTAAACCAGCTCGTTAGAGAGGGCAGGAAGAGGTGCTATTTAGAGTTTCTTAAGGCCTGTGGGGAGAAAGAAGGGGAAAGTAGACAACTCTCAACATTTCTCCCACCAAAATCTGCCGCTTTCAAGGATGCTACTCAAACTCTGTAGAACAAAAGGAACAATACCTCAGAGCAGGAGCTTTGCAGTTGATTAAAAAGACCTGAATGCCAATCCCAGCATGGGCACCTACAAGTTTAGACAAGTTACTCAGAGATTTTCGACTCATTTTCCTCACCTGTGAATATTATAATTATTAATAACATCTGTCCCATAGCATTGTTGTGAGAATTACAATTTTTTTTAAGTATGTAAGATCTTGGCACAGGGCCTGGTTTCCAGTAGATGTTCATAGGTAGTGACTAAGTGTTACGACAATGGTCCTCTTGTCCTCGAGCTACCAAACCAATGTCATATAACAACTTCATTCTTGTCGTATTTTAAATCATCCTTTAATGGAACATGCCTTCCTCCTATTCAATGTCACCATTGACATCTCTGAGAAAGACCCCACAGTC
This sequence comes from Canis lupus baileyi, assembly GCF_048164855.1. NCBI lineage: Eukaryota > Metazoa > Chordata > Mammalia > Carnivora > Canidae > Canis > Canis lupus. Next base: position 63,463,710 of record NC_132842.1, on the reverse strand, counting down.
ATGCAATCCCTGATCACTCTGCTTTTCAGCTCTACCACGTCTTCCCTACCTCAAACCCCAGTGCAGACGTCCCTCCTCACTCTTGTCCGTCTTTCAAGTACCTATAACTGGAACACAAAAGGTGGCAGCAAGTTTGAAGGGTGAAAAGTCAAAGAAGTGATATATCCCAGAAATCTTGAAAGAGGCAAGTTCAAGGTAGGTCCAAGGGTTTAGGCTCTATTTCATAGGACAGAAAAGGGTAATAATGACCAAAGTGAGAGGGTCAACTTCATGGGCATGCTACCTCTACCGTCACACAGAATCCCACACTTAGAAGGATCCCAAGCTTGGTTTAATGTTGTGTTGTCGCCATCTTGAAGTTCTTAATTTTTTTTAACAAAAGACCCCATGTTTTTATTTTGCACTGGATCCGGCAAATTATATAGCTGGTTCTGCAAAGAGGAAAGAGAATGCAGAGATGAAGGCTGAACTAGTACTGGTTCCATTACATTCTAGAAATATGACCTTGCATGAACTCATCTTTTGTTCTATACATATTTTATTGATTGCCTCCTATCTCAGTGTTCTTTGTTTATAAAATGGGCATGATGATTATATCTATGTCAGGAGTTGTTTTAAGAATGAAAAATGTGCCTTCGGGCACTTAGCATTATGTTGGCACATAGTAAGACCCAAATAAGTACCAATTATTATATTAACGAGAAAATAAGTCTGGAGACTGGGGTAGAAAAACAGAGCATTCAGGAGACTCTGAGAATGAAAGTGTCTCCATTTTAAATCAGCGTATATACTTTGAAGCACTTGATGGTTACAAAACAAAATAAAGAAGGATATGATAGACACAAATAAAAGGAATGAATGAAAGCTTTCTTCCTGAGGATCACAGGTGCTTTGGGTGAGAGCCAGAGGAATCACTCACATCATGATCCTACAAGTTAGAAAGTAGTAAAATTGTGAGCAAGGTACCAGAAGGTTTAAGGATGATTGGACAAGGAGGAGCAGCTAAGAACTCTTGAGGTTTGAGCAGGAAAGAATTGCTTGGACTTTGAAAGTAGAAAAGGTACAGAGGGCAGCTCTGTGGTGGAAACAGTTTGTACTAAGCCCCAGAAATGGCAGGATGAAAATGGCACTAAGGAAATGGGAAGTGGGCTACATACATCTCCCACAAGATGTTAGCATGCTAGAGAAATGGTGTTTTCTTTCTTTCCTTTTTTTTTTTTAAGATTTATTTGTTTGTTTTAGAGGGAGAGAAAGTGAGAATGGCAAAGGGCAGGAGCAGAGGGAGAGAGAGAAACTCAAGCAGACTGTCGAGCACAGTGCCAGAAGTGGGGCTTAATCTCATGACCCTGAGATCACAACCTGAGTCGAAACCAAGGGACCCTTAACTGACTGCACCACCCAGCCACCCCTTTCTTTATTTTCCTTGCATCAACTTAAATGTGACTCCAAGACCCCAACCCAGCAGGCCAGTAGGAAAGTCAATCTCAGTCATTTTGGGGGCTCTTCTTTCAGTCACCCCAGAGTGTTCCAAAGCCTGAGAGGTTTATACAGAATTTCTGGCTGTGGTCTCTGATCTACACTGGTTTCTGCTGATTACCCCACTCCATCACGCTCACCAAGATGCCTGTTTTGGGGTGAGGTCCACAAGATGCGTGACTCACAGTGCGGGGAGAAGCCCATGACTCCAAGAAAAGCTAAGTTCATCTTTTCATGCTTCAAGTGGCCACTGATGTTCGGTCAATCCTGATTTCAACTTAAGGTAGATATTGAGGAGGTTTCATGGTATTCCTGAAGCTAACTAGCTGCCTGGGAGGCCATTCTGTTCCAGTTTCACTACTTACCAGATATGTTCCTTTGATAAGTTACTTTGTATCTCTGAGCCTCAGGTTTTTCATATGAAAAATGGGAATATTAATTATATGAGCTTCTTAGGGTTGCTGTTAAGATTACATGAGATAATACTTGCAAAGAACAAATTGCCTGGTTTATATGGTTATTGCCTGGTGTATGTAAGTGGAAACATCTATCATTATGACCATCTGTACCCTGCACTCAGGATAAATACACACTGTATAATAAAATTCTCTTAAAAGAGAGGACATCCTCTTAACTATGATAAAACTTTCTGAACTTAAATGACCTAGATTCAAATCTCAGTTCATCCACCAGCTAGCTCTGTGATCTTGGGCAACCTACCCATTTATCCTCCCTGGACCTTGTTTTCCTTATCTGTAAATTGAGGTTCATATCAGTACCTACCTAAAAGTTTTGGTCACCAATTCCAATGTGTAGAGGGAGTTTCCCTGCCACCACTACCACCAAGTAATTCTCTGACACCAGCTGGGTGGCCTATAATTAATCTCTACTCTCACACTATCTACCTGGAGATGGCATCAGATTCTGCAGGTCAAGGGCTCAGTCCTCCAACACCACACTCCACTCCGGACACCAACCCCAAGGCCAGATTGGCTTCCCACAAAATGACTATAAAGCAGATCCCCTCCTTGGGTTCAATTAATTTGCTAGAGCCACTAACAGAACTCAGGAAACTCACCTACTCCCTGGATTACTGATTTATCACAAAGGATATTAAAGGACATGGATCAATAGGCAGATGAAGAGATACATAGGGCAAGGTCCCAAATGAAGAAGCTTCTTTGATTCTGGAGCTTGGGGCACAGGTCCCTGGCACAAGGAAGCATTTTGTTTCTTAAACCTGGAAGTTCTCTGAACCTTGTCTTTGGGGTTTTTATGGAGGCTTCATTGTATAGACATGATTGATTAAATCATTAGCTACTGATGATGGAACTTAATGTTCAGCCCCTCTACCCTCTCTCGACTGGGGGTGGAGTGAGGTGCTGAAAGTTCCAACACTCTGATCATATGATTGGCCCTACAAGCTATCATCCTTCATTCTTAGGTGTGATCCAAAAGTCACCTTATTAACATAACAAAAGACACATTCACCCCTGTCACTCAGGAAATTCCAAGGGTTTTAGGAGTTCTGTACCAGAAACAGAACGAAGACCATATATATATTTATAATATATATATTACATATATATTATATATAATATATATTTATATAAATATATAAATATTTATAAATATAAATATATATAAATATATATTTACAATATATATTATAAATCACAATAGTGCACTATCTCATAGGACTGTCAAAAGAACCAAATAAATTCTTTCATGCAAAGCACTTAGAATAGCATTCAATAAAGGCTGGCTATTTTTGCTTTGTTTAATTGTTCCAAATATGTGTACATTCATTAAATTCTCAGAACCACTCCTGTGAGGAGAGTAAAACATGATTTACTGGTGATGTTTAGAAAACTGTCCTTCCTATCAGAGCTTATCTTTCTTCTTCCAAACTTGCATCAAGTCAAAAGTCAAAGTCCCCCTCAGTGGTCACCCACCCAGAGGAAGTAACTATAAACAGTTAATGTGTATCCTTCTAGATGTTGAATAAATGTAAATACATATAAGTGGAATCTTCTTTTCTAAATTTAACAACAGATTGTATTGGTTGTATCAATACTATTGGATCTATCTTGTCCTTTTCACTGGCTCATTATATTCAATGGCACCTATGTACCATACCCTGTTGAACTAGTTCTCTACCCATGGAAACATAGATAGTTCCCAAATATCTGGGATCCTGCATTTCTCATCATTTAAAATATATTCACACTAATCTATCTGATTATTTGGAATAAATTCTTAAATATGGAATAACTAGATCAAAGAATATGAATATTTAAAGTTTGGGTACCTATTGCTTGAATGCCCACCCCCAAAAAGTGATTTTTATTGTATTTTATCTATTTTATTTCCCTTTCTGCTAGCTCTGACCACATTTTACCTTGGGTTATATCTCGCTTCCATCTATATTAGTTTGCTAGGATAAAAGTAACAAAGTACTAAAGACTGAGTTCCTCAAATAACAGAAATTTATTTTCTCATGGTTTTGAAGGCTAGAAGTTTAAGACCAAGGTATCAGTAGGTTAGTCCCTTCTGTGAACTGTCTTCTTGGCTTAGAGATGTCTGTTTTCCATCTGTATCTTCATCTGGTCTTCCTTCTATGTCTATCTATGTCCTCTTTCCTCTTCTTATAAGAATTCAAGTCATACTGGATTAGGACTCACCCTAATTTCCCCATTTTAGCTTAATTACCTCTTCAAAGATACTTTCTTCCAAAAGAGCCACATTGTAAGATACTGGGGGTTAGGACTTCAACGTATAAATTGGGGGAGTTGGCGGGACACAACTCAGACCATAACATTTTCTGTAATCTAATGCTTGCTTTTTAAATTTCTTGAATATCTTAGTAAAAAAGAAGAGTAAGAAGATGGGAAAGAGGAAGAAGAATATGAAAGGAAAGAGGAAGAGGATCAAGAGAAGGAGAAGAGGAGGAAGCTGAGGAGGAAAAAGAAAGGGAGGGAGAGGAGAAGTATTTAGTAATTTCCTGTTAATCAAATGGTGTGTTTGCCCAAGACCATAGTTGTCACCCATGGTCCACAGTTCTGTCCACAGAACAAGGTAGGCATTAGTCCAAAGTCCTCAGGTGGAATACCAACTTTTCTAGTCAATAGCTCTGTGACATCAAGCCAGTTACCCAACCTCTCTGAGCCTGTTTTATCATCTAGAGTAATAACAACATTCACTCACCCCACAGAATTGCTAAAGAGTTCAAATGAAAGATCCATGTGAATGTGCTTTGTAGAGAGCAAAGCATAGGGTAAACACTAGTGGCAGTTGGCACTCTGCCACGTCACCTCTGCTTCTCTCACTACCACTCTCATGCATCTCCACCTGCCTTTGCCTCTTCAGAGTTTACTTTCCCCAAGAAGAGGCTTGCTTCCTGTGCAAACAGTCTCCAAAGGCAATTAGGGCTCACCCTCCCTCCCCAGGGTTTGTGAAACTTTATGTGTTCCAGGCTTCTAGGAACATTAACCATGAGTTGGTGACAGTGTCCCAAAGGGGACCAATTGGCTTTGGGATAGCAGAGGATGACTTCATTGGGAAGGCCATTAATCATAATTATGAAAGAATAAAATGGCTGTCAATTTGCCCATGCCTAATAACACCTAGTTAATAAGAGGGTCTTTTTCTTTCTCACAGTGGAAATGGATGGCAGAGGATACTGTTTCTGGGAGAACATTACACGTCTTGGATGGCTGAAATGCCGTGGCCAGTGGAAGTCACTCGACTTTTGGCTAGATGCCTCAGCAGCACTCTCTGAGCCATGCAATAACCTCTCTGAAATGCACTGCTGCTCCTGTCTTATTGCTTAATTAATCCACTTCTAATTGATGTGGCTATGCATTACCGTGGCTGCTTCCCTACTGTGAAAGCCCATAAAAACAGATTTGGCTTTTTTAAACAGGACTCTCAAAACAATGTCAAGAACATGAACTTCTCAATGACATCATACTTGCTCAAGAAATCTAAGTCTTGTGACTTTGGCCAAATAGGATCCTGACATCTAATAAAAATGTCCAGGTCCACTGAAGGCAGTATTATATTTCAAAGGATTTATATTACAGGGAGGTGGGGGAGAGGGAAAATGGAGGGGGACAAGAACTAATTGGAGAATAGGGGTCTGATGCTGCCCCTCCCAGTGGATGCCTCTCTTATTCCTTCCCCCAATCCTATCATGATAACACCAAAGCTTCTATCAGGGATCTAAGTAGTAGGCTATGTGAACCGTTGTCCTGAAATATAGATCATCTGTATCAGTCAATTCTAGATATTTCTGAGAAGTTCCAAAAATACACTAAGAGTTCAAATCCCAGCTCCATCCCTCTCTGGCTGGATGTCCTTGGACAAGTTACCTAACATCCCTGACCCAATTCTTTGGGACATTAAAAAAAAATCACATATAAACCATGTTAGACTGGGGTTGGGAACAAAGTCTTTCCAAATTACATGTATTTAAAATCACCTTTAGAAAATCCTTTAAACCACTGCTATCTCCATAAATCTCTACACAGCAATCCTCAGGCACATTCAACTTTGAGAGCTCCAAAAAGAAAGCCTAGATTATGGGCTGGCAAATTATGGCCCTGGGCCAAACCCAGCCCATCATCTGTTCTTATAAAGTTTTATTGGAGGGGCGCGTGGGTGGTTCAGTCGGTTGAGCATCCAACTGTTGGTCTCAGCTCAGGTCATAAGCTCAAGGTCATGGGATTGAGCCCCACATCAGGCTCATGCTCAGTGGGGAATATGCTTGAAATTCTCTCTCTCTCTTTGACCCCCCCCCTTGTGTGTGTGTGTGTGTGTGTGTGCGCGCATTAGTGCTCTCTCTCAAAAATAAATAAGTAAATCTTTAAAAAAAAAGTTTTATTGGAACACAGACACATTCATTCATTCATATATTGTCTGTGACTGCTTTCACACTGAACCAGCAGAACTGACTGGTTGACATACAGGTCAGATGGGCCCCAAAGCATAAAATACTTATTATCCAGCCTTTCACAGAAGTTTGCTGAGTCTTGGTCTAGGTATAGATGTGTGTCCATTCCACGCCCTCTGCCTTCAAAATAACTGACCAAATCCCTCTCAGTCCATAGAGAGAGGTGGAGAAATCCAAAGCACACCACTTGCTTTTAGGGTAGTCTCCATTTTTCGGTGATAGTAAATCTCTACAGTTCTCAATTTGGGTTAATGGAATTGTTCAAAGGAGTCTTGGTGTAGGAGTTAGGTTCTAAACATCACCTGTAACAGCACTTGGAATTTGAGTTCTCTGAACATAGCACCTCTCCTTTCCTGAAAGAAAGTAAAAGTGCGGGTGAGGGATGTCAGCATAGAAGCAAGGCCTTTGGGGAGAGTTTGGTGGGGGGCGGGTAGGCTGTGTTTCTGGGAGCTGTCTGGGTGAGAGACTGAAGAATTCTCTGTGAATCAAGACTTCTCATCTACTGGCTTCACAGGAGCCTCTGACAAGCTGGCTCTGTTCTCAGTAGAACAGGGTGGTTCCCAATTTCATCCCACCGCTTTGCCTGTCTTCTAGACAGAGAGCCTCCTCAGAGCCCAAGCAATCCTAGAGACTTCACAGGCGATATTAATCATGCTGATTAGGCATGACCTCCCCTTTTGTAAACTCGTGTTGATGGCCTCAAACCAATCAGTACCTGTCGCAATGTTTATGGTCGCTAAATGAGGGTGGAAGACAGCATGAGGAGAGAGTGCTTTATGTGGGAATTAGGCCCTCTAGGCCAAGCCTGCTGGGGGTAGCTAATGCTACTCACAGAAAGTGGTTTCCAGAAATTTCCTCATTGCTGTAGCTTCTTTTTGGCTTCCCTCCCCCAACCCACAAGCTTTATTGAGGTATGACTAACAGATAAAAACTATATATATTTAAGTTGAACAACATGATTTTTTTTTAAGTAGGCTGCATGCCCAGTGTGGAGCCCAACGTGGGGTTTGAATTCACAGCCCTGAAATCAAGACCTGAGCTGAGACCAAGATTCAGACGCTTAACTGACTGAACCACCCAGGGACTCCAACATGATTTTTTTTTTTAATGCAGACAATGTGATTTCATATACATATACATTGTGAAATGATTAACACAATCAGTTTATTAACACATCCATCCCCTCATAGTTATCTTTTTAGCTGTGTGTTATAAGAACACTTAAGATCTAATCTCTTAGCAAACTTCCAGTATACAATATTAACTATCGTCACCATGCTGTATATTAGATTCCCAGAAATTATTCACCTTGCTCTCTTTGTGGCCTTCATTCATAAGGTTGGCCCTGTTGGTGAAAGGAAAATCACACTTTATTTATGTAGCTGCTTTTTCTGCAGGCATTGTCTCCCCAGAAAGGTGCTAGAGACTAGAGGCAAGAAACCTGCCATCTTGATTCAAACTGCCAGGAAATGAATCCCGTGTACCTCTTGATAGCCAGTGACCTTGTAGGAGTGGGAACTGCTTTATCCCTTAGTTAAATCATCTGCAAATGGGAAACAGTAGTCAAGGCCAACTTCATAGACCTGTGACAGCTGCAGTTGCACAGACCCCACACTCAGCAGGGGCTTGCACTTGGTTCAGGACTCTATTATCCCCATCTTGAAATTCTTAGTAATTTTTGAACAAAGATCCTCACATTTTCATTTTGCACCCAGCCCTACAGATGTAGTTGTCCCAAAGAGGGTGCTGCCCTCGTAAGGATAACTGTGACAGATGAATGCATGGAAAGTTCTTGGTTCAGTATCTGGCATGCAGTAGGCACTCCTTAAATAAACTATTCTCAGTGGTGTTTACTTGATCACACAACAGCCTTATGAGGCAAACCGAACTCATAGTATCATTTAGCCAACTGTGTAAGTGTACTTTACAAATGAAAGCATTAAGGCTCAGAGAGCAGAGATATCTTCTCAAGATCATCTGACTCAGCATAAGTCAATAAATTTTTATTCATTCATTCACTCATTCATTCATCAGAAAATGTTTGCTAGGATCCAGCTATGTGCCCATGGGCTTGGGGAGGCTGGTGAACAAGACAAGCCAGTATCTGCCCTCATGCAGCACTATCTAGTTCTTCAAAACCACGAGCTAGTCCCAGAGAGAATCAAGTTCTGAAAAATCCAGGGCCACTACCCTCAGCTCAGTAAACTTTCCAGTCATAGCTAAGGTCAAAACATCCTATAAATAGCTTTAGTCACATCCCAAGGCCTTTGGGGAATTTCTCAGTCCTGCTCTTAGAAACATGTCCACTGCCTCATGTTTGGCCCTCATGTTAGCCTCCAGTATCATCCGTCATTCTTAGGCTTTTCTTCTGGAAGGACATCCCAGGTGATGGTCTGTTGCTTAATTTTAGGTTCTTTGCCCCTGGGGAGGAAGCCTATCCACAAACCCTGCTCTACCCACCCCAGTGCTCTGGGCCCTCACTCACCGGAAAGGGGGATGAAACAAGGGTCACCTTGTCAGCTGCTTGTCACTCTTGGCAAAGCCATAGCAAGAACTGGGGTCTCATCCACAAACCCACCTGGCCCCATGATAAATTGGTCCCTTTCATACACCCCCTCCAGTCATTCCCAGCACCCATCATCGCTCAGTGATTCAATTTGTCCATGCCAAAAACTCACAACCCTACTTCTGCCTCACATGCCCCCATTACAGGGCCTTTGTATCTATGGATGTAAGATGGGGGTTACACAGTGTTTCCCCAAACGCCAAATCATTCAGGCTACTTTCCATGCCCATGTACACCTATTTACAACGAACGTACTTAATTGTTTTCTTTAAGTTGCCTTCCTAAAAGTTCAGTAAGTTTATCTAACATGAATGTTGTATTTTTACCACTAGTCAATAGGCCCTCTTGCCTTAAACGGAAAGTGACTGCACAAATAAAAATATAAAATAAAAAAGGACACTGGATTAGACTGTGTGGATACCACCCACAATCAACTTTGGCACCACCAGGACCCACACAGGAAAATTTGGGGTTAAACTTATTCCCAGCACTGCATTAACAGCTGACAATACCTGAGTGTCCTACCTATTTGTAGATATTTGTATATTTATAGGGGAACTCTTGGAAACATCATGCTTAACCCATAGAAATAACATGGGGGTTCTAGGCTACTAGTAACAGAAGGAGGATATTTTTGCATAGTGTAGGGCTTTCTGATAAGGCTGAAATCTTCATGCATAGGCATGAAGTCACCTTACTCATCTATGAGGAATGCAGGCTCTGGACACTGAAGAGTGGGGTCTGGATTCCCTAGAGAGTGGAGGAAGAAAGGTGACCTGTTTTCAAACAAGCTCCCTTTGCTTCCCAAGTGAAACCAGATAAGGAGCTCTGCCAGGTTCTCTGGTGTTTAGAAATACCTGATGGAAGTGTGAGTTAGGAACAAATAATCCAACAGGTATCTACTGAATAGGTACTCAAGCGTTTATCTGCTCATTGTCAGGGCTGGCTGGCAGCAAAATGGAGTAGACTGTCCTGTATGTTAGCCAAGTCTTTCTTTTCTATCTTGGATTCACCCTGAGGGCTCATGATTCACCTCCACTTCCACTCTCTCACAATGCACCAGTTGAATTTGACCACCTTGATCCATTTCCCATGGGACCTGCCCAGGTAACCCAGCTAGAACATTAATGCCCACAATGAGCACTGTAACTCTACAACCTTCATTACTGCCTTGGCATACAAAGCTTTCTCACTTTTTGCCTGAGATTAATCACTTCCCTGGATAATTGACAGTGGGAACATCCATTTCCTTCAGAGAAGAACATTCTTTCCACCCACTGGGTGTCATCTTGTCACCCAGGTCTCAAAGACCGCCACAAAAGAGCCAGCCATTAGTTCACTTCACAAGGTCTGGGCTGTCCGGTCTTATTCATGACTAATTTGTTATGCTATGTAGACCCTTCCAGAGACTATATAGATGACTGTTGTTAAAATGAGATGAGCTTGAGGATAGAAGATATGAGAATGATCTCTGGACAAAGATAGAAGCTGGGGGGAAAAGTAGAAGGACCTGGTATGAACCAAATTACTTTTCTTTTAGTATTCAAACTACAGTGAACCCAAACCCCCATATGCTCAGGGTATCTAAAGTCCAACCTTTCCCTGGGTTTTTTTCCCAGTAAATATTATGAGAGATCCTCAAGTCTGCTTATCTAATCAGAGAATCAGCTCCCTTGATGTCACCCATTGCCACCTTCCTACAGAGAGTGACTTTCGAGTGTAACCCTGAAAGCATGACAACCTCATCTGCTCTTGGTTGCCCAGGAGCACTTCTCCCTACCATGGCCAAAGTAGCCCTACAGCTAGAACCCAAACAGCTCAAGAAATCCAAGGAATTCCCTGGAACTTGCCTATAATCTCCAGTGCCCTGCTTGTACCCCAACCATGGATTGGGAACAGGATCTGCTGACTGGATCAGGCTTCTATAGTTGGTCAAGTATGAGAAAGGGTGGTCACACTCAAAGAAGTCCTTTGGGAAAATTGCCCCAAACTGCAGCTTTGTGTGAAATAAGAGATGAGCTACCTGTTAGACAAAGGCTAGGACATTTTTACAATATTCCCAGACATTTTGCAAATGAAGGCTGTTCCTCCTTCCCCCACCAAAACAAAACAAAACAACACAACAGTGTGAGTAAGCAGTGGCTTGTGCCTTTTACTGGGTCAAAGCAAGCTCAGGCTTTAGACCTTTTCTTCTGCTAATGCAACATCACCTGAGGACTGGACCCGCTGGGATTAAGCAGCTTGATTTGGACCACCTGGTCTACCAAAATGTGTGCCTCCCATTACTACAGTGGCTATAGGGTTGATATACTGGAATTTGTAAACCGACATAGCCTCTGTCTTCCCTGAGGTCTTATTTCATGGAGACGGAAGTCACTTCAAATAGAGCAGCCAGGGAACAAAAGCTCCCCAGCCCCCAACATCTAGCCCAGACAAATGAGACGTAGATAAAACAAGACTCTTAAAGAGTAATTCTGAATGCCTTGAATTCTTTAAAAAAAAAAAAAAAAGAAAGAAAGAAAGAAAGAAAGAAAGAAAGAAAGAAAGAAAGAAAGAAAGAAAAAGAAAGAAAAGAAAAACAACAACAACAAAAAATAACCCTCCAAATAAGATTCTCCTAGGAAAGGATAGAAAAATACAACTGAAATGAAGCCTCTTGGAAATGAAAATGAAATGGCACATTTGACAAGGGTCAGCTGGCCAGGCTCCTGTGATGACAGCGTTCTGGGAGTATTAATATGTACCAAGAACTGTAAATGGTTGCAAAAATGTACATGGATTCCTTGACATAATGTACTAGCTCACACCATCTGCCACTTTCAGCCGTCATGGGCTGCATGCTTGAAATCCTTTTTAATCACTTTCACTTAACAAGAAGTTGAGCTCAAAGCTAATTGTTGAAAATCTGCCACTAGAGCGGTTCCTTGGGGTTGTTGCTCTGGTGACATTTAAGGAGATCTAAGATGGGCAGAAGTCTACCAAAGAATGCTAAGAATTTTGCAACTTCATATGCTAGTCCACACCAGGTTCTAAATTGAGCTTCTTTTATACTAATGTCGGGCATACACTGCAGGCAACCCAGTGGAATCTCTACATACAACATGCAGTTTCCACAAAGTCAGCTGAATGTGCTCAGGGAGAAAAAAAAATTTTTATTAGAATATGGTCCCTACGCATAAGCCAACTATTCTTTCTTTCTTAAGAAACTCAAGATCTATTCAACTCAAGAAACCATGAGTCCAACACTTCAAGAAGAATATGGCAATTCTGGACTTATTAGGGTCTGATACTGTATGCCCCAAATCAGATTTGCTATATGTCCGAGTGAGTTTAAAATATTTTTTAATGATGGGGTGCCTGAGTGGCTCAGTTGGTTAAGTATCTGCCTTCAGCTCAGGTCATGATCCCGAGGTCCTTGGATCAAGTCTTGCATCAGGCTTCCCGCTCAATGGGGAATTGTCTATCTCTATCTCTCTATCTCTCTCAAATAAACAAATAAAATCTTAAAAAAAAAAAAAAAAACAACTACTTGAGGCACGTGGGTGGCTCAGTGGTTTTGTGTCTGCCTTCAGCTCAGGGTCCTGGGATCAAGTCCCACATTGAGTTTCCTGCAGGGACCCTGCTTCTCCCTCTGCCTATATCTCTGCCTCTGTCTCTCTCTCTCTCTCTCTCTCTCTCTCATGAATAAATAAAATCTTTTAAAAAATTAAAACTATTTAAAATATATTTCTCTATGAAATTTTTTATTATACACACTTTTTGCCTTCTACCTTTAGAACCCAGCCTGAGTCTTAAGAGATAAGCTTTCTTTTGACATTTTCCTCAAGTCCACAGAAAGCCAGCCTCTCTGTGGAGACTAGTGGGATTGTGTGTAAGGAAAGTCAGAATAATCACAGCTAGTGGGTGTAGTGATCTGTAAGGTACTCTCCAATTTACAGTGAGTTTGTTTTGCTTTCCCAGGGAATCATCCTCTTGGCAACATTTTGCCAAAAAGTCAGCTTTAAGACCCAAATAACCAGGCTTTCTAAGAGGGAGATAAAGACCTTCTCCCATCCTTAAAAAAGAGCACAAGAGACCAAATCCAAGATCAGAGCTATATAAACCCTGTGAACCCTGGAAAGACACAAGCTGGAAACACACACAGGCACCTGAATAAGGGGAGTTATGTAGTGAGGCTTGTACATATAAGCCACAGGCATTTGTCCCTTCTGCGCTGAAATGGTCCTTGAAGTCTCGTTGGCCAAATGGACTGATCTGAAAATACCAGATCCCATTATCTATTATCTCCTATATTTGTTGCCCATAGAATGAGGTTGTTTCCCACCATTCCTCAAATACATCTCATGACAATCTGATGTCTCAACTCACTTGGACCATAGGATGCCCAGATATTTGGTGAAACATTATTTTGAGTGTGTCTATAAGAATGTTTTAGGGTGAGGTTAGCATTTGAATTGGTAGACGGGATAAAGCAGATTGCCTTCCCTCATGCAGATGGGCCTCACCCCATCAGTTGAAGGCCTGAAGAGAGCAAAAGACTTGGAAAAGGGGGACTTTCTCCTGTCTGAGAGCTTGAGCTGGGACATGTCTTTTCCTGTCCTTAGACTCGAACTGAAATATTGGCTCTTCTTGGGTCTCAAGCCTGCTGGCTTTTAGATCAGAATTTACACCATCGGAATTCCTGATTCTTGGGCTTTTAGACTCAAACTGGAACTCTTTCTCTGGACCTCCTGGGTCTCCAGCTTGCTGGCTGTAGATTTTTGGGACTTCTAAGCCTCCATAATCAAGTGAGCCAATTTCTCTGGAAAACCCCAACTAAGACACACTTCTGGAGCTAAAACAATCTTTGCAGTTTGTGCATCGAACTAGGTCTCAAACTGACTACATACATCAGAATAGGCTGGAATATGCTCTAGTAGCAAGCAGTTCCAAAAGCTCTAGGACTTAGAGCCACAGTGGTCAATACATACAATACATACCCAACCTAGATCAGTAGAGGAGCTCATGTCATTTGTCACTGTAGTCATTCAGGGATGTAGGCAGATGGAACAGCCACTCCTACTTCCTCCACATCTTGCTGGCCACTGTGCCAGGGCAAAAGGAAGCTCTGAACAGTCTTGCACCAGGAATGAGACATTCCACCCTAGAAAAGACAAACATTATTTTCACTTACACCTCATTGACCTGGGCTGGTACACAGCTCCATCCAACCATTAGAGGAACAGGAAGTATAATCTTATCATGTGCCTGCAAGACAGGGAGTTGGAAATATTTAGTAAGGACTGCTCTATCCATCTAAGACATGGCTCTCACTTCTGCTATCTTCTCTAAGTGTCTTAAAAATCACAAAGCAATCTATTTGACCAGGTCCTGTGAATTCATTGCTAGAAGAGCAAACAAACAAACAAACAAACAAAAAACACCTCGGATAGAGTTTTTATCAAAATAATCAGGTCAACAAACAAATAAGCAAGCAAATGTAAAACCCTGGGGGTCATGGCCTGGAATATTTCTTGGATGCTTTAGTCTTACTGTGTGGTCATAGAAAAGCATTAGTGCCCAAAATAAAGCGTTGTTCCTTCCAGTTATCTTTTTGTCCTCCATCCCACTTTGTGGGCAATCACCTTTCCAGAATTCTTGCCTTACAGTCTCTACTCTTGATTTGAATTCTTTTCCATTTCCCCAAACTTCTCTATCTTCCTTCTATTCCAGGAATTGATTTTTTTAATTCAGGTGGGACATAACATTTAACTCAAGAGCATTATTACATAGATCATAGAGCAAGGAAATGGGGAATTTAGCCTTAAAAATTAGTGAGAATAATTCCTTTAAGATACGACACCATTTCAAGGAGCATTTGAGTGCAGCTGGGTCACACAAGAAAACCATTCCTTCAGAAGTTGCAAGGAAAAAACAGGGTTTCCTACAGCATCAAATACACGTTTGCTATTGACTCTTCCCCTATGGATAGTATTTTCCCATAAAGTCATATTCTTATTTATTCATAAAGACGAGGGCAGAAATCAAAAGATAAATAGTATCTTTGGCCTTAACCACCCACCTCTTGATAAGAACAAATTGCATTTGAATTTCTCTTTCAGCTCTTTGATATTTGACATATATTTAAAGTAAATATCGGCCATATAGGATATCTGCATAATATTGGAGAGGGTTATAGTCATGCAAATAATACTGCTAGATTAGGGACCGGGAGATAAAAGCAGTGTTAACTCTAAGTCTTAATTTGAAAGGCTAAATCTGTCACCTGTCACTCTAATTACACTAGTCCTCTGTCCTCCACAGGTTTCCTGATTACACATACATGTGTTGTGGCTTTCAATGGAAGGGACAAAGCATTTTAGAGAAGCAACAAAAGTGTTCTTGTCAATTATAGCGGCTATTAATCCTAATTGTGCTTTAGAATTCTCACAACAACAGCGTTACAGACCCCAATTAATATACTACAGTTCATAGAGACACGATGGGACCTGAGGTGTTACTGACACTAGCCTAATAACTAGTCTGGTTGTGGTGTGAACTGGCTCGGAGTTAGAATTTTAAGTACCACACAGAAAAGAAATTAGCATTCTTCAATCTCCTGTTGTAATGAGGGTGTAAGGAGCTGGCCGACACTGCAGAACTGTGGTTGGAGGTACATAAAGCCCCTGAAAGGGGAGTCTTGCTTTCCAAACCTTTTGAAAAATGGAAGGATCTTACCAGTGTTGTCAATCTGGATGAACTTGTGCAGTTGGGTTGAAGAGTGCGGGGCGCTTCAACTGGGAATGTTCACCTCTGTGATCAAACACTAAACAGACAGTTACAAGGAATTCCAAAGGCCAGCTTCTACTCATCTAGAAGATAAGACTTCTAGAGGACAGACTTCTAGAAAAGAGGAAGAGAAGTATCTCTCCTTTTGTTTATAGTATTAAGAGCTTGCCTTGCGGTGTGGGTGGGAGTTGTACCTGTAAATAGGTGCTTATTCATATTTGTGAAAGACACACACACACACCTGTTCTCAACCACTCTCTACAGAGTAATGGCCTAACTTTAAAGGATTTTTGTCTCCATTCCATTGGTAGAGTTCCTCTTTTCACACATCTCAGAGGGCCAAGACACTGTTCCAGATGGTAAAATAAATTCCCTTCATTTAACTTGAATAGGTATCAAGATTTTTGTGCAATAGATTTGGACACAGAGGTGACTGAGTTAGGGGATTTT
The DNA here is from genome assembly GCF_048164855.1 of Canis lupus baileyi. NCBI lineage: Eukaryota > Metazoa > Chordata > Mammalia > Carnivora > Canidae > Canis > Canis lupus. Next base: position 63,447,496 of record NC_132842.1, on the reverse strand, counting down.
GTTTATCTGCATATCTTATTTCCAGATCCCTGCTCTTATTTGGCTTAAGTCCTCTATACATATCTCCCTGAACAGACATTACAATTAGGGACTTGTCATAGACATCCATGAATGCACGGATCACACTCTCAACAGGTAAGGTATCACTAATTTCTTCTCTTGGGCAGTGATAAAGCAGAGTCAGGAGGTGGAGCTTAACACAGTTACTGCTCTCAGTGGCATGGACCACTCATTTTACCGCTCTATGCCCCTGCTTCTTCACCTGCCAAAAGTGGGTACTAATTAAAGCCCCCAGGTCTTCCTAGGGATGTGATAGAGAAGAAAGGATATGAAGGCCTTTAGAAGGGGGCAAAAGTCTTATACAAAAATTGAATGCTATTAATCACCTAGAGAAGTGGTTTAAAACAAACAGTGATGGGGCACCTTGGGTGGCTCAGTTGGTTGAGTGTCCTACACTTAGTTTTGGTCATGATCTCAGGGTCATGAGATCAAACCCCTGCCTCAGGCTCCATGCTCAGTGGGGAGTCTGTTTGAGATCCTCTCTCTCCATCTACCCCTCCGTGCCTCTGCTTGCTCTCTCTCTCTTTCTCTATCTCCCTAAAGTAAATAAATAACTATTTTTAAAAAACAATGGAGGAAGGAAGAGGAGAGAGACAGGGAAAGAAAATATAAGCATATTCATCAATAGAATCACCCTCAAGGGAGCTCTTGGAAAAGGTTGCCTATTCTATGGGATGTTGGTGGGTTGTTAGTGTCTTAAAAACATTCCAGCAATCCTATCTTCAGGTCTTAAGGTACAGAGGCCTACTCTGGCCCTCCCCAACCTGTGCTCCTCTGGACAAGGAGTCCACAGGTCCAAGGGGACATATCTACACAGAACCCACATTGCTCCTTCTAGCCCACACCTGCATACCCAGATAGCTTCCAAGCTCCTAGGGGAAGAAACTTGGCTGTGGATGCACAACTGGAGTGTTCACACATGTATCAAGGACTTCTTGTAGCCTGGTAAACAACCATGGGCAGGTTTGGAAGACAGAAGAGACTATGAGCTGGAAGCCAAGTTCTTCCAATACAGAAGTTCAAGGTGGCCAAGAATTCTGAATCCAAACCTGGATTTACAGGTAATTAGTAAGGTATATTTGTCAAGACAGAAGGATATAGTATATATCACATAACATTTTGTTAGCTTAATTTATAACTTTCAATGTTTAGATGTTGGTATATAGGCTTCCATTTACACTCTTTCAAGGCCCTGAAAATATTAGGATTGGGCCCAGATTCCAGGGTCAGTTAAGTTTGTGAAACACTGGGATAAATAGTTAAACAGACTCTTTTTTTTTTAAGTGCAGGGTATCTCAGAGCCTTAAATATGCATCATGCATTATTCATATCCTGGAAGGGATTATACCATATTTCCTTCATTCCAAAATGCACTTTTTTTCCCACATTTTAACATTTCTGAAATCAAAATGCATCTTACAGTTGTAGTCAGCCAGAAAACAGCTGTGCCCGAACATATGCATTAAAATTTGCAGAATGGCTGTCAGTGGCTTGGAAGAAAATCCCAGAAACAATAGTAGAGCATGTTTTTAAGAAATGTTGCAGCATCCAAACTCTTGTGACAGAGAAGAAGATACTTTGGGGAAAAAAATGCACAAACTTCAATGACTTGGAGTCAAACAAATGATTAGAAGGGTCCAGTTCAACATGAAGGAAGCCTAAGTAACTTAATTTGTTTCAATGTTCTTCTTTAATACCCAAGAGTGATTATGATAAAATACATATATCTACATAAATATTATAGAACTCTTTCAATAAGTAGAAAATAAAAATTCTAAGTTCTATGAAAAAGTTATTTCATGGTTTAGTTGGTGGCAGTTTTTCTTTCTTGGTTGAGCATAAAGTAATGATATGTCTTTATTTAATGGCATTTTAGATTCTATGGAATACAACAGTATGTAAAGTTTCCCAGATGCCTCTGAATGGGGAGGCCCTTTTTCCCTAAATCATCACATGAGATTCACGTTTTCTGAAGTGTGCTTTGAAACAGTTGCCTTAACTCAGGGAATACTGAACAGTAGGGGTTGGCAGGGGCTTCAGAAGACCCAAATCTCTCATTTTCAAGACATAAAAAGCTAGGTACTGAAGGAAAAGTGACTTGCCCAAGATTACACAGCAGATAATCATATTATTATTATATTATAATAGTTATAATATTATAAGAGTTATAATAATATATGATATATTATATATATATAATATAATGTCTATACCTGCCAATATTAACCGGCAGGTATAGACAAGAGCCAGCTATCCTGACTCCTGATATACAATTTTGATCCCTAGATGAATTGATTCCTCCTGGTTTTTAAAAATCAAACTAGTTGTTTCAACCACAATTAGTAAGTCAATATTCTGTCTTTTTTCTGTCTTGGCAAATTCAAAATTGGTTTCTCATTTGCCTGTCAATAATCAACAACAACAACAACAACAAAAACTAAAAAGATTGACAAAGAAAGAAAATTCATGTAGAGGTCCATAAGCCGGCAGACTCAAGAAGCTCAATGATCCAGAAGCAGAATGCACTTAAAGAGAACTGCACCGAAATCGTATCATGGAATTGCTGAAAACCAATGATTAAAAAAAAAAAATCCCAAAAGCAGCCAGAGAAAAGAAATATAGGTAGGTTAAAAATAAAAGAATAGGAAAAATACATCATACAAATGCTAATTAAGTGGAAGCTGAAGTGACTTTACTAATATTAGACAAAGTAGACTTCAGAGCAAGGATGTTACCCAGAATCTTTTAATGACATTACTGACATTACAGTATTATAGTATCTAATGCCTAAATATGAAAGGTAACTCATCAAGAAGATCTAACAATCCTAAACAGATATGCCTAATAACAGAGCTTCAAAATATTTGAAGCAAAACCCAACAGACTAAAAAGAATAACAGACAAACCCGCAGTTATGGTTGAAGATGTCAACAATCCCCTCTCAGTAATCAGTGGAGGAAGTAGGGAGAAAATCTGTGAGAGTACATCCAAATGCACAGCAATGCATGTAAATAACTCTTTGGAGAAGCACAGTTTGAATCTGGGCTTTGCCAATGGAAAGTAATGGCATGAACTCATGAGGTGCTGCTCAGTCTAGAGTCCTGTCAAGGGAAATCGGTGTCACATGCTTCTATGATGATGAGATTTAAACAATTCATGAGTCTTTGATCATGAGCTCTCTACCTCTGCCCAAAGCATTAAGAAGCTAAGAGGAACCTGTATGGGGGGCTTGTCCTTCAATGACTGAAATATATATGGCCTCTTTTGGGGGGACAACAACCCTAATAGGACACAGAGGGCATAAACATTCATACTCACTTTTCTGTCATTTATCTCTAGAGAATGCTATATACATGCTAGATAAATCCCCATGTGGTAGATGGATACATTCATGGTTCCATGAATCATGCCTCCTTCTATCTATGCCCATATGTAGGTCATCCCAGTTGGACTGTTGTCTTGGTCATGTGACTTTCTTTGGCCAATAGGATGGTCAGCAAACATGTCCTGGGCAGAGGCTCAAAACATACTTGTGGATTAGAGTTCTCTCTCTCTCTTTCTCTTTCTCTCTCTCTCTCTCTCTGCTTTTAGAATCAGCCACCATATAAAGAAGCCTAGGCTAGCATTGTGAAGACATGTGATCCCATAGACAGCCAAGCACCAATACCCAGAAATGTGAGTTAGGCCATCATAGATACCCAGCTCCAGACAAGCAACCAGAAGTGACCCCAGATGAAACGGGCTAAACAACAAAGCCCAAATTTCTGACCCACAGAATTGTGTGTAATAAAAGTGGTGGTTTTAAGTTTTGGGGTGGTTTATTAGGCAGCAATCAATAACTTGTTATACCCAAAGCACTGGTCAGCTCTGCATCAAGAAAGGCAGGAGTAGTAACCACTCCTCTGGTTACTCAAAGGAGAAACAGAAAATGTCTCATTATATTGCCTGGGACTTTGGGCTTAACCTCTCCTGACGCAGTCCCTCTCTCAGCCCAACAAATCAATGCGAATAAAACACATGTGCTGGAAATCCCCTGATGCCCTTCTAGGCAGAACTTTTTGGTTAGGAAAAGAAAAAGAAACTTAATTTGAAGCTTTAATAACCTCCCAATTAGGTTGTTTCTGCTAGCATTAATATTTAATCATGACATTACTGTGACTATTTTAGAATTGAACTGAAATTAAGTATAAATGTTTGATCATAAATAATTTCATTATTAAAGATAATCTCTGTTATATATGTTTCTGTGCCTATCTTTTATTAAGTTTACTTTTCATGTTGACATTTTTAAGGGCGTAATTGTATGTTTTCGTTCTTAGTAATATTGTTACCATATATTAATTATGGCATCATGCCAGGAACACTAGTAATGAAATAAGTTGTTTTTTCTACTTCAAGAGCCAGCAATAGGCTCTCTCTCCTACACAACTAACAAATAGATGGTCAGCTTTGAGCTCTACACTGGTTCCCTGAATTATTCTTTCTCTCTATTTGTGCATAAGCACCATTGCTCTTGATTTATGGAAAAACTCAATGCAAATGAGAGCAGGAGGGATGGTTATCTTTGTCCTTTTTGTCAGGGGTTTCTTGGAAGCCACAGATACCACCAAAGGAGGGTGTGTGTGGCAGGATGAATAACAGACTCCCAAAGATGTCCACATCCTAATCTCTAGAACCCTTGACTATGTCATTGTACCTGGCAAAAGAGACTTTGTGGATGTGATTAAGGACCTAGAGATGGAGAGATAATCCTGGATGATCTAGGTGGGCTCTATGTAATTGCAAATGTCCTTAAAAGTGGAAGAGAGGCACAGGAGAAAGTCAGGAAAGTAGATATGACAATAGAAGCATCTGTTGAAAAAATCTGTGAGAAGGACTCAACCCCCTACTGTGGATCTTGGAGGTGGAAGAAGGGGACACACATCAACAAATGGGGGCAGCTTCTAGAAGTTGGAAAATGGAAGGAAATGGATTCTTCCCTAGAACCTCCGAAAATGAATGCAGCCCTGATTTTGGCCTAGTGAGACCCAGATCGGGCTTTAGAACTATACGATAACAGATGTGGGTTTGGTTAAGTTTTGTATTTTTGTTTTTGTTTTGCTTTATTTATTTATGTATGTATGCAGCACTAATGTTTATTAAGCTGTGCCTTAGCACAGGTGCTGGGGCTTGCCCATGGAGCTCTTGATGTATAAGCTCAGCCGTTCTGCCAATTCTTGAGCTATGACCCCAGGAAATTAACAGCTAAGTGGATGTTGTACACGAGCTCATCATCTGTCATCTTTACGTGGCCAATGGCCAAGGCCAGAAACAGCACCTTCTTCATCCGGCATTTGATCATGGACTTCACTTCATCCACTTTGGCCACCATGCTCTCATTGTGGGTCAGCAAGGGAGGGAACTTGTCAGCTTTAATCAGGCTTGGGCTCAGAATTCATAGGATTTGCTAGATCAGAGATTCTGAAGCCAAAAAGACATCATTCTTCTTGGCCAGCTTCTTGACTAATTTTTTTATTCTTGTTGAGTTTCTTCAGTGCCTCAACATCCATAGCGGGGATAGCCACAGCCTTGGCCTCATCACAGAGCTGCTGGTCCTCCAAAACACATATGCAGAACTTGGGGCAGGGAGTGGTCTTAAGCCTGACGGTGCCTGGGAAGCATTTATCCTTCTGAGAATCCGAATTCTCCAAGCCAATCTGCAGCTTCACTGTCTCCAAAAACTGTGGCCACTTACTCTGGTGCCCTTGCAGGACTTCCTGCACCACCTCATACAGAGTGTCACGGGAGATTTTGCTGTTCATGGTGCTGCATGTCACAATAACTGGAAAAGAGCTAGATGCGTGTGGTTTTAAGCCACCAAGTTTGTGGCAATCTGTTACAGCAGCCACAGGAAACAGGTATAGGTTGCATTCCTTGGGAATGCATCAGTTGGATCTAGGCAGTCTCACGTATGGGCTGTAGCAGGAGACAAGTTGTAAGCTGGCATTTTCTAGTCAATAAAGTAAGGGCAAGAGTGGTTACTTCATAAAGTTATTGGGATAATTAAATAAGGCAATTTGCATAAACCGTTTAGCAGAGTGTCTAGCTCATTTTAAACACTTGGTAAAGGTCAATTATTGTTGCCGTTATTAAAACCTGCTGTGGCCAACTATTACTGTTCACACTTAGTGGTACCCTACCCTGGTAGAGGATCCCACTACCTACCCATTGACAAGTGACCTGCAGAGCCTTCCTGGAGGTGCTGCGTGTTCCCTGCCTCATTGTTAGGCTTGGCCCTGGGACTTTTTTTTGGCCAATGGACTACAAGCAGACTCCAGCCAAGCCACTTCCAAGGGGAAGCTTTTGGAGCAGGTGCGTAGTTTGGCTCAGCCTCTTGTTCTTTTCTCTTTGTGCCAAGAAAGACACTTCCCAGGTAAGGCCTGCTCCTTCCACCTGAGTCCTGGCTGAGTAGACACATGGCACAGAGTGACAGCACATATAAAGTGAGATATAAACGTTTATTGTCATAAGTCATTGAGATTTGGGGGTTGTTTGTTTTCATAGTAAAGTTGACAAACACACCTCTCATAGATACTGTTTAGAGAGTCTGTCAGCCTACACACACAGGCACACACCTGCCTCCAGACTACCTACACTTGGCCTACAATCACTCTGACACTCATTTAGTATTCTATCATACTAATGCTAGGAACCAAAGGGGTCTTAACCATAGTTAATCCAACCACAAATGGACACTTGGCCCCATGTGGGCAATTATAGGCTTTTGCCAAGAAATTTGGAATTGTGACCTGGAGGCAGCTAGAGAGCTTTGTCTAGGTCTATAGATAACAGGGAAGATTTGGAAAGAGGGGAAAATCCTAGAAACTGTGTCCTGATCCTCCTGGACCTTGCAGTTGGAGAAGCAGAGAAGGCATATTTGCAGGGACAGAAGAGTAGAGATGAAAGAGTAGAAGACATGGCAGCCTGAGTCCCTAGCGGTTTTTAACTCCCTGAACATGTCTACCCTGAGGCCCATGGGTTCCATGGGATAAGCCAGTATCCTTTCAATAAGTCCCCCCTCCTACTTAAGTAATCTCAAGTTGGTTTCTTTAACCTTGAACCAAAGGTACCTTGGCCAAGTTGAAGTTCTAGGTAGAGGTCTTACTATTAGGAGGTATCAAGGAAAAACTTCTATCCAGGAGAATCCCAAAAGCCCTGAGGAATCAGTCTGCATGTAACAGAGGACACTCCTCTTCTCTGTCTGACTGAGCTCCATCTGTGCAGAGCTCATAACTCCCCACTTGCTGTAAAACTGAACTCTTCTGGGCACATTAGTCAGAGAAGTAGAAGAATATGATTTCAGTATAATTAGTTCACTGTGAACCATATATGTTAGAGTCCTATTCTGCTCTAGACACCATGATAGCAGAAAAACAAACAAACAAAAAAAGATAGCCCCATCCTGCCATTTGTGAGCATATAGCTTTGCAGAGGATGAGAGGGTAGGAAAGAAGCTCAAAGGAAAGGTTCCAGGTGGGAGGTTGGGCCCCATTTCTTCCACTAGCTATCTGTGTGGCTTCAGGAACCATCCACCACTCTGGCCTTCAACCGCCCATCGACAAGATGAGGGGCTAGATTAAGTGATTTTTACAGGTTTTTTCCATGACACCTGGCCTATTGCCACCATAGCTAAGTTCTGATAAGCAAAAAGTAGCCATTGCCTTTGGACTAGCAATAATTTCCACATACATATAGTGTGAGGCTGGCTTCATCGGAACCATGTGGGTAACTGCCAGAAAATGCAGATTTCTGGAGCCTCAACTCCAGAGTTCTGATTTGGTGGAGCTGGGCATCACCTTGGCTAGTGCTGATTTTAACAAATGGCCCAATCTAGGAACCACTACCCCAGGCTATTGCAGATTCTACAGAAATGTCTTGGCCTTCCCACCTGTGCCCTTATAGGCAATCAGCAGCATGATAAATTGATAAACTGTACATTAGTTGGTAATACTTACATAGAAATTCTTTCCCAGCCTGGCACCGTATTATATCCTTTATATCTAGTATTAATTCCTAACAACCCTGGGAGGTATTTCACTCTCTCCAGAAAGATTTGATTCTCTCCTCCACACAGCTACAGACTTTGATCTGGCCTTCCCTGTAGGAAAGTGATTCGAATAAATAAATAATTAAAATCAAATAAAACACATGAGGAAGAGAAATCCTCATCATTTAAAACTAGCTGCTCTGTGAGCCACTCTTATCCCCATACTCCTAAGGACCTTATGTCATTATCTACCATGCCTCCAGTAAACAGTGAGGAAAAAATGACAAAGAAATGGCTAGTACTTCCAAGAGTAAGGTGGATCTAATGCAATGGAGATTTAGTCGGGAGCTTCTTCTGTCACTGATCCAGGTGTCAGGAGAAATCTGTGCATCAGATAAGGTAAAAGAAGTGACCCAGTTGGATGACCTTGAAATTTTATGATCAGATGTGATATCAGATATTTACACTCTGGTGTAATAGGTAATAATCTATGAATACAAAGGAAGTGAGAGAAGGTGTGAGGCCATAAGCCACTGAGGATTTTACTGGATCTGGGGAGGGTTCTATTTCAAGGAGAAATGATAGCAAGTGACAATAGTTTTAAAAAGGCATTCAATTATCTCTATATTTAAGTTTGAAGCTAGGTGTTCCTGCGTTGGTTCAGCATTGCATCCAGGATCCATATTGTTTTCTATCTTCCATTCTTTTATTCCATCATCATCTACATGTAGATACTCAGCCTCCAGCTTATTACCTCATGATTACAAGATAGCTGCCTTAACCCTGGATATTATATCATAACACCATAGCATCCAAAGCAAGAAGAGAGAGAGAACAAGCCCCTTCTTTATACATCTCTCTCTGTCATCATGCAGGAAAACCCCTCCCAGAAATAGTCCCCTTAAGCCTCTTTGGTTAGAAATGGGGTCACTTAGCCATTTATAAGGGTCAAATTGTGCTTCCCCAAAATTTATGTGTTGAAGCCGTAACTCCCAGTACCTCAGAGTGTGACCTTATTTGAAGACATAGTGTTTACAGAGGTAAGCAAGTTAAAGTGAAGTCTTTAAGGGGGTCTTAGCCACCTGTGTCCTTATAAGCCACCTGTGTCCTTGGACACAGAGGGAAGATGATGTGAAGACACAGGGAGAAGGAAGACGGCCATCTGTAAGTTGAGAGAAGTCTGGAACAAATCCTTCCCTCACAGCCCTCAGAAGGAATCAATCCTGCTGACACATTGATCTTGGATTTCCAGCCTCCAAACTGAGATAATAAATTCCCGTGGTTTAGGCCACCCAGGTTTTTGTACTTTGTTACAGCAGCCGTAGCTAACGAATACAGCCACCTGTACCTAACTTCAAGAGATGCCACAAAAGTGAGCGGATAATCAGCCTCTGTTGTGTGAGGCAGACCTATGAGCATACACTATGGAGAGGAGAATGTCTGTTGGCTAGGCAGCCAGTGATGGCAAGGCCATCTTTAAAAAAAAAAAAAAAAGATTTTATTCATTCATGGGAGACAGACAGAGACGGAGACACAGGTAGAAGGAGAAGCAGGCTCCCTGTAGGGAGACCGATATGGGATTCGATCCCAGGACCGTGGATCACCCCCTGAGCCAAAGGCAGACGCTCAACCACTGCGCTACCCAAGCGTCCCACAAGGCCATTTTCGTTTGCAAGTCACAGAAATAGATTCTGACTTTGTCAGAAGGGAAGCCTTAGAATATGAAGAAGGGGTTAGGATTGGGGAATTGGTGAGAAGGATAGAGAACCAAGCTCAGGAAAATACAAAAAGCAGGGCAGACTGAGGATCTGGATAGCAGGAATGACATAATCTTCTCGTAGCTTCCCCATTCCAACGAATGCGCTTCTAATACATTTTCTGCCATTGAAATCCCAACAATTCTGAGCCCCAGGAGAGCAGGGACCTAGCTTTTGTCCTAGGAAGAAGAGAGAGGGCTAACCTGATTTAGGTGTAACAAAGCAAGCTCATACTTGGCTGGAGACAGATAATTCCCCAAAAGGAAATTATGGAATTACTTCTTAAAGAAAATTAGGAATAAAAGATGGGAGGGGAAAGAAATCAATTTCCACTATACCAGTGGAAGAAGTCCACTGTACCAGTGGGTACAGAAATTGGAGACAAACAGGGCTTCTTTACTATCATGGCCAGTTGTCCCATACCCTGGGGAGGGGTCCTCAGGACCAAGCTCTATGTTATTATGCTTAAGCTGCCCACACTTTCCATTAAAAAACCCTCAAACCCTAAGCCTGGTCATTAATTACCTAGTATCCATTCTGGATTCTTTCTCCAGTCTCTTCTTCTAGGTCCTCCCTATCCATTTGTAAGCCCTCAAAGGACCACGTTAGGAAGCAAACACAAAGGAAAATGGTTTAAATTTGCTAGGATCACCTATTTTCTTCCAATGCAGTACCTTTGTCCATGCAAATAACAAAGACAAGAAAAAAATCACTGAGTCTGTATCAAGGAAGCACCTAAACATTTAGCAGATTAGATCAAGTTGGCAAACAGCCTGTCACTCTGGTCGAGGGAGGAGAGAATCTGCCGAATTAGATGTTTGAGTGAATTGACAAGCTGTCTCGGTCAAAATAAGTCTTTTTTATTAAATGTTGAGAGATCATAGTATATCAAAAAGAAAATCTACGAAAGCCACTTTTCATCTATGTACACAGTAAAATCAAGGTGGCATATTGGAAATCTCTAAATAACACTTTGTCTACATAAAAGGGTGTAATTCTTTGGGTCAGAATAAATTAGGACAGAAAGCCTCCTATTTGACTGGAGAAGGACTGAGAGGCTAAGTTGCCTGGAGACCCTGTGTCATCTCTATCAATATGATTTCTTACCACCTCTACCATTTCTCAATGTGTGCATAGTGCCAGCCCCATATACTGAGTGATCAACATGCTGTTTTCTCTTTATTATCTTATTTAATCCGACCAACAATTCTATAAGGTGAAGACTACTATCTTCGTTGCAGGAAGAGGAAAACTGTGGTTTATGTTGTGTAAGTAGTTTCACTAACTTTACACAGATATTACATTTCAGAGAGGAAACTCAAACTTCCGTCTGACTTCAAAGCTGTTGGTTCAAACCAGGTGGCTGCCTTCTAAGAGTATTCAGTAATTTCTTCCTAGTCACACTGCTGGCATCTTTCTCTCTTGGGTTAACTCAAGAATTCTAGAACATTCTTTTTCAATTCTTCATGGTCAAAGAGTACCTCTTTTCACCAGAATAAATGCAAATAAATGCCCCCTATAATCCTATAAATGCAAAAATGCCCCCTCAATGGCCTTGGCTGCAAAATTCCTTAGTCCAACGTGCCCTTGCCTTTCATTGAGGCTCAAGGCAATGGAGTCCCATTGGGTGAACCCTGCCCTTTTCAGCACTCTGTTTTCCATATGCAATGTGGGTTTACCCCTTCTGCTGTACAGTCTGATCTTGGAGAACTCTCACAATTGTATGTACACAATAGTTATATACTGACTTCTTTTATTTAACTCAGGCCCCAGGGGGCTACTTCTTCGAGCACAATGGTAAGATTTTCATTGCATTGTCATTGACTTTTGCCTTATATTTATGACCACGTCTTCAATTTCTCCTTTAATTTAGAGAGCAAGAGCTGCTTAAAAGTCACCAAGGCTGGCTACTCAGCAGACTGTCTCCTGCCACTTCTTGCTGGCTTCTTCTCTTTTGTTCATCCCAATTTCAATTTCTCTTTTGTGCTATGTGACCAAAGCCCATAGGGAATCACAGAACATGAAGAAATGGTTTCTAGTTGACCCTTTTCTTCAAGGACAATAGCTCAAGGAGTGTGTAGAACCCTTTACAGCATGTGAACTTCTTTAAATTCTTTGCCTTTAAGGGGTCCAACGGAAATTAGTAAGAAGAGCAACCTTCCCATGATCCATTTTAGTAAGGCACGAAATTTTTTTGAACAACTGTTTCAACAGCCTAAATCAATTCTTTTAAATTCTAGCGTCCTATTTTCCCTCACTTATCTCTTAGATAAGCATTATATATAATTGAGCTGAGCTCCAAGATCAGACCCAGAAGTAAAATAAAGTCATAGGAGAAATGGAAACTTGAGTTCCTTCTTAAAAAAAAAAAAAAAAAAAAAAGGAAGAAATCTTCATAAGAGTGTCCAAACTTCTAGTCTTTGATCTCACTCATCTCTACTCTTAGAACTTAAAAGAATATTTTGTATTTTCTATAATTCTTTTTTCCCCAAAATTTATATTCACTTTCCAGGACAAAGGACTGTGGTGATATAAAACATACCCAAGGAATCATCTGTGCTGAAAGCTATCCCATGTGGCCCAACTGCAGCATTACTCTTAGGTTCGTATCAAGTTAGCAAAGGTTGAGAGTTTAACCTCTAGAAAGAGATCCATTAAATCAAATTTCTTGATTCTAAACAGCATTTCTTCTCCCTCTCTCCCAAAAAGCTTTTTATTAAATAGATGATACATGTTAGAATCCATGGCAATTTAAAAATTAAACAAATAATCCTCCTGACTCTCAGTCCAGGAAACTTCTATTAATCTATTATGTAATATTTAATATATTTTACAGGTACTATTTTGGATGTAAATCATGAGGTATATAATAAAATGAAAACTTGTGAGCTCATTATCCAGTGTATGCCAACCACTCTTGTCGTGTCTCCTTGTGGCCTTCTTCCCTATCCAAGCTCACTGCCATTTCTAAAGGCAAGATTTTTCATAGTTGTTTTTTTTTTTCCTGTTTGGTTTTTACGTGTGTGTCTTCCTAAACATATTGCTTAATTTTGCTAGTCTTTGAACTTTATAAAAATACTATATGATGTCTCCAATGACCTGCCTTTTCAATAAATTTTATAAGATTCATAGTTGATCTACATACCTGTGACTCATTTATTGTCTTTGCTGTATAATATTCCATTTTGAAACAACACCCTAATTGATTTACCCATTCTCATGTGATGAATATTTGGACTGTTTCCAATTTAGATTGCTCTCAAACATTCTTTTACACATCTCCTGGTAAAAACGTCCAAGGATATTTCTCAGACACATACCAAGGAGTGAAATGCTAAATCATAGAACATGCAAATGTTCAATTCTATAAAACAGTCCCAAATTATTTTCCAAAGTGGTCATAACAGTTTATACTCCCACCATTCCTTACTGCCACTTTTGTTTCAATCTTATATAAAAAAACAAGAACAGGACCAAGAGGATGAAATAGAAGATGAAACAGTATTTGATATAAGCTGAGTACAAAAGTAGATTGCACACGGTGTGCCACCCACACCAGGCTAGCCAGACTAGAATCTTCTTCCTGGATGAGTCTAATCATTCTGACCCAGCCCAGCCCACAGCCACAGGTGACCCATAAAAATCCATCATGACTGCCTGTTCCTCAGAACCTTTCCTTGTTTTGCCTCACACCTGCTTTCTTGGCAGAGCCTAGCAGTATCTGTCCTAGGTCTTGTTCCTCAATATAATAAGTCTACAAGGATTTCTTGAACACCTATCAGATGCCAGACTTTGGAGGTGTAGAAGGGATATGGCAGATAAGGTGGTGGCGTTTATATTCCTCTGGAGAAAAACAGACAAGTAAACAAAAGATGACTCAAGATTGTGACCATTGTCATTTGTCCTATTTGTTCCTTTAATAGCAAATGAAGAACTTGGGAATAGCATTCCAGTCAGAGAGCAAGTGGAAAAGCACTCAAGGAGGAAACGAAGGCTGTACCCAAGGGTCAGAAAAGAAGCCATGTAGCCAAAACCTTCCCAAAAGGCAGAATGGTAAAGAGGAGACTGCAGAAGTTGTCAAAGCCAGACCATGCAGGGGGTTTTGCAGGCCAAGATGGTGATAAGTAGCATGGGGTCTGCTGGAGAAAAGCATATAGATCCAAGATAGATCCACTCATAAGACAGAGAGAGAGAGAAAGAGAGAGAGATGGAGGGAGGTGGTATAGGGGAAAAACGGAGAGTGACATCTTGTTTTTTGGCTTCATCAACTCATATATTTCTTTCCTATTATCACCCTTTGGATAATTAGCTAATGTTTATGGTCCACGTGGTTTAGATTTTGCATTTTCCTGGGACACTGCTTCCAGGGTGGCTAATGAGGAACAAAAAAACAACAAAAACATGGTTTCTTCATCTTTCTACCTCCCCACCTCCAAGTCTGGATCATCTCTCAGCTGTTTCCAAATGAAGCCATAGCATCAAGGGGAAAGCCCCAACATGGGGATTGTGGCCCCAAATTTGCCACTTCTTAACAATGTGACCTATGGACAAGTTGCTTAACCTGAGCCTTCATTTTTCTAGATGTAAAATGGGGTGGAAGAAGGGAGAGACTTTGAGTACCCAATGCACATCAGGCACTGTACATACTTCATCTCTTTCCATCCCGAGAGTAATGACACTTTATGGATGACGAAGCAGAGGCTGAGAGATGTTCAAAGTACCCTTCCCAGGCTATGATGCTAGTATTCTAAACAAGGTTATCTAAGACTCTACAGAACACTATCTCAGTGGCATCATGAGCATGAAGTAAGAGAATATATGTGAAAATGTTGGGCAGCCCGCGTGGCTCAGCAGTTTAGTGCCACCTTCAGCCCAGGGTGTGATCCTGGAGACCCAGGATCGAGTCCCACGTTGGGCTCCCTGCATGGAGCCTGATTCTCCCTCTGTCTTTGTCTGTGCCTCTCTCTGTGTGTGTCCCTCATGAATAAATAAGTAAAATCTTAAAAAAAAAATGAAGGGTCATTAACTCTATTAAAAAAAAGAAAATGTTCATTAAGCTACAGTGTTCAATGCAAATGTAATTTATAATTACTATTTTTAAAAAACTCATTTCAAATTGCTCTCCTGCATACTTTCTGCCCAGTGATGTAGTTGCCCCTTTCCAGAAGCTTCATGCACTTTAACTAAGGCCTTTGCTCATATAATTCCTTTGGCCTAAATACTCTTCCCTATCTTACGTATTACCTATCAGCCAATCTTTTATTTCATTTTCAAAAAGACTTGCTCAGTAATTACTTCCTCTCAAACTTTTTCTTACCCTTATCTTGCAAACAAAATTTATTACCACTTCTTTTAGATTCTAACGGCGAGCAACACATACAAAATACATACACACTGTTAGCTATTGGCACAACAATATATTTAATGTCCAACCTAAAACTCTGCAACTTCAAACAGCAATTATTTTTCTTGCTCACAAATTAGGTAGTTGGCTGGGAGCTGACCTGGGAGGGGTTTAGCAGCACACTGCATGTTGAATCCAGATCTGCTCCATGTAAGCACTGCCTGGAGTGGTTCCACAGAAGTAAGCTCTCTAGTGGAAAGAGCTGTAGAGTCAATGGCAAAGAATGTAGACTCGGGGATAGGGGAAGATTTGAGGTCAATGACTCAATCTGTCACGCATACCTATTAAAATGTGCATAGAGCCATTGACTTGGTCATTTCTTACTGAGCACTTACAATGTCCACCAGGCACTCCTCTAAGCTCTGCAGATATAGTAGGAAGCAAAATCAGAGAAGATCCCTATCTGTACAGAGCTAAAATTTTGATGGAAGAACAGAGACAAATAGACAAGAAAGACCATTTCAAATTGTGCTCAGGACTCTAAAGAGAATAAAACCTAGACATAAGATAGGGTAATGTCAGCAACAGTGACAACAAGGGGAGTGGTCACCTTTGGTGGAGTGGTTGGGAATGGCCTTTCTGAAGAAATAACTTTTGAACTGAGATGAATAATGAAGCAGAGCTGGTCCTACAAATTACATGAAGATCAGGCTAAGAGTGTTTCAGCTGAAAGGATGTTAATTGTGTCTGAGGAAGAGCCAAATGCCAGTCTCATGTCAAAATCACCTAGAAGACTTGTTAAAACAGATTTCTGGGTCTCACCCTCAGAGTTTCTTGTTTGATTGATCTGCCATGAGCCCAAGAATTGCATCTCTAATATGCCCTCAATGATCCTAATAGTGCAAGGACTACACTTTTGAAACTAGTGTACCTGTGTGATCAAGGAAGCATGGCATAGGATGAGGCCTTTTAGGTCATGATAAAGAGTTTGAATGTTATGATATGTGCAGTGGGAAGTCAGTGGAGGACATTAGCAGTGGAGTTCAGTGACCTGATTCAAGTTTAAAAGAGCACTCTGGCTTCTATATGGAGAGAGGGTCACAAGGGAACGAGAGTAGAAGAAGGAAGTTGAGATACTTGATACAGTCAACCATCGGCTCCCCAAGCAAGGTTCCTATTTGAGATGATGGGACATATGGTGCTGCCACCAACAGAATGACCAATCATAGTGGAGAGAAGGTTTGGAAGGGAGGGAGGCTAATTTTGAAATCAGTTTGAGGCCCCTTTGGGACATCCAAGACCTCCATGTTGCACAACTTCAGGGGTGCCATGCACACTGGGTATGGATCACAGGCCTGTAGCACAGAAGCATAACATGGCAATTGGAACAACACCTGCTGAAACTGTGTGACATGTCAGTCCTGGAGTATTCTCCCTCCTCTGAGCTCACATTCTAGTGACAGGAGGCAGACAATAAGCAAGCAAGATAATTTCAAATGGCGTTCCATGAAATAAAGAAAGTAAACTCCCAACTCTATTGATCAAGACCACTCATGTTGCCATTGACTCCTCCCCAACTACATGGCTGAGGCATCCTGGTGCTGGATTCCTAGAAGTTGCTTGGTTAAAGAACACATAGAATGGTAATTTGCAATAATAGTAGCTAAGGTGCCAAGCACAATAAGCTCTTTTCAGGTATTAGTTCAAGCAATAATCTTATTGGATGTGTATAATGATTATCCTCATTTTACAAGTGGGAGAATTAAGGCACAGAGTGGTTTAGTAACTTGCCACAGGATACACAGCTTGGAAGAGACAAAGCTGGGATTCAAGACTACAGAGGCTCTCTTACCTGGAGAGCGGGCTCTCTTACCTACTTGGTTATACTGGTTCTCAGTTAGTTGCTGACAGACTCTGTCTGGAGGGGTCTACATCACCATTATCCCTGGGCCAGGTTCCAATATTACCAAAGAGAAAAATCCAGCCTTGCCAAGGCCTATCTCCTTTGCCAATAAGTAGCTAGAACTGTCAGTGTCTGCAACATTAAGAAAACTCCACGCCTGAATCTATGTGCCAGACCTTTTACACAGAGAAAATATGGACATTTTCTTTTAATAATGCTACAGAGAAATAATGAAATGGTACCATTACAAAAACATAATTAGGTCTTCAAAAAAAAGATCTCCACTGGAGTCCTATAAAAAGACCACAGGTGTTCGTCATTACTTTTTATTTAGCAGACAGTTTTAGCCATTGTTTGTTTTCCCCCCCATTTATTAAGTTCTGGTATTTTAAGATGATTTGTGTATAATAATAACAATAATTTCCTGTTTGCCTGTCAGTTGTGAGCCGCTTTAATTACAGATATTCATTTTCACAAGTTAACTTGGTAAACATGCTCATTTGTTATGTTGCCTGTTCATTAAATCAGTTAGCACAGCTAGTAACTATGTTAAGTATCTTGCTGTCGGTTTCAGCAATGGATCTTCATCAGTTTCCAATACTATTTCTCATAGAGACAGACACAGACTTCCTGAGAGTCCCTTCCCCTTTGTTTGTATATGTTAAGTCTTCCATCTCTACAAGGCCAAGTGCGTTAGGCCCAATGGAGGCATACAGTCTAGATTTTGTGTATCACAGTTAAATTGTTAGAGTGCAGTACTGGGTAACCAGAGGCAAGATATGGGATAAAGGAAGAGGGATTTCCTGATGAGGGAGGATTTGAGTACACATGTTTGGAGCATACCTGACCCAATCCTCCCTTTAGATGCCCTCATCACCCCCACCAACTAGTCCTATAGACAAGGAGGGTCTATGGGACCACAGTTGTATCAAATGACCCTGAGATCACCAGTTGTTTCATTCAAGTATTTGAAGGAGAGATGTCAAGTTGGAGATATAAAATTCAGATAGAATCAGGGCTGAGTCTCTAAGGCCATAACAGCTCCAAACCATACACAAGCTTGCTGTTAGGAAAGGTATAAAGAGAACAATGAAGCAGACACTCCTCAACAATGAGAGAGCATGCAACCAGAAAGGAAAAAGCAGACAGAGAGAAGGTTACCTGAAGACCTAGTAGTTCCCAAGAACCACAATTACTTGTTTCTTTAAGACTTCTGTGCTTCTTTACAATAAAGCCGTTACTTGGCCAATTTACCGGGTGTCTGTTACTTACAACCAAATACCCTCTGATCGATACATTCTTCATCATAATGACTGGAATGATGGTGATTCCACAGAGGTCTCATATCTGGTAAATTCCAATTTTTCTAGGAAAGAGCTATGGACCCAGTACCTAGGTCATTGGCCACCTGTTGATTGGATGTTTCATTCAAAATTTTCCTTTAAGCAAGTGGGAACTACTAATATGCTGACAAGCCAAAGCAAGATGAAGGGGAAATAAAAGGTCATAAGCTACTCCCAGTAACTGAATCACGTAGCTCAAGAGGAAGTAGTTCATCTGGGGCATGAGTTAGGATGGAAGAACTATTGTCAAGGTGCTCAAGAGTAAATATTCAAAACAGAATAAAAGGTCCATGAGTTGCTCATGGTCAACTCTTTTTAATTACTCTCCTTTGTTCCTTTTGTGGCCTTGCTGAGCTTTCCAAAGAAAGAAAGGTCCATTGGTTGTAGTTGGATGAGCAATGATGAGAAATTGAATGAGAAAAAGGTTTGATGTAAGTATGAGGCAACTAGGGAAGATGATATTTAGTCATGCTGAATTTAAAGTGGGTCATCTATGTGGAAGCATCAGACCCTGAGGGGCAACATTAATCACCATAGGGCATAAGCCACCACATCTAATAAACCCAAACCAATCTGGTAAGGATTCTTCAAAAGTTCCCCAAATTAGTCCCATACTAATTTTTTCCATGATATATGACATCGCTCTACATTTCTTTCCCTGGTCGGTAATTTCAATGCCCCCTTGCTTGGCTTTCCTATTGACCATCTCATGCTCATCTTTTGGTTTTTCTCACAGGTCTCAGTTATCCCTGGATTATTATTATTATTATTATTATTATTCTTTTTTTTTTTTTGGATTCTTCTTTTTTTGAGAGAGAAATCCCTGGATCAATGCTAGAAATACACACTAGAATTGAGGAGAGATCTAAGAGTCTCATGCTCTACTCCAGAGGCAAAAACCAACCACCACCCAAACCACAGAGTCATGGAGATGTAGGGTAGATAAAGAAAGAATTTTTGCCACAAGACTTCCAGAGGAGGTGGATGATGGTAAGACCTCAAGTGTATATGAAGAGTTATAGTCTTAGAGGAGAAAGGCACTTGAAAGGGAGGAGAAATTTTCAACAAAAGCAGAGGAGTCATAAAGGATTTCCCTTTAGAGATCTTCATTCTCCCTGTAAAGTAGAAGTATGCTGGGAGTACAGGGCTCAGAGATAAAATTACAGGTATGAATTGAGTGGTAAATATTTGGAGAAGGCAATGCCTGTGTACTTATGAGACTTGCTTTCATGAGCAAATAGTCATTTGTGTCCTAGAGCTCTGTGGGTTTTTCCTAACATGCATCCTTTCTCCCTCATCTGATAATAGTATCTGGTTTTGATTTGGAACCCTCAATGGATAACAGTCTTATTGGGACTGTCAATCAAAGTGACTCACCTTCCCCCCCCCCCCCCACATTAAGGCATGGGCAGATGACCTAAGCTAGACCAATCAGAGGTCCTCTCTAGACTCTGAATCATGAGTTCAGTAATGCAACACCTGAACACTCTTGGGGATGACTCATTCTGATAGTAGCTTCCAGAAGGGACTTCCTATTCATTTCTGCTCTCTAAAGGCAAGAAGCAACTGTAAGGCCAGCCTTTCCAGAAGTCTGGCTCTTCAAATCTTCCTTTATTTTTGTGAATCACCCCACATCCTTCCAAGATATTCCTTTTTTGCTTAGATTTGGTCAGAACCAAGTTCTGTTGCTTATAACCTAAAAACCCCAGCCAAGGCAGAAGTAGGATTGCCAGTGTTGAATAAAAAGTAAGACACAGCAGAAAAAAAATGAGAATTCCAAAACCAGGTTTCTATTCCCAGCATTGCCACTGCCACTAAGACACTGGGCAAGTTGGAACAAGTCCCCTGAGCTTACCCAGCTTCATGTATCACATCTGCAGCAGAGGTTGAACCAGAGCCTATGTAGAAATAGTTTTTCCTGCATCTCAAGTAAACAGGCCTTAGTCCTTATTCCCTGTCATCCACTAGTACTGGTTTCAGCCATTGGGCTGAAAAGACTTTGAGCAAATGAAAGAACAGAAACATCTCATTTCATCCCAATAGCCTTCATCAAAAGAATTCCAAATCCCATATGATAAGCCAATTTCGTTAAGCAATATAAATTGAATCTGATTGTATTATTTTTTTCATTCTTTCATTTAGCACCTGCTAAGTACTTCTTGCACAGATTTTATATTCTTCAAGGGCTAAAAAGGAAGTCAAAACATGGTCTTTCAAGAAGCTTGAAATTTGATTGAGAAGGTAATTCTAAAATCCCTAGAGAATATGTCTAAGAGGGCTATAATCACATACCTAGCACCGAGCAGGTGTCACCTATAAAGTAAGGGCTTAATAAATATTTGTTGATTGAATAAGGGATAACACACATGTCCATACTGTTATATAGACTAAAGCCTTAAAAATTCAAAATGATAAAAAGGAGATGAATATTTATTTTGCAACTATTATGAATTTCTAATATGTAGAAGATTAACATAGGTTTCAATTCTGCAGATGTTGCTCCAATGAATCAATCACTGGATGATTGAGTTTCGAACAAGAATATTCCTAACTTAAGAAAAAAGACAGAATCATATGTGTTTAAAAATAATTCTTTTCTTTGTAATAAAGAAGATCATGTCAACGCTAACTGAGGATAAACCTGAACTTGACACATTAGAACGTAACTCCACCTGAAAACTTCGCTCTGCCCCTTAGATGCCAGTGTGATAGAAGTTGACATGCAGCAGCATTAAGCAAATGAAATTGTTAAAGCCTCAAGCCCCTCCCCAGGCCTGTCAACACTTAGAGGTCTGAGTAACACAGGGGACTCTTGTTTCAAGAGGCCAAGTTCACCCTGAAGATTACAATCCATTAGGGAGTAACGAGAGCCTTCTGGCACGGCCAAGTGGAAGAGACTTGGGAAAATCTGAGCAGTGAATGCAGTAAAATTAAAATGCGATGGGGGTGACCTGCCGTGGCAGAAAGCATAACCTTCTTGGTGTCTTTAGCAGCGTTAATGGATCTACTTATGGCCCAGATGGTGGTTTTCAGAAAAGTCATTTTTTCTCTAACAAATTCATGACTAAACTAAAAAGACCACTATCAACTTCATTATGCTTTCCAATTGACTTGCTTTAAGGGTTATTCTTTTATTATAGCTCTTAAGCTCCCATTTCTTTTTTAAAGTACTTCTTTTAATACCAATTTTCACAGCACTAAGAAATTTAACACTCTTCAGTGGTTATATTATTGGCAAGTAACTGTTGCAGGCTAGAGAAAAGCATGAAAGATAGTGCTGTTGGACTGGTCATTTGTTATCTCCTCTACCACTAGTTAGGTACCCACATCCTAGGGGGTGATGACCAGATTGCCACTGAGGGGAGCAGTAAGGAGAGAAAGCGGGTGCCATACCTCCCCGGGAAAAACAGTCTTCCTCTCTACAACATGAAGGTTATGGCACACAATGTATTCCACGTTCCACTTTTCAAACATGATTCTACTACAAACCTTTCTAATCAAAATGTACCTATGCAGCTTTTTAAAGTGACCGGCAGATCTAATTTGGAGTTGATGGTGGAGTTGTATACCATGGGATCAGCCAAAGTTCTGTGTGATGAGCCAAGCAAACAACTTTATGATTTTTTTTCCAAAGTGAGATGGGTTTGGAGGGAGACCAGCTTTCACAGGAATGAAGGTGTTTATCGTAATATTATTTGCAAGAGTAAAAATTGGAAGGAATTTCCCAGCAATGGGGAAATAATTAAATATATTTGCTCACTCTTAAGAGGGGGATGGGGAAGGAAATACACAAATACAAATAAGGAAAATCATTACAATGCTAAGAGAAATCCGAGATATAAAATAAGCTAGACACAAGAGCATGCAACTATATAAAATATCTGAAATATAGGAAAAGCACCTGTAGAAATACATTACAATGCCACCAGTAGTTGTTCTCTGGTGGTGAAATTGCTTAGGTGTGCTCACATACTTTCTTTTTTCTATTTTCCAGTCTTATTTACAAATGCATCTATTTAAATTCATAAAATGAGGAAATTTTAATCTTGTACCTCATTGAAGCCTCCCTTCCTTATGGATATTGTGCTTTGTATAACATTATGTTGAAAAATCATATTTAGCATCAACACTGGCCAAAGTAAGGGTCACGTGCTCCAACCCTTCCACTTCACAGGTAGACAAACAGATCCTGAAGTTCTTTACCTGAGACCAAGAAAGACACTTCTTCCTTGGGCTCCCTCACCTCTCAACCAGATTATTCCTTTCAAGGCAAATCCTCACTTGTGAAAGAAATCTGCAAAACTCTCAAAGGAAGAAAATTAAAATCTAGACTTTGCTTCATCAGACATAATCAATTTTTTCACTATATCTTGCCATTTGTTTCCCAGAGAATCTCAAACTCAGTGGCTAGATTAGCCTTAAGGAGATGAAGTTTCCTAATTCTTCATTTATAAGAGAACTAACATGGCCTCCAAAGCCCTTTTATTTTGAGGCCCACTCCTGAGTATAGGAGCTGTGTGATGGTGTGTGAGCACTTGTATCCCAGTCTGGCTGAGAAAACTCTGGAATCTGCCTTTGCCACATCTCATTGTGACGTGGCCTGTGTGTGGTATAGATGTTGCAGGCATATGTTAAAACACAGAATGGCCTGTCGTATCTGGAAAACAGGGCCTCCAGTAAAACACTCTAAATTCTGTGCTTGCTGCAACTCATCCTATCCTGTGGGGGGAATAACATATTGGGATAGCTGAGGAAAATTGAAATGCTGTTCCATGAAAGGTTGAATTTTTTTGAGAAAGTTTTCTTCCTTTTTCCTCAGAGACATTTCCCCTTTGGAAATAGAGAGCAATTATTTTTTATTCAACTTGTCTTTAATTTTTATCTCATATGAAGAAAGAACAGTGATCACTCACAAAGAGGTTTTAATGACAGTAAAATGGTTTCATGATTGATCATTTCGTGTCGTACATTCCCCCTGGAGCGCCTGCAGATCGCCAGCATGGGAGAGCCTCTTCAGTGCAAGCCAGGGGCAGGCCTCAAGGGCTTGGCATATGGGGGGTATTCCTTGAACAAAAAACACAGGGGGAAAAAGGACCACAATTAGAGAGGCACCTTTAGAAATGGGGAGAAATACTCAGAATGTGAAATATTTGAGCACTTTTGAATGTGCTTTAAACTTTTAAGCTCTCCTATCATTTCTCATATCCTGATTTTTAATGAGGAACACTGCAGATAGAAAGATACAAAAGAGAAAAAAAACCTGAATGAACAATCAGGAGAGTCCTTAAAAATCAGAGACATCTGAAAGAAGTTACAGATATTTATAATTCAACCTTTTAGTTAACACAATGTTGAACTACAAGAAGAAAGCTGTTCTTTGTCTCAGCGTGCAAAGTTTCTCACTAAGTAGGATGAATGCAATATTTATTTCATTTCAATTTCAATTTCCCAGTACAGTTTTCCCTGCAGCGGCATCTGAGATAGAATGGAACATCATGTACACACTCTTGGAAGGTTTTACCTTTCTTCCATGGACTTCCAAGTTGCCATGGGGGTTGATCAAAATTCATACTCCAAACCTCCCAGTAGAATGCCCATCAAGGTACACAAAAGGCCTAGAGTGTCCATAACATTGGAAACCAAAGATTGGGGGACAGGAAGACCAAAGACCCAAAGACAGAGGGAATTGACTTGTGCTGTATCATTTAGTGTTACTGATTCAGAAATACATACATACTTTCTGAGTCAAAAGAGATTGATTCTTTGGCTCCAAAGAAGCTATGAAAGATGATTTCTCCTTCACTACCTATAGCCCAACTGCATAAGTCCAAGGGTTGAACAGATAGAAAAGCAATCACCCATTTTTTCCACCCAACTCCTAAACTAGAGCTTAAAACTTGTCTTTGTCATCTTCCCTCTCCCCATCCATCCAGAGACATGGAAAACCAACATATAGCATGGCATGACAGATGTCTTCACCAGAATAGAATAGAAACAGGTATGAAGAACAAAAAGGGCTGGAAGCCATGGAAGGTGTTAGGGAGAGAGTAATTTTCGCTTCATACACTACTCAAAATATTGAAAATGATCTGTGGCTCTTGAAATTTTTTAATCAAACTGCAACACAATTTTTTTAAACAGACAAAAATAGTATGTAGGCCAATATATAAAAATTCATGTAACATACATGCAAGTGCACAATGCACACACATGCACACGCACACACACACCCCACACACACACCTGTCTTCCTACCAAATCTTTATCACAATAAAGGTAAGGGCAGAGTCTCGATATGGAAACACGGGATATGATATTGGATTCTGGGGAAATACAAAAGCTGAAAGAAACCACAAAAGCATCGATCAGAACTCACTGCTTAGAGATGATTTGAAACATTCATCTCATCTGAACTGATAAAAATTAAATCCTGGACAGTGTTGGGGGATTTCAGTGCTTCACATTAAATAATTGTTTAGTAACTCACTGGCTACCTCACCAAGTGTTTCCCAAAAGTGACAAACTGGTCTTAACAGTCAGCTTTCCATTTGGCTCCATTTCCTCATCTTAAGACAGGAATGTGATGATGGCATTTCTTGAAAGACTACAATAAAGAGAAGACATTAAAATAGCTCAGATGGTCTGCCTGGAACATTCTCTAAGGCTAAGGGGAAGTCATATGGATTTACTGTACAGCCGAAGTGGCTAATTTGAGAGGGGCTGGGGATGGGTTCTATTCAATGAATCCTTCCACTTGTACAGTATTAACATTTTTCTACATGACCCCAACAAACCCTCAGGCTTGGAAAAAGAAGTCCTTCCTCAGATATTATTTCACAGGTAAATATCTAAAAGAAGTCAAGCTAGTGTCTATTCCTAGATACTGCAGAGTTTCAAATGCCTGATATTTCTGACTTCGTGCTTTTCAAACCTAAGAGTATAGAAGTTCCTGGGAGGAGCATTGCCTTGATAGAAGAGTGCTGTTTAAGAAACTCAAGTCACTTTACTCTCTGGGAAACTTTTACATAAGAACTAACTTAATAAAACATATTCGAGAAGAGCCACTGTTACAAGTATTACACAGGAAGATATGTTTTTCAGGACTAAGCTGTTGCTAGAATTTCAAAGATAGAAAGTAGGTGTTTGACTGAGATCTTCTGTCTTCCCACTGTCCACGAATTTCCTTAAAGTCCTAATTCTGAAGGAAAGATTCATCAAAATACATTCAACCAAGATTTACCAAGCCCCTAACTAAGAATTCAAGAGAATGAATTTTACGGTTTCCGGGGACACATGTGGAATCCTGCTTCATAAGGTTCCAAAAGGCAGCTCAAATGAAAAGAATCTCAATGTGGTCTTGGAGAATCTAATAATCATAATAATAACCTTAAGTATTGAGTGCTGGAAGTAACATCAGGGAGTTGTGAGATCCAATGTTTGTTCTCTCTCTCTCTCTCTCTCTCCAAGCTTCTCTACCCTCAGAGGCATCTGACACAGTGAATCATACCCACTGTGGTGGAAAACTTTTCTGGGCTCTGAAGGCACCACCTCTGGTTAATTTGCCTCCAATCTTAATGGCTACTCTTTTCCATTCTTCCTCAAGGTCTCATGGGTGCCTTGTGGACTTTAAGCTCTGAGGCTTTCTGTTCTACACCCATAAACTCTCCATAGGTGATTCTCTACCTGCCCCCAGTCCCATGGCTTTAAATACTCTCTCCATGTAGAGGTCGTCTCACCTGAGCTACAGATGTGGGTCCATCTGCCCATTTGGTATTGTGGCAGGTGCTGCTCGCATCCCTGTCATGACCCTGTGCTAGCTGCCAGCACCTGCATCTCTTGACCTCAGGGCTCTCTCCAATGGCTGGGGGCCTCTCCATCTGCACACACAGTGGGGGAGGGGGGGGGCGGGGCGGAGGTGCCAGGAAACTCTCCATCAGGAACAGCCTTCAGCCAATGGGATTAAGAAACCCAGCTTCGTCACCACTTGGGTGGAATAACATTGAGGTACAAGGTTCTACACTGACCCCCAGAGTTCTCCAAGGGGACTTGCCACGCTGGTAACTTGCTTGATCATGTGTCCCCGATTGGCTGCCTTCTTCTCCTACCTCACTTCTCCTCCTCTTGCACTAGTGTTTCCTGGGATCACCTCCAGGATAATCCAATGGTGCCCCAATCCTTAGCTCAGAGCTGCTTCTGGGGAAACTCAAACTAGTATCACATCTCTACACATTTATATATGCAACTCTCCCAGTGTAACTCCTCTCTCCACATTTTGCTCATCTCAGAAAACGTCACCACCATTTACCCTGTTTCTCAAACAAAAAATCAGGCACTATCCTTGCTCCTCCCCTTTCTATTCCACTTTCACCTCCAGCCCTATCTTTCCATCTACCTCTGAAATACACTCCCTGTTCTTTCTGTTTCCTTCTCTAGTCTTACCACCCATCACCTATGGTAATACCTATGGTAACAGCCTTCTCTCTGGCCTCCCCGCTTCTACTCCTCACCCGTGTTCTATCCTCCACAAAGCATCCACAGTGGTCTTATAAAACCTTAGGTCAGATCCAGCCACTCCCTTGCTTAAGATGTTATGATGGTGTCTGATCTCAAGATGGTTTGAATAGTAAGATGGTTTTCCCATCATCCAGACCCTTCACATCCAGACCCTGCCATAATTCACTGCTTTCCACTCCCTTGCTCAGTACACACCCGGGCTCCTTGCCCTCTTCCAGAGATGCCAAGCTCATGTGTAACTGAGGATCTTGGGTCAGCATTCCTTCTGCCCACAGATATTTCCAGGACAGACCCTTTGTCATTCAGACCTCCATGCCAATGTCCTCTTTTCAGAGAGACATTCCTGGAGCATCAGTTTCAGAAGTCATACCCAGTAGTCTCCACTGCCTGAAATCCTTCTTTCTTTACTTGCTTTTGTCTGCCTTCCAACATTCAGAACATAAGCTTTGTCTGCCAGGGCACCAGTGACCTTGACCTCTGGAACAGTGCCAGGCACAAAGCAGATGCTCAAAAATACTTCCTGATTGAGCGCACACTACATG
Organism: Canis lupus baileyi; assembly: GCF_048164855.1. Classification (NCBI taxonomy): domain Eukaryota; kingdom Metazoa; phylum Chordata; class Mammalia; order Carnivora; family Canidae; genus Canis; species Canis lupus. The sequence continues at coordinate 63,420,007 of NC_132842.1, read as the reverse complement.
CAAAGCACCATGCTAGGTGCTTTGCAGCATTGCTTTCGACTTTTTCCACTCTGACCTTCAATTTTCCATCTATAAAGTAGTTTGCTGAAGATCACTCAGCTAATTAGTGGGGATAGCAGCTACTCAGGGATGCCGAAGAGCAAGGAATGAGGACTTGTGGCTAATTGTTTCAGTTGAAACTGCTAAAGTCATGAACAGCTGCCACATCCAGAAACTCAAATAATTAGGTCACACGTTTGGCCTAAATTTCCTATCTTCCTCTATTCACCTTCAAAGCTACAAAATTCGTGGATAGCAGGACCTTGGTTTATAAAAAGGTGTCTCACACAGAACTGTGAATGGAAGCATTCTCATTTAAATCCTGAAAATGCAAACATATTGTCCTTATGCTACAGAGACAGACTTAATCAGAGATTTTGAAAAATGAGATTTCATTGATATGGAAGATACCAAATTACAGTGGGGTGTTATAACAGTGGTTTTATCAGAAGTCACACTTCAGAACCTCTTTGTGGATGAGATTATTTTTAGCATCCTTTTGATAGGTTAGGCTTGCTGGATGTTCAAGGCCCAGTAGGAGGTATATATATATATATATATATATATATATATATTTATAAAATTCTATATTACTTTTAGCATGTTTTACTATGAAAAAGTGCACATTTATCAAACCCTCAAAGGACTTTCAGAATTGAGAATTCCAGGTACAGTCCACCTAAAGCCATCATATTGTTTCCTCTTTAATAAGGGAATTACTTGAACTCAAAAAATTGTTTGGATATCTAATCATAGTTTGGTTACAGAAGATTCAATTTTGATTATGGATGTACTTCTTGGCCAGATCAACGCTCTGTGGGAATGTTCGGGGATGAGAAAGATTATCTCAAAAGAAGCAACATCAAAACTCGGAGGGGGGGAAGAAGCCTTTTAACAAATTCGTAGCACTTTTAACAAATTTGTAGCACTAATTTGTGTGGATCTTACCCAGCACGTATTCTATTAATAAGAGTTAGAGGAGGAAAAAAATGAGAAAGGAGACTATGTCCCTATAACTATCAGGCATATTAGAGCTAAAAACTGGGACCAGAACCAGATATCTGAACACTGTGGGCATTCCCTAGGTAACTGTGTCTTTTGACCATTGTAATCCAACCCTTCAGTAGAATGATAGGAATCCATGGAAAAACACCACTCACCTCTCATCCTTTGTCTATTCTGGAAGATCCTGGTGGAAGCCAACCTCCGTTGGCCAAGCAGCAACCTCAATGACACATATGTTGACTTCCTTCCTTCTTTGTTGCCCTACCCCAACCTTCCTTGGAGAACATGTTCCCAGAGCTTTATCTCAGTCTTCCACACTAACCTAATTTAGGCATCATACACTGCGGTTTACCTACAAGACTTAAAATGATCACCTCTCCTATTTTATATAATACTTAGCTCCTTCCAATTTCCAAAGGAATACTACAAACTCATCTCATTTGGATCTCTCCAAAATTTTCAGGGTTGTTAATGAGAAGTTATTTTTCTCAGTTAGGAATTTGAGGAAGTTGAAATTCGGAGGCAGAAAGATTACAGGGGTTATAAAATGGTATGTTTGGACAGCATCACCAACTGGGGCTAACAGCAAGTTCTCAGCCCCACCCAGTGCACTTGGATTTTCCTCAGATTGACTGCAACACCATTCCCCTTCTTGTTCGCCCAGCACCCTCCTCCTATTTGTCCTGCAAGACAGCCTCATCAACTCCAGCCTCATCAGCTCCAGGAAGCCTGCCCTGGAGTTGCTTTTTTAGGGAAGATACCAAGTCTTACCACTTTTAGTATCCTGGTACTACCACAACCTCAGTGCCTTGTTCCTAATCACTATTATACATCTATTCCTTATTGAACATTCAATGAATCAAGGAATTAACGACTCACTCTGTCAGGGCATTTTCATCCTGCTCTGAGGAACTGCTTACCTGCCAGCCACCTGCCCCCCAAGGGTCTGTGAGCCCCTTGAGAAACCATGTTAGTCATTTCAAAGCTCCGTGCCTGGAACAGTGTCACTTACAAGTTGGTACTTGATAGCATTTTCTAAACGAATGAGTGAATGAATGAATGGATGGATGAATGGGCAGACTTCATTTTCCTTGGAATAATATGGCACTAGGCAGCGGATAACCTGGTTAGAGTCATCTCAAAGAAAATTCTAGAATGAGGTTACAGGTGAATCAAATCCACAGAAAAACAAAAATCCAGCCCAAGTTTTTACTGGGCAATTAGTGGTTATCTTACTCCAATAATTGGAATCTAACAAGTACACCAGAATTGCTGATAACAATGGTTGCCTACTAGTTGTTGCCACATGATGATGGGTTTTTCGCAGAAAGTATATAATCATAGACAGGCTTCATAGCATTTGTGTGCCTTGGGTCTCCCATCAATAATAAAAATAATATAACAATAGCTTCATCTATCACTCACTGACTTTGTGCCAGAGCTGCCACATTGCATTATAGTCTATGTGACCGGCACCCCCACCCCTGCCCAGAGAGTTGTAGGGTTCACAATCTGCATGGCTGTACTTGGCAGCCTGCGACACTGTGCTAAGCACTCCATGTGTATTATCTCATTTAACCCCCCACAAAGACTCAGAAAAATATAGAATTACTGATTCCATCTCTCAAAGAAACAGGTCTACAAGAGTTAAGTTATTTGCCCAATATCACACAGCCATGAGTTATGAAACCAGGATTTGCGCCTATGGAGTCTGGCTCTGAGACTCCCAGTATTAACTTCATGCAATACTTTGCACTATTATTGCAAAGTTATTTTTTTAAAACACTCATAGATAGGAAGAAATGCTTTTGCAAAGGGTAAAGCCAGGATATTTTCAAAATCATTTTTTATCCTTACTATTCCTTGATGGTCAACCCCTAATGGTCAAAACCTGAGAGGGTTTATAAATAACCTGGGAAATTTTCAAAGCTGTCTGTATAAATTCATATTTTATGATGTGAACACAAACTATATCTGAGGGAAAAATAGAATAAATCCCAGTCATTATTGATGTTCCTTATCAATAATGATAAATATAGAATGATTCAGAGCAAAGGGGAGAAAGAGCTAGAATCTGTTGAATGGTGAGTCATAGAATTTCCTTCCTTTAAAAAGGTCCCAGAGAATGTATTGGAAAAAATCCTTCAAAAACATCAACTCAGCAGCAGCAGCCTGACTGCTGAGAGTGATGTAGTCTCAGGGTCCCAAGCTGGAAACAACCAATTTCCCCCTAAGTTTAGCAATAGTGGTCCAAGATATTCTTTTTTTTCCTAGGAGAACACTGTTTTCAGCCATCAGCATGAATTGTGAGTACATAAAGTACATCTTATCATTCCACATAGATTGCTTTAAAAAGGACGGTTATGTAGATTTTAAATGTTCTCATAAGCCCCACAGAGACTCTGTTCAAAGATCCATGTAGAAAGTTGGTTTTGTTAGCTAGTCTCAAGTTTAAAGAGCAAAATATAAAAAAAATATAGCCGCATTATTTTAAAATTTTTGAAGATCCTTCATACATCTTCCATAGTGGCTGGACCAATTTATAATCCCAGCAACTGTGCAGAAGAGTTGCCTTTTCTCCACATCCCCACAAGTATTTGTCATCTCTTAGCTTTCTGATGACAACCATTCTAATGGGCATGTGGCTTTCATTTGCATTTCCCTAATGACTAGTGGTGTTGAGCATCTTTTCCTATACCCGGTGGCCTTTGGTGTATCTTCTTTGGAGAAATGTCTATTCGGTTCCTTTGACCATTTTTTAAAATTGGGTTATTTGTTTTACTGCTATTGAGTTGTAGGAGTTATTTGTAGATTTTGGATATTAGCCCACTATCAGGTTTGGAACTACCATATGATCCAGCAATTCTACCTTTGGGACTGTATCCAAGGAAAATGAAAACAATAACTCAAAAAGATATCTGCACTTCCATCCATGTTCATAGCAGAGCCAAGACATGGAAATAACCTAAGAGCCCATCGATGAATGAATTAATAAAAAGTTGTGATATATATAATATATGTATATATTATATATATATGTATCTTCCATATATATGATGGAATATTATTCAGCCATGATGAATGAAGATATCCTACCAATTGTGACCACATGAATGAAACTTACAGGCATTATGCTAAGTGAAATAAGTCAGAGAAGATAAATACTGTATGATCTCACTTCTATGTGAAATCTAAAATAAAACAAGCAAATAAAAAACTCAGGAAAAGAGGTCAGACTCATAGTAACCAGAGGCAGAAGGTGGGAAGAAGAGAGAGTGGAGGAAGGTGGTCACAAGTACAAATTTCCAGATATACAATAAATAAGTACTAATGATATAAGGTACAGCATGATGACCGTAGCTAACACCGATGTATGATACACAGGAAAGTTGTTAAGGGCGCTGATCCTAAGAGATCTCATTACAAAGAAAAAATCATTTTCCTTTTTTTTTTCCTTTTCTTTCCATTGTATCTATGTGAGAAGATGGATGTGAGCTGAACCTACTGTGTTCATCATTGCCCAGTGTGTGTACATCAAGCTATCATGCTGCATGCCTTCAGCCTATACAATGCTGTATGTCAATGATTTCTCAATAAAACTGGAGGTGGAGGGGGGAACTATGGTAGCACCTCAAGAGCCACAGATTTCGGAAAATGGAGAATAATATAAGAGTTTTTCAGATCACTGATACTTGCCACTTCAAGTACCAAAATTCCTTTTTTATTTTCATCTATTTGAGGTAGCTCTCTCAAATATGTTCTCTAATTCTCTGTCTTTGTAATCAAAATATACAGAACATGGTGTAATCATTCCTGGAGGATGTTGGGTCTTCACTGTGAACCTTGGTTATCACATCTGAAATCACATCATCAATCATGTTATTATGCTCACAGACTCCTTTCACCCACATGGAAGGGCCCTGGATGGATGTACTTTCTATAAGGTTCTGTCTGCCTTGAAGATATCGTTTTATCCTTGTTTCTGTTCAAAAGCTATTTCTTCCTGCTATCCTCCTTCTGTCCTGCTACTTGTAATCTGCTGCTATATTTTAGACTGGAGGGTGTGTGGGGCCAGGGGCGACTACAGCCCATGGGCCAAATCCTAAGCACTTGTTTTGTAAATAAAGTTTTGCTGGAAGACAGCCATGCTCATTCCTTTCTGCATGGTCTATGGCTGCTTTCAGTCTACAACAGGCCAAATTAAGTAGTTGTGATTTGAGACCACATAGCCTGTAAAGCCTAAAATATTTATGATCTGCTCTTTGGAAAAAAAGAAGAAAAAAAAAAAAAAGCTTGCCAGTCCTTGTTTTAGATTCATGGATAAATCAGTGTGTTCGGAAAAATCTCACCCTCTCCTTCTCGATAAAATGCCGTGCCTGCCAACAACTGTGTTCTTAGCAGCTGAAAGATCGTTTTCACTTACAACCATGTTTCCAGATGTGCCCTGGGTAGTTGAGGAGGCGAAATACCTGATCTTCAAATACAGTAGCAGTTCCTAGACTTTTAAAAGTTATAAAACTTTTATGTTTATGTATATATGCCATTATGTAGGATGGTTGTTTACAATGTCCTAAAAACAGCATTTGTATATAGTAGAGCTCTATCTATAGGCTTCGATCTGGGTATATAAACATCACTGCCATTCAGGGTTCTGATTCCTTCAGGGAACTAGACCTTCAAAGCATATCTGGGCTCATGGACTTAAATATCAATGGAGAAATGATGTGGGAAGAAAGAATCAGGAAGTCACCCAATTAAAAACATAAAATTATAAGGAACAACAACTAAATAAAACTTCTCCCAGAGATTTAGAAGACAAATCAACCAGAGACATTGTTTAAAAACCAACGTGGTATCATAACCCAGAGCAGCTTTCCAGCCAGAGGAACTCTAGCATATGGCATTTCACACACAAAAGGTAATTAAGAACTGCCTCGGAAAAGAGCATTTGTAGCCACCTCATCAGTGACCTAGCAGGCTGGTTTGTATCAGTTACTATTCATTACTGTCAGGAAGAACAAAACAGGGTATGATTAATGCAGTCCAGTGCAATGAATTGCAACAGAGGATGACACCTCAAAAAAAAAAAAAAAAATGAAGTTCGGGGGAAAAAAAATACCATCATTTCCTAAGGCTGGGGATTCTATTTGCATTTTGTACCAAGAGTATTATTATAATTAGTGTTATTACTAACAAAGTAATGAGCACTTAAACATTGCCTAATACTAGTCTACGTGTTATGTGTGCATTAGCTTGTTGCGCCCTCGAGAAATTCAATGAAATGAACATCAACATTATCCCTAATCTACAGGTAAAGAGATAGCCTTCAAGGGGTCAAGTAAATTGCTCAGTTAGAAGGTACTAGAGCCAGAATACACAGCCAAACCGAGCAACTCCTGAGGCCATACTCTGAATTCTGTCTGGTTCTATGCTTTCCCATCATCCATTTTGCTTAGGTTTCAAATTTTGCAGCTAGACATTCAGTCCACACCAACACAGTCTATATCAGTGCTCTCCAATAGAAATATAGTGCAAACCATATATTGTGACTTTGGTGGGGTTTTTTTTAAGATTTATTTATTTATTTGAGAGAGGGGGAAAGGTGAGGGGCAGAGGGAGAAGAAGAGAGAGAACGTCAAGCAGACTCCCTGCTGAAGCATGGAGCCCAACTCCGGGCTCCATCCCATGACCCATAAGATCATGACTTGAGCCAAAATCAAGAGCCAGATGCTTAACTGACTGAGCCACCCAGGTGCCCTGTGATTTTGCATTTTCTATGTAGCTCCATCCAGAAAAGAGAAGATAGGTGAAATTAATTTTAATAATATAGTTTTACTTAAGCCGCTATATCCATATTATGGGTTCGGCACATACCTAATATGAAAATATTACAGAGATACCTTATATTCTTTTGTCATGCCACATCTTCTAAATCAGATGAGTATTTTACTCTTAGAGCTCATCTCAATTCAGACAGTAAGATTTCATCAAAACATACATGATCTATATTTAGTATCATAAATTTTAAAGTTGGAAAAAGCAGTTTCATATACCCATGTTATTTCAAACATGCTTAAGAGAGTTCCAATACTTAAAATGAGTATTAAAATTTTTCTTAAATTAATTAAAATTAAATAAATTGTGATTTCATTTCCTTAGCTGCTGTAATCACATTTCGGTGTTGAATAGCCATGTGTGGCTAGTGACTACTGTGGATTGACAACACAAGTCTCTAGCCTACCTTTCACATCCTGGGTATTGGAGTAATTTGAGCAAGTGATAAATAGCACTGGCTATTTAGGCAAAAGGAAAAAAAGGAGACCATGCCCCAAGTCTGATTTTGAATGTTCAAAATTGTATAGTCTTGGGCAGGACATTTAACTTCTCTAGACCCCTGGTACTCCCTGGGTAAAAATCGCTCTTCTATTTCTCTCCTACAGTTTTTGCTAGAGTTAAGTAAGATGGTATCTTTGAAAGGAGTCAAGCCTTCAAATGCTGTGTCAGTGTAAGATCCTATGATCATGCTATCTACCTTTCATGATTAGCTCTGAGGGTGCATGAATGTCAGCCCAAGCCAGATCAGCATAAATGGTCGGTAGGGTTAGGAAAAAGCCAGAAGAGCAATCATCACAGTATTGCAAGTTGGATTCACATATGATGATCTCTGTATTTTTATCTCCATAAGGTTAGGAGTTAATCACAAAGTAGCGACTCAATAAACATTTGTTGAGCTCATGAATAAATAATGGAATGCATGAATAGATAGTTAAACCAATCTGCCTGGTTTAAATATCAGGTTTATCTTAATTTGGTTGCCTAGCAATCTAAATGTGTGTCTAAAATACTTACATTTTTCCTGCCAGATACATAATGTCTATTTCACAGATGGCTCCCCATGGATGGTCCTTTACAATATGGTAGTTCATAAACATCTCCAGAGGTACCATGATTGGAGGTGGCCCCAGTCTGATCACCTGAAACATGAGAGCGTTGCTTCCTTCCTAGAGCAGAAGCTGGCAAAGTATGTTCCTACTAGACTAACAGGTGTTAACCAAAAAACCATGGACAAGTAAGTGTTAGAAAAGCAAAGCTAGTCAAATTGCTTAACTTCAGAAATCGTGAGAGATTTTAATGTGCTAAAATGCATTGAGAATCACCAAGTGGAAGAAGATAGTCCACAGAATTTAGCAAATTCATTTGACCACAGAAACACTTTTTTCTTCAAAGCAATCTTATGGGACTATGAACCTGAGAAATGCACACTGGAAAATATTGTTATAGAGAAAGATGAATGCATCAAAATGGGAGGGAATGCTGTAATCTTATCAACACAAACCGGTTGTGCCAAAAAAGAGAAACTCAGGAGGTCTACTCTTGTCGGGAGTGGATCTCTGGTTTCAAGCACAGCTGAGTTCTGGAGCAGAAACACAGTGATTAAGATTCAGTTCCTTTCATGTCTGCACATCTCCAACCACCATGTGGGCACTCCCAAGCTTCACAGGGTGGCACTAGCTGCTCTAGAGCCACATCCTTCTTCCAGGTTCAAGACCAGGGAAATGAGTGCCTTCTCTCACTTCCATAAGCAAAAACCCCAAGATGTCTCTGGTTGAGCCCAATTAGCTTGGTTTATGTGTGCCCACTTCCCCACCCCCAACCCAATCATTGTGGCCGGAGGACCAAAATTCTCTGAGTGGCAAGGCCGAGTCAAGCATCCTACCATTGAGATTCAGCATAGAATGAATATTTCCCAAAGCACAGGGGGAATTTGGGAGTACTTTTACTAGAAGGGAAAAATGAATGTTGGGAGGCTGAACTGACAAGTCCCCAGTACAAGGATTAATTCTCTTAGATTTCTAAGATGTAAGTAGCTTTCTGACTGGTTGGGGTAATGTCCCCTCACATTAACAGTTTGATTAAAAAATCCTCATGTAACACAGAATCTGAGGAAGAGGCAAAGTCTTCAGAACTTGATACTTGCAATTTGTTGCTCTTTGTCATTTCTGTGACTAGAGTCTTATCAAAAAGGATAGCAGCGGGATCCCTGGGTGGCGCAGCGGTTTGGCGCCTGCCTTTGGCCCAGGGCATGATCCTGGAGACCCGGGATCGAATCCCACATCAGGCTCCCAGTGCATGGAGCCTGCTTCTCCCTCTGCCTGTGTCTCTGCCTCTCTCTCTCTCTCTGTGACTATCATAAATAAATTAAAAAAAAATTAAAAAAAAATTTAAAAAAAGGATAGCAGCATGCCATCGACCTCATATTTTTCTTCTAAATGTTAGGCCTTATTTCCCAAAACAAAAGAATAATCAGTCTCAGAAAGCCAAATATATACCCATTTCCTTCTTGACAAATCCCAAGCCTAAGGGTCCCAGTCCTGTAATCTACCATGAAGAGTGTCTGATTTCACCACAGTGATTTCCCGGTCATTTACTATTATACATTTTAGCACTGCGTTGTGAAAACTATTCAGAATAACAGGTAATCGTATTCTCTCTCTCTTTTTTTTTTTTAAGATTTATTTATTTAAGAGAGAGAGATAACAGGGGGAAGGGCAGAGGTAGAGGGAGAGAGAGAATCTCCATCAAAGTCCCCGACACAGGGCTCAATCTTACAAGTCTAAGACCATGATCTGAGCCAAAATAAAGAGCTGACTGCTCAACCAACTGAGCCACCAGGTGCCCCAGGTTATCCTGTTCTTAACCTGCATAAAAGATAAACCTCCATCTGCCATAATAGGAAGCCTCTGAATCAGTGCTTTCAGAGTGGCCACCAGCCACATGCAGCTGTGAAGTACTTGAAATGTGGCCAGGAGGATTGAGAAATGCTCTAGGTGTAAGACACACAAGAGATTTCAAAGACTGAGTACAGAGAACGTAAAAATGTCTCATTAATAATTTGGAAATTGATTACATGTTGAAATGATATTATTTGGGATACATTGGGTTAAACAAAAGATACTATTAAAATATGTCAAATATATCAATTTCACCTGTTTCTTTTTACTTTTTAAAAATATGGCTACTAGAAAAGTTAAATTACATACATAGGCTTCATTTTATTTCTATTGGCTAGCACTGATCTAGGTCACCTCTATGCATGGCAAATAAATAATAGTATGAGTACTTTACAGATATGGTGGCAAATACCAGAAGAAATGGTTGAAACAGTCACATATGAGTGCCTCTAGAAGCAAGGATGACAATTTTTTTGTTAAGCCTTTTCGGTACAATCTATATTATCTTTAACTATGTTCATTCATCACTAATTTTTTAAAATTTAGGAGACAGCAAAGTAATAATTAATCATTCGAGGGAGACTTCATTGAGATGTTTTAGAGATGGAGTTATTTCCAATTGCTGCGGCGGCTGCTGCTGCTGCTGCTGCTTCTTTTTTTTTTTTCAATTTAGTGTCTGTGCTTCTTATCCAGGAGGATGCTTCAGAACTACCTGTGGAGTTTAGTAAAAATGTTTAAGCCCCAGAACCAGCCTAGATGTGTTAAGCATGTTATTTTTTCCCCAAAGACTCATAGAGATTCTGTCTCTCACATCTAGCTAAGAATTTCAGGTCATAGGATTTCTGGTGTAGAACTCTGGGACCTCATGGCAAGTGTTATAAGAACCAAACGATTTATTGAGAAAAATCTTGGACCAACTATAGATATCCTATAGGTATCCAATAGGTAAGACATTCACTTTCCCTTGGAACAGGTGCCATCTTTTTTTTTTAAGATTTTATTTATTTATTCGTGAGAGACACAGAGAGAGAAGCAGAGACATAGGCACATAGGCAGAGGGAGAAGCAGGCTCCATGTAGGGAGCCCAATTCAGGACTCGATCCTGGGACGCCAGGGTCACAACCTGAGCCAAAGGCAGATGCTCAAGCACTGAGCCACCCAGGTGTCCCCAGGCACCATCTTAATATCAGGCATATCCATATTAACTACTGAGCTCTGCCCATGAGAACATGTGACTATCATACATTTTATGGCATAGTACTTGCTGTTTCCACAGAACAACTACAAAGCAAGTCTTTGTCAGGTTGTTACCTCAAATGTACCATCACTCAGCATGTATCTAAGTCCCAGTTCAGGGAAATATTTATGGAAGATTGCCTGAGGGATACAGAATCTGGCCCTTTCTCTAAACCAGTGCTTCTCAGAATATAGTCCAGAGGCCATCTGCATTGGAAGTAGCTGGGGTTCCCATACAAAATACAGATTCTCTCCTTCCAGGCCACAGGCAGGGATGCATTTTCCTGTCACCTTTAGAAATTTAACATGACCAGGTGACTTGCTTTGACAATGAAATGGGCTCTGGAAGTAACATGCCTGTCTCCATTTGCTTTAGAAGCAAATATGCAGTTTGTCCCAATATATTATCTGCCTTGGCAATCATGGAAGCACAAAGATGGAGTCTCCCTTAGCCTGGATCCCTGGTGCACAAGCCATAGAGCAGAGACACCCCTATCCCGAGGCCCCCACTAGCTGGCCCACAACAGTTATGCAGGATGAGCAAGAAATACATCCTTGTTGTTTTAAGCCCCCAAGATATTGGAGCTGTTTGTTTCTGCAACATAACCTGGCTTATCCTCATATATAATGGAAGCAGGAAGGCCTGACAACTTTGACTTTCAACAAACTGTTGGGTGAATCTTATGCATGGTGAAATTTAAGAACTACGGCATGGGTGTGCATGGGTGTGCTCGGCTTAGACGAGGGCAAGAGAGAACTGCCTATCTAGGATACATGTTTGGCTTCCTTAGAAATGCTTTTGCTGCTTGATGCTGTGCCATTGGCCTTCAGAAGGGTACAAGTATAAGGAAAACCCCAACTAATTGATTGCATTTCTTAAGGAAGTTATCAAAGACCTTTGTCCCTCAGTGATTGGATCCTCTTGCTGAGGATCCAGAGGAGAAATTCTCTCTGGTGTCATTACCAAGTACAGTTTGGCTTCTCCTGAGTCATTAATGTGTCGCTAATCTAATGGCTACTGGGAAGTATGGCATTAATCCTACAAGGAACCTCCAAGCCAAATGCGTGGCCCTTGCCAGCCCTCATAGCATTCACTTGTGGGTCAATCTCATGCCCTTGTTTATTCTTTGGAACTGATCTCCCCCTTCCCCTACCCCCTTCCCACCAATTTTTCTGACTCACTTTTATTTTATTTTGAATTATGTATTTTTGCAAGCTGCCTTAATTCTTTTCAGGAGAAAGGTAGCACGTGAATAGAAATATATGACATGCAAGTGTGTATGCATAAATAACAGGCCCTTGTTTCCAGAGCTACAATAATGAACCTCAACTTGCTTTTTAATGATGCAAGGAAAAGAGGAAAGGAAAAATAAGGAAGAGAATGAGAGGGGGTTGGGAGGGATATAATGCCATGAATACTCCACAGTATTCGAATTCTGGCTCCTAGTTAATAGGCAGCAGAGTAAGGCAACTTTATCTTCAAGATAAATGTTATAAATTGCGTGTAATGAAATAAGATCTTATTTTCCCACCTTTTGGTTTCTTATTTTTAAGATATACAGTCCTGTGTCAACCAAAATATCTAGACTTATAGCACACAATTCTATTCAGCTTGTAGAACAAATTCACTGGCACAGTCGATTTTTATTTTAATTATTTGTATAGAGTGGGAAAGAATGGCCTGATTTATTACTGAGTTGGACTCCAATGGCAATATTATTATAGTTGCAACAGATGAATAAACCAATATATTTCTTAAAGCCATAAAACAACCAGCTACATGTCAGAGAAAATTGTTCTCCAAAACAACTGCAAAAAAATAAAATAAAATAAAAAAATCAAGGGGAAAGTGGCCTTCTTAGCCTCCCAAAGCCATTCCAAAGAAAACAGGACTCCCACAGACCAAGGAAAACTCATTTCAACAAACTTACTTTCCATCTACCCACTGAAATTAAAAGTTCACTGATATAATTTATAATATTGTCTCTGGCACTGATGTGTTTATTCCATTCGAATGTGCTTTAAAAAAAAAAATCAGTAGCCACAGAAGATCATTGTTCTCCCATAACCCAAAGTTTGACATGCTGATACAGCCTTCGGCAGCAAGCTGCAGGATTAAGTTGATCAAAACTCTGTGCTATGATGGCATTTTAATGCCTGATCAGAACAGAACTGTTCTTTGCAATTTGCTTTGAAGGGGGAATGAGGAGGGAGGGGGCAGAAATGGGAAGAGGGTTTTTACATCCCATCTTCACTTATCTACAGCAAGCATGCCATCCTTGCATGGGCTGAGGACAATGAGAAGCAACTGCAGAGGGTGAGTTGAAGTCAAGTCCGGCTCCGGAATGCATCCCCTGCAAGCCTCTGCTGGATTAGGTGAACTCAGCCTGTGCTTATTGTCAGGCCATGGGGTAACCAGGATTCCTCGATTTTTTGTTGTCCACTGAGATGCTGATGTTAATTCTCTGGTGTGTTTTTCCACTTGTATCTATTTCAAGGAATGCCACACAACTCAAAAACATGTAGAACCATCCTGCATGTGTTTCCAGAAATGTGTAGTGGTTAAGATCTTAGATTCTAGAATCAGAAAAATTTGAATGGACAACTGGTTCCACTTGTATCTTGCAGTGTGTCCCTACACAGGTACCCTGAGTTCTTTGAGCCATGGCTTTCCTCATGTGCTAAGTAGGGACATTCAAACCTACCTCATACCATCACCATCGTTGAGGGGATCAAATACAATGTACTTTGCACAGTGCCTGGTTCACGCTGACACAGCAGAAGCTCCTGGGGGTTATTTCCTATAAATACAAAAGTTTTTAACTGTCACCTGCCATTGCTAATCCAATGGCCAGTTCCAAATGGTCTCATCAGGTCTGGATCTTGGTTATAAGAGAATTCTCTGCAGATACCCATAGTTTCTTAGAATCCTATTTGGAAGTATGTCTTTAAAAGTGAGCACAACCATGTATCTTAATTCAGAGACAATAGAACACTCTGAAAAGAAACATGGAATGTAAATGCTCTAGGCCTAGAAATACAAGTGTGCCCCAAGGACTCCCAGAGCTAGCAAAACATCAAGGCTTTTTCTCTTCTGGGCAGCCAATCTTAACATTTACTTTTTAAAACAACTACCACCATTAGTAACATTTATAAGGCACTTACTGTGTGCCAGGCACCGTACTAAAGCTTTTCTGTGAGGCAGCTCACCTAACCATCAGAACAATCCCATTCAGCCGTTACTAGGTGCGTCCCCTTTCTACAGATGAAGAAACTGGCTCAGAGAAGTCACACAACCTGCCTGAACTAGGAGGTGACAGCAAGAATTGAAAGCTAAGTCAGCCTAATTCCATGGCCCAAAGTTTTAAGCAGTCGTTAGGGAAAACCTAAGATGGGGGTCCCCACATTCTGTTCCTTGCCGCTCGTAACACTGGTGGGGAGTTAATGCAGCACCTCTCACTACTCAGGGTGGCATAATTCCACTTTTAAGGAGCCCATTCCAAAAGCACTATCATTATGAGAAGGAATGACTCCAAGGGTGGGGACTTCTGGCTTTGGAGAAACACATGGTCTTCTCTATCACCAAGAATTCAACACACATGGTTCAGGCACTGCAGTGACAGACCGTTATTAAAAAGCTGGTCTCTGCTCTCCAGGAGTTCCCATTTCAAAACAAACACACAAATGAAAAAGTCCCCCATTTACAAATGCCCCCTGACGTCGAGGGAAACGTAGCACCAGGATCCAAGTGAAGAAGACCCTTTTTTTTCCTGAATGCTAATCCTCCCTTGGCATGAGTAATTAATTTTCTACCTAGAAAACCTCTATTCTATCCAGATTGAAGACCCCATCTCTAGCTCAAACTAGACAAGAGCGAAAGGATAAACAAAAGATCAAAAAATATATGATTTAAACCTCTCTCCACTGTGAAAGAACATTCATGTTTATTTATTCCTTATTCAAAAAAAAAACAGGATTTCATTTCTAACTCTAAAAGAATTCATAGTTTCTGTAGGCCATTGTTCTGATTTGGAGCAATTCATCACAGAGCGATAACATGCTGATGATGTGTTACACTAATACATCCTTACATTGGTAATGCTCTAATAATCTGGCAGGCTCCTAAATCACCAGAGAGCTGTCACTCCCGTGATGTGTTACTCAGAGATACGGCTCTGATCGGAGAAAGGCATCCAGGAACTCAACAATGGAAGAGTTATATTTTTTGACTTCAGAATTTCTTGACTATAAATAATAACCTCTTTCATAAAGAATAGAAAACTCAGCCTGAAATCAAGAGAAGCAACAAAATTTCTTATATTTTTTAAATAAGCCAGAGATACAAAGATAAGCATACCTATTAGTGGCAGCCTTGGCTGTGTGGCAGAGGAGGTCACTGATAAGAAAATGATTCCTGAAGTATCAATGGGGTTGCTCAATTCGTTTCTGAAAGGTAATAAGTTAGGTGCTTACGGACCCATCTATCACGGAGGTGGATTTCATCAATGCCCTAAAATAAACAGCGTTAAAACCTGAGTCGAGAGAAAAATGACAGAGTGGGGAGAGAGGTACCCTTCTTCAACACCGTTGGTTGGAGAGTAAATTGATATAACCTTTCAGAGGGCAATTTGGCGATATTTATCAGAATTTAAAGCATGCATACTTTGGCCCCAGCAATTTCATTTCTAAAAAGTCTATCCTGCAGACATTCACACACCCACAGAAGAATATTTATGCATAAGAACATGTCCTGCAGCAACTGTTGAAATTGGGGGAAAAGAAAAAAACAAACAACCTAAATATGCATCAATAGCAGAGTGCTTACATGCATCAGTGTGTATTCGCTCTATGAAGTTTATGTGCCCATTAAAAAGTATGATGTGGATCAATGGCTTTGGAAGTGCTGCAAGGAACTGCAGAGCTGTGCTTGTCAATTTTCTGTGTGCTCCAGAATCGCTTGGGGAGCTAAGGAAATACACGGAGGCTCCAGGCTTACTAAGCTAGAATAGGGCCTGGACCTCTGTATTTTCATCAAGTCTTCTAGGTAAGACATCAAAGAATCAGGATCCCCACCCTAGCCTCATCTAGAGAAGCTTCACTCTGTGCCTGCATGTGTGCACACGTGTGTGTGTGTGTGTGTGTGTGTTTGTGTTTCTTTACTTAGGACTTTACAAAATACTTTTTTAATGGGGTTGCACTGCCTTAAACTACTTTGAGAACAATTGGCACTGAAAGGTAGCTAACATGATTGAGTTCTTATACTGTGCTTTATGGTCATTCTCATTTAGTTCTTGTAGCAATGCAATGAAGGGGGTCATTATTATTCTTAACTTGGAAAATTAATAAATAGCGCAAAGAAGGTAAGCAAATTCCTCAAGATCAACAGAATCTAGTGATTCTGGAGTTGTGATGTGAACCTAGGCAGCATGAATTTTGGGCCTGAACACTCTGCTTTCTGACTCCAATGTGTGTGTAAACCCATGTATCTGTTGACTTGGAAACAGGTCCACAATACATCAGGCTTTCAAAAGCAGGTTAATAAACAGCATGTGCAACTAAATACTATTTTATTATATATTCATAGAAAGGAACGGATGTCTTATACTCATGTATTAGGGGGAAAAACCGAAGCTATATCCAAAATGAGGAAAATGAGAAGGATGGATAAGCCGGCGAGAGAGTATGTCCTAAAGATTCTTAATTTGGTATAGTCTATTGTCCCAGGCATTATTACTCGAGGTATTACTACCTCAAGGTCTACATGGGAGGGTTGCCCTTTGGGAGCCTCTATGTGCCAAAGCCATTTGTGAATGACCAGCTTACATTTTCAAGACTGAGATGTGTTGAGTGCTAAGGTACCATTAAGGAGGGGATACCATGTAAGCTCCATGCAGTCAAGGATGCCACTGTCTGGCTTCTTCCGTGTCCTCAGAACCTACCCAATGGTGGGCACATAATACATGAACCATAGATAGCTATTGAAATGAATAAGTGAGCACTGTAAATATAGAATGGGTTTTTTGAAGAATATAGGGTGGGCTGTTTAGGTTTGGTTTGTTTTTGGTTTTTTTCATGCTAAGACTTTTTGGAGCAGTTTTAGATTCACAGCAAAATTTGGAATAAGGTACAGATACTTCCCATATGCCTTCCACCCCCACATAGGCAGAGCCTCCCCAATTCACAACATATCCACCAGGCCACTCTTCTTGTTGTGCATTCAAGGTTTGGACAAATGTATAATGACATGTAGCCACTATCATAGCATCATATAAGTAATTTCACTGCCCTAAAGAATCCTCTATATTCAGATTATTCATCCCTCCCTACTTCCTAGCCCCTGGCAACCACTGATCTTTCTCCTTTTTCCACAGTTTATACTATCTCCATATCTTTTCTAGGATGTCACATAGTTGGAATCATACAGTAGATGTCCTTTTCGGATTAGCTTCTTTCACTTAACATGCATTTAACTTTCCTCCGTATCTCTTCATGATTTGATAGCTTATTGCTTTTTAGCACTGAAAAATACTCCATTATCTGGATGTACCATACACAGTTCATCCATTCACCTACTGAAAGACATCTTGGTTGCTTCCAAGTTTTGGCAATTATGAATAATGCTGTTATAAACACCCGTGTGTAGGTTTTCATGTGAACTTAAGTTTTTAACTCCTTTGGGTACATACCAAGAAGCATCATTGCTAGACTGTATGTTAAGAGTATCTTAAATTTTGAAAAAGAACACCAAACTGTCTTCCAAAGTGACTGCACCATTTTGCATTCTCAGCAGCAATGAATGAGGGTTCCTGTTTCTCCACATGCCCAATAGCACTTGGTGTTGAGGATGTTCTGGATTTTGACCATTTTGATAGGTGCGTAGTGGTATCTCATTATTGTTTTAATTTGCATTTCCCTGATGACATACAATGTGAAGCATCTTTTCATTTACTCATTTGCCATCTGTCTATCTTCTTTGGTGAGGTGTCTTTCAGGGTCTTCTGCCCATTTTTTAGTTGAGTTCTTTGTTTTCTTCTTGTTGAGTTTTAAGAGTTCTCTGTGCATTTTGGATAACAGTCCTTTATCAGATGTGTCTTTTGCAAATATTTTTTCCCAGTCTGTGGCTTGTCTTTTTATTCATTTGACAGTATCTTTTGCACAGCAGTTGGCAAAATTTTTCAATCACAGCTTCAACATAGGCATGATTAAAGTGTCCTTGTCTTTGTTTAAATCATCTAATCTCGATAAATCAACCTAATGGTTATTTTTAGAATCTACAGGTAAAATGAAATAGAACTCACTCCAGAACCACGGGAGAGGTAACAGAAGAGGTGGCAAATGGTTCTCCTATCTTCATGGAGCTTACAGATTCTCACTGGAATGAAGAGACACACATTTAAAAAGAATCAGAAATCATACACAAGTTTGTAAATCCCATGTTAGCATACATGGTGTAGACTGAATTAAAGGAAGAGGAAAAAGTTCAGCAGAGTCTGAAGTGGCAAAACAAAACAAAACCCCAAACAAACGAACAAAAAAGCACAGGGTTTTAATTGCTCTTTAAAAATAATTTGCATTGGCTAAGAACATAAGCAGAATTTCCATCTAGAATATCTGGATCTGTGGCTCTCAACCACAGAGTTGTCACATACTATTGAACCATCAGCCTGGCACAGGGGCATGGCCAAATTTTGCTCAATGTGACATTTTCTTTGAATGGGTGCACAATTGAAAATACATCCCGTTGCAGCTGTATCTGCCTGATGGACAGTTTAGTTGAACAGACAGGAAGACATAAAACATGGTCCAACCTGCTGTGAACAGGATTAAAGTGTGAGGTCAAATGGGCAAGGGCTTTTGATTATTTAAGAGAGTGCAGTCAAGGCAGTAAACAATCTACTCTACTCAAGTAGCGGACTGGTGCGAAAGGGTGACCACTAACTGCTTTGTAAACACTGGGAGACATTGTTCCGCTGTGGTAACGATTGCATTGTAATTATTCCTAATTTGTTTAAATGTTGTTTCTAGTCTCCTAAACACTCTGAGAGGTCTGCCAAAATTCTGATATTCAAAAGTGTGCCATGAATCCACAAAGTCTGGGAACCACTGATTTCCATCCTCCCTCGCTACCATGTTTTGCCTCGTATGATAGTTTTGCCCTTAGGACACAGTATTTTAATAATACTAAGCAAAAGCACTTTGGAATTTTGTGGTTACCTGCAACTATTTAAGATGAGAAGATATTTTTTAAAAGTAACTTTTTATTTTGAAATAATTTAAAATTCCACATGAGGTCACAAAAATAGGAGAGTGTTCCCATGTACCCTTCACCCAGTTTCCCCCAATGATTATATTTTATAAATAACCATAGTATGCTGTCAGAACCAGAAAACTGGGGGCCCCTGGGTGGGTCAGTGGCTGAGTGTCTGCGTTCAGCTCAGATCATGATCCCGGGGTCCTGGGATCGAGTTCCATATCAGGCTCCCTGTTGGAGAGCCTGTGTCTCCCTCTGGCTGTGTTTCTGCCTCTCTCTGTGTGTCTCTCATGAATAAATAAATCTTTATTTTAAAAAAAAGAAGTCCCCAGGGGCATGTGGCTAGGCTTACTGACATGTGCTATAAGCACAAAATCTGCACCAAATTTCAAAGATTTATTACCAAAACATATATATATTATATATATATATAATAATCAGAAAGTATCTCAATAATTTTTATATTGTGTTCATGTTGAAATGAAAATATTTTGGACATGTTGAGTTCAATGAAACATATTTCTTTAATTAACTTAATTTCTCCTTTTCTTTTTAAATGTCTACTGGGAAATTTAAAATGATACACTGTGGCTCACATTATATTTATTGGACAGTGCTGTGCTAGGGGGTCAGGAATCACTTCCCAGGGAAAACATTCTTTAAACCAAAATGTGTGGGATAAGAATAAGTTATCGGCAAACAGAGGGAAGGACCGACATTTGGGAAGGCTCAGGGTGGAGAATGGAGAGGCAAACAAGAGCCCAAAATGCAGTGTCTTCCAGGTTAGGTTGAGAGGGTAGGTTTCAGTGAAACCTTTAATCTGAGGGCAAGATAACCATTGAAGGATTTTACCCAGGGGAGTGACATGATGGATTTTCAGCAAATAGGATCCCTTTGGTCAATCAGGAGCAAGAGTGGAGTAGGGAAGACAAGTTAGGGGTTGTTGAAGTATTTCTGGGCTGAATATTTTCCCTCCACCCTTCCTCAATTCCTCACTTCCACCCTGATGCAAACCGTTCAAGCAGGTTGGGCATCAAGGTGGGCTCAGAGCATACTTGTTAAGTTTATTTTTAAAAAAATCTTGTCTCTGTAGCTCAATTTCCAAGCTTAAGTAATTAGAGTTAAGGTCATTCCTGGATGTACTGGATGAAATTCAAAGCTAATTACAGATTCTGTTTTCCTTGGCCCTGTGTATATCAAAGTGAAGTAATCTCAGAAGGACAATTAAATCAATTTTTGTTGCAGTCCAATTTTTCAATCCTCCATTTACCTCAGAGATCAGAACAGAAGCATTGAGTGTACTTTCCAATCCTGTCCATCGGTTCCAGCCACTGGCCAGTTGAGTGATAAGTGAGGGATCTGCTGTCAGCCAATCAGATAGACCAGACGGGGACATGGAGGCGGGGAAAGAACCGGAGCAATACAACTCTGTCAATGTCCCAACATTGGCCATTGTTAGTGACATCTTTGGGGGCTGATTTTAACCACCAAGTCCTCAAGTATATTTTTCTCTAGGTTGACTTTGTTGCTGTTGTTTATTCTTATTGTTTTCTTATCCCTGTTGTTTGGACTCATGTTTTATTCCTCTCTTTTTCATTAGTTTCTGTCTTGAGATCATCTTGGGAACATTTTGTAGATGGAAACTGAGGTTTGGAATTAGGTATATTATTTGTCTACTGGGATCCTATGGAATGAAAAAGGAAAACAGCTTGTCTTTTAAAAAGTAATTAGGGCAGGCCGGGTGGCTCAGCGGTTTAGCCCCGCCTTCAGCCCAGGGCCTGATCCTGGAGACCTGGGATCGAGTCCCATGTCAGGAGCCTGCTTCTCCTTCTGCCTGTGTCTCTGCCTCTCTCTGTGTGTCTCTCATAAATAAATAAAATCTTTTTTAATAAAAAATAATAAAAAAGTAATTAGGGACGCCTGGATGGCTCAGTCCTTTAAGCAACCTACTCTTGATTTTGGCTCAGGCCATGATCTCAGGGTCGTGAAATTGAGCTGAGCTTGAGCTCCATGTTGGGGATGGAGCCTGCTTAAGATTCTCTCCCTCTGCCCCTCCCCTGGCACTCCACACACTGTGCTTACTCTTTAAAAAAAAAAAAAAGGCAATTCACCTAGAAAGATAATGCAAATAGTATATTCAATAGTATAGACAACACAACTAGCAAAGAAGAAGGTAAATCAAAGAGCACAAATCAGCAGTCACCCAGCCACATCAAGCTTGCAGATAGTTTGGTTTAACCCCAGTGACAACTATAAAATATTTTCATTAGCTGCCAGTATTTAAAAATTAGGAACTTGGGCACTTGGGTGGCTCAGTGGTTGAGCATCTGCCTTTGGCTCAGGTCGTGATGCAGGGGTCCTGGGATCGAGTCCCACATTGGGCTCCTCACTGCCTATGTCTCTCATGAATAAATAATTTTTAAAAAAAAATAGAATAAAAATTAGGAACTTTTACTTCAAAATCTACATTTCAAAATCTACATCTCTTGAAAATAAGAAGTGTTTGCCACACTGGACCTCATAGCAGGGGTGACTTGCTAACAGTTGTCCCTGTAGCTCCAGTTCCCCATAGTCTCCACCCTGCCCTGCTGCTTTACATCCAGCCTCCCTCACTCATTTGTGTTATCTGTAGGCCCCAGGAGATAGTTGAGTTAGCAACCTTACCATGAATGCAGAGAAAAAAGCACGAAGGATATGCCCCATACTTTAAGAGTGATTGCTCTATGAAGAGTCATAGATTTGGAAGACACTGTCTGCTTTCCCATTCACATCCATATTTTTGAGTTTTGAGGTTTTAGAACAAGAACATATTCATATTTTATTAACATAACATTATAAAATGATGTTTATTAAGAAATTGTAATTACAGGTGTGCCTGGGTGGCACAGTTGGTTAGGGATCTGACTCTTGGTTTTGGCTCAGGGCACGATCTCAGGTCTTAGGATCAAGCCCAGGATCAGGCTCCATGTTGGTTGTGGAGTCTGCTTGGGATTGTCTCTCTCCTTCTCCCTTTACTCCTCTCACTCATGCTCTCTCTCTCTCTTTTCAAAGATTTTATTTATTTATTCATGAGACACACAAAGAAAGGCAGAGACACAGGCAGAGGGAGAAGCAGACTCCCCATGGGGGAGGCCCCGATGCAGAACTCGATCCCAGGGCCCTGGGATCATGCCCTGAGCCAAAGGCAGATGCTCAACCATTGAACCACCCAGATGCCCCAATAAATAAAATATTTTTTAAAAAGAAATTATAATTTAAAAAATAAAATAAAATAGAGTATCCTAAAAAAAAAGAAATTATAATTACAAATACATTATGCTGCAATCTTAACTCTGTCCATTACTTGGCGTTTAGCATAACAGATGCTGCATGGGAATAGTCAACATATTTTCTGTGAATAGGTTCCCTGAAAAGTATAATGGCCAAGTGGCCAAATTAGAAGGTCAAACAAGACTAGAATATATGAAACCTTGGACAGAATAGATCATATTGAAAGAAAAAAAATCAGCCTTACACCAGTCAATTAAACAAAAGTCTAATTACTCTATTAGTCTATTAGCAAAAGTAGTTTTGCTTTTACTAATACAAAAAATAAGCTGGACTGGGATTCATATCTATTTAAGATGGGACCATGTGGGCTAGTTGTGCTCTTTCCCACCCCATAGAGAGGCATGAAAACATATGACTATCAACTGAGCAGACCCCAAAAAACCTCATTCTTCTCAATCCTCCCCATGCTGTAGTAGAAGAGTATGTTCAAAATTAATTAATACTATTTAAGCTGATCGACCAGCCACCACTGATGGTGCTTATTTGTTTGCTCTCCTTTGCTTATTCGCTACAAGATAACTTTGCCCCACATGTCATAAAAGAATTCTGTAATCAAATTTCATTTTTAA
This sequence comes from Canis lupus baileyi, assembly GCF_048164855.1. NCBI lineage: Eukaryota > Metazoa > Chordata > Mammalia > Carnivora > Canidae > Canis > Canis lupus. The sequence goes on along the minus strand of NC_132842.1, from coordinate 63,396,845 downwards.
TTGTCTGTAAAAACCTGAAATAAGAGACTCACTGGCATGTTTCAAAATTCTACAGAAAGCAGTGACAGTAAATGCAACAGTCATCTGAAATACAGAAAATAAAAAGAAATCATACTTCCTCTCACTCACTGATTTGTAAAAGAGGTAATGTATAAATTATAATTTTTGAATCAATGAGGAACTGCAATCATTTACCCATACTTTTAATTTGTGGCTATGTAGACAAGCCAGCTTTACTTAAAAGATTTTTAAAAGCATTCCCTTCATCTTAAAAGAAGTTTGGATGAGATGAATCTGTTAGTCCTCCCAGCTCCGGGATCCTATGTTTTATGACAGTAAATTCACTCAAACAGCTGTTGTTTTTTAAATAACTAATTAGCACTACCATAGCTGGCTACTAAAGTTAATTGGGGAAAAAAAACAGCAATGAATTATTTCAATGCATGTGATGATTTTTTATAATGTATTATCTATAAATTTTGATGCAGTTGTTTTATTATAAAAATAACGACAATATTCATTAAGTGTTAAGTGTTTTTATTTGCCAGACACTTGGGTGGTGGTCTCAATCTTGACATCAATCTTTATTTAGGTAGATGCTATAACTTCCCCCATTTTATATGCCAGAATACTAAGGCTCAAAGTGTTGAATGATGTTCCCAAGGTTACAAAGATAAGAAATGATGGAGCTGGGATTCGAATCCAGATTGATCTTATGCCAAAACTTTTGCTCTTATTCATTACACCATGTAGTCTCCAGACTCCAGGATAAGGTTTTTTATTGAGACGAACCAATTTGAATCTGTCCCTTTGATTGATCAGTTCACTGGCAGACCAACTGGTCTCTATAACAAGACTCCAATCGAGTAATAGGAGCCAATTTTTCCCATCATTGTGCGTTTTGAATATTTTAATATGTATTTCTATTTCCCTGTAGTTATAATATAATGCTCATGTAAAAGGAATCAAAGATCTATAATTATTTTCAAATCTCAAACACAATCCATACTTTTAAGAGGAGGCTTATAAATATGCGTCTGAGGCCTCCCACTCACTCCCCATACATTGCTTTATTACTCAACTGTTTGCATGGTTCCTTTGACAGAGTATGTCACTTTCATACCTAATAGCTAAATAGGATTGATATGATACCAAACAAATGCCTTTCTGTTCGGGAGAATTTATACTTGAGAAAACATGTTTCCCCTAGGAAGCTCCATTTATCCATCAGAATGAATCATGGGGATGGGTTACAAGGCAGCCCCCAAAGAGACAATTTGCTCTTCTGCTTTGATTGGTTGAACTTTTGGCTCTGAAAATATACCTACAAATGAAGCATGTAGATTATCTTCCCAAAGTCTTCTTCATTTTGTTCATTTCAGTGGCAGAAGAGTAAGGCAGTGTTTAGACCCAAAGTATTTTCCAAATGGAACATGCAAGTTGGATTTTAAACATTTACCAAGAAGGCATACTTTGAGTCCAGTCATATTATTTTAAACAGAAACACTGTTTGGCCAGAAATTACTTCGGGACAGAGCTGATTCCAACATTCACTGTGGCTACAAAAAGGATTCTATTTTGGCCAGCAAATACTTCCAAAAAAACATTTCTAGCCATCCATGGGAAAGGAGTGAGTGCCCCCTGGTGAAAATGTGGGAAACGTTTCCATATGTTATTTTTGGCTGGCAAGAAGGTGCAGATGTCTTCACAATAAAAATATACTTGCTATGAGTGCTCGTCTCCTTGAGAAGAGTTGGCACCATTTGGCGCGCTGGATCTACAGTGTGGCAAAGACGCGTAAAGGGGGGAGGAAAACCAAAACAATCACCAAGACACAGTTAAGAGGGCGAGCACTGATGTTATATAAGCAGGGATCATGGGTGACTCTTTGTTTTATTTTTTATACCTCTGTTGGATTGTCTCTTTCTGCGCCCTCCAAACCCATTCTCCACCCTTCTTCACCTTGCTTGATTGTAGGAGGTGGACTTTTAGGGACCATGTGAACACCTTTCCTTGCCCTCTGGCTTCTAATTGGATTCAATCAAGGGAAGGCACCAGCAGGGAATCTGAGGGTAGGAGGAGTAACATTGGAGTATTTATTTCCAGGACTTGCTCCTTTCCAGTACAGGTTGGAAGGTGATTATATCTCTCAATCTATAATCATAGATGTGTTGGACAGCTGTCTCCTCTACCTATAGCTCTCTAGGTCTAGTGAATTCTCCCATCCAAAGCCCCTTCAAAACTCCTTTCTGTTACCGGCCTAGGAGCTTCAACATTCTTTGTTGAGGTTCCTTAATCCTGCCCACACTTTTGTAAGAAGTTCATGCAGCAAACACACCCTCTGAGCCTCTGCAAGCGTGCCACCTCTCCCACATGTATTCTAACTCATGCAGTACTTTCAAAGATAAGCATCTATCCCTGTACAACTCTAAGTTGAGTAGTCCAAACTTCAATTCCACCAGCAGTGATCACTTGGACTGTAGTTCAAGCAGAGGAATGACAACATGGGACCCTGTGTTCAGGGTCTCACTTCACTGTCCTGTGCCCCTGGAAGGTAGTCAGCCCTCTGCCACCCTTGTAACTCAAGCCACTGGCTTCAATGGCACCTACATTCTGAACAGGAGAACGAAAGGCTCTGTTTCCATTCAGCCTTCACCTGTCTACTCAGAAGGGAAGGAGACCAAGTTGTTCCATCAGGAGGAAAGTAAAAGATTAAGAAAACAGCAGACTGGTTCTGTGGGTCTAGAGTTGGCAGGACTGGGCTCTCCGCAGACTGCAAGAACAGAAGGGCAGCCTGCTGGGTCAGCTTCCAGGGCATCCCGCCCAGAGGTCTGCTCTTGGCAAGACAGTGCTGAAGTAGTGAGACCTTGCCAGTTACACCTGTCCTCCAAACATCCGGACTCCCCTCATGAATCTTTTATGAAACTGTCACCCAAGATTTCGCCTACATACTTTTTGAGGCCATGAATGGCTATGATGAGGGAGCAGCATGGATTTAGTCAACTCAACTCCCAGATCTGCTCCGATCTTAACCACGAGGTGAGCAGCAAATTCTACTTAAGTCTTCCAGGACTGATCTTCCTCGACTGTCAAATGGACATGATGATACTTATAACTTGATATACTTATCAGGTGGTCTTAAGGGTAAATGACATCATGTACATGAGGGCCACAATCCCATACACAGAGTTGACACTCAATGACTGTGGTTTTATGTCTTTCCTTTAACTTTTGGAGGTATCGTAGGGTTCCACTGCTCCCCCGAAATTCAGTAATGAGATCAGCATGAAGAAAACTGCTGAGATCTCACACGGAGATTGAATTGTTCTGCATCAAGGAAGTTCCTCCTTGCTTCCTTTCACATCTGCTCAGGGTTGATACACTAGGGGTAATAAAATTAATGATAAGAGCTAATTATTGAAGACTCATTACACAACCAGCACTGTGCTAAGACTTCTTAAAATTTCATGTTTATCAAAGATATAAAGGCACACATTGGAAGAGCCAAGAGTTGTACAAGTTTATGCAAAACTCAACAACTCCCTATTTTTTGCCCCACTTGTCTTCCCCAGAGGCCACCATTTTCAACTCTCTGAAGACATTATCTAGGGATTTACCTTCACATCTCTAAACAACATACTCAGGATCACATCTTTATTTTTCAGTTTTTGACATTACCTATTTCCCTTCTCCTCTGGATGATGACAGCTGAGCCTTTATTCACTCCCCCCCATACCACACACTTCCCAGTACAACTTCCATTCCCCCAACTTCCCAATAGAACTATTTTGTAATTTTGCTAGATCAATATGCACTGTTGACATTACGACTATGCAAAGGCTGTTCACAGCTGAGTCATGAGCAAACTAATAATTATGTTTCTTTCCTGTACAAATTTTAGTTTCCCTACAGATAACTGTCTTGTTTCCTTATTTGTTTTTTTTTTCTGTGAACTTACCACTAATTCAACTCCAAACTCTCTGTCTTTTGTCTAAATCTCTTTTCAAAATATTTAGATGATTGATATTCTATCAATTTGCATTCTTGCAGGAATCTTTCGTGGCAGTCCTCTGATATGTTCCCACCAGAATTGGTTTCCCTCTAGGCCTGGTGCACAGCTATTATCCTGGGATCCCCCTTCCACATCCTCCTGTGCACTCCCTTTGCCTCTCTTGTGTGTTGGACTTCCACCTCTTTCCTGAATCCCATGTCTTCCTCCTTACTGGTTTATTCCCTCCTTTGCAGGGAGCACACCTTCCAGCAGCTTCCTGAGAAAGGAAATGTGGGAGATAAAATTGTTTAAACATTGCTTACCAAAAAACATCTGTATTCCACTCTCATACTTGGTTAGTAGATTGGCTATGTGTAAAATTCCAAGTAGGAACAAAGTTTCTTCAAATTCTAAAGGCATTTTTCCATTGTCTTCCAACATCCAGTATGACTGCTAAGAAGCTTGAAACCATTCTGATTCTTGATGTGTTCTCTCTCTCTCTCTCTCTTTCTCTGTCTCTCTCTCTCTCTTTCTCCCCTGGTGTTCTAAGACAGGCAGGTCTGGTGTAGGTCTATTTCCAAACCACTGTGCTGATAACTCAGTGGCTCTTATCTGAGAATTCACTCTTGACTTCTAAGAAATGTTCTTCAATTAAACAAACCCTCAATGTTCTCTTCCTGGAACCCCATTGTTCATATATATTTCCTGGACTGGTTCTGTAAATTTTTTTTACTCTCTATCATCTTTTCACTCTACCTTCCAGGAGATTTTCTTGGATTTTCCTCAGCATCATCTTCAAGCTCTCCTATTGATTTTCTCTTTCTGCTCTCATTTTTAATTATCAAGGGTTCCATTTTGTTTTCTAAATGCTCCTTTTTTAAAGCATCCTGTTCTTCATTTATGTATACAGTAATAAAAGGATGCTTTTCTTGGTTTCTTTTCCCTACATGGTTTCCATTTTTTTAACCAGATGGTTTTGTTAGTGTTGTTGCTCACTTTTATTGCTATCTTTCAATGTTTAAGTTTTCTCTTGTGTCTGGTAGTCCAGTTTTCTGCTGTATTAAAGAGTGAGGGGAGAAAAAACAGATTAGCTCTCAGCAAGACTAAGGTGATCTGGCTGGACTGCTTCCTTGCAAAACATCCACAAACCATGTCCATTTCCTTCAAAAGACTCCTTTCATCTCCTAGAAAGGAAAAAGGCCTGAATGTCATTTATGGAAGCTGAGGTAAGAGAGTATTGAGGGTCTTAGCAACCAGAATACATTCATTCACTTAAACCCTGTTTTTTTCAGTAGGGTAACCCCATCTTCAGGTATGACAGACCCACCAATCCAGAGACCTTCTGCTTTAACCTCTCCAAAAAATAAACTTCAGGTCTTTTATTGAAATGAAAGAGGGACAGTGTTCTGGCTGGATGCCACTGGGAAGGGGATTTGAGGCTTGAACAGTTCTTATACAGGCTTTCAATCAATCTTTCTGGATTCTGATCCTCTGCCTCACCCCATCTTATGTTCCTGATCTCAAGCCTTCGGGTCTATGGTTTGAATCAAGTTAATTTTTAGCTTTCCACATTACAAGGTTGTGATTCTGTTTTTTCAGGCATGCTAAGTCATGGTAAGTGACTTACCACATTCTATTTCTCCATTAATGGCTTCCAAACATTTCTTGCCACTGTCTCCCCTCACATTCATTCATTCAAAACAAAACACTTTTTATATTATTTTAGTGGTATTAAGAAGAAAATGAAAATAGGTAAGTAAAATGTATGAATTCCAAATACCATCTTTACTCAGATGTCCCATTAAGCACTTTGCATATATTATTCACTTACTCCTCACAACCCTGTTTTAAGTAAGACACAATCATCATCCCCACTTAAAAGATATGCAAACCAAAGCTCAGATTAATTTACCCAAAGACACGGAACTGATAGGAGACATAACTGGGACTTAAAATCAGGTCTGTGTGACTCCAGATGTGCAACACACAGAAATAATGTAGACTTGAGATGCCTGGGTGGCTCAGTCCATTAAGTGTCTGCCTTCAACTCAGGTCATGATCCTATGGTCCTGGAATTGATCCCTACATTGGGCTCCTTGCTCAGCTGGGAGTCTGCTTCTCCCTCTACCTCTACCTCTGCCCCTACATCCTGCTTGTGCTCTCTCTCTCTCCCTCAAATAAACGAATAAAATCTTTAAGGAGAAAAAAGAAAGGAGATAGAAAGAAAAAGAAGGAAAGAGAAAGAAAGAAAGAAAGAAAGAAAGAAAGAAAGAAAGAAAGAAAGAAAGAAAGAAAGAAAGAAAAAAGTAGACTTAAGGAAAAAAATATATGGTTGTGACTCTTGACCTGAAAATCTAGTTTCCTCTGGTCAGCACATTATATGAGGACTTGACTGGATTGATTTAAAATGCATTGTACAAGTATTTATAGTATGATGTCTTGGACTTAGTTAAACAACTATTTGAAAGTTTGGATTATAATTGGCATCTTATTAGATTGTAATATTATGGCTAACATTCTACATAAAATGCTACAGAGGAAAGAAGACTGAAATTTGAGCTCTTTCAGTGAGCATTTTGATCAAAGGCAATAATTTCATCAGAAGTACTTCAGCTAGTAAAATAAGGCAGATCTAATATTCAAACTTTTTATAATTTGGGTATGTAAAATTAAATTTTCTCTAACAGTCCCTGACATCTTTGTTTTTCCTCAAGTGTTTGAGAAACTGAGAGAAGATTCTCTTCCAAAAAAAAAAAAAAAAAAAGACTCTCTTTCTTCTAAGATGAAGGATCTACTTTGCGTAACAGCCTGGCCTCTCTCTGCCCCTCTGTCACCAGCCCCAGAGGACGGAAAGGTGGGAAAAGAAGAGGTAGTTAATCCCTAGTTCCCACTCTTCCTATCTCCTTTGTGTATGCTGGCCACCTACTGGAAACATCTTTCTTCATTGCTCTAGCGGCTAGGACTGCCTGTGACTAAAGTGTACATGTGTGAATCAGTCAGGGTTCCACCAGACAGATATTTATTGCAAGGAATTGGCTTATGCAGTTGTGGGAGCTAACTAGAAGAGTCCAGCATTCATAGGGCAGGCTGGTCACCCTGGGAACTCTCAGGCAGGAGCTGATGCTGCAGTCCACAGGCTTCATAGCTTCTTCTTCAGGGAAACTTCAGTTCTGTTCTTAAGTCCTTTCAATTGATCAGATCAGACCCACCCAGATTACCTAGGTTAAACTCCTTTTTATAAAGTCCACTGATTGTAAATGTTGATCACATCTGCAAAACACCTTCACAGCAACACCTAGATTAGTGTTTGACTGAATAACTGTGTACTACAGTCTACCTGGGCAGATACTAAAACTGACCATCACTGTGTTATAAACTCACTGTTCACACAGACGTAAGTCACGTTCTCAAATACCAGCTTTCCTTGGCATATAGTAGTCATTCAAGAAGTATTTATTTGAATAAATGGATGAGTGATGTTCTCCAACTGCTTATCCTTCTCAATGTGTTTGGAATTCAGGATGCAAGAAAAGACAGAGTCCATTGTAATTCCTCAAACTCAGCTTGGCTTTTCCCCACTTCCAAAGCTGAATCCAGTGAGTTCAAGGACTGATGGATGCCTAGAGAGGTGGTCAACAAGTAGAGAAGTATCCTATGTGACAAAGAAGCATCCCAAGTGGGGCTTCTTGCAGCACAAAGAAATGTGAGAATAAAAGAAGCTTCTACCCCATGAAGTCCTTGAACAAAGTCAGCAAGTTGCCCTTGGAGAAAGGAACCTGAGAGCAATCAAATGTTGTTCATGCTCCCAAATAGGTTGCAGAAATAGCTCATGAAGATAAAAGCGGGAAATGCTGGGCTTCTAGAAGTGAAAGGCAACACAGCAGCCTGGATCAATGACTCAGGCTAGATGGGACCATCTCAGCAGAAGCCAATACTTGAGCTTTGAGGGTCCACGACTCAATATCCTTCTCTACAAGAGCTGTAACATGAGTAGGGGCCCAACAAACCAGACAGCTCCACGAGAAATGTTTAGGGAGAGGCAGAACCAACCCTGGATTGATGGAAATTCTGTGCCATCAGCCCCCACCACCACCACCAACCTTCCTTCTCAGAATAGAAGTTCAAGAAGCAGAAAAGTTTGATTATGAAAAAAAAAAAAACAACCTTACATTTCCCATGCATCAGAGTTGAGGACTAATATTCATGCCTGGCTACACACAAAGACTGGTGGTATGAACCACAAGTACTTTAGTCTGAAAGCCCTTTTCCTTCCTGCCTGCCTGCTTTCCGATTGATTGATTGATTGATTGATTGATTGAAAGATAGAGACTTTGGAATGTTTCACAGATTACACCTAAGCTGAAAGAGTGGCCCAAGGTATCTAGAATCTTCCCAGGGACTGAAGAGACAAAAATGCTTATTATTAGAAGGGGAAAAAAATTGTGAGTGGTTGTGTCTTTTAACACTACAGAGTGTTACAGAGAAACATGTGGGTCCTTTGCTTTAACCAGAAGAGGATGGAAGGTTTCAGGGAGGTTTTTAAATTTTTAGCTGCATCCAAAATACATTTTGAAAATGAAGTTTAAATTTGCATATGAGAGTAGCCGACAATTTAGATGTTCTTTCACATTGACTCGATTAGAAAAGAAGCTTTATAAAATAAAATGTGCTCCTACAACACCAAGTATTGGCAAAGAGGTAAAGAAAACTCAACTCCCATGCAAGCTGGTGGGAATAGAAATTGGGCAACTTAAAAAAAGTTTTTGAAGACATCTACCAACCTATGACTCAGCAACAAGAGAAATGTATAACATAGTCACCAGATGTTGTGATCAATTTTGGAGCATGGCCACAATATTCAGCAGCTTCTCCTAAAGGTGGTGTCTATGTCCCAACCTCTTGAATTCGGAATGGCCATGCAGTAGACATGACGGTATGCCAGTTCCATAGCTCCAAACTCAAAACGTCATGCAGCTGTTCCTTTCACCCTCTTGGGACATCACTCTGAGATTGTCACTTGAAAAAGCTGGCCCAGCCTGCTCAAGGTGGAGAATCATATGAAGGAGATGCAAGATGCCTCAGCTGGTAGCCAACAACAGCTGCCACATGAGAGGGAAGCTGTCTTGAACCTTCTAGTGCAACTGAATACAGTAGCAGGGTGAGCCCAGAACGAACCTGCAGAGGAACTGCCAAGCCAACCCACAAAATCATATGAAATAACACATCATTGTTGGTTTGTTGTTGTGGCTTTGTACATAGCAACACATAGTAACTAGAATGGTAATAGCAGCCTGTTCTAGAATGTTTATATCATCCCTCTTCATAATAGTCCAAAACTGGAAAGTACTCAAATGGCCATCACCAATGAATAGGTAAATAATTTACAGTAGACTTACACAATAGAATATTATTCAGTAAAGACAATGAACAATCTACAAGGACACATAAGAATTTGGATGCATCTCCTAGAGTTGAATGAAAAAGGACAGAAACAAAGGGAACATACACTGATGCTTTTCTATAAAGTACAAAAATAGGTCCAAGTATTCAATGCTGTTAGAAACCAGAATAGTGGCTTCTTTTGGGTGACCAGAAGGAAACACAAATGGAAGTTTAGGGTGCAAGAAATGTTCAGTTTTTCAATGTGGGTAGCAGAGGCATGGGCATGTTCAATCTATAAAAGCTCAACAAACTGTATGGTCAAAGGGCATACACCTCCAGTTATAAGATGAATAAGGTTTGAGATCTAATACTCAGTATGATGACTATGGTTAATAATACTGTATTACATACTTGAAAGTTGCTTAGAAAATAAATCTTAAATGTGTTTTTTTTTTAAAGATTTTATTTATTTATTCATGGGAAACAGAAAGAGAGAGAGAGGCAGAGACACAGGGAGAGGGAGAAGCGGGCTCCATTCAGGGAGCCTGACATGGGACTTGATCTGGGGTCTCCAGGGTCACGCCCTGGGCTGAAGGCAGAGCTAAACTGCTGAGCCACCCGGGCTGCCCTGAAAATAAATCTTAAATGTTATTACAACAGAAAATAAATGTGTAATTATATGAGGTAAAAGACCTGTTAACTAACCTTATAATGGCAATCAATTTGTAATATCCATGTGTATCAAAGGATCACCCTCACCTTAGATTTACACATTATAAATAATAGTGAAAGGGAATATAAGGGAAGGGGGAAGAAATGTGTGGGAAATATCAGAAAGGGAGACAGAACGTAAAGACTGCTAACTCTGGGAAACGAACTAGGGGTGTTGGAAGGGGAGGAGGGCGGGGGGTGGGAGTGAATGGGTGACGGGCACTGGGGGTTATTCTGTATGTTAGTAAATTGAACACCAATAAAAAAAAATGTCAAAAAAAAAAATAAAATAAATGTAGCCTATTTGAAACAAAACACTAAAAAAAAAAGATTTACACATTATATATCTATTATATCTCAATAAAGCTGGAAAAATAAAATTAAATAAGTTCAACAGGTTATAGACATGTCTCAGGTACACTTCTCCATTCACATGTAATACTTTAATATAAGATTTAAAATGCATATTTTATGGAGTGTCTGTCTACAATATTGGAGTGGTTGAAAGTGGGACCCACCTTTTGTGTCAATGCATGGTTATACAGGAATTCAGATTCTTCAAAAATGAAATCACCAGGTGAAGCTTCAAATTGTTACATTGAGTTCTGCTATCTCTCAGTTCTATTTACTGTTGTCTTAAAATTCAGATAATATAGTTCCTAAGGAAATATAAAGTCAAACCAATAGTAAAAATTGGGGTCTCTCTAATCTTAAATGTCCTCCATGAAATCTTTGATAAAGAATCAAAATACTGTTCATGCAATAGCCATTCACTAGGTATCCAACTACATCTTGAGTTTTCTGCCAGTCCATGGGGGGATACAGTGGGGGAGACAACCAGACTTTGGCTACTCTCAGGGAAATTACATTCTTATGGCATCAACTTCAACCTAACCAGGAGCAGGGAAATCATTACTTCACAAGGAAGCCTAGTCTAGTCCCAGTAACTTTGTTAGAAATGGCTTCCTTTGGGCCCCTGGGTGGCTCAGTCCGTTAAGCGCTGGACTCTTGGTTTCAGCTCAGGTCATGATCTCAGAATCAAGGGATCAAGCCTGGCATGGGACTAGACTTGATCCACCTGAGGGTGGCCTCAGCAGGGAGTCTGCTTGAGATTCTTTCCCCTTCTATCTGCCCCTCCCCCTCTGCTCTTTCTCTGCTCGTGCTCTCTCTCTCAAATAAATAAATTCTTAAATAAACAAAATGGCCTCCTTACTTAAGCCGAAATCTCTCTCCCTGTGACTTTCAGTTCAATCTCTGAATTAGCAGAACAAACTCCTGTGTCTCCTGAATCTCCTTTTCTCTGGATGAAACAGTTTTTGTCTCTTTCCTGGTATCTTATTTGATACTATTTCCAGTACCCCCACTTCCTGGCCACCCTTGTGGGACAAGCTCCAAATGGGCCAGATCTTTATTTAAAATGTTAGACTCCGAATCAGACACAGTAGTCCAGGTAAGACTTGATCCAGAGCAGGCTTTCTTGACTGCAGCACTATTGACATGTCAGGTAGGATAATTCTTTGTTGTGGGTCTGTCCTGCACACAATAGAATGTATAGCAGCATCCCTGGCTTCTAGTTGTGAAAATTTACATCTCTAGACATTGCCAGATGTTCCCTAGGGTGAGCGAAATCTCCCCTATTTGAAAACCACTGACCTAGAACAGCATGATTCCCCTCCCAGGCTGGATATTCTATGCCTACCCTTCTGCCACCAAGTTGCCAATCTTGCCTGGACTTCCTAGGCATTAGCTACAAGTTGCTCTTGCTTGCTCTTAACTACATTGCCCCGAATAAATACATACGTAAAGTAAACTAAAATAAACTAAAATGGCAATTGCCCAAAGAAAAGCAAAGATTGCATTGCGCCCCTACCAAACAGAAACTCTCTCTCTCTCTCTCTCTCAGCTCTTATAAAGTTGATAGCTTTATCTTGCATCCATGTCTCTTTCAGAAGAGAAGTGTGAGAATAGAATTAGAGAGACAAACTTGAGTCTCTGTGACCGGATCAAAAAGAACCAGGGTCCAGAAACAAAGCAGGTGTAAGTTTAATTCCCCACCGGCCGCATCCCCCACGCCATTCTGGTGGGGCAGGAAGAAGAGAAAGTTTATAGGAAGGAGAGAGGCCTGGAAGAATACAAGTCAATATCAAAAATCTGGTCTTTGTCCTCTGCTTAATAAACAGATCTCATTCTTAACTGAATGAAGAACAAGCCGGTGTGTAAAAAGCAGACACTGAGAAGGAAGGCAGGCAGTGTCGTTTTACCAAAAAGTATCGTAATCAGGCTGAATTTAACTCGGAGGGTGGACTCTTGAAATGGGCAATAGACTGGATCTCAGTCATTTGGGAAGCTATAGAAATTTAATTTTGTTACTATTGTTAGCTTGACACTTCTCTCTTGGTACATACCAGAATTCTCTTTATATCACGAGCTCACTTCCGGAATAGGGTGTTGTCAGCACTTAGCACAAGAAGGTAAACCAAGTGATCTTTCCTTTGTCTTCCTGCCTCGAGTGAATGGACTCCCAGCTTTCCTACATATTTGGGGGGAAGTAGGAGACACATTATTTTGTTGTGGGTACGCATAACTAGAGGAATTCCTTAAAGCTTGGGGTGGGAAGTGGGCAGTGAAAGGCCGGTGGTTGCTTCTTTTGTTTGGTTTTTATTGTGCATGACTAAATGTATTAGACATGTTGGATCAGAGAATATGCATCTGTGAATCACAGCGCTGTGGAATTTGTATGTGTTTTGCCTACTAATATCACTTGCCCTTTCCAGCCACAAAAGGCCTCCCTACTAACATGATATCTGAATTACTTTAATAAAATTAGAGACAGGGCATGCTATAGGAGTCTTCTGTAAGAAACGAGAGATCCTTCCCAAAATGTTTCTGTGCAATGATTTTCTGTGATGTGTATTTTCTTCAAACGCAAAATAGGAAAAGATGGGGAAGTAGGAACCGTGGCACAGGAATGGGGGGGGGGGGGATGAGCATAATAGGTTTTAGAAACGACTCTGTATAGCCTACAACAAACTGCAAGTAAAAGTACATTTTTGAATTTAATCTTTTCAACAAAAATGCATTGAACCTCTACTATGTGAAAGGGGGTTGGCTTGGCTAGGTCATGCTCCATACGGTCTCTGGAAAGCTATTGATTCAAAGGACAGACCATTTTTTAAATACTATTTGGGTTGGTTTTTATTCTTCTGTGGATGGAACTGTAATAAAGTATTGCCCTGGGCTACTGCTAGACCCAAGGGGAGAAATCTGAACGTCGCATGGTCTTTCATCAGCTTTATTGTCATTCCTTGGGAGAAGAAAAATGAGATTCCCTTAATCGCAGAAGTATGGCAAATTTCTTTCTTCAAATCTCAAAATGTTTTCAGTGAAGATTTTCCATTGCGAGAGATTATTATTTAGGGGGAAATCCTTGAAAATGTCTTTGCTCCATGTTTGAAAAATCCCTCTCCAAGAGGATTACTTCTAGCTTTATGGCTGTGTCGCAGAGCCAGGTGATTTGTGTTTAAAACAAAGGTAAATGCGGGTACTGGAAGGAGCCCCAGAGAGGGAGGAGTCCACTTGTGTCCTGACCGTCCTTTTACCCTGTGACCCTGAGCAAGTCATTTTCTTTCTCTATGCCTTGGTTTGCCCATTTGCAAAAGAAGGGCTTTGGGCTAGATTATCTTTAAGGCCCCAACAGCTCAAAAAAAAAAAAAAAAAAAAAAGGCCCCAATAGCTCAAAGAAATCTTAAGATTAAATTTGTTCCTGCCTGCCAGCCAGATAGCATTCTGAGCAAACATATTTGCTCCATTGGATGGCTGTGTTTCCCCATACACATAATCGAAGAGATTTTATACCTGAAGTTACAATTTCATCACTTACCTACCCCATATCATTTAAGGTCTCCTCATTCTGCTTTGAAGTTCAAAGAAAGAGAAGACTCCGTATAATGAGAATGGCCCCTTTGAAATGCTTCCTTCGCAGCTGCAAGCTCTGTGGATCCTGCACTGTACGAAGGCTATTGTAATGCAGATGTGTTCCAAAGTGCGTCTGTAGCGAGAACATTTCCATGGGTCTTTACTATATTTCTTCTATTATTCATAGAACACAATGTAAATGAAGCCATAAATTTTACCCCCCACACTAGATGGAGAAAGAAGATAATGGAAATTGTGAATTATGAATGAATCACTGTTATTGTAATTCCTTAAGGATTCTGATGGAGATGATTAAATTCAGGCAAAGACACAGATTCTAAACTTTTATGCCTGAGTCCTCAGTAATGCCGTCTGGAAGTTCACAAGGAATGGAATAGAGATGGTCTTGGTTTCATATTTATCTGCCAAATTATCTCCCAGAGAATCTACCTAGGCCTGGACAGATCACCCTATGAAAGATGAAGAATTCATTTGGGGGTGAGGGTGCGGGGAACATTGCAAAATACATGTGTCTTCCAACCATTCAGACAATAGTGCTTAGGATCCTAAATACAAAGCGGTGGAAGCCTTCAACACCGAATTCTGGGAATTTATTCTTCCTTTTGGAAAACTGCAGGGAGGAAAGGCAAAGTAATTAGGAGCCTCTATCCTTCTGAAAAAGATGATCTGACTTCTAATAAAGTCAAGGACACAGATATCTTTTTTCTTCTTCTAGATTTGTTTTGATAACCAGAATTCTGGTCAACAATTCTTCTCTCAGCCACGGTATGCAGTTCTCCTGAACCATGACAGTGGTCCATGAGCTTCAGAAGCCATTCTGGCTTTGACAATGATGGGAAGTGATTAGAAGTACTTCACTGATGTGAGACAAAGCCTCTGGAAAATTTCAACATTAATCCACTTTAGTCTTGTGCCAGGCTTTTAGAAGGCTAGAGCCACCAAAATGAGATTTGAGATGATATTGAGCAGTTCAAGTGTCATTCCGGAAAGAGCTCTCTTTTGCAGAACCTTAAGGTGAACGGTTGACATTTTTATATTACCATATATGCACGAATAGGTACAAAAGTAGGTATGTGCGGACTTCTTTTCAGCAGCTGCTCTCTGCTCTCAAACACAAAATAATGTAAAATTTAAAATGTATGTGATTCTGTGGGGTGTAAAAAGTACCAGTGGAGATTCCCTGTTTAAGGTGCTAATATTCACCAAAATTATTAGATGCAGGATGAGCGAGAAGTTTTTGGACAGCCAAAATCCCTTCCCTGATCCTCAATATCCTTAGGTGCAGAATGAAGAATTTGGATAAGGTGGTCTCCGAGGTAATTTGCAGCTATACGTCGCTCGGTTCTTGAATAGAAAGCAAAATGAGATGCAAATGTTCTTACTTTGGGGGGCCTTGGTTATGAGATATTGTAGAAGCTAGGACCCCCTCCGCTGTCCCGGGACTCAAGGGGTGTCCTCTAGAATGGGAGTTATCTACCTAGAGCCATGTTTAAGGGTAAACAAGGGCACAGCAGCAACTAGCCAAGAAGAATCTTTGCTGGTTGCCAAAGGTAAGGATCACTATGGGCTAAGGATGCTAATTCCCACAGCAAGTGGGTGCTGTGATCCACCGTGCTGGCTTGAATAGGAGCTCACATAGAGACCAGGCAATGCGTAAGAGAAGCTCCTGTCCGATCCGTGTAGATGTTTCAAGTCTGCTGCCTGCAGCCCAGGCCCCATCCATATCTCTTCTTTGTGGACTCTCCTGACAACTTCCGGTACCAATCAGCTTTCAGTCAGGGAAACAGAATTTAGGCCGCACTGAGGTCACACAAGGTAGAGAACCATTTGCAAAGGTGTCAGAAAGGCTGACAGGGCCATCAGGAGACACTGAGGCAACCTGAAGAGTTGGGGAAACAAAGGGACAAAGGGAGGAGGTAGTGTTCACTGAGCCTAGATGATCCCCATATGCTGGAACTGGAGAGGGGATACAGGGGCTGTCAGAGATGCCACCGGAAGCAGAGACAAAAGAGGGAGAAACACCCTGACACCTCCCTCCTCTCACCACGGACACAAGGTCTGGGCCAGGCCTCCATAGAGGAACCTACCCAGGAGCCACATGTAGGAGGGAGCCTGGGAGTGGAGTCTATAGGGTGTCAATCCCGAGATGCAAAGCAGAGTAGTGGGAGGGTGAAAACGGGGTCTCAGAGCCAACGGGCAATGGCCCACACACCTTGGACTCTTGTTTTGCATTAGACACCAAAAGTTTTCCTCTAAGGCAATTCAAACCCTTCCTGTTCCTCTGAGGCCTCAGACTTTTGAAACTCAAATCCAAGAAGACACATTGTTCTTCTGAATTTCTGCTAAGTCCATGAAGATGGAGAATCTGTTTGGCTGAGTGGAGGTGCACCAAGAGCCAGAGAGACAAGCAAGAAACCACAAACACATGGCTAAAACTTTAAAAATGTTACACCATCCTGTGTGTTTTCTCCACGGCCACTGTCACTCTTCTAAGCCCCCGGCCTGACACCTGTCACAACAGCCTCCTGAGTGTCCCAGCACTGCCTCCCAGGATTAAAATGTATTTTTTTATTTTTTTAAATTAATTAATTTATTTATTTATGATAGTCACAGAGAGAGAGAGAGAGAGAGAGAGGCAGAGACACAGGCAGAGGGAGAAGCAGGCTCCATGCACTGGGAGCCGACGTGGGACTCGATCCCCGGTCTCCAGGATCGCTCCCTGGGCCAAAGGCAGGCGCTAAACTGCTGCGCCACCCAGGGATCCCTAAAATGTATTTTTTACATGTTGAAAAAGTCCCAACAACTTTACTCACACAATGGTCATATTTAATGAATGTCAAAGTGGACATATCAGTTATTTCTCATCCAACAGATTATATTCTCCACCTGATACTGTTGGCATCCCAGACACAGCCCACATTAATTCTTGACCTATTCCAATTCCTATTCCAATTCCTATTCCTATTCCAATTCCAGATAATATGAGGAAACAAATGTCCATGACTCATCCCTCAAACAACTCGGATAGAAGTTTTTGGTCGTCTTCATTTCTTACGGTGTTGGATCATGCATCCACTCTGCCCCCCACTTCTTTTATGACATGATTCACCCTTGTAATTACCCATTCAAAGTCTGTCTTTCCCTGCAATAATATACACTGTCACTTTGTAGGGACTGTGTTGGTGCGATTCACCAAGACATCCCTAGTCCCACAGTGTCTGGCACCTAGCAGGCATTTCATGAATAGCTGTGGAATGAAAGGTTGAATGAATGAATACAGCCAACTCCTAGGACCACCTTTAAGCATGCTAGAGAGATATTTTCCTCTTTGGAAAGACAGACCTTCTCATAGACAAAGAAGGAAGTGCGGAATTGCAAAAGATTCCACGGATCTGAAAATTACCTGCCTGCTGGCCTGATATGGTTACCAAAGTCTCTGGACATATTCATTTCTAAGGGTTCCCATACAGAGTCCCCAAGTAACTCTCATCAAGTAGTTCTTACCTAAGTGGCATATTTAGGCCATATCAGAGAAGCAAGTAGTTGACAAGGATGAACTGAACATTCTGAGGTTACAGGAGCAGAGGGGATTTGGGCTTGGGAATACCTACTTCAATTAAAATAATTCTTTTCAAGTACAATTTGCAAAATGTAATTTTTATGTCTGACTTGCCTCAAAAATCTTTCACCTTTTTATGACATTTCCATAATTACTTTTTGAGAGGAAAGTTTTCTTTTCCAAAAATGATGGCTAGATTTCTGAAAAATCAATGACTCCTACCACAGTGCCATAGTCATTAAACAAAGATAAAGTAATAAAAATAAAGTTCTGGCATGGACTATGACACGAGTAAAACTCTGAAACCAACACGCTAAGTGAAGTAAGCCAGACAAAAAGACACATATTGCAGGAGTTGGGTTCCATGAGGTACCCTACAATTGGCAAATTTATAGAGAGCCCAAAAGAAGTACATAAGTTATGAGGAGCTGAATGAAGACTTATGATCTAATAGATCCAGACTTTCTGTTTGGAATGATAAAAAAGTTCCAGAAACAGTTGCATCATGTTGTGAATATACCAAACGCCACTGCATTTTACCCTCAAATGTGGTTCACATGGTTAGAACATACACCCTCATGCGCACGCACAGCCACGACCCAACTGGATTAATCCCAGAAGTACAAGAATGGCTCCATATTAGAAAATCCATAAATGTAACTCACTTTAATAGACGAAGAAAGATAAAACATTTTTTAAGTCCTGCTACTGTCACTGAACTCAGAGTTATTTCCTATGCTAATGATTCCCAGTCAAGTCTGCTTGAAATTTTTAACCCAGCCATAAAGTGAAGTGTCAACAGGACACCATTATAAAAAACGGCACCAGATGAGGGTCATTTGTAGAGTCTTCTATTCTTCTATTTTACATTTTTCTTCCGTTTGTCCGGACAAATCAATTCAGTAAACATATGAACTGCCTTTTCAAATGTGATTTATGGGGCTATTTAAGTACTCATCACTAGAGGCTCTATTTCTTCCCCAGCACCTCCTCACTATTCCCCCAAGACTTCAAATTGCAAATGTTTCAGACATGTAAACTTTCTAACGTACAACTGATTTCAATTTTTTTCCCATTGTACATGGTGTGGAGTTCCCCCACTCACCTGTAAAGAGACTCCAATAGATCAGTTCTCTTCAGCTCTGAAAGAGAAGAAGTGGAAAAGCAATAAAATCACAACCTATAAGAGTCTGCAGAGGGATATTCACCAAATTCTGGAGGGCCAAGGTCAACGGAACTCTTGCTTTTAAGTGTCAAAGAGGTAGATAAAGAACGCACAGGAATAAAATAGCTCACTCAACATGCAGTGGTATAATGAATTTACAAACATTGTTCAGATTCTATGTGTAAATACTGCCAAGGCTTCAGGTAAATTCATAAATGACATCTTCATTCTGGATTCTTCTATAGATACTCAAAAATTATTACATATATATCATTTAAATTTAAGTGACTTAGAATGATTGGTATTTTGAGAGACGAGGCATTTGTGTGACATTCACCCCCTTCTAAAGAACTGCAAAATTTAAGGAAGGCTAGATTAATTCATGGATCACACAGCAATAATGGACACCAACAGAAAGAAGTCCGTGGGTCACTTCAATTATCAACTGGGAAAATCTACAAATCTGACCACGGTGCATCCAGATCTTGGTGGCCTTGCCAAAGAAAGAATCCTGTCCTGCCCTTATGTTCACTGTGCCCTACTCCCACTGGCCTCCTCTCTGATTCTGATAGGCCTGACTCCTTCCTACCTGGGGGCCTTTGCACATGCTATTCCTTCCACCCAGAATGATCTCCCTGGAGAAGACTCCATGTTGGTATGAGCTATCTTTTCTGTCTGCTTCAGTGGCTCTTCTTCTGGGTGATTTTATTGCCTGCAGACTACTAGGTCCCTCTGTTACATACCCTCTAAGCACACTTGTACCTGCTTTCAAGTAACCTCATCACATGTGGAATTAGTAGCTTCGGTAATTAGGTCACATCTGTCCCCACCACTAGACTCTAAGCTCCAGGAGGGCAGAAATGATTGTGTATTTATCAGGATAGGCTACATATTCCTCAGGGCCTGTGCAAAATGAAACTGTGGGACTTTTCATTTGAACGTTGTTAAGATTTCAAAACAGCAACAATAGAACCTTGAGTCAAGTATGGAGCCCTCCTAAACGTGTGGCCTTGGGGATTCCATGAGTCACATGGGATGATAAACCTCTGACCTTTATCATTCACACCTGTATCCCCAGCTCCTCGCACAGGGCTTGGTACACAGTAGGTGGCCCCATCAATACGTGTTTATTTATGAGTAGACATAGTGCAGGGGTTCTCTGGCATCCTTTTCTCCCTTTGCCCACCCATCTTCTATCACTTCAAGCCAAGAAACATGGCTCCTGCTATGGTCACACCTTGGCAACCAGCTTTGCACAGTTTCCTTTAAAGGTTAGAAACGTCTCCAGCAGCCTCATCCAGGGCCCCTACGATTGAGATTTCTCAGAAGTTACAGCTGAGAAATGTATTTTTATGTTTTCTTAAAGGAGACTCCAGTGCATCCTTCAGTGAACTGTTCTTGAAAAGAAGGGAAAAATCAATGCTTTCAGATAGCATTACCTTGCCCTGAATAATCCTGAAGCTGCCCATGACTTACTGTAGAGAGTATAATTGAAGTGAGGATAAACTGCACACCATTTCAAAGTCTACTAAATTGAAACCGTTCTTTTTGTTGACACATGCTTGGGAAGCTGTAGATAATGTGATTTAAAATAAATACACTGGCCCAGTATACTTATATAATTGAAATAAATATGGAATAACCCATAGAGTCCACAGGCAGTTGGGTAAATTAACCCCTTGCACACCAGGTGACAAGGCTTTGGCTCAAGGAGAACATAGCACAGAGTAAATTTGGGGGAGAAAAGGACACACACCCCAAAATGAAATGGACACTTCCAAATGTTGGGTTTTCAGAGACTCAGTCTGAGATGGATGGGAAAAAATTATGTCAGGTGATAAATCCTTTCTTGATTCTTCCACCATGCAATGCTGTTGAGTCAATATTAAGGGCTTCTGGTGCCCCAGGGTAATAGCTACAGTGAATTTTTTAGAAAGAGAGAGAGGTGGAGGGCAAAGGATCAGTTTTCCTTCCTCTGATGGTTCCCCAGGAACAATAAAGAGAACAACACCAAGGGGCACATTAAAATGTTTTCATCAGAGCCCTTCTGAGCAATCTTTGAATAGGCAACCTCTCAATCAGGAAGCATTAGAAGACCCAGAAGTGAGGGTGTCTATAATTTAGGTTTTCATCAGAGGAACAGAGCCACCATGAGTGACAGGCCAGGTCTGTTCTAGGGTTTAGGTCATTGGTGATCACAAGAACTGGTTAGCAATCTGTGAAGGTCTGTTGGCCTATGTCTGGTCCCGAAGTCAGCAGTCTCAGCAGTCTCTCATTGAGAGACTTGATATGAGGAGGACACAGCCAGAATGGAGCCAGAAGAACATTCTGCAACCTCGAGGAGGAACTAGAATGGGTATCCGGCTCTCATAGGAACTCGCACTGGCCTCTCGCTATCTCCATGCCTACCACACCATTGGTACACATGACCTGCTGGGGATCCACATGTGAGCCTGACCCAGATTCAGAGAAGCTGAGGGAAGGGCCAGTGGAGGAAAGAAGCCATGGGCCCTGCTGCCAGTGCACCCAACATCCAGCGTGAGTGCAATAGCACCTGACCTTACACCAACCTCCATCAAAATAAGGTGGTCTCTTCACTCCATCTTCCAAATCTCACACAGGCATCTCTCATGGCCAAGCTAAATCCAGGACCATGCAAGGAAAGCAATCCTGGAAAATGTAGCTGCAGCTTAGCCAAATGTGATACAAATCCCCAGGGAACAATAATGAGCAGAACACCGAAAGCATGTTTCATCAAAACTCTTTTGGCTAATCTTTGTGTAACTTTTTAGTTAGCATGTACCCTAATATCCAAGAGTGTGATTGGAATTAGGCAAGCCCTAGATTTGGGTAGAACTGAGGTGTGCACATAGCAATAGTCTTAACTGAGGACCATTCCGCCCCCCAAGGGGGTGGCATTTAACAATTCTGAAAACATTTTTGGATGTCATAAATAGAAGTGTGCTACAGGTATCTAGGAGGTAGAGTCCAGAGATGCCACTAAACATCCCACAATGCTCAGGACAGCCACTCACAACCAAGAAATATGCAGAACGAAATGTCAATAGTGATGAGCCTGAGAAGCCCAGACACAGAGGATTACTAATTAAAAGTAAGGTGATCTCATTGTGAAAAGAAATGAGGTAGATCAGTATGTATTAGTATGGTTATTGATAGCTGAGAAAAATTCAAAAGGCACACCAAATAGCACATCTGGTATAACCCCTTTTTGGTAATGGGCAATATTTACAATGCTATCTTACTTGAGTGTTCCAAAAACAAGCCCTGAAACAGGGATTCAAGTTCAAGTTGCTTACAGGAGATGATCTCAGGAAGCACAGGTAGCGGCTTGGGAAGTGACAGAGGTGAGTGAAGGCAGCCAATATAGGATGTATTATTATTGAGTGGGTTACCCCCCAGGGGGGGAAACAAAGCTCACTCCTGTTGGAGACTTGGAAAGGCAGAGTAGGACACACAGGTCAGAGTTATTCCACCTGAATGGTGAGAAAGCTGGGGTATTTATCCAACCAATTTCTAACAGCTATTGGTTGAGGACTGCTCCAGGGATGGGGAGGAGTGGGAGAGGGAGGCATAAATGCTCTAGTACTTCAGTGTGCCACATGGGCTTCAGTGACCAATGAAAGTCTAAACTCAGAGAGAGTCCTCAGGCAAAGAAATGTGAATGCTAACAGCTGGGAATCAGGTGGGCATGAACTGATGTGGAAAGACAAGGGGACAAAGCCAGCATCTGCTGTGATTATAAAACAAAAGTGTCTTAAGAACCAATGTCTTTATTATAGGGACACCTGGGTGGATTAGTTGGTTAAGTGTCCAACTCCTGATTTCAGCTCAGGTCATGATCTCAGGGCCGTGAGATCAAGCTCTGAATTGGGCTCTGTGCTGCTTGAGATTCTTTTTCCCCACCTCTCTGCTGCTCCTCCCCCTGCTCGCTCTCTCTCTCTCTCTCTCTCTCTCCCTAAAACAAACAAATAAATAAAATCTTTTTTTAAAAAACGTATTTTTTGTTAGTTGCAACTATTAACTTTTAGGATGTGTGACATGAAGTAATACCAATTCATCAAAATACTGATTCATTCATCTTCTGATTGCCTCATCAGAATGAGACCCCAGTCCTCATTGAGCTCCTCTTCTGGTTGTGTGCATGGGCATGGGGCCAAAGAGGGCAGCAGGGGAAAGACCATAATAAAGCCAATAGTGGTAAGTAAAAGAAATTAAACAGAGTTAAGTGGTAGAAAGTGAACACAGATGGAGGAGGTGCCTTGAGCTGGGACAGGAAAGATGGTCACATTTGAGCTGTGACCTGGATGATGAAAAGCCTGCTGTATTCTTTCGGGAGACAGAGTTCCCAGCAGAAGGAACAGTAAACTCAAAGACTCTGAGCCAGGAAACCAACTTGGCTCCTTGGCGGTGTGGCTGTACGTGAAATATGCAGTTGGAGGGGCACTTGAGGGGCTCGGTCTTTAAGCATCTGACTCTTGATTTCAGCTCAGGTCATGATCTCAGGGTCATTGGATGGAGCCCGGCATCAGATTCCATAGGGAGTCTGCTTAAGATTCTCTCTCGCCCTCTCCTTCTGCCCCTCCCCACCCTACTCTCTCTCTCTCTAATTAATTAATTAATTAATTAATTAATTTAAAAATATTTTTTTATAAAAGATGCAGCTGGAGAAGTAGGTGGGAGCCAAATGTCACAGAACCTCACTGCATGGTTCTTTATCCCATAAGGATCCCATTGAGTTTGCTCCCATTGTTACAGGCTAACATAGGGTTTTAAACAAGAGACTGATTCAAGTGAATGTACGTTTTTAGTTGTTTTCAATTGCTTTAAGACTTATTGATTTATTTATTTTAGTGGGGGGGAAGGGTAGAGAGAGAAGGGTAGCAGACTCCCCACTAAGGAAGTTGTCCAACATGGGTCCTTGTTTCCTACTGGGAGATCATGACTTGAGCCAAAACCAAGAGTTGGTGGCTCAACTGACTGAGCCACCCAGGCAGCCCTGAAATGAATGTGCGTTTTTTAAAAACCATTCCTAGTGACAATGTAGACAATAGGTGCACAATAGGGCACAAGAAGGGAAGCAAAGAGACTCTTACAGATGGAAAACTGATGACAAAGGAGAGGGAAAGAATTTGCTCAAAGTCCAGCAGCAAGAAAGCAGCAACTCTGAACCAGCCCGCTTCCCTCGTCTTGGAGAAGAGCCTCCTGCTCTAGCTGGAGAGAGGATACCACCAGGAGCCCTCATCCGTGGCAAATAACCAGCCCCTCCCCAGTGCCACATAGCCTCTAGGCTGCCAACAAACATTCATTGTTGGATTTTAAAATGTTTTGCTAAATGCGTCAAAAATAAAAGACTCATTTTATTCAAAGTAGCATTTACAGTCACTTTACAGCTGGTGGCTGCTAATTGTCATCTGTTAGGTTGGGCATCAGAATGTGGCATCAGAAAGTCTGTCCATCTGTCCTGGGCTCTACCAGCCTTCCTTATGCTTCCCATCCACAACCTGCCTTCTCACCATTCTCTCCAGAGCCAACCCCCATGTCTCTTGGCGCTTACACCAACCCTCTCTGAGAGGGGAAAACAAATTCTTATTCATGAGGCTCTATTGGCTGGAGAAGCGGAAACAGCCACATGAATTCAAAATAAGAGTCTCAAGATGTGGGCCCGAGTATCAGTCAGTTGCTCACTGGCTGTGACAGTCACACACCTCCAGTCTTCTTTGTGTAGAGGTTTTTAGAAAGAAATAATTACATGAATAAAGAAAGAGATAGATACACAAACTCCCTCCCTGAGCTTCATCTTCACTTTACTTTAGTCAAATTCTCATTTTAGTACAGTGTGAATACAAAATATGCACAGGGAAAGATCAAGACAGATATACATCAAGGTGTCAACAGTTTCTATCACTGAGTTATAAGATCTTTTTAAAATTCTCTTGGTTTATCTGTGTTTGGTAATGTTTCTATAGGAAACAAGTATCATTTTTGCAAGAAGAAATGAAAACAAAGCTTTATTTTGTAATGAAGATAGTAAGTGCCCTCTTGTCTACTCAAAGGGCTGGAGGAAGAAGAAAATGAATCACATCCATGAACACACTTCATGAACAGGAAAGCCCGGATGCATGTAAAAAATGATGGACGTCTTTGTTAATCAGCATGAACACGTGAGCTGACACGTGGAACTTCATCAAATACATTGTTCGTTTCTTCTCCCCTCTTCTTTTTCCTTTCTTTCTCCCTGTTCTTCCTCCCTTTCTCTGTGCCAATGACTTGGCCAAAGAAAACAGAGTTTCCAAAGGTCTTTCTTGGCCCACCTGGGATTCAGAGCTGAAGAACCTCCAGGCAAAGAGGGCTCCCAGTTAAAATCTCAAATCAGAAAGGATGACAAAACATGAGAGACTCCTAACTCTGGGAAACGAACAAGAGGTAGTGGAAGGGGAGATGGGCGGGGGATGTGGTGACTGGGTGATGGGCACTGAGGGGGGCACTTGACAGGATGACACACTATATGTTGGCAAATCGAACTCCAATTCAAGAATATTTTTTAAAAATATCTCAAACAGTAGTCAATGTCTTTGGAGTTTCTCTGCCTCCTCTGCTTTTGCCCTTCATCTCTGAGAATCCAGCATCAGGATATTCATGAACACACCTAGGATCTACTCCAGTTTCTTTTTTAAAGAAGATTTTTATTTATTTACTCATGAGACACACAGAGAGAAAGAGGCAGAGACACACAGAGAAAGAGAAGGCAGGTTGTGGATGGGAAGCATATAGGCAGAGGGAGAAGCGGGCTCCATGTAGGGAGCCCAATGTAGGACTCAATCCCAGGACCCTGAGATCATGCCCTGGGCCAAAGGCAGATGCTCAACCACTGAGCCACCCAGGTGTCCCTACTCTAGTTTCTTAAAACAAAGAAAGTTTCATCCTGCATATGTAATAACACTGCCTTCTCATATCCCTTTTTCATTCAAGGACTCATTTGGTATTTTTAAGGGTCTTCTCTATGCCAAACACTACTGTGGGAGCTAGGCATCCCAAAATGGCAGGGCAGGTGTGTTTCCTGTCCTCATGGGGCTGACATTCTGGTAGGACAGGACAATATTAATCAGTCACAGGATTACTTAAGCTCATTAAATGGTAGAAAAAAACAGGTGATGACAATGACAGAATTAAAAACAAAAAATATAACATAAAATAAGGTCAAGCTAAGACAACTGTCTCCCTAGCAGTATAAATGGGACAGTCATATCTCAGGTAAGCTTGAAGCTGAAAGATGCATGGATTCATTGTAAAATGAATTCCTAATTTGTTTAGCCAAAAACACAGAAAATTAACAGATTGGAGAATGGCCGTATAGACTGTGACTGGCTTCCTTTGGCCTCCAGAGACCCCAGAGGGGCTTCAGCTTTCAGTGCCGCCGCCCATAAGGCTAAGTCCAGCCAGAACCAAGAAGCTCAATTTCTTCTCCTCCACATGGGATCTCAAGGAAAAATGTGCATAAAGTATCAATGCACTTGATAGAAAATATTTACAGACATCTCAGGCCTCCCTCAAGGCTTCTTGAGCCAAACTCAGCCTTGGCAGAGCCACACTCCAATTCAGTAAAAAGAAATTTTTTAAAGCAAACCGGTGCCTGCCTACATGTCCATGAACAATATTCCCAGTCCAGTATCCCTGAAACCCCATCACCCTGCAAAGTTAACTTCACGTATCCTAGCAGATGCTATCAGTACCCTACTCGTAAACCCTTGGTGCTCATCATTCTCGTATCTGCCAGTGGTTTCTACTGCAACCACCTGTGACCGTGCCCAAGGGCTTCCTCTGGCTGCAGGAGAAAAGAGCAGGACAGGGAGCAACTCTGTCAGTGGGGAATGGGAGTGGAGGGGTCAGTACTCCAGGTGCTTCCTTGGGTAGATAATGCAGAGGTGGGTGCCACACCATCTTCCAGAGGTTCCCAGTGGAAGTGAGCAGTAACCTGCTCATTCCTGTCCCTATATAGGCTGTTTTCCCTCTTCTCATTTCCACATTTCTCTTCTGGTATCTCCTGGAATCACTTCCCAAAGAATCCCCACTCTAAGACGGCTATTTTTTTTTTCAAGACTCCCATATTGGATCTCAATGGAAAGTCCAACAATATGTGATGCATAAAACATATTTAAAGGAAAATTCCTCAAAAGGATTGGAAGTAAAAAATGAACGAGACATTCCAGGTAAGAACAAACAAAATCTGACCCTATGGGAGTGAAGCCACAAATAAAACTTCAACAAAGTCTCAACAGTGGAAACATCTCAGAGGGGAAGGTGGGAAGAGAGAGTTAGTATTTCATGGGGACCCAGTTGCCAGTGGGGAAGATGAAAACATTCCAGAGGTGGATGGTGGTGCTGGTTGCACAACAGTGTGAATGTGTGCAATGCCACAGAACTGTACACTTAAAATCGTTAAAATGGTAAGAGTAATGTTTTGTATATTTCACCACGGGGGGGGGGGGTATTGCGGGGGAACACCTCTGATAGCATATACTGTAACTACAAAGAAATAAAGCCAAATTAAGACAAATGCACTAAATAATAAATAGACTGCAGCTGAAAAAGTATTAAACCTCATCTTAAATAATTTCAGGATCAAAGAAGAAATCCAAATTAAAATTTTAGACTATCTGCAGTGACAAGACATCAGAACCTACAGAGTAAAACAAAAGCAATGTTCAGGGGGAGAAAAATGAAAGCTGAAAGTATGTATATTATTAAACAAAAGGAAATAAAAATAAGTTAGAAAGACTTCCAAAAGTTTTACTAAAAATAGTAAAATAAGCCTAAGGAAAACAAAGATAAAGAGCAAGTCCCTATAAAGCAGAAATTAGTGATTTAAAAACATAAAGTTATGACTAGCGAATAAAGCCAAGAGCTGGCTCTTCAGGGGATAAAAATAGTAAAATGTATATACCACTAACTAATCTAATAAAGAAACGAGAAAGCAGAATAGGCACAAAATATCAAGGGTTGAGGAGGAAAGAATAAAAGAGCTCATTCAAAGAATCATAAAGAAGACTTCAATCTCATGTGAAGTTGAAGACTGTGATAAATAGGTAATTTCCTAGGAAAATATCATCGCAGCTGACTCAGGAAGAGGTAATAGACCAAATACACTGATTTCGTATAGACTTACTCATTTATCATTATCCTTTTACATCACAAGTATAAACACATACAGCTACACTCACTCCTTTATTTCTTTTTTTTTTTAGATACAATAATGTTAGAAGTAATTTAGAAAGGAATCAAAGAACTAGCCACCCAAAATGTACAAGACCCACATGGTTTCACAAGGGGAAATTACCAAAACCTCACAGAACAGACAACTTCCAGGGCTACCTCAAAACTCTTCAGTCTTCAAAGATCGTTTCCAACCTTATTTTCCAATACCAGTGAAACTTTGATACCAAAATAGGACAAAGAGAGCATAATAAAAAAAAAAAAAACAGAGTAAATCTCCCTTATGAATAGTAATGCAAAAATCCTGAATAAAATATCAGCACTTAGGACCTGGCAGCCCACTAAAAGAATAATATACCAAGATTTAAAATGCAAAGGTAGTCCAACGTTAGGACTCACTAGTCACATGTCAACAAAGAAAAATGATACAATCATCTTCAAAGATACTGGTAAAGGTATTGGATAAAAACATTCAGTCTTGGTTGAAAACCTAAACCCCTTATTAAAATATAAGGAGATAGATATATTTTAACATGATATTTAAAATATATATATAAAGAAAAAGTCATCATCATGTATAATAGTGAATTACCAAATCATTCCCACTAAAGTCTGGAATGAAATAAGATACTCACTATTTAGTATTGTTCTGGATGCTTAGCAAGCCAGTTAAAATTGGCTAGGGGAAGGCAAAATAAGGATTATTTGTACATTATGGGATTTTATACACTACCTAGGAAACTCAAGAGGATGGACAAAAATCTATCAGGAAAAAAAAATAACTGAGACAAGTATTTAAATTTTATATACAGATAACAATAGCTCTCTATATATACAGATATCCCAATGAGAACCCATAATGGAAGGAAAAGTTTCATTTATAAATAGAAATTTTAAAAGATAAAATATCCAGGAATATACTTTTAAATGTGCAGTATCCAGGGCACCCCTGGGTAGCTCAGTGGTTGAGCATCTCCCCTTGGCTCGGGTCATGATCCCGGGGTCCTGGGATTGAGTCCCACATCAGGCTCCCTGCAGGGAGCCTGCTTCTCCCTCCGCCTGTGTCTCTGCGCCTCTCTCTGTGTCTCTCATGAATAAATAAAATCTTAAAAAATAAAATAAAATAAAATGTGCAGAATCCTTATAAGAAGAAAACTTGAAGGTGCTACTGAGGTATACGAAACAAAACTCAAATGAATGGAAAGACAACCCTGTTCTTGGAAGGAAGGCTGGATATTGTAAAGATGTCCCTTCACCCTAAATCAAACCATATGTTTTATATAATCTCAATACTATATCAATAGAGTATTTCTTGAATGAGTACTGCTCATTTTCTAGGGAACTAGAAAAGCTGCAGTAATTAAGATAATTCAGTGCAGGGCAGCCCCGGTGGCTCAGTGGTTTAGCGCCGCCTGCAGCCCGGGGTGTGATCCTGGAGACCTGGGATCGAGTCCCACATCGGGTTCCCTGCGTGGAGCCTGCTTCTCCCTCTGCCTGTGTCTCTGCCTCTCTCTCTCTCTCTCTCTCTGAATAAATAAATAAAATCTTTTAAAAAATAAAATAAAATAATTCAGTGCAGGTGTATAAAACCTGCAGAATAGAACAGTGAGTCTAGAAATAAATCTAACTACCTATGGAAATATATTTATTATGTGACAAAGGTGGCATTTTAATCAATAGAGAAAAAATAGAACCTTTTCAATAAAAGGTATAAGGTAGCAAAACTAGCAAAATAAAATAAAATAGTTAAAAACAAAATAAAATAAAAGGTATAAGGACAACTAGCTAGCCATCTGGGGGAAGAAAAAAAAGCCAGATTCCCTAATTTGCTTCTTACCTCAAAATAAATACTAAATAGATCAAATATTTAAACATGAAAAATAAAGTAAAAACAGTAGGAGAAACACAATATCACTTTTTTTGAATTTTGGAATAGAAAAGGCCATTTGAAATCATCATGATATAAAACCCAAAGCCACAAAGAAAAATTTTACTTTTTTTGTAAATTTGTAATTTGATTCCCTGAAAAAGTAATGTCTGCACAATAAAATAGTCACCCTAAACAAAGTAAACAAACAAACAAAACTGGGGAAAAAATTATTTGTGACACATATGGCAAAGAGCCAGTTTTGTCTAAGAAGTTTTTTTACAAGTTAATGAGAAAAGTTCAACAGCCCAATAAATAATGGGCATGAAATATGCAGTGTGGTTCACAAGATCAGAAAAAATACCTTTTAAAAATATACTGAATATGACTCATAATTATGGAAATGTAAATTAGACTTTTTAAAAATATGCCATTTTTTTTAACTTATTGGATTGGCAAAAACCAAAATCTCCTATAGATAGATATGGCAAAAAAAAAATACCATTCTTTAAAACTATCAGCAACATGTATTGATTAGTACAAACTCCATGCAATCTCCAAAAAATTCCCATGTAATATAATCTTGTCCTGGCAGTCGTCATTCTAGAAACATATTCAAGAATTTATTCTAACAGTGTATTCATATATGTGCTCAAAGATACATGTACAAAGATGTCCATTGAAGCATTCTTTCTAATAGCAAAAACTGCAATCTAAATATCTCTCACTATGGAAATGGTTAAAAAAAGTAAAGTAAAAAAAAAAAAAGTAAAGTGTAGGTAGCTTTTACAAAGAATAAGATATTTCCTGGTGTGCTAATATAAAACTATTGCCAACATATGCTGAGTTTAAAGGAAAAAAAGCAAAGTCCAGAAGAGTGTATATTGTACATTCCATCTGTTCATAAAATGGCTATATCAATGCAGCATATCTCCAGAAGGCATCACAAGCAACTAGCAAGGATGATGGATTCTGGGAAGGGGAGCTTAGACCTGACCAGGTCAAGTATGAAGGGAGACCTATTTTTCATTGCACATTTTCTTATGCTGTGTGAATATTTTACTGCATGCCCATATGACTTGGAAAAACTAAACACTTCAAGAAAATAAATAACAAAAAGTAAATCTCCTTGAACAATTCAAAAAAGAAATTAAGGAGATAGTTCCATTTCTGACTACACCAAAATCAAAACAAAACAACAACAAAAAAAAACCCTTAGAAATAAATTTAACCAAAGAGGTAAAAGATTTGTACACTGAAAACAACAAAACATTATTGAGCGAAATGAAAGAAGATACAAATAAATGGAAAGACCTCTGTACTTATGGATTTGAAAACTTAAGATGTTGGTACTACCCAATACAATCTACAGATTCAGTACAATCACTATCAAAATCCCAAACACATTTTCTGCAGAAAGAAAACTGCATCCTAAAATTCATATAGAATTTGGAGACCCCAAATAGCTAAAACAATCTTGAAAAAAGAAGAACAAAGTTGGAGGCCTCAAAGCTCCTGATTTCAAAACTTATTACAAAGCTACAGTAATCAAAACAATATCATATTGGCATAAATACTGACTTATGGACCAATGAGAAAGAATAGAAAACCCAGAAACAAACTCTCATATATATGGACAAATGACTTCTGATAAGGATGCCAAGACTATTAAATGGGAAAAGAGTCTTTTCAACAGATTGTGTTAAGAAAGCTGGATGTCCACATGCAAAAAATTGAAGCTGGACCCTTACCTTACACCTTATACAAAAATTCCCTAAAATGAACCAAAGACCTAAGTGTAAGAGCTGAAAATTGTAAAACTCTTAGAAGAAAACAGAGGAAAAGCTCACGATGTTCAATTTGGCAAGGCTTTCCTGGATATGACATCAAAACACAGGAAATAAAAGGAAAAATAGACAAATTGGACTAGAACAAAATTAAGATTCCTGTGGATCTAAGGACATACTCAACAGAGTGAGAAGGCAACCTACAGAATGTGGGAAAATATTTGCAAGTCATATATTTGATATGGGGCTAATATTTAGAATATATAGTGAACTCCTACAACTCAACAACAAAAAAAGCAAATAACTCAATCTTAAATGGACTGACTGGGTGGCTCAGTCAGTTGAATGTTGGCCTTAGACTCAAGTTATGATCTCAGGGTCCTGGGATCAAGCCCCACATCAGGCTGTCTCTGCTCAGCGAGAAGTCTGCCTCTCCCTCTCCTTCTGTGTTTTATCTCCTTCTTTTGATCTCTCTCAAATAAAAAAATAAAATCTTTTTAAAAAAGACTTACCCTAAAAAATAAATATTAAAAAAAATGAACAAAGGACTTGAATGGACATTTCTGCAAAGATGATGCACAAATGGCCAGCAAATATCTGGAAAGATCCTAAATATCACTAAATATTGGAAAGCAGTATGGTGGTTCCTCAAAAATAGAATTATTATATGACCCAGAATTTCTACTTCTGGGTATATATCCAGAAGAATTGAAAGTGGAAGCTCATATCTGCACATGCATGCTCATAGCAGCACCATTCACAATAACCAAGAGGTGAAAGCAAACCAACTGCACATCAACAAACGAAGAGACAAACAAAATATGGTGTATGCATATTCAATGGAATACTATTCTACCTTTTTTTTTACCTGGCCCCCACCCACTTCCACCCTGATAACCATCAGTTTGTTCTCTAGAGTTAGGAGTCTGCTTCTTGGTTTGTCTCCCTCTCTCTCTTTTTTCCCTTTTGCTCAGGTGTCTTGTTTCTTAAATTCCATATATGAGTGAAATCGTGTGATATTTGTCTTTCTCTGATTTCACTTAGTATTATACTCTCTAGTTCTATCCCTGTCATTGCCAATGGCAAGATTTCATTCTTTTTTATGGCTGAGTAATATTCCATTGCATATGTGGTATGTGGTATAAGATATATATATATATATATATATATATATATATATATATATACCACATCTTCTTTATCCATTTGTCAGTCAATGGACACTTGGGTTGTTTCCATAATTTGGCTATTAATGATGATGTTGCTATAAATCAATCTTTAAAAAGAAGGAAATTCTGACACATGTTATAACATGGGTAAGCCTTGAGGACATGATGCTAAGTGAAAGAAACCAGTCACAAAAGGATAAACACTTAAAGAAGGCACTTAGGCACAAATGTATAGGAACAGAATGGAGAACAGTGGTTGCCAGGAGCCGGGGAAAGGGGAAAATTAGAATTGTTTTATAAGTAGAGTTGCAGTTTGACAAGACAAAAAAGTTCTGGAGAGCCATCACACAGCATGTGAATATACTTAACACTAGCAAATGTACACTCAAAAGTGGTTAAGATGGTGAATTGTATGCATGCACTTTGTACCATAGTAAAAAAACGTTTTAAAAAGTTGATCTTGGGCAGGGGATGCCTAGGTGGTTCAGTTGGTTGAGCATCTGACTCTTGGTTTCAGTTCAGGTCATGCTCTTAGGGTCATAGGATCAAGCCTGGAGCCAGGCTCCCCAATCAGCGAGGAGTCTGCTTGAGATTCTCTCTCTCCCTCTTCCTCTGTCCTTTCCCTCAACTCACACGTGCTCTCTCTCGCTCTCTGTCTCTCTCTCTCTCTCTCAAATAAATAAATAAATCTTTTTTTTAAGTTGATCTTGGGGTACCTGGCTG
Organism: Canis lupus baileyi; assembly: GCF_048164855.1. Taxonomy (NCBI): domain Eukaryota; kingdom Metazoa; phylum Chordata; class Mammalia; order Carnivora; family Canidae; genus Canis; species Canis lupus. The sequence goes on along the minus strand of NC_132842.1, from coordinate 63,363,324 downwards.
GTTCAGTCAGTGGACTATGTGGCTGTTTATCTTGAGGCTGTCGGTTCAAGCCCCATCTTGGGTGCAGAGATTACTTAAAAATAAAATATTTTAAAAATAAAAAATAAGTTAGTCTCTAGACCCAAGGGTTTTCCAAGTAATTCTCTCTGTTTCTAGGTCCAGTGAGATATCGTCTTTGTCATCATCACCAGCATCATCATTTCTGCATACTAAGTATACATTGCCTTATTTAATCTGCAAAATTGCCCCATGAGGTTGTTGTTTGGATGTTATTTTACAGGAAACTGAAATTCAAGCGAGTTAAGTAACTTGTGCAAGATCAGTATGTTGCAGAGTTTAGACCTGAATCCTAGTCTGTCTTAATCCTAACCTTCATACATTCAACTAACTACGCCTCCTGTTTGACCACACCTCTTTGTCCTGCCTCCCAGGAACTGGGATGTGGAGGTGGACAGGGAGGCAGGAAAGCAGCCAGGAACTATCCAGTTGTTTTTGGGTTTGGGGGGCTTGCACTCTTGTGGCCCTATTGCACCTTAACCCTGCCCAGCCATGGGAGGTTTCAGGTGAATTAGATCAGACACATGTGGCAGCCCTAGAGAAGTAGACGAGGGTTTTATTGTATTAGTCATTTTTCCTGTCATCTTGAATTAGTGTCATATTAGCTTAATGCAATACTAACATGATACAGAAATGTTAGCATATTACAGACTACTCAGTGTGTCAAGTAAGAACTTTATCATATTACTCTGCCACTGATATTTCAAAGAAGGGGAGAAACGTGGCCATGAATTGGAGCTAGTTCACGCCAAATCCAAGTAAAACCCTCCAAGTGGGCCTTGAATAGGAGAAAGTAGTAAGAGAGTGTGTTAGGATGTCTGATTCCAGAACCTTCAATCCCATAGATATTAAAGAAGACTAATAATTAATGTAACAGGAATAAATCCCTGGTGAATTAGGCAACTTCAACTTCATATCCGTTTCCCCTGATTGACAAACACCAGACTTGAAGGGAAGTGATGTGTAAGGGACTCTCTACTTGGAACCAGAAGAGTCAGATCTTTGCTTCTCACAAGAGGTCAGACCACCCCACCCCACCCCCCACATGGCTAACACTTTGCTGCCAGGTGAATGGTCAAACTTCTGGTCTTAGGATAAATAAACCCTTAGGCGGTCCACCATTGATTCTCACGAAGTGATTAAATCTGAATTGTACCTCAAATTGTGTATGCAGCTGGATTTTTCTTTTCTTGGAAAAGGTCTGCAGATTCTTTCTTTATCATTATATTATTTTTTAAAGATATTATTTATTTGTTCATGAGAGACACAGAGAGAGAGAGGCAGAGACACAGGCAGAGGGAGAAGCAAGCTCCCCATGGGGAGACCGATACAGAACTCAATCCTGGAACCCGGGAATCATGCCCTGAGCCGAAGGCAGATGCTCAACCACTGAGCCACCCAGGTGTCCCAAGTCTGCAGATTCTTAAAAGTGAGCCTCAAGCCGGTAGGCACCTCTACACTAAAAGAAGATCAAGAAACATCAAGGTGGAGGGAGACAAGGAAGAGCTGGAAAACCCAGGATTCAACTCTGTCCTCGACTGGCTACATGACATGAAGTCACATCTGCCACAGTTACTTCCTCCAGGCAATGGGGATAATCATATCTGTGTTACGTACTCCACAAGGTTTGAGTGAGGATTATTAAGATGATGTATTTGAAGGAGTTTCAAAAAGGAGAAATTCCTTTTTTAAAAAAGTAAGCTATTCATACTTCCTTTAAAAATTATCATCAGCTTAGGGGTGCCTGGGTGGCTCAGCGGTTGAGCATCTGCCATTGGCTCAGGTCATGATCCCGGGGTCCTGGGATTGAGTCCCACCTCAGGCTCCTCAAAGGAAGCCTGCTTCTCCCTCTGCCTGTGTCTCTGCCTCTCTTTGTGTGTCTCTCATGAATAAATAAATAAATCTTTTTAAAAAATTAATAAAATCTTTTTTAAAAAACTATCATCGGCTTTCAATGGGAAGAAATTCACAGAGACTGGCACACATCACCATGATCACAACTCCTATATCTGCCCCTACTTGGTCCTGACAACAGCACCAACTATATTTCTATAAGCACTTTCTTACTTTTCTCACGGGAACAAGTCTTGGGGTTCCTCCACCTGTGGAGACTTAGAGACTTCATTGAATTAGCTCCTCATGGAATCATCTAAGATCCAAAAAGACAAAAACAAAAACAAAAAAACAGTAACTTTGGCCAAGAGAGATCAAGCCAGTTTCTTATAGTGAGTCCAAGGCTCCATGTCCAAACCAGGGGAAGGATGTTGAACACAAGGTAGTAAGGCTCTGCTATAAATGTTCCTCTTAATTAAAAATCTATTAGCAAATTTCCTGATAGGCCGATGGTATTTACAAATATAAACTAATAGCTATTTATTAGAATGTTTATTCTAAGGTCTTAAAATGAGTTTTTCCTTGTAGTGTGATAATTGTTCAGATGGCTTCCTGCTGATTTAATTACTTCAATTAACAAGGATTCTCTGAGACTCATTTCCCCTAGCTTTGGATTTTCTCTGTTGTTATCACCGGGGCCTCATTTTTTGTAGCTTAAGGGCCAAGCTCATATTTATGCCACCTACCGCCAAACACCAACGTCAAAGAAGTGCAGTGGCAAGAGGGAGGACGAATAACCAGGCCTGTGCCAGCGTGCCCAGGGCCCTCCTTCACACGCAAATAGGATGTTACTGCTCACACAGCAGGAAGCAGAGTCTTTTGGTTCAGAAACCAGGGCTAGTTGTGTCTGCCCACATTTTCACTTCTTGCCACCTTGCCACCAATGACATACTTTAAAGGGGTAGATATGAAGCCTGGTGGAGAGATAGATGGCCCAGTGAAAGAGCACCAGGCTCTGTGCCTGATGACTTGGATGTGGTGCCTTTAAAAAGATGTCCACTGATTCTTTAACACACCTCCCTCCAGAGCGTGGGCTGGGCTAAGTGACTCTTCCAACACGTAAAATATGGCAAAAGTGACCGTAGGTGATGAGATCATAGAAGACCTCAAGCTTTCCCTTTGCTCTCTCTTAGATCACTTGTTCTGGGTGGAGCTAGTTTCAATGTTATAGGCAACTCTATAGAGAGGTCCGCGTCACCAGGAACTGAGGTCCCTGGCCTCCTACCAGCAGACACGTGAGTGAGCCACCTTGAAGTGAATCCTCCAGCTTCAAACGAGCTCTCAGATGGCAGCCTGGCCAACAGCTCAACTGCCACCCTATGGGAAACCTATGCTACCTGTCCTTTGATTCATCAGCAAACATTTACCGAGCTCCAGCTAAGTGCCAGGCACTGTTCTAGGTTCTAGGTAGGCACCAGTGATGAGTCAGAGAGAGAAAGCACCTGCTTTCATGACAGCTGCATTCCCACGGAGTAAACCAGTGAAGGGATAAAACAACCAGGGTTGCTTCAGAGGGTGATAAGCTTTGCAAAAGAAATGAAACAGGGTAATAGGGTCAAAAATGCCTAGTAGGACTGGTTGGTGTACCTGGGGAGGCCAGCAGAAGCCTCTCTCAGGAGTAGCATCTGAAATGAGGTTTGAAGAAATAAAAGGCTCAGAAAAGAATGTTCTGGATAGAGGAAACAGCAAGGGCAAAATTGTTGAGCCTGGATGGCTCAGTCGGTTAAGCATCCCTCTGCTTTCAGTTCAGGTCATGGTCCTGAGGTCCGGGGATGGAGCCCCATGTGGGGCTCCCTGTTCAGCGGGGAGTCTGCTTCTCCCTCTCCCTCTGCCTGCAGCTCCCCCTTCTTGGGTGCTCTCCTCCGCACATGCTGTTTCTCTCTCTCTCTCTCTCTCTCTCTCTCTCTCATATAGATAAATAAAATCTTTTTTAAAAACTGCTGAAGGAGGAAAGAGTTTGGGAGCTTGGGAATCAGAATGTCAGTGCACTGTGGGGAACATGGAGAAGGGGTTCAGAGAGATACTGGGAGACACCGGAGTGTGTAGGGTCTTAGAACCCAGTGGAAGGAGTGGTTGTGCTTCCAAGGGAAGTGGGCAGCCAATGGAAGGTTGGAAGTTGGGGAGTGATAGTCGGATGTGCAGCTTTAGAAGATCCTCTGGCTGCTGTGTAGAAGGGCATCATGGAAGGGGCGAGACTGGAAGCCCTGAGACCTGTTAACCCCAAGAGGTCAAAGGCCACATCTGGCCTGGGGTGAAGGCAGAAAAGATGAAGAGAAGACACAGGTTCGAACAAAGTTTAAATGCTGAATGGATATGAATGCTGAGAGATGGGACTTTGGGGGTGACAGACAACAAGGAATCAAAGATGGCTCTGATTTGGGATTTGAGCAACCGAGAGGAGAGAGGAGCTGGTGACTGACATATTGACAGTTCAAGTGGAAACAGGTCTGAGTCCCACCTCTGTGACTTGGGCCTAGGCGGGTCACCCTCCATGGTCAGTGAGAACACGCTTTCGGGTGAAACCTTCCTGTGGACCCAGGAAGGGTCCCATAGTGCTTTATAAATCGTGAAAAGTGCTTTAACATACATTAGGTATTTGAAATCCACATCTCTATGAGGTAATCCAGATGACTGTTTGTATCTCCATTCTGTAGGATGAGGAAAATTGATGGCCAGAGAAGTTACCGTGGTTTGCAGAACACCACCAACAAGAAAGAAGCCATACAGGGCTTATTAAAGGGGGAGCAGGTGGCATCTTGGACAATTCTTTGTGCTGAACTGCTTCCTGTGTGTTCAGCATCCTTGGCTCCTGCCCACTAGATCCCAGAGGGGACCCCCCCTTGCCCACATCCACCCACCCAATCATTTTGACAACCAGATGCATTTCCAAACTCTCCTCAGGGGGGCAGCACCTCGCACACATCAGGTTAATTGATGATTATCGTTAACTGTTAATCCCCTCCCCTCTACACGCGTGTGACCACACACACCCCTTCCAAAAAACAAACAAAGACCCTTATCCAGCTCTACCCTCCCTGAATTAAGTTGTTCGTGGGGCTCTCCCTCTCTGCCACACACTTTGGGTACAGAAAATGCACAGATGGCTCAAATTTGTGCCTCACCTGGATGACTTCTCGGCCAGGTAAGAAGCTCATACCTCCTGCTGCAGCACCTAGAGAAAAAAAAAGAATTAGTAAGGTTTCCCAGGCCCGATCTCATGCAAAATCTCCAATATGAAAACATGAATTTCTTCCTGCTGGTGATAAACAAATATCAGGAGTCTGAATATACAAACACACTATACAGAAGAGGATTCTGGAACCTCGGGCAAAATATTATAATATTTTCATGGGCTGCCCAAATTCCAAGCATTAGATTTGATGAACAGCTTTATTGAATTTTGTGGATAAATATTTAAAGCCTTCGAGGGCTTGTGTAAATCACACCTAGGCAGACGCACTTGCTCACAGCGCCACCTGCTGGCAGCCGCTGGTGTGGCGCAGGGAAGGGGACGGGGAGCGAGGATTCCACCGAAAATTCAAGCGGGTCCGGGCACGCCGGCCACCCGCGCTGGCCCCGCGACCCAGCCCCTGTGCAGACCAACCCTGAGACACCGCTTCCCGAGCCTCAAGGCATCGAAGAGCAAAAATTATCAAAAGCCACATGAGATGAAGGAAGCCAAGGGAAAGAGGGTATGAAAGAAATGCAAGAATTTCCTGGGTTTAGAGGAATTTTGGAAACATAGTGCCCTCCAGAGGTCATACAACCCTTCCCCCTGCTCCAGGCACAAAAGTACCTGGAACCGGCAGGAGAGGCGGGGAGAGTTCACAGCCCCCACCCAGGGTACAGTCTCCCAGGGTCCTTTGTTCCCTTGGTTCCCTGACACTTCTCACATAAAGGATTATTGCACGGATCTTTACAAATCACGTCCTGGCAGCGTACGGAGGGGCGTGGGAAGTGTTCGTGCAGATTGTATGGGGGAAATTGGCAAAATAGAATGGATGTGTATTTATTTGCACGTGTGTGTGAGCGGAAAGGATATGCACCAAAACATTAGCAATGGTTATCTCTAATGGTGAGAATGGGGTGATTTTTTTTTTTTATTTTCTTCCCTGTGGTCTTCTGTATTTTCCAAATTTTCTCTCATGAACACGTATTTTTGTTGTTGTTGTTGTTGTTGTTGTTGTTGTTGTTAAGAGAAGAAATCTTAAGAAAAATAACATGACCCCAAGAATGAATTCCTCCTTTCCTCCCTCCAGCTGTCTTGCAAGTTCATTTCCTCTGGTTTTACCCTCACAGTAGGTAGATGAAGGTGATTATTAATGATGATGATAAGAATTCGCAGTTGAGCATTTACTACTTAAGGCAGTGCTTGGAAAGCACCTCGCTCAGCATCTGGCAAGTAGGAAAAGCTGAGTTAACGTGAGCTAGTATTATTATTATTAATATTAATATTGTCATTGTTAGCCTCCTAGGCAGGTTCTTTTGGTTGTAAGAAAGAAATTCATTCCATCTAGCTCAACTGAGGAATATTCTCAGAAGTATTTCATGGAATGCAAAGGTAAGAACCAAAGCACAGCTGGGCCCCATGGGAACTGAAAATGGGAAGCCAGGAAGAATCAAGACTCCTCTTCCTCTCTTTACTTCAGCCTCTCTCTATTCTATGCCCTACTCTCTTACCAACCCGTGTTTCTTTGCGCAGAGCTTGTAATATCCACTCCCAAACTATTCCTAGCCCCCCAACCTCCCGCCTCTGTGCGCAATTAGCTAACCTGCTCAGTTTCGATCTCATTTCAGATTCCTGAGTGGAGAATTGCATTGACCCAAATTCATCATGTTTCCACACTACACCACCCAAATCACTTACCACTGGCCAGCCAGTGGATGAATTACCCTTGGATCAGGTACCCGCCATTAGTAAAATTGGCACGGTAAGAGGAATTGGGTCACAAGGTACAAATATGCCACTGCCGGCATCTGTCTGGGGCTAGAGGTAAAAATATGCACAGAGAAAGCAGTGATTGACATTTCTAGAACAGCATCCACTTGTTTCCATTTGTTTTTGCAAGGTTTCCTTCCTGTCTGTCCTCATAGGCTGATTTCTGTGTTTGATGCTTGAATAGTAATGGAAAAGACTTGTCACAGGTTGGATTTCCCAAGTGGATTCTGAGATGGGGGTATGGTATGAGGGGCTCGTTAGGAAGTATTCTTGGGGTCAGGACCAGATAAAAGAAAGGAAGGAAACAAGTTTGGTACAGAGAGAGGTCAAACTGTGATGAGATCTCAAAAGAAGTTTTGGCAACCCTGTAGGGCGTCCTAAAGATGTGCATGCCCTACAAAACTCTCCTTACTTGGGGCAAGAGAGACTTTTCACCTCCAACTTTGAACAGTCACACTTCCAGACAAGTTGACTCATGAGAAATGCTGTTGATATGGCAGGCTCTTAGTTCTTCATAGATTTTTCTCTCACCCTCTACCCTGTCTTGTCAGGATAAGGCCTCTAACGTGCTAGCCACTTCTTGCAAATCTAGTCAGATTATCATGATTTTATCAATATAGTGGAGCAGTGTGATATTCTGTGCCATGTGCAGACAACCCAGATCAACTCAAAGTGCATTATGATAGAAGGGCGAGAGTTAACATAGTCCTGGGATAAAACTGTAAATGCATACTGTTGACCATTCCATATGAAGAGCAGGCTGTTTCTAATCTTCTGATAGGGAATGAAAAGGGCACATTTTGCCAGATCAATGACCATATACTATGCGCCTGTGTGTATTAGCCATATCTTTTCCGTATTCCGATGCTCTGACATCTGAGCCCCTGCTGAGCCTGGAGGAACTGTCCCCCCCAAGGCTAGTCAATTTCTAGAGGCAGTACATGGCCCGCCCACTAGCACACTTTTCAGATGCAAACCAACCAATCCAGTTAGCCATACCTTCAACCACCTCTTTTTCTGGGCCCTCACACTCTGGTCTTCTTTCATCCCAACCCAGTCACCCAGGCTAGGTATCAGACAGCTAAGGACAGCCCCTGTGCCCCAGAGCCCACTAAAATCACTCAAACCCTATCCTAAACCTACTTACCCTGCCTCACCCATTCCTTCATAAAGAAACCACAGTGAAGGCAGTTGCCCCCCTATTCCCTCTGTCTCCTGACTGACACTGGGACCCCCCATTCTGGGGTTTGACATGCCTGCTTCTCTTGGGAACTCTGACTAACAAAGTATCTTTCCAATGATAATCATCTCCTGATCTGTTGATCTTACTGAACCCAAATTTTCTATTCCTACCCTATAATTTAGAATATTGTGGCTTTGTTAATCTGCTCTAGAAAAGAGACTACATCTGACATAATGGCTGCTCAATAGGGAGGTACTACTTGGTGGAGGATAAAGGAGTCCACTATCCTATTCCAGAATCTACCTGATATTTGCAGAGGCCAGGCTAATGAATTGAATGGGGATATGATGAGGACCACTGCCTCTGAACTCTTTAGGTCTTTCGACCAGCATTACTCTGTCATCCCCTTTGGATGAGATCTTGTCTTTAATTGATTATCTTTGCCAAGGCTGAAGTGGGAGGCAGAGCCTTCTACTTGCCCTTCCTTACTATGATAACCCCTACTCTGTAGACCAAGTTCTGTGCAATTAAACCAACTATCAAGTATGTCTATCCCATTAATACCGTTCAAAACCTGGGACAGGACAACTGGCAGAGTCCACAGACCTTGTAGATTGTGAACTGGACTATAGTCAAGGACCTCAAATCTGTCTCTAATTAGACTCCTGCTCTAATAGAGGGTCATGACAATGCTTTGGCCTCTCGGGGTCAATGCCAGTTGGGATCCTGTGTCCAACAGTCCTTGAAATTTGGGGGCATTAGCCTCTTCCCAGTGTATAGTTACTCAAGCAAATGGCTATATGTGCATTTGGGGAAAGCCTGAAAGAATCATTAACATGTCTATTTACATCACAAGGCTCTTCCTTGCGGAGGACTGGCCTCTCACTGGGTTTGGTCTTCCAAAACTGGCCCAGATCTGGCAAAAATGAGCAATGTGTTGTGTCTTTTTATTAGAAGTGATTGCTTTCCTGATCATCCACCCTTGGTCTCTTTTGATTGTACACGTTTAGTAGCACTCTTATTGGCTGCTCACCTTTCGCCCTTGGAGATATCTTTTTCCTTTAAGCATCTTCCTAATGCTCTACAGGAAGGGTCTTCCTGGTTGCTTCTCTGACCTTTCAATTCATTACATAATTCCGTCCACCTGATGCTCAATGTCACCATCTGGCCTCCATTTCCCCAGAATGCTAGCTTCCCTGTCATGGTATACCCTAGAGTTAGCCTTGGGCTGCCAAGGAGCCCCATTAACCTTCCAAGGGCTACTGCTGTTCTGCTCACCACACATTCCAGTTCTGCTCACCACACATCCCTTATTTCCTTACTAAATGTATCTCCTCCAAGTCTTTCCCTGGCACACAAGCACCTGGTGGGTTTTCTGGCCTTATTCTGAGCCTTTCAATACATTTCCATCACCTTCCGTGAAAATTCTGGCATTTCCACCTCATTTATCACGGGCCAGTTCTTTATCCATGCCTCTAAAAACATCCTAGCAGCAGGTCCACATCATCTCCTGGGTCACCGCCTCATTCCCTGTTGGCTTCTCAACAATTCCATCATCTGTGTAACTACTTTCTGCATTAAATTCTCTCATTTGAAATACTTAGAGGTGTTTCTTTTTTTTCCTGGTGAGACCTAAATGATTCTCCATTCAACATCTCCAGATTAAAACTCCCTTAGGGAAGGAACCATCTGTTCTCCATCTTTGAGGCATCTAACTAAGCACCTGATATTTAATCAGTTCTCAGTAGAAGTTTGATTAATTTACTGGACAATATTTACATAGAGGATAATTTCTCCAGCTACAAATGTCTGCCATGTGTGTAGTGAAAGGTAAGCTTCTGAACATATTGTGAAGCTTCAGCCTTTGAAAAAAAATTAGAAATATTCCTGCCTTCCATTGAAAAGAAAGTTTTAAATTCTTTTTTTTTTTTAAGATTTCATTTATTTATTTGGGGGTGGGGAGCAGAGGAAGAGGAATGAGCATACTCCCAGCTGAGCATAGAGCCTGATCCCATGACCCTGAGATCATGACCTGAGCAGAAATCAAGAGTCAGACACTTAACCAACTGAGCCACCCAGGCACAAACCCTCCTTCTATTATAGCTGCATTTATATGTCATTTTTGGTCACTAGCATTTCTTCAGAAAGCAAAAACTCCTGAAAATCAATTTCCCAAATCACCCCACAATAACGGCACAGTTTCCCCTTCTCATAGGCCCTGATCACTCTTGCATGTTTCCCTTTCTGCCATGAAGTCTTGAGCTAACAGAAAACTTTAGCCATTCCCTAATCTAATCACTTTATTTTGCAACCTAAAAAGCAAAAAGAGCTGAGGAAGATCAATGGCAAGTAGTGGTAATAGTAGAGAAAAGCAGGAGAGGAGAAGAGGGAGGAAGAAGAGAAAGAAGAGGAATGGGAGGAAGGGAGGGGAGGAGGAGGAGAAGAAGAAGAAGAAGAAGAAGAAGAAGAAGAAGAAGAAGAAGAAGAAGAAGAAGAAGAAGAAGAAGAAGAAAGAAGAAGAAGAAGAAGAAGAAGAAGAAGAAGAAGAAGAAGAAGGAAGAAGAAGAAGAAGAAGAAAAGGAAGAAGAAGAAGAAGAAAAGGAAGAAGAAGAAGAAGAAGAAGAAGAAGAAGAAGAAGAAGAAGAAGAAGAAGAAGAAGAAGAAGAAAAGAATAAGGAGAAGAAGAAAAGATATGACCCCTACTCTAATGAAGCTTCTGGATTAGAGATTTTTTGATCTATTGAAGTATTTCAGAAAGTAAACCTTATAAAAAGTGACTCTGAAACATAGAAAAGAAGGGTCCATCTCATTCAAAAATTAGCAAACTATGGCCTATGGACCAAATCCAGCTTGCAGCCAGCTTTGCATAGCCCACAAGTTAAGAAGATTTCTACATTTTTAAAGAGTTGTAACAGAGGGGCACTGAGGTGGCTCGGTTGGTGGAGCATCGAACTCTTGATTTCAGCTCAGCTCATGATCTCAGGGTTGTGAGATTGACACCCACACTGGGCTCCATGCTGGGTATTGAACCTCCTTAAAATTATCTCTCTCGCTCTCCCCCTCCCCCTGCCTCTCAAATAGATTAAATAAATCTTAAAAAAAAAAAAAAAAAGAGGGTTGGAACAGAAAGAGAGAGGTGTGATACAGACCCAAAGTGGCCCAAAAAGGATAAAATATTTACTCTTTTGTCCTCTAAAGAAAAAGCTTGGGATCCCTGGGTGGCGCAGCGGTTTGGCGCCTGCCTTTGGCCCAGGGCGCGATCCTGGAGACCCGGGATCGAATCCCACGTCGGGCTCCCGGTGCATGGAGCCTGCTTCTCCCTCTGCCTGTGTGCACCTCTGCCTCTCTCTCTCTCTCTGTGTGACTATCATAAATAAATAAAAATTTAAAAAAAAAAAAAAAAAAAAAAAGAAAAAGCTTGCTGAACCTTAGCCTAACTTCAAAGAAGCAATGAGTATTTGTTGAATTTGCCTTCCCAGCATGCATTTCCCTCTCCCATTTTCAGATATGTCTTCTGGATGGGACTGGCCTTACCCCCATTTCCAGCATGGAGCCTGAATCCGTACTTGAAGAAATATCCCTTGTCTATGGTAATGGTTCAGGAATGGGTATGGGGCTCCATTCCAGCCAATAACAGGCTCCACAGACTCTTGGAATCTGTTGAGAGAAAGAAGCTACCTTGCTCTCCCTTCCTCGGGATTTGAAGCTGTCAGGATGTAAGCCTGAAGCCACTGGGGTTGGTGATATGGAGACAGCCAATCTGAAGAAGGAAAGCAAACTATTAGTCCTGCTAACTTTGTGTTGTTTTTGTTTGTTTGTTTGTTTGTTTTTGCTTATTAGGTTTATGTCACTTGGAACCTAAACAGTCTTCACAATGTGTGGAAGTAATCGTGATAAATAATATCTATTGCCTCCATCGATCAAATGATTTGTAATTCAGGAAACTGCTAAATGAGTCATAGACCAATGGAACTACAAGTTCCGGGGAGTCTTTTTTTTATATTTACCTTTATACACTGTCCCCAGCACAGCTCCAAAGCCTGCTGACTGCTCAGGAACTGCATCATTAGAGTCCTTTAGAACTCATCAACCAGGGGCACCTGGGTTGCTCAGAGTTGATTAAGCAGTTGAATCTTGATCTCAGCTCAGGTCATGATCTCACAGTCCTGGGATCAAAGCCCTTGTCCAGCCCCGGGCTCAGCAGGAAGTATGCTTGACACTCTCTCTCTCCCTCCGCCCCTTCCCACCACTCGCGCTCTCTAAATAAATAAATAAGCCTTAAATTAAAAAAAAAAAAAAAAAATTCATCAACCAAACCCTGGTTCCAAAGAACTTCACCTGGTTCCTTAGAGCTTAAGTAACATTTGCAAAGTGCTATGATCTGGGAACAATTGTGAAGATTTGATTCAATCCTCCAAGCACCCTTTTAGCCCTAATTCCTCAACTGGAAATTCATCCTGTTATTTGGGGTTTTTACTACCAGGAATCTTTCCTTATTCACCAGATTTTTGCCTTTCTTAGTTTCATGCAATTTCAGAAAGTTTAAGCCGGAAAAGATGTTTGCAGCCACTCACTCCTGGGTTTCCCAAAGTGTGGTACACATAACAGTAATGGGTGTCAAATTAATCTCAGAGGTTGCACTAAATGCCAGATAATGGCATTAAATATTTCTCAAACAAAAAAAAAATAAAAATAAAAATAAAAATAAATAAAAATAAAAAAAATAAAATAAATAAATAAATATTTCTCAAGCACATTGTATAAAGTTATATTTCCTCCTTAGTTTTCATTCCCTCTTCTGATCATAAAGAAAAGAAATGCTGTAGGCTGGTGCTACTACTATATCTTTAATGGCTTTTTTTGTTTTCTCTTCCTTAGTGACTTTCTAGATTTTTCTACAAAGACCCAACCTCAGACTCAGCCTTCAGCTGGCCACAGGTTCCAGCTGGAAATTCAGAGCATTGGTTTGTTTTCATGGAATTGCTTTTACATTTCCCTTGTATTTACCTGGAAAATATACTGTTTTTGCATTTATCGTCAGGATATAAGGCTTCCTGTTTAAATAAAATATTTGTTTTAAATGGAGTATTTGAAGAATTTATTAAGTACACTGCCTAGGTGTTCTACAAATAGGGCAAAGGTTGTCATATAAATAATCTGGGCTTTGGAATCACTGATGTAATGCAACCCTCCCTTTAAGTTAAATTACTCATGCTCCTTGGTATCACTCTTGTCATATAGACTCTCATCTTGTTAAATTTTATTTCTGGATATCTTGCCCTTTTTTTTCCAAAGATCTAACTTATTTATTTGAGAGGGAGTGCACACATGCACACATGCAAGGGAGTAAGGGAAAGAGCAGAAGGGGAATAGAGGGAGCATGAAAGAATCTTCAGCAGACTCCGTACTGAGCTTGGGGCTCAATGCAAGGCCAGTGCGGAGCTCAACCTGAGCTGAAACCACAGTCAGATGCTCAAGACTGAGGCACCCAGGCACCCCCTGGGTATCTTGCCTCTTAATGCAAACCCTTCTGTTCCCTTTCACCCGATGAAGACAAGCACTGTATGATGTTTTTAGTAAATGTGCTCAGATTTGTTTGTGGCTCTGAAAAATAAATGGCATGGTTTTGTATAGCAAATTTGTTTTGCTAGATTCAATTCTGGTTTTTACTTTTTTCACTCAGTGCTGTTTTTATGATTTTTTACTTTCATTTCCTCTAACTGCTGCATGATATTCAACAGTATGCATCTACCATGTTTTTTTAATCTAGACCCGTGTTGATGGACATCCATGGTGTTTCCACTTCCTTCCCACCTCTCAACAACACTATTATGAGCATCCTCATACGTGTCTCCTGGCACACTCATATACCAGTATTTCTAAGGCTTTTACCCAATTGTGGGATTGCTGGATTGTACAATGCTTAATTTTACTAAATACTGTGGTTTGTGCTTAAGAACAGCTGAATATGTTTAAATATTCACAAGTAGAACATATAATTTGCCAAATCTCCACAGCCTTGCCAATATTTGGTATTATCCAAATACATGCCTTAATGTTTACAAATTTAATGAGTGTAAAGTGATATCTCCTTCTTGTCTTAATCTGCGTTTCTCTGATTTCAAATGAAGTCGAGTATCAGTTCACACACTTTCCCATCTGGAAATTGCCTGTTCATAATCTTTTCCTTTTCTTCTTTTGTGTTCTCCATTATTTTCTTGTTCATTAAAAAGAGCTCCTTGTATATTCTAGATATCGACGTTGCAAATATGGTCTCTAAAACCTAAAACATAATAATGTGTAGCTTCCAAACTAATAGGAGATGAAATAATAAACTATCAATCCAAAAGGATATAAGAAAGGAGATAGAAATAAACGTAAAATGTGTAGAACAAATAGAAGTCATATAGTAAGACTATAGATTTAAACTCAAATATATCAGTAATATAGAGGGACCAATCATTCCAATTAAAAGACAAATTATTTCAGCCAGATATTTTTAAATTACAAGTTGTTTACAAGAAGATATCTAAAACATAAGGATAAAAAAATTATAAATAAAATGGCAGAAAAAAAATATCTGCATAAGCATTACATGTTTAAAAGCTGGTATAACTAGAGGCACCTGGATGGGTCAGTCAATTCATCATCTGTCTTCAGCTCAGGTCATGATCCCAAGGTCCTGGGATTGAGCCCCGCATAGGGCTCCCTGTGCAGCAAGGAGCCTGCTTCTCTCTCTCCCTCTACCTACTGCTTCCCCTGCTTGTACTCTGTCTCCATCAAATAAATAAATAAAATCTTTTAAAATAATAATAATAAATAAAAACTGGTATAACTGTGTTAATATCAGACAAAGCAGACTTTAAGCAAAAGCCTTATCCTAATGATGAAACTTTCAGTTTAGGGACTCCTGGGTGGCTCAGCTGTTGATCACCTGCCTTCGGCCCAGGGCTTAATCCTGGAGTCCCGGATCAAGTCCCACTTCGGGCTCCCTGCATGGAGCCTACTTCTCCCTCTGCCTAGTTCTCTGCCTCTCTCTGTGTGTCTCTAATGAATAAATAAATTTTAAAAAAAATTTTTAAAGAAACTTTCAGTTCATCCTGGAGATAGAGTAACAAGAGACATGTGTACCTAATAACATAGCCTCAAAATATATAGAACAAAAATTGACAATATACAAAAGAGACAAAAGCACAATCATAGTGGAAGATTTCAGTAATAGCTTACAGAACAAACAAAATCAGTAAAGATCTAGAATATTTGAATAATACAATTACAACATTGTTTTAATGGACAGCTATAGAATACCATAACTAGTGACTACAGAAAACACATATTCTTTCCAAGAACATATGTAATATTTAGAAATATTTCTGGTCCATAAAACAAGTCTCAAAAAATTTCTAATGATTTAAACCATCAGAGTATGTTTTCTGACCCTACAGTAATGCAAAAAATCAATTACAAAACAAAAGCTAAAAGAATTCATAAGTTTGAATATTTAAAATACACTTCTAAGTAATCCATAGATCAAAAAACTATGGCAATTCACATATATTTTAACCAAATGATAATAAAACTAATAGATAATAAACTATGTGTAGACATAAATACTTACCAGCAGTAGATAAACTCATATTTTAAGAAAAATTCATAGCTTCTTTAGAAAAATAAAGACAATCAAAGAGTTAAACATATATGTTAATAAGATTGAAAAAGAAATAAAAAAGGACGTATAAAGAAATATAGGAAGAGATCAAAAAACAAACATCAATAAATAAAACCAAGAAAGGCACAAGTTTGTTTTTGGAGAAACTACCAAAATTAATAAACCTACGATAAGACTCCAAGAAAAGTAGACAGGAGGCACAAATAATCAAAGTCAGAAATGAGGCATTGCCACAGATTCTTTAAACATTTAAAAAATCATAAGAAGTTTTTACAAACAACTTTATGCAGGTTGAAACAAATTTAGTTGAATGAACAAATTCAAAAAAATTAAGAAGATATGGAAATAGAAAAATTGAAATAATCCTAAAACATTCATTTACAAAAAATGGAGGCTTCAACTCAGATTATAGAGAAAAGGCAAACTGGTGGTCTCTGGGCCAGCTCATTACGGACATTTTTTACAGTCCTTATACTGTTTTAAATGTTTTTGTGAACTCTGAATGCCTTTATTTTTTTTTAAGATTTTATTTATTTATTCATGAGAGACACAGGCAGAGAGAGAGGCAGGCTCCATGCAGGGAGCCCAACGTGGGACACGTCTCCAGGACCACCCCTTGGGCTGAAGGCGGCGCTAAACCTCTGAGCCACCCGGGCTGCCCTGAATGCCTTTAGACTAGGCATATGATCTTCAGTTCACTACAGGTCTTACCTGGTGGTTCACTTAGGGGCCCCAGAAGGTATTTTTTGCAACCCTTGAAATCACTCAAACCCATTATGATCATTCTAGTTTCAAACAGGTGCATAAAAAGAGGTCTACCTAATGCTGATTTTCCTAAACTTATCAAATTTAGACTATTTTACAAGTTCCTCCAAGTGAATTTTCTTCTTTTGAAGCCAGATATCATTGCTATGTGTAATGGGACACATTTACACGTCCATAGACCCCTTTCAGTTGGTGACTTAACCATAGTTTATCCAAACTGCAATGGTAAGAGAAAATACACCTCAAGACTCATTTTACTTCTGACACCAGTTGCAAGTTTGAGGGATTACCAAAATGAGTCTTTCTGGCATGGCCAGCCCCCACCCTAAGACTATCAGGTGCAGCTAGACCCATGCTAAAACCCAGTGTGGTCAGACCCTGCCTTAAACAAAGACACTCCAATCATGTACCACAAAGATTACCTCCCAGAAGCTGAGGGCAAAACCAAATATCTCTTTGGGCAAGGCCAAATTCTTTACTACACAGGACTGATGATGTGGGAAACAAAGGCAGAAGAGAAATTATTAAATTTCCTTACTACCTACAGCCTACTAACAAGCCCTTGAAACAGGCAGAGGGACATTCCTCTAGGGACTCAGCTGCCTCTATGTTAATACTTTGCTAAGGGCAAAAGGCAATCCTAGCCTGACCATCCCCCACTACCACCCTCCCCTACCCCTCCCTGGGATCCTGTAAGTCTACTTTAACATATAAAAATTCCTTTAGAAATTCCCTTTACCTCTAAACCACCCCCACCCCCCACCCCCAAGATATGTGTTGGCAATCATCCCCCAAGCATAAGACCCATCGACATATATCTGAAGGGTCTCATGACTCAGGTTTTATTAGATGGTAATAAATGACCTTCTCCCAGCAATAGCTGGCCCCCTCAAGGTCCTGGAAACCCTGCTTCCTAAATTCCTTAGAGTATGTCCCTAACCCTCTCCCAACTTGAAAGTATATAATGAGCCATTCCCCATGACCTCGGTGCAGCTCTCTCTACCCACGAGTCCTGTCCCCGTGCTAGAGTAAGTCTACCCTTTTGCATCAAAGACATCTCAAGAATTTTTTCTTGGCTGTTGGCTTCCAACCCTTACGTCTTTCCTACGTCACTGACATATAAATGATAGTTCTTAATTCACACTCTCTGGAGTCCAACCTATCAACCCATTTACATAGGGACAGGAACAAATGCAAATGGACCCGTTTTGAGAAAGGGGCTATAAAAAACAGAGTAACCGAAATGCAAAGTAACATCTTACTATATTCTTTCCATAGGAGATATTGTCTCATACTTCTTAATGTTATATCCCTGAGTAACTCACTTGAGATCCCAGCTGGTTTTCTAAGGCAATTTCAGCAAAATAAAAAGGTTAAAGCCACTGAAAGCTCACCCTGCCTCTTCCTATTAGGTACAGTTTTTGTATCTCTTTTCTTTCTTGGCAATCTATGTGGAAAACTAAAGAGATCTTTACCCCAGAATAAGCAGCTCTGTACCTTTGTTTTGTGGCTGACACCTTTCAGAAGAAAAAAAATAATTTAACATGTCTCTTCTATTTGAGTTCCTTGACAACCGGACTACCCAACCACAAAGAGATCGTGGCTGTCATAGAAACAAGCCTTGGGATTTTTCATAATACTAGTCACATAATATCCCTCAATAAAGTGGTCACTCACCTTTTAAATATCTAACTTATAAAAATCTTCATTTGTCAGTGATTATATATTCTTCAGAAACATTATTATAAAATTCTTTGAACAGCAAGCTCTCCTTGTGCATTCAAAATCTGATTTACATATGAGTTTTCGGGAGCATAGCATAGTATATAGTGAGATCTACCTTGTTTATTTGCTTAGCATTATACCATTTTTTTCCATAAATGGTATAATGGTAACATTTAGCCCAGGCTGCACTGGAATTATTACAGATTGTGAATTAATGGCATCTCTGTTTGGCATAGTATCTCATGCACACTGAGTGCTAAATAAATATTTGTTGTATTGAATTGAATTTGTGCACGTTTTATTATACATCCATGTTAAAGCTCTCAGAACTTGAGATAAGAGCCTAATGGGGCTGTGAGTGTAAAATGAGTTCAATTGTTTAATATCTAAGAATCTACATGAAAGAATACCAAATCCTCTGCCATGTGGTTTCTTGAGCAAAAGCACATTTGATCAGCACTGATAAGACAATAGAACGAATCATAGAGCCTGTGTCACTTTTTTTCCGAATCCACAGTAACATATATATTCATCTTGTCAGCTTGCTATATAAATAGATGAGGTAAAACAACATGGCATTTGTTGTACTTCAATTACTTTCTTGTATAATGTCAAGAAGTAAAAGCTAACAAACCATAACTTTTCTTGACATTTCCTCCCTCAAGTGACCAATGATGGATTTGCCTTAAAAAAGCATTCATCATTTTAAAAAAGGGTAGAGACAGTAGATTTCTTTGTGGGTTTTTTTTTTTTTTTTCATTTTTTTAAGCTAGTGGGTAAATTGAAAAGCCCAGCTCTCCTGCAGATGGGAACCAAACCTGGTTGATAAGATTACATGTTTCTAATCCTGGGGGATGTTTGAAGTCATCCAAGGAGAGAAAGCATTTGCTGTCATAAATGGTCTGGAGATGGAGCTGAATTCCCAGACAGGCCAAGAGGCCACTCTCACCATTACACCCCCTCTTTCCCCCACCTCCAACCCACATTTCCATTAAACTGTATATACTTTGTCAAGCAAACCTTTTTATGGGGCTGAAGCTGACTGCCCAGCATGATTGTTAGGACCACTGGCATTTGAATTTGAGGGACATAGTTGCAAATACCATCTCTTCCATTTACCAGCTCTGTAAATTTGCTCAAATTATTTAATTTCCCTAGACCTACTATCTTGCCTGTAAAATAAAGCCAATAATATCTAATTTCACAGAGTTATGGCAAAGGATAAAATTAAATAACATGCTAAAAATGCTCACTGCAGGGACTGCTCAAAAAATATATATATATTACCAAACTCATCGTAAGCTCCATGACGACCAGAACCATGTCAGGCTTATTCACCATTTATATCCTCAGGAACTAGCACAAAATTTGACCCTTAGGTGTTAAATATTTGTTGAATAAATTAATATATGGATGCTATGATGATGATTTTTATCATTAGTATCCCCTTTGGATGCCAGGAATCAGTGTATCAAGAAAATAATTACAGATAGCAGGTGTTGAGCATTATTAAGTCTAGGCATCCTATGATTTCATATGTGTTAAATCACTTGGGCATCACATCAATCCTAGGAGATGGGCTCTACTATTATCATAATTTTATAAACAAAGAAATTGAGGCACAGAGAGGTTAAATAATTTGTCCAAGATTACACAGCCAGTAAGCAGTGGAACAGGGATTCAAGCCCAGCAGCAAATCATTAAATGACACTTTACCAGGAAGAAGGGTCATTCAAATAATAATGATAATAGCTACTATTTACTGAACATGTATGAGGTGATAGTCATCATTTTTATTTAGCATTCACAATGACCTTTGGAGTCATAAGTACTATCATTTTCCAGGTGAGGACTGGGACACAGATTGGGTAAACAAACTACCCAAGTGTACGTAGCAAGAAAGCAAAGCTAGGATTCAAACCCAGATCTGTCTGATTGCAAAACCATGTGTTATGATCCTCACGTTTAAGAACGTGATAGAATACTTTGAGGATGGACCTTGAAACCCCTTGTCAGATTTTCTATTATGCTAGATGTAGGAAAGATTAGCACCTGTTCACTGATGTGTTTTTTTCTTCTTTCTGGGCACACGACAAGATGTTATTTTCCAACCTTGCTGGTAATTGAGTGTTATCATAAGCCTGATTTCTAGCCAATGAACATGAGGGGAAATGATGTGTTTTACTTCCAGGCCTGCCCTGTAGAAACCTCCACATTTGCTTCTCCATGCTCCTACCCTTTCTCTGCTAGATACAGAAGAGAATGACCAGACTCTGGTACAGGGGTCAGCGAACTATGCTCTAGAGCCAAATCCAATTTACCACCTTTTTTTTTTTTCCTAAATAATGTTTTATTGGAACCAGTCACCCCATTAATTTATTTATTGTCTATGGCTGCTTTCATGGTACAATGGCAGCATTGAATAATTGTGACAGAGACTGTATAGAATACAGACCCTAAAATGTTTACTATCTGGTTCTTGGCAAAAACAAACAAACAAATGAATGAACAACAACAACAAAAAAAACCCTAACCCCTATTCTAAGGAATAGCACAGCCACAAGATGGAAGGAGCCTGTGTTCCTAAGTGAGTTGGTCATAGGAAGCCACCATGAACACCAATTCCAGCCAATTAATTACTGGGAAAGAAATAAGCTTCGGTAATGAGCCATTTCATTGCTGGACCTATTTGTTATAGCAGCTATCCCATCATAAGTTCTTCAGAGGACACTTTAGTTAGGGAAAATAATAACATCCTTCTACATCCAGAAAGAATAACCTCCCTACGCTTCTCAGAATCATCCACACATTCTCGCTGCTTCTCCGTATCATTTAAGCCTCTCATTCAGCCACCACACTTAGAAATGGAAGCAGCTTCCCCTTTGTGAGAATGTAGCAGACAAGCATCTCCATTACCCCCGGGGAGACCTGCCAATGTCAGGGTTCCACCTGGTGTCCCGGCTTATTGGCAATTTTTTTGTTTTTTGTTTTGTTTTGTTTTTTTAATTTGGGGTTTCAGCATTCCAAAGAGAAACAGAATCACAGCACTTATGCAATAATCCCCTCTATGTTGAGAAATAGGATTCTAGCAAGCATGGAAAAAATATATATTTTTATTAGGATGGCCAAAACTAGAATGTAATAAAACACAGACCTTTCAGAAGAGGAGGGGAGAAAACTTTCACTTAAGGGAAGGAAAGCCAAGAGCAGATTACTTACTGCTACAAAATCCAATATTGAAAAGTACTTGTTTCCCTTTTCCTGTGCCACATTTTTAATGTCTCCATGAGCTCAGTGAGCTATGACTATCAATCACACAAAACTACTGACATTATGAAACTGCTTTTAAGATATACAGAGTTTTCAAAGCCAAAGTTGTCTGAAGAATAAAAATTTTCAGAGCATGTATATTTTCAAAATTATCTATTTAATACACCAAGCTGAGTAATGGCCAGCTGTCCTCACTCTATAACTGCATAACAGAATGTATGAATATTGTTTTATGGAGAACATTAAATACAGGAAATACAAATTTTTCACGACGATTCCCAGTTCTGCTACGGTCAACCTTTCCCATCTGTGGGCAGAAGAGGTCACATCAATGCCTGAGTGCTGAGAATGGGCAGATCAGAATTATATTAATTTGGAAGTACACATAGTCCTCTAAATTCTACTTTTTTAACAAAAATTGTATATATTTAAGGTATACAATGTGATTTTGATATATGTATATGTTGTGAAATTATTACCACAATCAAGCTAACACATCTATCAGTCATCATTTTGTGTGTGTGTGTGTGTGTGCAGTCAGAACACTTAAGATTCAAATTCCAAGTATATAACATAGATCACTAACTATAATCACCATGCTTTACATTAGGTCTCCAGAATTTTGTCTCTCAGGAAATTCTGATATTTTTCAAACACATATGGATATGAGTCATGGAGCCTAGTCTATGAGTGTCGACTGGAACTGATGAAAATTTGCATCTTCTTCTAAATGGCCAAGAAAGACCACCTAGAGGAAATAGAATCTAATCAGTAAGCATTACTTTCAGCATCAGTCATTCTTTCATTCAACAAATTCTGAGTTACAGTTACATGCCAAACATCATCCTAGACACTGGAGACATGATAGCTAACTAAGAGTAAGTTCCTTTCCTTTCTTCATGGGGATCACATTCCAGAGGGGGATTATAAGGAATAAATAAGTGTATTATGGATATTGAAATAGAGTTATATAATACATAGCACAGTCTCTGATGACAATACAAAACAAGTAAAATTCAATAAAAGAAAGGAAACCATAGAAACTTTGCTTTGGAAATGTTTCTAAAAAATGAATTCATAGGTCCAAGTAAGAAATTACAGTGGAAATTAGAAAACATTTAAAATTTAGTAACAATAAGGAACATTATCAAACAGGACCTGTGGAGTGTGTTAAAAGCAAATACATATATATTGGGAAAGAAATCTAAAATTTAATGAACTAAGTATTCAGCACCCCCACAAAGTGAAATTATGGAAAAGGAGCCAGAAATATACATACAGCAATAACTAAATATTAACAGTATGTTATAGACATTAAACCAATGCACTTGAAAATTTAGGTGAAATGGACAAACTGCCAGAAACATATAGCTTGCCAAAAATAATTCAAGAAGAAAAAAAATAAATAAAGCTGCAAATGAGTAAGTTAAAATACCTACAAAAAAGAAAAATGTTAGATGATTTGCAGGTGAGTGTTACTCAAACTTTTGGAGCACATCATCCCTCTCATACAAACTTTTAGGGAGTAGAACAATAGTAGAACAATAGCAGTAATAGCTAAAACTAAAAGATTTCTTGCTATGTTATGGCCACTGCTCTAATGTTTTGTTTATTTTCACTGTTTTAACCCTCAAAATGTCCCTAAGATCTCAATATTTCTGTTTCTCATATTAGGAAACTGAAACAGAAAGATTAAATCTCATTGTCATAAGTCACTTGAATGGAAAAGGAAAGAAAGGAGTAAGCATTATCCTTTCATTACATTTCATGAGATTAATACAACTTTGATATGAAAATGAGACAAGAGCAGTGCAAGAAAATTATACATCAATTCACTCATAAAGATACAAAAATCTTAGAGATCAACAAACCAAATCCAAAAATGCATAAAATACTTAATATGATAACCAAGTAGGGTTTATTCCAGGAATGCAGGGTTGGTTTAACATTAGAAAATCTACTCCCATAATTCATCACATTTACAGACAAAAATATATGATAATCTCAAAAGAACTTTTTAACAAACTGAATAGAAAGAGAACTTCCTTAAGTTGTAAAAGGTATCTGTCAAAAACCTACAGTAAACATGGAATCTAAAGCTAAAGCATTATACACATATGGTCTCTTTAAAGGAAAAAAAGAGGGCTCTGGGTGGCTCAGTCAGTAAAGTGTCTGCTTTTAATCCAGGTCATGATCCTGGGGTCCTGGAATTGTGCCCCATGTCAGAGTCCCTGCTTCTCCCTTTCCTTCTGCCCCTCCCCCACTCATGCTCTCTCTGTCTCTGTCTCTCTCTCCCTTACTCTATCTCAAATAAATAAAATCTTTAAAAATATAAAAATAAAGAAAAAATCAAATGATGCCTGTTACTTCCTTATACTTAGTATTATACTGAAGGTCCTAACATGGATTAATATATCCCTTTCCATACATACTCAGATTATTCTTGGGGACAAAGAATCATTTTTATTTACTATAGCATGGCAACATCTGTTGAAAAAAGTTAGATTTTACTATTCTCATGAAGATCCAGTATGGAGATGGAGATGTAGGAAGGGGAAAATCTAAATACCACATGCAAATTATCTATATCTTTGTCTGAACTATATCTATATCTTTGTCTGAACTATCTATATCTATATCTTTGTCTGAACTTCATGGATGAGGAAACATAGGCTAAGGTCACATAACAACTTTTATTTTTTTCCTGCTTGGTGCATCTCTTTCAAGAAATGAAAATGTAGAGACACCTGGGTGGTTCAGTGGTTGAGTGTCTACCTTGGCTCAGTCATGATCCTGGGGTCCTGGGATTGAGTCCCACATTAGGCTCCCCATAAGGAGCCTGTTTCTCCCTCTGCTTATGTCTCTGCTTCTCTCTCTGTGTCTCTCATGAATAAATAAATAAAATCTTTTTTAAAAAGAGAAATACTATATATAATATGTATATTATATACAACTATATAATATGTATATTATATATTATATATTATATAATAATCTAATATTATATATATATATATATATATATATATATATATATATATACCTGTATGTAGAAAGAGAATGAGAAGACAAGCCACAGACTGGGAGAAAATACTTGTAAAGACATCTGATAAAGGATTTTATCCAAAATTTACAAAGAAGTCTTAAAACTCAACATTAAGAAAACAAACAACTTGATTAAAAATTGGGCAAAAGAGAGGATTAATAGTATACTTATTGTGATGAACACTGAGTAAAGTATAGAACTGTTGAGTCACTATATTGTACACTTGAAGCTAATATTACACTGTACATTAATTATACTAGAATTTTAAAAATGAATTAATTAGAAAAAATTGGGCAAAAGATAGGAGCAGAACCTCACCAAAGAGCATATATACATGGCAAATAAGCACATGAAAATATGTTTTACATTGAATGTTATTAAGTAACTGCAAATCAAAACTATGTGATATACCTACATACCTATGAGAATGGTCAAAATCTGGAACACTGACAGTTCTAAATGCTGTTGAAGATGAGGAGCAACAGGAATACAAAGTATTAGAGCCTCTTTGGAATATAATTTGGCAGCTTCTTAAAAACTAAATATACTCTTACTTAACTTATCCAGCAATGCCCTTTCTTGGTATTCATCCAAAGGAGTTGAAAACATGTCCACACAAAAGCCTGTAAATGAATATTTATAGCAGCTTTATTCATAATTGCCAAAACTTGGAAACAACCAAGATATCTTTCAGTATATTAGTGGATAACTGTGGTACATCTAGGCTATGGCTAAAAAGAAATTAGCTATTAAGTCATAAAAAATATGAAGGACCCTTAAATGCATATTGTTAAGAGAAAGAAGCCAATCTGAAAATGCCACACACTCTGATTCCAAATATGAGACATTCTAGAAAAGGTAAAACTATGAAAACAGTAAGAAAATCAGTGATTCCAGCGGTTAAGGAGTGGGAGGGATGAATAGTGGAGTATAGAGAATTTTTAGGGCAAGGAAGTCATTCTGTATGATACCATAATGATAAATACTTATCATTATACTTTTTTCAAAACTCATAAAACATGCAACCCCAGGAATCCTAACATAAACTATGGACTTTGGATGATGTGAATGCATGTTCATTTACTATAACAAATGTACCACGCTGGTAGGGCATGTTGATAGTGGAAGGAGTCATGTGGCAAGGAGTACGGAGTTATATGGGAACTCTGTACTTTCTGCTCAATTTTGCTATGAATCTAAAAGTGCTCTAGAAAATATAGCCCATTTATATAAATTCTTATTTAAATAAAATTAATCCATTCAAATAAAGTTATTTAGGTGTATGTATATATAACAAAAATTATATGAGTAACAAATATATATAATTAAGAGACAAGAAACTAATTATTCACAGGCAATACAACTATCTATGTAGAAAAACCAACAAAATACATAAATTATTAGAACTATTAAGAAAATCAGACAAGGATACAATATTCAATAATAAATAACACTCTTAATATACAACACAAAAAATTCATACAACCAGTAAGTGATTAGTGTCAAGTATATATATATTGATGCCTA
The DNA here is from genome assembly GCF_048164855.1 of Canis lupus baileyi. NCBI lineage: Eukaryota > Metazoa > Chordata > Mammalia > Carnivora > Canidae > Canis > Canis lupus. The sequence goes on along the minus strand of NC_132842.1, from coordinate 63,337,250 downwards.
TAAATCAATAAGAAGACAACCGAAGAGAAAACAGCCAAAGTATATGAATGGGCAACTCAGTGAGAAAGAAACCTAAATGGCCAAATCTCCCTAGTAATTAGGCAAATAAAAGCTAAAACTAAAATGAGATACCATCTTCACACCCATCAGCTGTAATATCAAATATTGGAAAGGATATAGAAAACCAGAAAAACTCATGGGGATTGGAGGGGGAGGAGAAAAATTGATAGACTTTGGAAAGTAATACATGGTAAAGTCAAGGTCAGAAATTTGACTTCCAGAATTTATTCTCAAGAAGTTTGTACAGATGCCAGTTTCATACAAGGACATCCTTCATAGTATTGATCATAATTGCTGCCAGATTCATCCATCGTCTGTGCACCAGCATGTCAAATGGTCACCCAGGCAATCTTTGCCTTCCAAACAAGAATGTTTGCATTTCAATTACTCCAATTATCAGAAATTTTCTTTATATCTATAGAAGGATTAAATCTGCCTATAAGTGATGTCCAAATACTTTATGCTTTCTCCCTTCAGGCTTATTCTTTGAAGTTATGTAATGCAAGCAACCATTCAATGTCTGGATGTTAATAGATGTTAAATGAGTGAAGTGGTGCTCATTTGCATATTAATAGAGGCTGCTATCCTTGTCTCTGGGTTTCAACCACTGACCATACATTAGAATATACCTTGAGAGGTTATTTTTTCCAAAAAATAGCACTGATACTCAGATACACTACAGAGATTATGACCCAGTTGGTCAAGCTAGGATGCCCTGAGGCTGGAATATTTGTATTTTCAGAACCCTTTCAGGTGATTTTAATGCCTACCAGGGTTAAGAACCACTTCCCTGGATTGGAGGGCCATAGAAGCAGATGCAGTACAGCACAATAATTAGAAACAGAACCTAGGAGGACCTGGGCAAACACAAAGACATGAAATGTTATGTTTTTTTCCTGAGCAATAGGCAGACTTGGGATCTGGCTCAGCACAAAGTCTTCATAGCTACATGTTACCAAACATAAACTTAACACTTTTCAACGAACATGTTTAACAAGAAAATACTATGGAACAATATTCAACCTGCGACATAAAAAAAAATCCCCTGAAAGATTTCACAATCACCAGTTGCAGATATTAAAACAATGAAAGGTTATTGCCTCACAAAGATCAGTTTTGGTGCTTTCGATTCTACTGGATTTGGAAAAATCTGTAACCCTCAGGATGATTTGGATTAAGATCTGAGAAACTTAATTTATAAAAGACTTGAAATCTTACTTGGAAAAACCACAATTGTGCTTTTAGGAAGTTGTACTACTTGGGAAAAGCCCTTCTTCTTGTTCTAAAGGTATGTCAAGGTTTTTACATTAAAATGATGATGTGGATGTGTGTTTATTAAAGTAGAAAGACCTTTATGGTTCCTTAAGTGAAAAAGAAAATACAATAAAATTACATGTATACTATGATCTCATTTTTAACATTTTTTGATCCATATATTTGCTATTCATCAAAATTTCTACTCTACTTACCTCTCTGTGGTGAATATTGAGAGAAATTATTTTTGTTTTATTTTTTCCTGCAATAACCCAGCATGTATTATTTACATGTTAAAAGATAATTTTTGAAAACAAGTTAAATCATAACACTCATACAGATAAAAATGAACCAAGTAAAGAGTTTATTTTATTCACAATGGGGGAACCAGGCAGATGCAATAACTGGTCAAAGTAAAGTTAAAAAACAAAACAAAATAAACCCACAAACTTATATGGACTAAAGAAATGTCGAAAAAAAATGAGGATATGCTGACAGAATTGGTTTTTCTACAAAGGCAAAGGAAATCAATTAAACCTACTGGATAGGACAGTACTGGAATTTGTATGTCTATCATTACTTAAAACTTACAGGATTTTTAAAAAGCTCAAAGATAAGGAAAGGGTAAACAGAATGACAAAATGTTTGTATGTGTACAATGAGTTGTTTTAAAGGAAACTCATAAAAACAAGGGCTTCTGGACTGCCTTGAATCCAACTTTCCAATTTCACCACCTCTACTCAGCAAGTTACTTAATTTCTCTTTACTGTTGCCTCGGTTTCCTGATCTGTAAATTGGATAGTAATTCCTGTCACTCAGCCTTACTGTGAAGATTCAATATAAAGAGATTACTGACCTGGCACACTGTGAGCACTTAACACACTAGTTATATAATTCACTGACGTACACTCACACTTAATAGGTGCTCAATAAAAATTGACTGGATTAATGAAGGAATAAAAATATAGACTCCAATAATAAAATTTATTTCTGGCAAAATGGTAGGCTCATGGCAGGCAGAATTTGAGGATCTACCAACAGCTCCCTATTTCACCTACGTATTCTGACATTGAAGCCTTTAATTAAGAACTTCCATGTCCATTCTGCAGGTAAGGTCTTCATGTTCATTTTGGGGAATCATGAACAAAACAAAGTCCTATGTAGGTCACTATTTATCTCTGCTCCTGAAAACCCAAATATTCATTACACCCTAAATTCTTCTCAGATGGAGAAGATATGAATATATCATATTCATTAAAATCATCTATCTGAAAGGGGACAAATTCTAAAGTGACTTTCAAAGAGAAGTGTATCCCTCATCTAATTTCTCCTAGGTTTCATCCCCCCAAAAAGATACTAGTCAGATAAAATAGCTGAAAAATATATGCAAAACCAAAACAAAATATTTGCTAAACATGAAGGGAACATGGACATTAGCAATATGGCATACTAGGAATTTCCAAGCCTTTGTTCCTCCATGGAAACGCCAGATAAACAACTACAGATGGAGCAAAATCACTTTACATGAGCTCTAAAAATGAGTCAAAGATGTACAGCAACCCAGCAAGCACACAATCAAGAAAAAGCCCCACCCACCCAAAATGGTAGGAAATTTTATGGAATTTTACTTGTCCTTACTGTACTGCCTTCCAGCATGGTACAGTACAGTTGTAGGGAAGCAGCCAGTTTCTCATTCTCTTCCTTGGACAAGAAAAAGCAGAATGGAAGTCACTTGCAATGTTCTGGACTGTTTCTAGGCTGCCCAGGGTCAGGTATCTACCTCTTCTGACTCAGAGGCCATACAAGGATTGGCAGCATAGTTTGGACCTTGGCTGCAAGCTTTGAAGGTAGGCACTGCAGTGCCTGTATGAAGGAGACTACAGACTATAGACAGCTGGAGGGAAGAGATTATGGGAAGAGGAGTACATTAGAACATCCAAAGCCCTGAGCAAAAGCTAGAGTGAGACTCAGAGAAATTAAAGCACTTAAAAACAGCCAGGGGAGCTTAGGAAAGTATGATGGCAGAAAGGCACACACACGGCCCAAACAATGTCATGCTTAGAAAAGACCCGAGACTTTGAGCCTACAGCCTGGAATGATCTTAAGTATCAAAAACCCACTGATTAATAAATATTCTATGCCAATATGCCAATCCTGGGAGGGGTAAAATTTTTTTCAAGTGTCCAATTTTCAATAAAAGATCACAATGCATACAAAGAAGTAGGGAATGTGGCCTATTTAAAGGAACAAAATTAGTCACCAGAAACAGTCTCTGAAAAAAACACACACATGAAATTCGTTAAAGACCTTATTTTTTTTTAATATTTCATTTAATTATTTGAGAGAGAGAGAGAGAGAACACAAGCAGGGGGAGTGGCAGAGGGAGAAGGAGAGGTAGGCTTCCTGCTAAGCAGGGAGCCCAATGTGAAGTTTGATCCCAGGACCCCAGGATCATGACCTAAAGGCAGATGTTTAACCAACTAAGCCACCCAGGTGCCCCTAGATAAGGACTTTAAAATAATTATCTCAAGTATTGTCAAAAAGCTAAAGAAAAGCATGGATAAAGAACTACAGGAACTCAAGAAAACAATATACAAACAAATGAAAATACAAAGAGATAAAAATTATTTTTAAAAAACAGCCAAACAGAAATTCGGGAACTGAAAAACGCAATACCTGAATTGAAAAATTTACCAGAGGTGTTCAACAATAGACACAAACAGGAAGAAGAAAGAATCAGTGAACTTGAAGGCAGGTCATTTGAGGCTATAATAATTAAGAGGTAAAAATCTAAAAAATAAAAAATAAAAAAGGAAGTAGAGCCTAGTGGATTTATGGGACATCATTAACAGAATCAATATACCTTGTTATGAGATCCCAAAAAATAGAAGAGAGAGGAAAGGGGCAGAGAGATCATTTGAAGAATAATAATGACTGAAAATATCCCAAATTTGAATAGAACTTGGATATACAAATACAAGAAGCTCAACAACTTCCAAGGACATTAAAACCAAAGAAACACACATCAAGATATATTATAATCAGAGGATTGAAAAACATATTCTTGAAAGCAGCAAGGGAAAAGCAGCTCATCATACACAAAGGATGCCCGATAAGACCACCAGTGGATTTCTCAGGAGAAACTCTGCAGCCAGAAGGCAGTGGGATAATACATTTAAAGGACTGAAAGAAAAGGGGAAAAAAAAAAAAAACCTGTCAAGTGAAAAGTCTATATTCAGCAAAACTGTCCTTCAAAATTAAGGGATAATTTAAGACACTCTCAAGGAAGCAAGAGCTTAGAAAGTTCATTACCACTAGATCTTCCCTACAAGAAATACTAAAGGGTGTCTTTTACTTTGAAATGAAAGGATACTAAATAACTAAAAATTATATTAAAATACAAAGTTATGTAGTAAAGGTTAATACATGGACAAACATAAAAGATAGTATTATTGTAATCTTTGTTTGTAACTCCACTTTTTCTTTCCTACAGGATTTAAAAGACAAATACACAAAAACATCTATGAATCTACATTAACAGGTGGACTATATATAAACATATAATTTACAACATCAATAACATAAAAAGGGAGGAGCAGAGCAGTAAAGGAATAGTTTTTGTATGTGCTTGAAGTTAAATTGGTATTAATTTAAAACAGGTTATCATAATGTTAGAATGTTATATGCAACCCCCATGGTAATCACAAACAAAATATCTATAAAATATACACAAAAGGAAATAAGAAGAGAATCAAAATGTGTCACTATAAAAAAATTAACTAAACAGAAAGAAAGACAGTAATGGAGAGAAAGGGGCACAAAAAACTATAAGACAAATAACAAATAACAAAATGGCAAAAGCTAGTGCTTCCCCTTCAGTAATTTTTTTAAAGGTTTTATTTATTCATTCACAAGAGACAGAGAGAGAGAGGAAGAGACACAGGCAGAGGGAGAAGCAGGCTCCATGCAGGGAGCCTGAGGTGGGACTGGATCCCAGGTCTCCAGGATCACACCTGGGCTAAAGGCAGCGCTAAACCACTGAGCCCCCCGGGCCGTCCCCCTTCAGTAATTATTTTAAACCATATGGACTAGACTTCCCAATCAAAAGACATAGACTGGCAGAATGGAAAGAAAAGAACCAAATTTATCTACATGCTATCTATAAAAGACACATTTTATTTTTTTTTTTTAAAGATTTTATTTATTTATTCATGATAGTCACAGAGAGAGAGAGAGGCAGAGACACAGGCAGAGGGAGAAGCAGGCTCCATGCACCGGGAGCCCGATGTGGGATTCGATCCCGGGTCTCCAGGATCGCGCCCCGGGCCAAAGGCAGGCGCCAAACCGCTGCGCCACCCAGGGATCCCTAAAAGACACATTTTAGATCTAAGAACAGAGATAGGTTGAAAGACAAAGGATGTAGAAAGATATTCTATGCAAATATCAATCCAAAGAGAATGGGGGGGTGTACTTATATGAGACAAAATAGAGCATTGTTACAAGAGCAAAGAAGGGCATTCTACAATAATAAAAGAGCCAATCACCAAAAATATACAGCAATTATAAACATATGCAACAAACAATACAGCTCTAAAATATATGAAGAAAACATTGACAACATTGAAGGGAAAAAAAGAAAGCTCTAATATAAAAATAGAAGACTTCAATATCCCATTTCCAATAGTAAAGAGAACAACTAGATAGAAGATCAATAAGAAATATAGGACTTGAATAATACTGCTGATCAAGTGTCCTAATAGACCAATCACTCCAGCCCACAACAGCAGAACATACATTTTTCTCAAGTTTACATGGAATGCTCTTCAGGCTATATCATGTATTAGGTGACAAAATAAATCTCAATACATTTTTTTAAGTTTTTTTTTTTAATCTTAGTGAGAGAAAGAGTCTATGAGCAGAGGGAGGAGCAGAAGGAGAGAGAGAGATTCTCAAGCAGATTCCCCACTGAGCACGGAGCCCAATGCAAGGCTTGATCTCATGACCCTGAGATTATGACCTGAGCCAAAATGAAGAGTCAGACGCAACCAACTGAGCCACACAGGCATCCCTACTACATTTTAAAAGATTGAAAGTATACAAAGTATATTCTTTGGTCACAATGGAAAGAAATTAGAAATTAATAGCAGAAGAAAAACGAAAAATCACAAATATGTGCAATTAAACAACACACTCTTAAACAACCAGTAGGTCAGAGAATAAATAACTAGGGAAATTAGGAAATACTTACAGATGAATGAAAATAAAAACACAACATAGCAAAACTTACAAGATACAGCTGAAGCAGTAGTAAAAGGATAAGTTATAGCTGTAAACATATTAAAAAGAAATATCTCAGATCAACAACTTAATGTTATACCTTAAGGAAAGCAAGAAAAAAATCAAACACAAAGCTAGCAAAAGAAAAGAAATAACAAAGATTTGAGCAGAGAGAAACAAAATAGAGAATTAAAAAATAAAACAAACAGAAAAATCAGTGAAATCAAGAATTGGTTTTTTGAAAAGATAAGTGAAATTGACAAACCTTTAGCTACATTAACTAAAAAAAAGAGAGAAGACTCAACTAAAACCAGAAATGAAAGAGGGGCACTTGGGTGGCTCAGTGTTTGAGCATCTGTCTTTGGCTCAGGTCATGATCCTGGGGTCCAAGGATCAAGTCCCACATTAGGCTCCTCACAGGGAGCCTGCTTCTCCTCTGCCTATGTCTCTGCCTTTCTCTCTGTGTCTCTCATTACTAAATAAATAAAATCTTTAAAAAAAAAAAAAAGAAATGAAAGAGAAAATATACCACACATTTTAGAGAAATAAAAAGTATTATAAGAGAATATTATGAATAACTATATTGTTGATAATGGATACAGAATGGATAATTCATATGAAATGGGCAAATTTCTAGAAACATGATGTCTACCAAGACTGAATCATGAGGTAATAGAAAATCTGAATAGATCCCTAACTAATAGAGAAATTGAATCAGTAATCAAAAACCTTCCAAAAAATAAAATCCCAGTCTTCGTTAGTAAATTCTACCAAATATGTAAAGAATAATTAACAATAATCCTGCTCAAACTCTTCCAAAAGTTTAAGAGGAGAGAACACTTCCTAACTCATTCTTTGAGACCAGAATTACTCAGATACTAAAGCCAAAGACTCTACAAGAAAGCCACAAAACAATACTATGCATAATAAAAGTACTCACTAAAGACTACCAAATCAAATTCAACAGCATTTAAAAAGGATAATACACCATAACCAAATGAATATATTCCTGGAATGCAAGGATGTTTCAATATTCAAAAATCGATCATTATAATATATGACCTTAACAGAATGAAAGAGAAAAAAAAATCTGCTCAATTGATGCAGAAAAAGCATCTGACAAAATTCAACATATTTTCATGATAAAACATCTAACAAAGATTAGAAGGAAATTACCTCACATAATAAAGACCACATATAAAAACCCACAGCCAGCATCATTCTAAATAATAAGACTAAAAGCTTCATTTCTAAGATAGTAATAGGACAATTATACCTCCTCTACCACTTCCATTTAACATAGTACTAAAAGCCCCATCCAGAGCAACTAGGCAAGAAAAACAAATATAAGGCATCCAAGTTGGAACAGAGGACAATTGTTCTTAGACAACATGATCTTAATTGTGGAAAACTCTGAAGATTCCACACCAATAACAACAAAAATCTATTAGAACTAAAAAATAAATCAGCAGAGTTTCAGGCTATAAAATCAACACACAAAAACAAGATGCTATTCTATACACTAAAAATGAGCAATCATAAAATAAAATTGAGGTGCCTGGGTAACTTAGTCAGTTAAGCATATGCCTTTGGCTCAGGTCATGATCTCAGGGTCCTGGGATGGAGCCCTGTGTAGGGCTCCCTGCTCAGCAGGGAATCTATTCCCTCTCCATCTGACCTTCCCCCTGTTTGTTCTCTCTCTCTCTGTATCTCTCTCTCTCTCTCTCTCAAATAAATAAATAAATAAAATCTTTTTTAAAAAAAGAAAATTAATTTAAAAGTTTTCTTTTACAATAGCAACAAAAATAAAATAAAATACTTAGAAATTAATTTAACCAAAAAGGCAAATGGGTTGGACACCGAAAACAAAATTTTGCTGAAAGAAATTAAGGAAGACATGGAGAAATTTGAAGATATGAAGGTACCCCATGTTCATGGGTCAGAAGACTTAAATAATATCATTTAGATGTCAATACTATATAACACAATCTACAGACTCAATACAATCTCTATCAAAACCCAACAATATATTTTTGCAGAAAGAGAAAATGTCATCTTAAAATTCATATGGATTCTTAATAGCCCAAAGAGTCTTGGGAAAAAAATAAAGCAAAGTAGGAAGTCAATTCTTGATTTTAAAACTTACTATAAAACCCAGGTACTTGAAACAGTAAGGTACTGACATTATGACAGACTTATAGGGATACCTGGGTGGCTCAGCGATTGAGCATCTGCCTTTGGCTCAAGGCGTGATCCCGGAGTTGTGGAATTGAGTCCCATGTCGGGCTCCCTGCACAGAGCCTACTTCTCCCTCTGCCTGTGTCTCTACCTCTCTCTCCCTCTGTCTCACATAAATAAATAAATAAATAAATAAATAGATAATCTTTAAAAAAAAAAAAAAAAAGACTTATAGACCACTGAGAAAGAGAAAGCCAAAAATAACTCTCATATATACAGTCAAGTAACTTTTGCAAGGGTGCCCAGACTATTCAATGGGAAAGAATAGTCTTTTTAACAAATTTTGTTGGAAACAATGGGCATCCACATATTGGGAACAAAGGTGGACCCTTACCTTACACCACACAAAAAAATAACTCAAAATGTATGAACACCTAAATTTAGAAACTAAAATAATAAAACTCTTAGAAGAAAACAGGAGAAAAGCTTTGTAACATTGGCTTTGGCACAGATTTCTTGGATTTGACACCAAGAGCACAGGCAACAAAAGAAAGAACACATAAATGGGACTTCAGGGCACTCGAGTGGCTCAGTCACTTAAGCATCTGCCTTCAGCTCAGGTCATGATCCCAGGGTCCTGGAATTGAGCCCTGCATTGGGCTTCCTGCTCAGGGAGGGGCCTGCTTCTCCCTCTCCTGATCCCCCTGCTTGTACTCTCTCTCTCTCCCTCTCTCTCTCTCTCTGTCAGAGAAATAAAATCTTAAAAAAAAAAAAGGTAAGGTGGACTTCATCCATATTAAACACTTTTTATACACTATCAACAAAGGAAAAAAGAAAGCCACAGGATGGGAGAAAATATTCACAAATCATATATCTGATGAGAGATTGATATCCAGAACATACAAGAACTCCCACAGTTCAACAATAAAAATTCAATCTAAAAATTAATCTAGGGATGCCTGGGTGGCTCAGTGGTTGAGCTTCTGCCTTTGGCTCAGGTTGTGATCCTGGAGTCCTGGGATCAAGTCCCGCCTCAGGCTCCCTGCAAGGAGTCTGCTTCTCCCTCTGCCTATGTCTCTCTCTCTGTCTCTCAGGAATAAATAAATAAATTTTTTTAAAAAGTGAATCTGGAGTTGAATAGATATTTCTCCAAAGAGATATATGAATGGCCAATAAACATACGAAAAGATGCTCAATATCATTAGTCATTAGGGAAATGCAAGTCAAAACCATGGGATACCACCTCACACCCATTAGGAGACTGATATTAAACAATAACAAAATAAAAAATAAGAAAATGACAAGTGTTGGCAAGGATGTAGGAAATTGGAAACCTTGCACATTGTGGGTAGGAATGTAAAATGGTACAGCTGCTTTGGAAAACAATACAGTGATTGTTGTGTATTGCTTTTGGAAAGCAATACAGTGATTGCTCAAAAAATTAAGCATAGAAATTAATTACCACATGATCCAGTAATTCCGCTTCTGGATATACATCCAAAAGAAGTAAAAGCAGGGACTGGAGCAGACCTCTGGACACCCATGTTCATCGCAGCATCATTCACAAAAGCCAAAAGGTGGAAGCCACCCAAATGTCCATCGGTGAATGAGTAGATCAACACAATGTGGTATATATGTTCCATGGAAAGTTATTCGGCCTTTATTTAAAAGGAAGGAAATTCTGATCTACAGATACAACACGGATAAACCTGGAAGACATTGTAAGGTAAGTTAATCACAAAAGGACAAATATTTTCATTCCTCCTATATGATTTCCGTAAAGTAGTCAACTTCATAGGGACAGATACGGCATGGTGGCTGTCAGGGGCTGAGGGGAGAGGGGAAAGGGGAACGAGGAGTTAGTGTTTCATGGGGACAGAGTTCCATTTGGGGAAAATGAAAAAGTTCCGGAGATGGATCGTGATAATGGTATAATGGTTGCACAGCAATGTAAATGTACTTAGTGCCACAGACGTGTACACTTATGATGGTTAAAATTATAAATTTCATGGTATATACTTTACCACAATAAAAAGAATATTTAGAGAATAAATTCTGAAAACATTTCCAGCAGTTCACCCAGAAGATTACTTTCCTAATCACAGTGGCTATTCCCATCTTTTTCTCACTGCATATCCTATTGAGAGTTATACTATTATTTTCTGTTTCCTTTGCATTATACATGAGTATTTCTTAAACAGGGTGTATGGATCCCTGAAGAGGACTGTGGGTATATTCTCAGCCCTTAAATATCGCTACTATACTTCAAGTTATGTTGTTTGTAAGCATGTTACATCTCCATCACCAGGATAACCACGTTTGACCCCCTATTCCCACACTATTTGTGTGCCTACCTTGACATTTGGTCATTATGATAATAGTGATCTATCCAAGAGAGGGTAAAGGCAGACCTCATTCTTAAAAGATACTGTCAGCATGAGGGCAAATGGTGAAAAAAAAACACCTGCCCACAGCAGTGTGAGCCAATTTCATTCCATGTGTGATGATGTATTTTCTGTAAACTGTGTTCTCTACCACCTTCAATTCATGTGGCTAATTACATGTCTTTTAATTTGTCATTTTTTTTGATAGACCTGCAAACTTACTTTGATTTTTCAGTGAACAAAAGTCATTAACTGAAGGAGTTTATAAACATTTCCTATTTATACTTGTTTATACTTAGGCAGGTAACATAGTAAAACCACTTTCAGTGTGAAAATGTTTTAAATGAAGAGAAAGGACATACAATGGTTTTCTAACTTGCCTGGAAATCGGTAGGCAGTTAGCGATTCGAGTACAGTATTTATAATTGCATTATTAGATTTGAAACTCCTTTAAGTTTGAAGAGTCTGGATTTAACTGACAAGGAAACATGCGAGGAGGAATGGAAATGGATTGTAAATGTCAGCATCATGTTTGATCATAGCAAGGTGACCTTAAAATGCCATCTTATCCACTTTAATTTAACAAGGCTGATTTCCTAAAATATCAAATATTTGATATAACCAAGAATATATATTGAACTACTGGAACAAATAGCTAGAAGATATTTTAGTTGTCCCACTTGAAAAAGCAAGATGTAGGCAAACCCTTCTCCACGTGGATCGTGGCAGGGGAGGGGGCAGTCCTCCTGAAGTGGAAAGTTTTCTCTTTACTCTTCATTGCAAGCAGAGAGAGCCCACCTTGCCCAGACATGAAGAGTGTTCTCCTTTATAGGACTGAATGAAGGGCCCCTGTTCCCCCAAATGCCAACCATTGGCATGTCATGCCTTTATATAGATGTCACAGCTCCTTTTTAAAAGTGCTATTTCCCACGGAAGAACTGACACATTAAATCCCTAAAATCTTAATGAACAAGTATTAATCAAACTGAGGGTTGCTGGAGGGGAAAGGGGCAGTGGAATGAGGCCTCTAGGTGAGGGGCATTAAGGAGAGTACGTGATGTAATGAGCACTGGGCGTTAGATACAACTGATGAATCACCAAATTCTACACCTGAAACTAATACTACCCTGTATGCTACCTAAATTGAATTTAAATAATTTAAAAAAAAACTGCTTTCTTGCCTGAAATGATAGCTGGACATGCTAAAAATAAATAAAAATTTTAAATGATCATTATTTGACAGCAAATTCCTTACCAGATCACTAGGGGCTGTATGCACTCTTTAATTGTCTAAAGAAGGTTTCGTTTGCCCATTTTACAAATGAGGAAACTGAAGTAGAAAATTCAAGTCACTTGCCCAAGAGTCAGGATTTGAACCCACGGCCAGCTCCATTGTCTTTCCTCTACACCAGCTGTGGGTTCACACAACATTAAATCCAGTCAAATTGGCTACTAAGCACTGAGGATAAACGTCTCCTATCATCATCTTGCTGAGAACAAATCTCAGTTGGGACACCAATCCCAATCAGTTGACCCCATCCCCCAAATTTTGTCTGTAGTGGGGTTTGGTCATTGAGGAGAAATATCCCATCAGGATGGCTCCCCTGGAAACTTTTTGTATTTTGCAAAAAGCCTCGGACATCAACATCCCTGAGGACTGAGGAGACAGGGGGGAATCACACAGTAGGGCGAGCTCATCAAAGTCGGGGCCAAGGATGTGGGGAGGCCTGGGAAGCATATGGTCCCTCGGTGTTGTCCCTCAGTGGGCTGAAGTGCTTTATACACCTGCTCTGGCCTGTCGTTGGGTATGGGCTGCCCTGGGAAAGGCAAGGTGGCTCTCTGCAGCTGAAGGAGCTGACAGATGCCATCTGCTACCACCCCTCTGAGGAGCTGGGGAAGCAAGTCTTCTGAAAGGGGGTCCCTGGGCAGTAAATATCAGTATTCACCACATACCACACATGGCTCTGTTCCCTTCCACTCCTTCAGTTTTGTTCAAGAAACTGCTCCTCCAGGATTCCAATGGGCCTCCCTGGGGGAAGCACGGAGATGAAGGTTGATGGGATAAAATCCAGAACATCCCACTTCCCCCCACGCTGGCCTTGGCGGCACACTGATACTCATCTCTCCTTCCTCCACTATCCATTCTAGATTGTGCTCACCCTCGGCTAACACCTGCTAACACCCACCTGGTGGCAGGATGCAGACCATCAAGGCCGAGGGGTCTGCACTCCTGCTCACTATGCCTTCTTGGGCCAGGATTATTGCCCTTGACCTCTTAACATCACAGCTGAGCGAGACAGTAGCAAGAGGCATCCAAGTGGATCACCTGGGTGCCACACTTATTCCTTCCTGCCTAGTGTGAAAAAAAAGCAACCCTATCTCCTCCTGATATCGAAGTCAATTGCTCCCCCCACCCCAAATGGTGACTCCTTTCCTTGCTTCATACTCTCTAGAACACAAGGAGCCTTAAAGTGCTCGGGTAGCAGCTACAGCTTACAGTTCAGTGGGACTCCTGCTGTATTATTTTTTGCTGCCATCACTGATAGGGCCTGCCAGGTTGTATGGTCACATGGCTGACGGCACCACAGCCTGGACTTGGCTGCAGAGCATTCCCTGTTTTGGGCACCACTCAGAGCTGGCAGCCTTTTGTGACACCTGTTATATGGGCCACAGTAAGATTCCCAGGTGTGGAATAAGCTTCCTCCAGATTTAAAGGGGTCTGCTAGGCACTAGGCTTCCTCCTTTATGAGAGGATGCAAAAATTTGTCTTTGTACTTTGGTGGGACTTCCTGGCATTCTCCTTATTCGTGAATTCCTAGAAACTTTACTGATATGGCAGGCACTTAAGTCTTCATAGGTTTTATCTCTTATGCTCTGGAACACATCTTCTAGTAATCTAGCCCATTCTTGCTCATCCAGCCTGATTAGCATAATATCATCAATATAGTGGATCAATGTGATATTCTGTAGGATGTCCAAATGGTCAAGATCTTTTCAGACTATATTAAGACAGAGGACAGGAGAGTTTAAATAGCCCTGGAGCAAAACTAGATGTGTATGTTGTTGCCTGTTGGTTATGGATGCAAAGTGTTTCAGAAACAGAACACATTCATTCAATTAATGGCTGCAAACTATATATCTGAAACCGTAATATTTGGCTTTATCAAAGATACACCTCTGACATGGTGACTGCAACTGGGACTATTACTTAGTTATTTTCATGAAAGTCTACTGTTATCCCCTGGAATGCATCTTGTTTCTACAGGGGCCAGACTGGTGAATTGAATGGAATGATAGAATCACAAATCTTTAGATACCTTAGGGTGACACTTCCACTGTCCCCTTATCCTGAGATGTCGTATTGTTGTTTATTTGCCATCTTGACTAGGGATGGAAAGGGGAGCAGGTTTCACTTGGCCTTTCCCATGTACCCCACAGGTTGAGGACTCAACTACCATGGATGATAGTCCCAGTTATACATCCAAGAACAGAAAAATAATCACTGGATGTATCTGCAGATGCAGGGGATTTCATTTACCAGGTCCTCACATACCTCCACTCTAAAAGGAGGGCCAAGATAATGCTATAGATCTCTGAGTAACAGAGTCAACTGAGATCCTAGGTCCAACATTAATCAAAATGTTTGAGTGTTCCCTTTTCCCAATGTGCAGTCACCCTAACTAGTGGCTATAGTTCCTTTTGAAGTAAAACTCGGAGCATCATTACTATAAATATTTGCCATAGTGTTGAAGTGTCCTTCTTCTTGAAGACCTGACATAGTCTTCAGTCAGTGAATTCTGAGTTGAAAAACTGGCTCAGGGAGAACCTGGGTGGCTCAGTGGTTGAGCATCTGCCTTTGACTCGGGTCATGCATCCCGGGGTCCTGGGATCAAGTCTCGCATTGGGCTCCCTGCAGGGAGTCTGCTTCTCCCTCTGCCTATGTCTCTGCCTCCCTCTATGTGTCTCTCATGAATAAATAAAGCTTAAAAAAAAAACGGCTCAGATCTGGAAACAAGGCAAGAAATCTTTTTTTTTTTTTTTAATTGAAGTCATTACCTTCTTCTGGTCATCCATCTATGATTTCTTCTGATGGTACAAGCTGAATGGTACTTGTGTTGGTTGCATATCTATTCTGTCTCTAGGGATGCCATGTTTTATTAACCATCTCCCTAACTCCCATACTTCATTCTCTGCCAGCACTCCAAACCTGCTACTCACCCTGGCAATTGCATCCACTTGGCACATGGAAATAGTCATCTAACTCCATTGTTTTTATAGTTTTGATTTCCCCCATACTTTCCAAACACCTGATGCATGGCACTAGGTAGTACATTTCTTTGCTATCCTTCCTAATTCATCACTAGTAAAAGTTTTAACAGTAGGACCTACCACCTTGTGCCACAGGCTACCTGGGCTCCACTGACCAGTGACAAAGTCCTCACTGCCAGTCAGAAGGCAAGTGACCCAACTCCTAGACCCCATCTTACTGCCTACTTTCTCAGGCTTCTCCCAGGACCAACTGGCACAGGTTGGGTTCTCTGGAAGCAGACACAGAAATGGAGTTTGACATGCGGAGTGTTCATTAGAAAGGAACCATCTGGAAGGGAGGGGGAGGAAGCAAAGGGAGAGGTTGAATCATAATACAAGCTCACTGAAGCCCGGCCAATATACAGCACACATGACTAGTTAGAAATGTCCCATTGTGGGCCAAAGTGGCCAAACCTTTATATCCTGCCATGATCAGTCATCAAATGTTGGCCACCTCAAAAACGTCATGCCAATGGATGAAGAGGTTTTCTGCAGTGGAGGCAAATCCTGAAGAATCTGAGAACAGAAAGCTGTTCACAGACTGCATTCCTAGCAAAAAGTTCTTCCTTCAAGAGAGATCTGCCTGCGTACCTCCATATGCATCACAAATATTATGCAACAACAAAGGACCATAGCACAGTTAAACCTAATACTGAATGAAAGAAACTAGACCCAAATGAGTACATACTGTAGGACCCCATTTGTATAAAGTTCAGAACATAGTAAAAACTGGTTGATATGATAGAATCAGAAAAGCTTTTTCTTTTAGAGGAGCATATTGACTAGAGAGGGGTATGAGTAAGCCTTCTGGGGTGCTAGTCCTATTCTATTACTTGTCTGGTGCTGGTTATATGGGTGAATTTACTTGATAAAAATTCATCAAGCTCCATATACATGATTTGTACATTTTTAAATATCTATGTTACATTTAAATAAAGTGTGTTTATCAAGAAATAAAGTAAATGTTAAAAATTTCTTTCAGGGCACAAAAATATGTGGTAATATTGAAATCATGAAGGATTTCAATGCCAAAGAAGAAAAGTTTATTATTTTTTAATATTTTAGGGGAAAAAATGCATTAGTGGTATGTAGATATTGTTAAATTCTTTTTTTTTTGTAAAGATTTTATTTATTCATTCATAAAAGAAACAGAAAGAGAGGCAGAATCATTGGCAGAGGGAGAAGCAGACTCCCTGTGAGGAGCCAGATGCAGGACTTGATCCCAGGACCCCGGAAACACACCCTACACCAAAAGCAGAAGCTCAACCATTGAGCCACCCAGGCATCCCAGATGTTGAAAATTTTTTGATGGTGGTCCTTAAATATCTAAAGTTAGGCATACTCTAGGCCTAATATAATACTGCTTTTCTAGAATTTTACCCTTAATGGTGTAAATGGTTCCAAAATACAGCAATGCTCTATTCCTTTTGTAAAAGCATTCAGGTTAGCAGCTATGTGTCTGTGTAACTCCTAATTCTGTTTGTCACTTTACACTGGACATCATGCAATCTTAGATCCTCTCTTTTGTAGAGGAAATAGAAACCAAAATATCAGGACTGGCATATCAATCTATCCAATTTTTGCTTCCTTTTATCGTCCTGATTTTTGAAAAACCATGACAGCAAAGAAATCTCTTCCTTTATTCTTGTATCTTTTCATTTTTCTACCCACTTCTGAATGCCTTGATGGAGAAATGCAAAAGAGGAGGGGGAAAACACACTTTAAACATGCAGTGTTATTTTTACCACCACTGAGGAAAAGAGTATTCAGAGGACTCCAACAGCAAATATAGAGACCCATGGGAAGTACATTTTGGCTGAAATTCTTAAATAAGACACACAAACACCTATATTCCAACTTATTGATCAACTTTTTTCAGCTGAGGTAATTTCATCTCTTGTCTCTGCCCTATGAACCCAGCTCATGGCTCAGGGCCTGGACCTCAAGTAGCATCTTCCTTGTGAAGCTTCTCTTACCTGCTCTAATCCTGAATTTTTTTCTCCCATTCGCCACCATCTTCAGTTTCTCCACAGAATTTATAGTTTATGTAAGAATAGTTATATAATAATAATAATAACAATCTCTGTAATAGATATTTGCCATTTGGAGGCAGCTCAGTGTCCTTTCCCTCTTTTTCAAAGCTCTGCAATTTCCTTGGAGGGTAGATCTCTCTGCTGTTGGGTACAGTCTTCATGGGAGTGTAATTCTTGATGAGTGCTTAAGCAAAAAGTTCCAGCTCCTTCCTTCCTCATCCCAGGATGGTGCGGATGAGTGGGCAGGGCAGACACATGACCTAAGCTCAGCCCTGCCCATCATTCACACCTGGGAACTTGGAATCTTGAGAGCATCAGGAAGGATGGAAAAGGTAGAGAGAGGTCATTTGCCACTGTACCCAAGGTACCTTAATCATTCTGCTCCTGCTGTAAGCTTTGTATTAGTTTCCGAAGGCAGCAGATTAGTTTCCTAGGATAACAGATTACACAAACTAGATGGCTTAAAACCACAGAAGTTTATTCCCTCAGAGTTCTGGAGGCCAGAAACACTAAAATGAGTATTGCTGGGCCAAAATCAAGAGCTATGCTAGCCCCAGGGGCTGTAGGGGAGAATCTGTTTCTTGCTTCCTCCAATTCCTGGTGACAACTAGCACTCCTTGGCTTTTGGCCATCATCACCCTAGTCTTCAAGGCCAGCATCTTCAAATCTCTGTCTGCCACATTTTCACATCATCTTCTCCCCTGTGTGTATAAAATCTCACTCTACATCTCTCTCATGAGGACACTGTGCCTCGGAGCACCTGGATGGGGCAGTGGGTTAACCATCCGACTCTTGGTTTCATCTCAGGTCAAGACCTCAGGGTCCTGAGATCAAGCCCCATCTTGGGCTCTATGCTCAGCAGTGAAGCCTGCTTGAGATTCTCTCTGCCTTTCCCTCTGCCCCTCCCCCTCCTTCTCTCCCTCTAAAATAAATAAATAAATCATTAAAAAAAAGAACACTGTGCCTATATTAAGGGCCCACACAGATAATCCAGGATCATCTACCTATCTCAAAGTTCCCCAATTGAATTACATCTTCGAAGTCTTTGCCACATTAAGTAACATTTGCAGATTCCAGGTACCCAATAGCTTTGGGGGCCATTATCCAGCCTACAACAGCCTTTGACAAGAATTTCTGAGATGTCTGTGAATTGATCTGACACAGCCCTCAGTATTCAAGACAGAAGGATTTATTCATTCTTATTTCCTTTAAATCATCTATTAAGTAAGTAACAATGACAAGACAAAATGGTGAAAAGAAAGAAACTTGCATGTTATCACCTGGCAGCATTCATCAGACTGGAGGAGCCCAAAGCTTACCCACTCACAGTCTCTTTCCTTAAAGTAAATATTTCCCAAATTCTAGCATTCACACAGCACTTCTAAAAGTTGGCTTGGGGCGATGCCTGGGTGGCTCAGTCAGTTAAACATCTTACTCTTGGTTTCAGCTCAGGTCATGATCTCAAGGTCCTGGGATTGAGCCCAGCTCCATGCTCAGGGTGGAGTCTGCTTGGGATTCTCTCTTTCCCTCTCCCTCTTTCCCTCCCCCTGCTGATATGCTCACTCACTCTCCCTCTAAAATAAATAAATAAAAATATTTAGAAAAATATAAAATAAAATAACATTTGGCCACATGGAATATCACCCATATCCTGTGTGGCTCCTACGTTATTATTTATGTAATATTTTTCATTGAAAGCACTTTCTTTTTAGCTTTAAAGAAACACTGTTTAAAAGAAATGTTTGTTTTTCCATCAAAAAGAAAAAATAAATAAATAAATAAATAAATAAAATAAAAAGAAAAAATAAACCACCTATCCTAAAAACACAATACAAACTCAATTTCAGGTACTGTTGCCTGCAAAGACTCTGAGTCTGAGACTCACTGTCTCTGTTTTAGGAAGATTTTGTAGAAATTCTCTGTTAAAGATTAACATCAATTTGAAACTTTCTTTTTTTAGTGTAATCAGAAGGATTGAAAGAGTACTAAAAAGGAATGGCTCTCCCTCCAACCAGTTCAATGTTATAAAACTCCCTCTCTGTATGCTACCTAAAATTATAATTTACTCATCACGTAAAATAGTTATACAGGAGGTGCCTGGGTGGTTCAGTCAGTTGAGCATCCAACCCTTGGTTTTGACTCAGGTCATGATCTCAGGTCATCGTGAAATCAAACCCCACGTCAGGCTCCATGCTCAGTGGAGTCTGCTTGGGATTCTCTCTCCCTCTGCCCCTCCCCACCCTCTCTTAAATAAGTAAATCCTTAAAAAAAAAAAATAGTCACACAGACGACTAGGTTTCCCTGCCCCTAGCAAGAAGGAGTTTCCAAAAATCTACCCATCTCACCTCCCTTGATGGAGGAGATCTATCCTCTTTGACTGTAGACACAGATATTGCAGAGAAGGGTTATTCATTGCCTACTTAACCACTCTGAACCTCAGTTTCTTCATCTCCAAAGGACAGTAATAACAGTGCCTTCCACAGGTTTGTTGAGGTGATTAAATCAGTTAAAATCTTTAAAATGTATACATATTTAGATTAATAGCTGTACATAGCAGATATTATGTAAGAGTCTGCTATAATAAGAATAGCTGTTACTATTACTTTCCCATCGATTATGTATATAGTTCTTTATTGCCAGCATTGGTTTTTTGCCTTTTGCTAAGCTTTGTGGGGACTAGGAAAGGAATAAGCCATAGTCTTTGCCTTCAATGAACTTATACTTTCACCAGAGAGGTGGGTAAGAGCACACAGAACAGTAAGAATAAATATTTCTGTAGCAATTTTTTTCTGAGAACCTGCCCTAGTAACTAAAAATCACACTAAGGACAGATAAACCCTGGCTGGTTGCTCTTATTTCCGTTTGCCCCTGAGAATCCACTCTCTGCCCCTCTGTCCCTGCCCTGTGCCCCCAGGGAGCTGACACCTGGGGTTGGCCTCACCCCAATCCCTTGCTCTCTGGCTTCCAGTGAGACACAGCCAAGAGGAAACACCAATGTGAGGTCAGAGAGTGAGAGGAGAGAGAGGCCAGGGGACTTCTTCCCCACATGCCCTGCTCTACCTGCATTCCTGGCCAGAGTTCCCTCCCCACTATGGCTCCCATACCCCCTGCCTCTGGCCACCTGCTTACCCTTTCTTCTTCAGGCTCCCCACTGCTGCTGGTCCCTAGAGGTCTCAGTGTCCTCCATTGGTCCTTTAACTCTGCACACGCCTCTGTAAATAGTCCCTTCACTGAATTCTTTCCACTTAAATCCTTTGGAGGGAATTGTTTCCCGGCAGGGCCGTGACTGATCCAAGAGCCACAAGACAGCAGTGATCTAATTATATAATTCCTCTAACACCTCTAAAAGCTATGTTAAGGAACATTAAGAACTTGATGTAGAAAATAATAGGATGATCCAGACTTTCCTTATCCATCAAATTATCTTGTAGCAATCACAGGGATGGCTAACACGTTTTGAAGATTCACTATGTGACAGACATTTTGCTAAGCCCTCTTCCTGCTTTATCTTCTTTACCCTCCCCAAACCCAAGGAGTTTAGTAACCTTCATTTTAAAATAAATAAAACAAAGAGATGAGGAAGGTTTAAGTAACTGCCCCAGTGGGGGGAAGGGGGAGCCAGAACATAATCCCAGTTCTGCTTGTACAGGGCTATTCTCATCCCCTTAGACTCCCTTTCTCACCAGGCTACGCAGCCTGCCTTCTCCTAGAAGAGACGTGGTGCCACTGGGCAGGAGATGTCATGGATCTCCAACAACTAAGAGGAAGACACGCCTGCACTGCCCTTTCTGTGAAATACTTGTGTGCCTGAATTATTTTCTTTGTCTATTGTCCAAACAAATGACTTATCTTCTACAATTCCTCAGATTTGCTCTCTCTCTGAGCTATTTGAGAAGATTTGGGTTAAAACATAGGGGGAGGGGAAGAAAATGCACATATATTTCTCCAAGTTCAGGAAATCACTGAAAATCACATCATTTGACTCCATTTGCTGATCTGATTACCCAATTACTTGCTAGGTAGCTTTACACTCTGCACCCATGGATGTAGCCATCTTTCTAGGCAGGGCTCTCTCTCCCTCTCTGTCTCCCCCTCCACCTCCCACCCCAAGCTTTATTTCCATCTACCTACTTCTCTCCTAAACAGCAATCTTTCTACCTATTTTTTCAATTATTACAACAAAAGCTCTCAAGTTAAAGAAAACAATACTGCTTTCTTCCCAAAGCCAGCCTTTCCCTGACACAAAGTAACAGTGATACTAAACATTGCTAGCAATTGTTATGAAAATGCATTTCTCTGTATCCCGTTGTCATGGCAGCTAAAGATCAAGACATGCCCGCTACGTACAGCAATTTATACTGATTTGAAAGACTGTTTGGGGGGAAACATTAAAATGTATAATCGAATGCATTTGAAACCATAGCCCAACAAAGTACAATATCAGTTATTCAAATAACATTTCTAAAGCAAAGTACATCATTTATTCCAATCAATGTTGTGTTCATTATTTATGCTCGCGGAGTCACTTTAATTTCCAACACACTGGCAATTTTATTATTTTTCTCGGCGTTCAGAATCTTCACATTACCTTTGCTCAGGCACTGGCCAGCCTAACACCGACAGCAGATCCAAGTCCCATCATGAGACCCAGAACTACTACAGCATTTTTTTTCTATTACTTCTTTGTTTGCTGGGCGGGGGGCATCCCTTAGGTGAATTTCTCCCTTGGACTGCAACTGCTTGAAATGTCACAGTGTGACTAACTCTCTCCTTCATCCAGATTGTCATTTTACCGCAAGATACTGTACCATATATATCATGTGTTCACTTCTCTATGGGGGTGGGGAGAAAAGTCCACGAATAAGAAGGGTGGAGGGTGGGGGGGGTGCCAAAGAGAGAATATAAAGGATTTAGATGCAAATAATTGAGTACAAAATGCCACTTTTATTAACAATTTGGATGGTGGTTCTCATCCCTAATCCTTTTCATTGGTTATCCCTCAAAATCTCCCAGGGAGACCGCTGGCATCTGGCAGGAGGGAAGTGGAGGCATGCGGGGATTAAGAGACGGTGATGGCAAAACAGATCAGTAGCAGAGCTAGGATGAGAACCCAGAATTCTGACATTCCTGAGCCATTGTTCAGCCTGTGGCCTGCTGGACATGGGCCTAAGGAATTTTATTGAGATTACCTAAAGCTTAACTGACTGCCACTCTTCCAAGGATAATTAGTTACACTGCTTTTCCCACAGCTGACAATGCACACTAATATTTTGGCCTTGACTTTATGAAACTGATTTTTATCAGTTTCTCATCTATCAGCATGGTCCCTGATTTCATCCTTTTGATTCCTGCCCCTTGAAGACTGGTTTCTGCCTGCCAAAAGCAGCTAGTCGCCTCCCCTAAGGTCAAACTTTCCTTCCTAAATTATGCACCTGGGTCAAATGTATACATCTACACTTGTCATGGGAGAAGGGATTCATGTAAAGTCACCAGTTCATTGCATTTCCCCTCTCATCCTTACCCTAAATTGACAGATTCTGACAAACCTGGCCAGGTCATTGCAAAAAGGCGCAGAAAAAAGTTGTCATTTATAGTGCCTGACCATGCATCAGGCACTATTTGAAGGGTTTACACATAATAGCTTTACAATAACACACCGAACTAGGTTATTATTATTAGCCTTATATCTACAATGAGGAAACAAAAACACGCTCAGGTTAAGCAGTTTGCCCCAGGTAACACAGTTAGTAAGCAGAAGAGCCAAGAAGTGAATACGGTTGCTTGGGTCCGGATTGCTCTGCTACTATGCTAAACTGTCCATCCGACACAAAGTTGCTAAGAGTTTAAGGCTCTGGAATCCAACAAACCAAGGTTTCTATTCCAGCTACCTGCACAATCTTGGATAAATTACCCCACTAGGCTCCAGGTTGATATATTGTAATAGCCACTGCTGGATTTTGCTAAATGAAGTCATTAGCACTGTGCCCGGCACATAGAGAGCCCTCCAAAAACATGAGCTGCCCATTCTAAGGAAGGAACAAGCTCAGACCAAAGAGGCCAAGAGTTCTGGCCCATGGTAGGGTAGACCAAGGCACATGGGGAAAAGAATGCATTCCCTATACACAGCCCAGCCCCTTCTACTAAAGAATGAGCAAGACAGAGGGAGAGAAATGAGAGCAGAGGGATGCCATGACTTGGGAACAGGAGAAGCTTTTTCAAGTGAGAGGAGGCTGGCTGTGCTTTGGATGAATTAAGATAAAGAAGAGAGCCAACCCAAGACATGCTCTAGGGAAGAAAGATACTCTAACAAGGAACTAGTTTGAGGCAATGCCTTCCCAGGGTGATTAAATTAAACACTCCCTTCAGTCCAACAACTAGTGTAACTGATTTTTTCTGTTTACCAAGTCCTTAATTGGCTGAATTATGCAACTCCTTGGTGCAATATGATCACTTTACTTTTCTGTCTTTTTCTATTCAAAGCCAGAAGGTTTTAAATTTCTCTTCCAGGAAAGAAGCATTCTCTCATAGGAAGCCATAGAACCAGAATAAAATCTTTGCAGCCAATAACTGGGCAATCTCGTCAAAGGCTTGAAGACTAGAAGGCTAAGGCCTGCATCCGAGTCCAGGCTCTGGCACTTGCTGCGTGGCCTTGGGCACCTCATGTCTCTTCTTTCTATGTCTGGTTTCTTGTTTGTAAAATGAAAAGCCTTTTATCTGCTTTAAGATTCTATGATTTGAGGGAACTCATTTTTGAGAAAGATATTCTTTGATCAGTAGATACTATCCATAGCATGATTTATTATTGGGGGAGGGAGGATATTTTCATGGTTAGCAGTTTTATATGATAATCACCAGTCCCTAGGGACTTGGAATAATTTCACCATCAAAATTTTCCATTATAGTGGCATTATAGCTCTGTTTCAACAAGCTTGCTCAAGTAACTTTTCTATTGCAAATTCACATGATAATAGCATTATAAATGGCATCTCCAAAGACTTCAATTAAAATTGATTTGTCATTGTAATCTTAGCTAATAATGGTATGGTAATGGCATTATAATGAGGAGATCAAAGACTTACACTGAAATTATTTTGGCATTGTTATCCTATATTCTAAATGGCTTTGAATAGTCTGCTCTATACATAGATTTGAAACTGTTGTGTCATAAGGATATTGTAAGCTAAGAGCATAGACAATGGAATCATCCACTCCTTTCCCCCAAAGCCCAGCTTGGAATTTCTTCTTTCTTTTCATTTCCCATAAAGGTCAAGTTCAAACAGAGTTTCATTTGTAATTTCCCCTACCTAGTCTTACAAGGAAAAAGCAAGAGATTGAGAGGATGCTGGTGAGTGCCTAGAAATACTGCTCTCAGATGAGACTGGAGCCAGCCCAGCCACTCCCCTTTGGGAAACTCAGGGCCTGAGTGTTCCTCTGCATTCAGCTGAGGCTGGGACATGCTGACCTGAAAGATAGAAACCAGACCTGAGGGGTGCCTGGATGACTCAGTTGTTCAAGCATCCAAGTCATGATTTCAGCTCAGGTCATGATCTTGGAGTCCCGGGAATCAAGCCCCACACTGGGCTCTTCACTTGGTGCAGAGTCTGCTTGTCCCTCTCCCTTCACCCTTCTTGCTCTCTCTATACAATAAATAAGTAAATAAATAAAATTTTTAAAAGAAAGAAAGACAGCAAGCAAGCAGACCTAAGCCAGAGGGTCTAGTGGAGACGGAATTCTCACCCCTTCACAGGTGGTCATGCTATGAAATTGGAATTCTGCAGCTTCTGACATTTAGAGCCTCCTGTCTTTCATCCCTTGTGGCTTCACAGTTGTCACCCTTGTGGGCTTTGTGTGGACTTGAATCCTTGGCTCTCAGCTTTCCAGCTATAAGAACAGCTTTGTGTGGTTGTTTTGTGTTAATTCACTTTGACCAGGGACATAAATTAAATCTAATGAAATACAGACTCAATTCATATTGACTTCAAGGTTCTAATATTCTAGTTTAGAGACTATTATTATTACATTAGTTGACTTTCAAACTAACAATTATATAGTTATTACATGATAGAAACCATCTTAAACATGCTAAATATTTTTTTATTTTTCTTACTCATAGTAGTCACATTGCAAACAGTGAATCAGTGCATACAGAGCCACTGCTCCTAGGAGAAATAAGGGGTTAGGTTCCTATGAGCCTCTAGCCACATTTTTGTCAACTAATCAATACAAAAAAAAAAACCCGTTTTCTCTGTGTTTATGTTTAAAGACATCTTATTTCATATATATGGTTGACTCATTCACATGGAAATCATAGCCAATGACACTGCCATGCATGCCTGAATGAAGCTTATCTAAGCCATATATTTTCTCCATAAGGCCCATTGCAGCCCTTTTATGCTTAGGGATACAACACAGCACTTCAGCTCTATGCTTGATGGCCATTTTAAACAATGAAATCTCAGTGAAAAGAGCAAGCATGTTAAAAATGCGGCACTGAATTGGCAAGGATCCACTATGTCATAGTTTACTTAATCTCTACATCAACCCCATCAGTTAGGTACTATTATCATCTTCACATCATGGATTAGGAAACTGAGGCACAAGGTAAGAAGCAATTTGGTTAATGTTCAGCTTCAATTCAAATTACTTGTCTTGGTTTTCTTTTTTAAATGAAATAAATAGTATGCTTAGTATTTAGGTTTCTTTCTTTTTAGGAGATCAATTCTGAAAAGAAGTATGGTCCTAGTTTTTGGATGAAAAGAAGTATCTGTGGACCTCCAGTGTTTTGAGCCTTTCAGTCAGGCCATGTTCAGAGGCTAGCTTGTGAAAAATGAAGCAGGCACTATTGGTGCTAACCCAAATCCATTCCTGGCCCCCTTCATCCTGGCTGTCAGACTGCCAACCATCTGTGTAGCTCTGCATTGAAGACAGGACCCCCCTACTATGCCAGGAGATAAATCTCTATTGATATAAGCCAATCAGAACAATTCCATTTACTTGATCAAACTGCTTTAGGCAAGGGCATGTATTGTCATTCTAGCCAATGAGAAGTGAAGGAAATATGCTGCAAGCTCCAGGGAAAAGGCTCTTTTAAGAGATGTCTGAGAAGCAGTTCCTTCTCCTGCCTCTAGTTGTCAGAGTGTAAGAACGTGATAGTTGGAACCACTGCAGCCATCTTGTGACCCTGAGGAAACAAACTGGAATGGCAAAGTTGAAAGCTGCTGCTTAGGCACAAAATCAAACACTCCTAAAACCGTCCTCCCTCTTGCCCTTTTGCCACTTGAAATAATAAGTCCCTCGTTGTTTAAGCTGCTTTTAATAAGTAGAAATGGAAAGTATCCTAACAGATACAGGAGTTTTGCTTGGGAACCCATTATAATGGAGAACTAGAAGACATTAAGTGCAGAAATTATACAGACAGACACACATAGTGGTTGAACCCTATTTAAGAAGCAAAACGTATTGGTTGCTAAGGGATGCTGAGAAGACATAAATGACCAGGGAAATTTCCCCTTCTCAGAGACAGCTTATAATCTAGTTAGTTGAGAAAACCAAACACAGACAGCTCAAGAATTCTTGTGCAAAGAAACAGTAAATTCCATTTAATTCTGCCAGCATTAATTCTGAAATACAAGTAGTAGGGGTCTTTTGATGAATTAGACATACTCCCTGTCTTCTTCAATCCAGTAGAGAAAATTCGACTGATGGGTGATTATAATTCAAAGAATATTGTGGAAAGATGCTTCGGAAGAAAGGTAAATGAGAGATTAATTTCCTTTGGCAGTCCCAGGAAAGCCTGATGTCTCTCCTGCTTAAAATTCTTCAGTGGTTTCCAGTGGCACTTCATTTATTCAACAAATATTTATCAAGCAATTACTTTGGGCCAGTACTATTCTAGGTCCTGGGACCCAGCCGTGAGCAAAACAAGGTCCCTACTGTCTAATGACCTTACATTCTAATTAAAGGGAGAACAATACAATGTACAAGTGAGTAAATATATTCTGTGTCAGAGGTGCTGTTACCAAGAAAAATAGAGTACAGAGTGTAGGAGTGCTGGGGTTTTAAGGTGCTATTTTATATAGGATAGTGAGATGCTGGCATCTGAGTAGAAAGCTAAAGGAAGTTAGAGAGTGAGCTCTGTGTGGATATCTGGGAAAAGTATTAGAAGCGGAAAGAACAGCAGATGAAAAGGCCCTGAGGCAGAGAATGATGCCTGCTATACTTGAAGAACAAGAAGCAGGTTAATGTGCCTGAAACCGAATGAATGATGGAAAAACTGTGAAATGTGAGATCAGAGAGGTAGTCAAGGGCAGAGCCAGATTTACTATGCAGTTAATAAAGCTCCAACAACATGCTCAGAAAGTCATAGATTTTGGTATAATCTGGAAAAGTAAGATATTTTCAGCATAGTCGTTAGGGCTGCTGTCTCCTTCCACTCTGATTTCTCAGTCACATTTCCCACAGCCTGGGTCTTTAGAGAGGCTGCAGATATTTGAGGGAGCTGGCTAAGAGGAAATTATCTTAGGGATCCATCTAGTGTGGAGTCAGTGAGATGTATTTACGTGGATCACAGTGACTTCCATGACTAGCTGCCCCTGAATAAGAGTGGCTTCCAGGAATAATCCTCACCCAAAGATGCAGAGCCAGAGGTCCACTGGGAAAATGGATATGTCCCACAAAGCCTAGATCTGTAACTCTGTGAGTAGTGGGAAGCAACAAGGCATTAAATATACAGAATGGGAAGCTAGTCTTTAGAAAATCCTCACAATGTGTAAACTCGTAAGCTGAAGTTTCAGTCCTCACTGACACGTAATCACAGTGGAAGTGTTCTCCCTTAAGGAATATATTCAAGGGGTGCCTGGGTGGCTCAGTGGTTGAGCATCTGCCTTTGGGTCAGGTGTGATCCCGGGGTCCTGGGATCGAGTCCTGCATCAGGCTCTCTGCATGGAGCCTGCTTCTCCCTCTGCCTGTGTCTCTGCTTCTCTCTCTGTGTCTCTCATGAATAAATAAATAAAATCTTCTTTTAAAAAAGGAATATATTCAAGAATGTAGAAACTACAGTAATTAATGTACCTTTGTTGACAGAATCTCAAGAAACAAAGTTTAACAGACAAGGGCACAGATCCAAAGCAATACTATAACCAGCAAGCCTATCCCTGTGTAAAGTCACCCACCATCAATTATAAAAAGCAAATTTGAAACAATCATCCTAGAGGAAAAATTGAATTATCTTTCTATTCTTTCTAACAAACATGATATTATTGTATCTCTGTTGAATGGAGAGGCAAAATGTATGCAGACAAAGAATTTAGGGGAAAATATATGACAGAGGTGGTTCAATCAGTTCATTAATACAAATATTATTTTGCTACATTTTGTGATGTTTGGAGCATATGTCAGCTTTAAGATTTTATTTATTTAGAGAGAGACAGAGAATGAGCAGGGGGAGGGGTGCAGTGAGAGTGAGAATCTCAAGCTGACTCCCTGCTGAGTGGGAAGCTTGACACCCGACTCGGGGCTCTATCTCACCACCCTGAGATCACGACCTGAGCCAAAATCAAGAATTGGATGCTCAACCGACTCTTCCACGTAGGCACCCCTGTGTCAGCTTTTTGACTTGTAATTTGTGGTGAGTTTTTTTCTCATCCTAAAAATACATTCACTTTCGAAAGCTATTTTGTATTCCTTATCTTAAAGAGAGTCCCAAAATTGCATCAGAAAGACTGCTGAGACATGGTGCAGCAGACTCTCTGCTAACATTTACAGAGGTCATTCCAGAGAATTCAGTAGTAATTCCTAGATTTGGGGATTCATGGACCAGTAATATTTCTAAAACATTTTTGGGGACCAATATTTTAATTCCAATTTTAAAAATAAAAAGCCATATAAATAAGCATTTAAAACAGACATACAGGGACACCTGGGTGGCTCAGCAGTTGGGTGTCTGCCTTCAGCTCAGGGCATGATCCCAGGATCCTAGGATCAAGTCCCACATCGGGCTCCCTGCAGGAAGCCTGCTTCTCGAGACCTCTGCCTGTGTCTCTGCCTCTCTCTCTCTCTCTCCCTGTGTTTTTCATGAATACATAAATAAAATCTTAAAATAATAATAAAATAAATACAATAAAATAAAATAAAACAGTCATACATATTGTGGTTATTTAAAAAAAACTTCTTATACAGAAACCTATTTTAATTTTTATGGATAAAATTATATAACATGTGCACTTTGTTTTAAACTTATGCAACAGAGTATAGGGGAGTGAATGGCCTTAGGTAAAACAAGATTGGTCATTAGGCGTCGGTATTTGTTGAAGTTGGGTTCTGGGTACATGAAGGTTCATCAAACAAGTCTAAATTTGTAAATGCCAGTAATTTTCATAAAAAAGGCGTAAAAATTAAGCAGCTCTAACTTACAATTCCATAAAAGAAAGGATATATGAGCACTCCAGAAGTTGTGATCCCATAAAGTACCATCTTGTATATTTAATAAACTTAATCTTACAGGAGCACCTACCTGGGTGGCTCAGCCTGTTAGGTGTCAGACTCTTGATTTCAGCTCAGGTCATAATCTTGGGTTCATGAGATCAAGCCCCACATTGGACTCCACACTCAGTGTGGAGTCTGCTCGAGATTCTCTCCCTCTCTCTCTCTCTCTCTCTCTGCCCCTCCCCCTACTCTAAATAAACAAATAAATAAAATCTTTTTTTAAATAAATAAATTTAATCTTCTAAAAACTCATTATATTGTGTTTATTATTCTTATTGTTTTGCTGTCCATCAGTGAAATTTATTTCACTGGTTATATTCACGTGGCTATTAAGCATCTGTTCAGGTACCACCTATGTGGGAGTGAGGTCAGGTTGACAGCTTACTTGAAAATGATTTTTAAAAAGTTCTTTGAATTGTGTTTTCCAATTTTTTATAAGTTTATGGTGTGTCTGTGTGTGTATGTGTGTGTGTGTGTATAAGAGAACTGGAATTATATCTGGGGTTTTGCCCATAGCACATGTACATTGCTACATATGTCACATAGCCTGACTGAGCCTTCAGTTTCCCTACCTGAAATATGAGTACAATAATATGTACTTCAATGCATGTGATTACACCATTGATAGTAAAAACATGAATAGACACAACCTCTGTAGAGGACAGTTTTGCAGTATCTTCTCAAATTTTACATGCCCTTACCTTATGGCCCTTATGGCCTAGAAATCCTCCTTCTAGGAATTATCCTACAACAACATGAAATGACATGTGTAGAAGACAGTCGTTATGATATTGCTTTTAATTACAAACCCTGGAAACAATCCAAGGTTCATGAATAGGAGACGAATTAAAGTACCTCCATATAATGCAGCTGGGAGAAAGAACTAAGAAGTTATGTATGAGAAAACATTCAACATAAGTTGGTCAGTGAGACAATGAGAACCCACCTCACAGCTGTCAGAATGGCTAAAATTAACAACTCAAGAAAAACAGGTGTTGGTGAGGATGCAGAGAAAGGGGAACCTTCATACACTGTTGGTGGGAATTCAAGCTGGTGCAGCCACTCTGGAAAACAGTATGGAGGTTCCTCAAAAAGTTAAAAATAGAGCTGCCCTAAGCAATTACACTACTATGTATTTATCCAAAGAATACAAAAAAAGTGATTGAAAGGGGCATCTGCATCCCAATGTTTATAGCAGTAATATCCACAATAGCCAAACTATGGAAAGAGCCCCAATGCCCATGAATGGATAAAGAAGATGTGATATATATACATATGTATATTAAAATATTACTCAGCCATCAAAAGGAATGAAATCTTACCATTTGCAATGGCATGGATGGAACTAGCGGGTTTTATGTTAAGCAAACTAAGTCAGAGAAAGAAAAATATATGATTTCACTCATATGTCGAATTTAAGAAACAAAATAGATGAACATAGGGAAACGGAAGGAAAAATAAGAAGAAACAGAGAGGAAGACAAACCATGAGAGACTGTTTTTTTTTTTAAATAAAGATTCTTTTTTATTTATTCATGAGAGACAGAGAGAGAGACAGAGAGAGGCAGAGACACAGGCAGAGGGAGAAGCAGGCTCCATGCAGGGAGCCCGACATGGGACTCGATCCCGGGATTCCAGGATCGTGCCCTGGACTAAAGGCGGTGCTAAACCGCTGAGCCACCCAGGCTGCCCACCATGAGAGACTCTTAACTCTAGAAAACACACTGAAGGTTGCTGGAGGAGAGGTGGGGTAACTGGGTGATGAGCATTCAGGAGAGCACTTGATGGAATGAGCAGCGTGTGTTAAATGCTACTGATGAATCTTTCAATTCTATTTCTGAAACTAATACACTATATGCTAATTACATTGAATTTAAATTTAAAATTTTTTAAATTGTTCAGTGAGAAACACAAAATACAGGACATGTATATAATTTTCTACCTTTGAGTTAAAAGAAAGAAGGGAAAATAGGAATATATATTCATATTTGTTTAAAGAAAATCCTAAGGACTCACAATCAGGTGTTAAAATGTGTTATTTTGGGGGAGGATTTTTTTTGAAGTGGGAACTGGGAACATGGTGACCAAGGGCAAGATATTTTGCTTATAATTATATATGTTTTTATTTTACATTGTATGAATGTATTCAAAACATAAGCTTTGAAAAAGACAATGTGTGTAGTGAGAACATCCATGGCACACAGTACAAA
This sequence comes from Canis lupus baileyi, assembly GCF_048164855.1. Lineage (NCBI taxonomy): Eukaryota > Metazoa > Chordata > Mammalia > Carnivora > Canidae > Canis > Canis lupus. The sequence continues at coordinate 63,305,064 of NC_132842.1, read as the reverse complement.
AATAATGGAAGTGATTATGGTTCTTATTACTACTATCATCATGATTCTAGCATTATTCTCTAGATCTGCACTGTCCAATAGAGGAGTCACTGGACGCTCGTGGCTATTAAGCATCTGAAATATGGCTGATCCAAATGGAGATGTGCTGTCAGTGTGAAATACACACCAGATTTCAAAGACTTAATGAGAAGAAAAGACTGCAACATAATCACATTAAGAACTTTTATATTGATTACACACTGAAATAAAAATATTTTTGGTAGATTGTATTGAATAAGATATACTATTTTAATGAATTCCACCTATTTCTTTTTCTTCTTTTTTTTTTAATGTGCCTATTAGAAAATTTAAAATTGCCCATGTGGCTCACATTTATATCTTGCACTATTATTTCTATCAGATAATGCTGCTGCTCTATGGCATCAAGAACTGGGCTCACACAGTGAAGAGGCTTCATACATGTTTGTTAAGGGAATGAGTGAATAAATATCCTATGACAATCTCATAATATATGATAAGAACACGGAGGAGAGTTAGCCTGTTCAAATGGCCTCTTTAGGTTGAAAAGCATTAAAGCAGAACAAAACTCCCCTCCTCATCAGGGCCACTGACTGCTGTCATCGTGGGTACACATGTGTAACTTTAATTTAACAAATTAAAATGTTCTCTCAATTATAATCAGCAATTTCCTAGCACAAAAAGGATGTGTTAGCTTCTTGGACTGGATGGTTTGGAGTTTTTCAAGCACAGCTGCCTGTAGAAAATGCTCCCCTTCCTCTAGAGGTCTGTGAAAGCAGAAAGCACTTGCAAAGTCCTATCCAGAAAAATATTTTATTCTTTAGTTCAGGAAATGAATGCATCTCATAAGCCTCACAGATGCCACACACATCGCTACATCGGATGTGGAGCAAATAAAGGAGGAAAAACATTGGCTTTGGGGTTGGACAAAGCCGATTTCAGATTTGGGCTCTGTGTTAGTTCCCTAGGACTCTGCAGCAAAGTACTATAAATTGAGTGGCTTAACAGAAATTTACCGTCTCATAGTCGAGGCTGGAAGTCCAAAATCAAGGTGTCAGCACAGTTGGTCCTTCCAAGGGCTGTGAGGGAAGGAGGGAGGGATTTGTTCCAGGTCTCCCTCCTGGGCACAGAGATAGCCTCTCCCTTATCTCTTTACCTTGTCTTTCCTATGTGCACACACCTGCCCCCCAAATCCCCCTTTTATAAGGTTTGAATTAGGGACCATGCTAATGTTTCCATTTTAATCTGATTACCTCTGTAAAGGCCATATCTCCAAATAAGGTCACACTTTGAGGTACCTGTGGTTAGGACTTCACCATAGGAATTTGGGGGTGGGGAGTTACGATTCAACACACAACAGGCTCTACCCGTACTTGCTGGGTGACCTTCACTAAACTTCCTGGAAGCTTGGTTTCGTCACCTGTGGAATGGAGATAATAATAGGTACCTGGCACACTTGCACTGGAATGGAAGATTATACGCGTAAAATCAGTTAGCCAAGCTGGTAATCCTGGGACTGCTGGGAGTCATCTTTGCCACCAATTAGGAACATCCTGTTTGAAAATAAAGCCAACACCAAGAACACCAGGGATGGATAGAGAGAGAGAGAGAGAAAGAGAGAGAGCCTGAGGATATAAAGCATCTGAGTCCAGCCATGTCTGGCATCAGTAAGTCCACGGAGTTTTCGAATATGTGAACAAATACATTTCCTTTTTGGCTTGAAAAAAATTCAACAAATTTTAAGAAATAAAAGAAAAACATTTCACCAGCACCTATGATGTAATCAGTCAGCCTTTATAAAATGATGTGTATTTCTCATGTTCTACATAAGAGTAGGAACATCGTCGTTGAGCCCCACACAGAGTCACTTGTAATGATTAGATGTTGCCCCTAAACTTTTAGGCAAAAGTTCATCCTCTCTGGCAGCTCCACAAAAATACCAATGTTATTTATATGTTTCAGGCACCCTCATGAGGATCCAAAACATTTGCCTACAAAAGCAGATATTTGCCTCTATTCTGTGTCTTTTCTCTTTCTCGAACCATCCTTTCAGGCATTCAGGAACATGCCCCCTATCCTCTTATTCCTCATCAAAATATCTATATTCTTATCTCCCATGGATCCTAACGAACAAATTACTGTTAACAACCTAAAATTTTCACCCAGGTGTAACTGACCAATGGATCTTCCAGAAATATTTGCACTTTCACAGGGAACAATACCCTGACTCTCTGAGGGTGGAGCTCCACAAAGAATGGAGAAAGAACCTCTGGCACATCAAGGCCTTTCTGATTTCAAAAGAGGAAGGAAACAAAATTGAGCAGGATCATGCTCTGTTTGTGTGCTTCGCACCAGGCTCCTTCATAAACAATCCCCATTTCAACTTGTACACACACATTATAAATTAAGAACCTACAAAGCTGCTATCATGCCCATTTTACAGGTGCAGGCACAGCTCAGACCACATAGTAGAAGAGCCCGGATGTGCAGTGGGATTTTTCAACCTATGCAGAGCATCGCACCTCACTAACCACCCCTGCCCTGCCTCCCTCATAGAGCCCTTCAGTCCTGAGCATCCAGACCATTCTGAAAACCCTCTGGAAAATAAATATGAGGCTTTCTACAAATGCAAGACACCCACATTAGGCCACAGATCAATCTCTCAGATTGTGATATGGTACTCCTACTGGAATCGGTGACCTCTACAGTCACTCACAGGCCTGGAACTTTCTATAGCCATTTATCCTGGAGCTCCACCATGTTGCCAAGATCCAGTTTTTCCTTCTTTCAGTTCTGTCTTCCTCAGTTCAACTACTTCTTAAAACCGGCTTCCCTTGAGGGCCTCACAGGCTGCTAGCCCACTTCACAGCCAAAGAAAAGGAAGAGTCCTCCCCCTCCCCCCAGGATCCCCTGAAATGGTCCAGAGGTTCATTCTGGTTGGTCAGCCTTAAATGATGCTCACCACCGCTCAACCAATCACTGTGGCCAGAAGGATGAGGTGCAGCAATTGTCTCTGTAGATCATGTGCTATGCTCATGGAGCCTGAGAAGGAATCGTTGACCCCAAAACGAGAGTGATTCCCAAAACAAATTAAAAGCTACTGGAAAAGAGGAAGGAAAAAAAATGCTAGGAAAGTACTCAAAAGATGTCTACTGTGAAGCGTTTTTACCTTTTCTGATCCCACAATGCCTGATTTGGCAACTGGTTTGGAGCTTCCAGCACACCCTGATCCAGCCCCTCATTAGATGGATTGCACCAGATTTTCTCATCCACATCTCTGCTCGCTGAGCACATCAGTCCTCCACTTACTCACTTTATGATTCAAATTAGTAAGACCCTTTCAATAGCTTAAATCTCTCTGCAGAACAAGCTAGTCTGTTATCTGGAAATATATGGTCACATGAACTTATTCAAAACACAACATTTTCTCATTATAATGAGACATGATTATTAATGGCAGAGTGCCCATCAGAAATGAAACTAATCCTTCATTTTGTTCAAAATAAATGTGCTCTAAAAAGTACAGAGATGGTAAAATTAATTTGAGAGTAATCAATTCCTGCATTTTAAATGAACATAATTATGTAATCATTAAATTATTTAATGGGCTTCATTAGGCTTATTTCTGGCTTGGGTGTCACATTTTTGTAACCCAATTAGCTCAAGTGCTAAAATTAATTTTTTATTACTGGTAAGAGTACTAATCCAAGTCAGGATGAACATAACTGGGGTCTGGCCAGCTCTACCTGGGGGTTAAGTTGGGTCATCCTTCCCAGATTCGCTGTATCAGTACAAATACAGCCAATCAAGGTGGAAGAAGTAAGTAGCCCAGGCTGGTCTGTGGCAAATGTCTGATCTGCTTCCAACCAGATAGAACACTGTCAGATTCAACTGGGTGTTCCTTAGAAAGTCTTGCAGAAGAGATGTCTCCCAGAGGAATCTGACATGGTAGCCTCATGTCAATGCTGTACTATCACCAGGAGTGGGGCCAGGCATCAGCTAGAACAAGAGAAACTAGGGCAACTCACAGACCTAGAGTAGGTTACGTGACACAAAACAATTTATGAGACCTCTCTGAGCCTCACTTTCTTCATTGGTAAACAGGGATGATGAAGAAGTAATAGTTACTCAGAGTTGATTATGAGGATTAGTGATAATGTGTACAAAGTGTCTGCCATATAGTATTCACTCAATATGTGGTTCTCATTCCTGTTATCACAATCAGACATCCACTTGGGGTCCCTGGGTGGCTCAGTCAGTTAAGCCTGAGTCTTGATTTATGCTGAGGTCATGATCTCAGGGTGGTGAGATCAAGCCCCCATCAAGCTTTGAACTGGGCATGAGCCTGCTTAAGATTCTCCCCCTCCCTCTGCCCCTTCCCCCAGTTCACACGATCATAAAAAAAAAAAAAAAAAAAAAACAATCAGACATCCACAGATTTAGTCTTCAGGGATGCCAAGGTTAAGACACAGACTTAACTTTTTCAATCTGAATGCTAATGATGAACTATATTAATAACAAGGGATTCTTTTTTTTTTTAATTTATTTATTTATGATAGTCACAGAGAAAGAGAGAGGCAGAGACACAGGCAGAGGGAGAAGCAGGCTCCATGCACCGGGAGCCCGACGTGGGATTCGATTCCGGGTCTCCAGGATCGCGCCCTGGGCCAAAGGCAGGCGCCAAACCGCTGCGCCACCCAGGGATCCCAATAACAAGGGATTCTGAGTGGCAGCGTTGCAAAAGAAAAGATTCTCCACAAAAGAAAAAAATATGTATATATTCTTTTAAGAAGACATTAAAGAATGAAGGTGTGCATAATTCCTAGGAAAGAGAGAGGCAGTATGGCTGGGGATTAAGAGGCGGGTCTGGAGGCAGACTGGCTGGGTTCAAGTGAAACAACTTTTTCTTTTACTTCCTAGCTATGGGACTTTAGTCAAAACACTTAACCTTTTGAAATCGGGTTCCTCATCTCAAATCGAGGGTAATAAGAGAATTATGTTGTTGTGAGGGTTAACTTATACAATGTGTAGAAAGGCATTGTGTGTTATCTATTACCAGTGTTATTCATTAGTAATAGTAGTTGTATAGAAATACAGGACACCGTCAAATATGTTTTCCAGACTTTGGGAAAACAAATATTCTAAAATCAGATTAAAAAGACAGATTTGCTCCATTAAGCTCGAAAAACAAATTTTATCCATTCATTGAACAAACATTTATTGGTACTCACTCTATGTCAGACGCTGAATTTAATTGCATAACAGGAGAGATACTGTGAAATTTTTCAAGCTTTATTACTCTTAATCTGGCCCTTTCATACCTCCCAAGTCAGAACATTTTCCCTAACATCTTCTCAGGAGGAGGTGATAGGAAAAGGTCGTGGGTAAACCATTCGGAAAGCTACCTTCCCTGTTCATACATCAGACTAGCCCTGAGGTCACAGTTAGAAATGCAAATGAGGAGCTCAGTGTCACAGCCAGCATGGCCTTTCAGTAACTTGACATAGCCACACCAGGGACCGAGTGCCTCTGTGTTCCAGAACAGGTTCTCTTTGTTTGTCTTACCATATTACATCCATTATGGATGTCTAACATTGAAGGGATCCATCAAAATTTAAATTACACACAAAAGCCTAAAAAGCTGTAGTCAACCTTTTTTTTATGTCTCTCCCTCCCCTCTCACTTGCTCTCCCTCCCTCACTCTCTCTCTCTCTTTCTATGTTTCCCTCTTTTTCTTTTCCTTTCTTTTTAAGTTTTAAAAACCAGAATTGCTCCCAGAGCGCAGATGAGTTTCTCTAAATCAAATCAGATGCAGATCTTCGACAGCTGGCTGGCCATCATGTTCGAGAGAAAAGAGACAGCTGATAGACATTGCCTAACATGGGCTAACCCTGCACTGACTTCCCTGTGAGCTCTGATTTAGCAGAAGAAAGGCTGAAGCTCTGTCCCATTGACTTGGGTTGCCAACAGTCACACCTGCCAACATTAATTAAATAAACACCCAGTGGCAAGGCAAGCACTGAGCAGTTCATATGATCAGTTCTGGGGTGTGATGAAACCCCAGCTTTCTGACCATTCAGGTCTCCAAGCTTTCCCTGTATGAAAAGTTTGTTCAAAGCAAATTAGGGCAGATTTCTGCAATCACTGGTTAGAATCATGTCATCAGAAATCCTCCTACACCAATGGCTAGATACAGAACTGATTAAGGATCCAGTTCAGGTATCATCCCTACAGGTATAGCTACAAGCCTTGCTAGGTTCAAGCGAGGAACCTAGCTACTTGCGAGGTCCAAACTACATATTTTAGCCTAAGCTGTATATATGGAGCTCATTTCAAACATTCATCAAACTAATTAATGCTCACTAGATTTGCCAATAAAAGTCCATTTTTTTGACCAGTGTGCTAATTAGCAAACCTGTTGCTGGCAATCTTGAAGGGATAGAAGAAGGACATGTAGTGACCACCTCTGGGGTCTGATTCCATGGGACGGAATGGTAGCTGTCCACCCTAGACTGTGCACTCTGAGATTGGGTTACCTGACCACCAGGCAAGTTAACTGGCATGTGCCTACTACCATATTTATTATGATAAAGTATTTTATATATTTTTAATATTTGTGTTTTTGAGAGAGAGAGAAGAAAGGGGGGCAGAGGGAGACAATATCAAGCAAACTCCACACTAAGCTTGGTGCACAGTGGAGGGGGCTCGATCTCATGACCCACAAGATCATGATCTGAGCTGAAACCAAGAGTCGGTTGCTTAACCAACTGAGCCACCCAGGCATCCCAATACTAAAGTATTTGCAAAGAAATTTGGCAGACATTGTAACATGCTGGAGAAAGAATGCCTGTTTTTAGTGACTTTGCACAAGCCAGATAGAGAGGAGAAGCCTCAGAATAACTCTATCCCTGGAATCGGAGGTCACCAAGTTCTGAAGGATAAGGGGAAAAAATGTCCCTGTAGCCTCCCAATGGATCCAAGAACCAATGCAAATTTGGAAAGAGACACATAAGCCTCTTTCCTGGGTGGATATGACATCTTTCAATGTCCTGCCACAGGATTTGGGGAAGTGCACTAGTTTCGTGGATAAGCTTCCCCGGGCCTTTCTCAATGGATTTATAATCTAAATCCCTGAATTAACAAATGAAAAATCACTGGGCTGGATTCTAGACATTGGTGCCTTCAGGACAGATCCCACCCGGCAGCCCCCAGGTGTTTTTACTAACCTGATTGGAGTCCACAGCAACTCACAACCACTATGTGTTAGAGAAAGAGGCAGCTGGAAGATGGGTCACATCAGGACTAGAAGACTATTTTTTCTCTTTCTCCATTTTTATATATCAACACGCTGGCTTATTTTCGCCCTGTTCTTATTTCTGTGTCTTATTCTTCAGAAAAAAAAAAAAAAGTTCTCTATTGGAGATGTTGGAATATTCCATTAATTTGAAAGCTATGTAGGTTGTCACATTTTAAAGTAAGAGAGTCTAATAAATTCATATGGCACTAAAACTCTGATTAACATTTCACCCAACAGTTAGCAAATTTTAATAGATTTAGCAAGATCAAGATTCCAACAGAGCTGATGAAGGGAGTTTAAAATAGTGAAAGATACTTTGGAAATAGTTATCAAGAGCCTTAGGGGGGAGAAAAGTTTATTCCCATTTGATTCACTGCATTCATACCTTTGAAGTGATCTTAAGAAATGTTTAGAAATGTAAGTAAAGATTTGTTAGAAACATAAGTAAAGATTTAAAGATATGCTCCTTAAAACCATATTAACCATCATGGGAAGTTAGAAACATTTCAAATGTCCAGTAGTAGGGAAACCAGTAAAGAAATTATGACACATCTATCTTAGAGACTCTTGTGTAGTCATTAAAATCATGACTTTTAAAACAATTAAAACAAAATGCTCATGAGATAATATATGAAAAAGTCAACATAAAACTACAAACATCACACGATCCCTATTTTGTTTTAATATTTGTGAACACAATGTGCACATGATTTTTAAATATCAGAAGAAAACACCTCAACATATTAGTAACTAAGCTAGAATTAATGATGATGTCATCTCTGTTTTCTTCTTATAGTGCTCTGTTTTCTAAATTTTCTGCCACAACCACACTGTGCATTTTACATACGTGTAAAATACATATGTGTGTGTGTGTGTGTTCTCTTGTGCTTAAATGCTCATCTCCTTTGACAAAACAATTCTAGGTCTAAGCACACATCATAGAAAAAAGAGATACAGACAGAGCTTTATGCTTCCCAAGGTCACACACTGCATTGCGATGAACCACAGGTTATTGTGCTGTGAATATATCGTACAGACACTTTTATTTACAGGGGATTCTGGTTAAATATAAAGGCAGGTGATAGAGAATAAGTGATTCCTTCAGAAGGCTGCTGAATTTGCTAGAAAGTACAAAAATCACACACCTGGGAAGTGATTGAGGTCCTTGAGATCATCTACTCCGGTGGTTTCACAAATTTTTAAATCATAGAATCCTTCTTTTAAATAAAATCCTGGGAGAAATCTGCAATACATAAAACTGACATCAGAGCAGCTACTCTGTTTGAAGTGAGGGAAACAGATGTAGAACTCCACTCATTTGACATCTGCTCTGAGGAAGTACCAGCCTCTGTGGAAAACCTTTTGAAAGCCATTTGGGACAAGATAATCTAGTGATCTGCTAACTTTTACTTGTTTGGTTTATATTTTTTCCAAGCAGGTCTTGGTCTGATTGGCCATAACAGAAAACCCTAATGGGTAGCTTATAAGCAATCGAAATTTATTTCTCACATTCTAGAGGCTGTGAAGTCTAACACCAAGGTGCCTCCAGATTCCATGTCTGGTGAAGACCCACTTCCTGAATCATAGATGGTTGTCTCTTTGCTGTGTCTTCACATAGCAGAAGGGGCAAGAGAGCTCTATCCAGTCTCTTTTATAAGGGTGCTAATTCCATTCGTGAGGGCTCCACCCTCATAACCTAATCACCTCCCAAAGGCCCCACTTCCTAGCACCATCACATTGGGGATTAGGTTTAAGCATATGAGTTTGGGGGGAAACCATTCAGTCTATAACAATAGACCCTTTTGCTTCAGGAGTTGTTGTTGGAAAGTCCAAAACTCAACTTATCCACAAGATACTTCTCTTCCTGGATCTTGCGTAAAGCTTTGATAAGATTATACCAAGTGTAGGAGCACTTGGATGGCTCAGTGGTTGAACATCTGCCTTTGGCTCAGGTAGTGATCACCTGGTCCTGGGATTGAGTCCCACGTCAGGCTCTCTGCAGGGAGCCTGCTTCTCCCTCTGCCTATGTCCCTGCCTCTCTCTGTGTGTCTTTCATAAATAAATAAATAAATAAATAAATAAATAAATAAATAAATAAATAAATAAAATCTTAAAAAAAAAAAAAGAGTATAAAAAGTGTAGCAGGAGGGAAATACAAAAGAAGAGATTCCCCAGGTTGGGCACAGGATGGAAGTCAGTGAGTCGGGTCTCAGACCCTGTTTCCTTAGGTGGTCAAGCCTCAAGTCACACCCAGGATGACTGGTGACTGGGCCACTAAAGTTTTCTGACTGCAAGTATGGCATCTAAAAAGAACCATATAGGCTGGGAAAATGGGCATCCCAGAGATGGCATTGGAGAATCAATGGTGTGGACACTGGAGCAGCCTGCCTGATGGGAGTGCATTCTGAGATGCCACAGATTTGAACACAAGAAACAAGGAAAGCTCCAACAAGCAGAGTGAATTTGCCACCAAGAAGCAAGGTGGGGGCTCAGCAGCAACAGAATCAGGATGATTTAATCATATCCATTAAAAGAAAATCAAGGAAGTGATTTTTTTTTGTTCATATGAAGTTGGGCACTGTCTAACAAGTTATGATGATTAATTTTATGTGCCAAATTGATGGGGCCATGGAGTGCCCAGATTAAACGTTATTTCTGTGCCGGTTTCTGAATGAGATTAACCTTTGAGTCAGTCATCTCAGTCAAGTAGATTGCCCTCCCCTGTGTGGGTGGCTATCATTCCAACCTACTGAGGGCCTGAATAGAACAAAAAGCAGAGGAAAGGAGGACCCCATTCCCTTCCTCCCTACATGTTCAAGCTGGGACATCAATCTTCTCCTCCTCTTGGACTGAATTTATACATTATATTGGCTCCCCAGTTCTCAACCTCCATAATCTCATCAGTCAATTCCTCATAACAAATGTATATAGTTTGTTTTATATATCTTTCCTATTGGTTCTGTTTCTCAGGAAAACCCTGACTAATATACAAGTCTGATCCCTTGTGCTGCAGACATGGGTGGATTCTTTCCCCAGGTCACATGTAGAGCAAGTTGGTGTAGTGTCGGGCCTGGAACCCAGCTTCCCTGATGCCCCACACCAGATCAAGGACATTTATGAACAGGACGAGCATTTTATTTATTTTTTTTTGCATTTTATTTTTTTAAGATTTATTTATTTATTTGAGAGAGAACACAAGGGTACATGAGTGGGGGGAGAGGGAGAGAATTTCAAGCAGACTCTCCACTGAGCATGGAGCCTGACACAGGGCTTGATCTCATGACCCTGAGATCATGACCTGAGCTGAAATTAAGAGTTGGGACACTCAATTGACTAAGCCACCCAGGTGCCCCCAGGACCAGCATTTTAAAAAGAAAGAAAGAGAGGGGAAAAAAAAAAAAACATGGTTGGCATAGTAACAGACCCTCTCGTGTCCATGTCCTAATCCTATAACCTACGAATATGCTATCTTATAACACTAAAAGGACTTTGCAAATATGAAGAAGTCAAGGATCGTGAGATGGACTGATTATCCCGGATTATGCAAGTTGCCTGATGCAATCATGAGGGACCCTTATATGGGAGAGAGAGAGAGAGAGAGAGAGAGACAGGAGAGTCAGAGAAGATGTGACAAGGGAAGCAGAAGTCAGAGTGACATGCAGGGCACCTCAAGCCAAGGAATAGAAGTTAGTTTCTAGAAAAGATGAGGAAACAAATTATCTCCTAGAGAATCAGGAAAGAACACAACCGTACCAACACCTTTTTAGTCCACTGAGACTTCTTTTTTTCTAAGATTTATTTATTTATTAAAGATGGGTGAGGGGAGAGGCGCAGAGGGAGAGAGGCAGAGGGAGAGAGAAAATCTCCAGCAGACTCCATGCTGGGCATGGAACCTAATACGGGACTCAATCTCACAACTCTGAGATCATGACCAGAGCTGAAGGCAGAGTCTTAACCGACTGCACCCCCAGATGCCCCTAGTCTACTGAGATCTCTGACCTACAGAATGGTAACATAATAAATTTGTGTTGTTTTAAAATGGTATGTTTGTGATCATTTCTTAGTGGCAACAGGAAACCAATATGTAAAGGAAGAAAGGAGGGGAAGAACTATGGGAAGGGAGGATAGTGAGGAAAGGGAAAAGCCTATCATGTCTCCCCAGGGCTCTCCAAGGCTATGATCACTTGAGCCTGGCATCCAGCCTGTGCTCAGCTCATTATAGGCATTAGGTTCCTTGAATCAAATATTAGCAAATACATACACACATGACTTGCCAGGTATGGTCTTAAAGGCTCTGTTTACATTAATAGATTCAGTCCTCACAACACTAGAAAGAAGATACTATTATTATACCCACTTTACAGGGGAGGAGACTAAGGCACTGAGATTCTGAGGAGCTTGCCCAAGGTTACACAGCTAATAGGTGCAAAGCCAGGTTCAAACACAAGTAATTGGGCTCTAGTTTTTTGTTTTTTTAAGATTTATTTATTTATTCCAGAGAGAATAAATAGCAGGGTGGGGGAGGAGCAGAGGAAGAGGGAGAGAAGAGTCCCAAGCAGACTCCCTGCTGAGTCCAGAGCCCAACACGGGACTTGATCTCACAACCCTGAAATCAGGAGCAGAGCTGAAACCAAGAGTCGGACACTCAACTGACTATGCCACCCAGGTGTCCCTGGTTCTAGTTTGTATACTTTCTTACTACTGCCTGTGCCTCTGAAGGGAGGAAAGGAGGGGGAAAGGAAGGTAAGAAGAGAGGAAAAATAAGGCTTTCTTTCCTCCAGGGGTTTTCAGTGTCTATCTGGTTTCAAAGGCAGTCTCCATACTGGAGCCACTCCATCCAACAGGTCATGGAGCATGGAGCATGGGGTCACTCAACTCCAGGGGTTCTATCAGCATGCCTGCTGGTATTTATTGCCCCCATCCAGCTGCCTGGGAGGGACTGAGGAGACCCTGGCACCCAGCTCTAACAAGCATGTGGAAATGGATGGGTCACATATAAGCCAATTACAGCTGGCAGCCAGGTTTGGGGAAATCACTTTCCCTGGAACCAATTGGGAGCCCGTTTTGGAGATAAAAGGGACAGCACATTAGTCTCTGTGGTCAGAAGCAGCTTTCATGCATTTCACGGAGCAAAAGGAACCTGAAACATTTTGAAATGAGAAAATGGGGTACGGCCAAATTGCTCAGTCAAGGCATTTAAAGGGTCTTTAGCGTGACATTCCATACAGGACCTAGTATCTTGTTCAAGCATGCAGGTAGAAACTAACATCTGTCCATCTAGAATGTGTGCATATTACTTTCCTTACATGCCTCACATATGTCATTTAATGTTGTTGTCATTAAGACATTCCATCACGTATCCATAGAAATGAGGAGTAGGGAAGCCCTAAATAATTGAAATTCCCAGGTAAACTGAAATCTCATTATTTGCAATTAAACTTTCTTTCCCATCTGAGGTTTTGTTTGTTGTTGGTTTTTCTTTTTCATCAGCATCAATTTCAGAAAGTTAAATACTAGCACTTCAATAAAAGCCTATGTTTCAGAATCATAGACTCGGAGAATTGCATACTTGAAAGGAGTTAGAAATCATTAAATCTAACCTAGAGGGAGAGTCAGACTGAAATGTTTAGGGGAAGCTTCAGGGCAAATCTGGAACAGGATGAGCATTTTTAGCTTAGAGCTGATTTTTTTGTCTGAGAACATTATATGGCCTATAATAAGTGACCAGTCAGCTTCTGCTTGAATGCAGCCAGTAATGGGGAACTCATTACTCAAAATGACTCAATCTAATCCTGTACATCTCTAATCTAAAGAAGAAAAAAAATCCTTTCTTGTATCAACCACTTTGAATATCTCCAATGAGGTCATGACTTCCTAAGGACCAAATGACTTTCAGAAATTGTCTCCAAGATGTGCCTTTAGTGTCTCCCCAGACTCAAGGTCAAAAGTGTAGTCACCAAAATACACACACACACACACACACACACACACTCTCTCTCTCTCTCTCTCTCTCTCTATCATCTATCATCTATCTATCTCTATCTCTCTATCTCTCTCTCTCTCTCTTTTACTGGCCTGACATCTCTGCAAATAACCAGTCCAATTATAACATTAAAGGAAGACAAAGAAGATCAAGATGTAAAGAAAGGGAAAGTTGAAGGAGGAGAAGAGAGTGGAAGAAGGACAAAGAAGAAGGGAAGAGGAAAAAGAGAAGGAGGAATAGAAGAAAGAAAAGGAGATGGGATGGTGTGCAGTTTCACAAGACCATGTGGGCACTAAGCTGCTCCGCTCTATTAAAGGGGAAAGTCAGATCTGGAGGTATTATCATTGTCCATAGACATTCAATAGAACACTATACAGTCTTTTATAAAAAATCATGTTTTACAGGGCGCCTGAGTGGCTCAGTAGGTTGGGTGTTCAACTCTTAATTTCAGTTCAGGTCATGATCTCAGGGTCATAAGATCAAGCCCCATGTTGGACTCCATGCTAGAACCTGCTTAGGACTCTCTCTCTCCCTCTCCCCCTTCTCTCTCTCTCTCTCTCTCTCTCTCTCTTTCTGCCTTTCTTTTAAAAAACCATGTTTTTGGGACACCTGGGTGGCTCAGCAGTTGAACACCTGCTTTTGCCTCAGAGTGTGATCCTGCTGTCCCGGGATCGAGTCCCACATCAGGCTCCCTGCATGGAGCCTGCTTCTTTTTCTGCCTGTGTCTCTGTCTCTCTCTGTGTGTGTCTCATGAATAAATAAATAAGATCTTTTTAAAAATCATGTTTTACAAAAACCAGTAGAAGAATAAATATTGGAAAAATTCATAATAATATATTCCAAATACAAGGTTTCAAGGCATGTAGAGCATAACTTTGTTTTTTAGAGCTCTTTGTTATTTCTTCCTATCTATACACAAAGTAGCTATTATTATCAATAAACATAGATTTATCCATATATGCAGTAGTTCTCTCTGGGTAATGGGGTAATGGTAATGGGGTAATGACACAATGATCTGAATATATACATACATACATGATATTTTTAGCATTGCTTTCTTTGTTTTTAAAATTAAGATTACTTTTATAATAACTTTTTAAATATTAATTTAAAAAATTAAACACGGGGTGCCTGGGTGGCTAATTTGGTAGAACATGTGATGCTTAATCTTACATTATGAGTTCAAGCCCCACATTGGGCCTAGAGCTTACTTAAACAATTTTTTTTTATTTTTTAAAAGATTTTATTTATTTATTTGAGACAGAGAGAGTGAGCATGAACAAGAGGGGAGAGACAGAGGGAGAGGGAGAAGCAGACTCCCTGCTGAGCAGGGAGCCCTATATGGGACTCAATCCCAGACCCCTGGGATCATGAGCTGAGCCAAAGGCAGACACTTAACCAACTGAGCCACTCAGGCACGCCAACAAATTTTAAAAATAATAAAAATTAATCCCATCCTGAGAGAGAGAAACATTCTGTACTTCTGCTCTATATGCTAAGTTATTTTTGATATGGGAAAAGGGGATCCAGCTATTTGGGGTCCCATCTAGAATTGAAGAATTTCAGTGGTGTAAGGTGATTCTGTGATGGTTTCATTGAATCCTTTCAGAAGCATTGCAAAATTGAGTTCCAGGAATATAAAGGACCTGCCCAAACTCACACAGCTATAGTAACTGGCAAGTCTCTTGTGAAACCAAGGTTGCAACCACACAAAGCCAAAATACTTCTCTTCTTCAAGCATTGTGTGAAAAATTCAATTCGTGAGGCACAGAAAAGGGACCACAGGGGTATCCCTTCCAGCTAGAAATGATGCCTAAACATCTATGAATCTGTATGACCCATTTTAACCAGGTCCAAACTGTGGCACTAGCCTTTAAAGCACTTAGACCACTGGCCAGGATCATGGCATGTAGCCCTAACAGATGAAGACAGGCAGTCTGGCTATGGCTAACATCTAAACACCACTTACAGTGTCCACGCTGTTAGATTGTTCAGCACTCCCTTAGTGATGTAAGGAATTTTTTTTGTAGACAAATAGCAGGGCTAGCTTCAAATACCCTTCAGAAACCATCCTGAAGCTTCCCCCTTGAGTACCAAGGGAGAGACCTTCAAAGATAGGGGCATGATACTTAACATGCTAACTCCCCCTAAAAAGCTGCAAGTCAAATCTACAGCAGGTCTGTATGCAAGGTGAAACTGATCTGTTTCAAAACTTGCTTTCTAATCAAAAGCAACGATAAAACCATAGTCACACCATGGCAGGACTGGACTGGATCTTGAAAAACATCCAACCCATCTCTTGCTTTACAGATGAAGAAATTGAGATCCTTCACTTCTTAGAGTCCACATCACCTCCATTGAAAGACCAGTGTCTGCTCTCTTAATAGACTGTAAACTTACAGAAGAAGGGGGACCATGTCTTTCTTGTTTGGTGTGATGGATCCATGGATGGATTCCCAAGATTACAAAGCACATTAATGTCAGAGCTGAGGCTAGCATCCAAACCTTCTAATTTTCAGCCCCGTTGTTCCCAATATTTTATAGTCAAACCTCATTATGTTGAGGACCAATGTTGTTCATATTGGTCAACATTGACCAATCTACCACCTCAGAACACTTGACTTAAAAGGACTGTTAGCTACATCCAAAAATGAAATCTACCCGTGAAGGATAGTTTCCACTTGTTGGATTTTCAAAAGAAATATACATTTATTCATTCATTCAAAAGATACTTTCTGAACACCTAATATGTGCCAGATCTTATGCCAGGCAGTTGCCACATTTTGTTAGGGAATTAGGATTATATACAATGTTATCTTCATTTCATTATTTTCTGAACATTCTATAATGTAATATTTTATTTATGAATCAAAAAAATATTCAAAAAACAATCGAAAATAAATAACATTCTATGTGTTCAGCAAATTTTTTTAACTTTCAGAATAATAACAATATCTTGGGAGTGTCCTGCCAAGTAACTATTGGAGGACAACGTTCATATTGATCTGTAAGTACTGATTCAAGTGTGGAAAATGGGTATCCTGATCCTAGACACATCTGTAATATTCCACCAGCAAAACCTATTTCTTGACATGGGACCAGTCTTTCCTAATTCCATAGAAAGTTCCTCTGTCTGGGCAGCCTTGGATGGCTCAGCGGTTTAGCACTGCCTTCAGCTCAGGTCGTAATCTTGGAGTCCCAGGATCAAGTTCCATGTCAGGCTCCCTGCTTCTCCCTCTGCCTGTGTCTCTGCCTCTCTCTCTCTCTCTCTCTCTCTCTCATGAATAAATAAATAATCTTTAAAAAAATTGCCTCTGTCAGAAGATGCCCAACTGAGGCCAGCTACAGGAGTGCTAGCAGGAACTCAAGAGTGAGCAACTGTTGCCACTGACTCCATGCAATGGGCAGAGTTGTTCTTGCTTGAAGATCTCCTGACATAAAAGATGAGCATTTTTCCCCCAAAGGCTTGAGAACTGAAAGGATAGAGGAAGGAAGAAGGAAAGAGGAAGGAAGGAAGGAAGGAAGGAAGGAAGGAAGGAAGGAAGGAAGGAAGGAAGGAAGGAAGGAAGGAAGGAAAGGAGAGAGGAAGGAAGGGAAGGAAAGAGGGAGGGAGGGAAGGAAGGGAAGGAGGGAGGGAGGGAGGAAGGGAGGGAAGGAAGGGAAGGAGGGAGGGAGGAGGGGAGGGAGGGAGGGAAGGGAAAGGGAAGGAAGAAGTGATTTTCAAAACAATCAAAGGTAATTGAAGAGTGCCAGAGAGGTCTTCTGAACCTTTGGAACTCTCCTGATCACCTGAAACTAATCTCTCCTTGTAAGTCCCCTTCTTAACACCTGACTTTCCACTTTTATAGGCTTATTGCTTTAGATAAGGGATTAGCAAACTACAGCCCACAAGCCAGAGTTAGCCTGTATCCTGCTTTGTAAATAAAGTTTTATTGGAACACAGCCACACCATTTCTTTATCGTCTATGTCAGGTTTCATATTATAATAGCAGAATTGAATCCTTGCAACAGAGACCTGGTGGCCTGCAAAGTGGAAAACACTACCTGGCCCTTTACAGAAAAAGTTTGCTAAACCTCACTTTAGATCTTTCTTTTTTAAAATATCATTGGTATGCAACACTTTATTAGTCAGTTATACTTCAGCATAAATTAGTTTATCCCAACGGCGCTTTGCTGTTTTGATAGGGGAAAGGAAGAGAGAAGTTGAGGATGCTAGCTGTGTTGGAGAGAATGTCTGAAGGTAGAAAATGAGCACAGAAAGGAAAAAATGGGAGTGTGGTAAATAGATTCCATCTATTTTGCAGTCCTGCTTGCTCTGAGATTAAAATGGAGATGAGTCTAAGAACTAAGGACTGTCAAGGTTTGAATAGTGAGAATGTCAGACTTTAGAATCAAACCCAAATGGCCCTCTTTTTCAATTAAAAGAAAACTCAATATTCTGATTTTTCTTTCACATAACAGGTCTGTCTGCTTTCAGACATGTCACTTTACTTCCATTTCTCTGTGTCCAGAGTGTTAAAGAAATTGTTTTAGATTCCACCCATCCCAAGTTACACACTTCTGATTTTTTTTTTTTTCTCAACTGACCTCATTTAGCAGGGTGGAAGGCAGCTTTTCCTAGTCTATTAAGACTTCAATAAAATCATCCATTTCTAGTTAACTGGAATAGTATTCACATTTAGACCTGCATATTAATTGGCTGATAACGAGATGATAAAGCTGCTTTTCTCTGCAGGTGTACCAATCAATTTCAATGAAACTGAAAAAATGAGTTCTTTTCTTGTTGCATCTGAAATTAAAAAGTGATTTATATTTTCTAATAAAGTGCTTTTCATTGATCTCCTTCTGAAAATGTATGGTTTCATTTGCACCCTTTTAAATTATAATAGTTTCCGTTTGTAAAAGAATGATTTTCCAATATCATTCCTGCTTTCAATTGATGATTAACTTTAATATAGATTTGAAGGAGAAAGTGGGGGGTAGGTTATTAAGAACCTCCATCCCCTCTCCCCAAAATAACCCTGCTATTTTTAATGACCTTAATATCCTCGGACTACAGAATTCTTTTCCTAAATACAGTGCTGTCAGTGGAAGTTATGTTTTTCCCCCAAGAAATTCATTTTTCTATTTCACAACTTTCCTTTTGTCATAGAATTTTATGCCTGTGTCAACTGTTTTCCATTTCTGTTATGTCAGCCTGGCTTCAGGGCAAATGTGGAAAGAAGAGGTTTTTGGTTTGTTGGTTTTGGGGTTGTTGTTTTTTTTTTTTTTTTTTTTTTTTAATTTCTTCCCCGTCACTGACAACAAATTCTGACTTAGAGGTGCTCATGGAATCCTGTTGTTATCAGCTGAGTTCTGGCAGATGTGAAAACTGGCAGAGCAATTATATTTCACTTTAATTTAGTATTATGATCTTCTGAGCCATAATAATTAAGCAGCCATGAAAGGAAGCTATATTCTGAACATGTGATGGAAAATTGCAGAGTCCAGGGCTGGACACTGTTGAGAAAGCAGGGTCATCTCATTTATCACCCAACCAGAGGCACCTGAATTCATATTCAGGCTGGAGATTCTTTGCAAACAGGTGTGGAGTGAAGTCAAGAGACCATATGGGTATTAGATCTAATTTAAAACAGATACCGAAGGTTTTGTCCATTTATCCACATAGGAGACAAATGTTAGCTGATGAATGGATTAATGGATGGATGGATGAATTTATGAAAGGAAGATTATCTTTGCAGCTCTCACGCACTGATCACCTTTGTGATATGATTTTAGTGCCCCTTACGCAAAAATATTTCCCTCTTTCCAAGTCTCACAGTACCTGTTCAGGTAAACAATTCCCCATTAGTCCCAGATGTTTGTGTTTAGATTAACTATTACTCTCTTCTAATTTCTTTTTTTAAATATTCTTTGGGGCATCTGGCTGGCTCAGTCTGAAGAGTGTGACTCTTAATCTTGGGGTCGTGAGTTTGAGCTCCATGTTGGAGGTAGATTACATAAATATATAAAACCTTTTTAAAAATGTTCCTTGAAAGGACAAGACTTGGATGGCTAATACTGCAGCATGGATTTGGTCATCACCTGCCTTCCCATGTACCAGGAAACTGGACTTCCCATGTACCAGGAAACTGGACTACCTAATGACAATGGGCATGACACCAAGGGCAGGAACATGGCAAAAGGTTAGAAAAAGTGGTGCAGGGGTAGGTGGTGATGAAGAAATCCTCTCAGCTTGCAGAGGACTCTGTTTCTAGTTACACTCCCCCGTAGACACTCCAGGTGCTTCCCTGGTCTCCAGCCATCCTTTATCTTTCAAAGAATTGTCCACCAATTTCTCAGATCCTTGACAATCAAGATCAGATAGGATTTATGACTTCTGTTCCCAATAGGAATTTTTTTAAATATGAAAAAAATATATAAACAAAAATAAAATATAATTATAAAATATGTTATAATTTATACAAATCACATATACACATATAATTATTTATGGTACATAATCATATAAAACAATATCATTATGCAGTAGTAAATAATATATTATATATAAATAAAAAGAGGGACACCTGGGTAGCTCAGTCAGTTAAGTGTCTGCCCTACCGCTCAGGTCATGATCCCAGGGTCCTGGAATCCAGCCCCACATCAGCCTCCCTGCTCAGTGAGGAGTCTGCTTCTGCCTCTCCCTCTGTGCTCTCTCTCTCTCTCTCAAGTAAATAAATAAAATCATTTTTAAAAAGTTATAAGAGCCTGGGTGGCTCAGCAGTTTAGTACTGCCTTCACGCTAAAGTTTGAGCTCCACGCCAGGGCATGGTCCTGGAGACCTGGGATGGAGTCCCACGTCGGGCTCCCTGAATGGGGCCTGTTTCTCCCTCTGCCTGTGTCTCTGCCCCTCTCTCTCTCTCTCTCTGTATCTTTCATGAATGAATGAATAAAATCTTAAATAAATAAATAAATAAATAAATAAATAGTTATAAGAAGACATAAAAAGGAGAGGAAGAAGTTTCATTGAGCACTTTCTGTATGCCATGTGCATTCTGTGCATTATCTGCCTCAGTCCTCAACATAATGCCACTCCTGTGTCCATCAGGCGAGATGAGCTGTTCCCCCAGGGCTGCACAGCAAGTAAAGGATTTGAACCCAGAAATACATGACTCCCTGATGTTTATGCTCCAAATTCCTTTTCCACCTACTTCAGGCTGCTATTAAAAATAAACACTTTAGGGAAGTTCTAATAGGGCAAATAACTCATATTTCTTCCACAGATGAATTGCAAGGATAAAAGGAAGGAGGAGAGGTGCCTGGGTGCCTCAGTCAGTTGAGTGGCTGCCTGGTGATTTTAGCTCAGGTCGTGATGTTAGTATTGTGGGATGGAGCCCTGTATCTGGCTCCACACTCAGCAGGGAGTCTGCTTGTCCATTTCCCTCCACACCCCTCCCCTCTCAAATACATAAATAAAATCTTTTTAAAAAAAGAAAGGTGGAAGAATCTGTAAATTAAAAGGGAACTAAAGAGATCTATCAACCAAATGCAATATGGGTTTTTCTTAGGTTCCTACTCAAACCACTCATTTAAAGAGAACAGAAAGTGGGGGGTACCTGGGTGACTCAGTTAAGCACCTGACTGTTGATCTCAGCTCAGGTCATGATCTCAGGGTTGTGAGATAGAGCCTCATGTCTGGCTCCTTGCTGGGTGTGGAGCCTACTTAAGATCCTCTTTCTTTCTCCCTCTTCCCCTCTCCTCCCAAAAAAAAAAAAAAAAAGAAAAGAAAAGAAAAGAATGGAAGGAAGATGAGAGAGAGAGAGAGAGGACTTTATGGGTATTTGGTGGTATGGATATTTGATAATATGAAAGCATTCTTGTTAATATGTTCTGGTTGATAGTAATATCCTGCTTATTTTCTTAAACAAAAGAGTCATATTTCAGTAGTATTTGCAGTCAAAATGACGTGTTATCTGATATCAGCTTCCAAGTCAGCCAGCGGGAAGGGAGAAGATAGATAAACAAGGTCGGCCTGTGTTCATTATTGCTGAAGCAGGGTGTTGAGTACCAAGAGTTTCATTTTACTAATCTTTCAATTTATGTATGTTTGAAATTTTCTATAATATAAAGATTGTAAAAAAATAAATAAAATGAAAAAATGAAAGGGAAAATTACACTTTTTTAAAAATGGATTGATGCACAACTCTATGAATATAATAAAAAGCATTGAATGCAATACTTTAAAAGACTGAACTTTACAAGATGTGAATTACAGCTCAGGAAAGTTTTTTTAAATCATGTAAGTAAAGAGACTAATATGAGGTACAGCCAATCACATCACTTTCCCAAATTTTCTTTTTTTAAAAGATTTTATTCATTTATTCATTGAGAGACACAGAGAGGCAGAGATACAGGCAGAGGGAGAAGCAGGCTCCTTCCAGGGAGCCCGACATAGGACTTGATCCCAAGACCCCAAGATCACATCCTGAGCCAAAGGCAGATGCTCAGCCACTGAACCACCCACGCATCCCATTTTCCCAAATTTTCATCTAATATCTCTTAGTACACAATTCTTAATAAGCAAACAGCACTATACTTGGAAAAAGAAAAAGAGAACAACTCTGCCCTATTCTGGCCCATCTCGTGAGTTCCGGACTGTTATTGAAATGTTTCGGCACACATCCACCACGATGTCTTCGGGAACTTCAAATAAATTCCCAAACCATAAAAACAAATGAAATTGCTAAAAGCACATACATTTCTCATTCCTCTTTGAAAGGGGAGGAGCTGGTGGAGATTTGATGTGCCATCCCTAAGAGGCTGGGGAAAAAGCTGATATAGGAAGGTGCCATTGTTGAGTGTGTGTGTGTGCCCAGACCTTGGAGGAACTGCTAACATGCCCAGCATGCTCAGGGAAGGGATCAGTTTCTGTCTGATCCAGCATTCTTTGGAATTCCCACCTCCTGCCTGTGCACAGCAATAACCTCCTACCTGGTTTCATTTCCTAGTGGCCAGCCTACTCACATCCCCCTCCATCACACCCTGCACTAATTAGAGCTCTATTAGAGGATCCTTATGCTCTTAAGATAAAAACCAACAGTGTAACCATAGCCTAAAATGTCCAGCATTGTGTGGTCTCTCTTTCTCCAGTGTCATTCCATACCCATGTCTATCTCTCTCCAAGCTCCAGGAACACTGACTGACCTTCTTCAGTCAATAGTCAAAAGTCTTGCCACCACAGGGCCTTTGCAAATGCTGATCCCTCAGCATGGCTAACACCTACCCACCCCTGAGATAATTGAGATCTCAACACCACAAAGCTTTTCTCAGAATAAGCTTCTCTGGTGTCCTGCAGTCAAACTCCCCCATTATTGGTTCCAACACATTTGTCACAGTTGGAATACCACATTTATTTGACTATTTGACTAGTGTCCTGACAAGGATGTAAGCCTCATGAAGAGTGAAATTATATCTCCTTTTGCTCACCACTCCACAAAGTCTGGTATGGTAAGCACAGAATGTTCATCAAATAAAAAAAAAAAAGGAATTCATGAAAAAGGAATGAATGAAGGGATGGATCAATGAAATCTCCAAATACTGACCTCTATGATCACTTTTTGTTAAGAACTTACACAGTCTTCATGAGAATATGTCCTCTTGCAAATTGGATAGTTTTCCCCAAAGATGCCAAAAAAAGAAAGAAATTCCACCTCTAAAACAACCCACTAAAAAGAACTCATCAGTGGCCTTCTCTCTGTGGCACAAATCCATTTCATGGAAAGAATTTTTAGTACTTTAATGGTGCCTTTTCTGCCCTATAGCATATGACAATACAGAGCAATTAGCTCTACAACTATAATATGAAAAGGTTCAAATGCATTGAAATTGGAATTGATTCCTATTTAATCTATGTTTTCATGGGCAATACTTAGGCTTTTCTGAGCCAGCTCATTTAGAAAGGACATGTTCGTAAGGCTTTGGGGATGTTGAAACTCCTCTTCTCCAGGAGAAGAAGGGCCAGAACTCACCTTCATTCTAGCTTGATTTTCCCTAGAGTTATTGTTCCCTCTACAGGTATGCCCTAAATTTGGATCTTGACTCACCTGGGTTGTAAATGTCTGTTCCCAACTGTGATAATCCCTTCCATCTTACCCATGACTTTCATCCTGACCAAGATTATTGGCCTTAGGGAATCTGTCTTTGTATACTCCAGGGCAGGGGCCCCAACACAATTGGGTACTTTCATACAGGTTAATGTCTGCCAGGAGTGATGACCAGGGAGTAGTTGAGTGGGTAGGAGTCATGGCCTCATCTCTTTGGCCATCCCAGATAATAAAGATACTGTCTATCTTTGGTGAAGTGCAGATGTGCAATGGAATCACTTATGGAGCATTTCAAACCTGCCCAAGTCTCAAACCAGACTTGCAGGTGAGGACTGGATATCAGTGCACTCTTAAAGTACCCCAGGGGTGCCTGGATGGCTCAGTCAGTTAGACGTTTGACTCTGGGTTTCAGCTCAGGTAATGATCTCAGGGTCCTGAGATCAAGCCCCAAGTCAGGCTCCATGCTCAGCGCAGAGTCTGCTTGAGATTCTCTCTTCCCTTCTTCCTCTGCCTCTCCCCCCATTCATGTTCTCTGTCTCTCTCTAAAATAAATAAATCAAAAATCTTTTAAAAAATAATAAAGGACCCCAGTGGTTCTGATGTACAGCATACAGCTAACGTTCAGAGCCACTGATCTATTAGTCTGCATCCGGTAAAGTTCTCTCACCTTAATCCTAAAGGGTTAGCCACAGAAAGTAATGATCACCTTCATTGTACAGATATGAAAACTGTGGCTCAGAGAGGTTAAGTGACTTGCCCAAGAACACACAATTTGCAAGTGGCCTAATTTAGATTCAAAAGGTTTTAGCCTCAAAGTCCTCTAGTCTAGAATGAACTGATAGTATATACTCAATAACCAATAAGAATGATGATTAAAGACAATATAGCCTGAGACTGTTTAGCTGTGTTAGTAATAGGTTGGTAGTGATTTTAACTCATTTTCAAGTATTTTGGAGAATAATCCATTTCTTGTCACCCTTCTGAGGAAAAAGGCCACAGGTGTTCCTTCCAAAAAGTTGTGGTTCATAGTTCATGACCTTGCTGCCCTGTCCACACCTCTGATTGTAGCACACAAGGCCACTTACAACAAGATGGATGGTGATGAATACTTGCTCACTACCTAATTACTATTAATCAGCAGCTCAAAACAGACTTTGGCATAGGGCATGTAAGGGCAAAGAGGTGGGAAAAGGCAGCAGAAGGGAAGAGGTAGTTGCTGGAAGACAAAAATAGAGGAAGAGCCCTTGAGAAAGCAGCAGAGACAGAAGCCCCAGCTCCAACAGTATCACAAGATAAAGGACTAGCAGGTGAGACCAGATAGCCAGGTCATTATTGCTGCTGTTCCATCCTGAAATCATTCCAGTTGTCTGAGCCCCTGTTGGAGTGACTGCTAAGACAAATTTTTTGTCTCCTTCACATTTCTGAGTTTTTCTAAGATTACCCATACATACTGTCCTCCTTGTACCTGCAAGTACTGACCAGCACAGTTAGGGAACAGCAATAGTAAGGCATGCTCCCTAAGTACTTCACAGGAAGCTGCTTTAGGCTCTGGCCTCCGGAGGGATGTCTGGATGGCAGGGAGCTTCCCAGAATCCTTTTCATCTCTGAGAAACTGTCGGGCATCCACTGTTCTCCTGGACCACTGCCTGGCGGCTCCACTCTCCGTTCCTTTGCCTGTACTGCCCTCTAGTGTTCACTTCCTACAGCTATCTTTGGGCAACTCTTCTCAGCTGCTGAGTTTAGGAATTCAAAACCTGAAAAGAAACTTCTAACAGGACTATCACTTTGTGAAAATTTGCTGAACGCTATGACACGTTCGCTTTTCCACATGCCCTCAATGCAAAGTATTTTAAAAGTCTATCCATTCACCCATCTATGAAATATTTATTGAGTGCTACCTTAGGATAGGCCTCTTTTTAGATAATAGAAAATACATTTAGGACATCCAAGTGGATATGAGCCCATTCTGGCCCTCATGGAGACCTAGATGGGGACATTGACAATAGACCTCATAAGTGAATGGAAAATGACAACCATGACAGGGTTGCAAAGGACAGGTTCGTGGAGAATAGACTCAGCAAGGGTGTCAGAGAAATGAAATATGAGGGAGGGGATCCCTGGGTGGCTCAGTGGTTTGGCGCCTGCCTTCGGCCTGGGGCGTGGTCCTGGAGTCCCAGGACTGAGTCCTGTCGGGCTCCCTGCGTGGAGCCTGCTTCTCCCTCTACCTGTGTCTCTGCCTCTCTCTCTCTTTCTTTCTCCCTCTCTCTGTGTCTCTCATGAATAAATAAATAAAATCAGAGAGAAAGAAAGAAGAAAGAAGAAAGAAAGAAAGGAAAGAAAGAAAGAAAGAAAGAAAGAAAGAAAGAAAGAAAGAAAGAAAGAAAGAAAGAAAGAAAAGGGAAGGGCAGAGTTACAATGTCCAGAAGGCTGGAGGAGAAGCAAATGCAAGATCTCAAGAGGGAATGGGAGACAGATAAAGAAGCAAAAGCAGTTCTGTGTTGCCAGAATGTAAAAGGTAGGGATGTAACCATGAGGAGAGAACAGGCTGGAGGGGTAACTGAGGGACAGTCTTTATATGGCCTTCAATAAGAATTTTAATATTTATTAGAACTATCAAAGAGAGTTTATGTGTTTTGTTCATTTTGTGTTGTTGGCATCCATTGTGCGGGGGTGATCAGATGTGTGCTTTGAAAAGATCCCACTGACTGTGGGATGAAGCTGGGCTGCAGCTGGGTACAGCTTCATTGGAGACTAGTTCAAAGATTATTAATATAATCCAGGTGAAAGAGAATGGCAACCCAGTCCAGGTGATTTTGGCAGAAGTAGAGGAAAGGAGATGGAGTCAAGACAGTAACTGGGCTTGGCAGTGAATTCACATCAGGAGGATGATGAAGGGTGGGATGCATCAAGAATGAATTCAGATCCTAGTTTGAGTAACAAGGATGGATAGTGGTGCTATTTCCTATGAGAAGGAACACTGGGCAGAGAAACAGATTTAGGGGAGCAGGTAAGAGATGAGAGGAGCATGAGTTTTGTTTGGGCAAATTGACTAATGTGTCTTTAGGACATTCAAGTGGATATGTTAGCCCATTCATTTATTCAATAAGTAATCAAAACAAGCCATAGTGAGTGCTTAATATGTTTTAGGCACTTTTATAAGCTTTTTCCTTTATAAAGTTTACATTGAGCTCATCCCCTCGCCTCAGCATAGAATCCTGCCCACCTGTCCCAGTGAAAGTGTTAGCAGTATGCCATCTCAAAATATGCCACGCTGGCATAAGAATTATGTCGAGCTGAATGCACATGCATGGCAAAGAAGCTTATACAGGACAAGCTTTCTGCCCTGCCCTTGTCTAGTTGGAAGCAGAACATAAATTCCCCTGTGAAGGTGTCCCCCTTCCCACTTCTAGTAACAAGAGGGAGAGAACAACCTTCCTACCACAGACAAGATGGTGCTGAGAGAGTCTACACAAACAAATCTTACTAACTCAGATCAACCATTAGATTCCCCATACTTACCTTCCCACAATTTACCAACCATAGAAGTTGAGTCCTTTTCTTTTGTCTTGTTGCTTCTCTACAAAATCAGTTATCCTTTGTTAAAATGCTATATGACCCCAAATTCTAACCACGCCTTTGAGTTACTCATCACTGCCGCTTCTCCCTTGCCCTCTGCCCCCTCTCTCTACTATTGCTTTCTCTCTCAAGTAAATAAATAAAATCTTTTTTTAAAAAATAGCAAGGCAAAATCAACATACATAATAAAGAGCAAGGAAGAAGATGGGGAGGGAGGAGAAGCAGGCAAGCCACAGGTTGGGAGTATGGGAAAGAGTTTTGAGGGAATTTGGTAAGAAGTTCAAGGTTAACTCTGGATGTGGGAGAATTGAGTAGGAGAAAGGAAGAAACTTGGGGGTTACTGTGAGTTTTGACATAGACCTTTTAAAAGTTCTTCAATAGAGACTGTAACAATTGAAATTCTTTTATAATTAATTAAATAATATGTATAATTAAATAAAATGTTTAAAATAATAATTAATTTTTTAAAATACTTGTTTATTTGAGCAAAAATCAGTTCAACTGGGGCAGCACCAAACCAGAAGTGATGAGGAGCACTCCTCTGACAAGAGCCAGGGGAAAGACAGAAAAGGTCAGGGTGGTGGCACCTGTTGGTTCAAGTCCCTTAAGCATCCACTCTTCATTTCCAATCAAGTTTATTTTTTAATATTTTATTTACTTATTCATGAGAGACACAGAGAGAGAGGCAGAGACACAGGCAGAGGGAGAAGCAGGCTCCTTGCAGGGAGCCCGATGTGGGACTTGATCCCAGGACCCTGGGACCCTGGGACCACCACCTGAGCCAAAGGCAGACAGACGCTCAACCACTGAGCCACCCAGGTGCCCTTCCAATTAGGTCTTGATCTCAAGGTCAAGAGTTCAAGCTCTGCCCTAGGGATTAAAAAAAGGTGGGGCAGCAAAGAAAGGACAGGAGCTGATTGGCTATAGCTTAAAAATTAGTTGGCTGCTTGTGATTGGTGGTCCTTAGTGATTCAATTCATAACCTTGAGATCGTTTCAGGCTTAGATTTTGGTGTGCTTGTATCAGCTGCCGCAGCATTAGAGCCCCCTCAGTCTAATGCCCTCCTTGTTTAATTAATTTGACAAGCTAGAAGCCAAACCTCCCCCAAAATTCCCCTCCCCAGAGGCAAAACTAATCCTTTCTCACCACCACATCCAAACACACATTGTCACAGAACCATCCTAGATCTCATTTATTCTCCTAAAAGCTCACTCATGTTTCTAAAGTCATCTCCATTCTCATCAGTGCCCTTTCTGTTTCCAGCCTCCCAAGAAGTCATTTGTTCTCCAGAAAGTGCTTCTCTGCCCTGCCATATCCCCTCTTATATAAGCAGCAAATTCTAACAGCCTCCTTGAGTCATAATTTTCTATGAACTCTCCCATACCCAAGTGAATAAAAACCTGGCTTTTTTTTTTTTTTAAGATTTTATTTTTTTAAGCCATCTCTATAGCTGACATGGGGCTCAAACCCACAACCTAAGATCAAGAGTCACATCTCCAGTGACTGAGCCAGCCAGGGACCTGAAAAACCTGTCTTGTGAGAGGGTTCAGGGCATATTACCATAAAATATGGCACCTTAGCATATTGAATATTGTAAGCTGAAAGAGTCTGAGAAAACAGCAGAAGCAGAGACGTCTCTCTGATCTTCCCTTCCCCTTCCCTCCTGAAGCAGAGAGAGATTCATAAAACCATCACATGAGAGGTGCCCTCCAGATACTTTAAGGAGAGGAGCATCCTTATCTCCTAGATGAAGAAGCACCTTGCTTATTTGTAATACATAGGAAAATGATGGATGTTTGCATATTAAGCTTGTCTCCTGCAGCCTTACTGTAATTGTTTATTAGTTTGAGGGGTTTGAGGTTTTTTGTTTTTTGGTTTTTGGTTTTTGGGGTTTTTTTTAGTTTTTTGGTTGATTCTTTTGTTTTGTTTTGTTTTTTTTGAGAGAGAGAAAGAGGAAGGAGGGGCAGAGAGAGGGGGAGAGAGAGCCCAGTGCAGAGCCCAGTGTAGAACTGGATCTCACCACCCTGAGATCATGACCTGAGCTGAAATCAAGAGTCAGATGCTTAACTGCCTGAGCCATCCAGGCTCCCCTGGTTGATTCTTTCAGGTTTTTCTGCATGGTCATCTCTGTGAACAGTCAGTTTAATTTTTCCCTTTTCAGTCTGTATATCTTTATTTCCTTCTCTTATCTTATTTTTTATCATATTTCATTAGCAAGGACTTTCCACTACAATGTTGAAAAGGAGTAGTAAAAGGAGATATCTTTACCTTATACCTTACCTTAGTGGGAAAACTTCAAGATTCTCACAAGATTAACTACGATGCTAACTGTGCGGTTTGTACATATTCTATATCAAGATGAGGGCATTACTCTGTATTCCTAGTTCAGTGAGAGTTTTTGTTTTTGTTTTAATCATAACTGGGCACTGGATTTTATCAAATCCTTCTGCATCTAATAATATGAGCATGTGATTTTTCCATTTTAGCTTATTGATATAATGGATTACATTAATTGGTTTTTGAACATTGAACCATCCTTGCATAACTGGGATAAATATCACTTTGTCATGATGTATAGTGTATCAGATTAGAGTTGCTAGTATTGTTTGAGGATTTTTGCCCATGCTCATGAGATGTATTCATCTCAGTTTTCTTGTAATGTCTTGGTCTTGTTTTGGTATTAGAGTAATGCTGGCCTTGTAGAGTAACTTGGGAAGTATTCTCTCTGCTTCTATCCTCTGAAAGAAATTGTAGAGAATTAGTATAATTTCTTCCCAGTATAATTTCTATCAAACATTTAGTTTGATAGAATCAAGCAGTGAACCCATTGGGCCTGGTGCTTTCTGTTTTGGAAGATTATGAATTATTGATTCAATT
Organism: Canis lupus baileyi; assembly: GCF_048164855.1. Lineage (NCBI taxonomy): Eukaryota > Metazoa > Chordata > Mammalia > Carnivora > Canidae > Canis > Canis lupus. The sequence continues at coordinate 63,275,228 of NC_132842.1, read as the reverse complement.
TTTAATAGATCATCTGTTTAGGTAATCATCCATTTCTGATAATGAAATAGGTAAAATAATAGGTCATCTGTTCTGATCACCTGTGTCTTCCTGTGTGAGTTTTGGCAGATTGTGTCTTTTAAGGAATTGGTCCATTTCACCTAGATCATCAAATTTGTAGGAATAGAGTTTTTCATAGAATTCTTTTATTATCTTTTTAATGTCCGTGGGATCTGTAGTGATGTCCCCTATCATTTCTAATTATTAGTCATTTGTGTCCTTTCTCTTTTTTTTGTTGTTGATTAGCCTGGGTAGAGGTTTATTGATTTTACTGACCTTTTCAAAGACTAGCTTTTGGTTTTATATATTTTTCTCTATTGATTTCTTGTTTTCAATTTCTTTCAAGTCTAACTTTTATTATTCTCTTCTGCTTACTATAGATTTAATTTGATATTCCTTTTTCTATTTTCTTTTTTTTTAAGATTTATTTATTTATTTATTTATTTATTTATTTATTCAGAGAGAGAGAGAGAGGCAGAGACAGGCAGAGGAAGAAGCAGGCTCCATGCAGGAAGCCTGACATGGGACTCGATCCCAGGTCTCCAGGATCACACCACAGGCTGCAGGTGGCGCTAAACTGCTGCGCCACTGGGGCTGCCCCCTTTTTCTATTTTCTTAAGGTAGAAAATTAGATTACTGATTTTAGATCTTTCTTCTTTTCCAATACATGCTTTTATTGTTATAAATTATCCTTTAAGTGCTGCTTTTGCTGCAACTCACAAATTGTGTAAGTTGTGTTTTCATTTTCATTTTGTTCAAAATATTTTTTAAATTACTTTTCAGAATTCTTCTTTGACCCATGTTTTATTTAGGATTGTGCTATTTACTCTTTATGTATTTTGGGATGTTCCAGTTACCTTTCTGTTATTGATTTCTAGTATAATTCCATTATGGTCTGAAAGTAGCCATTTCATGATTTCTATTCTTTTAAATTTATTAAGATGTGTCTTATGGCTCAGAATGTGAGCTCTCTCAGTGAATGTTGAGAAGAATATGTATTCTGTGTTCAATGAAGAAGAATACATATTCTGCTGTTCTTGGATGAAGTAGTCTATAGATGTCCATTATATTTAGTTGATTAAGATGCTGTTGAGTGCAACTGTGTCCTTAGTGATTTTCTGCCTGTTGGATCTGTCCATTTCTGATAGAAGGGTATGGATATTTCCAACGAGGATAATGGATTTCATCTATTTCTCCTCACAGTTCTATCAGTTTTTACCTCCTGCAGTGTGATACTCTGTTGTTAGGCACATACACATTAAGGATGATTATATCTTTTTGGAGAACTGATGCCTTTATTATTATGTAATGCCCTTCTTTATCCCTCATAACTCCCTGGTTTGAGGTCTGCTCTGTCTTAAGTCATTATACTGCTCTTGCATTCCCTTGGTTAGTGTTAGAATATTTTTCTTCATTTGTTTACTTTTAATCTATGTGTATCTTTATATTTAAAATGGGCTGTCTGGGGCACCTGGGTGTCTCAGTTGGTTATGCATCTGCCTTCAGCTCAGGTCATGATCCAAGATTGAGCCCCGCGTCAGGTTCCCTGCTCAGTGGGGAGTCTGCTTCTCCCTCTCCTTCCCCCTACTCATGCTCTCTCTCTTTCTCTCTCAAATAAATATTTTTAAAAATTAAAACAAAATGGATTTCTTATAGACAACAGTTAGGTCTTGTTTTATGATCCACTGTGCCTATCTTTATCTTTTAATTGGTGCATTTAGACTAATGACATTCAGGTGATATTAATACAGCTGGATGAAAAAAAAATAATACAGCTGGATGAATATCTACTATATTTGCTTCTGTTTTCTCTTGCTCTTTGTACTTGTTCTTGTCTTCTACTCTTTTTCTGCCTTCTGTGTTTTTTATTGAGCAATTTATATGATTTTATTTTCTCTCCTCTCTTAGTACTTCAGTTATACTTCTTTTTATTATTTTTCCTTTGTTGACTAGCATTTACAATATACATTTACAACTAATTGAAGTCCACTTTCAAATATCAGGCTGGTCTGAATGTAGTGAGTTATCTCAATTGACTGTTCTGTCAGTTACAGATTGCAGTCCTTGTTCTACTTTTTCCCTGCTTCTCATTACTGCACTTGACTAGTCTTTAAAACACACACACAGACACACGCACTGTACCACTTCATAAGTTGTGTATCTTATAACAAAATAATCCTAATTTTTATCTCTCATCCTTTGTACCATTGCTGTCATTCATTTTGTTTATATAAAATAAGCACATATATAAGCATATATATATATATATACACAAACACAATACATACATAAGCATACATAATTGAATACATTACTACTACTATTATTATTTTTAACAAATTATCCAATGTTAGATCAACTAAGAAAAAAAAATAAAAGTTTTTATTTTACCTTTACTTAATCTTTCAATGCTCTTCTTTTCTTTGTGTAGATTCAAGTATCTGATCTATATCACTTCCTTTCTCTCTAAAAGAATCTATTTTAATATTTCTTGCAGCCTAGTTCTACTGACAACAAATTACCTCAATTTTAGTTTCTCTGAAAAAGTCTTTATTTTTCTGTTACTTCTGAAGGATAATTTCACAGGGTACAGAATCTTTGGTTGATCTCTTTTTTTCTCTCAACACATTAAATATTCATTCCATGCTCTTCTTGTTTGCACAGTTTCTGGGGAGAACACAGATGTAATTCTTATCTTTGTTCCTCTATAAGTCAAATTTTCTCCCTTTCTTTCAGGATTTTTTCTTTATCTTTGATTTTCTGTAGTTTGAAAATTATATGCTCAGGTGTAGTTTTTGGTGAATTTTTTTTTTTTTTTTTTTTTTTTTTTTTGCATTTGTGTTACTTGATGTTCTCTGAGATTCTTGGATCTGTGGTTTTGTGTCTGACGTTTATTTGGAGAAATTCTCAGCTATTATTGTTTCAAATATTTCTTCTCTTCCTTTTTTCTACTGGTATTTCCATTATGTGTATGTTACACTTTTTATAGTTGTCCCATAGTCCTTGCAAATTTGTTCTGGGGTTTTTTTTCAGTATTTTTTCTCTTTGCTTTTAAGTTTTTAAGATCTATTGCTAATATCCTCAAGCTCAGAGATGATTTCTTCCAGCCATATTCCATGTAGTAATAAGCCCATCCAAGGCATTTTTCATTTATGTTGTGGTGGGTTTTCTTTTTCTTTTTTTTTTTTTAATCTCCAGCATTTCTTTTTGGTTCTTTCTTAGTATTTCCATACCTCTGCTTACATGGTCTATCTGTTCTTGTATGCTATCTATTTTATACACCAGAGCTCTTAACACATTCATCATAGTTGTTTTAAATTCCCAGACTGATAATTCCAACATCCCCACCATGTCTGGTTCTGATGCTTGCTTAGTCTCTTCAAATTTTGTGGTTTTTTTTTTTCTTTTAGTATGCTTTATTTTCTTGATAGCCAGACATGATGTACTGAGTAAAAGCCATTGTTGTAAATAGGTTTTTATAGGTAGTAATGTTTCAGTAAGGTGTGAGGAGAAGGGAAGCATTTTATAGTCCTATGATTATGTCTTGGTTTTAGTATGTGTGCTGCCTAGTGCAAGCAGCAGGTCTCAGTCTTTTAATGACCCTGTGCCATTGAACTGTGACCTTCACAAGTTTTTCTCAGTTTTTTTCCTTCCCCTTTGAGTGGGAAAGGATGGCTATAGTGGGCTGGAGTTTATCCCTTCACCCAAGTGGAGGGCTAGAACTGACTGGCATTGGGTATTTCCCTTCCCTAGGCCAGTTAGGATCTGATAATACCTCAGCAGGTTAAGCTCTGGTTAACCAGTTTCCCATGAGGACAGACCTTGTTGTGGAGGCTGAGAAAAATCAAGGCCATTCCACCTCAAGTTTAGCATTAGCACAAGTACAGCCATCTTAGGCCCCTGTGAATAAGAGCTGAACTTTATAGGAAAAACTGCAGAATGTCCTCAATGTCCTCGCAGGGAATCCCATATCAGAAGGACAACAGAGCTCAGAATTGCCCTCAGCAAGAATCCCATATCAGAAAGACAACAGAGCCCACCCCTGTGGTAGAAAATCCCATATTAGAATGAGAACAGAGCTCAATGCCCTTGAAAGCCCCATATCAAAATGTAAACAGAACTTGAGAAATTCTTCCATCCCTTCTGAAAATCCCCTAGACCAGCCTATAAAAAACCCAGCGGTAACCCACTTCGGGGTCCAAGTCCCTGCTCCGCTGTGTCGGGTATACTTGGACCTAAAGCTTGCTAATAAACTTGTGCGCTTGCATCGGTGTCGGCTCCTCAGTGGTTTCTCAGATTCGCAATCTTGGGCACAACACTTGTCAACAGAGTATTCTGACATATTTCAAAATGATTCCTTTCCCCTCCCCATACAGGAAGCCTGAGGGGCTTTTTCTCTGATATTTACTGTGAGAACCTAGTTGAGTTCTTAGAGGTAAAATTCATGAAAGTGGGAAGACACCACCCCCCCCCCCAAACTGGCTTCCTCTAGAGTTTTTAACTCTCAGGCCTGTCCACATTGAGCTTCCAACAATTCATTAATTACAAGTTCAGGTTTTCCTTCCCCTGCACTTGTTCCTCGAAGGCAGCTTCTATCCACAAGTCTCTCTTCAAGATAAACTGTGACTCCTGCATAAACCAGTCTGTCTCTCCAATCTTTGCAGTTGCAGCTTGCCCTGTGTCTTCTCATCATGGATCTAAAGAGCTGTTGATTTTTCAGTCTATTTAGTTTTGCACTTGTTGTTAAGATAGAGTGGCAACTTCCAAGTTCCATGCAGAACTGGAAACTGGAAGTTATTCCTTTTAATGAGAAAAAAATTTAAGTTCATGTAATAATAGAGAATCTCAGCATTTTCATCAGCATAATGAGGGTGTTTTCTCATGTTTTGGGGGGTGCAGTTGGAGGTTAAGAAGAGAAGGGGACATGGAGACTTTCCAAAAAAGATTTAGAAGAAGAAAAGATGTGTCAGGAAGTTGTTTGACATTATTAACTAACCTTTTTTTCAAAGTCTGAGTTTTGATGTTCAGTTGATTTGCTAACCAGTCCCTGGGCACAGTCATATTTGCCCTTTATTGTTTCAAAAGGTGGAAGGAATAGGACAACACAGGCGACCTCTCTGGGAGGAAGCAACTATCCATAGAGCCCAGAAAGGGCCCAGTGGAATTACTCTTTTATGGAAAGAGTCTGTCTCAATTATCCTAATTATTAGCCCCATGACCAACCACAACCCACACACATCAGAAAAGGCCTGATTTAAGTCTCCCTATCATCTCATCGATAATGCTCTTGAGGTGAGTTGAATGCATGAATATGACACATTCTCATCACAATCAGTGGCAACGACAGCCATGGTGTGGAGGGTGACAAAAATTCTCTTTGACCTAACTAATCAGACTTCTCCAAGCCCTCAAGCCCTGACTGTGAGTCCTATCATTGGCCATTTAGTCCAATTTTAGCAAGAATCTTGCTGGGTCAGTTTAGCAAAAAAATCCCCCACTCCTGATATCTGATCAAATTACCCTAACTTATCACCCTTGTCTGCCTTCAGCCAGAATCTTATTGATTCAGTCAAGCAAGAATCCCCCAGCCTTGATGTTTCCTCTTATTTCCATCCACTAACCCTTACCTTGCTCTTTGGCAACAAATTTCCACTTGTCCTTAGTGTAGTCAGAGTTGAACCTGATCTTTCTCTCCCCCTACAAAACCTCATTGTAGTAGTCCCCTGAGTAAGTCTGCCTTACCATATTTAACAAACATCACAGATAATTTTTTCTTTAACGAGAGAATAGGAATGAGTCTTCTCCAAATCAAGAGAATGAGCATGCATACCTTGAAGACGCCTCAAGTGTGATTCAGAAACCCACCTCTAAAGGGGCAGGCTCTTTCTACTCTCCTCCAATCCCAACAATCCATCCCTCCTCCTGGAATTCACTGACATCACTCTCTTTCTAGAGTCTTCTACTCTGAGAAAGCCAGTGATAGCATAGCAGTTTTATTAGTTTGCTAGGGCTGCCATAACAAAGTGCCATAAACTGGATGGCTTGAAACAGCAGAAATTCATTCTCAGTTCTGGATGCTGCAAGACCAAATTAAGGTGATAGCAGGACTATCTTCCCCCCAGAAGGCTCTAGGAAAGAATCCTTCCCTGTTTCTTCCAATTTCTGGTGGCCCCAGGTGTTCCTTGACTTGTGATTTGTTGGCTCCAACTTCTACCTTTATCTTTGTATGGTCTCGCCCATAATGTGTGAATTTTACCTGCCTTATGGAGCTATTAGGAGGAGCAAATTAAATAATTTTTGTAAAATCTTTGCGCACAGCGCCTGGAATTTGGTAAGGGCTCTATACAGGACAGCCATTGATTGTCACCTTCCATTGGTCTGATCTTTCATCCCTCTCTGGTTTCTTTGTGTTTTTTCCAGCCCACCACCATTTACATATTGTTTTTTCCAGAGACCTTCCCTTGACACGTGTTCTTCTGCTGTGGATAGCTCTTCCCCTCAGGGTATATGAGTGAGAGGAGAGGGTGCTAATCTACTCCCCTCAGGCTTTAACTGAAAGTATTCTGATGACTTTGTTGGGAGGAAAACTTTACCTCTCCCAACTTGGATCCAGTGTTGGGGGCCTGAAAATTTAAGTGAAAAAATACAGATTAACAGAAGAAAACACAAGATTTATCTTCACATGTGCAATGCAGGAGAGCTGCCAGTAATGGAAAACTCATGGAGCTACCCAAAAGAAAGGTGTATGTATACCAATTTTTTTAAAGATTTTATTTATTTATTCATGAGACACACACAGAGAGAGAGAGAGAGAGAGAGAGAGAGAGAGAGAGAGGCAGAGACACGGGCAGAGGGAGAAGCAGGCTCCATGCAGGGAGCCTGATGTGGGACTCGATACTAGGACCCCAGGATCACGTCCTGGGCTGAAGGCAGGCGCTCAACCACTGAGCCACCCAGGGATCCCCTGTATACCATTTTTTTAAAAAGGTCTTTTTAGGTCTTCAGTGGGAGAATATGGAAGTGTCTATTGGGTTCTTTGATGCCAGTGGGAATGGGAAATCTACCTTCTTGGCAAATGAATTTTTAGGAAACCCCCTAGGAGAGGAGTTAATAGCAGCTGTATTTTCAGAAGGCTATGCTTTAGGTGATAATGGAAGTTCAAATAAGAACTTAGTAGTAGAGCTTAGTCAGTGAAGCATGTGACTCTTGATCTTGGGGTCATGGGTTTGAGCTCCACATTGAGTGTACAGATTACTTAAAAAATAAAAAATAAAAAAGATTTCTCTCTGCATCAAATGTGTTCAAACATTTTTACTTTAAAAAATTTAAGATTTATTTATTTGAGAGAAAGAGTGGGGAGAGGAGCAGAGGAGACGATTTTCAAGCAGACTCTTTGATGAGCTTGGAGCCTTACACAGGGCTTGATCTCACCACCCCTGAGATCTTGACCTGAGCTGAAAGAGTCATACACTTAACAGACTGAGTCACCCAGGTGCCTCTCAAATGTTTTCACTTTTAAACAATCTTATACCAACTCTGGAGGTCCAAGAGGGTTCCCACAACTCCCAAATAAATTCTTATCTGCTAGCCAACCTGCCAGTTTTTAGCTTTGTCCTTGAGAGCTAAAAGACCTGGGTAAATTATTTAATTCCCTGGGCTTTAATCTGTAAAGTGAAAATAGGGTGGTTGTGAGGATTAGAAGAGACCTACAAATAAAGCATTTGGAACAATTCCCAGACATAGTATGAGTGACATAAATGTTTGCTGTTTTTTTAATTGAGGTATACTTGACATGTAACATTCTATTAGTTTCAGGTGTACAACATAATGATTTGATATGCGTGTATATCATGAAATGATCACCATGTTAAGTTAAATTAAATCAGTCATCAAGTTATTATTTTCATTGTATGAGCATATCAAACTCAACCGTTCCAACACTCAACTCCTCACCCTCCCTCTAGACCTATCCCTCTGCCCAGAGTCCCTTTCTCATATTGTGGCACCATCATCAGCCCGCCACCTGAGTAGAAACCTTGACTCCTCTCTCTCCTTAACCCCAATGAAAAATCAATCACCAAAACTGGTTGATTTTACCTCTTAACTATTTCTTGAATCTGTCCTCTTCACTCTATCCCATTTGTGTCAGAATATTGTTTAGCAAACATTCACTCCTCCACCCTCCATGCAAAAGGATACTTCCTTAGACTCAGTCTCATGTGCTCCTGCTACTTGTCATGTGAACACTCCTCATGTAGGCTGATCACCTGAGCCACAGTAACCCACAGACATGTAATCAAAAGAAGAGAAAGTTTATGCTGTGTGCCACTGAGATTTTGTGGCTGGTTGCAACATTGCAATAAATACTAACAGCTATCTAATATGTCTTTATTATTTTGGGCATTTGTCTTCTAATTTGTATTCTTGCCTCCAGCCTTATCCCTCTCACCTCTTTCTAACAGCTACCAAGTTACTCCACCTAAAATACACATCTGAGTTGATGTGATATACCCAGAACTCTTTGAAAATGATAGAAACCCAATTCAAACCACTCTCAGTAAGAAAAAAAAAAGTGAGAATATATTGGCTTGTGTTAATCATCCAGGGATAGTATTAGCTTCTAGCATGGCTGGATCCAGTTGTCCAAACAAGTTCATCAGGAATAGGTCTCCACTTCTCTCAATCCCAATCTCTTCTATGGTTTCATTCTCAAGGCCTTCCCTAGTAGGGAATGCCACTAAGAGATTCCAGACTTAAATCCTACAATTTTACTAACTCCAAAAGAAAATGGACACTTCTTCACTAATTGCTTCAACAAAAGTCTGGACTGGTTTGGGCCGGATGATCTTCCTTGAACAAACCAGGTACAAGCAGCACTTAGCCTGGAGCCTGAGAATGGGATCATATAAACTGTGAGTGGAAAGAAAAGTGTCCTCCAAGGGGAGAAGATGGGCTTTGTTACCAGAAGGTAGGATCCAAGCAGTCAAAAGCAGTCAATGTTCTAGCACTATTCTTCTTCGGTGGACTCTTCATCAGCATTGGGATGATCTCTCAGCCTCTTGATATAAAATACAAGGCCCTGCAAGACCTGATCCTTTTACTTGTCATGCTTCTCCTCCCTGTTATTATGTGGCATGCCCTTCAGGCTCCTACAACACTACACATCATGCCCCACGCAGCTTCCTATCTTGGGTCATACATTCCCCTTCTCTTGAAACACTCATCTTCTTTCTCTAGCTAATTCCTCCTTACTTGTGAAGCCTCAACTCAGGCCTCACCTGGGCTGGAAGGATTTCTCTGGACCACCCTGTTCCAGGCTATGCTCCTAGAAAGATGCACATCAACTTTTTATTAGTGCTAAGAAGTTTGACATAGGGTAGCTACCCAGTAACTGCTGAATTAATGAATGAATAAAGAAAGAAATGAATGAATAACAGAGAAAAGTAGAAATTCAACTAAGTATTTGTTTGAATGGGGAAATGTATTGCCTCATATAAATGAAAAATCCAAGAAAGAGCTGAATAGAGTGAGTGAGTGAGTGAGTGAGTGAAGTGGGATGGATGGATGGATGGATGGATGGATAAAGGGAAGGACAAGTGGAAGAATATGTAGATAGGTAAGTTGATTAGTAAACAAAGCCCTCCTCTTCTAGTAGTTTGGGAAATGGGCCAGAGCAATGGCTTTCAAGTGATGGGCGGAGTCTGTGCAGACCTGTTTTTTAAAAGGTTCAAGTTATGTTTAAGTGGACATAATTCTGACCACTTCACCAGGCATTTGAGCCTCAGAGGGAGACAGATAAGTGGTACCAGGTCCCCATGGAATAAATGGAATATCTTCAAAAAGAAACTGGGTACTTTTTCCCATTATCAGATGAACTTCCTGGCAAAATGCAGATGCCTGTCACAGCTGATAGTGGATAAAAGAATCTTATTTTTAAAAGCCCTCGGAGATCTTGAATTTACTCAAATGAGCATTTTTGCACCATCCCTGAAGGAAACAGAACAAACCACCCTACTGTCTGAATGTTTAAGGCCCTGGAGCCTCCTTCCTTCATTTGATTTGATAAGCAGAATCTGAGTCCCGCCTCTCAGTAGCAGGTGAGATGAGCACCACCCAGCCTCAAAGCATCACCAGCAGCTGAGAACATTCTCCAGGAGTCCTGAGGGTGCATTGTAAGCAGCTTCTTCCCAGGCAAACCCTGTTTTGCAGGATGAATTTCCATTAGGAGGGAGAAAAACAGAATTGTCTTTTTAAAAAATTTGAAAGCAGTTACCCGAGTCTGGCCTATCCCCAGTAAGCTGTAGAAAGAGGCCCCAAACTTCCTGATCCCCAGCTGCAAGCCCAGGCCTGTTTCCTGGCACACTGAAAGTTTACCAACCCCTGGGACAGAGCAGGGCCTTGGGCCAGCTGACGAGGCCCCGTCTCTCCTACACTGTCTTTGGAAAATGTCAGGCTCTGCTGAGGCAAAAGGAACCGTTTTCAGGCTGAAGTGCATTTTCAGGCTGAATGTCTTTGCTTCTCTTCCTTCCTTCTCTTTAGCCTGGTTGCCTTGTCATCCCCAAAGAATCTCGTTCAGTTTCTGAGGTTTCTATGGCTAAAAAGAAGGGTCATTTGCAATAGCTCGGGCTCACACTTGTTCCCTCTCTCTCTCTCTCTGTCCCCCTCGATCCCTCCTCACCCTTCCATCCATCTCCTCCTCTCCATCAGTCCCTCAAGGCACCCAAAATGTGCAGTGCACCGACACCTAGAGGACCAGTTGCCTACTTCTTCATAGGTGGGTACACCCAAATGAGGAAAGAGAAGTGGCCCCTGCTAGGTGCAGGCCGTGATGGGACTTGCATCTCCATGTATTCACAGGGTAGACCTCCACTTCCAACAGGACTCGGCAGTGATGAACAGCATAAATTCGGGAGCCACGCTGCGGGGCCTCGGCTCTGGGCTCTGCCCTGTCCTAGATGGCCAAGCTCAGGCAAGCGACTTAACCTCTTGGTGCCTCAGTTGCCTCATCTATAAAATGGGAGCGGCCGTGCCGGTTACCATAAAGCACCCCTGTAAACTCGTCAGCGTGGTGCCTGGCACAAAGAGAAGACTCTAGAGCTTCTTTTCTCACTTCTGTTCCACAGAGTTACACCCACCCCTTCTGGCTGGCCCTCTCTTCTCACATCCGCAGGCCTGTCTTTCACATGTGTCTGTCATCATTTATTTGCAAACATGTCCATTTGATTTCCAATTAAAACGCTTTCGAATTAAAAACAAAACACACGCAGGATTGGTGGTGGGGGAGCGGGTGAGGAAGAAAGGCTGACAGGCATGTTAGTAAACAGCGAAATATTTCTGAGGGCTGGATTCAGATAGCTCAGATGCTATAGAGTCCAAATTGACAGACTTTTGATATGAGGAGACACAGGGGTGTCAGCAGAGGGGCATTTGTCTGGGGGCTTAAAAACCAGGAACATGCGCCCTCGTCCTTCACACCAGTGCTCCAGGCTCCACTTCCAGGATGACCAGGCCTGCTGCCTCCTATTCACTCTCTTCACAGCCCGATCCTGATTGTTCCCATAATTCACAGACAATTCTCCCAGTTAAATATTAAATTATTCATCACCAACCGTGTGGAGCCAGCCAAACAAAAACGACCCTGCTGGGGATGTTGGCTCTTGGGCCAGCTCTTGAAGAGAAAGGAGAGAAAGAGAGCAAACCGACCCCCCACACAGCCCCGTGGACATTTAGGAGAGTTCGGAAGGTGAGGCAGCTGGGGGTCCCCGGACAGTCACAGCTCAGTAGCACATGGCTACAGAACATTCTGGCTTGCCCGTCTGCAGAAGCTGTGGACAAGTCCCACGACACATGAAGACTTCTTTTGTCCTCTCCATAGAGAGCCAGGGAGAATAGGATTCCTCATAGCTCCAAAGAGCAAAGCCTGAGGAGGGAACCTGCTGAAGGCAGAGATTTCTCTCTCCTCCTTGTATTCGGAGCTTCTCAGGACTGGGTTTGTCTCAGGTTTCATAGGCCAAAGACAGTTCCAAGAATGAAGAGAGGGTCCGGACCGACTCGAGAGGAAAACACCTCAGCTCTTGAGTGCAGGGCCCCCATCCTTCGATGAGATGTCCTTGCCATCTGCTGCCTCAGCGCCAGCCTCCAGATTTGGCTCTTCTCCCTCGGGCTGTTCTCCAGGTTTGTGGGATTCCCCCACCACCTTGGTGCTCTTGCTTGTGTGGCATCCCATCTCACTTTGGGAGCAGAGGGCCCAGAGTTCTGGGCTGTTCTGAGGAGGGTCTGTGCTGCAGCTACTCTTACAGTGCCAGATTTAAATAACCCTTCCTCAGAGCACTGTTGAAAGAGAACTGGTTGGGTTTCTATGGTCACAGGGAGACGCCAAGTCTAATCTGCATAATAAAACGCTGACCCTCATCCATGAGGGGGGCAGGGTCCCGAAGGCTGTCCTTCCTGACAACCCAGCAGCTGGTTCAGTGCACCAGGTCCCATTCATCTCACCAGAATTCCCTTCATTTAACCTTTAACTTCTTTACAGATTATAACTCCTCACCTAGTTACCTGTAAACAGTAGCCTGTCTCTCCATACACAAAGTTACTATGCAACTAGCTATGGCCTCATTCCCTGTCCCAGAGTCACATTCAGTTCCAGAACTCACAGACCTCCCACTTGGAGACCATCCCCTACCTTAGAATGCTCACTCCACCCATAGTTGAAGAATAGAGAGTCCTAAGACCGTGGACTCCAGGGGATACCCAAACATGTAATGAAAAGAACTAGCAAGTATAGCGTGCTACTCTGTGCCAAGCAAAGTTTACATTCATTATCTTCTTTAGTCCCTACAACAACTCTCTGAGGCCGATTATGTTATTTAAACATCATTTAGCAGATGGTGCCACTGAGACACAGAGATGGTGAGTAATTTATGGAAGACAGTCACTAACAGCCAGAACGGGATTTGAATCCAGGTCATCTGGGATTCCAGTCCCTCCATCACTATGCTAATTATATCTATTTGAAAGAGCCCATCAGACCATCTTCACACACTGTCCTAGAGGTCATCCGTTTGGTAAGCTTGTCATTGCTCTTTTAATCTAGGACACACAGGTAAAGGTTTTTGGAGTTGTGAGTGAATGATCTCAAATGTAAATGCCTCTTGAGTGAAGCCCACACAGTATAGAAAGGTATGGAACTGAAGTTAGCCACTCCAGCACTCTATAGTACTCTTGGTTTATTTTCTGACCACATATCTTTGCTTTTCCTAAATCTAAAAGGAGCCCGATTAGTGGTACCTTTTGATATGAGGAGACACAGGCCATGATGGGACTGTGGGGCTCAGTTGGTTAAGCATCTGACTCTTGATTTTGGCTCAGATCATGATCTCAGGGTCCCAGGATGGAGCCCCATGTTGGGCTCCCTGCTCAGTGGGTAGTCCACTTGAGAATCCTCTCTCCCTCTCCCTCTGCCCCTTCCACCATGCTGTCTCTCTCAAATAAATAATCAAATCTTGGATACAATAAAACAAAAGGAGCCTGATAATCCTGACCCAGCTCCTAGGAAGCTGGAAAGAGGATCAAGCAGGTCTGTGAAGTGGCTTTTCAGAGAAGTACAAAATTTATTCTTTCCCAGGTATGTGCAGAGCACTCAAAAGTGACATCAGTCCCGGTGCACTTACGGAGGGCGGATGCATGAGAGCCTCAGACACATTACAGAGTCTTCTTGTGGACTCCTTATGATCCAATTTTCCTGTGGGGAAGTATTATTAATTCCACTTTAGAGTTGAAATAATTAAGTCCAGAGTGGTTAGGTCAGTTGCCTTAAGGTCATGCACCTGCTTAGCAGCCAGTTCAGGATGCTGCCTCCAAAGCCTGTGATGACCCCACTCCCTGCTCCCTCCCACCCTTTGCCCCCCAGTGCCTCTGGCTAATACCATTCATCCTCTTGGACCTGGGCATTCAGTGATCTGCTTAAATGTGGTAAAACTGCCCATAAATCACCTTTCTTTGAATGAGCTTCTTGCCAACTGGGCTGGCAGAGAGACAATTAGAAGACATTATGGTGTTGCTGATTTATCTCTCCATGTAAAAGCCAAAGTACAAAAGTACTTTGGGGGTGTCAGGATGGAAGATGGAGCTTCCATTTGCCTTCCAAGTAAGAGGCCCTAATTAAGGCAAATCCTCATTTAGATACTGGGATCCTAGAGCAACAATCCTCTTGTGAAGCCTCCAAATTAATCATGCTTAACCCAGCTCAGCACAAAAGACAGGCTCCAAGAGCGCCCAGGAGCCAGGTATAACCCTCAGGTTGCACTTGGGTTTGTCTAGAGCTGTGGTCAGCAGGACCACATGAGGGCTTTTTGCTAAATAACTTAGTGAGAAGCCTTGCCCTGCCTGTGACCTCCTACACCCTGGACAGGTTACATAATTTGTGGAGGCTCAGTGCAAAGTTAAAATGTGGATCCCTTGTTCAAAAATTATTAAGGTGTACCTGGGTGGCTCAGTCAGTTGAGCATCTGCCTCCAGCTCAGATCATGATCCCAGGGTCCCAGGTGTTGGGTTCTTTGCCCAGCGGGGAAACTGCTTCTCCCTCTGTCCCTCCTCCTCCCCGCTACTTGTACTCTCTCCCCGCTCCTCTCTCTCTTAAATAAATAAATAAATAAAATATTTTTTAAAAAAGTGTTAAACATTTCAAGATGATGACAGCAGAAATTTAAATGATGCACGGGGCTCCTGAGGCCAGCCCTGCACATACTTACCCTCTTCCTCAACATTCTCAGAAATGGGTTCACCTCTAATGAGGACTGTAATGTGCCAATCACTAACTGGTTCTGCCTAGGGGAGGAGGGATCACCCTAGGGATAGAACGAGGCTAAAAGAAAGATAAGAACAGAGAAATGGGGTATGGATGACTCCAAAGATGGATGAGACCTCAGTAGGGTACTTCCAAAATATTTCCAGCTTCAAATTGCTTCCTTAGCTTTTACAACCTACAAAACATAGCACATAAAAAAAAAAATCAACACCAATAAAAACTCCCAACAGTACCATATGTTGACAAGGTTGCAGAGTGACTGGAACTCTCATATGAGGCTGGAAGAATGCAAAATGGTACAGCCACTCGAGAAATCAGCTTGGCAGTTTCTTGCAAAATTAAACATACACTTAGCATAGACTATTTCGTTGTATTAATCTGCTCAAGCTGCCACAACAGAAGACCACAAACTGGGTGGTTTAAACAATAGACATCTTCTCACAGCTGCAGAGGCTCAGTCCATGATCAAGGTGTTGGCAAATGTGGCTTCTGGTGTGAGGAGTCTTCCCGGCTTTCAGATGGCCACCCTCCTGATGTATCCTCATGTGTATGGCCTCTCCTCTGTGTTCACAAAGAAAGCCCTGGAGTCCCTTTCTCTTTTTATAAGAACACTAGTTCATCAAGATTTGGGCTCCACCCTTAGGACCTCATTTCACCCTAATGACTTCCATAAAAGCACTATCTCCAAGGCAGTTGCATTGAGGGTTGGGGCTTCACTATATGAATGGAGGGGTATGGGATACGCATTCAGTCCATAACAGTATCTAAGGGAAATGAAGACCTGTGTTCACACAATATCTTATACCTGGATAGTGAGACCAGTTCTATTAGTAATCAAAAACTAGAAACAACCCAATGATAATGTGAATGGATAAATAAACTGGTACATTCGTACACTGGAGTACTACTCAATAATAAACAGGAATGAACTATTGCTGCATGTAAGAGTTCCAGTAAACGGCAAAGATATTATGTTGAGTGAGAGAAGCAAGTCTCAAAAGGTTCCCTACTGTTTGATTCCTTTATACCGCATTTTGAAAAAGACAAAGATGTAGGGATGGTTTGGGGGAGTTTTGAGGGTGGTAAAACTATTCTGTATTCTTTTTTTCCTTTCTTTTATTATTGTTATTTTTAAGTAGGCTCCATACCCAGCATGGAGCCCAACGTGAGGTTTGAACTCATGACCCTGAGATCAAGACCTGAGCTGAGATCCAGAGTTGGATGCCCAACTGACTGAACTACCCCAGGTTCCCTGGAGCCGTTCTGTATTCTAGTTGTGGTGGGAGTTACACAAATCTGTACATGGATTAAAATTCATACATTCATACGGCAAAATTTTAAGGAGTCAAATTTACCGAACGCTAAGTGAGGAAGATTTCAAAAAAAAAATTTAAAGATCATTCAAACAAAAAAATAAATAAAAACACTCTGCCAGGAATCTTGGGGCTTATTTGCCATCTGGCCCTAGTTCTCAAGATCATTTAAATCCTTTTCTCCTGCTTCTCACTCAACTCACTCACTCAAGCAAACAAACAAATACACCTGCCCCTAATTTATCTCAACAGCTGTTTATTGAGCTCTATGTTACAAAGTTCCATTTTGGGTGTTGCACAGTTTGTAGAACCAGAGGCAGAGAGAGCTGAATACAGAGTGTCACCTTACAGCTGTGACTATAGATCAGGAGAGTGGCCAGCCTAAGGCACCCCACAGAAAGAGAGCTGCAGGGTGCACCCCCAAGCACCCCCAAGCCACTCTTTGTCCTCCCTCTGGTCTCTGTCAGGGCTCTCACTGACCAAGCTCGCCTTGAAGCCAGTGGGCATAGAAGCCTTCTTGTAGTCTTGTAGAACTAGGTCACCCTCCCAGAACTAACAACAAGGTGGAGAACAATGGAGACTGGATGTGGAAAGGCAAACATACAACCCAGCACAACCCATGTGGATCCTGCTCTATAGGGCATTGAATCTGTCAGGGGAGGCAATATCTTCACAGGGAATTAAACTATGCAAGGAAAAGGCTACACTGGAAAGAGGGAGTAAGGGAGGGCTTCTTTGAGCTAGACCTAGAAGGATAAACAGAATATTAGCTGGTAGAGGAGGGAAAGGACATCGTGGACAAAAGGAAGAAATGCAAATCCCTCCCCAGGAGTTCAGTTTAATTCACATTTACCTATGGAAAGGCAGCCAACTGTTAGAAGCCCGGGTTTCAGCCTGAAAGGAACCTGGGATTGAATGCTAACTCTACTAACGTGCTCCTGCTGTGCGGACTTCAGCTAGTTGTTTAACATCTCTGACTCTTAGTTTCCTGGACTTTGGGAAATCAATGAGACAGTATATATATTTTCTGCCATTGTACCTCATAACACCTGGCAGGGTTTGCAGGTACAATTCATGACCAGAAAGTAACCAGGCTTACTCCTGCCAATCATAGACACATTGTGACCCCCAAAGTCAAACTGTCTTTCAGTCCACATGACCAGCCTGCCAAGACCACATGTCCCTGGTCTCTTTAGTATTCCTGCCTCTTTCCTCTCTACCCTTCCTGTGCCAGGGTCTTGGTGCCACCCTGTCCATGCCCCTGCTGCCCCCATGTGTGGGTCCTTTCCTTTTGGATTCTCACCCTCTTTAAATTTTTATTTATTCGTGAGAGACACAGAGGCAGATGCATAGGCAGAGGGAGAAGCAGGCTCCTTGCATGGAGTCTGATGTAGGACTCGATCCCAGGACTCCGGAATCATGCACTGAGCCAAAGGCAGAAGCTCAACCACTGAGCCACCCAGGTGCCCAGATTCTCACCCTCTTTAAAGGAACATCACTCTGGAAGATAAATATGCCCTTTCCTACTGAAAATGGGTTGTATCTCATAACATAACTATGAAATTGTTAAGAAAAATAAAATAAAACAAAATTCTATCTGAAGGAAAACATGGACAGAACAAAAGAACAAGAGGGATAAAAACAAGAATGTGTTGTCTATTCTGCCCCATATCTAAAACATAGTGTCTGGTACATAGTAGGTGCTCCACAAATGGTGGTGAGGTGCTCACAGGCACATATTCTGCAGTTGGGCAATCCAAACTGAAGTCCTGACCACACCATTGGCTTACTCTTCCCCCAAGGGCAAATTACATCATGAGTCTCAGTTTCTTCATCTATAAAATGGGAAACGTAGTAGTGCCTACTTCACAGGATTATTGTGAAGTTTCAAATCAATAGTTGATCGGAAATTCTTAGCACCTAAGCCATTGTCAACAATAATACTTGTGATTATTATACACATGACTTCTACCTATCCAAACACTGTGCTGTCCCTCACGGAGACCCCCCCCCCCCACCATGAAGAGCCCACCAAGAAAACGGACCTGTTGATAATTGCAGTTTCTGAAACACAGTGCCGAGTGGAATGAGTAAAACGGCAGGAGAACTCAGAGGGAAAGTCCTTAGGAAAACCTTTAACCCCATCAGGTGATGCCTGACGTCAGAATTCTAGGACTTTGCCCAGGCATGCTCTGGGGCACAGTGGGGTGAGGGGGAGGGAGCTCTTGCAAGGACTGGGGCAAGAATGATCTGGAAATGACTCAGAGACACTTTAAAGTGAGAGAATGGGAAATGTCCTTGTCAGCACTTCTCTGACCGATTCACCTTCACCAGAGAACACCAGCCGGCCGTGTATAAGCTGGGGACCAGGCCATATCAGTCACACACACACACACACACACACACACACACACACACACACACCAAACACATACACTGCCCCTTGCCCTTCCAGGCAGTGCCCACGGGTGATACGTCCCCCTCCTCTTCCTCTGCCTTCGATGGTCACTGGGGCCAGAGCCTACCAGTACCAAGAGGCCAAATATGAGGCCGGCACTCACACAGGTTGGGGGTTGGCATAGACCTCACTTTCACAAAGTGTCTCTCATCTTTCCACTGGTGATATTATCCCCAGATGTCATCGCACAGATAAATGGCCAGGATAAGAAGGCATTTCACATACCGCCTTGCAAAACCTGTGTCCATCACCAGGCCACTCGGCCTTCAGTACCCTACACATTCATTTTTTTGCATTGTAAATCCTGTACTGATCCTGTGAGGAGCTCAATTCCATCGCACCGCATTTTTGTGGATGCTAAAAGTGTTAATTTGTTACATTAAATCTGAATTCAGTGAGGGCAGAGATATTGGGGGTGTTTTGCCCTTTGTCATATCCCTTGTTTTTAGGAAAGTGTCTGGGGCATAGTAGGTGCTCAGTTAACATTTGCAGAGGGAAGAAAGAAGTGAAATGTAAACCCTTTAAATAGTCCACCATCTTTGTAACCCTGTTTTGGCATGTCTTCATAAAAAAATAATAAATACCAAGGACACTTGGGTGGCTCAGCATCTGCCTTCAGCTCAGGACATGATCCCAGGGTCCTGGGATAGAGGTCCACATCCGGCTCCCTGTGGGGAGTCTGCTTCTCCCTCTAACTATGTGTCTGCCTCTCTCTCTGTGTCTCTCATGAATAAATAGAGAAAATCTTTAAAATTAATAATAATAATAATAATAATAATAATAATAAATACCAGAAGCCTCAGGAAAGGGAGGTGGCTTAGGGTCCCCATTGCTCTCAAAAAGCCTGATAGTGGGACTCCTCTGGACATTGCTTAATTATCAGCTAACAGGTCCCCAGCCTAGGGCAGATCTACTCTCCCTTCCCAGCTCCCCAGTGACTAAGGGGTGGCTACGGGCATTGAGTGTCAGGGAGTCAGGAGAGGTACCAAGAAAGCCCCAACCCCCCCCCCCCCAAAAAAAAAGTCATTGCAGCCGGCAGAGAAAGATGACCCGGTTTGCCAAGTCCCAAGGGACCTGTGTCTCCCAACTCTGCACAGGCTCTGCCGCAGACTGGGAGTCTAATCACCGTCAGCCCGAGAGCCTGGAGGGCACCAGGCAGGAGGGCAAGGGGGTGGGGGCTGGGGCAGGGAGAAGAGGAAAGAGTCGGTGGGAGGGGAAGGGCCGGTCCCCGGCGTGTCCGGGGCTCCCACATTATTTCAAAAGGAGGCTGTGCCAACCTGGGCTGTACTGGAAGCTGGGGCCGCAAAGGAGGATCCCGAGCGCAGCCGGGGACATCCCAGGACGGCTCCCCCGCGCGGAGCCCGGGCCTGGCGGGCCCTCGCGGCCCCGAGAGGAAGTTCAGCGGGTCGGGGTCCCCGCGCCCCCGGGGCAGGGAGGGGGCGGGGCGGCGGGGCCGGGGCGGGGCGCGCGACGCGGGGGCAGCCGCCCACGTGGGCAGGTGGTCCGCGCTCCCGCCCCGCCCCGCCCCCGCCCGCGGCCCCGCCCACCGCCCGCGCTCCCGCCCCGCCCCCGCCCGCGGCCCCGCACCGCCTCCGCGCGCCGCTGGGTGGCGCCTGCGCTCCAGCGGCGCCTCTCGGGCGCGGAGGGGGGGGCCCGCAGCGGGGCCGGCGGCGGGCGGGCCTGAGCCCCAGGATTCCGGGGACTGGAGCGCAGCGCCGGCGGCCAAGGTAGGACCCCCGAGCCTCGGGCGTTTCCCCCGGGCCCCCGCGGCCGGGGCGGGCAGCGCGGCGGGGAGGACCCGACACGTCGGAGCGGCCGCACGTGCCTTGCCTGAAGGGACCCGGCGGGAGCGCAGCTCGCCGGCCCGCGGGTCGCCCCAGCCCGAGCCTCTGCAAAGCCCGCCCGAGGCCCCGCTCGGCGAGTCCTCAAAGGAGAGAGTTCCCGGTGCCCGGAGCCACGGTAGCTTTGCAGCTGAGCGCGGATCCGATCCAGAGCACCGTCCTCAAACTTGGCTGCACGTTGGGATCTCTTGGGGAGCATGAAAGAACGCTGGTGCCCCCCGTCCCACCGCCACCCTCCCCACCCCGGGGACGAGTGTAAGCGGTCTGGGTTGCAGCCTGAGCATCTGGTCCTTTACAAGCTTCCCAGGAGATTGCAACTAGCAGCTAAGTTTGAGGTCCCTTGATGTAAGGTTGGAGAAAACCCCGAGGACGTGTGTCACAGCGCCGCCGAATGCGGATTCTTCTCCCCCCCCCCACCTCCCCCTCCTCCTCCTCCTCTTCCTCCTCCTCCCTCCTGCTTTTGAAGCAGGAAGTATCTCCGCCTTTAAGCTGTCAAACCCAAGATAACAAACCAACACCTCCCCTCCAATAGGGCTGGTTCTGAAAGGGTTAAACTCAGCAGCGGGCAGGGGATGGAAAAAAGAGGCTGATGTGGAATGTGAGAGAAGACTCTTGAGCTGCCCTCCTCACTTTGCTAAATGCAGCTGAGGAGGCAGAGTAAGCTCCCCTATAACTAGTAAAAATGATCCCGTGTATTCTCATCAAACAGCAGAGTGGTTACCAGCATGGGCTTGGAGTCCCCAGAGCCCCCTCAAGAGCTCACGATATCACTTCTGGTCTCAGTTTCCCCATCTGCAAAATGGGCACGATGGTATAAACCTCCTAGAGTTATTGTGGGAATTATTAACAATTAAGGTCATGTTTCCTGCAGGTACACCTGCACCAGGTGCTGTGCTCAATGCTTTCTGTGCATTGTCACATTTGACTCCTCATTATGGCCCACAGGATAGTACCATAATGACCCCATCTGATGTTTGAAAAACTGGGCCTCAGAAAGGCCAAGGGGCTTGCTCAGGGCTATATGATTAAGAAGAGGCCGATCCCAGGCAATCTGACTCTAGGACCCATGTGCAAAAGCAATCTGCTGTTTCCCTCATGTTGAGAATGGAGAGAAAACACTTAGCACAAGGCAGGTCATGGCGCATTTTCCATAAACAATGGCTGTCATTACTGCCAACAAGGCACTTTCACTGAATTGACTCATTTGTTCATTCATGGCATATTCATTATTAAGAGCCTACTGTGTGCCACACAGTTTCCCAGATGTAGACATAAAATGGTGAGTAAGACAGAGGTTAGCCAGCTCTTGGTGAATTCACACTCTGGTGAATGAGAGAAATGAGAACAAATACAGCGGATCCTCATTTTTGGCGGATTCTGCAGTCCTGACTTCTACTCTGTACAATTTATTTGTGACCCTAAAATCAATATAGACAGCGCTTTCGTGGTCATGCATGGACATGGGCAGAGTGCCCAAAAATTGGAGCTGACAAACATGCACATTCCCAGCTGAGGTCAACACAAGGCAACACTCTGCTTTCTGGTGTTAGCTCTCATATTGTAAATGGGTGTCCTTTTTGTGATCTATTTCGTGCGATGTTTTCTGCATTTTTGTGCTTTTTTTTTTTTTTTTGATGATTTTCAACTTCTCTGTTGAAAATCGCCCCGAAGCATCGTGCTCAAGTGCTGACTAGTGCTCCCAAGCATAAGAAGGTTGTGATGTGCCTTACAGAGAAAATATGTATAAGATAAGCTTTGTTCAGGCATGAATTGTAATGGTTTTGGCTGTGAGTTCAATAGGAATGAATCAACAATATATATTAAATTAGGTGTCTTTAAACAGAAACACACATAAAACAAGGTTAGGTATTGATCTGTTGATGAAAATGTGACGAGTCTCCCAGAAACCTAACTTTAGGTTTTTTTCCCTAGGTGCAATGGTTTGGTATTTGCTAATTCCATATTCACGGCAACTTCTTGGAATATAGCTGCTGCAAAAAATGAGAATCAACTGTAATTAGACATTACCACATGTACAATGAAAGAATCAAGGTGGAGAGGCATACAGAAGGGGCCTGCCTTAGATTGGGTGTCAGAAAGGTTAGAAGCAGAACAGGCACCCAGTGTGATAAGGAAAGAGTGTTTCAAGCAGAGAAAGTAATATATGCAAAGGCCAGGAGGTCGCCAAGAGTTTGGCAAGATCAGGAAACTCAAGGAGAGCCAGTGTGCAGGGAACGTGGTGGGCAAAGAGAGCAGAAGTGCAATAATAACAATAATAACAGAGTCTGGGGCCAGGTGGTAGTGTGTTTTGTGGGCAGCTCTCATTTCATCCGATTAGCACAGTAATCCTGGCAGGCTTGGAGAGGATGGTTTCCACCTCCTGCGGAAGATGAAATTGATGCCTTATGTAGTTAAACATACTGTGCAAAAGTACGCCACTGATAAGCAGTACCGACCTCTAGTACCTCCCTCTTAATCTGATGCTGAACAGACGTTTGAGTATTGATCAGAAATCTTAGGTCACTAATCCTGAGCTAGAGATTTGGTTTGGTCTGGGGAGGAATCAGTAACTACATGGCTACAGAAGCCATCAAGCATGGATGAAACAACTTGGGACAGTGTGCAGAATGTGGAGAAGAAAAGTCCTCATGCGTATTAAAAATAAAAATATTCCTGGTATAAAACCATTAATGCCTCAGTGAAAGACTCCCAGTTGCTTGTAGGGGCAGGGGGAGTAGTGAGGGAGGGCCCAAAGATGTAGAAAAAGGAAATGTGAAGGTCTGATCCAAACTATCCCTGAGGGACACCTGGGTGGCTCCGTGGTTGAGCATCTGCCTTTGGCTCAGATCGTGATCCCGGGGTCCTGGGATCGAGTCCCGCATTGGGTTCCCTGCATGGAGCCTGCTTCTCCCTCTGCCTGTGTCTGTGCCTCTCTGTGTCTCTCATGAATAAATAAATAAAATCTTAAAAAAAAAAAAAACCTACCCCTGAAATACTAGGTCTGGCACTGGGTCTCCCCATCCATGGGACAGCAAGGTCTCAATCTGCCTCTTGTCCCTGCAGGACAATGATCTTAAGTAGGGGTCAGCAAACTTTTTTCTGTAAAGGGCCATATAGGAAATATTTTGAGCTTTGTGGATCATACAGTTTCAGTTGGCATCTACTCACCTCTGTGGTTGTAGAGTAAAAGCAGCTTTAGAAGATATGGAAATGAGTTGTGTTCCAATAAAACTTTATTTACGGACACTGAAATTTGGATTTCGTATGATTTTAATGGGTCACAAAATCTTCTTTTGATTTTTTAAAACTATTTATAAATGTGGGGTGCCTGAGTGTCTCAGTCCATTAGGAGTCAGCCTTCGGCTCAGGTCATGATCCTGGGTCCTGGGATAGAGCCCCACGTCGGGTTCTTTGCTCAGCAGGGAGCTTACTTCTCCCTTGCCATCTGACTGCCTTTCTGCCTGCTTGTGTGCTCTCTCTCTCTCTCTCTCTTCTCTCATTCTCTGTCAAAAAAATAAATAAAATCTTTAAAAATAATTTAATTTAATTTAATTTAATTTAATTTAATTTAAAATTGTTTTGTAGGGATGCCTGGGTGGCTCCACGGTTGAGCATCTGCCTTTGGCTCAGGGTGTGATCCCGGAGTGCCGGGATCGAGTCCCACATCGGGCTCCCTACAGGGAGCCTGCTTCTCCCTCTGCCTATGTCCCTGCCTCTGTCTCTCTGTGTCTCTCATGAATAAATAAATAAAATCTTCAAAAAAAACTGCTTTAAGAACAAGTTTTTGTAAATGTATAAGCCATTCTTCGCTCGGGCAGTGGGTCAGTGGGCTATAGTTTGCCAACTCTTTATCTAGAATCATGGGACCTCAGTGACATAAGAATACTAAATGTCCATCTAGTTAAATCTTTACCTGACCAATGAATCCCCATCAACTATTCTCTGCTATTTCTTGAGTTCCCATCAATAACATGGAACTTACTCACTGGGCACCTCATTCCATTGCTAGAAGTTTGAACTATGTCATAGTTGGGGTTTCCCCAAAAACAGATCATGAGACAATGTGGGTGCCAGGACATTATTGGGGAAGTGATCCCAGAAAGTGCAGTGAGAGTGAGGTGGACCTGGGGAAGGGAAGGAAAACCAAAGAAGGATGTGTTGATAAGTGAGTTAGCACCCCGAGCAACGGATCAGTCTCACTGGGGAATACTTGGAGAGATTGTGTGTCTCATAAAGAGGCAAGGAAGCTGGGGTGTTTCCCTCCCTCCTCAAGGCCTCCCCACTTCCGCGCACTCTATCTGTGCGCAGAAAATACATTCAGGTGGGAAGAAGAGGTGGCAGGTCCAACTGTCCACAGGTGGCCTCCAGGGAGTGGTCACCGGCATGGGTGGGCTACAAAGTGTTTCTGCTTTGGGTTTTTTTTAAGTGTGCATTGCCTATCACTGGGGACGTAGTGAGATGATTTAGTGTGGAATGGAGTCATGGAGCTAAAGAACCTGAAGTCTCAGACTAGGATAGGTATTCCCTTTGTAAACTGCCTCTCTGATCCTGCCCTGCTGCTGGGGCTCCCCAGTCCAGGAGCTGCTGGCCACACCGGCCTTGTACTTTGTTGAACTTGCCAGCCTCTCTTCTGACTACAGTCAACAGAAGAAGTCTTAGTTAGTGAAGGAGTAGACTGGCCCGTCTCGGTTTTTCATGGAAAAGACAGCAGCCGTCAAATTCAGGACATTGAACAGGCAAGCATGGTCAGCGTAAATTTAGAATGTTGGTTTGTGTATTTCTGCAGTTTCCACCTATACATGGCAAGTGTTTCTGGCTCTGCATTTACAGTAGCAATATGAAGTTTTCTTTAAAATACATTTAAGGAGTGCCTGGGTGGCTCAGTCAGTGAGGCATATGCCTCCTGCTCAGGTCATGATCCCAGAGTCCTAGGATTAAGCCCCACATCCTTGGGGCAGACACCCTGCTTCTCCCTCGCCCTCTGCCCCTCCCCCACTCATGCTCAAGCTCACGCTCTCTATCTCTCTCTCAAATAAATAAATAAAATCTGTGGGACGCCTGGGTGGCTCAGCGGTTGAATGTCTGCCTTTCACTCAGGGTGTGATCTCAGGGTCCTGGGATCAAGTCTCACATCGGGCTCCCTGGAGGGAGCCTGCTTCTCCCTCTGCCTGTGTCTCTGCCTCTCTCTGTGTGTCTCTCATGAATAAATAAATAAATCTTTAAAAAAAAAAGTAAAATCTGTAAAAAATAAAGTAAAATACACTTACATAATGTATCTACTTAAAGAAAAATATGAAAAATAGCATAGGTAGTATGAGAATATGATAAAAATGATAGTGGCACTTATTGAGCACTTACTATGTGCTGGATGTTATTCTAAGCCCCTATATGCATAATTTAATTACTCCTCACCACAGTTGCAAGAGTTAAGCATAGGTACTATTATTAGCTGAGAAAACAGGCATAGGGGAGTGAAGAAACTTGCCCAAAGTTATATAGCCGGTAAGTGACAACTGGAAAGTAAATCCAGGTTGTCCTGCTCCACAGTTTATGTTCTTTTTCTTTTTCTTTAAAGATTTTATTTATTTATTTGAGAGAGAGAGAGAGAGAGAGCAGGAGCAGGGGGAATGGCAGAGAAAGAGGGAGAAGCAGACTTCCCACTGAGCAGCGAGGAGCTGGACTGGATCCCAGGACCCTGAGATCATGACCTGAGCTGAAGGCAGACGCTTCACCGACTAAGCCACCCAGGTGCCCTACAGTTTGTGTTCTTAATTTCAGGATGACACTGCTTCTCACAAATTTGACAAAAGAAAAAAAAATGAAGCTATTATTTAACTTACTGATGGTAGAGGAAGCCTACTGTAAGAGGTTCCTCTTTCTCATCCAGCTGAAATCTGTCTCCCTAAATCTGCTGCCCTTTGGTTGTCATACTTTCTTCTGGAGCCTCAGAGAACAAATCTGTCCTGTTTCTGTTCCTACAGTCCCTTCAGATATTTGATGACAGGGAACCTGCTGGCCCTCCCGGATCTTCCCAGTTCTAGATTAAACATTGCCAGTTCCTTCTGCTTATATGCTATCCTGTGTTCTTGGCATCTTCACCCAAGCACAGGGCCTCTTTCTTCCTTATTCTTTTGTATCACACAGAAGCTTTTATAGCCAATTCTGGGCTCAAAGTGGATGGCTGTAGTTGGGGTGATTGAGGAGGCAGAGAGCAGCTAACCAGTGATGCCCAGAGGGAGACTGTCACTCAGAGAGAGTCCCCTCACCCCCAAGCTAGCATCACAAGGGACTGGATGCTGGTCATGCTCATTCTTTGCAGGCTAGAGATGGAGCTTCCCTGGTGCATATGGAGCTAATCAGGCTGAAAGGACAGACTAGCCAAATTTACAGGAGCCTGGTAAGGAAGCCAGACCACAAATATATTAAATCACAATGGGACAAGCACTTCGAGGCAGCCTGAAAACTTGATGTCAGCCTGGGGAAGCCCACGTGGGAAGCCATGTTCCAGGTAGAAGTTTGGTATTCATGGGACCAGACAAGGTGTGCAAGGTGAATGATTTTAATAGCCAGGACAGCCTAAGATCCTTGTATCCTCTGAGGGATACAAGAGTCCACAGTGGCAGTTCTGCTGACCTAGGTCCACATCCCTGTTCTCATGGTAGACACGACTCAAATCAGTGACCAAACCTTTGCCTCCCTGGACCAACCTTAAGATCCTTATCAAGAGGGTATTCCAGGATAAGATCCTCATCAAGAGGGCATCCCTGGCCAGCCTCTGAGCTGTCCGTAATGCTCAAGAGTTTCCAGAAATCCCACTGCTCTGGACAATGGGAAATAAGACTCTCAGAGACTTCTCTTTCGTACAATTTTTGCTGAGCTCCTCACACTTCACCATCTCTGTCTAGCCAATATTCCTGCATCTTATGTTAATACAATTGACCTTTTTTTTTTTTTTTTAAACTCCTTCTTATTGTCAGGTCTTGATTTGATTTCCAGGCCCTGCTCTTCCTGCTTTGTCCAGAGAGGCACATCCTGTCCTGTCTTAAGAACTTCTGCAGATCAGTAATTACAGTTATTGTATGTGTGGATTCTGCTGATATACTCTCCCCAGATTTGGGGGTGACTTGCTGTGTACCTTCCAGTAATAACTTCTTGCAACTGAGAAAAAGCGGTTTTCTGGGATGCTGAGCTCCATTACAGAATTGACAGGATCCCAGTTACTACTGTTATCACTCGTCCGTGCCTGGGGTCTGGGGTGAGAAGGGTCCTGGAAAGGAAGCATAGGGCAGTCAATGATCAAAAGATCATTGAGTTTGCTGTTATGAGCATTGATTATACTTCTCTGAGTGTTGAGAGACTATTATTTTGAAGCAAATCAACTTTTTGCCAGCTTTTAAAAATGTACGTTTTTCTCAAAATACATATGGAGAATCTGTGGCACCTGGGGACATCTTCCAGAGGGAAAGTGGGCCCTGCCCTCAGGGGCTGCCAGGCTGCTCAGTCTGAGAGGGGAGACCCAGTTCTCATACTAGGAAGGCTGCCAGTCTGATGAGAGAGGTGCCATTCCCTAGCCTCAGGGAGTCCAATGGAAGAGAGGCTTACCATATCCTTGGTGTGAACTATTTCCCCACCCCTGAAGACATCACTGGTATCTGAGGCTTGTCTTCAGTCCATTAACAGGCAGGGAGGGAGTGGGCCTGCTTCATTTACCACTCAGATACACTTGTGCAGAGGCATAGCAGAGGGGCTTCTGAGGGTTAACTTGGGGATTTATTTTTAATAGACCTTTTTTTTTTTTTTTTTTTTTTTTTTAGGCCAGTAGAGATTTACAGAGAAATCAATGATAGTATAGAGAGTTCCCATATACCCCACACCCAGATTCCCCTATTATTTTTTTTAAAGATTCTATTTATTTATTTATTTGAGAGAGAGGAGAGAGAGAGAGAGAGAGAGAGAGAGAGAAAGAGAAATCATACGGGGAGGGGCAAAGGGAGAGGGAGAAGCAGGCTCCCCTGCTGAGCAGGGAGCCTGACTGAGGTGGGGCATGATCCCAGGACCTGAGATCAGGATCTGAGTCAAAGGCTGATGTTTAATCCACTGAACCACCCAGGGACCTCCAGCTCCCCTTATTGTTAAGATTAACAAATGTACAGTGGTACATTTGTTACAATCAATGAACCAATATTAATACATTCTTAGTAACTAAAGTAACTTAGTAACTCCATAGTTTATTGAGATTATTCTTAGTGTTTACCTAATGTCCTTTCTCAATTCTAAGACATCCGCTAGTATCTGGTATTACATTTCTTTGTCACATCATCTTAGGTTCCTACTGGCTACAACATTGTCTCAGATTTTCCTTGTTTTTGATGACTTTCACAGGTTTGAGGGGTACTGGTCAGGTATATAGTAGAATATCCCTCTCATGAAATCTGTCTGATATTTTTCTCAGGATTAGAATGGGGGTATGGGTTTTGGAGAGGAAGGCCCCACAGTGGTAAAATGCCATTTTTGTCATGTCCAGGCAAGCACCCCTCACGTCAGTACCACCTACCACTGTTGATCCTGAGCTCAATCACCTGACTGAGGTGGCATTTGTCAGGTGTCTCCACTGCCAAGTTTCTCTCTTTCCCCCCTCTCCATACGGTTCCATACTGTTCTCTGCAGTCATAACGTGCAGCTCATCCTTGAGGGACTGGGGGGTTCTCTTCTCCCTTCTTCAGAGCAGTGTATCTACATCATTTATTTGGAATTCTTATGCACAGGCGATTTGGCTCTTCTCTCCCATTTATTCATTTCTCATTTTATTTATAAAAGTGTGGACTCAGGGGTTTTATTTTATTTTTTATTTTATTTTTATTTTTTCAAGATTTTATTATTTTATTTGAGAGAGAGAGAGAATGAGAGAGAGAGACTGAGAACAAGCAAGGCAAGCAGCAGAGGGAGAAGGAGAATCGGGCTCCCCACTGAGCAGAGAGCCCAACACAGGGCTTGATCCCAGGACCCTGAGATCATGATCTGAGCCAAAGGCAGATGCTTAACCAGCTGAGCCACCTGGGTGCCTGGGTTTTATTTTATACTCTTCATAATAATTATACTTTGTAATCCAATACTTCCTAGTCTTGTTGCTCAGATTCTTCTGTCTTTGGCCACTGAGAATGGAATTTGTGTTTTTAAACTAGCTCCTGTGGCATTCTTTCTGCGTATTAGAGTTTGAGACCCACGTAGGTCTGGGTTCACAGCCCGAGCTCCACTACTTACTGGCCTTGCGTGTGGTCTTGGCAAGGCGCTGCACCACTGGGACCTCCGTTTTCTCTGCTGAAACTGGAGCTAATGTTGTTACCTACCACTTAGGGTTATTGAGTGAGATGTACAGAGGAAGTCCTCTGTACACAGACATTGTCATTATTGTTAGTTTGGCATTCAAATTCCTTCTGGATCTCCTCCAAGAGGTTACAAACCAAGGCCAGCTAGGCCTTTCCAATACTTACCTTCCAATATGACAGGCTTGTGCGGCACATGTTCCTGTACCTTCTCCCCCGGTCACCTCCTCTTCCTGGCCAACCCACATTCTCTCCCAGCCCCTGTCTCTCAGTCACCCCACACTCCAGCCAAACAGACAACCCATCTAAAGTGTCCTCTGCCAGTTCACACAGACACATATCCTCATTCCTTCAAAGTCCCCTGAAACACCACTTCCTCTGTGATACCACCTGACAGCCAAACAAGAAGTCCCCTCTCTTCCTGCCAACTGCCAGAGTGCCTGCTGTGCCCACTCTTGCCTTACAGCCTTTATCACTTTAGACCCTGCACCGGAGCAAGGGGACTGTCCTTCCTTAACAGTCCTCATCTCTATTCAATCTTGCCATCCCACCTGCACACAAGGGGCTCCCCACGCCAGCTGGTGGTCTTGTTTGCCTGTGGTAAGTTTTGACAAGACAATGGGAGTAGGGGAAAGGACATATCCTGGGTGCGGACTGTGTTTAACTGGACAGGCAGCCGGTGAGGGCTGAACTCAGAGGTCGAGAGTCTGACCCTGGGTCACATATGTAGATGTGTATATAAACACGCTCATCATATCATAGCAAGGAAGGGGGGTTAATATATATGTTAATTATGGGAAAATATACATGACATAACAGAGTGGTGACTCAGGGGGACCAGCCGCCAGCAGCTGGGCACCCTCCGAACCTTGGAACTGGAACCCCATGCAGGAAAGCTGGATTCTTCCGCCTTACACATCAACACCGGGCCACCTGCTGGCTGGCCGAGAGTGACCTTCCAAATTCCTGAGCTTCAGCACTACGGGCTCTTAAATAAAACCCTTTTGGCGTGAAAAAAAAAAAAAGACCATTTTAGCCATTTTAAAATGTACAGTCCAGTGACATTAAATATGTTAACATGGCTGTATAACCAATATTCACCACCACTCATTTCTAGAACTTTTTCATCTTCCTAAACTCATGAAACATGGGTTTCACTGTTTGATTAATTTTTTAAAAATATTTTATTTATATTCATGAGAGACATAGAGACAGAGAGAGGCAGAGACATAGGCAGAGGAAGAAGCAGGCTCCATGCAGGGAGCCCGATGTGCAACTGGATCCCAAGACCCCAGGACTACACCCTGAGCTGAAGGCAGATGTTTAACCACTGAGCCACCCAGGCATCCCACTGTTTGATTAATTTTAATCTCCTCCCTGTTGCCTCATTCCTCCAGCCTCAGACAACCATCTTTCTACTTTCTGTCTCTACAATTTTGACTACTCTTAAGTTCCCTGAACACATGATATTGTGCAACATTTGTCCTCTTGTGATAGGCTTCTTTCACTTTGTATGATGTAGCGGGTGTCAGAATGTCCTTTTTAAAACAGAATAGTATTTTATTGTATGCATACATGGCGTTTGGTTTCATCCACTCATCTGTCCATGGACACTTGGGTTGCTTCCAAATTTTGACCATTATGAATAATACTGCCATGAACATGAAGGTACAAATATCCCTGCTCTCAGTTCTTTTGGGTGTGTATCCAAAGTGAAATTGCTGGATCATAGGGTAATGCTATTATTTTATTTTGGGGAGAATTGCCATACCATTTCCATAGTGTCTGTACCATTTTACATTCCCACCAGCAATGCACAAAGGTTTCTATTTCTCCACGTCCTTGTCAACATTTGTTATTTTCTGGGGTTTCTTTTTTATAACAGCCATTCCAATAGGATCTCACTGTGGTTTTAATTTGCATTTTCCTGATGACTAGTGATTTTGAGCATCTTTTCTTGTACTTTTTGGCTATTTATATATCTTCTTTGGAGAAAGGTCTATTAAGTCCTTTGCTCATTTTTGAATCAGGTTGAATTTTGTGTTTTTGCTTTTGCTTGTTTGCTGTTGAGTTACAGACATTCTTTATATATTCTGGATATTCGTCCCTTATCAGATATACGATTTGCAAGTGTTTTCTCCCATCCTGTCTTTTCACTCTGTTGATGGTGTCCTTTGATACAGAAAAGTTTTTAATTTTGATGAAGTTTAATTTGTCTATTTTTTCTTTTGTTGTCTGTGCTTTTGGTGTTACTCCAAGAAATTGTTGTCAAATCCAATGTCACGATGGGTTTCATCTATGTTTTCTCATAGGAGTTTATAGTTTCAGATTTTATGTTTAGGTCTTTGATCCATTTTAAGTAATTTTTGTAATTTTAAGTATCCAGTTTCATTCTTTTGTATGTAGATATCTAGTTCTCCCAACACCATTTGTTGAAAAGACTGTTCTTTCCTCATTGAATATTTTTGATCCCCTGTTGAAGATCATTCAACCATATTGTGAGAGTTGATTTCTAGGCTCTGTATTCTATTCTGTTGGTCTAAATGTCTGTTTGTATACCAGTAGCACACTGTTTTCATTACTATACCTTAGTCATAAAATCAAAAAGTATGAGTGCTCCTGCTTTGTTCTTCTTTCTCCAAATCATTTTGGCTATTTGGGGTTTCTCAAGATTCCATATATTTTAGTATGGATTTTTCTATTTCTAAAAAGAAATTGGCATTTTAATAGAAATTACATAGAATCTATAGATCAGGGATCCCTGGGTGGCGCAGCGGTTTGGCGCCTGCCTTTGGCCCAGGGCGCGATCCTGGAGACTTGGGATCGAATCCCACATCAGGCTCCCTGCATGGAGCCTGCTTTTCCCTCTGCCTGTGTCTCTGCCTCTCTCTCTCTCTGTGACTATCATGAATAAATAAGTAAAATCTTAAAAAAAAAAAATCTATAGATCGCTTTGAGTAGTATTAACATCCTAGTGTTAAGCTTCCATATCTATGAACATGGGATGTCTTTCCATTTATTTGTATCTTCTTTAATATCTCTCAGCAACATTTTGCAGTTTTCTATGTACAAGTCTTTC
Source organism: Canis lupus baileyi (assembly GCF_048164855.1). Lineage (NCBI taxonomy): Eukaryota > Metazoa > Chordata > Mammalia > Carnivora > Canidae > Canis > Canis lupus. The sequence continues at coordinate 63,242,369 of NC_132842.1, read as the reverse complement.
ACTTCCTTGGTTAAATTTATTCCCGAGCATTTTATTCTTTGATGCTTGCTTCTACTTTTTGAGGGTCTTGATATATTGAAAAACGAAGAAATACAAAACAAGATGCTAGAATGGTGGTCAACTTAAACTATATAATCCTCTTCATGTTTCTCAGGGGCAACATATATAGACAGTAGTAGAATTATATAGTGTCAAAGTGTAACTTTGAGTACTTTCATCAGTGTGAGATTCCCCCTGTCCACTCAACTCCACCATGATGGGAGGAAATGGGCTGGACGGTTCCTCTTCCTGGGATAGGATTGGGAATAGCATTATACTTCTCCAGGTGGGTCCTGCTGAGGGATCCAGCAAAGGCCCAAAGTCACCATAAGCCTAATCAAAGCATCTCCCCTGCATGTGTTGCTGAGAATATTCAAACCCCTTTGAAGCCTCATTCCAGAAGACGTCCAAGCCCCTAAGTCATGCAGGCTTTCTGCCTGGAACAGAAACAGTCACCCAGAAATGCAGATGAAATAGAACAACCAGCTTGCCCACCCCCACAGCCTTACCAACCCCGCGGGGATTTTGTTAGCTGTGTTTCTGGCCCACATCAGTTTCAGTTTGAGGAGTTTTGTGAGGACAAAAGGTGAAGGAGCACAGAGTGTGAGGGCTAGGCCCTGCTCAAGCATTTCCTTACCCCCTGGAAGTCTTTGAAATAGCAAGCCTCTTCTCCTCTGTCATTCAACTGTCTTAGGGCTTTCTTGACCTCAGAGTCTCCGGTAAAACTCTGTTCTTTCTCAGGCAGTGATTTATTTTGCTTCTTGGTTTTGTTTTGTTTTTGTTTTTGTGCCTTTGGGGATGCACAAGCAACACACACACACACACACACACACACGCACCATTCTCTGTCACTCCACATGCCTTCAGAACTCTTAGGCTGCAGGGTCTGGAGACAGTCTCTGCCTCCTCTCTCCTCCTCCTCCTTCTCCTCCTCCTCCTCCTCCTCCTCCTCCTCCTCCTCTTCCTCCTCCTCTCTGCTAAAGTCTGTTGTTGTCTTATCCCCAGCCGGAAGCCCCTCTGTCACAGGGCCAGGTTCCTGGCCACTTGTTCTACTCCAGCTGCTGCTCCTGCAGGCTCTAGCCAACTCCTATTTCCATAGCAACTGAAACTCATTTTTCCATCCCTGCAGTTCCACTTTGGAAAGGAAACCCATAACAGTCTTTTAAAAGAAAAAAAAATTGAGCTACATCTGGCATAATCAACTTGGACTCTACAGAATTTCTAGCTCCCCCAACTCCCTGGTCCCCTAAAGACCCTCCCTTACTTCCCTCCATCAGCCTCCACCCCTCTGGCTCCCCAGGGCTCCTGAATCAAAAGCAAGTCCAAGGAGAAGTCTGTGTAGGTCCTTTCTTTAAATTAATGCAAGATGACTTTGTGCATTGACAACACAAAAAGAGGAGGTTAGAGGCTATATTCCAAAGCATCAGGTGATATTAACCTGCATCACCAGGGATGCCTGTTTATTTACCTTCCTCTTGGCTGGAGGGGGTCAGAGATTGCCTGAATATGTCATGTCATCTCTAAAGATGAAATTCCTACTCTCCAACTCTCAGGCAGCATGTCTCCAGATTGTTTGAGCAAGATTTAATGCCTATACTCACAGTGTGGTGGTTTGGCACACATTACACATACAGGAACCTAGGAATATGGTGTGAAGGGGGTTTTTCCTCTCTCCTATCCCCAAAAAGACTTCCCTTATTGACCTGGTCCATCTTTGATGCCTAAAATTCCACCACTGGCGTGCATACCATTGGGCTTACACTCTGTTTTCTATTAAAAATGTAAAGTGCATGTTAAGTTGTTGTCAGCTCAGATACTTCCACCCCCAGCACTATACCTTGCACATAGTAAGTGCTTAATTAACATTCACTGGATTGAATTAATGTTTTAGCATACAGTGATTCAATAGACAACTTTCTAATCTGACATCTGGTCAGAAGCACTTCTGGAATTGAACTCTGGATAGGCACATTTTGGCAAGAAGGGATTTTTTTTTTTTTTTAATCGGTTTTCCCACAGCACCCTACCATCCACTACCATCGGGATGGATAACTGAGAGTCACATGCAAAGTGCATAGGAATCAGTTTCTAGAATAGCCTTTCATTCTTAAGGTTGCTCAGAAAACAACGTGTGCTGGGAAAATAAGGAATATCATTAAACACCTCCAAGGGAGAGACGCTGTTTGTCTAAATATGGGTCTTTATCTCTAAAACATGCTACCCCCACTGGCTCCTGCTGCCCATGTGAGTTGGGCTTTTTGAGTCACTGGTGATGTGTTTTCGAACACAGCGTGGGGGAAGAGCCCCCATGGGCTGTTGAGCTCTGGCTATGAAAAATACAAGCTGCGTTTGACTGAATGACAAAAAGAAATCTGTTGAGCCAGGAAGCGTAGTAAATACCGTGACTCTCTGCAAATGTGCACAGCCCAAACAGCTTTTTCCAGTCTGGAAAAATGAAGAGATTTGTCTGTGTAAAACCAGCCAACTCTCTGCCCCTCCTCCCTTTCCACTGCTCCACCCCCACCTCCTGGCAAGGCCTCCCACCCTGCCCCAGACATTCAGTCATCCGCTTTCATCCTTTGTGACTTGCTTTGCCCCAGGAAATAACATTGCCCAGGCTCTGGAGAGATACACCAGCCTCTCCCAAGCATCTTTGAGAGATGTCTGTCTGGTTGGGTTTTGCCAGTCATTTCTGACCTTGGCCAGATGCGGCTCACAGCAGAACTGTCCAGGAGGCAATAGGTCTGGTGTCTCCTCTTCCTGTGCTTTATATTCCCTCTCCCAATTCCCCCTTGCTTTTCCTTTGAAAGAACCTTTATGCCATCCCAACTTCCAGGAGACGGTGTTTAGAGGGAACACTTGCAAAAAGTGAGGGTTTAAAAGCACTCTCTTTAGGCTAGTACAGAGGGTGGAGGTGGAATGGGAAAATTTTCAGTGACTCCAAGACAACCAAAACCAGGACAACCATTTGTGGGTATGGTTTCTATATGGGAGGGACTTCCAGAGAAAATCTGGGCTGCATCTTGCCTTGAAGATACATTTGCATGGCAACTATGCTGTGTTTTCTTTGATGGTATATTTGCAGGTGGAGTGCAGGGATGGGGAGAAGGCAGGTGGGGCTGATGCTGAGAAAGACTGTGGGGCTGTAAACACTCACCCACGGGTGCACTGCCCCGGAGACCACATATCCAACCTGCAGTTCAGTGTATTGGATAGGGCACTGGGATTGGAATCAGAGCAATGGATTTGAACCTTGGCTTCTATGAGTAGGGAGTATCTGTCATTCATTTCCATATCCACAGCACCTAGCACAAGCCTGACAACAGCAGGTGCCCTGTTAATGTTTGTGGCGTCAGTGAGTGAATGAATGAGCCAATAACCTTGGATACTTTTCCACTGTGAGCCTCAGTTTCTTGCTCTCTAATTAAAAAATAATATAAAAAATCTAACAATTACTCTACCTAGCCTAATAGGTGAGGGTGGGGGGGGGGGGAGAGAGAGAGAGAGAGAACAAAAGTTGAACATTTTTTATTCTCTGTAAAGTGGAATTCCGAAGTCAGTTTGGCCTCAGGTTCTATGCCTTACCTTTAGTGTATAGGTCCTTTATCAGGAGGAAGGGCTGTACTCTAGAGGTTCCCCCCAAACACTTCTCCATCCTATCATCTGAGTACCTTGAGGACAGGAGGGCATTTTGGGTGCTTTTAGCAAAGCAGTTTAAATCTGACAACAATGACTTTTAAGGTTCTCAAGTCTTGGTTTATAGCCACTGCTACAGCAGTCCTATACTGGTCTCAGAATTTCCATGAAACCGTCCCCAGGAATGGCCCATGCCTGAGCTCAAACAGCAGATTTGCACCAGCAGGTGCTGGGGGAAAATCTGCCCCTGGATCTTTGTCCATGCTGGTTCCTTTGCCTGCAGCACCCGCCTTCCCTTGCCCTGGTCCAGCACCAACTGGACCTTCACATCCCAGCTTAGATCTCATTTCTTCCAGAATGCATTCCCTGACTTGTCCCCTCTGTCATTCAAGCTTAGCCTCTTCCGAAATGCCCTCTCCAGGTTCACTTTAGCTGTCCAAGTGCTTGCCCACTGAAGCACAATCTCCCTTTCACCTGTCTGCCTCCCTCTTAACCGGTGGGCCCCCTGAGGACTGGGACCAGGTCTCTCTTGTTCATTGTGGTAATCTCAGTGCCAA